>NC_060121.1:312415885-313665885 GCF_021461395.2 Schistocerca americana | reverse complement strand
CATGTTGATCAGTAACTCTAACTAAGATCATCAATCTTAAATGCGAATGTGCGTGAGATTATAACGTCTCGTCTTGTCAATATTTTTCAATATGGCAACTTTTCTTTATGTTCAACGCACATGCAGTGTACTTTGTGAGACCAGTACCACGTGCTTATACAATTGTTTGACCCATCAGGTTAGTAGTAAGATAATAGTAACCAGTTCGAGGTTTTCCTTTTGCAAATTGCGTTTCGATGTAATTTATTTTAATTATCAAAATTATTGTGGAGTTACACTCTTTGTGTAAACCAAGTTGTCCACGTGAAGCATGTGGTGTAAGCATCAAAGTAGTCCTCAGCTATTCTTCTCGGGAAGATTTCACAGAGAGTTTGTATGAATTTAGTATACCAGTGTGTGGTAATTTCATGACGGACAGGATTGCGCTACGAACGTAACTTCTTTGGGTGAAAATTAAATCGGTTGGTTGTGGTTTATTTCCTCTTGGATATGTTTCAACGTTCTTCGTGTGTTATTTTATGAATGCAGTGTTGTATGTAGTCTCCAAACTTGGCTCCCTATTTGATGTGTTCCGTAAGATTACAAACTCACATTTTCACAATCCTAAATAAGGCACCAGTTTAGTTATGAATCAAGTTTGATATGCTGAAATTTTAACGGAACAATGATCAATGTTAAAATAAATGTCCAAATATAAACTGATTTATTTCTTTTTATTTAAATTGTCTTTTTATATATATATCAACGGTTATCGTAAGATGAATACTAAAAGATTATAATTAATGTTAGTCTGGTTGGGAATTTGGTAAGCTAGACTGGATACCTGGTGAAACAGTTGCGCAGTAATGCAAGGTTAACTTCCTCACATAGCAGACAGCTTTTAACCCACTTTTATGGTCTTGAATATCAGCACCGCTTACACCTCAAATTAATGCAACAACATTACAACTGGTACATTTAGGCATCGCGTGAGCGTTACAAATCTCATAGAAAGTTTGAAGTGGGACACACTTGCAGATAGACGGCGCGCTAATCGGAAGGGGCTGCTCACTAAATTCCGAAATCCGATCTTCAGCGCGGATGTAGAGTATATATTATTACCATCAACTGTCAAATCGCGCAATGATCACCATTCAAAGATAAGGAAAATTAGAGCTCGTACTGAAGTGTTCAGACAGCCGTTTTTCTCTCGTGCGATACGCGGGTTGAACAGAGGGGTGGGGGGGGGGGGGGGGGAAATATGACTTTGGCGCGAATTGTGCCCTCCTCCACACACCGCTTGGTCGCTAGCGGAGTATATATGTAGATGTAGATATTTTTTTCTTATTTTTGTCCTTACTGCCTCCTCCCAAAACATGGAAATCAAAGAGCTTGGGGCAGAAGAGATTTGTTTCACTTTATCGATCATGGAGAAGTGCTCAAAGTTCTTAAGCTATGCACTTTAGATCCCATGTTTACTAGACATCTTTGCTTCGAATTACCGTTTCTGGCACATACCAGAATATTCAGCATCCCTCCTCGTATACTGCCTTCTGAATTCCAAGAATGCAGAGGATAAACTGAATCGCGTTCTAAGGCGTGTGGAGGCGAGGCGAGGGGAAAATCAGAAGCTCATCAGTCAATGTAAACTTACAATTCGCGACGGAAAAATTTTCACGTTAAAGAGCAAAACCTGTTCTGGCAGAACTCCTCGTCAATGACGTTGAGTGAAGGAAATTTTCAGCGACTGGTTATCATCGGACAGGTTAAGCTTCCACAGTAGAATTCACGAAATTGAGCCCGACGCCTCGAGTAAAACTCTGCAGCGGGAAAAATTACGTGGAAAAGTAATGCTGTGTTCAGTGTGCAAAAAACTGAATGTACAACAAACACAATGTTCATACTATTTCTGTATGTGTCGTTAATTGCGTCCGCAATTGCTTTTTGGATGTCCCATACAATTAGTAAGATCCTATGACCGTATAGCCTACTAATTTCGGAAACAACAAATCGGTAAGCCTCGAACTATCCTCATTAAACAGTACAGTTATCTAGGCGTTGTAAAGGAGAATTCGTAAATAAAGTTTTGGTAAAGGGCTATGCCCGGAAACATACTGTTTGGATATAAGTTTGAAGATCGGATCGCTTTCAAACATCAAATGGCTCTGAGCACTATGGGACTTAACATCTATGGTCATCAGTCCCCTAGAACTTAGAACTACTTAAACCTAACTAACCTAAGAACAGCACACAACACCCAGCCATCACGAGGCAGAGAAAATCCCTGACCCCGCCGGGAATCGAACCCGGGAACCCGGGCGTGGGAAGCGAGAACGCTACCGCACGACCACGAGATGCGGGTCTTTCAAACATCCCCTTGACAGCACACCCAAAGCGGGGACAATGAACTCCGACTTGTGTGTTCGACAGGAGCCCATGGCATGGGCAATGTTTCGAGTACACTTGGCTGAATTCTGTTCTACGTGTCTAAAAGTGTCTCTTCAAAGCCGAGAGTGCAGCGCATCAATTGAGCACCACAGTCAACCCTCCTGTAATAGGAGTTGTGAAACATCCTGTACATTACGAGTATTTGACGTGCGAGAGAAGTTAGTGTATCAGATTCCAGATTGTCTTGCTAATTTCAAAGTATTTCATCAGTGTGTGGGCGGAATCTCATAATGCGCTGAGTGCTAATGTTTGCGGTTGGATTGACGAGTTCTTGTACGGAGATCTAAGCACGTTATCTTGAACCTTGCATCAGCTCCATCAGCAGAGGTAACCCTGAACGTGCCCCAAGATTTTTTAATAGGACCAGGGCCGTTCATAGGCTGTAAAAAGTGCTTGTCTGATGTCATAAACTGCAGAGCCAATGTTTGTGGATGTCAGGTAAGTCTAACAGAACCGTTACTACGAACTTGCAGTATGCTAGAATAATTGCAGGTCAGCAACTTCTGTTAATCAATACACGGAAAATCAGCCAAAGTTGCAAATTTCACTTTTTTTTTTTTTTTTTACTTGGTGACTAGTTTCGGGCCGGGTACCATTTTCCAATCATCCAGATACTCAAAATGGCACTTACAAAAATACAGGAACCACGCCAAAACTATATACGTATTACGAAGTGCAAACTGAGTTATCTGCATGCGTTGTAGTTGTTCATTTGCACTTCATACTATGCATAGATTCTGAACATGGAACTTGTATTTTTATCAATACCATTTTGACAATCTGGTAAACTGAAGTATAAGATTGAACTACCTTTTATTCCAGTCACAGTCATGTTAAAATCACACATCAACGGTTTAGGTCTACACTGGCGATCTTCAGATCTTGTTGGTCATGCACGACATTTAGAGACCTGCCTACAGTGTTAAACAACTTTCAGTAAAATGAAAACAATCATGTGTCGTTTTCTCTCGTTCATACTAATATGGAGTCCGACATATTCCTGCAGAAATCAGAAGAGGAAGGCAGTAGCGAGGTCTTCTATTGGGTTTGTGTCCCGTCGATATCGAGGTCATAAGACGGAGCACAAGCCTGGATTGTTTCAAGGATGGGTCAGGAAATCGTCAGTGTTCTTTTAAGGTGCCATCCCGGAATTTACCTGGAGTGATTTAGGGAATTCACGAAAAACCTAAATCTGGATGACGGGGCACGAATTTGAACCGTCGTCCTCCCGAAAACGAGTCCAGTTTGTTAGCCTCTGTGCCACTTCGCTCGGTCGCCATATCTCACGATCTGGAAACTGCAGCAACTGGAGTACGTAATAATGTGCAGTCTTCGTTTGTAGCGTACAAAATTTATCCAATAGGTCAAACAATATGATATTTCGTCGCATGGCGGCAAATATGATATTAGAAAACATGATGGAAAAATATATGATCCAAAAAGCACACAATAAAATCATCCGGTAGATAAATGTTTGCTATTCGCCATTATTGTGACTTGCCTTAGGAACCCGATACTGCTAAATTACGGTTAAATGCGGTGTGTTAGCGGAATGTACTCCCTGAGAGTTACGTAACTGGAGAAATAATATTCCGTGTTCACGTTGTTCGCAGAGAGGGTGAAACACAATTCTGTAATTTCCAGACTATGTGCTTCAGCCCTGGGCTATATTACTTTCTTAAACCTTGTATCTTGTGAAGTGAGGATATCGAGTGCGAACCATGTAAAGAGCCCGTAGTGAGGGAGGTCTTTGAGATTTTAATTCGGCGAGCGAGAAAAGTGCCGAAATAAGCACTGGGCATGAACGGTTAATTATCCATCCAGACAGGCAGAAGAGCTACGTACTCGCTACGGGAAAGAAATAAGAGTTGAACAATCCAGCGGCATGCATCCCGAGCAATATCAGCAAGAGACGAGAAAAGTCCTGACTGTAAAGTCACCCGTTGATGTAGGCGTATTAATCTGACTGACTGGACGCTGTCAATGGTCTCTATGGTACTGTCAAAGATTTGTTAACTGTAACAAAAACACAAACAGTTATTTCGCTGTGACCACCAAAGGTGTTATCAGTTTCACAATAAATGTTGTTTCTGATATACGTGTATTCCCATTCCTTGGATCTGGCGCATCAAATAACTTTTTTTGTATTTGATTTCTGCCGCTTCTCTCAAGTGGACAATTTTGCTACTTAATCACAATAAAAGTGCCTGTCACTGTGTACCAGTATCGCATGATTGACTGTACCCTACAACCTTCAAAAATGAGCGTAATATTTGTAAGATGTAGTAATTATCACCTCCGACAAAATATTAAGAGACTCACAGTAACAGAAGGAAAATACACTGACGAATAAAAATCGCAACACCAATAGGATGTTGTGCGACATGAATGAAAGTTGTAAGGGTGTTTCTACATGTGAAAGATGATATCTTTTCAAATTTCGCATCTGACGATTAAGATTGGCGCTAACAGCCCCGCTTTGAGGATGCAAATCAGGTTTGCTTTAAATACGTGCTGTAACAGTCGTGAACGTTAGTTAGCTTTGAGACTGGACGTACTGATTTGATGTTAGTCAAGGATGCCATTAAGGCGATAAAGACGCCATTATCTACGCCTCACTGAGTTTGAAAGAAGTCGCGCAATAGGGCTACGAGAAGCTGGATGCTCCTTTTGTGATACTGTGGAAAGACTTGGCAGGAAAGTAGCCACTTAACATGGTTACTGGCAGCCGTGCTCACGAGCATGTACTGTCGCAAGAATACCGGCCTCCGGACGGCTACGTTGCACAACCGAGAGGTAAAACCATCGTGTTCGGCGTGTGCTGTGTCGCATCGTTCGGCATCTGCAACAACAACCTGAGCAGCCGTCGGCATTATAGTGACACAACGAGTTCGGTTACATGAAGGACAGCCCCGAGCCATACACTCTATATCGCGCATTGCACTGACCGCAAACCACCATCATTTGCGACTTTAGTGGTGTCAAGCGAGAGTTTATTGGAGGGGATGGTGGAGCTATTGTGTTTTCTGAAAGGTGGTTCTGCCTCGGTGCCAGTGATGGCCGTGTGTTTGTTGGTCTGCGTTCTAGATACATAGGACCCACAACTGGAGTTATGGTCTGTTACAGAAAGAGCACTCTTGTGGTTACGCCACGCACCCTGGTTGTAAAATTGTACATCAGTCTGGTAATTCTACATTTTGTACCGCCATTCAGGAACAGCATAGCAGTGGATGTTTTCCGGTAGGATAACGCTCTCCCACATACCGCTGGTATAACCTAACATGCTCTACAGAGTGCCGACATGTTGCCTTGGCCTGCTCGACTACCAGATGTGCCTCCAATTGAACACTTATGGGCCATCAACGGACGACAACTCCAGAGTCATCCACAACCAGCATTAACCGACCCTGTGTTGACCGACCAAGTGCAACAGGTTGGTACAAATGGCTCTGAGCACTATGCGACTTAACTTCTGAGGTCATCAGTCGCTTAGAACTTAGAACTAATTAAACCTAACTAACATAGGGATATCACACACATCCATGCCCGAGGCAGGATTCTAACCTGCGACCGGAGCGGTCGCTCGGTTCCAGACTGCAGCGCCTAGAAGCGCACGGCCACTCCGGCCGGCCAAGTGCAACAGGAATCGACCTCCATCTAACAGACTGACAGCCGGCTCTTGTTAAACGCAATGCATGCACGTTTGAATGCTTGCACGCAATATTCTGGCAGTTACACCGGTTGTTGATGTACCAGCATTTCACATTTGCAACGGCTTATCCTGCGGTTATATTAACCTGTGATCTTGCACTGTTAATCGCTTAAATACATTCCTGAAATTTCATTACTCTTGATGAATTAATTTTTGGAGTTGCGGAAGACCAACCAAGCAATGCTTAAAATATGTCGTGCAAAAACATTGAAAATTAATAATCTGAAGATTGTCGTAAACATTTCAGAATTTACAAACAATGGTTGTTAATCACTAAAACACATAGTGTTTTTTAAAATAAAGTTTCTATTATTTTTCTAGGAGACATAACTGGTCAAAACTCTAAACATGGAAGTCCCGGAAAAATAACTTTTTGAGATATGGACCATTCTGTCCGATGACAGCCATCTGTCGATTGACACTACAAGAAGTCGTCATTGTGGTTACCACTCATTTCTACCCATCCTTCAGTCTTCCTCTTTAGAAAGTTACGAATTCGTTCAAACACACCTAGCTGCCTTCGGATTTGGTTACATGCAGGGACACAGACTCCTATAAGTGTGGATGCTGTCGGGGTTGTGGAATACATCAAATCTCTTAAACGTCTGCTCAGGCAGATACCTAAGCTAATCATGTCAGGTTCACGTTAGTTATTCTCGTGCGAGGAGTAGAAAATGAAGTGTTGAGAATGATTACAAGGGAAAACAATTGAAAAATTTACATTCGGTTAGTAACATGAAACTTTTTGTCTCGGTCGCAAAGTACAGGGTTATTACAAACTTTATTATTTGAGATATTATCACAATGCTTTGCACACACGTACAAAAACTCAAAAAGTTTTTTTAGGCATTCACAAATGTTCGATATGTGCCCCTTTAGTGATTCGGCAGACATCAAGCCGATAATCAAGTTCCTCCCACACTCGGCGCAGCATGTCCCCATCAATGAGTTCGAAAGCATCGTTGATGCGAGCTCACAGTTCTGGCACGTTTCTTGGTAGAGGAGGTTTAAACACTGAATCTTTCACATAACCCCATCACTTCATCACTGAAAACAAGTTTCGCACTGAACGCATCCTCTTCCATGAGCTGTTGCAACCGCGCCGAAAATTCAAAGCGTTTGACTTTGTCATCGGGTGTCAGGGCTTGTAGCAATTGTAAACGGTAAGGCTTCTGCTTTAGCCTTTTCCGTAAGATTTTCCAAACCGTCGGCTGTGGTACGTTTAGCTCCCTGCTTGCTTTATTCGTCGACTTCCGCGGGCTACGCGTGAAACTTGCCCGCACGCGTTCAACCGTTTCTTCGCTCACTGCAGGCCGACCCGTTGATTTCCCCTTACAGAGGCATCCAGAAGCTTTAAACTGCGCATACCATCGCCGAATGGAGTTAGCAGTTGGTGGATCTTTGTTGAACTTCGTCCTGAAGTGTCGTTGCACTGTTAAGACTGACTGATGTGAGTGCATTTCAAGCACGACATACGCTTTCTCGGCTCCTGTCGCCATTTTGTCTCACTGTGCTCACGAGCACTCTGGCGGCAGAAACCTGAAGTGCGGCTTCAGCCGAACAAAACTTTGAGTTTTTCTACGTATCTGTAGTGTGTCGTAACCATATGTCTCTGACTGGAGCTACAGTGAATTTATGAAATCGCTTCAATCATTTGTAATAGCCCTGTATTATTATCATACGACGGTTTCAGTGCCTCTCATCCGATATACACTGTCTGACAAAAGAAGGGAAGCAATCAGAAGAGAATAAGGAACTGGAATTAAACCTCGTGAGTTGAAGTTCATGTGACGTTATTTCAGTGATTATAATATTGAGTCGGATTTACAGAGAACGCGGCATGATGAGCACAATTAACTGTATGCCGTTGGATCCATCGCCTCTGGCCTATATGCGTGCACTGATTCGGTTGGGAAGAGTGTCGTTAAGCCGTTGTGTCCTCTCCTGAGGATGGGAAGAATAGAAAACCTCCCAAGGGAGCCGCCAAACTCGCCGATGATGGTCATCCAGGGTAGTGCACAACCGCGATTCTTCGATCATGTAGTGCCATTCATCAGCAGCCCATGTTTCCCGATCACGACACCACGTCACACGCACCGTTTGTGATTTTAACGGCAGCGTACGCATGGGACGATAATTTATCAGTTCAGCTTCTGCTGTTCTCTGGCCAATGATGGGGGATGACAGAGAATGTTGCGGGGAGTCCATTACTCGTTCTCAGATGGGAGGCACAAATGTGAAGGGGCTACGATGTGCTTGATGCGCTATACGGGGATTCCCCATTTGGTGCGCAGTCGACGTCGATTGAAACCGTGACGACGAGTGTGCCTGCCCTCACATCGCCATTAGTAATGAATCTTGTCCAATTTCGTATAAATTTTGGCCACTCGTGGGTTAATTTTCTGACTTAAATTATGTGTTTCTCATCTGCAGATACCTCTCAACACATTCGATCACCAAAAAACTTTTTTCCGATAATAATATCGATCCATTTCGTAATATCGACCTTGTACCACGAACATTAGTAATCACAATTGTCAACTTAAATGGTCAAAAAACAAATTAACAATAAATATAGTACTGATATAAGAACGCAGGCTTCCACGGCCGGTATCATAGTGATTAAAATTCTTCTGGGTATTACGCCGCGTCATTGCTAAAAACTAACAACAATAATAAACTAAAACCGACGTTTCGGCCAAATTGCAACGGCGGGCACGAGGAAGGCCGTTACAATTCGGCCGAAACGTCGGTTTTAGTTTGTTATTGTTGTTGTTAGTCTTTAGCAATGACGCGGCATAATGCCCAGAAGAATTTTAATCGCAATAAATATAGTACTGTTATGCTTCAGTTTTCATGTAAACCAGATTTCTATCCTGTTTCATGATTTTTCTAAATTTACTACCGATAGTGATATCTATTTTATGAAAGAACAGGAAGTTTCTATTTTTTATCATCATCTTCAAGGATTGTCCTGTTGCGACTCACAAACAAATCATTCCCATTGTAACGATTTTTTTTAAAAGAAAAGTTCACGATTACGTTGAATGAATGTCTGAACTGTGGAATGGATACTGAAGTCGAATTAGCGTGTAGTTTGTTGTAACTGAAACTGATGTGCTTACTCTGTGTTATTGTTAGCAAAAACTTTATACGCATTGATTGGGCAATGCAACTCCCAATACCGATAAAGAAATACAGTCACTGCAAAATACATTCAGCCCCTTAGGCACTGAATCCTCTGGCCCTGTTCAAAAAATGATAACTTTGGTCCCTGTGCACATAACAAATAAATTAAATTGTCTTACCTCTAAAGCAGCAACAGTGGAACGTGATATATTCTGGTCTCTCATGGAAAAAATATAAATATGCTGGCTACTAGATCAGCGATGTGCATTGCTAGCTGTAATACTTTCAAATGCACATGAAATTGTTTTGGACGATAATGAAAACATTTATGAAAAATCTAACTTCTTTGAAAAACATATAACCTGGACACGAAAGCGGTACTACACTGAGGTTTTTTTAGCAAAATTATACTGCAAGCTAAGTTTGTGTTTTCAAAAATATCTGCAACCGAAGTTATTGCTTAGAATAATATATCATATTTACTAATTGATCCACAAACAATGGTATTTATACAGCAAGTATTATCTAACCTCACTAAACCAACATAAATGCAAATCATGAAATTACGTTTAGCTCTGTTAACACATCATAGAAACGTTACAAATGTGAAATATCTAACTAGCCTTTTTCAAATCGGTTTACGTATATTCTGAGGTTGCTCAACAATTACAAATTAACAGCTAACTCATACTAACGCGCTGGCACCACAAAAATCATTATTATTTAACATCTTTGCCTTGCTTTTGAGAAGACTCCCGCCTACATGTTCTCGTATTTCGTACATTAATCTAACACTTGGTGGCTTCACACGGCACTCCACAAAAACTGCCTACATCATCGACTTTCGGTCACAGACAGCTACCTACTATTGTGCGCAAATCGCTCTCTTACTACAACACTGCAATGTGAGTCCAGAAGCAGTATCTTTGGGCCTGCGGTCGTACACAGTCAGCGATCCGCATTATAAAGCTTATCAGAGACATACATCATTTATAGTATACTAGTTCCACTTTAAGTTACAGTGACATTATTGACATACCAGTAGACTCCTTACACAATCTTTTTGGAGGTCTTCCAATATCTCTTTTCCCACTCGGCTTGTAGTTAAGGATCTTCTGAGGAATTCTGTGAACTCCTCAGAATCCACAAACAGCCTCTATTTTTTATATTGTCAAAATTTCCAACCTTTACTATTCACCATTAGGGCTGGAAATCTTCGCTTAAATAATTATTTTCAGAAAACAATATATAAGTTAAAACTGAAAAACAGTTTCAATTAAGACAGTCTTGTTAATACCAATTTGGACTATATCCTGTTCTAGATGGTACTGGAAGCTGGATTCGTAACATATATATAGCTTTTTTAGCGCCAAGTGTGTCAGATAGCCTGAGAGCAGCGTCAGACAGGTTCAGAGGGTGACGACAACCACACCGAAAAACATGGTTTTGAAAAAAACGCGTTTAAAGTTTGACTTGTATTTGTCATATAAGAAAAAAGGACAAAGCTTGAAATTTACGGAGTATCATCTATGCCTGATCCATAATAACTAGCGCCGCTGCAAGTGAATGGCCGCTTTCTGCTACTTTGACCTGATAAGCCCCCATTTTCCTCCTCAAAGCCCCTTCCGTCGTTGAGCGCATCACCACTGGCATCTCTATCTTCACAGAATCACTGAATAGACATACGGCCAAATTTGAAGCAATGTTGACAATTTAGATACGGCTGGATGTTATTTTTGGAGCGTATCTGCAAATGAGACTATTGAAGCTTTCGTTCACATTTTCAGTAAAACCGGCCAAACAAGGCTCCGGCAAATGAGGTTTAGTCAAATCGGTATAAATAGCGGTAACGGCATCGAAAACGACTTGTGGCAACCGGTTCTCTAACGCCGAGGTGTGCCGACCACGCTCAGCTTCAAAAGCTCACAGAATTTGTAAGTAGGCTGTTTAGGTTCTTATATTGGTAACGCCACGTAGCGCTCTGTATGAAAATCACTGGCTGTGCTGTGTGCAGTCTGTGGCTAGTTTGCATTGTTGTCTGCCATTGTAGTGTTGGGCAGCTGGATGTGAACAGCGCGTAGCGTTGCGCAGTTGGAGGTGAGCCGCCAGCAGTGGTGGATGTGGGGAGAGAGATGGCGGAGTTTTGAAATTTGTAATACTGGATATTATGAACTGCTATGTATATTATGATTTTTCAACACTATTAAGGTAAATACATTGTTTGTTCTCTATCAAAATCTTTCATTTGCTAACTATGCCTATCAGTAGTTAGTGCCTTCCGTAGTTTGAATCTTTTATTTAGCTGGCAGTAGTGGCGCTCGCTGTATTGCAGTAGCTTGAGTAACGAAGATTTTTGTGAGGTAAGTGATTTGTGAAAGGTACAGGTTAATGTTAGTCAGGGCCATTCTTTTGTAGGGATTTCTGAAAGTCAGATTGCGTTGCGCTAAAAAATATTGTGTGCCAGTTTAAGCACAGTCATGTATAATTGTTCTAAGGGGACGTTTCATACGTCGACCCTTAGCCGAGGATACCTCACTGGAACCTTCTGATTTTTTCTTGCAGTTTGTGTAATTAGTGTAGATTTTGTTTATTGCTAGCGCGTAATTATAGAGAGAATCTCCTTTGTAGTTGCAGCCTTTCATTGTTTTACAGTAAAACAGTTGTGGCATGTATGTAGATTTGCACCAAGTATTTCGCAGCTGCGCTTGCAATTAAATAGATACTATTTTCAGTGCTATGTTAATGTGTTCTCTTATTTTTGCACTTCAAATTGTGCTTTTCTGTGTTATCGTGTGAAATATTGTGACAATAATGGCGTGTGAAAAACGTAACACTAGGCTTCAAAGTAAAATGAGAAATAATAGTGACGACGAGCGTAGCTTATCAGCACCACTGTGTAGTGAATTAACAAATATTCAAAGTAGTAATTTGGTAACTGTGCATAGGGAAATGGAGCGGGCGTCAAATAATGGTGTAGGCAGTGAAACAATTAGTGAACAGGGAAGCATTATCGATCGATCGGTCGGCAACAGCTTGCCGCAGGAATCCGAAATGACAGGACACAATCTTGCAAATACTGTAGACTCAGGTTTTGCGTCCTCACCGTTTGCTCAAATAAGTCAAGACACATTTTCTGCTTGTCAAAATGTGAATGTTGCCGGTGCAAATTCACTGCCGAAAAGCACTGAGGAACATGTTTCAGACACCAGTGCATTGTTATTACAATTAATGCAACAAACGGGACAAAAGCTTCAAAAGTTAGACACAATGGAACAAAATCAGAGACAAACACAGCAAAAGCTTCAAAAGTTAGACACCACATTTGAACAAACACGTGAAGATTTAACTACTGAGTTACATAACATTGAATCGAAATGTCAAAAAGTCTGTAATGACGTAAAAACACAAATTTGTGAGCATTTTCAACCTATTTTTTCGCGGCATGAAAATGCATTACAGAATCACGAAGCAGCCATAAAAGAACTGCAAACTATTGTTCATCAAAATCATGAGACCCTGCAAGCTAAAATTGACTCAGTTGCATCTACCGATTCGGTTACCCAACTTGCAAAAACTCAAGAAAACTTAAAGGACACAGTAGATACTCTGAAAATTGGTTCAGAAAGACACATGGAGGAAATTAGTTCATTATCAGAGAAAGTAGTTGAACTTTCGGATCAGCTAAATAATTTATCTACGAAGGTAGATGATAATCTGAATGACACAAAACCGGTAGTCTTTAATGACACAGAAGAGTGTGAACAAATTAGGAAACTGAAACAAAATCTGAATCAAATTAATACGCAACACCAAAGAGAAATCCGGGAAGTACAAGATCAGCTGACACAGGTAATACAAGAATTACGTATTTCAGAGGACACTCGCGCTCCAATACGGGAAGAGGGACATAGAAATACGGAACAGCCACAAAATAATAACACAGGGCACTTCGGAAATGATGAAAGAAATTGGCAAGGCGCATTGGATTTTGAGATGGAACCGCCGAAACGACGTAACAATGACCGACGTGTGACTCGCCGACATGATGATCTTGACTATAAGCTGTTCATTACTACACGTAAATTCAAAACATTTAAGAATTCTGGCAACGACATTCATCCACAATTATGGCTCCATCAATTCTCTCATTGTTTTCCTCCCAACTGGTCATTAGAACACAGATTAGAATTTATGTGTGGCTACTTAGAATGGTTCAAATGGCTCTGAGCACTATGGGACTTAACAGCTACGGTCATCAGTCCCCTAGAACTTAGAATTACTTAAACCTAACTAACCTAAGGACAGCACACAACACCCAGCCATCACGAGGCAGAGAAAATCCCTGACCCCGCCGGGAATCGAACCCGGGAACCCGGGCGTGGGAAGCGAGAACGCTACCGCACGACCACGAGATGCGGGCAATTCCGGCTACTTAGAGAATGAACCAGCTGTAAGAATGCAATCGGTCATTCAAGATTGCCACAGTGAAGGAGAATTTTACCATGCCTTCCTCTCAGCATATTGGTCTCAAGCCACACACGACCGAGTAAAACATGGCATCATAATGATGAAACATTTCGAACAATCTGAATTTTCCAGTCTTGTGAAATATTTTGAAGACATTTTGCACAAGAATCAGTACCTGTCAAACCCATACAGCCCCTCAGAACTCATCCGCATTTGCTTAATCAAATTACCTGAACATTTACGACATATTATTTTGGCAGGACGTTGCAAAGACGACATTGAAGCTTTTCAGGGGCTCTTACAAGAATTAGAAATTGACACTGCCAATCGCGGAACGCGAAAACAGGAACACAACAGTTACAGGTCACATCCGTCACAATTCCGTGACGATAGAAACAATAACTGGACACGACAAGTCTATTCTTACAACGCAAATCGTGACCAAAACAGACACCACCCATATGACAACCACTGGCAGAGTAATAATAGTTACAGAGGAAGATCGTATTTCCGTAGTAATGAACATGACAGAGATAACAATAGAAAGAGACAATATGGGAACCAAAACAATTATTATCAAGGGAGACAGAATAACTTCACACGCAATGGTCCACCACGCAGTTACGATTCTGGGAGAAATTCTCCACCACATGACCGACAAACAAGATACTACGTAAACTACCGACAAAACGACAGACCTGAATTCCATCAGAACTGGCAAGCCTCAAACAGGGCAGGGCCTTCTCGTCAAGGTGATTTTGTAGAAGTTAGACCTCCAAATCCCAATAACGACGCGCGCCAACAAAGAGGCAGACAATGACTCGCACCGCAGGCTGAGGCAGCCACGTGCGCCGGCTGGCTCAGGGAAACATTACATAGACGCTAACCTTGAGAAAAATTTTAGCATTCTTTACCGATGTACCATATACCACATGATAATTCCGTTCAAGTTGAACCTCTGCGTACTAGGAAGAGTAAAGGTTTACACCACATTTCACATGTAAAACCGTTTATTGAAAGATAATCTGCTTTTTAACTTTGTCTTTGCCATATAACTTTTCACTATACCAGTATGCTTTGTCAGACTTAGTATCTGTTAACATGCTACAGTGTTTGAAGTTAAATATCCAGTCAAGAACCAAGAGAACTTATTTAAACAGAAATTACGGATGCATTGTTATAGTGAACGGACGATGCAGTGTTGTTGTTTGTAAATTCTTGCTTGTTAGTTGCACGATCGCGTAACGACTATGAGGCTCCCATACTTGGAACATATACCGGCACTGCTAATGAGATTTTCATGGAACATTTTGGTTTGCTTGAGAGTGGATTCTGAATTTAAAGTACTTTCTGTGAGATACGAGATGACATAGTGGTTAGTTTATGTGACAGCTACACAATTTTATCACGACGCTGCTAATGAGTGACAATTTACAATGTTGCTTTTGCGGCGTATCTGTTTTATATCTGCACAGTTTTTTCTGTAAAGTGAGACATGTTTTAGTGGTGACATTTGTGCTATGGCTACAAGGAGACAGCCTTTTCTGTAGGACAACAATACGTTACAGCACAGTACTTTCCTCATCACGGCAATAAGCGTAATAACTAAGATATCTATACGCAAAGCATTTCACTTTTGTGTATCATGAGGTAAGTACATTGGCTTCTGCAGAACTTAGCTTTCGGAGGACGATAACTACGACACTTCCACAGAGATTATCTAACAACAAGACGCACATTTAGCGCTACAGGACACGTATTTGAGTGATTAATTTTGTACTTAAATCATTTATTTTTAAAGATATTTGGAGTACAATGATACAAAGGTTTTCCGTAATACATTTCATTCCATTGTTGTAATCTGTAACACCTGAGGGTATAATTACATTAATCCTCAGGGGGGTACACGCGTACTTTGGGTATCATGTGTTTGGCAAGCACAAGGAGCCCTAGCTAATATGGTATTTGCTTATACAACTTTACACATCGGTACCATATTCCTCTAAAACAGAATTACACAGCTATCTGATCATTCAACTGAGAGAGACAAATTTTTTTACTACATCAGTGACACATGTTTACGCAATTACAGAGTTGGGTAACTTCACACTTATGAAATTGTATTTTGTCTGTACTTTGTGAACTGTTCGTATTTTTTCAGAACCATTGTGATACTATGAGAGCTTTGAACGATTTATTTTGTATGGGATCACGATTTTTAAAGTACGTTTGAGGCAGATGACACTTTTGACATAAGCAGAGAATTGTTTTTAGGTTTTGAAATTATTGGAGGAAGCTACGACGATTTTGAGAGTTGACTGAGGTGTTATGATGTTATTATTACGATGACTATGTGTATTATGCTGTTGCGGTATGTTTATGATCAATAAGCTGATGCTATATGAGTTATTTGAGTATGCTACGTATCTGTTATGATGAAATATTGAAGAAGTGTCGACGAAAAAGGTAAGGTATAATGAGTAGTGGTTAGGGACTCTGGTTTGTGAAAAAGGTTGTTGGAAACCAAGAATCGCACTTTAAGAGTTATGAAATGTATGTAAATGCGTGAATGTATTACAATGACGACGAAAATTTTTTGGACTCTGTTATATCAATAGGATTTTGTCTCTACAGATTTGTAACGCAAATTCTTGACCTGTGAAATATTTTTATATGAGACTGTCACTGTAGCAGAAACTGCTGTCGTAAATATTTCCATAAGAAAGTTAAGTGACCACCTGCACGTAATGCGTCGTGGGCACCCAGCTGTGTCAAACGCCTGGAGAAAAAGCCATTAGTGTGTGCCTTTTCAGAGGCACAGGTAAAAAAAAAAGGGAGGCCATTATCCTCGCTATTGACATTTCTTTGTAGGAAGCATCGCAAATACGACACACTCCTACTTGAAAACATATGATAACACTGTGGAGCTCTTAATTTATGATATTTACTGAAATGCCTAATGAGATGACGAGAAATATTTTTATGTCTATACACCTGATTATGACTACTGTCTTTCTAGTTGAGAGATTTTTCTACTAATTTATGAAATGCCTCATGACTACTGAATGATGTTATTACGCTTTACTTTGTACATAGTTGCTTATTTCATTTGATATCTGGTTTCCAGCTGTCTTGCAGCATTGGTTTCATAAAATAAAATTAACTGCATTTGCTAATGTGAACACTTTCTGTCAACAGATCTATTAAATAATTATTTTATGATCCACATTCTTCGAGAAAGGAGCTCTTGGAATGGAAAGAACAATAAGAAGGGACTAATAACAGTAACTGCATATATAATTTTCTTTTCGAGTACTTGGTAATTTTTTGTAGAATTAGTTTTTGTGGTGCACCACTTTAATTACATAGACATTAAGATGTGAATATACATTTCCCTTGTCTGCATTATTGTCTTTTGTGTAATATTTTTTTCTGCTTGAGCTATGTCATGTTTAAATATAAGTTATTTCATTTGCTGCTGCTGTTTGCCTGGCATAGTGTTACTGAATTTGACTTTGTGTTACTCTTCTAAGCCAGTTTACTACTGATTTATTTTTCTTGTTTGCTGCACATTGCCTTATATCACTTGTAATATTGCAATTGCTTTGCTAATTTCTATAATGCTGCTTGCTTTGCAAATCTGCATTTTTTTCATTGCTGTTTGCGTTAATTGTTTCGTGCTGCTGCGTTGCCTCGTCCCTTGGTTTAGCATCTGAGCTCAATACATTTAAGTTAGCTTAAGAGGGGTAAACTATATAAGAAACTGACTATGGAGAATAGGTAAAGAATGCATTGCGAAGTTATATGAAAAAGATTTGGGCCAAAATGAGTATTGTACAATGAGAAATAATTATTTTGACAGAAATATGAATAGAATCCTCCCCCCCATGAACCATGGACCTTCCCGTTGGTGGGGAGGCTTGCGTGCCTCAGCGATACAGATACCCATACCGTAGGTGCAACCACAACGGAGGGGTATCTGTTGAGAGGCCAGACAAATGTGTGGTTCCTGAAGAGGGGCAGCAGCCTTTTCAGTAGATGCAAGGGCAACAGTCTGTATGATTGACTGATCTGGCCTTGTAACAATAACCAAAACGGCCTTGCTGTGCTGGTACTATGAACGGCTGAAAGCAACGGGGAAACTACGGCCGTAATTTTTCCCGAGGGCATGCGGCTTTACTGTATGATTAAATGATGATGGCGTCCTCTTGGGTAAAATATTCTGGAGGTAAAATAGTCCCTCATTCAGATCTCCGGGCGGGGACTACTCAGGAGGACGTCGTTATCAGGAGGAAGAAAACTGGCGTTCTATGGATCGAAGCGTGGAATGTCAGATCCCTTAATCGTGCAGGTAGGTTAGAAAATTTAAAAAGGGAAATGGATAGGTTAAAGTTAAATATAGTGGGAATTAGTGAAGTTCTGTGGCACGAGGAACAAGACTTCTGGTCAGGTGACTACAGGGTTATAAACACAAAGTCAAATAGGGGTAATGCAGGAGTAGGTTTAATAATGAATAGGAAAATAGGAATGCGGGTAAGCTGCTACAAACAGCATAGTGAACGCATTATTGTGGCAAAGATAGATACGAAGCCCACACCTACTACAGTAGTACAAGTTTATATGTGAACTAGCTCTGCAGATGACGAAGAAATTGAAGAAATGTATGATGAAATAAAAGAAATTATTCAGATAGTGAAGGGAGACGAAAATTTAAGTCATGGGTGACTGGAATTCGAGTGTAGGAAAAGGGAGAGAAGGAAATGTAGTAGGTGAATATGGATTGGGGCTAAGAAATGAAAGAGGAAGCCGCCTGGTAGAATTTTGCACAGAGCACAACTTAATCATAGCTAACACTTGGTTTAAGAATCATGATAGAAGGTTGTATACATGGAAGAACCCTGGAGATACTAAAAGGTATCAGATAGATTATATAATGGTAAGACAGAGATTTAGGAACCAGGTTTTAAATTGTAAGACATTTCCAGGGGCAGATGTGGACTCTGACCACAATCTATTGGTTATGACCTGTAGATTAAAACTGAAGGAACTGCAGAAAGGTGGGAATTTAAGGATATGAGACCTGGATAAACTGAAAGAACCAGAGGTTGTACAGAGTTTTAGGGAGAGCATAAGGGAACAATTGACAGGAATGGGGGAAAGAAATACAGTTGAAGAAGAATAGGTAGCTTTGAGGGATGAAGTAGTGAAGGCAGCAGAGGATCAAGTAGGTAAAAAGACTAGGGCTAGTAGAAATCCTTGGGTAACAGAAGAGATACTGAATTTAATTGATGAAAGGTGAAAATATAAAAATGCAGTAAATGAAGCAGGCAAAAAGGAATACAAACGTCTCAAAAATGAGATCGACAGGAAGTGCAAAATGGCTAAGCAGGGATGGCTAGAGGACAAATGTAAGGATGTTGAGGCTTATCTCACTAGGGGTTAGATAGATACCGCCTATGGGAAAATTAAAGAGACCTTTGGAGAAAAGAGAGCCACTTGCATGAATATCAAGAGCTCACATGGAAACCCAGTTCTAAACAAAGAGGGGAAAGCAGAGAGGTGGAAGGAGTATATAGAGGGTCTATACAAGGGCGATGTACTTGAGGACAATATTATGAAAATGGAAGAGGATGTAGATGAAGATGAAATGGGAAAAACGATACTGCGTGAAGAGTTTGACAGAGCACTGAAAGACCTGAGTCGAAACAAGGCCCCCGGAGCAGACAACATTCCATCGTAACTACTGACGGCCTTGGGAGAGCCAGTCCTGACAAAACTCTACCATCTAGTGAGCAAGATGTATGAAACAGGCGAAATACCCTCAGACTTGATGAAGAATATAATAATTCCAATCCCAAAGAAAGCAGGTGTTGACAGATGTGAAAATTACCGAACAATCAGTTTAATAAGCCACAGCTGCAAAATACTAACACGAATTCTTTACAGGCGAATGGAAAAACTAGTAGAAGCCGACCTCGGGGAAGATCAGTTTGGATTCCGTGGAAATACTGGAACACGTGAGGCAATACTGACCTTACGACTTATCTTAGAAGAAAGATTAAGGAAAGGCAAACCTACGTTTCTAGCATTTGTAGACCTAGAGAAAGCTTTTGACAATGTTGACTGGAATACTCTCTTTCAAATTCTAAAGGTGGCAGGGGTAAAATACAGGGAGCGAAAGGCTGTTTACAATTTGTATAGAAACCAGATGGCAGTTATAAGAGTTGAGGGACATGAAAGGAAAGCAGTGGTTGGGAATGGAGTGAGACAGGGTTGTAGCCTCTCCCCGATGTTATTCAATGTGTATATTGAGCAAGCAGTAAAGGAAACAAAAGAAAAATTCGGAGTAGGTGTTAAAATCCATGGAGAAGAAATAAAAAGTTTGAGGTTCGCCGATGACATTGTAATTCTGTCAGAGACAGCAAAGGACTTGAAGGAACAGTTGAACGGAATGGATGGTGTCTTGAAGGAAGGATATAAGATGAACATCAACAAAAGCAAAACGAGGATAATGGAATGTAGTCGAATGAAGTCGGGTGATGCTGAGGGTATTAGATTAGGAAATGAGACACTTAAAGTAGTAAAGGAGTTTTGCTATTTGGGGAGCAAAATAACTGATGATGGTCGAAGTAGAGAGGATATAAAATGTAGACTGGCAATGGCAAGGAAAGCGTTTCTGAAGAAGAGAAATTTGTTAACGTCGAGTATAGATTTAAGCGTCAGGAAGTCATTTCTGAAAGTATTTGTATGGAGTGTAGCCATGTATGGAAGTGAAACATGGACGTTAAATAGTTTGGACAAGAAGAGAATATAAGCTTTCGAAATGTGGTGCTGCAGAAGAATGCTGAAGATTAGATGGGTAGATCGCATAACTAATGAGGAAGTATTGAATAGGATTGGGGAGAAGAGTAGTTCGTGGCACAACTTGACCAGAAGAAGGGATCGGTTGGTAGGACATGTTCTGAGGCATCAAGGGATCACCAATTTAGTATTGGAGGGCAGCTTGGAGGGTAAAAATCGTAGGGGGAGACCAAGAGATGAATACACTAAGCAGATTCAGAAGGATGTAGGTTGCAGTAGGTACTGGGAGATGAAGAAGCTTGCACAGGATAGAGTAGCATGGAGAGCCGCATCAAACCAGTCTCAGGACTGAAGACCACAACAACAACATGAATAGAATACAGGAAGGAGGTATAGATAGGACTTTTTGGGAATAATTATGAATAAAGGGAGATCTCCAAGAAGCAAAGAAAGTTTTGTTTGCAAAATACTGCAATAAAACAAAACCTGTCCTTTCCTTGTGTTATCCCACTATGTGTTTATGTACCCTTGTTTATTTGTCTTTTTTCTGTCTTTATGTGTTTAGCTGATGAGAGCTATGTTGTAGAATTTTTCTGATAATACACTCCTGGAAATTGAAATAAGAACACCGTGAATTCATTGTCCCAGGAAGGGGAAACTTTATTGACACATTCCTGGGGTCAGATACATCACATGATCACACTGACAGAACCACAGGCACATAGACACAGGCAACAGAGCATGCACAATGTCGGCACTAGTACAGTGTATATCCACCTTTCGCAGCAATGCAGGCTGCTATTCTCCCATGGAGACGATCGTAGAGATGCTGGATGTATTCCTGTGGAACGGCTTGCCATGCCATTTCCACCTGGCGCCTCAGTTGGACCAGCGATCGTGCTGGACGTGCAGACCGCGTGAGACGACGCTTCATCCAGTCCCAAACATGCTCAATGGGGGACAGATCCGGAGATCTTGCTGGCCAGGGTAGTTGACTTACACCTTCTAGAGCACGTTGGGTGGCACGGGATACATGCGGACGTGCATTGTCCTGTTGGAGCAGCAAGTTCCCTTGCCGGTCTAGGAATGGTAGAACGATGGGTTCGATGACGGTTTGGATGTACCGTGCACTATTCAGTGTCCCCTCGACGATCACCAGTGGTGTACGGCCAGTGTAGGAGATCGCTCCCCACACCATGATGCCGGGTGTTGGCCCTGTGTGCCTCGGTCGTATGCAGTCCTGATTGTGGCGCTCACCTGCACGGCGTCAAACACGCATACGACCATCATTGGCACCAAGGCAGAAGCGACTCCCATCGCTGAAGACGACACGTCTCCATTCGTCCCTCCATTCACGCCTGTCGCGACACCACTGGAGGCGGGCTGCACGAGGTTGGGGCGTGAGCGGAAGACGGCCTAACGGTGTGCGGGACCGTAGCCCAGCTTCATGGAGACGGTTGCGAATGGTCCTCGCCGATACCCCAGGAGCAACAGTGTCCCTAATTTGCTGGGAAGTGGCGGTGCGGTCCCCTACGGCACTGCGTAGGATCCTACGGTCTTGGCGTGCATCCGTGCGTCGCTGCAGTCCGGTCCCAGGTCGACGGGCACGTGCACCTTCCGCCGACCACTGGCGACAACATCGATGTACTGTGGAGACCTCACGCCCCACGTGTTGAGCAATTCGGCGGTACGTCCACCCGGCCTCCCGCATGCCCACTATACGCCCTCGCTCAAAGTCCGTCAACTGCACATACGGTTCACGTCCACGCTGTCGCGGCATGCTACCAGTGTTAAAGACTGCGATGGAGCTCCGTATGCCACGGCAAACTGGCTGACACTGACGGCGGTGGTGCACAAATGCTGCGCAGCTAGCGCCATTCGACGGCCAACACCGCGGTTCCTGGAGCGTCCGCTGTGCCGTGCGTGTGATCATTGCTTGTACAGCCCTCTCGCAGTGTCCGGAGCAAGTATGGTGGGTCTGACACACCGGTGTCAATGTGTTCTTTTTTCCATTTCCAGGAGTGTATGTTATTTTCTTTGTAAAGATGTTTAGACATTATTTATTCTGTTTTGTTTTAATGCTCATGTGTGAAGTTGATGTTTTAAAAGTTATTCTGATCTTTCATGTATTTACTTATGTTATAATTCCTATAACACTAATGCATATGTTTATTTCTATTGTTTTGTAAAGCCTGTATTACTACAAATGTTATCTGTATTGTTATGTTCTTTAATGATGTATTTTGTACCTTTGTTATTGTGTTCTCATGTTATAATATTGTAATTGACACCAGTTCATCAAATTAAATAACTTTTAAGCATTCATTTCACTGCACACATTTCTGTTTGTCATAGTAATGCACAATATGTGAGAAGTTGGGACTGTTAGTGTTTGCACGTGTGTTACTAATTCAGCAAGGGACTGGATAACAGCATTGCTGGTTCTAAGGACAATTCCAAAAACTTCGTGAGTGTACAAGTGGTGGTTTATGGACTTGCTATACTGTCTGCAAGACTTCTAAGGACAATTCCAAAAACTTTGTGCGTGCACAAGTGGTGGTTTATGGACTTGCTATCTTCTCTGCAAGACTCTTCAATGGTGATTGTGCACCTGCACAGTCGCAGCAGATGGCTGCTGGCCATCTCTACAAGGACTACAGTGGGTCTACACCTTTGATGACCCACCAATACCATTATTTCTACAAGGACTACAGTGGGTCTGCATCTCTGATGGCCCACCAATATCATTATTTCTACAAGGACTGCAGTGGGTCTGCACCTCTGGTGGCCCACCAATACCGTAATCTCTACCAGGACTACAGTGGTCTACTCTGTGATGACCTACCTACCAATATTCTTCAAAACGTTGTATGACTCTTCTGTGGGTTTGCTCTGTTGTGGCCCATTACCTGTCAGCATGTCAAGAGTCAGCACTGTCTTTCCGTTGGAAGGACAACACTACTTCTTCAAGACTGCATGGAAATCCACTACTTCCGTGTGCATTGTCTTTTACTAATGAGACTTTGTGAAAAAAAACTGTAATTACTATTATGATGAATGATCAGGACTATCTTTATGGACTGTGAGAAAATTTTAGCTTTTGACGAACATTGTATCAATAAGTGTGCACATTTGATTTCTTTGTTATTGTAATTACGATTATGAAAAATTTTAACAAATGTGTATTGCCCAGTGCCCAAAACAATTTGTAAAATTTTTTGTGGGGAGCATGGGGGCTATGTAAGTAGGCTGTTTAGGTTCTTATATTGGTAACGCCACTTAGCGCTCTGTATGAAAATCACTGGCTGTGCTGTGTGCAGTCTGTGGCTAGTTTGCATTGTTGTCTGCCATTGTAGTGTTGGGCAGCTGGATGTGAACAGCGCGTAGCGTTGCGCAGTTGGAGGTGAGCCGCCAGCAGTGGTGGATGTGGGGAGAGAGATGGCGAAGTTTTGAAATTTGTAATACTGGATATTATGAACTGCTATGTATATTATGATTTTTCAACACTATTAAGGTAAATACATTGTTTGTTCTCTATCAAAATCTTTCATTTGCTAACTGTGCCTATCAGTAGTTAGTGCCCTTCAAAGTTTGAATCTTTTATTTAGCTGGCAGTAGTGGCGCTCGCTGTATTGCAGTAGCTTGAGTAACGAAGATTTTTGTGAGGTAAGTGATTTGTGAAAGGTACAGGTTAATGTTAGTCAGGGCCATTCTTTTGTAGGGATTTCTGAAAGTCAGATTGCGTTCCGCTAAAAAATATTGTGTGTCAGTTTAAGCACAGTCATGTATAATTGTTCTAAGGGGATGTTTCAAATTGTTACTCTTCGGAGTTCGCTCATAATATTTTGGGTAATAATTCTTTGATGTATATACATACAAATACCGCAATAAAAAAATTTCGAGCTTTTTCAACCTACAGCCTGTCGTTCCCTCTTAAGGGACGCTTACCCATCCATGTACATTGGGCAGCTGTTTCGCCGCATCCGGTCATATATTCCCTGTGTTCAATAATGTGTAAAGTCTCCATGGCAGTCGGAACTGTGATCTGAAGTTCCATCGACTGTGAAGTACGAAGCTTGAATCTGTTTTCATCGAAACAAATGTTTGAACTTCTCACATGTATCACACACTTGTAGTTCTTCCGTGGTATATTTGACCCCACATGTATTCCCAAAGACGAATGATGTGTTGCTGATAATCATATTGCGGATGATGCTGATGATCAGTAACTATAAATGTATGATGAGGAACGTCTTAAACTGGTACCGAAATACCACAAAAAACTCAGAGATCACGGTGACCATGCGGAGATGACCAACGAAACTGGGAATTCTCTTTTATATTTTGAATGGCTCGAATGCTGTTAGGAATATTGGGTGATTTACACAAAATTAAATACTGTTTAAATCCTCGATTCACGAGAATGTATGCGTTACACTTCAGATGTTCACAGGTGCGACTGAGATATTGGCTGGGAACTATAAATATCGTGGTATGTCGTCAGTTGTATTTTGAGATAGATCACGGGTAACATTTCCTAACACAAAAGTGATTCACGCTTCTAATTCGTCGAGAGTATGTGATTATGATCGGTAGACTATCTCTCTGACGCAAATAGTGACGTTGAGTGAAGATGGGACTTCGAGGAAGCCATTAGTGTTGATGCGACCTTCGAAATCACATTTCTCGAAAGTAATCGCCAGGCCTTTCACGAACGTCAATGGCAAATGGAGTCGGACACCGTGGGAACGTACTGGTTACTTATGCTCAAACAGTACCTTCATCTACAATTCGCTGTCTGTGATGTCTTCTAAGATCAGGGGATCAGAGAAGTGGTCCAAAGTATGAGGTGCATTCCAGTTCTAAGGCCTCCGATTTTTTTTCTAATTAACTACTCACCCGAAATCGATGAAACTGGCGTTACTTCTCGACGTAATCGCCCTGCAGACGTACACATTTTTCACAACGCTCACCCCATGATTCCATGGCAGCGGCGAAGGCTTCTTTAGGAGTCTGTTTTGACCGCTGGAAAATCGCTGAGGCAAGAGCAGCACGGCTGGTGAATGTGCGGCCACGGAGAGTGTCTTTCATTGTTGGAAAAAGCCAAAAGTCACCAGGAGTCACGTCAGCTCAAAGTTGTTATCACGAAGAAACCGTTGCGTAACGTTAGCTCGATAGGCGGGTGCGTTGTCTTGGTGAAACAGCACATGCGCAGCCCTTCCCGGACGTTTTTGTTGCAGTGCAGGAAGGAATTTGTTCTTCAAAACATTTTCGTAGGATGCACCTGTTACCGTAGTGCCCTTTGGAACGCAATGGGTAAGGATTACGCCCTCGCTGTCCCAGAACATGGACACCATCATTTTTTCAGCACTGGCGGTTACCCGAAATTTCTTTGGTGTCGGTGAATCTGTGTGCTTCCATTGAGCTGACTGGCGCTTTGTTTCTGGATTGAAAAATGGCATCCACGTCTCATCCATTGTCACAACCGACGAAAAGAAAGTCCCATTCATGCTGTCGTTGCACGTCAACATTGCTTGGCAACATGCTACACAGGCAGCCATGTGGTCGTCTGTCAGCATTCGTGGCACCCACCTGCATGACACTTTTCGCATTTTCAGGTCGTCATGCAGGATTGTGTGCACAGAACCCACAGAAATGCCAACTCTGGAGGCGATCTGTTCAACATTCATTTGGCGATCCCCCAAAACAATTCTCTCCACTTTCTCGATCATGTCGTCAGACCGGCTTGTGCGAGCCCGAGGTTGCTTCGGTTTGTTGTCACACGATGTTCTGCCTTCATTAAACTGTCGCACCCACGAACGCACTTTCGACACATCCATAACTCCATCACCACATGTCTCCTTCAACTGTCGATGAATTTCAATTGGTATCACACCACGCAAATTCAGAAAACGAATGATTGCACACTGTTCAAGTAAGGAAAACGTCGCCATTTTAAGTATTTAAAACAGTTCTCATTCTCGCCGCTGGCGGTAAAATTCCATCTGCCGTACAGTGCTGCCATCTCTGGGACGTATTAACAATGAACATGGCCTCATTTTAAAACAATGCGCATGTTTCTATCTCTTTCCAGTCTGGAGAAAAAAAATCAGAGGCCTTAGAACTTGAATGCACCTCGTAATGGAAAACCAACCATCACCAGTAATGAAATTTGTGTGGAAAAACGTGTGGAAGATCGCTGGACTCAAGGTCTGGCAAAGCTATTTTTTATTTGACATTATGGCCGGATACCCTTCTTGTCGCTTGTCGCCGCAGTCGTCAGTTGCCGAAGTAGGAGGGGGCGGGGGTGTGGGGGGTGTACGCCGTTCGCGCCGCCTGTCTTGTACTGCTTAAACTGTGACCTATATATGATCAAGTGTTAACTGTTTCACTGTCGTATTTTGGGACCAGCCCTGCGTTTGCCTAAAAGAGCATAGCATCCAATAAAAGCAGGATTCACTGATGAGCAACTTCATTTATGTTGAATCAGCGCATCTGACTGCTATGCGGAGCACACGGTATCGTTTCTTGGTAATGCCAGGGATTTTTGCATGATGGAGGGACTAGAACGGGGTGCACGCAGACTCGGGAGGACAGCTGAGGAGTTACTTGAGAGAGAAGTTAAGTGGCTCCAAGGTCTGGAAAACTGACAACGGTCGAAGAGTGGTGTGCTAACCCCGTGCCCCGCCACACCGCATCCAGTGACGCCATTGGCAGAGGATGACACGGCGGTCGGTCGGTATCGATTTGCCGCCAGGGCATATGGAGAGAGTTTACATTTACGTTACACACGTTACAGCTGCGCTGTAATGCCCGTAGGGGAACATGCTCGGTATGCCTTCAGCTAAGTAGAAGAACTTTCCTGTAGCGCTTCAGAAATCATGCAAAGAAATTCTCCTGAGGAGACAACACTGATAAAGGTCTGATGTTGTTCACTTTGACCTGCATATTTGCTCCATACGTTATGTGTCCTGTGACTTCAATAACAATCTTCGTAAACTATGAATCACCCTAAGGGTTTCATTGCCTAAGTAGGACAGTAATAGTAGTAACAGTAGTAGTAGTAGAAATAGTAGTAGTTTTTAGATCTCTTTTACAAGGATATTGGACACGTCTTGGTATTACATCTTCATGGAGACTCCGCAAACCACCGTAAGGTGCGTGGCGGAGGTTAACCTGTACCATTACTTGTCATTTCCTCTCCTGTTCCACTCGCAAATAGAGCGAGGGACAAACGACTGTCTGTACGCCTCCATATGAGCCCTAATTTCTCGTACTTCATCTTCGTGGTCCTTACGCGCGATGTATGTTGGAGGGAGCAGAATCGTTCGGCAGCCAGCTTCAAATGCCAGTTCTCTAAATTTTCTCAATACTACTTCCCGAAAAGAACGCCGCCTTCCCGCCAGTGATTCCCATTTGAGTTCCCGAAGCATCTCCGTAACACTTAAGTTGTGTTCGAACCTAGTGGTAACAAATCTAGCAGCCCTCCTCTGAATTCCTTCGATGTCTTCCTTCAATCCGACCTGGTACGGTTCCAAAACAGTCGAGCAGTACTCAAGAATAGGTCCGCACCAGCTTCCTACATGCGGTCTCCTTTACAGGTGGACCACTCTTTCCTAAAATTCTCCCAATAAACCGTGTCGACTATTTGCCTTCCCTACCACAGTTTTCACATGCTCGTCCCATTTCATATCGCTTTGAACGTTACACCAAGATCTTTAAACGAATTGAATGTGTCGAGCAGGACACTAGTAACACTGTATCCGAATGTTACAGGTTTTTTTCTTCCTACTCATCCGCATTCACTTACATTTTTCTACATTTGGGGATAGCTACCATTCATCACAGCTACTGGAAATTTTGTCTAAGTTGTCTTGTATCTTCCTACAGTGCTTCAACTTCGACACCTTACCGTACACCGCAGCATCATCAGCAAACAATTGCAGACAACTGCCCACTCTTGTCAGCCAAATCATTTGTGTATACACAGAACAACAGCGGTGCTATCATACTTCCCTGGGGCACTCATGACGATAGCCTTGTCTCTAATGAACACTCGCCGTCGAGGACAACGTACTGGGTTCTATTATTTAAGAAGTCTCCGAGCCATTCACATATCTGTGAACTCATTCCATCTGCTCGTACCTTCGTTAACAGTCTGCAACGGGGAATCTTATCAAATGCTTTCCGGAAATCTAGAAATATGGAATCTGCCTGTTGCCCTTCATCCATAGTTCTCAGTATATCATGTGAGAAAAGGGCAAGCTGAGTTTCGCACGAGCGATGCGTCCTAAAACCATGCTGATTCATGGACATAAGCTGCTTAGCCTCAAGAAAGTTTATTATATTCGAACCAGAATGTGTTCAAGGATTCTGCAGCAAAGATAGGTTAGGGGATACTGGCCCGAAATTTTGCGGGTCCGTTCTACTTTTCTTATATGCTGCAGTCACCTGCGCCTTTTTACAGTCGCTTAGGACCTTGTGCTAGGCGAGAGATTCGCGATAAATACAAGCTAGGTAAGGAGCTAATGCTTTGTGAAATCGAGCTGGGATTCATCAGGACCTGGTGATTTGTTTGTTTTCAAATCTTTAAGTTGCTTCTCTACGCCAGGTATGCTTACTTCTACGTCGTCCACACGGGAGTCTGTCCGATGGTCAAATGACGGTATGTTTGTACAGTTCCCCTGCATGAACAACTTCTTGAAAGTGACATTAAAAACTTCGACTTTCGTTTTGCTGTCTTCAACTGCCACACCAGACTGGTCAACAAGGGACTGAAGGGAATCCTTAGACCCGCTTAGCGATTTTGCACAAGACTAGAATTTTCTCGGGCTCTCTACCAGATCTTTTGCTAAGTTGTGACGGTGGTAGTTGTGTATGCTTCGCGCATACATCTTTTCACAGACGCACTAAACTCTACTAACCTTCGCTTGTTGTCGTTTGTGTGTTCCGTTTTGAATCTAGAGTGCAATTCTGCAAGTTATTCGAGGGCTGTTTGAAAAGTTCACGGAATCACCATTAGATGTCAGCAATAGCGGTACGAGGTTCCCACACAGATTATCGTTTATGAGGAAACACGTGATGTATCAGTTCTCAGGTGTAGACGTCTGTCTGTTGTTGTTCCTGTATAGTGATTTGTGAAGATGGAAGCAACAGAGATTTGAGCAGCGATGAAATACTTCGCAAAGAAAGTTAACAAAGCAAAGCAAATTCATTCTGATTCTCATAACACGCTGCGGACTCTGCTTCTTTATACTGAACTGTAACCAAGTTGACAAACGAGTTTAAATTTGGTCGGGACATCTTAGATGATGATCCCGTAGTGCTCGGCCAAGATGTGCCAGTACCCCAGAAATTATGCTCCCTCAGCATCTTACGAATTTCGTTATTAAACCATGGTGGGTCTTTTCCATTTTTTATCCACTGAATAGGCATTGGTATTACTATTTAAGAACAACAAAAATAAAGTAATTCACATACTTAGAATTTTACGTATGAGGGGCGTTCAATAAGTTGAAAAAATGCGGAGTTTGCTGTAGGACTACGTGGAATATTGATCGCTTCATCTCCTATAGTATCATGCAATTCCGACAGGTGGCGGAGCTGTACGTATCCTTCAAAATGGCGTCTGTAACGGATGTGCGTTCCAAGCAGAGACCTGTCATTAATTTTCTTTTGGCGGAAAACCAGAACATCGCAGCTATTCAAAAGCGCTTGTCAGTGGACATAAGAACTGTGACTCGCTGGGCGAGGCGCCAGTCACCATCGCAGCCTGTCCCATCTCCCACGTAACAGCCACCCGCACACAGCTGTGACTCCTGCAGTGTTGGAACGTGCGGACACTCTCATTAGAGGTTGTAAGTAGGCTGTTTAGGTTTTTATGTTGACAACGCCACGTAGCGCTCTGTATGAAAATCACTGACTGTGCTGTGTGCAGTCTGTGGCTGGTTTGCATTGTTGGAATATTTGCTACTGTAGTATTGGGCAGCTGGATGTGAACAGCGCGTAGCGTTGCACAGTTGGAGGTGAGCCGGCAGCAGTGGTGGATGTGGGGAGAGAGATGGCCGAGTTTTGAGAGCGGACGATCTGGACGTTTGTCAGTCAGAAAAAGGAAATTTGTAAGACTGGATATCAGGAATATATATATATATATATATATATATATATATATATATATAATGACTTTGAACACTATTAAGGTAAATACATTGTTTGTTCTCCATCAAAATCTTTTATTTGCTAACTATGCCGATCAGTAGTTAGTGCCTTCAGTAGTTAGAATCTTTTATTTAGCTGGCAGTATTGGCGCTCGCTGTATTGCAGTACTTCGAGTAACGAAGGTTTTTGTGAGGTAAGTGATTCATGAAAGGCATAGGTTATTGTTAGTCGGGGCCATTCTTTTGTAGGGATTATTGAAAGTTAGATTGCGTTGCGCTAAAAATATTGTGTGTCAGTTTAGTGTTGATGAGAATAAGTAAAGAGAGAAATGTCTGAGTACGTTCAGTTTTGCTCAGCTGTTTGAAAATCAAATAACCTAGAGGTTTTCCAGCACTGTCATTTATAAATTTTTTCTAGGGGAATGTTTCATATGTCGACCCTTAGCCGAGGATACGTCACTGGAATCTTCCGATTTTTTCTTGTAGTTTGTGTAATTAGTGTAGTTTTTGTTTATTGTTAGCGCGTATTTGTAGAGAAAAGTTTTTCATTGTTGTACAGTAAAACAGTTGTGGCATGCATGTAGATTTTCACAAAGTATTTCGCAACTGCGCTTGCAATTAACTAGATATTATTTTCAGTGCTATGTTAATCTGTTTTCTTATTTTGCTCTTCAAATTGTGCTTTTCTGTGTTATCGTGTGAAATATTGGCGTGTGAAAAACGTAACACTAGGCTCCAAAGTAAATTGAGAAATGATAGTGACGACGAGCGTAGCTTATCAGCACCACCGTGTAATGAATTAACAGACATTCAAATTAGTAATTTGGTAATTGTGCATAGGGAAATGGAGCGGGTGGCAAATAATGGTATAGACAGTGAAACAATTAGTGAACAGGGAAGCATCATCGATCGATCCGTCGGCAACAGCTCGTCTCAGGAATCCGAAATGACAGGACACAATCTTGCAAATACTGTTGATTCAGGTTTTGCGTCCTCACCGTTTTCTCAAATAAGTCAAGACACATTTTGTGCTTTTCAAAATGTGAATGTTGTCGGTGCAAATGCACTGACGAAAAGCATAGAGGAACAGACACTAATACATTATTATTACAATTAATGCAACAAATGGAACAACAGCTTCAGAAGTTAGACACAATGGAACAAAATCTTCAAAAGTTACAATGGAACAAAATCTTCAAAAGTTAGACACCACACTTGAACAAACACGTGAAGGTTTAACTGCTGAGATACTTAAAATCGAATCGAAATGTCAAAAAGTCTGTAATGACATAAGCACACAAATTTGTGAGCATTTCCAACCTTTTTTTTCGCTACATGAAAATGCATTACAGAATCACGAAGCAGCCATAAAAGAGCAGCAGACTATTGTTCATGAAAATCAGGACACCTTGCAAGCTAAAATTGACTCAATTGCATCTACCGATTCGGTTACGCAACTTGCAAAAACTCCAGGAAACTTAATGGACATAGTAGATACGCTTTCAACACAAATGGACACTCTGAACTTGGTTCAGAAAAACACACTGAGTAGGACAGTAAATCAGTTCATTATCGGAGAAAGTAGCCGAACTTTCGGATCAGTTCACTAACTTATCTACAAAGGTAGATGATCTGAATGACACAAGACCCGTAACCTTCACTGACACAGAAGAGTACGAACAAATTAAGAAATTTAAACAAAATCAAAATCAAATTAATACGCAACACAAAAGAGAAATCCGGGAAGTAGAAGATCAGATGGCACAAATAATACAAGAATGACACACACTCCTGAAAATTGAAATAAGAACACCGTGAATTCATTGTCCCAGGAAGGGGAAACTTTATTGACACATTCCTGGGGTCAGATACATCACATGATCACACTGACAGAACCACAGGCACATAGACACAGGCAACAGAGCATGCACAATGTCGGCACTAGTACAGTGTATATCCACCTTTCGCAGCAATGCAGGCTGCTATTCTCCCATGGAGACGATCGTAGAGATGCTGGATGTAGTCCTGTGGAACGGCTTGCCATGCCATTTCCACCTGGCGCCTCAGTTGGACCAGCGTTCGTGCTGGACGTGCAGACCACGTGAGACGACGCTTCATCCAGTCCCAAACATGCTCAATGGGGGACAGATCCTGAGATCTTGCTGGCCAGGGTAGTTGACTTACACCTTCTAGAGCACGTTGGGTGGCACGGGATACATGCGGACGTCCATTGTCCTGTTGGAACAGCAAGTTCCCTTGCCGGTCTAGGAATGGTAGAACGATGGGTTCGATGACGGTTTGGATGTACCGTGCACTATTCAGTGTCCCCTCGACGATCACCAGTGGTGTACGGCCAGTGTAGGAGATCGCTCCCCACACCATGATGCCGGGTGTTGGCCCTGTGTGCCTCGGTCGTATGCAGTCCTGATTGTGGCGCTCATCTGCACGGCGCCAAACACGCATACGACCATCATTGGCACCAAGGCAGAAGCGATTCTCATCGCTGAAGACGACACGTCTCCATTCGTCCCTCCATTCACGCCTGTCGTGACACCACTGGAGGCGGGCTGCACGATGTTGGGGCGTGAGCGGAAGACGGCCTAACGGTGTGCGGGACCGTAGCCCAGCTTCATGGAGACGGTTGCGAATGGTCCTAGCCGATACCCCAGGAGCAACAGTGTCCCTAATTTGCTGGGAAGTGGCGGTGCGGTCCCCTACGGCACTGCGTAGGATCCTACGGTCTTGGCGTGCATCCGTGCGTCGCTGCGGTCCGGTCCCAGGTCGACGGGCACGTGCACCTTCCGCCGACCACTGGCGACAACATCGATGTACTGTGGAGACCTCACGCCCCACGTGTTGAGCAATTCGGCGGTACGTCCACCCGGCCTCCCGCATGCCAACTTAACGCCCTCGCTCAAAGTCCGTCAACTGCACATACGGTTCACGTCCACGCTGTCGCGGCATGCTACCAGTGTTAAAGGCTGCGATGGAGCTCCGTATGCCACGGCAAACTGGCTGACACTGACGGCGGCGGTGCACAAATGCTGCGCAGCTAGCGCCATTCGACGGCCAACACCGCGGTTCCTGGTGTGTCCGCTGTGCCGTGCGTGTGATCATTGCTTGTACAGCCCTCTCGCAGTGTCCGGAGCAAGTATGGTGGGTCTGACACACCGGTGTCAATGTGTTCTTTTTTCCATTTCCAGGAGTGTATTTCAGAGGACACTCGCGCTCCAGTACGGGAAGAGGTACACAGAAATACGGAACAGCCACAAAATAATAACACAGGGCATTTCGGAAATTATGAAAGAAATTGGCAAGGTACACCGAATTTTGAGATGGAACCGCCGAAACAACGTAACAATGACCGATATGCGACTCGCCTACATGATGATTGTGAATATAAGGTTTTTATTACTACACGTAAATTCAAAACATTTAAGAATTCCGGCAACGACATGCATCCACAAGCATGGCTTCATCGATTCTCTCATTGTTTTCCTCCCAACTGGTCATTAGAGCACAAATTAGAATTTATGTGTGGCTACTTAGAGAATGAACCAGCTGTAAGAATGCGATCGGTCATTCACGATTGTCACAGTGAAGGAGAATTTTATCATGCCTTCCTCTCAGCATATTGGTCTCAAGATCGCGTAAAACATAGCATCATGATGATGAAACATTTCGAACAATCTCAATTTTTCAGTCTTGTCAAATATTTTGAAGACATGTTGCATAAGAATCAGCATCTGTTAAACCCATACAACCCCTCAAATCTCATCCCCATTTGCTCAATCAAATTACCTGAACATTTACGACATATTGTTTTGGCAGGACGTTGCAAAGACGACACTGAAGCTTTTCAGGGACTGTTACAAGAATTGGAAATTGACGCTGACAACCGCGGAATGCGAAATAGGAACACAACAATTACAGTTCACATCCGTCACAATTCCGCGATGACAGAAATAATAACTGGACAGGAGAAGGCTATTCTTACAACGCAATCGTATGTCAACCGTTGCCAGAGTAAAAATAATTACAGAGAAAGATCGCATTGCCATAGTAATGAATATGACAGAGACATTCAGAGAAACAGACAATATGGGAACCAAAATAATTATTATCAAAGGAGACAGAATAACTTCAGATGCAACGGTCCTCTGCGCAGTTACGTGTCATGGAGAAATTCTCAACCACGTGACCGACAAGAAAGAAATTACAGAAACTACCGACATGAAGACAGATGATATAATATTAACGACAGACCCGAATTTCATCAGAACTGGCGAGATTCAAACAGGTGAATTTGTAGAAATTAGATCTCCAAATCCCAGCAACGATGCTCGACAACAATGACTCGCACCGCAGGCAGCCACGTGCGCCGGCTGGCTCAGAGAAAAATAACATAGACGCTAACCTTGATAAAAATCTGAGCATTCTTTAGCGATGTATACCACATGATAATTGCGTTGAAGCTGAAGCTCTGCGTACTAGGAAGAGTAAAGGTTTACACCACATTTCACATGTTAAACCATTTATTGAGAGATAATCTGCTTTTTAGTCTTTGCCATAAAGTCTTTCACTTCACATTACTAGTACGCTTTGTCACACTTAGAATCTGTTAACATGCAACAATGTTTTGAAGTCAACTATACAGGCAAGAGCCTAGTGAACTTATTAAGGTAGTAATTACGAATGCATTGTTATAGTGAACAGACGACACAGTGTTATTGTGTGTACATTATTTCTTGTTCATTGCACGATTATGTAATTAATATAAGGCTTACATACTTAGAACATATACCGGTACTGCTAATGAGATTTTAATGCATTATTTTGGTTGTACTTGAAAAGACATTCTTTATTGAAAGTACTTTCTGTGAGATTACACATCACTTAGTATTTGGTTTGTTTGACAGCTATACGATTATATCACGATGCTACTAATGAGTTCAAAATGGCTCTGAGCACTATGCGACTTAACTTCTCAGGTCATCAGTCGCCTAGAACTTAGAACTAATTAAACCTAACTTTCTGAGGTCATCAGTCGCCTAGAACTTAGAACTAATTAAACCTAACTAACTTAAGGACATCACACACATCCATGCCCGTAGCGGTCGCTTGGTTCCAGACTGCAGCGCCTAGAACTGCACGGCCACTCCGGCCGGCCAACTAATGAGTGTCACAATTTATATTATTGCTTTTGCTCTGTATCTGTTTTATATCTGCACAGTTTTTCTGTATTATTGTGGAAAGTAAAACTTTTTTTTGGTAGTAACTTTTGTGGTATAGCTACAATTAGACAACCTTTCTGTAGCACAACAATAGTAGGGGTGCTTAGTCTGTGCCAGCGCACGTTGCATTGTTGCCAAATTTATTCAAGATGGCGGCGATTACGTCATCCAAGATGGCGGCTTTTGGCGGGAAAATACTCCAATTGTGCTACGTCCACTAACCTAAGCCTCCAGAAGAAAAAATGGCGGGAACTTTGAATTCCAACAGGCTAATGCATGCAAAGAACGTACTTGTCTTTTTATTATTATTGATTATCATTCATTAACATTCATTATTATTCATTGTCATTTATTATCATTCATTATCATTTATTATCATTTATTATTATTGACCTGCCTCCACTAGAAAATTCCCTCCAAATTCAAATTCCAACAAGATAATGGCTGCAAAACCTTACTTTTGTTTATTATTATTCTTTATTATTTATTAACATTCATTATCATTCATTGTCATTTATTATCATTCATTATCATTTATTATCATTCATTATCATTTATTATTATTATTTATTATTATAGGCCTACATCCACTAGAAAATTGCGCCAAATTCGAATTCCAACACGGTATTGTCTCGAAAACTGTACTTCTATGTATTATTATCATTTATTATTTATTCAAGACGTCCGATTTTCTCGGTGAGAAAGCCATTTCCCTTACATCCATAACAAAAATCTATCACAAGTTCAAATCCCAACACCATAATTGATCACATGTACGAGCTTTCTCCGTCACTGATCTTTTTTCACTGGTAGCCTATCATAATCGCGTCAAATAATAAACTGCACTTATAGTAGCGTAAGTCACGTCCTTTGATCTTGCAGGGGGGAAGGGACTGAAGACTTTATTTCAAGCAGTACCGTCATCACTTGTTCTTCTACAGAGTAAACACACACATCTTTGATATCACAGTGCAGTCACCACGACGTCCGCGCTCCAACCGAATTAGTTCAAATCCTCGCCACCCCCTGGAAGCGCGCGGAGACACTGCCTACGCCTGTCACTGCTCGACAGTGGAATCCGCCATGACTATATAAGAGCACGTTTGGACCGCACTAGAATGCCCGCTAATTGACTCACTCTCGCGCGTGCGTAATAACTGTACAATCGCTGCGCCGCCGCCCCGCTCACGTCACACACCCTCCATACACACGATGGACATAGCCTTCTTTAAATACCTGGAAAATAACTCTTTATTTCAGACATTACGGTCATGCAGGTGTGTCCCAACTGACTTCTCCATGCTCATACAGCGAAACTCCAGAGCGCAGCTGACGTACGCGCGGCCGGCTGAGCTCGCTCCATCGGCAGCTCCCTGGCCGGCTGACGTCAAGCGACCAGCGGTGCGCACACCCCCACGGCCAGCGCGCCAGGTAGGCGGCGAGCGGCGCCTCAGGGTCCTGCCACAAACAGTCAGCCGCGCTCATCTCAGAGTCCGACTACGTAAACATCTTTCCGCGACCGCGAGCACTTAACGCTGGACACGATGGAACCTGTCGACCGCGTGTCAGACAAAGGATACGTATGGCGCCAGAGTTTGACCGACAGTGGAATCCACCATGACCGTATAACAGCGCGTTTGCTCGTCGCGAGAACGCTCGCTAATTCACTACAGAAAACAGAGCAAGCGCTCTCCGAATGTGGAGGTGACTCGATACGCCTTGGTTACATTTAGAGACAATTTTAGAACACAGAACGATAACTTATGTCGCGGTCGCATGGATGGATCTGACATAAAATCGAAAGAAATGCGAAAACTGATTAGCGCATAGATATAAACTAACCTAATATACACCGAAATGCGGTGAAAATGAGAATGTACTTGCTTATCTTCTGGTTCGCAGGGGGGAATTTGTACATGAAGTCAAGTATGCGGCAACAAGAGGAATGCAGGAAAACGATGACGTCGAAGCGAGCCGAATAAGGATGGCAGTCAATTTTTTCTCATTGAGTTCGTATTATAGTGTATGTCTACTGAGGTATCAGTGATACATGCGAGTTGAATACTGTATTTGATGCTTTTCAGGAGGACAGAGAATCATTCACGTATAAACTTACTCACATCTGTGTTAAATGATAACAGAGGGTGTACGGGATGATCGATTGAGACAGAGCTGCAACTCGATACGATTCAAACGTTGACTCATTTATTCTAGAGAAGGACAAGTTGCTGAAGGTAGATTTTTTTTTTCGGGTATTCTATTTGGATGCTTTAGTCACGTGATATAGCCAGAGTTCTAGTCGTATGCGGGTACGTGTTCGGTATGTTCAAATGGTTCAAATGGCTCTGAGCACTATGGGACTTAACATCTGTGGTCATCAGTCCCCTAGAACTTAGAACTACTTAAACCTAACTAACCTAAGGACTTCACATACATCCATGCCCGCGTTCGGTATGTAGTTTAAAGCGCTATCTACTTGCGATCGTTAACGGTGAACCCGTCGGTCATCAGAGGATTTCCATCTCATGTGTGAAAGTTGACACAATCCTCTAAACGCACTTTGATTTACGCGATCCCCACCCAGTCGCATGCTTGGTGTAAAATCGAGACTTCAGCGTCATTACTAAGTTAGCTGTGGGTATTTGTGAGGGGTTGTAATCATTGTGTACACACTTACCCGACAGACGGGTGTTTACAGAGTCGGTGACGGGATGACTTTTAATTTTCACATGTTGGACGCTGCTGTTATACATATCTGTTTGCTTGTAGGATGTACCAGCTGCTAATAACTATCATTTTTTATGTAGACCTGATGGAGTAATACTATTATTTCTGACTCATGATCTGGTGTGATCATTGGGCACTAGACGTGTCCGCAGAGCTATATTGGGCTCGTGTCAGAGAAAGGAAAAGTTTTATCATTCGGATAGAGATAGCTCAGCGTAGGGTGACGGGGGAGAAGGATGTATGTCTGACAGGATGGAAAAGTAAGCGATCTAAGGTTATTGCCCGTTTTTAAGTGCTGAACGTTCTAGTCTTAAGAGTGTGTGTTTATGTTCTCTCTCTCTCTCTCTCTCTCTCTCTCTCTCTCTCTCTCCCCTACCGGAACCTTCGATGCACCGATCATAGACTCTAGGACAATTCTTTACACATGATAGATTGGATGATTTGCTTAAAAATCTATCGAACTACGTTGTGTATAAATATCGCTCCGTTCTTGTTCTTCTTAACTGTATGCTATTAAATTAAGGCACTTTGAGATCTGTTACTATAGATCGATATTGTATGCTAAGCTCCAAGACTTGGTTACATTTTGAGAAATGTGGTGCACTTGGATGGGTTAGCACTAGGAAAGCTCTATTCAGTCAAGAGAGGTGGAGTGTAGCTGTATTCGTCTGCTCGGTTGAGGAATAATTGGGTAGCGATGTTGCGGGGAGGTAGGTCAATGCCGAGGTGAGGATGGTCTTTTAACGTAAGAGGACTAGATAGCTCTGTGACCGCCATACGCAGAGAGATTGATCGAGTACTATGCACGAGGTCTTAGAAATATGTATAGCTTTGTCTGGTCTTTATGTGTTCAAGAATTAAGTGTGAATGGACGTGCTGAGCAGTCATCTATGAATGGTCACAATGATACTTGCAAAGTAGATGATGTATGGTTTAGCTAGGATACTGAAATTAAGAAAACAAGCTGTCACATGATTGGCCAGTGTTGGACTTACTGTAAAATTTTTCGCGATATCAGCTGTGATGGATAATATTACAGTAGATCGGTGGTGTCTTATCAATCGCATCTGTGCATTGGGTACGACATAATGATTGACTGAGAATGCTTGCTTGAGTCGAGGGAGAAATTTTGGTTGATGGACCGCAACTTCCATGGCTGCTATCACCGAAAACGGTGATCCTGTACTTGTGTGCAAAAATGACCAATCACTAGAAATGGAATGCAGAGTTATAAACTATTCGGTCACTGCGACATATGAGTTTAAATGTAGAGATGGTCAATCACTTTCGAGGGAAGTCGCTACAACGCCAGCAGGCTCTTCTATTTTCCTTGTGTTGTGGCTGTCCTTTATTTAAAATCATTCAATGTTATGCTATCGACTTTAAGAATGTGATTTATAAGGTGCAAGGTATAGTTTCCTGTGAGAGGCCATGCATCAGTCCGTGTTAATGTATGTTTAGAATCAGACAATGACTTCGAAGTCGCGGCAGAAAGACGAAATGCTCGGCAGTGTGCAAAAGCGTGTTAGAAAACACTGTTTGAACAAGGGCCAGAGGCAGCTTCTCATTCGCTTAGAGTGTGGGTGATCAAACTTTAAAGGGGGCTCTGCAGCGTGTGTGTATATTTAATATGATCTTGTTCATATAGGCATCTGTAGTCTGAGGTGTTGGATTTGGTGAGCTGTTAGGAATTCTTGGATGGTTGCACTCTGAGTTATTCGGGGGGGAGGGGGGGGGGGTATTGTGAATTCCGTTGGTCCTCGCTAGAGGTGGATCGCATTGGTGCCTTAGTGACTTTTTCACTGTTTGATGGTAGAGGATAAAGATGATAGGGAGTTGAGGATCTGTTGTACTTGTATCTAGTTTGAGGCGTACAACATTGCGCGCGTTTCCGGCGAATGGTCAAAACAAGGTCCTGTTGTAGTAACTGAGATCGTTATGTTTATAGACAGGTTCCAGAAGGTAATAGATATGTCTTTCTCCAACTTAAATTGCAGAGATCAGATGGGTGAAGATAAATGCATACGCATCTATGCTTAGAAAAGGAGACTGCTTTTTTATTAAGTGACTTTTGGGAGGAGTGAATATGTTTTTATATATGGGAGTGGAAATTGTGAGCGAAGGGTGAATGACGTCGGGTTCACTGGCTGGGGGAGACACTGTTTACATGTCCTGTTGGAGATGCCAGGGGTGAGATAGAGATCTGCGCTATTCAGGAATCCATTTGTGCACTGTATGTCGTTAGACAATAGCTGGAGAGCAGGTATAGGGAGGAGCCCACTTCAGCATTCTGCTCCTGGGGCTGAGTGGACGGCTGTTTAGATGGACAGCAATGTGGCTTTGACATGCCGCCGGCGGCGCTCGGACACTCGCTTTGTAAGGCGCTATGGGATTAGTTGGAGCATTTAGTACTTGTTTCGGTGGTTATTGGATTAAGAACTGTAATATTGAAGGTCATGTCCACATTGGGACCGCTGTGTAATTAAGTAAGTGTGTTTACGTATTTGAAGATAAGTTTCGCGAATGGTGATGTTAAGTTGATGGCGCAGTTTAGTTACCACTGTAAAAAAAAAAATAGCTGTCTGCTGCTGAAAGAAAGAAAGAAAGGGATGACCTTGCCCCCAGACCTGATGGATGAGTTATTAGATAAGAGCAAGTGATAGTTGAATGATGCTATGTGTTCGGATATAGGAGTCTCTAAATGTCGGGGCGAGATTTTTTTTATGTGGAAATTTATGCAATCTACAGATAGTGATATTCGACCACTAGTGACAACAGTTAAGAGCGGAAAAATAGGTACATATCGAGCGCTGGCACAATGTTGCGGCAATGGTAATAACATTTAATTGAAGGTGGAGGTGGTAAATATGGACCAGGCTTTGAATATTGTCGTATGTGCTTGATGCTCTGTATAAAAGTTTGACTCTTTAATTGCGTTTGGTATTTCTGGGTGTGTGTAAAATTAATTTTACTGTTGAAAGTGCGAGAAACATTAGTTGATTGGTGTTGAGATAGAGACTACATTTGTAATTCGAAAAGAGGGGATGAGAATGGTAAATTGATTGATGGGCATGGTTTGTGGGGTGATATATGAGTGTCAAGATAGGGTTGAGGACGTTTGCGTATGTTGATGGTGGGACGGGTGTGAGGTTAGGTGCGGTGGTAGGTGTAAATTAGATCTTTTTTTTTTAAAAAAAGTTGTAAGAATAATATTGAGAAGGTTTTTAGATGGCTGGTCACGCGACGAGGCGAGAGCAGGGATGTGTAGTTATCCTTAGTTAAAGGGCCATGTAATGTCTTGTGAGGAGCAATGTGCTGCACCCCACAAATGTGGTGGAACGCATTTCTTGTACAGCTATCATTTTTCCCTCCTCCTATTTCACTCGTAAATGGTGGGGAATAAACGACTGTACGTGAGCCGTGCTGCTGCTCGCTTTGGTGCCGTTTCTCGGTTTCCACCCTCTGTTGCAGGCCAGACGTATCGTTTAGTTGGCATGGTTGTGGTTGTTTGTCTTCTTCTCGTGTTGATTGCTACCACTCCGTTTTGCAAGCGTTCCCTGTCCGCTATTGGCAGCAGCGGTGGTTATCGGTATGTATTAACGTTTCCCTATCTTTGGGTCGACGTGTTTTTTTTTTAATTCTTTATTCCATAATCAATAACAGTTATACAATATTAACCCACCTCCTAAGATGATTAGTGGTTCATAATAATTATACATAGATAAGATTACAATGCGGCTTTTACAATTACAATTATGTTAGTGAGCTACAGTTTAACTACTACAATGTTTACTACAACAATGGCCAGTTTGATCTACCTCCTTTTTACTTAATTTATCTACTATGACTATTTCTTATTACCTGCAGTGTCACAGGTGTGCCAGTTGTATATAAACCTACTTGGGATAGCCAGGCTCAACGAGCTAAACCCGAAGAGCGTGCCTCTGGCACTGGGCTGACCAAGGTAAGTAATCGCTGCAGTTCCCTAAATTAGTGTCCTAATCTAAGTCCTACAAAACTAACTTAACCTACGTCATATCCGGTGCTTGTCTTGATCGGTGGTGTTGATCCCACTCCCCCTAGTCCTGTACGTGGCGGATTCCAACCATGATGGAAGTCGGCCAGCCCACGCAGAGGCGGTATGGGAATGGGCTCTGGTCGCAATTGGTTTGGTCTACAAAGTTGATACCTAATCTAGGTCCCTCAGGTATTCTACTAACACTTTTCGTGATACCCCATCTGCTAATGCATTCAGAATGTGAAAAGTGTCTTCTTGTTTGAGTAGGTGGTATGTGTCGTGATTTGGAAGTCTGTCCCGAAGTGCTGTCGCGACATCATTGAAGAGGGGGCACTCGTAAACCACATGGTCGGGAGTGCCACGCCACAGCCACACGCGGGGGTTGCCCTCTTCCCAAACCGACAGAAGTATGTCGGATAGGGTCCTTGGCCAGTGAGAAAGTGAATGAGTCCTCGTGTCGGTTCAAAGTATTTCAGGCTCCCACACTCTCTTACATCTGGTAAAAACTGGAAGGTCCTTCTCCCAGTTTCTTCTTCCTCCTAAGACCTCTGCCAAAGTTCCTCCCCTCTATTTCTTATTTCCCTCTTATCCTCCACCCTTACACTCATAATTTCTATTATTTTCTACATATTCCCCTGTTTGGCCCAATACCACACCACTTGTTCTCATATCTTGATGTCTAGCGGGCAAAGCCCCATTATGATTAACAGGGCTCCCCCCGGAGATGTTCTGTAAGCCCCCACAGATCTTAGAATCATGCTTCTGTGGACGCTTCCCACTGTGGTTATTTGTCCGGGTCGTGTGAGTGGGCCAGTTCGGTTGAGGACTGAGAAGGAGCCACATCCGCGCAGTGCGCGAACACGCCGGGACTGCTGGCGGCATGCATGGACTGCCGGATGCACGGGCTGTGGTCACGAGGGTGCACGACCTCGTTGTAAACCGGATCCAGCAAGCCTTAAGATGAGTGCATTTCAATCCAAGTAGAGCGGAGTCAGTCACCTGTCTGAGCCCCTCAGTATGTGTGTGATGTTGTGATGGATTACCATCGCGCCGTCATGTGCAGTTTGGTGGATCTGCGTACCACTTAGTACTTGAAGCCCCTACTGTGTTAAAAGCACTTGGCTCAGTGATTAACTGGTGTGGTTACTCAACTGTGAATTAATAAAGCAGTGAAGAGATTTGTTTCATTCTACCAACCGTCGTCAGAGTTGTCACAGTGAGTTCAGTGTGCGTCTGTGTGCCTAACGAATTTGATGTCGCTCATTTGGTACTTGGTTTTGGCTCGCTTTGCGAATATTTCCGCATTGACGTGTGGTTGCTGATTCTGGTTGGTTACATTTCGGTTTTGCCTCGCACGCAAATCGAGTGCGGTTTTAGTTACTGTTAGTTTGTCTGGTGTTCAGTACTGTGACTTGTTTGTTAAGATTTTCGAGTTTGTGGAATCGGACGTAAATCTCGTAGAGGTTCCTTTCTCGTTCTGGGCGCTCTAAACACAGTATCTGGGGATGTACTGCAGACCGCCGGTTCCGGCTTTGGTGTGTTGTTCCATTCTTGCATTTGTTTGTTGGACGTCAGGTGGCTTCAGCAAGATTATCACTAGTCATTCGTTAGACTGCTACTAGTCTGAGTTACCATCTTGTGAAGTGAATGCAACTCTTGGCTGCCTATCTCATCGCTCGCGAACGTGTTTGTTGCCGGACCTTCTCAGAGGTCGATTCCTGGAGCACCGTCGGTAACTGGTCCTTGTGTTTTATTATTGTATTATTTATTACCATACCTCGTAATGCCTACATTAAAGGTTATGTATGTCTAGTTAATAGTTCCGGTCGCCTTCTGGAATAAATCTAGCAGTGTAAGAGTTGTGTTACAAGGTTACCATCATCTTATTTCACCCGTTTGGTGGTCAGTTGCTTGTTTCTTTTAATTAACCTTTGCTTGTATTTGCTGTTTTACGGCAGGTTTCTAATTTTTTTACATAATTGCCGTTCCTGGCGTGTAAGGCCTTCAGCCGTGATTGTGGTCATTTGCTTTTAAAAAAATAATTCGATATTTGTATTTTAGCAGTAAGCCTTAAAACCTTATTTACTGCCATTCCTGGCGTCTGATACTTTCTGCTGTGTTTGCGGCCACTTTTTAATATTTCAGTACCTGTAAGTTGTAATTGCAGCGAGTTCTTAAACATTCTTAATTTATTGCCATTCTTGGCGTGTAAGGCCGTGATCACAGTGGCTTGTTTTTTTAAACATTATCTGTATCTGTATTTTATGGTGATTTGCTAAATTGTAATGTACTGAAAACACTATTATTTACATAGTTGTTTATTCCTTCATTTATAATGAGTGGTATTTTTTTTAATTTATTGTTGAGTCTGGAATTACTGTTTCAAAAATAAATGAGTGTAACTGTAAAAGGCAACCAATAGTAACTGATTACGGCCCCGTCCACAATCGTAACCGAATCCTGCCTTCCCTTGACTAACAGGTTTCAGTTTGGAGGACTCCATATGAGGTTAAATTCCTCCTAATTTCACCTTACGATCATTCCATGAAATGTACGTGATTGGTCGTAATATGTTATTGACCTTTCTTGGAAAGCAGCTAAAGAAATTTTTACTCCAATCCTGTCCATGACGCGTAACGGCTGTCTTGCAGCGCCTGCCACTTCAGTCGGATGGGCTGCGCCGTTACGCTTTCTCTGCTTTGTGGAGCCACTTCTTTTGTGGATGAACTGCACGTCCTTAGGAGTCTCTCACTGAATCTCAGCCGGCATCCGTTCTTCCTACAGCTGGTACTTCCACTTCAGATCGCTAGAGGTGCATACTCGTAGATATTTTTGGATGGTTACTCTTTTCAGTCATAAATCACCAACAATTTAATCGAAAAATGATAGTCGTTAAGAGCAACACGTAACGTTTTGTGTTTTTATTTAATTACTGGCTGCCAAACCCTGCGCTGCCCGGGCATTTATTATACCGGTTGTCTATTACAAACGAAAACAAAAAAAATGAACGATGCTTCTAGTGGAGTATCGAAAAAAATACATTTCCATGTATTCGTGAGAACAACTATGAAATAGCGAAACAGTCTTTGAAAAAAATATGGATAATGTACAAATGTAAAAGCAACGTATAGAAATTAAGGAACACGAACGCGGACAGTTTCTGTAAACTGGACGCAACTACTTAGCGTGTTTACAACACGATTTCGTAAACTTCTCTATAGATGGCTGCTGGTTTGGCCTACAGCCATTTACGCTTCATGGTTGAAAGCTGTCAAAAGCGCTGCCAGCTGTCAGTGGTATCCTTCATATGAATCGACTGTGCAACTGACCTAGTGGGGACTTCCTTAAACTGAATCGACTGTGCGTATGCCCTAGTAGTAAACAATAAACGTTTTAAAACTTCGTAATACGTCAATTTTTCACGCATCTCACTCTTTATGACGTCATGTCTCTTGAACTATGTGTCGCGGAACGATTTTTTTGTTTTGTTTTTTGAGTCATCAGTCTTCTGACTGGTTTGTACAGTCCGCCACGAATTCCTCTCCTTTGCCAACCTCTTCATCTCAGAGTAGCACTTGCAACCTACGTCCTCAATTATCCGCTGTATGTATTTCAATCTCTGTCTTCTTCTACAGTTTTTATCCTCTACAGCTCCATCTAATACCATGGAACTTATTCCCTGTTTTCTTAACAGATGTTCCACCATCCTGTCGGTTCTTCTTGTGAGTGTTTTCCATATATTTCTTTCCTCGCCAATTCTGCGGGAACCTCCTCATTCCCTACCTTATCAGTACACCAAATTTTAAACTTTCTTCTGTAGCATCACATCTGGAATGCTTCGATTCTCTTCCGTTCCAGTTTTCCCGCAGTCAATGTTTCACTAGCATACAATACTGTGCTCCAAACGTACATTCTCAGAAATGTTTTCCTCAAACTAAGGTCTGCATTTGATACTAGGAAACTCTCTCGGCCAGGAATGCCCTTTTGGCCAGTGCTAGTCTGATTTTGATGTCCTTGCTCCGTCCGTCTTGGGTTATTTTGCTGCCTAGGTAGCAGAATTCCTTAACTTAATCTACTTCGTGATCATGTTCTAACGTTAAGTTTGTCGCTGTTTTCATTTCCACTGCTTTTCATTACTTTCGTCTCTCTTCGATTTATTCTCAGTCCGTATTCTGCACTCGGTAGACTTTTCATTCCATTCAACACATTCTGTAACTCTTCTTCACTTTCACTGAGGATAGCAATGTCATCAGCAAATCTTATTGATATACCTTCCCGTTGCATTTTAATTCCACTCTTCAACCTTCCTCTTATTTGCGTCATTGCTTCTTCTACGTCTAGACCGAACAGTACGAGCGAAAGACTACATTCTTTTCTTACACCCTTCTTAATATGAGCACTTCGTTCTTGGTTCTCCACTCTTACTGTTCCCTCTTGTTTCTTGCACATATTGGATATAACCCGTCTTTCCCTGTAGCTTACCCCTATTTTTCTTAGAATTTCGAACATCTTGCACCATTTTACATTGTCGAACGCCTTCTCCAGGTCGACAAATCCGTGTCTTAATTTTTCTTTAATCTTGCTTCCATTTTCACCCGCAACGTTATAACTGCTTCTCTGGGGCATTTTCTTTCCCTAAAGAAAACTGGTCGTCATCTAACACATCATCAATTTTCTCATCCATTCTTCTGTATATTATTATTGTCAGTATCTTGGAAGCATGAGCTGTTAAGCTTATGGCGCTATAATTGTCGCTCTTTTCCGCTCTTGCAATTTTCGGAATTGTGTGGATGATGCTATTCCGAAACTCAGATGGTATATCATCAGACTTATACGTTCTACACTCCAATGTCAATAGTCGTTTTGTTGGCACTTCCCCAATGATATGGGGATACTGTCTGCGAAATACGTTGCGAATAGAGTTAACAGCGAAGAAGTAATAAATTTAAAAGTCGGGCATGATGCGGCAGTTTTTCACGTATCTCTGTGTTTATGGCGTCGTAGCTTCTATGTGTGGCACCATGACGTGGACCCTGCCTGCTAATTTTTTTGCGAATACAGCTAGTGGCACCGAAGTAATCCATTTATACGTCATCAATCTCATTGTTTATGGCGTCATATCAGCTGAACCATATTATAAGGATGGTTCTTACCACTCCCAGCGACTGTCACCTGACATTAAGGTGTATGTTGAAGTTTGATTGAAATCGCTACAGTGGGTTAGGAGGAGATGAGGAACAGGTACACACATACATACACACACGTATTTTTATAATATATATGGATTTAATTGCTGGTGATCGTGTTTTGTAACCGACACAAAAATCATCTACGTCCGCCAAGGAAACGCAATAATTTTGTTGTATATGTTCTCTCCAAGCTCTCTTCTAAATTAATTTTTAAAATATTGCAGGCTCGTTCTTTTACCAACACGAGAGAGAAAGTCTTATAGAAGGAAAGCAGGGATGATGACCGTAATTAAACTATACAGCTTGCTCTGCCATCGATTAAATCAAACACCTGCCTCTTATCGGCACAGACAGTAAATATGTAAAAAGTCACAGTAAATAAATTCTTTCTTCTCTTTCAATATATTCTGTCTTTGCCAACACATCAGTCATCAATTTCTACTTAAAATACTCTTTAGAAATTTGTAAGAATAAAATAAATCAGCTGTCGGAAATACAATTCGTAATATTAATAAATATGAGATAATATTTAGCTGAGACATTCTCCAACTTCACGGAAATAAGAATTGGCGATCTGCTATCAACATGTACTTTTACTCATAGCTTGGCTCTGCGACGAAGGACAAAGCATATCTGCAAGATCGGACGTAACTCGCAAATTTTATTAGTTTGAAAGCGCAAGCGTCACTGAAAATATTAATAACATTTAGCGTTGGTTTACTTGTTTCTCGAGACATCCTAGCCTGCGCAAAGCAACCTGACTTATACTAGGTCATGTTCCAGAGGAACAAGAATACTCATAGCAGGACGACGGCCGCAAGAGTGACTCTAAAACCAGCGTCTAGGCGTCAATTGATGACGTAGCCTCGCTTTATGGGGGGGGGGGGGGGGGGGGGCGCTTGTCTGGTGCCCAGTAACAAGGGAGCGAAAAAGCGGGAGGACTCTGGATCTGCAGAATGCTGTTAGAGGACGTTAATGAAAATGACAATATTTAGTTAAGTATGGCTACACTCCGTCCGAATCAAGGAAACTCCTGTATCTACGTCAATACACTTGGAAAACACTCGCACAAGCAGTCATATTGTGCAGACAGACATTATGGATGCGGTAAAGTACAAAGAAATTGGTTGCTGATCTCAGATATAATAAAACAGAACAACACAACTGTTCCTTTTCCCAAGTATTTGTACAACCTCAATTACGCAGCAGAAGCAACAATAACTTATGACATTAGCTATCCACGAAATCTTAAATTATCAAAGGGGCGAAAAGGCGTATCCCTTTCAACTGTACCACAGTATCACTATATAATAATCCTTAGAAAAACATCGTCGACAGTTTCTTTTGTTGCTTCCTCTCTAAACAGAATTAATTATAACCCTTGTGTCATTTAATCCTCCGTGATGTATCATAAGTGCGAAATCATTCACTTACGAGGAAGAGAAGTGAAACCAAAAGTAACGCTGAGGAACTTGAGGAACTCACTTTGCGATTTCTCCCTGGTCATATGCTGCATTGTTTGACTCATTCAGAAAATCTTTTTGCACTTTTTTTTCGTCAACCATGATTCAGACTACTGTTGTAAAACCATCAGTTCTGTGAGGAGTAGCAGCCCCCATCAATATACTCTTGTCTGTAACAGCAGCCCGCATCTCGTGGTCGTGCGGTAGCGTTCTCGCTTCCCACGCCCGGGTTCCCGCGTTCGATTCCCGGCGGGGTCAGGGATTTTCTCTGCCTCGTGATGGCTGGGTGTTGTGTGCTGTCCTTAGGTTAGTTATGTTTAAGTAGGTCTAGGGGACTGATGACCATAGCTGTTAAGTCCCATAGTGCTCAGAGCCATTTGAACCAGTTTTCCTGTAACAGCAGATTTACTTTTTCTTCCATTGTTCCATTAAAGAGATCAATTTTTTGTATGATTTCTGTACAGTGGGAATATTATGGAAGCGGACAACCCTTAGGAGGAAATTCCTGAAAGGAAAAGGAATAAATAAATTCATGTCAACGTATATCCGGAAACAGATGGTGAGTCTGCAATACAGCAATTAGTAATTGCACAATACATTAACATTGCATTGTATTATTTATTTATTGCATATTCCCCAAAGCAAATAGCACTGACGAACGAAATTACGAGGTGCGACAATAAAGTAATGAGACTGAGTTTCTTTGCAAGATGTGGCAACCCTTCAGGTTTGTATCGGCACAGTATCTTTGACCTTGGTCTATAAGCTGCATCTAGTTCAAGCGGCACATCGATGCAACTGCTCAGTCGTGAGTTGTGCCGTAATAAGTTAACACGTGTTTGTGTCTCTCGTCACGGAAATGGAACTGAATAATATTGCGCAATGGCATGCCATTTCTTTTTGCGTTAAGATGGGTGAAAACGCGACGACAACTTACGGTAAGCTTCAGAAGGCTTTTGGAGAGGAGGTTATGTCAAGAGCTCAAGTTTTTCGCTGGCATAAAATGTTTAGTGAAGGCAGAACGAATTTTGAAGATGAAGACTGCAGTGGACGACCATCAACCTCATGGACGGATGTCAACTTGGCTAGGGTGCGTGAACTCGTGCGATCTGATTGAAGAGTATCCGTGAAAATGATTGCAGAAGAACTGAACATCAATCGAGAAACGGTTCGTCTAATAATAACTTAAGATCTTGGTATGAGAAAGGCTTGTGCAAAAATGGTCCCCAAAAAACTCACACCACAACAGCGAGCAATATGGAAAAGTGTGGCAGCCGATCTGTTAGAGCAAACGGAAATCAATCCAGAATTGTTGAGCTGTGTTATCACTGGTGATGAAAGTTGGGTTTTTTCAATAAGATCCAGGGACAAAACGCCAAAGTTCGCAATGGTGCTCGCATGTCAAAGTCAAAAGTTTTCGCAATGGTGCTCGTATGTCAAAGTCAAAAGTTCAACTGGTTCAAATGGCTCTGAGCACTATGGGACTTAACATCTAAGGTCATCAATCCCCTAGAACTTAGAACTACTTAAACCTAACTAACCTAAGGACATCACACACATCCATGCCCGAGGCAGGATTCGAAATTGCGACCGTAGCGGTCGCGCGGTTCCAGACTGAAGCGTCTAGAACCGCTCGGCCACCAGAGGCCGGCAAAGTCAAAAGTAAATAAGAGTGGGTACATCCTGGACAAACAGTTAACCAATATTACTACAAAGAAATTTTAGAAAGACCTCTTAAAAGAGTTCTTCGTGTCCATGCTAACATTGGTGATAAGTGATTTCTGCATTACGATAATGCGCCATCCCATACTGCTCTGTCAGTACCGCAATTTTTAACCTCAAAACGAAGTTCAGTAATACCACAGCCACCTTATTCACCAGATATCTCTCCGTATGACTTTTTTCTATTTCCAAGAGTCAAAACGGCGGTCAAGGGACACCATTTTCAAACAACACAAGATGCCCAAAAAGCTGTGACGAGGGTCTTGGAGGATATTACAGAAGATGAGTTCCAGAAATGTTACCATCAATGGCAGAGGCGCTGGAAAAAGTTGTGCAATCAGAAGGGAACTACTTTGAAGGAGACAACACTTAACTTGACTAAAACGATAAGCTACATTTATTTTCACATCAGCCTCATTACTTTATTGTCGCACCTCGTATTCTCTGTGCTGCTGGTTGTGTGATTTCAGCTAAGTCAAAGCACTATGGTCAGCTACTCATTTCAGGGTCAAACTGAGGTAGTTTTTGTCCACACTGAAACTCCTAGAAACTGTTGAGACGCCGATGGATTAACGACTGTCTTGCAGTGGTAGACTCACAAAACCTCTGCATGCATTTTTCGACGTTTGTGTGAGTATGGGTACTTTCAGAGAAATGAATAATCTAAGTGGCCGCGGGACGTTCTCACATAAACTCTGGGCAATAGGTTCTACATGATACTGGATGGAACTGTGTATCCTAAATGGAAACCGCTTCTATCCCTGTAACCCGCAACGTGAGCAGGGATTATCAGCAGCCAACTTTCCTGCACTTTAAACGTTTTTCACTTTTTACACGAGACCACCGTCATTAAGGGATTTATGTCGTCAGTACTTTACACCCATGAAGCGATCATTGATAGAGTCCGCAGCATAAACCTAAACAGTCGTCATCTGCGATACACCGAAATCCCTAAGGGAATGATTGAGCCGTCTCACCAGCAACGGTTTAACATAAATGTTTGACCAGGGATTTCTACATCTACATCTACGCCATTACTGGTTACACGTGTGTGAATTGCTTCAGAACACTCTCCCGTTTTTGAGGAAACTGTGTCAGGTGTGACGGTACTTAGTAGGTGATAAAAAATGTTGTCATTCTAAATGTTTGTAAGAGGAAATACTGCACCCATTTATTGAAAACAATTAGCTGCGATTTTATAAAACAAATAATAAAATCGTTGAAACTGTCAGAGAAACATGACTAGAAAAGAAAAAGTGAATCTTTATGATCCTTTTTTGTTACTCTTTTCCTATGTGATCTTCTCGTTTGACTGGCGAACGTGTGAGCTGAATAAAACTCTTGATTTATGCGTGAAAATGGAACAGACTCTTGTACCAATCACATGCAAAATACGTAACATTAAATACACAAATGTATGTGTATTAATTTGTCATTACATATAACAATCCAAGCCAGTTTTAGGTCTTGGAAACTTAGCGACGGAAATGTCCGATTCACCTCCGTTATGGGTAACACGGGAATAACTACTGAAAGAAATGGCAACATAATAGACCTAACAAGAGTCATGAGAAACTAAAAGGTAAAAAGTCGAACATCTCAATATTTACGGATATTGGACTGTGTTAAAGCTTCAACGAACTGGTATACAGATTTTGTGTGTGTGTGTGTGTGTGTTTTTATTCATATATTATACACGCAATGTGGCTGACGCATTATGCAGTACCAACCCTTTAACAGCATTTTCTGCCGAAGATGGATAGGAAGAAGACCCTCTTGTACTTGACAACCTCGATAACCGGACTTAAACCCTATTGATTTTACTTGCGGGGCGTATGAAAAGTGCTGCGTGTCCTGAATCAGTTGCTGATGTCCAGACCCTTGAACAGCGTGTCCGTATAAGACTGTCACTACTCGGCTACAGATTGGAACAATCGAAAGAATCAGGCAGTCCCTGGTGCTAGGTGAGAACGCTTGCATTGCATCCCATGGTGTCCATTTCGATCATCTCTTGTAAGATGGAAAATATTAACAACTTGTAACGTTTGATGTAACGTACCAGGTAATAATAGTTTTACTGCAGGTTCACCGTCCATTTCAGGATGTACGTTGTTACGAACTTCTTCGTTCATTTTGCTGTAAGAATCACGTCCTGAAATTTGTCGCGTCACTACGTACGGTATTCACTTTGTATGCTGTCATGACGTAGGTACAGCAGTTCTTTATAGCCAGAACAGATTTGTGACTAGTTACCGATACACCAAAAAACGGACACCATAAATATTGCCATTCTCGCAAGGCTGTAGGCCAGGTGGCTGTTCAGAGCTGTTCCTGAAACGTTTTAATAACGGAGAAAAACAAGAAACGTCAATACGTTATACGTAAGATAGGAAAATGAGATATTCACACAGTGGTGCTCATATTACTTTACAAAATTGTTAAGGCTTTCGTGGCCACTTGTTGACAAACTGCCTATTGGCTTCTGTCTCGGGTTCTTCGGCCGACGTTCATCTAATGATTTCTCTGACGTTTCGCCAGCACGATTGGCTGGCATTGTCAAAGCTTCACCCTCCATTGCCGGTGGTGAACTGGAGCCGAGCTCACAAAGGATGGGGCCCCTCCACCCCTCCACGCCCACACCAACGTGGTGACCAAACCAAAAGTTCTACTGTCACCTCCGTAAACATGTTAGTTTTTGAATCAGGCGTCACAGGATGCGGGCTGTGATGTTGTCCATGCGTCTGGGTAAGATTACTCATTAACATGGTCCATCAGTGCCAAGGCAAGAGCCAAGGGAAAAAAAACCTCTGCGACAGTAGGACGGGTAGTGAGGCCAGTAGCGGCTTGCTATCTGCGACAGTGCATGCAAGGTGTGGTTGTGTTAGTTCGAGGTATCGTGCATCGTTACCTTTGTCGTTGTTGGAGCCTGTTGCGGCGCTTGCGGCAGTTGCTGCGTCCCTGCAACAGTTCAAGGTCGTTGTGGATTAGTGGGCGATCGGTCATAGATCGACTCACAGACGGTGTAGGGGGTGTGTGTGGCTGGTTTGCGTGCTGTGTACAGTACGGTTTCCCTGAGGTTGCCTGTTTTTCGGCTGGTCGCACATCCGGGTTTCCAGTAATAACTGTGTTGCAGGGGCACGCCAGTACTGTCGTGTTAGCGTTCTATAGACCATAGATGTTCAGTTCCTAGCCAGTAATGTCTTTGGTCTGTTATGCTTCCATCTATAGTTGTGGTCGTAGTTACCCAGAGAAAGGATAAACGGGTTGCGCGAGTGTCTCGTGTTATTGTACAGTCGTGTGGAGAGTTTTCGGAATACCTGCAAGATAGTATCTAGCCGGTATTCCCGGTGAAGGTCCGCGATGCGTGTGTAGCGCGGGGCGTTGCTTATGATTTTGAGTACTTTGTTCTGTATGAGCTGCAGACGGCGCAGGCGAGTTGGCGCAGCGTATCCCCAGACAGGGGCTGCGTACGTCATCAGGGGTCTAATAAGTGTCATGTACATGGACCTAGACACCCTCCTGTTCAGTGTGCTACGCCTGTTAAGCATAGGGTAGAGTTGTTTGAGCCTCGCGTTAGCTTTGTTGGTCACGTGTTGAATGTGGTCCCCCCAGAGTAGTTTCCTGTCCAGCCAGACACCGAGGTATTTGACCTTCTCGGGGAAACGTATTGGGCGTGTGTGTAGTGTTATTGGGTTGCAGTGCTGATGTTTGCGCAGTTGCTTCGGTCTTCTAGTGAACAGAACGGCCTCGCACTTGTCGACGTTTAGGAGCCGAGCTCGCGGCCGCAGACTATATGTACCTGGCGCGCCAACGTCCGAGGACTCCTCCGCGGTCATTTCCGGTGCGGTTCTCCTCTTGCTACCTGCGACGGTCGTTCGCTGCAGTACGGGAAGCCAGGATCCGTTTACCTTAAGGCTTTCCTCTTTCTTGTTCAAACTGTTTTTGTATTTCCACAGCTTCTCTGAACAAGCGCGTGTGATAGTGCTTCTCTACAGCCAGAACTTCCCTGTCGGCGAATTTTATTACGTGGTCGGTCTCATTCAGTGCGTGCTCTGCCACGTAATAAAATTCGCCGGCACGGAAGTTCTGGCTGTAGAGAAGCACTATCACACGCGCTTGTTCAGAGAAGCTGTGGAAATACAAAAACACGCGAACAGTTTGAACAAGAAAGAGGAAAGCCTTAAGGTAAACGGATCCTGGCTTCCCGTACTGCAGCGAACGACCGTCGCAGGTAGCAAGAGGAGAACCGCACCGGAAATGACCGCGGAGAAGCCCTCGGACGTTGGCGCTCCAGGTACATATAGTCTGCGGCCGCGAGCTCGGCTCCAGTTCACCACCGGCAATGGAGGGTGAAGCTTTGACAATCCCAGCCACTCGTGCTGGCGAAACGTCAGAAAAATCATTAGATGAACGTCGGCCGAAGAACCCGAGACAGAAGCCAATAGGCAGTTTGTCATATTACTTTGTCGAAACTTTGCACACGTACGAGGGTCATACTGAATGGCCCCAGTAACCCATTGTTATGAACATAAATTTGGACAAACTGTGAACATTGTCTTAATCTGTAGACTTTTCTGTCACTTTTCAATACTGTCTTCATTTCTTTGCACACATTTTTCTCATCGTACTGTGAGTATGAAAATTCCCTTTCAGGACAAGACAAAGACACTTACGCACCGCATTCTGGATGTTCTTCACGTCTCGTAGCGTTCATATCGAGGCTTTTCCTTCAGGGAATCGAAATGGAGGTAGTCGCTGGATGGCAATAGCTACTCTAGGGAGTGTTTGAAAGACTTTACAGCCTAACGTGATATCCAATTAACATGAACCACTAACCTTTTGACACCTCCCTCCGCCTCATTCACAGTGATATTTCTGCTTTCTCTAATGAATTCGCCAAATTTCGACTAGGGGCACTCCGCGTTTCGTTGAGGCAGTTCGTGGGAGATGGCTCGGAAGTTCCTCTTGAATGCTCGTATTGCCGTCTGTGAAGTGAAGTGTTCCACACACATAACATTGCTGGCACCCACGCACACACCTCAGTGTGCACGCTGAAGCTGTGTGCTAACAGCAGATTTTTCCTTTTTGAGAATAATTTCAGTGACAGAACGCTGACGAAATGAAACATCAGCCAGCTATTTTGTAAACATGATCTAAGGTCAAGTGATAGACATTACCTACGTTACAGTTTGCCAACACATTGTTTTTATTACATTTATTGACTTGCGGTTGAAACAGGGGTTGCCCACGACAGTATATATCGTTCTGACAACGCAGAAACCACTACCTCAACAACAAAAATGACGAGCTATGTTAAAAATATCAGCTGTACAGAAGACAGGAAAATGAATGACAGAATTTTCCGTTCACAACAAATGGACACGAATTGGTGATGACGTAACAACACCGAAACCTAAACGGGTAAACAGAAACAGAAAGGAACTGGTTTTTGCTCAAGGCGGAACTCTCAGAATACATTTATTGTTCAGACAAATACGGAGACAAATTATAGCTGGCTTTCCTAAACAAAATCACATCAGAATGAACGCCCTCAAACTATAGGAGAAAACATCCGGCAACACAGTATGAAAAGAACCTTCCTGGGTCATTCAGTTCCGCTCGACTTGTCATACGGGACAGACAGGGCAAAATTGTTTGTGCATACGCTGCTGAAAACATATGCGGCAAAGAAAGGGTCTCAAGAGGCCGATCAGAATGGTTTCCATTTTCATTGCCTCTGCGACCATGCTCAGACACATCGCAAGACAACGCGGTGATAACAGTGTAACCTACCTGTATGAATAAAAAAATAAAAATAAGTTTGGATAATTTAATTCTGATGTACGAAAACTGATAAATCTTAACCCGTGAAAAACTGATAAATTCTGACGTAAGCAGCGCTACGCCATGGCCCTGTGAAACCAATCTGAATCTGTCCGTGAGAAATAAACCGAAAATTTTTTACCTCGTGATGGTGTCGCCGGATAACGCTGTCTATATATCTGCTCGTAAATGGCACAGCTTAGTGCAATGCTGCCCTATCTACTAATACTGGATAACGTTTGTCTGAGATCTGAATTACTAGAAAAACTGACTTTGCTTAGTGACACAGCTGCACAGGTGCTCGTCTGATTACTAAATTAATTTAGATAAATGACTGGATCGGGACTGGTAATGGCTTAAAGGGAAATTATACTTTTATAGTTGACTGATAAAAACAATTATATTCTGAAAATTTTTTACGTTATTGAATATATTACAAATCTGGGTCAACTGGTGCTCACGAATCACAAAAGAAAAGATTGAAACAAATTCATATTAACGTCTCAGACAAGTGACTTAACCACGCGCATGCCAATAAAAATAATAAAATTTACCTTACAGTAGATGGTTCACCTAATTACACTGTTGATTTTTCATTATATTAATAATTATTCATTTGTTCATCATCTCATTCCATGGTATCGTTTAGCTCTGCGGCTGATCACAATTATTATTCAGTTCTATAAAATAAAATTTTACAATTTATTCTGCTCTGTGACTTTAACAACTACTAACTATAAATTGCTCTGTACCAGCGACAGACTACAACTACACTATAGCAGCGAGCGACTGCAACTGCGGCAGAGTGTGCTCTCACCTGCGACTCTATTGCGCCTCTCTTTTAATATGGGCAAAGATATTTTATGTCTCAGGCAGTGCCTGTGAATTGTCGTTGTAGCAAGTGAGTAATACATCGAGATTACATTTGCTCCAGCAGTGTGGTGAACCCCTTACAACAGTTCATATAGTATCACAGGATAAGCCCATTGGACTTCGAAATCAGGCAAAGGAGATCCCTTTATTTGTTAAAGAAAGTCAGTCAGATGGAAGAACCAAGGATTCTTGGAACGGAGGCCAATACGAAAAAGTTAATACAATATTACATGTTACAACTGTAGCAAAATGAATGGGACGCTTCAGGCACAGGCAGGAGAGCTTATGAATTTCATCAGGCAGGGACTGAAAATGAGATATCTTCACCTGTCGAGTGGTCTAATACATTACCTGAACAGTCATGGCCCGTATAGTACGTATGTATACAAAATCAAAAGTCTATTGAATGATAGTTGAAGGGCTTATTTCAATAGTGGTACAAGTCCATTTTTGTTCATTCTGAGATACAGAGTCCTAAAGTTAAATGAGCGCTGTCAAAAATCTGCAGTTGAGATACCAGAAATATTCAAGTGTATACACTTGAGTATTTCTGGTATCTCAACTGCAGATTTTTCAGCGCTCATTTAACTTTAGGACTCTGTATCTCAGAATGAACAAAAATGGACTTGTACCACTATTGCAATAAGCCCTTCGGTTGTGCCTGCGCGAGCGTGGACACTTCAGAGAACACTTTGTGAGACTGAGATGTGCGTCCTATGATGAAGCGAGTAATGGTCGACAGGCATTAAGGATGCTAGATCACAAAGCAACACTGAGGAACGAGTCCACCTGACGCATCTTGAACGACACTGCAGTAGCCGTATCCAGGAAGGACAAGGATGACTCTACAAAACGTTAAACCACACGTCGGCATGCTGCCTTCCCAGCTACAAAATTTTGTCTACAGATAGAGAGAAGACTAACTCACATCGACGACCACTGAATGAAACGATTTTCAGAACTTTCCATCGCGTTACTTACACGTAATCACGCAAGCGTGGATTCTAAGTTGTTGCAGTAAATCGCGGAATTGTTTGTTACAGTGGAGACGCTGCTGACGTGCTCCCCTATGCTCAAAAAATCAAGCAGACATTTGCTGTTGACCGGGGAAGTATAAGGGCGGATCCAGTGGGGGAGCCAACCATCCACAGTACCCGCCCCCGCGGGCGAGGTCGCTAATGGACGATTGTGCGTTGGCGCGCGAGGCGAGGGTAAGTCGGTTTGAGTGCTGGTTGTTGTGGGTTGGCAGGAGAGCCAACACCGGGTATGAGAGGAAGCCGAAAGGCAAGCGTTTTAGCTCACGCAGGCTGGCGTGAGGTCTGGAACAGGACAAGGAAATTAGACTTTAGAAAAACGGACGTAGCTGGTGGAATACTTAACTTTAATCCATTAATGATGAGCGTCGCTCTTGACTGTACATTACTCAGTATCAATAGTAACTGGTAATGGCGCCTTGCTAGGTCGTAGCAAATGACGTAGCTGAAGGCTATGCTAACTATCGTCTCGGCAAATGAGAGCGTATTTTGTCAGTGAACCATCGCTAGCAAAGTCGGTTGTACAACTGGGGCGAGTGCTAGGAAGTCTCTTTAGACCTGCCGTGTGGCGGCGCTCGGTCTGCAATCACTGATAGTGGCGACACGCGGGTCCGACATATACTAACGGACCGCGGCCGATTTAAAGGCTACCACCTAGCAAGTGTGGTGTCTGGCGGTGACACCACACTGGTAATGGAAAAAATTTTCACTGCGAGTATTTGGCTGACAAGGGAAGAAAGTTGGTGGCGTAAAGTTCCTGATCACCAGATTTCGCCCCAACGTCCTGATTTAAATACCAAACCTCTCCGCAGTTTCTCATGAAGTGAGGGCACGCGAGACAGTTGGTGATCCGTCCGTCGGATGGGGACGTTAAGCTTGGCTGTCCTCTTAGTGCTGTTCGCGAGTGTCACCCTTTCCCTTCTCTCACCATCATAACACAAGCATTCCACTACACACACACAAAAAATGGTTCAAATGGCTCTGAGCACTATGGGACTCAACTGCTGAGGTTATTAGTCCCCTAGAACTTAGAACGAGTTAAACCTAACTAACCTAAGGACATCACAAACATCCATGCCCGAGGCAGGATTCGAACCTGCGACCGTAGCGGTCTTGCGGTTCCAGACTGCAGCGCCTTTAACCGCACGGCCACTTCGGCCGGCACACACACACACACACACACACACACACACACACACACAAGCACAAAATACATACTCATTGTATTACAAATAGCATGTTGTAAATAAACGAACAGAAGATGTATTCTAATAAATGAACATCAGGACATAATCTGTAGTACCTACAATAGTATGTAGTTTGATAACTGATTAACGTGTGTATAGCAGTTTTCTAGTAGCAGAAAGTAGTTGCAATATCAGCATTTTTGTAGTATTCGCAGTTTAATTTTTTCATAGTTTTTGTAAGTACATAAATAATTAATATGCAGCTTTTTTTCACAAAAAAGTCAGTTAGACTCCCACATAATGGGCTATAATTTTCGCGAATAAAAGAAATAAAATAAATTGTCTGACAAAAAGAGAGAGAAGCAGCCAGAATACATGGTTTGACGTTAAATGAACTTCTTCCATGTATAAACTATCGGCTTGTATGTAAATGATTAGAGCTGCAATTCTCTGTTACTAATAGAAGGGCTACCAGAGTGTATTTTGTTTTTTTTAGTGTTCAGTGTTGATACCAGGACTGGCAGGATGGTAGAGGGTGTCAACAGCGTCAGAAGTTGAGAGATCACTATGAAGGACAAGAAGATGCCACATTTTCAAGTGGGACAGTGTTATCAGCACTGGGCAGAGTTTTAAAGGGGCCTCATTGGGGTCTCAATTTGGCCAGCTGGTCGAATCTACATCTACATCCACATATATACTCCGCTATCCACCAATCGGTGTGTGGCGGAGGGCACATTTCGCGCCAAAGTCACACGAGTATTTCCCCCTCTCTGTTCCACTCGTGAATAGCGCGGGGGGAAAACGACTGTCTGAACGCCTCAGTACGAGCTCTAATTTCCCTTATATTTGAACATTGCGCGATCTGAAACTTGGTGGTAATAATATATACTCTACATCCTCGGTGAAGATCGGATTTCGGAATTTAGTGAGCAGCCCCTTCCGTTTAGCGTGCCGTCTGTCTGCAAGTGTGTCCCACTTCAAACTTTCTGTGAGATTTGTAACTCTCTCGTGATGGCTAAATGTACCTGTCACGAATCTTGCAGCTCTTCTTTGGACCTTCTCAATCTCTTGAATCAGACCCAACTGGTACGGGTCCCATACAGACGAACAATAAGACTAGACAAACTAAAGCATTGTAAGCAATTTCCTTTGTTGAAGGACTGCATCGCTTCAGGATTCTAGCAATAAACCGCAGTCTTGAGTTCCCCGTGCCCGTTACCTGTGTAATCTGATCATTCCATTTGAGATCATTTCGAATAGTCACACCCAGATACATGACGGATGTTACCGGTTCCAAATACTGGGTATTTATTTTGTACTCGTACATTAATGGGAATTTTCGCCTTGTTATACGCAGTAGGTTACACTTACTAATATTGAGAGATAACTGCCCGTCATTACACCACGCCTTTATTTTCTGTCAGCCGGGGTGGCCGAGCGGTTCTAGGCGCTACAGTCTGGAACCGCGCGACTGCTACGGTCGCAGGTTCGAATCCTGCCTCGGGCATGGATGTGTGTGCTGTCCTTAGGTTAGTTAGGTTTAAGTAGTTCTAAGTCTAGAGGGCTGATGACCTCAGAAGGTAAGTCCCATAGTGCTCAGAGCCATTTGAACCATTTATTTTCTGCAAATCCTCATTGAGGTGTTCACAACTTTCGTGTAATACTACTTTCCTGTAGACTACAGCATCATCGGCAAACGGTCTAATGCCGGTGTCAATACTATCAACCAGTTCGTTTATGTAAATCGTAAAAAGCAGCGGACCTATTACGCTGCCCTGGGGCCCACCTGAAGTGCTGCTGAAGTTGAAGTTGAAGTCACCCCGTTCGAATCGCGCATTTGAATGTGACAGTGGCCCTGTATTCGGCTGCAGAAAACGTGAGGGCCAGCATACCAACCATCAAGATTCCCGTCGATGACGTCTGACCACCACACAGGAGGACTGCCATAGTGTCCACCGAGCACGTCGTAATCCCTTCACATATGCACCTGCCATCCGAGAACAAGTGATTGATTCCCTGCAACATTTTACGCCACACACACTGTTGGTCAAAGACTTCCAGCCTCCGGAGTAGAGAATTACCGTCTCATGTGTAGGTTGCCGTTAACGCCGAAACATAAACGGCTTAAACGGCTATGTTTGAAGCAGTACCATCACCACGAAGGATGGAATGGTGAAGAATGACGCGCATCGGGTTCAGTGATGAACTGTGAATCGCGATTGAGCGTTACCGCGGATGAGCGTCATCGGCAAGTCCGGTGTTTACGTAGGGAAAGGTCCCATTCTTCCAGTGTTTTGAACAAACACAGCGGTGTTACTCCTGACGTCATGGTATGGGGAGACATCTGGTATGACTTCAGGTCTCGGCTGGTAGTGACTGAGGGAACTCTGACGGCACAATCTCATGGACATTCTGCATTCTCAGTAATTCAAAAACAGTCTTAATCGCATTTATTATTATTATTATTATACCGCCAACGGGTTTCAACCCGACGTAGGGGTCATCTTCTGGGCGTTTACAACATTGGTCGACTGCTGGTGGTGTCACTCCTGTCTACATAACGGCAGGAAAGTAGGAGTGACACCACCAGCAGTCGACCAATGGTGTAAACGCCCAGAAGATAGCCCCTACGTCGGGTTGAAACCGGTTGGCGGTATAATAACAATAAAAGCGATTAAGACTGTTTTTAAATTATTGATTAATCATACTAATCGCTGCTTCTCTCCACAACCATGATGTCCAAAAATTCTGCATTCTCATGTGCTACCTCTCATGCTTCAGTATGGTGGTGCCTTTTTTCAACAGGACAATGCTTGTCTTTATGAACTGTTCGTGTAATGCCGACTTTCTCCTGCGGCCAGCAAGATCCTCAGGTCTGTCACCAACAGAACATATGTGAGACCATTTCGGACATCAACTTCGTCCCAGTGCCAATATCCAGGAAGACAAGGTCCAGCTGCAAAATTTGTGTCATCTTGCCTCAGGAAAGTGTGTGCATCGATGCCAGAGTGAGTGCAACATCATACTGATAGGTGACCTAATACTGGCAAGTTTTTTGTAAATTTAACTCGATTTCCTAATCATTAAAACAACATCACATACCTCTCAACCCATGAAGTTCCATTTCGTTTCCTCCTCCAGTTCTGGGCGCTTCACTTTTTTTTATCAGACAATGTAAATACAAATAAGGGTCCCTGTAATCTGTAGAGGACTGCCATGTGGACAACCTGGGTTCAGTTTCGAGTACCACCTTGGATTATTCCTTGGTGGGAAGACTGGTATGGGGCACATCCAAATGACACCATTAGCTGAGGTCGGTCGGCCCCAATTGGCCAGTCTATTGTCAAAGCGGTGGAGCTTTGCTTTTTGCTGTAATTCTGTCAGCCAATACATACGGCTAAAGTAGTGGTTTAGATTGACCTGACACATAGCGTTTAATACTGTGTTAGCCAATCCATATTGCTAAGGGAGTCATCTGGATTGGCCCGACACAGCTGCAACACTTCCTCTGCTACTGAAGTCTAATTACCACACAATACTCCTCTTTATCAGTCGGCTGCACTAAGTTGTTTTGTCTCTTGTATCTGGGTGTTATGACACTGTGACAAGGGAACTTCAGTACATGCCAGGGATGCATCTATGTATCTGCAAACGACAAAAACTTAATTACATAATTTTATTTTTTCGAGGTGGTTATTAAAACTTCGTGACTGATTCCTGTAAATTGTGCCGCTTTCAATAACGCTCTACACACATGCTGACGCACCTTATAAATCCTTAAATCTAAGTTTATGTTAAGGTTCTTTACGAAATAGGCTAAATCTTACCACAGGAATGTGTAAGAGCCTAAATTGTTCGTAGTAGCATATTTTGTAATTTATCAGTAATAACATGTTTCTAAATTTCAGAAATAAATTAGTTTACACAAGCAAAGACACACTTTTATTTATATAGGGGCAACAAAGGTTCGGACAAAGTGCAGAAAATTAATAAACGCCTCAAACATTTGGAAGAGAAAGATTAATCTCTTCTAAGAACCTTAATTTTTATGAACGATGGCCGCGATAATTATTTTTACATGTACCTTCAAATCAGAAGAAGCTGACTGAACTATTACACCAGAAGCGTTAATGACTTTGCTGCTAATGTGGATTTCAAAAAAATGTAATTATTTTATTAGCTAACGCAAAACACGAAGAAAGTATTTTATCCTGTATAATTATGTAGTCACACATATATAGAGCGCACATACTCTCAGAACAAAAGGTCTTCTACAGGGCATTTGGTTCCTGATCAGCATGATATTCAGGATATCAATGATAAAATGGAGGTATTGCATAGACCTCAAAAGCGTAGGAAACCAGACTCGTTGGCGGAATTGGAAATTTTCAGTCGAATTAAGATAGACCCTGACCTAATACTTAACGATCAGCGCCTTTTTAATCAAGGATACTTGATATTTTTCATGACCTTTTATGAACACTTTTTTCTTTGTATTGTGCTGGTATTTTGTTGACTGGATATTTTTCAACCTTGGTTGAAAATTGCGGACATCATCACGTCTCTTCATCTTCGTCCAACTCATGACCCTAGGCGTCGATCTACGACATGCGTTCTTACAGAATAGTGTGTTGTGCTTTTGACACTTACTGGGCATTTTCTTTGTTTAGTTTTTTATTGTATTAACTCTTTTTTAAAATGTATGTTCTGCTAGCTGTACTGCTGATGCCTGTCAGCTGGTCAACTTCGCCCAGGCAATGAACTTAAAGTTCAGGCTATGACACACCTGTGGATTACATAGACACAGGGCTATAATACATGTCAGCTGAACATTTGCTGCAGTCATCACTTCATCACTTCTCTTCAACTTTGCTCAGCACATGAATATAGATGTCAGGCTGCTACACACTTACATAGGCATTGGGCCACATCAGGCTTCCCTATGGACTGTAGCCTTTGTACTCATTTTACAGCCTCATATTCGTTTTACTCTTTTTTAAGCACTGGTATTTGTTATATAATCCCTTTTTCCTTCCTTCTTGTCTGTATGTACTTGTGTCACACATGAAAAATTTTATTTATTAATCTTATATGCTTATATTCTTCCACATACTCTTCTTAATTTTGCTATGGTTTTATGATGTGCAGTGAACATTATTTGACTAATTCTTTTCTATTTTATTCATTTATTGCATTTTAGCGCCCCTTCTTAGAGCAATTTTATGTTGTTATTTCATATATGAAGATGGTTATCAACTGAAACTAGTAATCACTTAGACTTAAATATTTGCGAGCTTGACCATTAAAAGATAATGTTAAAAAATTTTTAACTAATAAAAACACTTTTTAGATTGTTTGTCTTCTCCCTGGCTGTCAGAGCTCAAAACAAAATATCAGACTAGTTTCCCACATAACTTCCTGGATACAATAGAATACCAAATTATATAGATTTTGATTCTTGTTTTTAATGAATGCATACACCTATAGGTTACATTATAAATATATATTCATTCTTGTAGTACCTCTTCTCACTACGCTGTGCCCCCATAGCTGGAGTAGCTGGAGGTAACAGCCTGGCTGTACATGTGAGGGATATATTAGGATGTGTACAGTATCAGATACACATCGTAGTGTTCTGTATCTCACCTGTTGTCTTCTAAAGTTGAATGTTTATATCGCCACAGGAGATCACACTGGGTCATAGCTCCATTTATGAACTGGTGCTGCAACAGTTATGACTATAGGAAAATATGGATCACTTTTCCAGTAAAGAGACATAAATCTGTTTTAAGGGATGCCTATCATTTATTTAGTGCTGCACCTCTTGCCATAGCACTCTTGACATTAACACGAAGTAATGCACAACACTCAAAATGAGTACATCAGTATTTAACACTTGCGAATACTAATATCAATCAAACTTTATAATCTCGTGATGCAGTTAATACTTCCATGAATAAATCTTTGAACAAAACTCGTATTCCATGATCTCACATTGTGACCATTCACTTTGGCTGTCATCACCCAAATCTTAACACTGCTATTAATGGTTATCATCAGCTATGGCTACCTATAATAAACGTTCTGAGCAATTAACAGATTTCTGCCTAGACCAGGAACTTTTCAACTGCACTCAACTGCAGACACCATCCGACTCTTACATAGGAAACTGTACTTGGCTACGGGCACCACCAAGTCAGCCAGCAACAGCAATGACTCGAATATTTCGGTAATCATGTGCCAGGAAAATCCATGCTAACTTATTTGGTCACGCTTCGCTCAGACAATGAAAAGAAAAGTCACTGCTTCCAAGTGGATGGTGACTTGTTCATCAAGCCAGAACTCCATTGCCAATTCTTCTTCATTTAAGATTCCTCATTTTATCGAATAGTTAGGTCATGAACTTCATTTAGTTTGAGAATGTTTAAACGCTACTTTGTTCTTATTTGAAATAACTACATTCACGTTTGGGAATATTTTCCCCCGGAATGGACTAAAAGGCTTAGTAATTCCTATCCTTAAACTTTTATTAAGAAACCTCCTTGAAATTTATTTATTTGTCAGTAAATTCACAATACAATATAAAATGCACTTATTCTTAATTCTAAGATGATCCATGTTTGCAGATAATGATAATATCTTTTTCCAGCACTATGGCTTTCACACAATCATTACCTACTATCACTACAATTCCTTTACTGAGCACTTTTCCATTCTTTTAACTATCAATTGGTCACATAAACGAACAAAACACATACACTGCTTTCATATTTCAGCACCTTGCGGTCTTTTGAAAAAAAAAGCCGTTTTACATTCCCCATAACTACAAATATATACACAAACCTCCATTGTAATTTTGGCAATGGGTCACCTAAGTCAACGGCAATTATATCCAAAATGACTGGACAGATTTCTCATTTTGGATAAAAATTTCAGAATTTGGTTTTCTGATATGTATCACGAGTTTCCAACAATTTTGTCTTCTTCATACTGCAGATGTTTCCGTGAGTTTCTCAGTACACTTCCTTGCCCCAAAATGTCCATAATGAGATGTTCATCTAAAATTAATTTGTCACCCTTATTTTCTGGCCAGCAGGCCATTGGAGCAGAATCAGTCCTGTAATACAACATACCATTGTGTACGAAATAATATTTTCTTAGTTTCATGACATTTTTGTCCTCACATAGTCACTTCACCATTTTTAACATTTCTTTTTCGTTTTTCTCTCTATGCTTGTTTTGACTTACCGTTTTCATGTGCTCCTCAAACTTAACTCCATCCACATTCAAAATCTTCGTTTCTTGCGTTTTTGTGTCAGTTATGGTAATGTTAGACAGTGTGTAAGCAACAGTGTTTTCTGAACTTGGCATACAGGTAAAGCCATATTCCTGTAATGCTAAAGCCTACCTTGTGAGTCTACCACGTGTTAGCCTGCAGACTAACAAGAAGGCTCCGGCTCTATGATCTGTGTATACAAAATGAAATGACACAAGTTCAGAGACTTTACTGGTCTCATACAGATATGGTTTTATGTATATAGACTAAAGCGGTGAGTGAAAATCTGTACCGTGGCTTGGAATCAAAGCCGTGTCTCCTGCTTACTAGGCAGGTGCGTTAGCCACAAAGCCACCTTGGCATAGCGGTTCACACAACTGCACGGATTTCCCTGGCATGCGTCCCTCGTCGATCCAAATTCTCACTGCTACCCCAGTCTACTTTAAATTCCCCCATACACACGAACAGAATTGCCGAGACTCTGTTCATGTGTAAGGGAGGCAGTGAAAATTTTGATCAGGGAGGGAGGCATGCCAGGGTAATCCGTGCAGTTCTGCGAACCGTTGTGCCAAAGTGGCTAAGTGGCTAATACACCTGCAGGAGACAGGTGTTCGATTCCTAGCCTTGGTAAAAAATTTCACTGGCCACTTCAGTCTGTACAATTAAAACAGTTTCTTACCCAAAAGATGAAAATTTAATTTTTTGGAAAGCTCACACAATGGCCAAATCTTTTTTGCTATGACTAATTTCTTTCCCATTTATTTAACGTTTTGTTAGCATATGATCTGAAACAATGTTGTATCAGTCCCATATTCATACACAGCTGCCCCTAAAGAAAAACCCTGTGATAGATATGAGTGTAACAGTGCGATTGTTTTACGTAATTCATCCTCAATTTCCTCAAATTCTTTACAACATTTGCTGATCCACATCCAAACTGCATTCTTTGTCATTAAGTTTAACAAAGTGTTTACATTCAGCACCTGATTTTTCACAAAACGTAAAGCTGGTACCACCTTCCATTATTTGTAGGTTTTACTTCATTTATCCTGAAGTCTAACAGAACCTGTCTTCTTATTAGCTTACTTTCAACTCCAGATGAAGCGACTATTCTTATCCCTTGTACCAGTACCTCCTAAATCTCATTACCTGTTTTAATCCTGTCACATAGGTTTTGGGCTATTCACTGGTCTCGGATTCTGAATCTACCACTGCTATTGCATTTCAGTTGTGTATTTTAACTTTAGGCTAATACGCTTCAGAAACTCCTCACGCATCTTACTCCATCAGTGCCTCGTTAATACTATCCCTAGTATCATACCCCAAAAAGTTCATCTTCAGTGGGTATTCAGTATTTACAATTTGTGGACAGACATCATCCGAATGTCCTCTGAGTTTCTCTGAGGTGAAACTCCTGTTCATAATTTCCGTTTCACGGCTCTGTTAAGCTCTAGATTCCCCATGATAATTTCTTCTTCCTCTTCCTCTATTAAATCGACTCATTCCTCATGTGGAAGGATTGTAATAGTAATTACGTGACCCTTGCGCTTTATACTTCGACCTCTCTTCCTGTTCCCAATGTGTCTCTATCTGCGCTGTCACATTAAATCTCGGTGGCATCATTTGTCTGTGCCAACCTTCCAAACTGTGGTTGTTACCAACCAGTGAGTCTAATCGATCCAAGGCTGTAAAATCCATACATGTGTGATTTCGGAATTCTGATTGACTTTTCCTGTCCTGATGCTGGTAACTTAATCATTATGACGGAAATTAGGTCAGACTCCATCAGTGGATACACTAAAGAGAAGTTCTTTTCTAAATATATCTGAAAGAACTCTTTATAACTCTTGCAAAGCACTGCTACTGAAATTTCGACCTTCAAATAGGTCTCCCCCAATGCAATTTTGTGTCACACTCGACCAGTGCTGCCTCATAAATGCCCATATAAACTGGTCAAATGTGTTGCGTTGTAATCCTGTTCTCATTCTTTCTCTTCTAGTCTACTAATTACGCAACCAATTTTCTTCTACCGTCCCATTGCTCAGGAAATATTACTTCAAATTGTAGTTTGAATGCAGCTGTGTATTCTCTCCCTCAGGTCGAGAAAATATGAACCAGAGACCCTTGCAAATTCTTTTCATCAGACTTTACATGAATTTAATTTTTTGCTTCTGATTTTCCCGCCCATAGTAAGCTTCAAGTCTTTGCTTTATTTCAGACTCAACTTGAATGCCATACCGAGCCACTGACTCCAATTCTACCTCAGATCTACTGTCAGTTTTTTCTTGAATTTGTTTCATGATCACATGCATGCATAGGACATGACTTTTTAACGACTACAAGTACTACTGAAACTTCCTGGCAGATTAAAACTGTGTGCCCGACAGAGAGTCGAAATCGGGACCTTTGCCTTTCGCGGACAAGTGCTCTACCATCTGAGCTACCGAAACACGACTCACGCCCGGCCCTCACAGCTTTACTTCTGGCACTATCTCGTCTCCTACCTTCCAAACTTTACAGAAGCTCTCCTGCGAACCTTTCAGAACTAGCACTCCTGAAAGAAAGGATACTGCGGAGACATGGCTTAGCCACAGCCTGGGGTATGTTTCCAGAATGAGATTTTCACTCTGCAGCGGAGTGTGCACTGATATGAAACTTCTACTACTACTACTACTGCCCCCTTAAACACAGATCAATATGAACCTATTCTGTCTGTAAACCCTGCTGCTTATGAACAACTTCGTAATTTTCATTCTTCTCTTTTCAATCATTAACTAATTGTACAACATCAGATTCTAGGGTAGTGATTCAAAGGTCACGTGTTTTCCAACTCGCTTACTCTTAGCTACATTTTACGATAAAAATAAGTTATTACTTTTTGTGTCTCTTCATATGCCTTAATTAACACAGAAGTTTACAAACGAATCTCATCTTTTACGTTACCCAGATTTTATTGGGTTTTTTTTCAATTTGCCATTTTTTTCAAATTTTTCTTCAATAGAAGATTTGCTTTCTTTAATGGCGTTTTCAATTGATCCCCAGTTATACGCAGAGAAACCTCATATTCCCATCTTCATGATAAGTAACATATACTGCTTTACTCTCACTTGATAATTCACCCTCACAGTCGACTGCTGCAGTGCCTGCTGATGCAGTGCAGTGAGTTCCACTTGATACCCACACTTCTGTCCTATGGTTATCTGAACGTAACCTTGTTGACATCTGAAATGTCTTGTATCGATGCGGAACTTCCGTCAAGTAATTCTGACGAGGATTTGTCATCGTCATTTCTGCCATGAGAAGAGTAACATACCTCCCTATTCCCAAGTACAACAATCTTTTTTATTTTGACACTCATGGTTGCAAATGTTGCTGATATTTATTACTATAAAATTCTACTCACTACTTCCTAACCTAAGGGTGTGGATTGCGCTGCGCTAGACTGCCGAGGACTGTCTGCTACAGTCACTGGATCTTTTAACAGAGATAAGACCAGCATACAATAAAATTTACTATGTGTGGCTGCCTGTTGATGCTTTGCTGGCCTTCCTCACTTGCCAGGTGTGGTGGCATTCGCTTTTGTAGGGCCGCTCTCCACTGCGACGTCTTGTGCAAAGGTTGTCTGCACACTGAAAGCCGATGACTGCAGCTGAGTAGCCAGCTGTCTGCTGGCTCATGCTGCGTCGTGCAGCGTCGCCCGCCTTGATGCGATGTGTTGCGTCGTAACGAAATCACGAAATCTTCTCTTCTTGACATCAGTCTTTTATACTGCATCCCACATCACAATCCGTAGCGTTCCATATGTATTAGGCACATTTCCAGGCCGACCGGAGTGGCCGAGCGGTTCTAGGCGCTTCAGTCTGGAACCGCGTGACCGCTACGGTCGCAGGTTCGAATCCTGCCTCGGGCATGGATGTGTGTGATGTCCTTAGGTTAGTTAGGTTTAAGTAGTTCTAAGTTCTTGGGGACTGATGACCACAGATGTTAAGTCCCATAGTGCTCAGAGCCATTATCCATTATTACATTTCCAGAATACTGACTGCCATTGAAGTGTTGTGCAATTTTAAATCACAGCAAAACATTTCAAAGTCAACTTTCACAGTTTCTCCACTGTAGATTCACAATTAACCGATCTTTTACAGATCATATATCACTTTGTGCTCCTTACTGCTATTATTAACCAAGGTCACTGTGCATCTTATAAAAATCAGTATTTAACAGTCATAAAGGTACTGTTATCGCTAATTCACTTTTATCACTGTCAATGCATTCCTTCGCAATCACTCAAAATCATTCCCACCAGGAGTGCCAGGGATGCTTTTAGTGATGCTCTAAAATCCATGGCCCGGTAGCTGGTGTAGCAGCCCGGCTGTAAACATAAGTACTGTTCAAAAATGGCTCTGAGCACTATGGGACTTAACGTCTCAGGTCATCGGTCCCCTATAATTTAGAATTACTTGAACCTAACTAACCTAAGGACATCACACACATCCATGCCAGAGGCACGATTCGAACCTGCGACCGTAGCGGTCGCGCGGTTCCAGACTGAAGCGCCTATAACCGCTCGGCCACCCTGGCCGGCCATGAGTACTGTATTTGGGTGTGTATGGCATCAGGTACACACTATGTTCTATATCTCACCTAACGTTTTCTAAAGTTGAATGTCCCTCTCGCCACAGAACATCATGCTCGAAAGTGGCTCCATTTATGATGTTGTGCTGTAACTGTCATAATTATAGGAAAATACGTCTCTGCTTATCAGTAAAGAGCACGTAAATTTGTATTAAGGGATCTCTGTCATTTATTTGGTGCTGCACCTTTTGCCACGGCACTCTTAACATTACGCATGAAATACGAGGGTGAGTCAAATGAAAAGCTTAAATTTGTAATAACAAATCGAAATTTCGGCCCGTTATCCTGTAAGTTGGTAAGCGTGCTACAAACAGCGTCCAGAATGGCCTGTAGGTGGCAGCATAGTACATATGCACACATACCGTCGCAGTATCAGTATAAAATTGGCCGCCCCACTTGCGACTTGCACCAGGGAATAACAGCGTTCTGTTATTCGGCTTTTTGCGTAGTGAAGGTGTGAAACCTATTGAAATTCATTGACGAATGAAGGTTCAGTGCGGTGATGCATGTTTGTCACAGCAGCAAGTCTACGAATTGAGTAGGAACTTCGCAAATGTTGTGACTTCAGTGGAAGATGTTCCTCGTCCAGGTCAGGCACAACAGGTTGTGACTCCACAGAACATTGCATAGTGAAGGAAAACCGCCGAGTGACACTGAATGACACTGCAGCATGTTTACAGATTAGTCATGGGTCAGCACACCACACTATGCATGATGTGCTCCAGTTTCACAAAGTGTCTGCAAAATGGGTGCCACGGCAGCTGACTCCTGAAATGAGAGAATGACGTGTTGATGCTTGTGAAGAACTACTTCGGCGCTTTCAACGAGAAGGTGATGGCTTCCTTGCAAGAATCGTTATTGGGGACGAAACCTGGATTCACTTCCACCATCCGGAAACGAAGAGAGCGAGCAAGGAATGGCGACATTCCTCATTGCCAAAACCAAAGAAGTTTCGAACAGAACCATCAGCAGGGAAGGTTATGTTGACTCTCTTTTGGGACGAAAAAGGCGTCATTTTGGAGCATTACATGTCTAGACGGACTATTGTCACCAGTGCATCATACACAGATCTCCTAAAAAATCATCTGCGGCCTGTGATCAAATCAAAGCGACGTGGATTGCTGTCAGCAGTCGTCCTTTTGCAACATGACAATCCAAGGCCCCACACCGCCCTTACAACAGTTGCAACAATCACAGACCTGCAATTTGAGTATCTTCCTCATCCATCATACTCACCAGACCTTGCCCCAAGTGATTTCCATATGTTTGGGTCACTCAAAGACGCAATGGGAGGAAAGAAGTTCCGTTCTGATGAAAAGGTACGCCACGCGGTGCATGAGTGGTTGCGCGGACTACCAAAAGAATTTTTTTCTAAAGGAATTTATGCACTTTGTAAGCGCTGTAGGACTTGCTTTGAGCGTGGGGGAAATTATGTTGAAAAGTCATACAGCTTTGTACCACATCTACACAATAAATAATATTTAAAAAAATATTCAAGGCTTTCATTTGACTCACCTTCGTATTACACAACACCACAACTGTGTACATCAGTATTTAAAATTTGTGAATATCTCACATTATAAACTTGCAACTCAATTAATGCTTTCATCAATAAATCTTCGACTAATTAACACACTTTGTGAACTTCCTGTTCCATGAGCTCACATTCGCAACTGCTACTTTTGGTCACAGCCACCCATCTTTTATTAATGCGATTAGTAACTAATAGTGGTTTATCAACCATAAGAATATACAATAAACGTTCTGAGCAATAAACAGATTTCTGCCCAGATCATGAACTTTTCAATTGCATTCAGCAGTGGAAGCCACCCAACTCTCACATACACGATCACACTTGATGACGGCTGCCACCCAAGTCTAATAGAAACAACAATGTAGCTTCTGTCTTGGATGTTTTGACCAGCCACGGACTAGAAAAATCCACACTACCTTGAAACCAATGAACAGCGAAAGAAAGAAGGAAGATTAGAGTTTAATGTCCTGTTGACAGTGCATTCATGAGAGATAGAATACAAGCTCTGATGGTTTTAAGGATGGGGGAAGAAATCAGCCTTCCCGGCATTTGCCTGGAGTGATTTAGGGAAATTAAGGAAAACCTAAATCTTGATGACCAGACAGGGAGTTGAACTGTCCTCCCAAAAGCGAGTTCGGTGTGCTAGCCACTTCGCTCAGTATGGAAAGTGAAGACACTGTCCGCAAGTGGATTGTGAAGCTCAACTCGCGACTAAGACACTACAATGGAGCAGTATTCTACCCATACAGTAGGGCTTGTGAAACATTGCACAACATTACGATTTAACTTGGTTCCAGTTTTCTGTGATATGCCATCTACACACGCTCATGGAGCCAACCTGTGGTATCTACACCTCATACTGTAACTCTGGTAACAACAACAGGAAGATTGGTGGGATTTGCGCATCTTCTGGCAACATCAGCCACAGATTACGTCACTAATCCCAAAGTGGCTTACGAAAAATTTTAATGTGAATGCGAAGTCATTTGTTTTACGCATACCTCTGCACCAGATTACGGCGAAAGATTTCTTGCGCAACACAATTTTCTAAAATAACATCCAACCGAAATACTTGGTTTATTAGCGTCCTCGCACATAATTACATGAAGAATACTTCTTCCGTCTGGACACTAACGGCGTTTTCTACAGATAATGCAATACTCGTAGTTGCCTCTGGAGTGATTCCTTGTATTTTTACCTAAATGCAAAGCAAATAAATAATTGTAAAAAGTTTAGGATTAAACTTTAGTAATGGTCCGAAAGGAAGGATAGTTGGCAGGATATTGTACAAAGTAGTTTTCCAATCATCGCAGATGTGGTGCTTGTATCGAAAAGTATATGAAATAGCCGGGATTTGTTGGTATATTATTTCGTAAAAATATGCGGTAACCTTGATTTCCAGGCAGACGTTATCAAGTGATGTACGGCTTACGATTTTATTCGGAATATGTAGCGATTTTTGCGCTGTTGGTCGGGTTGTGACTTGATGGCACAGCTTAAATTACTGCGAGTGATGATTTTCATACACTTTTGGTGGTTCTTTAGGAACAAGTCAGATTACCGATACTCTGATTAGGTTGGGACCTGACAGTAGAACTTAACTGCACATTCTGCTCTCTATCATGTTTACAGATATATATTTCATTACACTGTCTCATATCTTCGTAACGTCATGACGTTAATTGAACCAAATTCTGTCATTGGTTCCCATCATATGATCAGAGAACATCACACTTGTCAGAGAGCTATTATTTTTCTTCAAGAATCAACATACGACATGGCGAGTTTTATGACTTCAAGTTATAAATATATTTATTGTCTACAGCTTATTGCCCTACAGAGAACTGAATAACACCTCCAGCTTCAGGAGGTAGTTAATGATTTATCTACTAAAGCAACAATAAGAATTACCATTGTCGCTGTACGCATCCGTTATTCTTGTACATTCTTTTTTGCAATCAGAGTTTCCTCATTTCACAATATTTTTAGCTGGTGTAGTCGCCCTAAATTTCCTCTCCTCAGAACTCGCTAAATCAGAGAGCACTTTTCTTTTACACCTACAAATTCTTTTTGAATTTGGAACTATTATTATTGTTATTATTGTTGTCATATTATTATTATTATTTCTGTTATCACTATTAGTGGAAATAGCTGCGGTAGAGCAGCTCCTGTCAGTATTAATTTCATTATTTCATAGTCAGTATTATTTACACATATTGCCACTCCAGACACTCAAGTCATTTCAGTACTATTTCTCATATGAAAACTATTATTTTTTAGGTGACTAAGAAGTAAAGAAGGTGCTGTATATGTGAAAACCTGATTAGATGTAAGAGAGGGCCCTAATCAGGTCAAGTTAAATAAAAAAAAAAAAACAAATACATGTTTAACATACATCCATTAGTTATAATCGCTTTCGGACTTCTGCTAAAGTTTTCCTCTGTTAGCAACTTCAGTTTTGCAAACTGGCATCAACGAATCGATTTTGCTATAAATTGCCGTGTTCGCAAATATTTTACTTTCGTCTCATTTTCCCTAAATTAATTTATATCGTTTTAATTGTACTTATTTGTTGAATGAAGTTATCCGTGTTCTTTTTCTATCATTGAGTAGAAGCACACACCTGTCTTTCGACGTGACTCGAGAGCAGAAATTCTAGTAATTTTGTTAGTTACCTAGTTGAGATTTTTAATTTCTTAACAGGTCCAAGTTTTCGACTTTTTATCAAACATCAGATTAACCTGCTTACTTTACTTTGATCAAGTTTCATTTCCGATGCGTATTAACTCAACTTTAAACTAATTCTTTGTTGCTAGCTGTTTCTGATCCACTTCAGTTACTTTTTTTAAAAGCATTGCTCTTATTTTTCGGTCTTATAGGCCAGCAGAAACAGTTCGACCTGTAACACGTTTTTGTTCACAGATTGAAAACTGTGTTTCATACAGAAAAAGATGTAACTGTTATTTTTTGTTTTATAATGATAAGGATGTAACTGTGAATTTTTCACGTTCTGTGATTTTGAGTCGCACTTACTTGTTGACAACATTCCCGTCCTGAAGGAGGTCGTTCACTTTCTTCTTCTGTTTCTTTTCTTCATGCTAGCATGTATCTCCGTGCTTGAGAGTGAGAAAATATTCTCTTACGTTTAAGCGTTGAGCACCAAAAATCACAAACTCCCAAAATATCATTTTATAATAAACACTGCAATTCTCTCTTAAATATTTAGTTTTAGGTTTCACTTATTATAAACGTTAATCACGCCGAACTTTACCATACACACTTTTCAGATGCTGAAGATTCTAGAACACAGCATTGAGTATTTCTTGGTCTAGAATATTGGAGATTATTCAAGAACATTCGAAAAGATTCTAAAACATCGCATTTTCAATTCTAGAAATTTATAGAATGTTCGACTACATTTACAAAAATTCTTGGAACATGTAGAACACTTTCTAACATTAAAAAACATTCCTGAAATTTGTAGAACAATCTAAAAATTGACGAAACTACCAGAATGTTCGAGGAAATATCTTAGCTACCGGTACATTCGAGAAAATTCCTGACATTTACAGGAAATTATATAGAATTTCCAAAACATTCGAGGACATTTGCAAAGTTTCTGAAAGTTTCTAGAACGTCTAGAATATTCTTGAAGTTGCTGCAACATTCTAGAAAATTCATGAAATTTCTAAAACATTCGGGACCATTCCTGAAATTATTAGAACATCATACAATGAAGGCTTTCACGGCCGGTGTTGTCTTCAGTTGAAACTTCCGGGCTGAGAGGCCGTGGTCGATGTATAAAATTTCCACCTAACGTTTCGTCTCCATCTGCAGGAGACGTCTGAGGTCGTCCGACTCTGCCCAGTAGCCGGAAGTTTCAACTATTAGAACATTTTCAAACAGGATCAGATCGTTTCAGTATGCGCGTGAACTTTAAGTTATGTTTATTCACAAAGATAAAATAAGTTCTATTTTCATGTCAGAAGGAAAGGAAGATCGAGAATGTTCAAGAAGCAAACTAACTTTACTAAAATATTCTCGATTTTCGAGCAAAGTGATTTGAATAAAATACTCGAGCATACTACGTTTGTGTCGACTATCGTCACTAGGAGCAAAGCTAGTATAGCTACCGACGGTCTGAGTTGGCACTGTGTTCCACTTACACAGCCAAGCCAGCAGCGTGTGGAACCATTCAGAGGATGGCCGCAGTGACGCATGCGCGGGAAAACGAGTTGGGCTGTTTCTGGCTGGTCCGGTCGGAATTACGTTGACCCCGTGTGGGACCGAATGACGTCAGGTGGCACGAGGGACTGGTGCCACATTTGAAACTGCCGCTTTCGCCTCCTATAAGCCATCATTCGCTCCCGGTACCTAAAGACTGTCCCACGCCGCTGGTGTCGCTAAAAATTGCAGCAATTTAATCTAATTTCAATTCCTTCTTTTATGACGGAACCCCAATACGTAGATGCATAGGCCAAGACCCTCGTATTCTCAAATTATATTTTATGATCCTTTTTCTACGCATTCTTCAGCCACCGCCGACTTACGTGTCGCGTCTCATCGACACTCAAAGCATTTGGCTTATGAGGATGCCCGAGTGCAAACGGAGACGGATGCTTCACGCTTATAAGGAGGGTAGGCTGCTAAGAGTGGCTTTTCTTCAGATCGTAGAATAGTACCAACACTACTGTCAGGAAACTGTCAGAGTGAAAGAAATAATGTTGACTTCCTTTTTAGATTTATGAGGCTGAAAAGAGTGTACTGCCAGTTTGGTTGTATCCATTATTCTGCAGAGCGATAGTACGTATGTCAGTGCCACTGGTACTTTCCTTTTTTCCTTCCGGGTGGTTTCACTCAAAGTACGAGGGCTGTTCAAAATGATTCTACTTTAATTTATAAAATCAGTCTTTATTCTGATACAACTGTCTCACACTAGTCACTTTGTAAGTAGGCTGTTTAGGTTTTTATGTTGGTAAATGCCACGTAACGCTCTGTGTGAAAATCACTGACTGTGCTGTGTGCAGTCTGTGGCTGGTTTGCATGGTAGTGTTGGGCAGTTGGATGTGAACAGCGCGTAGCGTTGCGCAGTTGGAGGTGAGCTGCCAGCAGTGGTGGATGTGAGGAGAGAGATGGCAGAGTTTTGAGAGTGGACGATCTGGACGTGTGTCCATTAGAAAAAGGAAATTTGTAAGACTGGATGTCATGAACACACACACACACACAGACACACATATATATATATATATATATATATATATATATATATATATATATATATATATATATGTGTGTGTGTGTGTGTGTGTGTGTGTGTGTGTGTGTTCATGACATCCAGTCTTACAAATTATATATATATATATATATATATATATATATATATATATATATATATACTCCTGGAAATGGAAAAAAGAACACATTGACACCGGTGTGTCAGACCCACCATACTTGCTCCGGACACTGCGAGAGGGCTGTACAAGCAATGATCACACGCACGGCACAGCGGACACACCAGGAACCGCGGTGTTGGCCGTCGAATGGCGCTAGCTGCGCAGCATTTGTGCACCGCCGCCGTCAGTGTCAGCCAGTTTTCCGTGGCATACGGAGCTCCATCGCAGTCTTTAACACTGGTAGCATGCCGCGACAGCGTGGACGTGAACCGTATGTGCAGTTGACGGACTTTGAGCGAGGGCTTATAGTGGGCATGTGGGAGGCCGGGTGGACGTAACGCCGAATTGCTCAACACGTGGGGCGTGAGGTCTCCACAGTACATCGATGTTGTCGCCAGTGGTCGGCGGAAGGTGCACGTGCCCGTCGACCTGGGACCGGACCGCAGCGACGCACGGATGCACGCCAAGACCGTAGGATCCTACGCAGTGCCGTAGGGGACCGCACCGCCACTTCCCAGCAAATTAGGGACACTGTTGCTCCTTGGGTATCGGCGAGGACCATTCGCAACCGTCTCCATGAAGCTGGGCTACGGTCACGCACAACGTTAGGCCGTCTTCCGCTCACGCCCCAACATCGTGCAGCCCGCCTCCAGTGGTGTCGCGACAGGCGTGAATGGAGGGACGAATGGAGACGTGTCGTCTTCAGCGATGAGAGTCGCTTCTGCCTTGGTGCCAATGATGGTCGTATGCGTGTTTGGCGCCGTGCAGGTGAGCGCCACAATCAGGACTGCATACGACCGAGGCACACAGGGCCAACACCCGGCATCATGGTGTGGGGAGCGATCTCCTACACTGGCCGTACACCACTGGTGATCGTCGAGGGGACACTGAATAGTGCACGGTACATCCAAACAGTCATCGAACCCATCGTTCTACCATTCCTAGACCGGCAAGGGAACTTGCTGTTCCAACAGGACAATGCACGTCCGCATGTATCCCGTGCCACCCAACGTGCTCTAGATGGTGTAAGTCAACTACCCTGGCCAGCAAGATCTCCGGATCTGTCCCCCATTGAGCATGTTTGGGACTGGATGAAGCGTCGTCTCACGCGGTCTGCACGTCCAGCACGAACGCTGGTCCAACTGAGGCGCCAGGTGGAAATGGCATGGCAAGCCGTTCCACAGGACTACATCCAGCATCTCTACGATCGTCTCCATGGGAGAATAGCAGCCTGCATTGCTGCGAAAGGTGGATATACACTGTACTAGTGCCGACATTGTGCATGCTCTGTTGCCTATGTCTATGTGCCTGTGGTTCTGTCAGTGTGATCATGTGATGTATCTGGCCCCAGGAATGTGTCAATAAAGTTTCCCCTTCCTGGGACAATGAATTCACGGTGTTCTTATTTCAATTTCCAGGAGTGTATATAATGACTTTTTGAACACTATTAAGGTAAATACATTTTTTGTTCTCCATCAAAATCTTTCATTTGCTAACTATGCCTATCAGTAGTTAGAATCTTTTATTTAGCTGGCAGTATTGGCGCATGCTGTATTGCAGTAGTTTGAGTAATGAAGATTTTTGTGAGGTAAGTGACTCATGAAAGGTATAGGTTATTGTTAGTCAGGGCCATTCTTTTGTAGGGATTATTGAAAGTCAACGACTGGCTGCTTCTCCAGTCGTGAAAAAATCAGGCATGCGCACTACCTATTCCAACAATCACAGAGAACGCTCGCGCCCCGGCACTGTTGCTTGTTTCAACAATAAAAAATAAGGTCAGATACTTTTAACAGCTCTCATACAACTGACTGAAAGTTGATTTATGCACCAAGAAAAGTAAGAGGGTCAGTGAAATGAAAACATTAAATATTGTTTTAATATTATTTATTGTGCAGAAGTGGTACACAACTGTATCACTTTTCAACATAATTTCCCCCACACTCAATGCAAGTCCTCCAGCGCTTACAAAGTGCATAAATTCCTTTACAAAAATATTCTTTTGGTAGTCTCCGCAACCACTCATGCACCGCATGGCGTGCCTCTTCATCAGAACGGAACATCTTTCCTCCCATTGCTTCTTTGAGTGGTCCAAACATATGGAAATCACTTGGGGCAAGGTCTGGTGAGTATGGTGGATGAGGAAGACACTCGAAATGCAGGTCTGTGATTGTTGCAACTGTTGTATGGTCTGATGACATGGTATTAGTGGCAGAAAGTGAGCGGCCAGTGAATAATATGTTCAAAGACCTGAATGAAGCTTGTGTGGAATATGGTGAAAGGTCTGTGTTGGATTCCTTTCATGTTAATTTCTTAAATCTGTTGTCATTTATGGCATATATTCCACTTCTAAATCTACTGTGGTGTTTCTGACTATCTGGGAGGAGACTGAGCAGTGAAACGTGTTACTTTTACACATAAACAAGAACGATCTGTCACACTACTACACTTTAAAACACAGTTTATATGTAATTCATGTCACACAGTCTCATACGGAATCTACATCCGCTTTCTTTTATATACTGTATATGATAAGATACTGTCATTCCCCTTCCCTTCTGTGTGAAAGAATGAATGAGCAAATGTATTTCTAGTTGCATGCTTGATGGTAGCAGACAAGCCTGTCTGCTAGAGAACAGTAGGACCAACGTCGGAACAGGTAGCTACACTTTCTAGAAGCAAAGATGTTACTATTCTTAGTATGGTCCTGTTTGTCCCTTGTCATGTTGGTATAGGAAGCTGCCTCTCTGGTCACTTCCGTTTTTATTTGTGAGGCACCCCTCAGGAAGAGCCCAGGTCAGTCTGTCCGCAGCGAGCGTCTGAAGTGGTAAGATCTCCAGCTAAGCGCGTGTCTGCTAAGTCCATAGTACAATGGATTTCTTAAGATCAGCCTAACTGAATATTTAATCACCTTTATTTCAGGTTTAGGTCTAAAATATCTAATGTTATCTTAAATTGCAACACAGTGTAATTCGAGCGTGAAGTTCAGAATATATTCCGGTAGTTGCTTCGTCACTACTTTGTGAGTAAAGTGGAACCACGTGTTGATCAGTAACTCTAACTAAGATCATCAATCTTAAATGCGAATGTGCGTGAGATTATAACGTCTCATCTTGACAATATTTTTCAATATAGCAACTTTTCTTTATGTTCAACCCACGTGGGGTGTACTTTGTGAGACCAGTACCACTTGCTTATACAATTGTTTGACCCATCAGGTTAACAGTAAGGCGATTGTAACCAGTTGGTTTTTCTTTTGAAAAGTGTTTTTCGATCTAATTTATTTTAATTATCAAAATTATTGTGTAGTTACACTCTTTGTGTAAACCAAGTTGAACACATGAAGCATGTGGTGTAATCATCAAAGTAGCCCTCAGCTATTCTTTTTGGGAAGATTTCACAGAGAGTTAGTATGAATTTAGTATACCAGTGTGTGGTAGTTACATGACGGACAGGATTGTGCTACGAACGTAACTTCTTTGGGTGAAAATTGAATCGGTTGGTTGTGGTTAATTTCCTCTTGCATATGTTTCAACGTTCTTCGTGTGTTATTTTATGAATGCAGTGTTGTATGCAGTCTCCCAATCTTGGCTCCATATTTGATGTGTTCCGTAAGATTACAATCTCACATTTTCACAATCCTAAATAAGCCACCAGTTTAGCTATGAATCAAGTTTAATATGCTGAAATTTCAATGATCAATGTTAAAATAAATTTCCAAATATAAACTGATTTGTTTATTTTTATTTAAATTCTCTTTTTTATATATATATCACCGGTTGTCGTATGACTATTAAAAGATTATAATTAATATTAGTCTGGTTGTGAATTTGGTAAGCTAAACTGGATACCTGGTGAAACAGTTGCGCAGTAATGCAAAGTTAACTTCCCCAGACAGCTCAAAGATTTTAACCCGCTTTTATTGTCTACCAGCACCGCTTTCATAGCAAATTAAAGCAACAACCTTACAATGGGATGCAAATAAATACAGCAAAAACAAAGAGAATGGCCATCAGTACAAGTAGCAGACTGTCCAACATTAAAATAGAACAATCTACCATTAGCCAAGTAAGTGAATTTAAATATCTCAGAAGCACAATAACTGAAGACTAGAAATGTCACCAGGAGGTGAAAACTCGAATTGCCATACCGAAGGAGGCATTCAACAGAAAGAGGAGACTCTTATGTGGCAAATTAGATAAAGGGCTAAGGAAAAGGCTTGGCAAATGTTTTGTCTGGAGTGTGGCACTATATGGGGCAGAAACATGGACACTAAGACGAGAGGATGAAAAAAGGTTAGAAGCATTTGAGATGTGGATGTGGAGGAGAATGGAGAGAATAAGCTGGATGGAAAGAGTGAGTAATGAAAGAGTATTGGAAAGGGTTGGAGAGAGAAGATGTCTGCTGAAGGTTGTAAGAGAAAGGAAAAATAACTGGTTGGGACATTCATTGAGAAGGGAGTGCTTGCTGGTAGATGCTTTGGGAGGATTGGTTTGTGGGAGAAGACTGAGAGGAAGGAGGAGATACAAGGTGATAGACAACATAAAGGGAAGAGGAAATTATGCAGACCTGAAGAGGATGGCAGAAGACTGGACAGCCTGGAGAACTACCATGTGAAAACCTGCCTTTAGGCAGAACACTGATAATGATGATGATGATGATGATGATGATGATGATGATGATGATGATGTATGGGCAGTGTGGGGCCTTGCATTGTCATGTTGCAAAAGGACACCTGCTGACAGCAATCCACGTAGCTTTGATTTGATTGCAGGCCGCAGATGATTTTTTAGAAGATCTGTGTATGATGCAGTGGTGACAGTGGTCCCTCTAGGCATGTAATGCTCCAAAATGACGCCTTTCTCGTCCCAAAAGAGAGTCAGCATAACCTTCCCTGCTTATGGTTCTGTTCGAAACTTCTTTGGTTTTGGCAATGAGGAATGTCGCCATTCCTTGCCCGCTCTCTTCGTTTCCGGTTGGTGGAAGTGAACCCAGGTTTCGACCCCAGTAACGATTCTTGCATGGAAGCCATTACCTCCTCGTTCAAAGCTCTGAAGAAGTTCATCACAAGCATCAACACGACGTTCTCTCATTTCAAGAGTCAGCTGGCGTGGCACCCATCTTGCAGACACTGTGAAACTGGAGCACATCATGCACAGTGTGGTGTGCTGACCCATGACTAATCTGTAAACATGCTCCAGTGTCATTAAGTGTCAATCGGCGGTTTTCCTTCACTATGGCTTCAACTGCTGCAATGTTCTGTGGAGTCACAACTCGTTGTGCCTGACCTGGACGAGGAGTATCTTCCACTGAAGTCACATCATTTGCGAACTTCCTACTCCATTCATAGACTTGCTGCTGTGACAAACATGCATCACCGTACTGAACCCTCATTCGTCGACGAATTTCAATAGGTTTCACACCTTCACTACGCAAAAACCGAATAACAGAACGCTGTTCTTCCATTGTGCAAGTCGCAAGAGGGACGGACATCTTTATGCTGATACGGTATGTGTGCATCTGCACTATGCTGCCACCTACAGGTCATTCTGCACGCTGTTTTTAGCACGCTTACCAACTTACAGGACAACGGCGCGAAATTTCGATTTGTTATTACAAATTTAAGGTTTTCATTTGACTCACCCTCGTATATTCAGTCTGCTGTGGGAGGAGAGTCACTTTTCTCGAATATTCTGACGTATTTGAGAGTTTGGTACCTCGGCTGTAGCTACTTAAGGTTTGCTTTCAGTCCTAGGTTTCGTGCCAGTCGTGATATTGAACAGAGGTCGTCATTCAAATCTGCCTTGACAACAGCTATGTTCTTATGCTGGCACTTCGATCCAAGTGCAAGTCGTCAGAATATAATGATTATGAGGATGTTACACAGAAGAAATGTCATAGATATACAGGAAGAAAAGCAACAGACTAAGGACAAAACTTTGTGGGACACCTGAGACCACACGTTTCCCTAACAACTTCGCCCCCCCATAGATGATTCATTGTATCTTTTTAAAGGTAAGTTTCGAATCACACTATTGCATGTTTGAGAAATTCAAGTGTCTTATCTTCATAACTAGAAAACTGTCCTAATATTAATCGTCGAATAACATATCGGGTCTTTCTTGAATGCAAACGAGAGACTAGGCAAGAGCTGAAAACGTCTTGTCGGAACAGCATGTTAATGTGGTAAATATATTGTTTAACTTACATATGTGTTAAAATATGATAATCCCTGATTATAAAGATGGACAAATAGATCATAAAGTCGTACGTGGAATAACTAACAATAAAATTAAATTTTAATTTACGGGTAGGTCACTTATAAGATTGGAAAACAGAGGAATATTAGAGATTAACATAATGACCATGACGAGGTCATTAGAAATGGGGCACAAGCTTGATTCGATGAAGGAATTCTGCTGTGCACTTTGAGAGGAACTTTAAGCAATATGATTAAACCACGGAAAAACAAGGTCAATGACTGCGAAACCAGTGTCTCACCACCGCACCACTTGCCTCGATCTCAGATTTACGTACACGTCTAGAAAAGGTCTAACCACGTAAACATCTAATTTCCATTACTGCGATTAGCATATACAGATGAAATCATTTTATTAAAAAAAGAAACTTGAGTCTCGTGTAGTCGGCGAACCAGCCCTATTATCAAATAGTTACTAAAACTAAACTCCTCCCGAACAGGCCATGAAGGCTCAACGGCACCGACCGGCCGCCGTGTCATCCTCAGCCCACAGGCGTCACTGGATGCGGATATGGAGGGGCATGTGATCAGCACACCGCTCTCCCGGCCGTATGTCAGTTACAGTGACTGGAACCGCTACTTCTCAATCCTCAGTTTGCCTCACAAGGGCTGAGTGCACCCTGCTTGCCAACAGCGCTCGGCAAAGCGGATGGTCACCCATCGAAGTGATAGCCCAGCCCGACAGCGCCTAACTTCGGGGATCTGACGGGAACCGGTGTTACCACTGCGGCAAGGTCGTTGGCAAATAATTACTGTACAACATTTTATAAATATTCATGAGCATAAAGTTACAGCGTTGCACCAAAGAAAATAATGCGCTCATTTGTCGAAAGTATGAGATTTCACTGTAAATATTTATTACAGAATCTCGTTGCGAAAGAATTCGAAACCACATGCCTGGTTTGCCATGAATTCCTTTAACCACTTCAGGCAAGTGCTGGCTTTGTCTTCCGATATGTCCAGGATCAATTCCTGCATGCCAGCCGAGGTGGTCGAGCGGTTCTAGGCGCCACAGTCTGGAACCGCGTGACCGCTACGGTCGCAGGTTCGAATCCTGCCTCGGGCATGGATGTGTGTGATGTCCTTAGTTAGTTAGGTTTAAGTAGTTCTAAGTTCTAGGGGACTGATGACCTCAGAAGTTAAGTCCCATAGTGCTCAGAGCCATCTGAACCATCTGTTCCGTTTCCTTGTACAATATGAGATTATTACAATCCACTTGGAATTGAGGTTTGTTTCCTTTGGATTCGTATCATATACTGCCATCTAAAATGCGGTTGACGTAGTACATCTTCATGACAGCCACCAATTCGACGACTCAAGCAGTTATAAGGACGGTAAACGTTTTATAGAGAGTGGTATCCAGTTGTAAACGGCCAGCTGCAGTGAGGGCAGATGTAAATGGGTATCTGTGGTCAATTCAGCAGTCGGCGTTCCTTGACATCACGTAAATGCTGAGTCTGATTCTAAATAGATGTCGACCAGTCCAGGCCTTTATTGAAACATGTTACTGTCGTGAAAACAGCGCCAAGTTAATACGAGTATATAACATAACTCAGTTGCGCAGGTGAATGCAATGCTCATTTCAAAATCAAACATTGGTGGCAGCCAATAAGGAATGTTAAGAATATTTTTGTGAGGAATATTGGGCGCTGATGAGCCCATGCTGTCCTGCTCCCGTAAAGAAAACAACAATGGACCAACAACAAGAGCCCACACCTTTTCTAAAAGAGTTAGAACCACGCTGCAACTCTCAAACCATAAATTTCATCATTGATCTTATACACTTCGCGCACTGATACTAGAATATGACACAGATATAGAGACTGGTCATTGCATGAAATTGGTTTCCACTGCTCCACTGCTGTGGTGTAGTTCCATACAAAACGTGAAGTAGCGTCCAGTATTTTTCAGTATTAAGGACATTCAAAGAACAGTTACGGCCGTTACACAATGCACTGTTGGGGAAGTACAAGAATATGAATTCTGCAAACAATTTTCGAGGCGTCCTCAAGGGATATTTGCTCAGTAGTTTCCTGTAAGTAATTGTAATCTTAGGCACGTAAACAAAGAGCTCTGCAAATCCTTGGACCCAGAAAGTGTATCGAAAATTGTGTGTATTATTTATAGACAGGGTGAGCCGTGGCTGGCTCATGCTATGCGCTGGATTAAACCTTCGTTGAGATTCTGTGTTTAGACTCCTGCGGTTATAGCGATTATGCTGTTAGCCTCTCCTTCCGCGGGTGGCGGCAGCGGTGTGTATCGGCGTTCGCACCTTAGACTATCTTTGGCCTTGCGCTTATAGTTTCCGGCTGGGCGGTGTGCGACCAGTCGGTCGGTTGGCGTGGAGTACCGAGGAATTCTCCGCGGGACGTAGTTTGGCCCGGGCCGCTGGCGGTCTCTACGCGGTGTCGGAGTGTGTGGGGCCGTTCCCATTGCCGCGCCAATTCTACGTTATTCCGTTGAACTCCCTGTTGTGTCCTGGTCGGGTGAGTGGAAGTTATCTTGTGGGTGGGTTCGTTGACTGTCAGTCGGTTGGGTTGTCGTCGGATCGTGAATGGTTGGCCCGACTGCCTGTCTCACCTAAGCGAGCGGTAGTGTTTGAATTCCAGATCGACCCTCGAGCATCTGAGAGCCCTTGGGTGTACTGCCCTTTTTTGTTTGTTCCTGTTGTTTGTAGTTGTATGGCTTCTAGCCGATTTTTTTAAAATTAAGGTTGTTTTGCCCTTAAGGCGTAAAATTCTTTAGGCCTTCAGCCTAATTTAAAGAACTGTTTCACGTAAGGCCATTGACATTTAAAAAGTTTTTAATGTTAATTTTAAGTGTTGGACCTTCAGCCGATTTTGAGTTAGAGTTGTTTTGCTGTTAAGGCCTTCAGCCTAAATTAAAGAACTATTTCTCGTAAGGCCTTTGGTATTTAAAAAAATTAATATTATGGAGTTTTAAATGTTAAGCCTTCAGCCGATTTGAATTTAACATGTTTGCTCTTGAAGTGTCTGATTGTTTGTGCCTTCAGCCTAACTAAAGAACTGTTTTAAGATAAGGCTTTTCCTTTTAAATTTCTCTTTTGGTTGAGTTTTGCCTAGTTAAGAACTGTTTTACGTAAGGCCTTGCTTTTTTTTAAGAATAAAATTTAATGTTGCTTGACCTCAAATGTTGGGCTTTCAGCCGATTTTGAATTCAAATTGTTTGCTCTAAAAATCTCAGATTCTTTGGGCCTTCAGCCTAAATAAATAATTTTTGTAAGATAAGGCTTGCGTTTTAAATTTCTGATTATGCTTGCGTTTTAAGTTATTGGCCTTCGGCCGTTTTTAAATTAAAGTGGCTTTCAGCCGGTAATTTAGTTCCAAAGGTTAAAGCTGTGTATTTAAAGAAATAAAGTTGTATGTTCGAGTGTAACTGACAGCCCCTTATATTGGCCGCTTTCCGCAATTTTAACTACCTGTCCTGTCCTGTGGGTTAAGCTGGGAGTCTCACAGGGTTCTTCACGTAAAAACAAAATCATCATTGGTCTAGGAACGCTTAGTTTTTGAGTCATGAGTCCGTCGCGCGTAGTACAATGATGTGACAAAAGTCATGGGATAGCGATATTCACACACATATACGGGGGTTTTTTATCGAGTACACAAGATGTAAAAGGACAGTGCATTGGTGGAGCTGTCTTTTGTACTCAAGTCATCCATGTGAAAAGGTTCCCGAAGTGATTATCGTCGCATGACGGGAATTATCAGACTTTAAACACGGAATGGTTGTTGGAGCTAGTCATGGGACAGTCCATTTTGGAAATCGTTAGGGAATTCAGTATTCCGAGATCCACAGTGTCAGGAGTGTGCTGTGTGCTGATAATAGCAAATTTCAGGCAATGCAGTGGCCGGCGTCCTACCCTTAACGACCGAGAGCAGTGGCTTCTATGTAGAGTTGTCAGTGCTAACAGACAAGCAACACTGTGTGAAACAACCGTAGAAATCAATGTGGGACGTACGACGAACATATCGGTTAGGACAGTGTGGCGAAAATTGGCGTTAATGGGCAATGGCAGCAGACGACCGACGCGAGAGCCTTTGCTAATTGCACGACATCGCCTGAAGCGCTTCTCCTGGGCTCGTGACCATTTCGGATGAAGTCTAGACGACTGGAAAATTGTGGCCTGGTCAGATGAGTCCCGATTTCAGTTGGCAACAGTTGATGGTAGCGTCGGAGTATAGCGCAGACCCCAAAAAGGGATGGACCCTAATTGACAACAAGACACTGTGCAAGAGGTGGCTCCATAATGCTGTCGGCTGCGTCTATATGAAATGGACTGGGCCCTCTGGTCCAACTGAACAGATCATTGACTGGAAGCGGTTATGTTCGAATACCTGGAGAAAATTTGCAGCCATTCATGGACTTCATGTCCCCAAACAACGATGGAGTTTTTATGCACGACAATGTGCCAAGTAACTAGGCCACTACTGATTGAGATTGGTTTGAAGAATATTGTGTACAATTCGAGCCATCCAGATCGCCCGACATAACTCGTGTCGAACATTTAAGGGACATAATCGAGAGGTCAGGGCGTGCACAACATCCTATATCGTCAACACTTTCACTGTTACGAACGGCTATAGAGGCAACATGGCCTGATATTTATGCAGAGGACTTCCAACCACTTGTTGAGTCCATACTACGTCGAGTTGCTGCACTAAGTCGGGCGAAAGGAGGGTCGACACGATTTTAGGATGTATCCCATGACTTTCGTACCTCAGTGTATATACGCTGATGCAGCTGTTGATTACACTTTTCATCTGCTGGATTTTATAAAGACTACACATCACGAAAGCATTCAGTGTAGCTACCTCCTGCGTTCGTTTCGTTGTTTACAGGGGACAGCAAACTGTCGATATGCAATGAAATCCAGTCGGTTTAAGCCACTTGAGTGGCAAGGAATTGTTCTACTACAAGGTGCATTCAAGTTCTAAGGCCTCCAATTTTTTTTCTCCGGACTGGAAAGAGATAGAAACATGCGCATTGTTTTAAAATGAGGCCGCGTTCATTGTCAATACGTCCCAGAGATGGCAGCACCGTATGCCAGATGGAATTTTACCGCCAGCGGCGAGAATGAGAACTGTTTTAAATACTTAAAATGGCGACGTTTTCCTTACTTGAACAGCGTGCAATCATTCGTTTTCTGAATTTGCGTGGTGTGAAACCAATTGAAATTCATCGACAGTTGAAGGAGACACGTGGTGATGAGTTATGGATGTGTCGCAAGTGCGTTCGTGGGTGCAACAGTTTAATGAAGGCAGAACATCGTGTGACAACAAACCGAAACAACCTCGGGCTCACACAAGCAGGTCTGACGACATGATCGAGAAAGTGGAGAGAATTGTTTTGGGGGATCGCCGAATGACTGTTGAACAGATCGCCTCCAGAGTTGGCATTTCTGTGGGTTCTGTGCACACAATCCTGCATGACGACCTGAAAATGCGAAAAGTGTCATCCAGGTGGGTGCCACGAACGCTGACGGACGACCACATGGCTGCCCGTGTGGCATGTTGCCAAGCAATGTTGACACGCAACGACAGCTTGAATGGGACTTTCTTTTCATCGGTTGTGACAATGGATGAGACGAGGATGCCATTTTTCAATCCAGAAACATAGCGCCAGTCAGCTCAATGGAAGCACACAGATTCACCGCCACCAAAAAAATTTCGGGTAGCCGCCAGTGCTGAAAAAATGATGGTGTCCATGTTCTGGGACAGCGAGGGCGTAATCCTTACCCATTGCGTTCCAAAGGGCACTACGGTAACACGTGCATCCTACAAAAATGTTTTGAAGAGCAAATTCCTTCCTGCACTGCAACAAAAACGTCCGGGAAGGGCTGCGCGTGTGCTGTTTCACCAAGACAATGCACCCGCACATCGAGCTAACGATACGCAATAGTTTTTTCGTGATAACAACTTTGAAGTGATTCCTCATGCTCCCTACTCACCTGACCTGGCTCCTAGTGACTTTTGGCTTTTTCCAACAATGAAACACACTCTCTGTGGCCGCACATTCACCAGCCGTGCTGCTATTGCCTCAGCGATTTTCCAGTGGTCAAAACAGACTCCTAAAGAAGCCTTCGCCGCTGCCATGGAATCATGGCGTCAGCGTTGTGAAAAATGTGTACGTCTGCAGGGCGATTACGTCGAGAAGTAACGCCAGTTTCATCGATTTCGGGTGAGAAGTTAATTAGAAAAAAAATCGGAGGCCTTAGAAATTGAATGCACCTCGTACTACCTATTCACTGACCAATGTAATCTCAATTAAGGAGCCCCCGGGCATACAAAATAAAATGTGTTGAGTTGTTCCACGTTCTTCAGGACCATTTCATTTCGATTGAAGTAAGATAAGCATATTTCTTTTCTTTGTACATACGTAATACGTATTATTGTTATACGTATTATTGCTTCTATGACGTGTTGTATATCCAACAGAATCTATGGAATGAAAGCACAGGGTGACTGTAAAAGAAAGAACAGATTTCAATTGTTTGTTGCAGACAAGCTACGAAAGATATCAGCTATACCATACACTCAACACGAACACCATGCGTTGCTCGAGAAACATCGAAATGGTAGTCCATTTCATTCCACACACGAATAAACAAGTCCCTGTTTACTGAATCGACAACTTCAACAACTCGATTTCTCAGCTTGTGAAGAATAGGGGGACAGAAACTTTGTCTTTTATGTACCTCCACACAAAAAAAAATCGCAAGGTGTGAGGTTTGGTGACTGGGAGGCCAAAAGCAATCAACAAGATCTTGTTGTGCACCTCTTCCAATCCAGCGTTGTCGGTTGTTGTGTTAAGGCCGCACGTCAAGGTGAAAGAGAGGCCGAGCGTCGTCACGCTTAAAAATAAAATCACGAGAATCTTCGTGAAGTTTAGGAAACAAACAATTTTTCAGCACTCCAGGTATGACAGTCCTGTCACAATTTCCTCCGCAACAAAGAAAGGTCCATAAACTTAGTGAACAGAAACGGCAGAAAACACTTTCAGTTTCGGAAAGTCTCTTTCGAGCTCAGTGACGATGCCCAGGATTTTGTCTCCCCAAATTCTTACCTTACGGTGGTTCACTTTACCCGATACACGAAACGTCGATTTGTACGAGATGAGTCGTTCGGAAATTTACCCTGCGTCATATCCTGGAGAGCTGAAATCAAAAATTCGTACCTTCTGTTATGGTCACCGGGACGCAATTCCTGCAGTAACTGCAACTTGTAAGGCATCGTATGCAGGCGTCGTTTCAGGGCACGCCACACCGTTGTTTGGGGAAGCTGAAGTCCCTAGCCTGCCCGGCTTGTGGAGTTCCGAGGGCACGGTGACAACGCATCTCGGGTACGCTCGACATTTTCATCAGACGTGCGTGGCCGACCAGTGCTTTTCACTCTGGATGTGCAACCAGCTTCCGAGAATTTTTTGTGCCAGTCATAAATCTGCTTGTGGAGAGGCGACTTCTTGCTGAATCGACGGTGGAATGCACGTTGCACTTGAACAATGGATTGACTTCGCGCAAATTCCAACTCACAAAATCATTTCTCTTTTGGTGTAGTTGCCATGTTGCTACAAACAACCGACAGCGAAGCTGTTCAAAATGGTTCAAATGGCTCTGAACATAATGGGACTTCACTTCTGAGGTCATCAGTTCCCTAGAACTTAGAACTACTTAAACCTAACTAACCTAAAGACATCACACACACCCATGACCGAGGCAGGATTCGAACCTGCGACCGTAGCGGTCGCGCGGTTCCAGACTGAAGCGCCTAGAACCGCTCCGCCACTCCGGCCGGCAGCGAAGCTGTGTGAAAACATAGAACTGTCCTCTGTACTGTGACATGTACAGTGTGTTTCTACCTTTTATAGTTTGTCTGTAATAATCAAATGAAATCTGTTCTTTCATTTTGAATAACCCGTTATTTTTAAACTACATCCCTCGACTGACTTCCACGCAATTTCATCGAAGTAAACAGGCATTACGTCGTGTAAAAGTAGTTGATTCCAGTAAACATGTTTGGTCTTGTTAAATCCTAACAAACGATCATTAACAATGCTGGCAAAGAAGCTGAATTGATAATTGATGACCCACGCCGATGTGAAGCTACAACCGTTATCTGCAGATTAAACGGAGATCACATTCGCTGTGTTCTGTCGGTTTTGAATATTGCTTCATCTCTCCAGAGCATTAAGACAGGAGCGTTGGAATGGGTTCCATATTGCTGTAACAATGACTGGCAGAATGCATTGTAGCGGGAAAGTTAGGACGTGATGGCGCTTGAAGCCGCTGTAAATTTACGGCAAATGTCGCTGTATCAGTGTCCGGGCTATACCGTATGCGCAGTGCATTTGTAAGGCCAGTCGCCTAGAAAAAAAAATGGGTCTCCGATGTCGTCATCGGTTTATCTTGTTGGGCCTTTGCCGAAAGTCTGAAAGACGGAACATGCTTGTTCGCGTAGCCGACAACGAATGCGTTTAAATATCCTTCTGTCTTATCTCCGACGCTCTTGTACAAACGACGTGCTCCCATTACTATAGGCGTCAATGTGGAGGTGCAATAGGGGGCATTTGCCGCCTATTGGAATCTGGGGCTGTAGATTTTGTTTCTAAATTCTCTGCTACGATTGTTAGCAACCCTATTAAATTGCAGATTTAGCATAGCTGACCACAGTAGGAAGTACTTAGGTTTATAACTGTTTATTTCTGTTCCTCCAAGTTGAGAAGTATTACTTTTTCTATAAATAATAGGTGTGGTAGTAGAGGTTTCCACTAGGCTAGCGTATTTCGTACATTTCTGTATCACTAACTCTTTTCAATGTGTAACAGTAGTTCATACTCATGTGTGCGCTAAACGATCTCTGCATCCACAATGTGCTTTTAATCATTCTGCTTTTCATAATTACGATGATTTTTTCTAATTAAGCCTCGGAATTTGTTATAATGTGTTAACGCGTCCCAACGGGACGAATGAGATGTATCATCATGTCGTTAAATGCGATAAAAAATTGTTAGTCTGCACCTTAAAAAACTTTTTATAACACATAATGTGTTTCTTGACATTTTGACCTGTTATATCGTGACATATACTGTACAATTAGCACTACTTATGTATTTGACTTCTTGGTTTCAACATAATATTTCACGTAAATTAAGAACTTTGTACTGTGCTACAACAAATTCTGTTATGAAATTACAATGAAATGAACACCCTTAGCTGCTTACAGGCGTTGACATACGTCAACGAATACAGATGAAAATGTGTGCCCCGTCCGGGACTCGAACCCGGGATCTCCTTCTTACATAGCAGACGCTCGGTGGTTGATCCTTCCACTCAGTTTTTTATTACAGAGGCCACCTGGCTCTCTGATCGAACACGCTCAGCTACCGTGCCGGCTGTCCCTCTGAGCCAGCGAGGACACAGAGGATAGCGCGACTGCAGGGATTTATCTCTGGCACGCCTCCCTCGAAACCCACATTCTCAACGTATTGTCCCGCACTACATTCGTAGTGCCCCCGCCCGTTATACTCATTACTCGTGGCGCGTTGCCGATTCCCGTAAGAGTTCGGGCACTGTTTGGGAACTCGCACAGAAGAAGAAGATGATCAAGTGGCCGGTGAGCCTTAACCATATATTTACTAAGATCGTATCTGTTCTTTCGGACATGTCCGAAAGAACATATACCATCTTAGTAAATAAATTCTGTTATATTTGATGTCATGTCATTTGTATATTTCCTTTTTTACTAGTCCTGTAATCTGACACCTTATAATTTTACCTGTTGATTTTTATTCTTGCATGTTTTTTTAAGTTGTTTTGAAAATTACACGCCAGTATATGTTGGCAAGGTGTGCATTTGCCCCTTCATTTTTGCTGTGCATTTTTAATGTACAGTTTTAAATTTGAAGTATTCAGTTAATGATTTGCAAGTGTACATTTGGTATTTTGTGATAATCTCTTGTCAAATAAAGCAATGTTAAGTCTTCACGTGACACATGTCACATAGAGTGCGTTCCAAGCCCCTGTCACACCGAGGCCTAATGCATAGGTGAATGTAAACAGCAGCTTCAGTTATTGTGGTCGTTTCATAGCTTCTGTTACTGCTAATAACTAGACACCAGTGCCTACGAGCTTTAATTTGTACGGTAAAGGTATCTTCTTGCCAACAATTGGTTTATACTCAGGTGTATTTGTGGTCTTTTGTTTCTTATTCATTGATCGCTATGTGAAAATTTTTAACTTCCAGCACTGAAAATGATTATTTTGTGATCAAAATCGATTTTGCTGTTAATAAATCATCAAAATTACGGCCAACGCTGACCTTCCTTCTAATTTTATTTATTATATAGTCGTTGTGTACACAGCACGCTGTGGAGTCGCCAATCAATAAGTATTGCTTTGATTTTTTGACTGTTTTTTCTAAATCATTCTGATTTTATATTATTCTTAAAATTTTGAATTTTCTGTGAAAACCTAACTTCATTGGTATACGAATAAAAAGACGCTGTCGGAAAAGAAATAGTATACCTGGGAAGACGACGTCGATTTTGATCCGATGATGGTATATGTCAACAGGGGGTAAAAGATGTTCTGATAATGGTTTCAATGTCGTCCACCAACAGATAGCATAATGGCATACCTACCAGAGCGCTATCTGTGTCTACCCTTTAATAATGAATCTCACAGCCAGGCTGAGTGTGGTGCAAACGTGTGAAGCAAGTAGACAACCATGCCACGGAGATGCTCTCGTGCTTCCTACAGCCAACTCGGTGAGTTTGAAGGGTGTCAAATTGTGGCCTTCCGAGTGGCGGGATGCTCCTTTCGGAGAACTGCCACATAAGTTGCGTCAGTCGTGCTGGCTGGTATCAGTGGTCACATGAAGATTCTCACAGCCGTAGACGAGGTTCTGGACACCCACGCAGCACAGACGCCCTCCAGGATCGTCGTATTGTAAGGGCAGCAGTGGCAGATCCTGCAGCTACCACAGCACAGAGGGCTTATGAGCTCAGACATGTGAATACGTACTGTTACTAACCTGTTACTTGCAGTGGGACTACGGGCACTCTCTTCTCTAGCCCGTCCTCCATTCACGCCACAGTACCAACGTGCACGCCTCGACTCGTACCGTCAGAGGATCACTCGGAAGATGGATGGCGCCGTAGTCTTCAGCGATGAAAGCAGATTCTGCCTGCACGCACGTAATGGTCGTTTGTCCGAACGACGTAGATCTGCTGTGAGCCGACTCATAGCGTACATTCGTCCAAGACATATTGGCCCCACCCCAGGCCTCGTGATCTGGCGTGCGATAAGCTAGAACTCTTGTTCACCCTTGGTGTTTCTGGAGGAGACGCTAACCAGCGCCCGGTATGTGCAGAATGTTGTTAGACCCATACTTTTGCGGTTCCTGCAACAGGAAGGTGACGTGTTGTGCAAAAGATAATGCTCGCCCACACTTTGCCCATGAAACTCAACGTACTCTGCAAGACGTGCAGCAACTTCCCTGGTCAGCGCGATCTCTGGACTTGTCACCTGTCTAGCATGGGTGGGACATCATTGGCGGGGAAGTGACGCGGGCCACACGTTAACCAACAAGTCCTAAAGAACTAAGTGAACATGTCGAGCAGGCGCGACCCAAAGTATCGCAGGACAGTATTCGCCATCTGTACGATCCACTGGATGCCAGAACCAGCGCCTGCATTGCCACCCGAGGAGGCAACACCACGTGCTAATACGGATGTTGCAGAATGGGTCGATACCTGGTACCTGAGAACTGATAGTGTTATTGATCCGTAAATGTACTCATTTCATGTACTACATATGTACTGTTGCAACAATAAATCCTGAGTGAACTGGGAACATATAAAAGGATGTACTAATTTTTTTCTAGTAGTGTATTTCTTTGAATAACTCGTTGAATACCCTGAAGATAACCATAAGAAGGATGTAATTTCAGATTGTTGAATCAAACTCGCGTTAGTATTTTGCAACCGTGACTTATTAAACTGATAGTTCGGTAATTTTCACATCTGTCAACCTCTGCTTTCTTTGGGATTGGAATTATTATATGCTTCTTCAAGTCTGAAGGTATTTCGCCTGTCTCATACATCTTGCTCACTAGATGGTAGAGTTTTGTTAGGCCTGGCTCTCCCAAGGCTATCAGTAGCTCTAATGGAATGTTGTCTATTCCCGGGGCCTTGTTTCGACTTAGGTCTTTCAGTTGCTCTTTCAAACTCTTCACGCAGTATCATATCTCCCATTTCATCTTCATCTACATCCTCTTCCATTTCCATTATATTGCCCTCAAGTACATCGCCCTTGTATAGACCCTCTATATACTCCATCCACCTTTCTGCTAAAGCCCTTCTTTGCTTAGAATTGGATTTCCATCTGAGCTCTTGATATACATACAAGTGGTTCTCTTTTCTCCAAAGGTCTCTTTATTTTTCCTTTAGGCAGTATCTATCTTACCCGTAGTGAGATAAGCCTCTACATCCTTACATTTGTCTTCTAGCCATCCCTGCTTAGCCATTTTGCACTTCCTGTCGATCTCATTTTTCAGACGTTTGTATTCCTTTTTGCCTGCTTCATTTACCGCATTTTTATATTTTCTACTTTCATCAATTACATTCAATATTTCTTCTGTTACCCAAGGATTACTATTAGCCCTCGTCTTTTCACCTACTTGATCCTCTGCTGCCTCCACTACTTCATCCCTCAAAGCTACCCTTTCTTCTTCTACTGTAATTCTTTCCCCCATTCTTGTCAATTGTTCCCTTATGCTCTCAACTCCTATTTACAATTTGTACAGAAACCAGATGGCAGTTATAAGAGTGGAGGGACATGAAAGGGAAGCAGTGGTTGGGAAGGGAGACAGGGTTATAGCCTCTCCCCGATGTTATTCAACTTGTATATTGAGCAAGCAATAAACAAAAGAAAAATTCGGAGTAGGTATTAAAATCCATGGAGAAGAAATAAAAACTTCGAGGTTCGCCGATGACATTGTAACTCTGTCAGAGACAGCAAAGGACTTGGAAGAGCAGTTGAACGGAATGGACAGTGTCTTGAAAGGAGGGTATAAGATGAACATCAACAAAAGCAAAATGAGGATAATGGAATGTAGTCGAGTTAACTCGGGTGACGCTGAGGGAACTATATTAGGAAATGAGACACTTAAAGTAGTAAAGGAGTTTTGCTATTTGGGAAGCAAAATAACTGATGATGGTCGAAGTAGAGAGGATGTAAAATGTAGACTGGCAATGGTAAGGAAAGCGTTTCTGTAGAAGAGAAATTTGTTAACATCGAGTATAGATTTAAGTGCCAGGAAGTCGTTTCTGAAAGTATTTGTATGGAGTGTAGTCATGTATGGAAGTGAAACATGGACGATAAATAGTTTAGACAAGAAGAGAATAGAAGCTTTCGAAATGTGATGCTACAGAAGAATGCTGAAGATTAGATGGGTAGATCACATAACTAATGAGGAGGTATTAAAAAGAATTGGGGGGAAGAGGAGTTTGTGGCACAACTTGACTAGAAGAAGGGATTGTTTGTTAGGACATGTTGTGAGGCATCAAGGGATCACCAATTTAGTACTGGAGGGCAGCGTGGAGGGTAAAAATCGTAGAGGGAGACCAAGAGATGAATACACTAAGCAGATTCAAAGGATGTAGGCTGCAGTACGTACTGGGAGATGAAGCAGCTTGCACAGGATAGAGTAGCATGGAGAGCTGCATCAAACCAGTCTCAGGACTGAATACCACAACAACAACGTATCAAACTCGTGGCCTTCACATTCATATTAATATATAAAGATGTACTTTTCATGTACTAATGAAGTATGTTTATCATTTCAATATCAAAATCATTGAGTTTTGCGTAACATGTCATTTAAGTAAGTTTTGTGTAATTCTTCTGAAATTTATTTCATTGGGCTCTATATGTTCTGAGACTTAACCAATTCAGTTTCTTCGAAACAGGAAATTTTATAATATTGGTTAAATATCAGCGGACGCGTAGACCCATTTCCGTTTTTTTTCTTTTCAGCGGACGCGCATGTCCATTGCATTTCTATTCGCGAAGCTCTGAAATAAACAAGAGATCTCGTTACTGCAGTACTCTGTTACCAATACCGACTGTGACACGAAGACACCGGCACTAAGATGCCTGCTCTGTACATGCAATGACGTGGCCCTACAGACAGTGTCACTTGCATATGAGTCAAGCATACTGCGTAATAGAATAGCTTCGCGCAAACAGCAAAACACCTGTTACAACAGTTCATGAACTCTCAGAGGCAAATGAAAAATCACAAAAATAACACAACAGCAATAAATGACAGTCATAGTACTCCAAAATTAAGTATAGCCGACCCAATACAAATGTTTCTTCTTAATTCCAAATGACTAATCTGATCCGTAAGTCATCATCATCGACACCATCATTAGTCATTTGACATCTCTGCTGACGGAAGGCGTCCTCTAGACTCTTTCATGTATAACGACGCCCATACTCTTCCGGCATGTTTTCCAATGTTGTCGATACACCTTCCACTAAGTCCTCGTCCCAGCCTTTCCTCATCTCTTTGAATACAGAAAGGAATTTACTAGTTCCATAGGCAGCCAATTCGCCTGGTTACATATCTCAACTCACCACCATCTCATTTTCAGTACAGTCGTAATTAACGTCTTGCACTCCTGCATCTCTCTGTAATTCACATTGCTGTCTCGGAAATCCTCATTTCATGAGTGATCTTCGCATTAAAACTCCGTATCTCACTGCTAAAAGGAAAACAGATAATACAAAACGACTGCAAACCTTACATGTCAGAAACAATGGAATCTTCTTCATTCTGAGAACTCCGTGTCATTTTTATTCTTTTGCTTATATCTTTTTATTACACTTCCTTCAGCTTTTGTGTTGAAATACCATCATTTCCAAATGCTTTTTATTTCTTCGTGCAAGTATAACAAATGGCTACAGACACATCACCTCATTTTCTTCCGAAATGTCCTCATTTTCGTTATTAATTGTGTGTGTTTCTGAGTCACATCTTAAACTAAACAAACATTGCATGAAACTTCCGAATATTGGAACAATTTTCTTACTTTAATGTTGTTAATCTGTCAGTCCTCAGGCACTGTTATTGTTATGTCAATGATAATTGTGTAAGGACCATCTGCACGCAACTGCACAAAGGTCATATTTGTTTTCTCAGAAGCGTTTCTCCTCGATTTGTTAATGCATCATTGGCGTGGCCAGTCATATTCTTGTCTATAATTTCTGATTTGTTCACAACTTTCACAGCATAAATTGTATCTGGATTTGACTTCTGCAAGAAAACTTTTCATTGAAGTGATAATTCGTGATGCATTTAAAAAGATCTACAAACTAAGCTTTCATAGCTCCAGCCATAAATTGTATATCATTAAGCACCTCTTTCCACTAGCAGCCATATAAATTTTGACCCTCCTTCCATATCATTTGTGTCAGTTTTCCGTTATTGAACACAACAGTGCAGCCCACCGCTATAACATCGGTACGTTTTCATGACCACGGAAAGAATACAATTTTAACAGATGTAATGCCAAATGAGCGCCATCAGGCGTAATCTACATCGATGAATCAAATGGTCGCAATAGGACTGGTAGCTCCTTATTGGACTGGTAGCTCCTTCCTGGATAACAGCTCTTAGAAAAGAGGCAAATGAACATATCAAACCTCGATATATCTAACCCCGATATATCGAACATCTGTCTACATCGAACATTTTCTTCATTCTCTCCCCTTGGAAGCCAAAAAACCTTGTTATTTCGAAGAAAACCTGCCATTATATTGAAGTTTTTCTAAGGCTCGAGAAGAGCTGATTTTATCTCTATACATCGACGTCCAGTGAACTAAAACTCTTTATATCGAAGTCACCACTATGTATGAAGTCTTCCATGTAGTACCTTTGTATATCGAAGTGCACACTGTTTGGGGAATCCCAGTCCTCCCCCTCCGTACGCCGAAGCGCCTGTGAGATTGGCGTCGCTTTGAAGTTCCCACGCCTTCCGTGCCGGAGCAATATGAGACAGTGTTTGTTTTGATTGAGTGTGAGCTGTTTAAGTGTCATCCATGCACTTTAACCGGAGATGTCTGACAATCGCTGAAAAGCAAAAGTTAATAGACGAAGTGAAAGCAGGAATGAAGAAAAAGAAAGACGTAGCTCCAGAGTTTCGGATTCCGGCAAGCACTCCGTCGATAATAATCAAGAATAAAGCCGCGTGATTACAACAATTAAATGGACGCTTTGGAAACGACAACGAAAGGCTGAGTTTCCAGATTTAGAAGTGTTTAGTAGAATGGTCCCGAAGACAGTTGAACAATAATGTGAACATAGGTGGACTTATTCCGAAAGAAAAGGCAGATGATTTTGCAGCAGCGTAGTGACAAGATATGTTTCGTCCGACTGACGGGTGGTTAGAAAATTTCTGGAAAAGACACGGTATTGTTTTCCGAAAAGTGAGTAGGGAAAGTGCCAGTATAGAGAACAAAATTTGTGATGAGTGGAACTTAGAACTGTAGAGGACCTGCACAAAAAAACTCAAGCCACTTACGACTCGAAAACCCAAGAAACCGCGATATTTTTCCGGGGGTAAGTCGTTCCCTGTGGAGTTCACTGTGAACAAAAAAGCATGGACGGGTTTTCCAGCTGATTAAAATACTTTGATACGAAAATGACTCGTGATAATAGAAATGTGTTGTTTGTGGCCAATTGTAGTACGCACAATGCTATTGTTGTGGTCTTCAGTTCAAAAGACTGGTTTGATGCAGCTCTCCATCTACCCCTCCTTTAAATCTGTAACAATACAATTTTTAGCATCTAACACTACGTCGAAATTGCAGCCCTTAGGTCAAGGAATAAACAAGAACGCCAAAGAAAACTAAAGGTGGTTCGAATGACAGTCCGTAATATTGACAATGACAACCCTACAACTATCAACATTTTAGATGCTTTGAGAAATGTGAAGGAGCGAAAGATCGTCACTTGTTTCGAACAGATGGATTTTCGACGACAGATGAAAATGATCAGCTGGGTTCAGTACTTAAGCATGTAAAATCTTAGTTTGATTCTGATTTATGGAAATTTTGATTAAAATTTTTATTTTATACTATACTTACAGGAGACACACTCATGTCAGTACCATCGAGACCGAATGGACGAAAGTGTTGACTCACTTAAACACCGCTCGCGTTCGTTTTGAAGATTTCGTGGATGTAGACAATGATGTCGCAGTAGTAGGATCACTAACAAAAGTCGAGGTTGTTGACTCGATGACGACATCGAACGGAAAAGAAGGCGGCAACGGTGCCGAAGAGGAAGGGGAAGAGGGGAAGGAGGAGATGGAAGATGCACCGCCCGTGAAGGTCAGGACAGGCCCAAACGGCTCTCGACACAATCAGAGCTTACGTGACGAAGTGCGAGGAGGTACAGGATAATGTCTTCTCAACCATCGTAATCATGAAATTGATTCACCGGTAGCCAAAGGTTTAAAGCAAGCCCAGAACACGAATTACTTTTAATGCTAATCGTTTCCGGAATTTTTTTTGTACATACTGCGTATTCTTCTACTGGATTTAAATCTTTTTAAGATGCAAGTCTTCTGTTTTAAACTTATAAACTGCTGTCTATTTCAATTATAACGTTCTTTAAAAATTATTCTTTGAGATACGTAAGTGAGTGCCAGTGCACGTAACGAATAAATAAAATTGCCTTACCTCTAAAGCAGCAACAGTGGAACGCGATGTATTCTGGTCTCTCATAAAAAAAAAAAAAAAATCCTAGCTACAGGCTCAGCAGTGTGCAATACTGGCCGTAATACTTTGATATGTACATGAAATTCTTTTGTCTGACAAATCAAAACATTTAAGAAAAATCTAACGTTTTTGGAAAACATATTACCAGGACAGGGAGGCAGTACTGATTGTGATGAATTATAAACACTGAGTTTTTAGTGAAATTATATTGCAAGTTAAGTTCGGCTTTTCAAAAACATCTGACAATTGAAATTACATTACCCAGAAAAATTACTAATTGATTCACAAAAAATGAGATTTATACAGCAAGTATTACCTAACCTCAATAAAAAAGCATAAATACATATCATCAAATTATATGTACATGTGTTAACAAATCTTAGAAACATTACAAAAGGGAAATATCTAACTATCCTTTTCATCAAATCAGTTTACTCACATTCTGGGGTTACTCAACAATTACAAATTATCAGCCAACGCATCTAACTGAGCGCCAAGCGCTCTCTTACTCCAACACTACAATCTCAGACCAAACGCAGTATCTTTGGATCTGCGATTGTGCACAGACAGCGATCCACATTATAAAGCCCATCAGAGACATACATCGTTTATAATATACTAGTTTCATTATTGTTTATATTAATGTTATTATTATATTCGGGTGCCACATACAAGTGCACCCCAGTAGACTCCTTTCAAGAAGAAATAAAACAATATGCATAACAATCTATCTTGATTTCTTTTTTATATTACCAAAACTAAACATAGGCCTACATTATAAACAAACGTGAAAAAAATCACAGAACAGTAATAAAAAAATCGTGGGTTGTAAACTATTAATTTTTCGGAAACGTCGATTTATCGAACCCTCGATGTATCGAATGAATTTTTCTTCCTCTAGAGATTAAATGTATCGAGGTTTGACTTTCCATTAGAGGTAAGACTGAACTGAATGCCATCTAGGACGAACTCGCTTACTCCGCAGATCTCGAAAAACGGGCTACCTTAATTTTATCAGATTCACAATATGCCCAGAAGTTAATAAAACATTATTAAGTGAATATCAATAATTATTTTATCACCGCATGCGAGAGACGCGCGACCTAAAGAAAACCATCGTCTTGATCTGCATCAAAGCACACGGCTCGTAGGACAACGAAAAAATTGTCCTAGCAGACGAAACAATGTCTGGGAACGGTAAGTAAAATAAAATACTGCAAAGCGACTTCTTTTCGTAACGTCACAAACACAAATAAGCGAGGAATGGAACAAAGAATTACGGCTGTCATCCGAAACAAAGGCAGGAACTGTGTAGCGGCGTGACAAGAACGCCGCCTCTGGTCTGGGTTCAGAGACTACCCTCGGTTTCCTTCGGTGGCTGGCAGAAGTGTCACCGGCCGTTAGCCTCATGCGCAGAGCAGAGAGGCACTGCTTGCGCGTTGCAAAACCGTCCCAGGATGACTTTTCGTGAGCAATCAACGTGGTTTCTGCAAGCACCGATCTTCTGAAAACTAGTTTACGCGGTTAGTTAATGAGATACAGAAGGAAGTAGATAGTGGAGTTGATGTTAATGACTTCTGTACCGTTTCTACACCGCGCCACGCAAACAAGATACGTACATACAGAATATCCTAGTACGCGTGCAGCTGAAGACTTCCTAGCCAACAGAAATCAGTATGGGGATACATCGCCAGAAACACTGGTAGCCGGCCACTGTGAGTGAGCGGTTCTAGCCGCTTCAGTCCGGAACCGCGCTGCTGCCACGGGCGCAGGTTCGAATCCTGCCTCGGGCATGAATGTGTGTGATGTCCTTAGGTTAGTTAGGTTTAAGCAGTTCTAAGTCTAGGGGACTGGTGACCTCAGATGTTACGTCCCGTAGTGGTTAGAGCCATTTGAACCATTTTGAAACACTGGTAGTGTCCGGCGATACCTCAAGCTTGTGTGCCAAGGCCGCTGCAGTTCACGATATACAGGGTGAAAAGTATTTAAACCGACAAACTCTGGGAGGTTGTAGGAGACATCAAAACAAATATTTTTCCCTAATGTCATTTTTTCCTATGAGGATTATTTAAACCGGTGAGGCCGTATTACGCTTTTCAGTTGTTAGAGGCCGTATTATGCTCTTCAGTTGTAGGCAACTGCTGTCCACCAGTGTAGTAGAGCATTGTCTCTGTTTACTAATGGAGCGATACACCTGGAGTGAGTACACTGATATGGTCGGTGCGTACTGCGTGGCGCACCACAACCGACGAGCTGCACAGCGGGTTCATCAATATCCCAATCGCCGAATCCCGCATCATACAACCTTTGCTGCTGTGCACCAACGTCTGCGTGAGATCGGGTCGTTTAGTAGATTACCTGGACAGGGACGCCGTCGCACGGTAAGAACGCTGCAATTTGAGGAAGCTGTCTTGTAGCATGTGGAGCGGGATCCTTCAATCAGCCCTCGTGCAATTGCACTTAACATGGGGACGAATCAGACGAATGTAAGAACAGTCTTTCGAGAGCGCGTCCATTTCACTTACAGCGTGTCCACAACCTGGAACCAGTTGATTATCCACCCAGAGCACAGTTTTCGCAGTGGTTCCGGGTACAGTGTGAAATGCATCCTACGTTTCCATCCTCTGTGTTATTTACCGATGAAGCAACGTTCGAGAGTGATGGAGTCTTCAACATGCACAATTCGCATGTTTGGAGTGAGGATAACCCACATGCCACAGTTACTAGCGCTCATCGAGTGTGGTTCTTCGTTAATTTGTGGGTCGGTGTTGTTGGGGACTCTTTAATTGGGCCATAACTGCTACCTAGGCCATTAAACGGCAGGCACTATTACAATTTTCCCACCAGAGCATTGCCAGAATTGCTGGAAGACGTCCCGCTCCCTACAAGACAACGCATGTCGTTCCAACATGATGGGGCGCCGGCATATTTCAATCGTCGTGTGCGTCGATTCCTGGACCGACTATTCCCAGAAACGTGGATTGGCGAAGGTGGTCCTATACCATGGCCTGCTCGATCCCCAGATATGTCCCCTCTGGACCTTTTTGTGTGGGGAGAGATGCGCAACCTTGTTTACGCAACTCCTGTTGCATCAGAAGAGGATCTGGCTGCCCGGATGGTAGCAGTAGCAGGAACAGTTCAGGATACTCCTGGGGTTTTTGCCCGTGTCAGACAGAACATGATCCGACTGTGTAACCTTTGTTTACTTGTCAATGGAGGCATTTTTGAAAATCTACTGTAATTGAAATTGGGTTGAATTAATGTGTTGTCTCTTGGTCATAAAAAAATGGAAAAGTGTTTGTTAGTTTAATTAATTTGTCGCCAGAGAAATCTTCCTCTACCGGTTTAAATACTTCTCATACGAAAAAATGACATCAGGGAAAAATATTTGTTTTGATGTACCCTACAACCTCCCAGAGTTTGTCGGTTTAAATACTTTTCACCCTGTATAGATATAAATGACCTGTCGTGGAACGCCTGTAGATCTATGAGGCACTTTTCTGATGAGGCAGTCATGTACAGTATAACAACTCGAAGCTTTTCTAGTTTGTATCCGAGATATGAGCTTCAGCTCAGTGAACCAACAATAACGTCATCTTGCGAAATATCATAGATTTATAACAAGACTGGTAGTTCTGTTTAGCGTATATTACAGCTGTTTGGGCACACAATTAAACAAGCTGGAAAAAGATAGTACCAAAATGTTGATAAGATTAGGTACTTAGCTGCAGTAATGCTGTCATGAAGATTCTCTTTGGACTCAATCATGTTAATTTTGATCTAGGGACTTCCGTGACAGTTTAGGTGGAATTAAACGCTAATTTCATAGTATTCCATTCATTGCTTGCTCAATGGCATCTTCTAAAATCACTGCATAAAATACTTACTTAGCACCATACAACACGGGACTGAATTTTTCAGCTTCATATTAACAGCCCGTTACAAAGGCACCAGTAATATAAAAGGGCGCTTGAAACAATTGAAACTCATATAGCACACGGAGAACAACTGGGATACACTTGTTGCGTCTGGCAGCTAATTAACAACTGAGATAAAACCGTTGGTGCGCTTTTCGCGGCCTTATTTAGCCTACAATTACGAGTTTTAGTTACTAGATTAAGTTTCTATTTAAAACAGAAGCTTCTGGATATTTTGGCATTGTTTATATTCTCATTTTCAAGCATACTGATTTAAATGCATTATTTCCAGTGAATACACCTATGTTATTTCACTCAACTAGGCCATTGAAAGGTAATACACAATAAATTATTATTTGTAATCCTTCTGTTGAATCGATGAGTTGGAAAAGCCCTCACGTCCACTTTCTTTTCAAATTACCTTTACCAGAGGTAAATGATCTTTAAATCTCTACCAACCGGTCGTATATCAGGGGACAATGTCCCATCACCGGAAGTGCTCGTTAGAAGAGTATTAATTTAATGAAGGGGCTATGTCCATATAAACAAGTGTACAGCAGCCTGTCCCGATAAAAAAAAGAAAGAAATTAGACGACGTACAGAAAATCCTACGATACATACCTGACAAGCAGAAACCATTTTATAACAGTATCTGCCAGTAACCAGCGTAAAAAGGAAAAGATAAGGATGAAACTTACCCATCATTGTCTGCTTTGCTGTATTTTGCTTGTGGTTGTATTTTGGGTACATTATGAATAAACATATATGCTCATAACACACTGTTTTATTGGTATAATGAATATGAATCTTAACAATATAAACTTTCATGACACAATACTTTCGCTGTAAACAGAAGCTAGTTGCCACATCAACATCATCACATTCGAAAAGGGATCATCTCCAGTACATTCAAATTCCATTATTGACCACAGCCGGTTGACGTACGTTGTAATGGTGTATATTGTTTCACCATGGTGCCAGTTGCTACATGGCAACTCCACAACACTATTCTGAAAGCCGTTGTGTAGTAAACCAGTTTTTTGTTTTTCCTGAAAAAATTACTATCCGAGACATGACCCTTCTCCATCTTAACGATTCAGTTAGAGTTTTGACCTGTCTGGGCGATTTCGAGCTCAGTCTGTATTTCTTTGAGAATATAAAACAAAACCCAAAGCTAATTAGCATTATTAGGAGCTATTTATTCCTGTCGTCGTCTACTTCTTTAAAAAATGAAAGGCAAGAATGGTGGACTTTTATTATGGAACATTGTGTTGACATATGACGAAAAACATCACAGCTGATAACAGACTACCGGCCGCTGTGGCGAAGCGGTTCTAGGCGCTTCAGTCTGGAACCGCGCGACCGCTACGGTCGCAGGTTCGAACCCTGCCTCGGGCTTGGATGTGTGTGATGTCCTTAGGTCATTTAGGGTTAAGCAGTTCTAAGGTCTAAGGGACTGATGACCTCAGATGTTAAGTCCCATAGTGCTTAGAGCCATTTGAACTATTTGAAAACAGACTCTTGAATGGATGGTAATGTTGTAAGAACAATGGTCCAAATGCATCGAATGCTTCATCTGGAAAAACATTTAACGAATTAAAAGTCTGAATCAAATGGTGCGAAACAAAGATAGTATGTGTCTATTCATGCTGCCAATCAGGCCTGTTTAGTGGTACCTTACAACAGGGAGGTTACATCCTTAGAAACTTGTTACGAAATATAGAGACATGTAGATGATGGCGTCACATACAACCATTCCACACAAAATATCCTTCCACCAACGTCATATTGAAATTACATACAATAAAATGTACATTGAGGTGATAAAAGTCTTGGGACACCTCCTAATATCTTGTCGTACCTCGTTCTTCCCGGCGTAGTGCAGCAGCTAGACATTGCAAGGACTCAACAAGTCGTTGAAAGTACCCTGCAGAAATACTGAGCCATGCTGCCTCTATAGCCGTCCATAATTGTGAAAGTGTTGCTGGTGCTCGATTATGTCCCTAAATGTACGATGGGACTCGTGTTGGGCGATCTGGATGGCCAGATCACTCGCTAGAATTGTCCAGAATGTTCTCAAATGGCGCATTATCATCATAAAAATTCCATCGTTGTTTAAGGACATGAAGACCACGAATGACTGCAAATGGTCTCCGACTGGGCAAACATAACCATTTCCAGTCAATGATCGTTCCAATTGGACAAGAGGACCCAGTCCATTCCATATAAACACAACCCACTCCATTATGGAGCCACCGCCAGCACGCACAGTGTCTTGTTGAGAACAAGGGTCCATGGCTTCGTCGGGTCTGAGCCACGCTCAAACCCTACCATCAGCTCGTATGTCCAGGCCACGGTTTTCCAGTAGTCTAGGATTCTATCGATATGATCAAGAGGCCAGAAGAGGCGCTGCAGGCAATGTCTGCAACACATATAAAACAGATATTTTGCCGGCCGGTGTGGCCGAGCGGTTCTAGGCGCTTCAGTCCGGAAACGTGCGACTCCTACGGTTGCAGGTTCGAATCCTGCCTCAAGCATGGATGTGTGTGATGTCCTTAGTTTAGTTTGGTTTAAGTAGTTCTAAGTTCTAGGGGACTGATGACCTCAGATGTTAAGTCCCATAGTGCTTAGAGCCATTTGAACCATTTTTTGAAGAGATATTTTACGCCTACCCACCTACATATTTATTCAGGATAATGCTACAAAATTTTACGAAATAACACAAACTTCTCTTTCCAAATTTAGGACAAGAACCGCCAGAAGCTTCTCACAAGCGCCTAAAATTGACCCTTACGCACCGCTCTAGGGACCAATAACACACACACAAAGTCCGCAGCGTTGCTGCCTCTGGATCACGGGGTCCTGGGTTCGATTCCCGGCAGGGTTGGGGATTTTTCTCTGCCCGGGGACTGGGTGTTCGTGTTGTCCTCATCATCATCTTCATTATTTGTAAGAGGGACTAGATTAGACTGTGAAAAGAAAATGGACTGTGTAAAAATTGGGACTTTGTACGGGTGCTGATTGCCGCGCAGTTGAGCGCTCCACAAACCAAACATCGTCATCATCACACAAAACTCCAATCACAAACTTACACACTAAAAACACACATGCAATTCCAATAACTCATCGTCACGAAATCCCCTAGCGCATTCGAAAGTCAAACGGGCACAATCCCGTGATACTTCATATACAACATAGTACAACCATAGCCTCCGTCGTCGTGGTGTTAGCACAGGCACTCGCGTCGCTCGTCTGTTGCCATAGTCCATTGACGCGAAATTTTTCTGCAGTGGTCTACGTCTCATAATGATTCCTTCAGTTTTTCACGCAATGTTGCCTGTCTGTTAGCACTGACAACTCTGCTCAAAAGCCCCTGCTCTGGTTCGGTAGGTAAAGGCCTTCGGCCACTGTATTATCCATGGTGACAGATAAAGCCTTAAATCTGATATTCTTCGCATACTCTTGACAGTGTGGATCTAGGAATATTGAATTCCCTAATGATTTCCGAAATGGAATGTCCCATACGCATATTTTCAGCCGCGATTCCGCGTTCGAAGTCTGTTACTTCCCATCGCCTGACCGTAATCACGTCGGCAACTTTTTCACGTGAATCACCCGAGTGTAAATGACAGCTCCACTAATGCACATGCTGATCCTAATATTGGATCCCATTTCTCTTCCCTACTGACCTACTTCCTCTTATGACTCATCGTTACACAAGTCCTCCCCCTCACAGAGGCCTTCACTTTCACACTTTCCATCTATCCACTCTCTCCTCTATATTTAATAGTGGGATTCCCAATTCACTCATAATGTTACCGACCTTGCTTCAGATTTCACCGAAGATTATTTTAACCTTTCTGTGTGCTGAGTCAGTACTTCCGATAGTCATTTCTTTTTTGATTTATTCACATTTTTCATGCACAATTAATAAAATATTCCGGGCTATTATGCCGTGGTCGAATGGATTTCACTTTTACCCCGACGTTTAATAAATTAATAAAATAATTAATAAAATATTCCGGGCTATTATGCCGTGGTCGAATGGATTTCACTTCTACCCCGACGTTTCGTACCCATCTGCGGAGGACATTTTCAAGGGGTATCGTAGCTTTGTTGAATATCCGATTCACACCCTGGCTCGCTACTGACCACTACTTAGTCAGAAGCGAGCCAGGGTGTGAATCGGACAATCAACAAAGCTACGATACCCCTTGAAAATGTCCTCCGCAGAAAGGGATGAAACGTCGGGTTTTAATGTGAAATCCATTCGACCACGGTATAATAGCCGGGAATATTGTGACAATTCCGGCCGTGAAAGTTTCATTTTACTTTTTTCATGCAGCCATTTCATCTTAGCCTCCCTACGCTTCCTATTTATTTCGTTCCTAAGTGACTTGTATTTCTCTTTTCCTGAATTTCCCTGAACATTTTTGTACTTCCTTCTTTCGTCGATCAACCGAAGTATTGCTTCTGTTACCCATGGTTTCTTCGCCGTTACCTTCCTTGTACCTTTGTTTTTCTTTCTGAGGTCTACGGTTGCTCTTTTTAGAGATGTCCATCCCTCTTCAACTGAACTGCTTACTGAGATATTCATTACCGCAGTATTTATAGCCAAAGAGAACCTAGAGTGTATCTCTTCATTCTTTAGTATATCCGTAAGCCACTACTTTGCCCATTGATTCTTCCAGACTACTCTATACTTTTTACCATTCCTAAATTCGCTCACGGGTACGCCATACCATCCAGTATCTGATTTCGGAATCTCTACCTGAGCGTGATGTAATCTAACTGAAATCTTTCCGTACCTCCCTGCCATTTCGAAGTACACTTGCTCCTCTTGTGTTTCTTGAACAGAGTATTCGCTGTTACTAGCTGAAATTTATTTCAGAACCCAGTTAATCTTTCTCCTCCCTCGTTCCTACTACGAAGCCCACATTCTCCCGTAACCCTTTCTGCTACTCCTTCCCTTACAGTCACATTCCAATCCTCTATGACTATCTTCCTTTACGTACTGAATTATCCGTTCAGTATCTCTGTCTTTTCATGTTCTACTTGCAACGTCGGCATGTATACCTGAACTATCGTTACCGGTGTTGGTTTGCTGTCGATCGATGATACTGTTCACAGTAACTAATTCTCTGCCCTACCTTCCTATCGTAACGAATCCTACTCCCGTTATACCATTTTCTGCTGCTGTTGATATTACCCTATATTCATTTGACCAAAAATTCTTGTCTTCTTTCCATTTCACTTCACTGACCCCCACAATATCTAGATTGGGTCTTAACGTCTCCTTTTACATACATTCTAGCTTCCCTACCACGTTTAAACTTCTGACATCCAACGCCTCGACTCGAAAAACGTTATCCTTTTGTTGGTTATTCAGTTTCTTTTTCCTATTATTACCTTCCCCTTGGTAGCCCCTTCCAGAGAACCTAATGCGGGACTAGTTCGGAATGTTTTGCCATAGGAAAGGTCAACGTGACCCTTTTCAATTAGAGCACTTCTGCAGGCAATAACTATCACTGTAGAACCTCCCTCAGCAGCAGTATGGTATTCTGCCTTACGGCAAGTCTTGTCATGGGTTAAGCCTCTTCCACTTTTGTCTGCCCATAGCCAGTCTTTTCATTTCTGAATATTTGTCTCCTTTGATATTGTCCATCATTTGACATCTTCTTTTTCCTCTTCCACTTTTTCCACCCACCATTCCTTCTATTCCTTCCTTCAATAAACAGTCACTCCTCAAACAATGTCCAATCCAGTTCCGTTTTCTCTTTCTGATGACTTTCAGCACCTTTCTTTCTTCTCCAACTCTTCTTAACCCTTCTTCATTCCTTACTCGGTCTTCCCCTTTCACTTTTTTCCATTCTTCTCCATATCCACATCTCTAGCGCCTCCAATCTTCTTTCATCTTCCTTCCCCAATGTCCAAGTCTCCGCACCATATAGTGCAACGCTCCCTCCGCAGACGTCAGTGCTGTTATTTGCTCTTACCCTTCCTCCCTGTGACATATGGGATCTTGCTCTGGGCAATTGAAAGACTTATTCGACCCACGATGAGTACTCTTCCTGCAGTGAATTTGGCTTCTGGTATCATTCTTACAAATGGTTAAATAAAGCTTGCAAATTTCCTTTGTTGAAAGCTAGTGCCCTCGCAAACGATGCTCTACAACATTTCCGAAATTGTAAAGAACATTTGTGTCTGTTCAGAAAAAGATCTCTCCAGGTTCTGCTAGCGTCATTTGACTTGATAGGCGTTTACAACCATTTTTAATTGAAAGTTGAAATGCCATCCTTCTCAGATCAGCTTTAGCACATTCGTGGATTTTTTTCCTTTATAAGAAGGTATTCAACCAGCTCTTCCTCTAATCCTGCACCCAAACTGGCTTTTCACCCAATTTAATTACGAACTGCTACAGCCAGAATCACATCACGCTTTTTACTTAAGGTTTGGAGTGTTATAGGAGGTACATTAAATATCCTTGCTACTTTCTGGGTCTCCATTCGCTTTTCTTGGACAGCTAAAATAGCTTTTTCCATGTCCTATTCGTTAGAGCACTTTCATTTAGTCTTTCTAATATACTTAGTCGTTTTTCCAGGCGTCCTGAAGCAAGAGGCGACGTAAATTACCAACCCATTCTCCATCAGGTGTACCACAATAACGTGTTCGTATGGACTAGCCCACATTTAGATCCGGTTTTGTGACCCATGTTTAGACCAACCGGATAAGAACGCTTAGAGTGGCAGCAGCTCATTACCAAATTACGTTGTGCAATAAGTAATATACGCCGAACGAATGTGGAATATCAGTAACAAAATGCTGGTAACAACAAATGCCTTGCTGTAACAACTAACGGTAAATAAAATAAAAACAACTTACCCACAAAATGTTTCAAGGCACTGGAGACGGCAAAATGACGTGTTCTGTACCACTGTATCGAAACACTTCGGCTGCAAGCGATCTATTGCATTTGATGGCTCCCTCTCTAATAGTTTAACACCACTAGGCTGCAGCACCTGTATCCCCTTAGGCAAAAACTAGCCCATATTTAGACCCTTGTCAGTATTTGGACCATTTCCTCTGCCTAATCCCGGGTTCGATTCCCGGCGGGGTCAGGGATTTTCTCTGCCTCGTGATGGCTGGGTGTTGTGTGCTGTCCTTAGGTTAGTTAGGTTTAAGTAGTTCTAAGTTCTAGGGGACTGATGACCATAGATGTTAAGTCCCATAATGCTCAGAGCCATTTGAACCTCTGCCTAATTAGGGGTGATCAGTAACTGGAGTCAATCACGACCTTCAACTGTCTAGGAGTTATGCACGGAGCTATTTAAAATGAAACAACTGGTTTAATTTATCCGTGGGGACTGCTGGTTGATAGACTCAGATTTTGCACAAGTATCCTAAGGAAGTATACACTGAGATGACATGAGATGGACATATAGATAAAGAGGCAGTATAGCAAAAAAAAAAAAAAAGGTTAATGGACTGGCGGAGTTGTCTTTTGTAAAGGTTTCCGACTTGATTATGACCACACGACAGGAATTAACAGGCTTTGAACGTTGAATGGTACTTGGAGCTAGACGCACAGAACATTCCATTTCGGAAATCGTTAGGGAATTCAATATTCCAAGATCCACAGTGTCAAGAGTGTGTTGAGAATACTGAATTTCAGGTGTTACCTCTCACCAAGGACATCGCAGCGGCCGACGCCCTTTACTTAATGACCGAGAGCAGAGGCGTTTGAGTAATAACCATAGAAATCAATGTGGGACGTAGGACGAGCGTTTCCGCTAGGACAGTGCGGCGAAATGTGGCGTTAAGCGACTATCGCAACAGACGACCAACGCGAGTGCCTTTGCTGTCAGGACAACATCGCCTGCAGCACTTCTCCTGGGTTCATGATCACATTTGGACCCTAGACGACTGAAAAACAATATCCTGGTCATATGAGTCCCTATTTCAGTTGGCAAGAGCTGATTGAAGGGTTCGAGTATGGCGCAGGTGACGAAGCCGTGGACCCATGTTGTCGACAAGTCAAGGCAAGCTGGTGGTGGCTTCATAATGGTATGGACTGTGTATGCGTAGAATGGAGTGGGTCCCTTGGTCAAACTGAACCGCTCATTAACTGGGAATGGCTATGTTCGGCTACTTGGAGACCATTTGCGGCTACTCTTAGACTTCGTGTTCCCAAACAACGATAGAATTTTTATGGATGACAATGGGTCACGATTGTTCACGACTGGTTTGAAGAATACTGTGAACAGTTAGAGCGAATTATTTGGTCATCCAGATCGGCCACCATGAATACCATCGAACAATTGTGGGACATAATCGAGAGGTCGGTTCATGCTCAAAATCCTGCACCAGCACTTTTGCAATTATAGACGGCTATAGAGGCAGCATGGCTCAGTATTTCTGCAGGGTACTTCCAACGATTTGTTGAGTCCATGCCACGTCGATTTGCTGCACTACGCTGGGCAAAAACAGGTCCGACACGATATTACGAAGTATCCCATGACTTTTGTCACTTCAATGAAAACCATGAATATCCTAGATCTTAGAGGTTTGGATGTATATCATAGCATCATACAGCGCACGTTCAGTCGGCCGTCCAGGAAACCTTGGAAATCATTTTTAGTGTATTATTTACTATCCGCCAAGGTATGCTTTATCTGATTACGAGGAGCGTTTGAAAAGTCCATGCAAAGTCCGAGAGATGGCACGACCGGCGCGTATCGACATCATCATTGGTTAGTAGCATCTTTGGAAAGAACGCACACCAAATTTCAGCCATATTGGTCTATTTCTTTGTGTTTGGCATTCGTGTGAATCAAGTAAGTCGAGTGATTGTCAAAAAATGGACGAAAAAGAATTTCGTGTGGTGATTAAACGTTACTTATTGAAAGGCAAAACTCCTCAGGAGACTAAACAGAAGCTTGATAAACATTAAGGTGACTCTGCACCTTCGATTAGAACATTTTATAAGTGGTTTCAAAATTTTCGGAGTGGCCATAAGGGCACAAGTGATGCTGAACGTTCTGGATGCCCTGTGGAGGTTACAACTCCAGAAATCATTGATAAAATCCATGATATGGTGATGGATGACTGAAGAGTTAAGGTGTGTGAGATTGCTAGCGCTGTGGGCATCCCGAATGAACGGGTACATAATATTTTTCATAAACATTTGGACATCGGAAAGCTACCCGCAAGATGGGTTCCGCGATTGCTCACGCTTGACCAAAAACTGAATCGTGTGAAGTGTTGCAAGGACGGTTTGCAGCTGTTTAGGAAGAATCCGCAGGACTTTAAGCGTCGTTTCGTCACTGTGGATGAAACATGAATACATTACTATACTCCTCAGACCAAACAAAAATCTAAACAATGGGTTACCAAGTGAAAATCTGCACACAAAAAATGCGAAGACCGTTCCTTCGGCCAGAAAGGTTATGGCGACTGTCGTTTGAGATTCGCAAGGGATAATCCTCATCGACTATCTGGAAAAGGGTAAAACTATTACAGGTGAATATTATTCATCGTTATTGGCCCGTTTGAAAACCGAGCTGCAAGAAAAACGCCGGCGATTGGATAGCAAAAAGGTCCTTTTCCATCACAACAATGCATCAGCACACACCTCTGCAGTTGTGGTCGCAAAATTAATGGAAATAGGATTCCAGCTCGTTTCACATCCCCCCTATTCTCCAGACTTGGCTCCCTTGGACTACTATTTGTTCCCCAATTTGAAGAAATGGCTGGCGGGACAAAAATTTTATTCGAATGATGTGGTGATTTCAGCAACTAATGGCCATTTTGCAGACTTGGACAATTCCTATTATTTGGAAGGGATCAACAAATTAGAACAGTGTTGGACAAAGTGCATAAGTATAAAAGGAGACTATGTCGAAAAATAAAAAGGTTTACCCCAAACACGCAAGTAATTTTTATTTTTGCACGGACTTTTCAAACGCCCCTCGTACTTTCTTTGTCGCCTCAGTCACTTTCCAGCTGCAGGGGTAGGAGATTTTTCCCTTATCCATCTGAATGGGCGGTGTTCGGAGCCGACTCAGCTGATTTTAAGGGGGAGTATTTTCCAGCATGGGCGGTACCTCAGAGTAATTTTTTAAAGGACTTACCAGAAAGCAGCACCTTACAAAAGCTCTGCAAGTGGGAGCAGGAAATGGCATAAGAAGGCCTACACTCTGCTTCTCATTCTCGTTGGCTGTAATATATAAAGGTTAAAAAATTTCGTGAAGTGGTCTGGAGCCCATGAAACGGAGGAGTACACAGGTGGCCTTCGTGGGCTGGAGAAGTTATGTCCCCTCTAGGGCGGAGGGGAGCTGGTGATCCTTCGGTATTATCATGTTACTCATGCAGTACGAAAGTGTGTTCCCCGATGCGAGCGCGGAATGCTGCTTCGGTACCTTCCTGTTTTTGTCAGCGAGTGTTACGGATTATTGAATGCAGACTTTTTCTTGTAGAAAGAGATACCTCGGATAGAGTTTGGAGCCGTTAGCTAACTGGAAGTAAAGCTGGATAAAAGCGACGGTCTTGGCTTCACGGTCGATTCATACCAATAAATTTAATTTGTTTCCTCGCTAATTTGAGAGTGGTGTTTTGTATCCCTCTTTCTCAAATAAGGGAGAAAGCTGGTTTTGAATGGTAGGATAGTGGGCTATAATTTTATTAACAAATTCAATAAAAAATAAACCATTTTATTGCCGCAACAAAGAGATCTAACACTGTCAGTAACTACTATCAGACTTTAATTTACTAGTGACTTTCTTTTTTGAAGAAACTCAGCTGGTAGCAGATTTCACAGAACCTCTAAAATAACTTTTAAGAAAAAAATTTTAAGAAAAGTCAGCAACTACCACCAGAAATAATTTTCTTGTGACCTTTTCTTTTGCAAGCAAGGCAACTAGTGGTAGAATGTATGAAATATCTAAAATAACATTTAAGAAAAAAATATTAACTAAAGAATTTTAAGAGAAATTTTTTGAAATCTTGGCTTTAAATTCAAACCTTCACACAAATGTTTAATAAGGTAAACAATGTGGCGTTTGACAAAACATTCTCGATTTAAGCTTAAGAAATCTACAGAAATAATTAACAGGCCATTAGCATCCGACATCCGCCAGCAAGTAAAACAGATCACTCGTAATAATCAAAAACAAGCAATCCATAAAGTACAATTAGTTGGTCGTGCAGATAATGTGCCCGTATGTGGCCCAAGTAACTTATTTCTTTTGTTTATTAACAACACTCAGCCTAGTTTGCCACTCTCGCTTTAGTACTGTTAAGGGGCTCCGGAAAGGCTCAAAATCATGAAAAGTTCAATTTTTACTTTTTTGCGTTTTCTGAATCTGCAGACTATTACCTTTTAATAGATATATAATTTATTCAATTCCGAAGACTACAACTATTTTTAAATTTTTTTTGAAATGTGTTCTACATGGGCGTGACCCACTGTGGCGCTGCTAAACTGCTGTCAAATGGTGTTATTATTAACGTCCGTGTTCATCAGGTACATTTTAGTGAAGTGAGATAAAGTATGTGTTGTGGCTAACCTGTGATGGTTCAATATATATCGCTGGTGTGATTGTCGATTGTTTCATGTTTATTTACTCTGTCGTTATCTCGAAAATATTCGTAATTAATTCTGTTTCTTGAGTCTCTGTTTTGTTGAAGTATAATAATGAGTAAAAGTAAAGTTATTAGAAATCCTCTGAAGGCTTTCAAGAAAAGGAGAAATGTTGGAAAGCCAAACGTATGTGTTATTACTGTAAACAATAAAGACGATAACCAACTGAGTGAACCTAAACTCTGAAGTACACCTGCCCATAGCAGTCAAAGTGGGAAAGAAAATACTTCACAGAAGAAGCTTGGTTCAATGAGTGAAAACTATGAATGTTTTATGGGCGAATCGGATGTGAATGAAATATTTGATATGTCGGTTCTCAAAGGAATTTTTTCAAACTGTGTAAGATGTATTCATTGTAGTGAAGTTGGTCTGGAACTCTCCATAATAAAGCACGTAGGACTTGCTAGTGAAATACAACTGAAATGTGATAAGTGTTCATACATGACCACCTTTTGGAACAGTGTTGCAGTAACTGCAACTGAAGAAAATGGTAGCAAAATCTACGAACACAACAACGAGCGATGCTTGCTTTAGACAAGGAACGCCTTCGGGCTGCAGACAGGGTTGTAAAGAGTCTAGAAATACAAGCAAGAGTAAACAGGAGGAGGAACAAGAGGAAGCTGGAGGAGGAGTTTGCAAAGGATGAAGATAATCCATCCTATGGACCTGGAATGCACTAAAAAGTTAATCCAATCTTTGTCGCTCGATTCCCAAAACTTTTATTTTCTCATACTAATTACATGTTTTCTAAGGATCTTCCAAACATATTTGTTTCAAACTTTCAGTAAATGTTACACAGTATCTTCTGCATAATTTAACACAGCCTTTTTCCAAAAAACTGTATATTTTTGAATATATAAATAAAAAATTCCAAAAAAATGTTGTGAATTTTCATTACAATTGAAAAAAAATCATCTTTAATAACTGAACTAAAATTTTGTAAAATCCCTGTGTTAAGTTGTAGCCCATATTCCAATAAATAATCTGTAAAAAGTTCAACTTCGTACCTCAAATACTTTGTGATGAAAGATGTAATTTATAAGCGTTATTTTAAGATTGCAAGTATAGGGCGTTCCGGAGCCCCTTAACAGAGAGAGCAACCACTTTAGGATCGATGATTTCTTTTACTCAAGAACCCTTTAGCGGAATTAACAATATAAACCACCTGTGTACTCAAGCTACCAGGTGACAGTAAATTATTAGTCACAATGTTAGAAAAAATTACAACAGCAAAAGACACTGGAGAAAGTTTGGGAAAAACGAGCACTGCGGTGATGTCACGTTACGTACTGCCTATATTGATAACACCAGTTAGCGTGTCCAAATGAAGGCACAAGGCTTTCACACGGCAAGATTAATAGTAAAAAATACACAGTAAAATGACTTGACTGGAATCACTTCAAATGTTCACAAAAAGTGCTTTACAGGCGGTGATGGATAACCAGGATGGTGGGTAATAAAATAGCACTTTTCACACGAAAGCTGTAAGAGCTGTGACTGTAACTGAAAGCTCACAATAAATTCCCGGGATTGCGAACATAAGTTAACAACCGCCCGAGCAGTGACTGTCATCGGCTGAGCATATATCCACCAGTCGCCCTCGTGTTCACTCCTTTGGAACTGGCTGATAGGACGTCAACCCGGCGCCGAAGTGCGCACAGGCTTCTTCCGAACGAACCAAATCCACGTACAAGCAGGCGCACAAGCGACACATCGAAATACTGTAACTTGTACCTCGGGCAGCCTCCCCCTATCCGACCGACACAGGGCATCACGTAACTCGCTCTGACTAACATTTCAAAAGCAGCAGCGAGCCAAGGATCTTATCGGCGACGACGTCACGTCGATTACTACCCGCCGGAGCCACACGAACCGCTAGGCACTTGATCACTGACTCAGAACAACCGTCCACGCGGTCCAGCTTAAATTGACCTAAACGTCACTGCGCTTAACTCTGGCGGCGGAAAATCGTTCAGACTACCACCGCCAACAATGCTGCCAACCAGACGATCTATCGATATTAAATCGCGTCACGATATACTCGCACGGCATACTTACCCTATTGACTTCGAACGGTGTTGCTGTTTTGTTGTTGCTGTGATTATCGGAGGGACTTGGTGGTAACCAGTTGGAGGCGGTGCACTGAGCCTTTGGTGATGAACATATTCCAGTCCAGTGGTCGGACCTCGAAATGTTACTTGAAAGTATGTTGTTGTTGTGGTCCTCAGTCCTGAGACTGCTTTGATGCAGCACTCCATGCTATCTATCCTGTGCAAGCTTCTTTATCTCCCAGAACCTACTGGAGCCTACATCCTTCTGAATCTGCTTAGTGTATTCATCTCTTGGTCTCCCTCTACGATTCTTACCCGCCAAGCTGCCCTCCAGTACTAAATTACTGATCCCTCGGTCTCTCAGAATATGTCCTACCAACCGATCCCTTCTTCTAGTCAAGTTGTGCCACAAACTCCTCTTCTCCCTAATTCTATTCAATACCTCCTCATTAGTTATGTGATCTACCCATCTAATCTTCAGCATTCTTCTATCCTCTTCTTGTCTAAACTATTTACCGTCCACGTTTCACTTCCATACATGGCTACACTCCATACAAATACTTTCAGAAACGACTTCCTGACATTTAAATCTATACTCGATGTTAACAAATTTTTCTTCTTCAGAAACGCTTCCCTTGCCATTGCCAGTCTACATTTGATATCCTCTCTACTTCGACAATCATCAGTAATTTTTCTCCCCAAATAGCAAAACTCCTTTACTACTTTAAGTGTCTCATTTCCTAATCTAATTCCCTCAGCATCACCCGACTTAATTCGACTACATTCCATTATCCTCGTTTTGCTTTTGTTGATGTTCATCTTACATCCTCCTTTCAAGACATTATCCATTCCGTTCAACTGTCCTTCCAAGTCCTTTGCTGCCTCTGACAGAATTATAATGTCATCGACAAACCTCAAAGTTTTTATTTCTTCTCCATGGATTTTAATACCTACTCCGAATTTTTCTTTTGTTTTCTTCACTGCTTGCTCAGTATACAGGTTGAATAACATCGGAGAAAGGCTACAACCCTGTCTCACTCCCTTCCCAACCACTGCTTCCCTTTCATGTCCCTCGACTCTTATAACTGCCATCTGCTTTCTGTACAAATTGTAAATAGCCTTTCGCTCCCTGTATTTTACCCCTGCCACCTTTAGAATTTGAAAGAGAGTATTCCAGTCAACATTGTCAAAAGCTTCCTCTAAGTCTACAAATGCTAGAAACGTAGGTTTGCCTTTCCTTAATCTTTCTTCGAAGATAAGACGTAGGGTCAGTATTGCCTCACGTGTTCCAACATTTCTACGGAATCCAAACTGATCTTCCCCGAGGTCGGCTTCTATCAGTTTTTCCATTCGTCTGTAAACAATTCGCGTTAGTATTTTGCAAGTGTGACTTATTAAACTGATAGATCGGTAATTTTCACATCTGTCAACGCCTGCTTTCTTTGGGATTGGAATTATTATATTCTTCTTGAAATCTGCGGTTATTTCGCCTGCCTCATACATCTCGCTCACCAGATGGTAGAGTTTTGTCAGGACTGGCTCTCCCTAGGCTGTCAGTAGTTCTAATGGAATGTTGTCTACTCCGGGGGGCCTTGTTTCGACTCAGGTCTTTCAGTGCTCATCAAACTCTTCACGCAGTATCATATTTCCCATTTTATCTTCATCTACATTCTCTTCCATTTCCATAATATTGTCCTTGAAAGTATACTGTTGTTTAAAAGCTAAAAACGAAAGCAGCTGTTGCACGATGTATAACTGCTAAGTAACAAAGCTTGATGAAATTTTAACCACACATAGAAAGAACTGCTAGTATAGTACAGAAGGAAACTGAAACAAATGCGTATCGAGTCGAACAGAAATGACAAATGGTTCAAATGGCTCTGAGCACTATGGGACTCAACTGCTGAGGTCATTAGTCCCCTAGAACTTAGAACTAGCTAAACCTAACTAACCTAAGGACATCACAAACATCCATGCCCGAGGCAGGATTCGAACCTGCGACCGTAGCGGTCTTGCGGTTCCAGACTGCAGCGCCTTTAACCGCACGGCCACTTCGGCCGGCCAGAAATGACACTTTTATTCAAAGACGAAAAGTACACCGAAGTCTCCGGAGCGGGAAGGAGCGCCTGGTCCCCCGGCACGAATCCGCCCGGCGGACTTGTTTCGAGGTCCGGTGAGCTGGCCAGTCTGTGGATGGTTTTTATGCGGTTTTTAAACTGCCTCGGCGAATGCGGGCTGGTTCCCCTAATTCCGCCTCAGCTCCACTGTGTCGGTAATTGCTGCGCAAACAAGTTCTTCATGTACGCGTACACCAGCATTACTCTACCACGCAAACATAGGGGTTACACTTGTCTGGTGTGAGACGTTCCCTGTGGTAGTCCACTGGGTGTCGAACCGTACAATAACCCTGGGTTCGATGGCGGAATGCGGGGGGGGAGATGTGGACTGCGGTAGTCGTCGTGGGGTTGTGGACCACTGCGGCTGCGGCGGGGACGGAGCCTCTCCGGCGTTTCTAGGTTCCCAGTTAACATCCAACATTCAACACCGAAGTCACCGCGATTCACGATGGTCCATGGGCATTACAAAAGGCTGGACATGGTTCTGAATCGGGTGCATGATCACCACGGACGGCAACGCTTGCTCTGCGAAGTGCTCTCATTCTGGCCACTAGGTAGGTAAGTTTTTGCAGAAGGGCGCTCCATTCCTCCACCAGCGGGGCTGACAGTTGCTGGATGGTGGTTAGTACATGTGGACGTGATATAATAGGTCTCCCAAACGCATCCCACACGTGCTCGATAGGATTTAAGTCGGGGGAACGAGCAAGCCAATGTATAAGCCGAATATAACCTCTAGTTCCATGAGCTCCTGCTGTTCCGCTGTTCAATGCGGTCGCGCCATGTCATGCATAAAAATGAACTCAGGGCCGAATGCACCCCTGAAGAGACGCACATGGTGAAGGAGTACAATGTCACAATAACTTTGACCAGTGAATGTACCGTATTCAAAGAATTGGAGGTCAGTATGCCAATGCAAATTATACCTCCAGACACTGTAACACCTGGATCACCAAAACGGTCATGTTTGATAGTGCTGCCGGCCGGTGTGGCCGAGCGGTTCTAAGCACTTCAGTCTGGAACCGTGCGACCGCTACGGTCGCAGGTTCGAATCCTGCCTCGGGCATGGATGTGTGTGATGTCCTTAGGTTAGTTAGGTTTAAGTAGTTCAAAGATCTAGGGGACTGATGACCTCAGATGTTAAGTCCCATAGTGCTCAGACCATTTGACAGAGCTGGATGTACCCTCATATGCCGAGAGGTGGGAACGGTTAATGCACCTAGAAACCACAAGACTTCACCACCCTTATGGTTAGCGTGGAAGTACCCTGCAGAGCTTGCATTGCCGTCCATGGTGATCATACACTACTGGCAATTAAAATTACTACACAATGAAGATGACGTGCTACAGACGTGAAATTTAACCGACAGGAAGAAGATGCAGTGATAGGCAAATGATTAGCTTTTCAGAGCATTCACACAAGGTTGGCGCCGGTGGCGACACCTACAACGTGCTGACATGATGAAAGTTTCCAGCTGATTTCTCATACACAAACAGCAGTTGACCGACGTTGCCTGGTGAAACGTTGTTGTGATGCCTCGTGTAAGGAGGAGAATTCGTACCGTCACGTTTCCGACTTTGATAAAGGTCGGACTGTAGCCTATCGCGATTGCGGTTTATCGTATCGCGACATGGCTGCTCGCGTTGGTCGAGATCCAATGACTGTTAGCAGAATATGGAATCGGTGGGTTCAGGAGCGTAATACGGAACGCCGTGCTGGATCCCAACGGCCTCGTATCACTAGCAGTCGAGATGACAGGAATCTTATCCGCATGGCTGTAACGGATCGTGCCGCCACGTCTCGATCCCTCACTCAACAGATGGGGACGTTTGCAATACAACAACCATCTGCACGAACAGTTCGACCACGTTTGCAGCAGCACGGACTATCAGCTCGGAGACCATGGCTGCGGTTACCCTTGACGCTGCCAGCGATGGTGTACTCAACGACGAACCTGGGTGCACGAATGGCAAAACGTCATTTTTTCGGATGAATCCAGGTTCTGTTTACAGCATCATGATGGTCACATCCGTGTTTGGCGACATCGCGGTGAACGCACATTGTAAGTGCGTATTCGTCATCGCCATACTGGCGTATCACCCAGCGTGATGGTATGGGGTGCCATTGATTACACGTCTCGGTCACCTCTTGCTCGCATTGACGGCACTTTGAACAGTGGACGTTACAGTTCAAATGTGTTTCGACCCGTGGCTCTACCCTGCATACGATCCCTGCGAAACCCTACGTTTCAGCAGGATATAGCACTACCGCATGTTGTAGGTTCTGTGCGGACCTTTCTGAATACAGAAAATGTTCGACTGCTGTCCTGGCCAGCACATTTTCCAGATCTCTCACCAATTGAAAACTTCTGGTCAATGGTGGGCGAGAAACTGGCTCGTCACAATACGCCAGTCACTACTCTTGATGAACTGTGGTATCGTGGTGAAGCTGCATGGGCAGCTATACCTGTACACGCCATCCAAGCTCTGTCTGACTCAATTCCCAGGCGTATCAAGGCCGTTATTACGGCCAGAGGTGGTTGTTCTGGGTACTGATTTCTCAGAATCTATGCACCCAAGTTGCGTGAAAATGTAATCAGATGTCAGTTCTAGTATAACATATTAGTCCAATGAATACCAGTTTATCATCTGCATTTCTTCTTGGTGTAGCAATGTTAATGGCCAGTAGTGTATATTCTATTAAGAACCATGTTCCGCCTTTTGTAATGTCCAGCGGACCGTCATGAATCACGGTGACTTTAGTGTAATTATTATGTTTGAAACGAAGTTTCATTTCTGTTCGTCTCATTGCGTGTTTACTTCAGTCAGCTCTTGCACTGTAGCAGATCTTTCTATGTATCGTCGAAGTTTCATCGAGATATGTCACTTGAGAGTAGCACATCCTGTGAAAGTTGCTATCGTTCTTACGTTTTGCACACCACTGTAGTTAGGTAACTACATGGCTTTTATTTATTATTTATTTTAGAATGATGGTCCGCAGCTCGTTGTCTCGCAGCAGCGTTCTCGCTTCGCGAGCAGCGGGTCCCGGGTTCGATTCCCGGCGGGCTCAGGGATTTTCACCTGCCTCGAGATGACTGGGTGTTGTTGTGTCGTCTTCATCATCATCAATTCATCCCCATTACGGTCAGAGGAAGGCAATGGCAAACAACCCCCACTAGGACCTTGCTTAGTACGGCGGTGCGGGTCTGCCGCATCGTTCCCCTACGCTCTGTCAAGGAGTATGGGACATCATCATCATCATCATTAGAATGGTGAATCGTGTCTTGTGGATCAAACAGAGGCTGGCGACCATTATTTAGACTAATTTTACACGTATATCAGTGAAGGTAATTAATCTGGATCAACCATTAAACGTTAACAAACAAGCCCGCGGACCTGGATGTCCCGTAATTTTTCTCGCGCGCCGCGAATCGTCAAGAATGTGTGGATCCTGGAAGCGAGTGTGATTTCGGTCGAGGCGACGGAAGCTACGCAGAACGGACTGCTCGAGAATGATCTGTTTCCTCCCAAAACAACCAAAACCCGGCAAATCCTGCTCTGTCATCCTGCTGTAACAGGCGTGGACGTTATCTGTCAGCTCCAGTTGAGCAGAGCTTTCTCTCTGCATATCCCTGCGCAGGGACGGTAAGCCGAGGCAAATTCCGAAGCCGCAGGTGATCCCTGACCACACAGCTTGGGGCTAACCGGAGGCGCGCCCGCAGGGCTAAGCCCACGTGTGCGCGGGTCGGGCGACCTAATCTAGACGCTGACGGCCCCACGCAAGCTTCACGTGAGCCGGCGGTGTGGCCGTCCGTGGGGGGGGAGGCGCGCTCTCCCATTGGTCGGCGCCGAGGGTACATCAGCGGCGCGCGCCGCGAGTTCGTCCGGCAGTAGTCGCACGGAACACACGGAGCGAAGCAGGGCAACGCGCTCGGAAGACCAGACGAGACGGCATGGGCACCAGCCAGGAGGAACGACAAATCCGCGACAGCACTTTCCGCATCATCGCCCCGGACCCGCCAAGAGGTAAACATGGCCGCCCCGCGCAGCACTCGCAGTAAACTTTAAGCGGCGATTGTTTTCGCAGCTTGTGCGCCACCAGCTGCGCATCTGCTACGAACAGGTGTTTTTGGAAATGTGTGGGAGGTATTGTTGTCTCCTGGTGACAGCGTAGCCATATTACAGTGGATTTATCGCCTTTTTGGCAGGCTGCCATTATTGTTTTCTCGTCGTGATACAGGCACTACGTAGCACTATTTATTTTCTTGTTTACCGCACATTCGACGTGGCTTTCACAGTAAGCAAGCTGTGCCTCGTTCCTCACTTGTATAACGTCTGTTTTTCGGATATTCCCTCCGTAACCTAAAACTACCTTAATATTTTTTCCAGCTTGTTCAATGTTCATCCTTTTTCGTTTCGTCGATACTGTATATCTTCTTATGAGAATGTCATCTATGCGACCCAACAAAGACGGAATAACATATTGTTCTTATAGATGTTGGTAATAAAACAGTCGACGCACACGTAGCCTATGAAAGCATTCTGTGCATTTTCAGGATAAATATTTCCCTCAGCAGCAGAGTTTGCAAAGAGGCGTAATGAAATTACCGGATAGATGGAAACTTTACGTCGCAGCGGTAATCCAACCCAGCTTCATGCTTCCGCTGCCAATATTCTTACAATAGTACATGAGTTCGAGTGCTGGTTCGACATTTCTAGTCTGTGAGGAAGTGTCATTACAGCACGAACTCCGCTGCAAAGTGAAACATTCAACCGTGAACCAATCTTCAGACGTTCTCAGTCATAAGCTGTAGATCTTTCCGTATCTGGTGGTTACCGTTAGCATGTTCCTCCTTACCAGTTCCACTTGTGAATGGGTTTGTAGCAAGAAAAGACGACCGTACGCCTCCGTGCGCATACAGCTTTCTCTGATTTTCTCGTCGCGTTTCACGAGATGTGAAAGGAACGCCATTTTCGGAATGTCAAAAGTAAACTCATCTCTGATGCACAACAACGCTTTTATAGTCTCTGGCGCTGGAGTTTGTTGAGCATCTACGGAACGCTATCGCGCTTACTGAACAATCCCTCGGCGTTACATGCCCCGCCTTGTTTAATCTTTTCTGTTACTCCAATATAGGACACTTTAAAAAACACCAGATACTATATACGTAGGGTGTTTAAAAAAGTATCACATATTTTGAGAGGTGACAGCGTGGATCAAAACAAGAAAAAAAGGCCAGTAAACATGGGCTGTAAAACGCATACTTGAAGAGCTAAGAGCCACTTGTTTGGTAACAGAGACGCGTTTCACGGTTGCGAAGATAAAACAATTTCTCATAGCTCTTAAGGTATGCATTTTAGAGCTGAAGTTTGCTGATATCATCTTCCTTGTTTTTGTCCATACTGCCATCTCTCAAAATATGGAATACATTGTTAACAGGGTGTATATCCTTGGCTCTTCCGGTTGGTTTTTGAAAAATTAATTTGGTAGCATATCAAAATTTTATTTTTTCCTATGTAATTGTGGTTTTAAAACCTTCCTTAGGGGGCTTCCAGTCCAACAATGTATGCTAGAGTACCAGTGTTGTGTAGAAAAGATACGCAGGCTGAATCTTGTGGAGCGTGCCTCGATAGGTGAATTAGAAGAGCATGGGCGCAGAAGCTAAGGGTTCAGTTGTGAGTCTTGATCCAGCACACTGTATTCATAGCATGAAGTATCATTCTTTGATCTTGTGAAAGAATAAAAATGGGGGGTGGGCAGTTCAAGCAAGAATAGACGGACTACAAAGGCTGTCAGTCAATGTTCACATATCTTTTGTTAACGAGCAAACAGTATATGTAAGCATTGGCTGTTAAAGTTACGTTGATATTGTCTGTCTGGGGTCTCCAACCTGCGGCACACTGGCCGAATGCAGCCTAAAGCAAGCATCAAAGAGCCCCAAAAAGTGAGCACTATCACACGGTTGGAAAAAACATAAAAATCAATTCATGTAAAGTTAAGATAAACTGAATATTTTCAATATGGAGCTCTCGCCACAAGATGCTATCTCCTCATTGGACCCCACGCATTTTTTTTCCTCAGCGTTTATTGTTAATGCTAAATGTATTACGTGCGGCTTAATAATTCCCATCTTTCAGTGTGCCCCAGTCAAGCTAAGAGCTTGGACACACCTGGTCTCAATTAAGGTGCTCACTGCTGCACTGTGCCAATAATACGGCAGAAGTGAACAAAGACAGAGAGCAGAATAATTCATGGATTAATGGACTTCCTAACACAGAGCTCGGAACTGTACTAGTAGTGTTATACAAGTAACTGGAGAATTTCGAACATTGTTGAGCGTGTGACTAAACATAATATAGTTGAAAGCTGAAATTGAAAGTCTAACTACCTGTCACCAACCTGTGTGAATCTGAACACCATCAATCATAAGTAGTGTTAAAATGTAGGCTCAGTCACCTTCAACAGTGCATAAGAACCAAAATTGCTGAGGAGCAAGCCTTGATCAGAATTATTGTACAACAATCTATAAAAGCGATAAAGATACAAATATAAATCGCTTTTATAGATTACATATAATAATTCTAATGACGAAGTCTTGCTCCTTCGAAACGCGCAAATTAGTGCTTTGGCAGTGTGAAAAGACTACAGTGTGACACTGGTTTTTAACAGCCACGACCTCGTGTCCATTGTGGAAATAAAATCAAAAACCGTAACGAATTCTGCGTAAAGAGCATAACGCAAAGCTCCACTGGATTTCAACCGAAATTTTATGTTGACTCATTCGGCCGACAAGCGGTATTATCGATTACAGAAGATGCACCTTAATTCGCTATAAAGATTAAAGTGCCGTTTATCTGATGGTCAGTGTTAAAAATCACAGACGCTCGGGAATTGTGTGATAAAGACGTTTGTAGCCGCAGACTTGGTTATGTCTTATCAGGGAAGGATCTAATTAGGTGAGCCGGTCGGCCTCTAACAACGCCAATTGATTCAGTTAGCGCCCGTTTGCTTGGTTTTGCGGAATGAGAAGACGGATGGTCGCCAGATTAAGAGTGATGCGAGGCGCAGAGACGGCGCAGACTTTGGCTGGGGCAGGCGCTCTGTAAATCGAGTAGCTCTGCTGACGCCGCAACAGGTGGACGCATACCTCAGCGGCGGGTATCTGCAGTTCCCTGCGCTGTCGTCTGGAGCGGCGTCCCTATCGAAGAGATGCCACGCCTGGCCCTAGACAGACCGCAACCATAGTGCGGCATGAATATCTACCAGCAGATTCTGTTAGTTCACTGACTGTTCAACACTCAGTGTAGGGAGGTAGCTAACATCACACTTCATGCTATTAGTGCATCTGATAGACGAAACAAGACTGATGTTCTGAGTAGCACTATACAGTTCTTCTGGGCACAGTCACACAGACATTTACTGACTTTCTTTCTAGATCGACTTTGTCGCAACACTGGATAGCAATGGCTCCCTCAGCCGATATATTTTTCTTTTCATCTCGTACGTAATTCCCCATTTTTGCTGTCTACTACTAATCGTTTGCTCGCCACACAACCACTACACCCAACGTCGCAGAAACTGTTTTACGTATCCATTATTTCTTTGCCCCAACCGTTTTTCACCCTCTACTGCTTCTTCGAGCATAAAGTTAATTGTTCCCAGCTATCGTAATAATGTCACACTAGTTCCATCTTCTAATAAAGATTTATCATATGCTTCTTTCCTCACTTCTTCTTTCCACTGCGTGCTCGTTTCGTAATTTATCTTACCACTTAATTTTTAGCAATCTTCCCTCAGTTTTTTCTTCTTAGGACTTCCGATGGTCCTTGCTTAACCCATATACAATACTGCGCTCCACACGCACACTTTAAAGGACTTCTTCCTCTGTTTTCGATATCTGATTCCAGGAGAGGCTCTTTTTATTGAGTAATATTGTACGACCGTTTCACATGAAGTCTGTTGCACATTGTATCGCTCGGAACTAGTTACTTCTGAAGTACATTTTACTCTCGTTTTCCGGTTGGTTCTCTATTTATCCTCTCATGCACAGTGTGATTTCCTGATGATGTTACAAACTTTCATCTCTGGTGGAGAAGCGTAAGCGTATCAATTTGAGGTAAGGGGGCACTGGTTCGGAAAGAACACAGTTGAAATTTACGCGCGACAGTGGATATCTTCTACTGCAAGCGGTTTGCTTTCCACGTTTTTGGAAAAGGTAGTATGGACAAAAGCAAGAAAAAGGCTAGTACACATGGGTTCTAAAGCATATACCTTAAGAGATATGAGCACTTCTTCGTCTTTGCTACTGTGAAAAACATCTCTTCTGTTGAACAAGTGTCACAATTCTTAAGGTGTGCAGTTACTTTTCTTGCTGCATATTACCTTCTCCCAAAATATGAAAAGCACAGAGCTTGCAGTAGAAGAGGTCCACCGCCATAGTTATCAGAACGGTTTTCGCTTAAAACTTTCGACTCTCGTTTCCGGGCCGGGGCCTGTTACCTCAAATTGATGCACTTACCCGTCTCCATTATCACTGAAAGTTTTTAACATTGTCACGGAATCACCCTGTAAATTTAAGGCTTGCTCAGAGGGCCAAAAAAATAGCGTGGAAATACTTCATTATGTTTGAACGGTTTATAAGAAACACATTTTTTTGAAAGAGCGAACGATGAGGATGCTGCATATTCCATGTTAGGGAACATGGAACACTAATGCGAATGAAATAATTAGTCTTTATGCTCGTAGTGCTGAGACCTTTACGTCTTATTAATTAACTTACAAATAATAACTAAAATTTTTTTCATTCGTACTGTTCTGTGCCAACATAGCTATAAGATCAGAGGCCAAAGAAGAATAGAATGCAGTGAATGTGAGTCCAGTCACTGTCACAAAACGCCGCTGCTGAAACGAAGCCGAAAGCAGTACTAAACATCATAGTTAATTTTCATCCGTATGGTCACAAGGAAGATCTTACTCACTGTAAGAAAACGCGAGTTAGGGTTTCATAGTGGACACGTCGCATCTCTGTGATGGGCCTAACGTAGGAACTAGACAATCTTAACTCAATATAATGAAGACAGGAAGGAGATACGAAGTGATACTCATGTTATCAATGGTTGCGCACACATATCGACTGACTGAGACAATTTTTTTTTCATATGTACTACCAATCGAATCCAAATTCCTTCCTTGGAGTATCCGCCGAAGTTCACTCGAAATACACAAAAAGCACACGAGGTACTTTCAGGGTGGCAGCACAGAATATATTTGCTAACAGTTTGCTAGTTTACTGACAAACCAATTGCATTTACTAGATGTTTCATCTTCTCTTCCTTACACAGAAATTCGACACTTTTACTTTTATCAGATACCGATAAATCCAAAATATTGCAGTTGATTCCAAAAGGACAATAAAATCTTTGGTTGTCCTCTGAGAGTCACTTTCTATTACATCTTCTTTGCTAAAAATCATAACTTAGAGATCACGAGTCATCACGCGTTAGTTCGCGTATAAGGAGAGGGAAGCTGGTAGAGGATGTTGCGGTCGTAACACGAGGACACGAACGTTTGCGGTTGTCGGCGGTGCTGAAGAGTATTGGGTCACCACTGCAGACCTCAGAGCTGCCGCTACGGGACAGTTTTACTCAAGAAGTTTTCCACAGGTTACCAGTACAGAGATAATCCTCTGCAGTCTTACAAGAAAGGATATCTCGAAAGGGGTGAAACCTTGCATGACCCTAAACTCGATGTGAGGTGTGACCAATGCCTTAAATTCGAAATATTGTCGCTTATAAATGGGCGCTCCCGAACGTGTCGCCTTGTACGGTTTTTCTAATTACGATATAAGACGTGCTATCTAACCGTTTTACACGACACGAGAACAAATCACCTGGATTGCCGTACTTAGGCGTAAAATACTTCCGTGTTGTAACCCGGCTAATAAGCGCTCAGTTAAGAGAGATTTTGTACGTAGTCTAAAACAATCTAAGAGACTGTGTTTACTTTCAAAGAACATTGGCCTTAACGAAATATTAAATCTCAGCAAGCAGTGTTTTCATTTGCCCGCGTCAGCTGAGGAGTACTTCATTAAAATGTAACTTGGTTGTCGGCAGCTGTGCGCGACTGCAAATGATCTGGCAGGCGGTGAATGGGCACGTTGCCGCACGCGCGCCAAATGAACGGGCTGTACCTTGACGTCTCGCCACTTTCTAGCACATCGCCTGCACCTGCGCTGTTCCGCATATTATGTTCGCGAGAGTCAATATGCGCCGCCCTTGGGCCTCAGAGCACGCGAGAGGAATTAACTTTTTTCTCAGCGTGTCTTCCTGAAATTGCCTCTTCTTATATGCCAGGCATCTAATTTGGCAAGCGTGTTGCAATTGAATGTGTCGAGTAACAGTTTTTACGCCCTGACACTGCAAGTCACAACAATATGCGAGGCGGCTACTTGCAAACTATGCAGTCTCCAGCGATACAAGTGCGCGAGAACATCGTAGCTTATGCGTACCGAATGGTGTTTTCAAAAGACTTCAACGCTGCGAATTTTACTGAGAATTCTTCAGTAATTAAATCGTTCGTGGGTGCTGTATAAGAGCATATCCGCATACAGTGACGCCTATTAACTGAGGATGACACGGCAGTCGGTCAGTACCGTTGAGCCTTCAGAGACCTATTCGGCTGGAGGGAGAGATAACAACACTTACAAGTTCACTAATAAGCGAAGTGGCATTATGTTCAGGCAGCATACTGTAGTATAGATGTGCGCACTTAAATATTTGTCGAGCTAGCCTGGCACAATTTCTACTGCGTGTTTTCAATTACTAGACAAACACCGAAAAGGGTCCCTTCACAGGACATTGCCACTTCTCTCGCGTATTCTCCTCGAATTGAGCTAGTGAACAGGATCCTCATGCTTCTAACAGCGGCAGCTTCGAATTATTCTCTGCTAATCTTGAGGGCATCATATTCCCACCGCTACTGTCTAGATTCGTATACGCTGAGGGGCTCAAGAAACCAAAGTTTTGTCTGACTGCGTCTCCCACGACGCACTTTCTGCCTGTGAAACGCACTGCTACATTCCCATAAGATATGATGCGTTGTCAAGGGTCACATATCTCTGCGCATGCGTCAGATCGTACTCTGTTCAAAGCAGTCCGTCTGACAAATACTGTCCGATGTGCGGAACTTGGGTAAGAATGAAAACTGGAAGCTGACCATGCAGTCTGACTTGTGACAATAGGTGTATAGGAATGTCTATACTGTACAGCCGTCTTTGATACAAAGCTATCAGTATGGTACCTGCGGAGGGACGCGTGGTTACACATTACCTCTACGTCTTTATTAATTGATTGTGTGTTATATGTTAAGAACATTTCGTCTTTTTTTGATCGTACGCATCAGCCGCCAACGTTTGTTGCAAAATATATAAATGACACATTATAAGCAAAGGTTTCTTCCAGTGAAAATGTACATGAAATTCACTCTCACTGTTGCATGTGCAAACATGTTTCTCCACGCTATAATGACCCACTAATGACAGAAAAACAGAGATCAAACGTGTTTGAGCTATATTCAGGAAAGAAATAATACTTAGCAAACACGATCGCCATCAGAAATTATATAGACTACATTTCCAGTAAGACCTTGAGTTCCGTAAGCGATAGGAGGGCAACATACCCGGAAAGCGGTACACACCACACATGTACGATAGAGGACTAACTCATAAATTGTACTCAGGTAGCGCAGCAACAGACGTTTGAGCAACGCGCAAGGACTTCTAGCTCCGAGCGGAAGCAATTGCTCAGTGAGCATCTGTGGGAAAGACCTTGTATTTACACTCCAAACGTGTGAGCTCTAAGTTCTCACACATTAGAGCGCACGGGGCGGTGGGGGTGGGGCGGTTGGGGGGGAGGGGGCAGGGAGGGAGGGAGAAGGAAATGACACCACGAACTGTTCTCGAGAGATCAGCTGAGTAGTATCTTCATTGCAAAACATAATACTCAACCGATTTTGTCAGAAAACTTAATCAGTGTGTTCGTCGAAAAAGTCTGCATTCGCACTGATCAAAAGTATCTCACGGAAATACTGTAATGCTTCTGAATCTCTTGCCGACTACGAAAACATGTGCAGTATACAGAGATTCCGCTTCTAAACGCTATGCTGCGGGCAAAATCTGCATCTCAAGACAAATTTTCATACGCCATGCTACTTCATGGAGAAAGTTGAGCCATGCATGTTCTTACTGTTGCACTTGTTGCAAGTAACGTTGGCACAGATGAGTCTACAAGACAACGTTTCTCTGCTGCGATAAAGACGTAGGGAGTAGGGTAAAGGGCACTATGTGATCTCATTGCAAAGTAAGTCTGATACAAATAGTCGCACCTGTATCATGTCGCCGGCCGAAGTGGCCGTGCGGTTAAAGGCGCTGCAGTCTGGAACCGCAAGACCGCTACGGTCGCAGGTTCGAATCCTGCCCCGGGCATGGATGTTTGTGATGTCCTTAGGTTAGTTAGGTTTAACTAGTTCTAAGTTCTAGGGGACTACTGACCTCAGCAGTTGAGTCCCATAGTGCTCAGACCCATTTTTTGTATCATGTCGGTAGGGATGGCTTCAGAGAATCAGCTAAAGCAACGGTCGTGGCATAATTGCAAGAAATATCCATGTATTTCAAATGTAAATCCGTATGTCGAACAAATATTCGGATGTAACGTACTGTCGACGAGGTCGGAAGAGACGGAGCATCGCTAGGTGGAAATGTCTCATTATAAAAGAAACCATTAGGCGTTTGAATTCAGGATATCTATAAAAGCGCTCTGTCTGGATGGCCAACAGGGATATGAATTACTGCTCTCCCGAAACCGAATACAGTGTGGTAACCACCGCACCACCTCTTCTCTGTCACAACATCTCTTCCTGATGCATCGACGTAGCAGTTGGTATGTGGCTTTAAGTTGTGAACAAAATTACCAATTTAAGCTCCAATAGATGAGATGCACTGCGCAGTAGCCTACATATAGATCGACCGAATATGCCATGTAGAGGGTATCCCACGAGGAGTGGTCAGTTTTCACGGATATGACAGGAACAAACATTCGAAGATAAGTAGTCAAGTAAACATGTAGTCTAAAAGGCACACCTTAAGAGCTGTGAGCACTTCATCTTCCATACTGCGAAGCAAATCTACTCTACTGCAAGCTCTTTGCTTTCCACATTTTGGGACGAGGCAGTGTGGACCAAAATAAGAAAAAAATTGTCTAGTAAACATGGGTTCTAAAACGTATACCTTAAAAGTTAAGAGTTTTGGTGTCTAGAAGATAGGTATTTCGCAATATCGAAGATAAAGACTTGCTTATAGCTCTTAAGATAAGATTTTAGGGCCAATATTTACTTGAATTTTTTGCTTCGAATGATCGATCTTGTCATACACCTAAATATTGACCAGTCTCCATTGCACATTCTGAATGTTTTTTAAGGGGATCTAAAATTCCTGAATTAAAAATATAGTGTCAGTCACAGCCTAGTGCAAGTCTTCCTAAAGAAACTGGGTTAGGGGTTAACGTTTCGTCGGCAGCAAGATCGGAGTCGAATGTTAGTTAGGGACAGGGTGGGGTAGTGAATCTTCCACATTTCCCCGAACTGATTCTGGGGGAGGTATACGGAAAATCACGGGAATATCCTGCTTCTTGTTCCATAGCTTTAGCCTTTACGTCGCCTCTCTCGTTCAAGACTTCAGAACTGAGGAACACTTCAGTGTCAGGATGGATCCCCTCATTTGGTGTTATACCACGGAAGAGTCAGAACTGGCCATCATGAAGCGAATCCAAGACCACCTCGACAGTAGTCAGTGACGCTACAGGTTTCACTGTGGAAGTGATCCACATCCCGAGGCGAAACGTGTCCTGAGGACGACAGCTGCATTTCGCAGTCGAGACGTCTCTACAGCAATGCTACGAAACCCGCAGCAAAGCGCTCTTTAATGAGACTAGCGGCGTCTTGTGTCAGCGCGTCGCTTATCACGGACTCCGAGCGACGCAGCTGTTTCTGAGATGGCTTCTAATCGCTGGCCTCTTAAGAGGCGCCCCTGGGTCTTCGGGAACTATTCTGTCACGGATGTCGTGACTCCCTGCGTACGGCAATGAGAGTTTCAGCACTCTCTGCTTTCTGACGAAGCAGTTCTCCGTGGGATAGCACCCACCTTAAATTCCTGAAAAAAAACAGAACGCACTGGATCAGCTTTAGTGGGGGCGGTATCTGGAAAGAGATGACAGTATAACGTCCCATAGACGCGTGGTATTTAAGGCCCTGAGCTGATTTTCGGAACGCATGGGATCGGATGCCAGTCCGACCTTCCGAAGTCTTTCATGGTTCGCCCTGACCACTTCATTTGAATATTTTGGATGGTTCCTTTTGTAAAGCCTCGTCGCCAGGTTTAAAAGGCCTCGACGATACTGCAATGGAGGCAGAGTTGCCACTGCTGTTGAGGTAGGCCGAGTTTCCGAGATCGTGAAACGGCTTGTGGTGCAGTACACGGCTAAGGCAAATTCTCCCTGCCATTATTATACAGCTGTGCCCCACGGTCAGGTAACAGATTAGGAGAACGAAGGTTCCACAACACTCCAACAAACTAGTAACGAAGTCACACAAGTGAGTTAAAAGACTTTACTTATCTTAGTGACTAGTTGAATAATGACGTCTCCAACACTGCTTGTAATATAACACGAAAAAGGCCCTCATGGTTAAGTGCAAATAATCGTAGGTAAACTTCACAGTACACACCAAATACAGTTTACAAAAAAAAATGGCTCTGAGCACTATGGGACTTAACTTCTGAGGTCATTAGTCCCCTAGAACTTAGAACTAGTTAAACCTAACTAACCTAAGGACATCACAAACATCCATGCCCGAAGCAGGATTCGAACCTGCGACCGTAGTGGTCTTGCGGTTCCAAACTGCAGCGCCTTTAACCGCACGGCCACTTCTGCCGGCTACAGTTTACAACTGTCTGTTCACTTCTAAGAGTTCACTAAACAACGTTCCCTGTCTAAGTCAGCCCTGGACGATGATCTGTAACCAAATGGGCGAGAGCTGCTCTTCTGTCTTCCGAGTAGGGTTATGTCCGTTGTTATCCGGTGATTGGGGGATTGTACACTGGCCGAGACGAAGTCGATATCTTCATCCTCATCGCCGCCCGTGGCGCTGATGGAACTCGCGCAAGTGGCGAGTCTCTATGTCTCTGGCACCAGCTCGCATCTTTGGGCCTGTGGTGCTTTTGCCCTGGCTGTGTCTTGTTCGGACGACACAGTAGTTACGTCCACTAGACTCCTGCCAATTTCCTTCATCTTCCCTGTCAAAACTAATTCTCATGACTTATTTGTCCACATTTACAGGGGGTGGACAAAAATATGAAAACGCCAACAGACAACGCATTGCTATGTCCAATACGGTGTAGGACGTCACTTGACACTCAAAACAGCTTCCAGATGCCTCCGAATGCGTAAATAAAGATCCTGTGTGGATTTCAACATTCCTGCAAAATACTGGCAAGTTCTGGTAACGTTGATGGAGGTGGATAGCGATCACGCACCCATCTCTCCAAAGCAGACCACAAAGGCTCAGTAATGCTGAGATGTGGTCACTGCGATGGCCAGGGAAGACGCGACGGTTCATCCCCGAAAACCAGTTCTGGACGACGCGAGCTGTGCGATCAGAGGCCCTGGTGTTTTAGAACACAGCATCACCATTGGGGAACTTGTACAACGGGATGGATCTGGTGACCCAAAATGGTCACAAGATCCTTGGAAGTAACGCTACATTACAGAGTAAACATGGGGCCCATGGAACGCCTCGATATAGCTGTCCAAATCATCACCGAACCCACATCATGTTTCACTTTTCTCAGTCTGGAACCGCGCGACCACTACGGTCGCAGGTTCGAATCCTGCCTCGGGCATGGGTGTTTGTGGTGTCCTTATTTTGGTTAGGTTTAAGTAGTTCTAAGTTCTAGGGGACTGATGACCTCAGATGTTAAGCCCCATAAAGCTCAGAGCCATTTGAACCATTTTTGAACGTTATGAATTTTCGATATGTGCCTCTTGAGACACCAAACACTTCGGTTACCTTGATTACAGAAACATACACCATACGAGTGCCAACAATTTGCCTACGTTCGAATTCATTTAGCTCCAAAATAACGGACACACAACTGAACCGGACACTGTTTTGACTACGACAGACACCTGCAACGTATTGAGGACCTTGCACTGGTATTATTGGTGGTCAAATAGAGCCGTGCAGCTTTTAGTCTCGACCAGCATCTCCATTTATGTTCAAGCATGCGTTTCTCACGGTGTTTCCACATTTTTGTCCAACTCCTGTACATACATATTCCGTAAGATGCCTTGCGATACGCGATACCTAGCGCAGGCTACTTCTAATACTACTATTAGTTCCCTCATTTGCTGTCCCATTCGCGCATGGTGTGTGGGAAGGACGGCTGGCGGTAAACCTCCATATCAGCTCTAATTTCTCTAATTTTCTCGTTGTGGTCATTACACACGTCTGTGGGAGGAACTAAAATGTTGCCCGAGTCTCCTTGGAACGTGCGCTCTTGGCATTTATTTTCCCCGCGACGCACAGCGCCTCTCTGTTGACATCTACCACAGGAGCTCGTCAGTATCTCCGTAACGCTCAAGAATCGCTCAAACGAGTATTTTGTAAAGAGCTTCTGTCGTGGCCGAATTAAATTTCCTTAATATCCTTCCAATGAATCTCATCATAGCCTCTAATTTTCCTGCAAATAATTTTGTGCAGTCGTTTGACTTTACCTAGCTCCGGACGGTCGCTCCTCTATATATTAGGGTTGTTACTGTTTCTGGTTCTTTATCTCCAATATTGCAATCAAACGATAATACTGGGAGTGGACAAAAAATTTGGAAACAATGTGAGAAATACGTGCCTGTAACACGAATGTATATGCTAGCCAAGTCTGCTGGTTGCGCTGCTGTATTTGACTACAAATGTCACCTGTGCGATGTCCTCAATACGTTGCAAGTGTCAGTCGCGGCCAGAGCAGTACGTTGTGTAACCGTGAGTGCATTACGTCGGAGCTAAAAGAATTCGAACGCGCACAACTTGTCGGTGTATGTGTGGTAGGTGATTCCGTCACGAAGGCAGCCGCACTGTTTGATGTTTTCAAAAAGCACCGTATCGAAAGTTTATACCGCATAGAAGAAAGCGGAAAATCATTATCTGCGAAGTCACAACGCGGAAGAAAGTGTGTCTTGAGTGATCGTAACAGACGATCGTTGAAGAGGGATGTAGCGAAAAATAAGAGGATAAGTGCAAAAATGACTGCAGAGCTGAGTTTCACACTCGCGAACCCTGACAGCAACAAAGCAACACGAAGTTCCATAAGTAAGGAACTGCAGGGTGAGCTGGAATTACAAAACCAGTCATCAGTTATGTAACTTCAAAAATGGTTCAAATCGCTCTGAGCACTATGGGACTTAACTTTTGAGGTCATCAGTCCCCTAGAACTTAGAACTACTTAAACCTAACTAACCTAAGGACATCACACACATCCATGCCCCAGGCAGGATTCGAACCTGCGACCATAGCGGTAGCGCGGTTCTAGACTGTAGCGCCTAGAACCTCTAGGCCACTCCGGCCGGCTATGTAACTTCCCGTAAAAGTAAAATATGAAGTAATAAAACCTGGAGTGTGGAGAAATGAAACTGAATCATTTGGTCGGATGAGTCTTGTTCCACATTGATTCCAACTTCTGACCCAGTTTACATCTAGAATATGTTGTCCCAGGTGTAAGAGACAGATTGCTTGCTGCCAGGAGTGAAACATCACGGGGGTTCGGTGCTGGTTTGGGCAACCATATCGTGGTATACCATGGGCCCCTTGGGTACTGTGCAAGGTCACATTACTGCCAAGGATTATGTGACCATTGTTGCTGATCATGACCATCCGCAGTGGTTAGCACACTGAACGCGCATTCGGGAGGACGGTTCAAACCCGCGTCTGACCATCCATCCATCCATCCATCCATCCATCCATCCATCCCTAAATCGCTTCGGGCAAATGCCGGGATGTTTCCTTTGAAAGGGCACGGCCGAATTCCTTCCCCGTTCTTCCCTACTCTGATGGGACCTTTCTGTTAGGTCCCCTCCCCCGAACCAACCAACCATGTCCATCCAATTTTACATTGTTTGTTCGATAGTGATGATGCTGTGTTCCAAGACAACAGGGTCCATGTTGACAGAGGTCACATCATCCAGGACTACGAATTTCCTGGCGGATTAAAACTGTGCGCCGGACGGAGACTCGAACTCGGGACCTTTACCTTCATGGGCAAGTGTTCTACCAACTGAGCTACCCAAGCACGACTCACGATCCGTCCTCACAGCAGTAGAGCAGTTGCTCGCAAAAGGCAAAGGTCCCGAGTTCTGGTTTCGGCCCAGCACACAGTTTTAATCCCGCCAGGAAGTTTCATATCAGCGCACACTCCGCTGCAGAGTGAAAAATCTCATTCTGGAAACATCCAGGACTAGTTTTGTCAGCTCGGGAATGAATTGTCGGGACTTCCCTGGCAGTCACTGTCACAAGATCTCAATAGCATTGAGCTTTGTGGTCTGCTGCGATTGCTATCTCCCTCCGTCATCGTTTCTGAACTTACCTCTATTTTGCAGGAATAATGGTAAGATTCCCTTGTAAACCATACAGGACCTGTGTTTATGCATACCAATTAGTTTCATACACCATTTTAGGGATGGCAGTTATTTTTTCTTTTTTTTCGTTACTGTTTCCATATTTTTTTGTCCAACCCCTGCAGATCACTTCGCCTATTTTTAGACAATGTGTTACAATTATATACATTCAGGGCACTTGGTTTCCTTCGTTTCCATCTTTGTCGCGAACCAAAGTAGGTTCGCTGCTGTAAAGCTCTCGACTTCCATTCATGGCGGGATCCTGAACAACACTGTATTACACTGCCGAATCGGATTGAATTAGAAATCTTGTTTCAGACAGTAAGCGACACTAAATTCGCTGCCATGCGGTGAAGTATAGCTAATCCTGATTCATACACCGCACAAGATTGTGCGTCAACAGGACCTTGGTTACTTTCGGCCAGTGTATGGAGCCTTCTGCAAGATCTTCGCCCAACCCGCATGCTAATATCCGGTTACCCGAGAGAGGCTGGATTACGCCTGAAAATGCTCGACGCTATTCAATCACGTGGCCTCAGCTGATACTTTAATTACGACGTGACGCGCCCTTTGTTAATGCTCTGGCAATCGACTAAAGCCTCCGGATCAGTCGTAATCACAAAAAATCCGTGAACGCTCAGTCATAAATTATTGATACCAATGCGCCCGACAGCGTCAGTGCTTTAAAATAGAGAATACGGTCGACGGTAAGGCTGTTTACTTCGCTCGTAATCGACGTGTAATAAAGAGACTCCGATAAACATCGCTCTGCAGTCGTACAATCGCTCATTTTGAATGGAAAGAGCATTTAATGGCCAGTGCCAGATGAGCAAACAAGGCGAGTGCCGGTTTTGAGGAGCAGGGAATTCTGATTCGTTTTCTCGCATTCGAAGAAGCGGTAAACTTATTTTTCTTTCAACATAACACGGAGTTCAGCCAGCAGTACATGTGGAGGACTCTGTCTCAGACTACATTCGGAATCCAGATTACTACTTGTGAGATACATCGGCCGTAATGAACGTTTCTTTCACGCTGTTTCCCCACTGCCATTCAAGCGAACGGTGCGCTAGTTCCTTCTTTCCGTCTGAAACACTTAGACTGCGTAGTTTAAGCACGAAGTGAACCAGAACGGATTTTGCAACACCTGCAGACTCATGACTAACAATTCAGTTTCCCCTTAAAATTATAAGATAATACGGCGATCGTATGCAATGCTTTGCCATTCGGTAATTGATTGGCAGGTAGTGTTGGAATAATCATTACGTAAGCGTTTTTGCATAACATATATTTTCATGCAAGGAGTATACCCTTCGATTATTCATTAGAACTGAGCATTTTCTGAACCGTCAGTCACTAAATATTTAGTGGATGAAGCGTTTTAGCAGAGTTGTGCCACACACGGGCTACATGCCGTAGACAAGCTGAGCTAATTTCAGCATCTGTTGGAGCCGCGCTTTGTACATCTCTGACGAAACAGATAAAGCTCTCATTCGATACAGAATGAAGGTCTCGTTCGAAATGGAAATCTATTCTGTCCTCTGTCCTGTTCGTTAAAAGACTTAAACCTCGCAGCCAAAACGGGAATAGGATGTATATGCAGACACGGGACTACAAAAGCACTATGTCATCTTAAAAAACTTGTATAAACCGAAGCCTATTACCGACTATAACACATACCTAAGACACGGCAATTTGACGTGGACAGTTTGATAATCCTTCAGTTTATTGCAGATCAGCATGCAGTAGATGATGGAGGAGAAAGTAGTAGCTTAAGGTTCGTTTATGTTTGAACACTGCTTATTGTATTGTAAGAATACATGTAAATGATTTGTGGAAAATAATGCACTATTAAGTTAATGAAATAACATGGAATTGCGGATTTATTATTATCAGGCAGATTATTTCCCATAGTGCAATAATGTGTGCGATGATTTGATGAGGCAAATGCGTCGCCTAATGTACGTTACAAATATTTTCGTAATTATCTTCGTCTCTTGCACATCTTTTGTCAGAAGTGAACGAAAATCATTTAACTGGATTTCTGTAAATGGAAACATACTATTAATTTTTGTCTTTTTTTGTTGTGAAAATTGCATAAAATTCCAGCGCTGCATAAAATTCCCGCTGCTAATATTTCGTTTCCTCAAAAACATTTTGCAGCTGCTAACCTTCCTGGAAAGAAGAAGTGTCAGGCATTTAAACACTACGAAAATGTACATGGTTTTTTTATTTTTCAGCCACTAGATGGCGGCAAAGTAAATAACGCAATTAAATCTGCTTTACTCCAAAGCTTACTGAATGTACAAGTGGTTCTTATTGTTCGCGTAATGGACAATGTAGAAAATCGTTGAGGCCTAAATGAATAACCTTGTACTCGCACGCCCAGTCAAATACCAATATAAAGGAATGCACTGCTGGTATTCCAGTCTCTTTCCTCAAGTTCGACACACACTCCTGAACAGAGGCACTTCTTTAAACATTTCCTGCCCGAATTATGGAAAAAAATACCAAATGATTTAGTATTTCGGGGAGAATATTACCGAACGAACTAAAAACAGAGCAGCGATTTGTAATACATACATTTGTTTTAATTTGTGTACAAAACAGAAGTGTGTTTTCTGTGTCTCGTCAGGCCGTATTCATTGTAGTTTACTTACTTATTGCATTAGTATTATTAGTTTACGTTAAGTAAAAGGATACGAAACCAGATTATGAAATGAAATGTCAAAAGACCCGAAAACTTGTGAGAAATTAACACCACAGAAGTACGACCAGTTTTTTGTCGTCTTTGGGCAGAGAGATTGAACTATCGCAGCCAAAGAGTTTCCTGTGCTACAGCGGAGGTACACAGACGTCCAGCAGTTCACCACTGCATAAATTCAGCCACCATTCTGTTTCTATGGCTCTAGAAAGTGGACGGGATTTTTAAGTCCAGTCGGATAGGAAAGTAAGGAGCAGTCTAAAAGAAGGAATAGTAGACGGGTTTGTGGAAGACAGCAAGCGTTCGCAGGCGTCTTTCCGTCACGGTGAGATGACGCAGGAGATAACCGCAGTTGCTCTCTTGAATGGCAATTAGCGGCTACTTACCACAGGCAGAAGCGTGTAACTGCGAAACCACTTGAAGACGACAGAAACCTCTGTCTCATGGGACTACGTAACGTAAGACAATTCCAGGAAGCGGGCTATGTTCACTTGCTTCTTTTGACAATGGTCGAAATGGGCGACTATACACGTGCTCGCGTTGCGACCTTGAGCGAGGCATGTGATCTAATCAGGACGGACAAATGATCGGCTCGTGCTGCTTCCGTTACACAGCTGTCTACGTACCTAATGAGATTGCTTAGCTAACACAGTCTGTCCATCGGGGCGTGTCCTCGAAACACACTTGGAATGATTACAAGGAGTCATCATTACTCTGCTCAAAAAGGACATAGCCATAATTCGAAACGATTTTGTTACAGATATGGCTCTATACTGCGAGCCCAGTATTGAGCATCTGCAATGCTTTGAGGGAGCAAAGAGAACGAATAATAAAAGACGTCAGTATATCGTTCGCAACTGACTACCGTATTGTGAAACTAACTGTATTGATACGAAATGTCTTCTACACTGGATGAACCAGACCACCTTGAACCAGAACACCTCCGACAAACCTTCGAGGCTGGTAGTACGGACTGAAAGAAGAAAGAAAAAAAAAAGTCTTCAATCCGATTAAAATTACTTGACAGTTGACGGCTGTCACTTACCGTTACAGTGTTGCCACATCGGCTGCCGCTCCGTTAAAGGCGACACGCGAACATAGCCGGTGACTTAACAAGTGCCGAAATTCATGTAACGCTGAGCAATGTTGCAAGCGGATGCCGTCAGGTATTGCGGGAATCACAGCCTCGTGATGTGCAATATATCCGAGAAAACCACTGATAACAACCTGTGGCAGAACTATTAATCTCGCTCACTTTGTTCATGGCAACTGACAGACCGCTGCGAGCAATCAAAAGACGAAAAAACTTCAGTTTCGACACTAAAGCCGAACTGTAATCGCTCGCTTTCGTCGGTTTCCTGAAATTACACTCATACTGGCTATATGAGCTGACGCGGTACTGACCAGTGAGCAGCCATCGTTGACGCTCTGTTACAGGTTAGAGGCGACACAGGCAGATTCCGAACGAAAGGAAGAATGACGCGTGGAAAAAATAAGAGGAAATAAAAATGGTGAGACAAAAGGTTAAAAATAAAAAATTACATTTAAACCATTAATTGAAAATAATAGTCAATCTGATAAAGACTGGAACAGGAAAGGGAGGTAATGACAGTGGCACGTAAAGTGGAATGATCATATAAAATTAATTGTTGGTAAGGCGGGTACCAGGTTGAGATTCATTGGGAGAGTGCTTAGAAAATGTAGTCCATCAACAAAGGAGGTGGCTTACAAAACACCCGTTCGACCTATACTTGAGTATTGCTCATCAGTGTGGGATCCGTACCAGATCGGTCTGACGGAGGAGATAGAGAAGATCCAAAGAAGAGCGGCGCGTTTCGTCACAGGGTTATTTGGTAACCGTGATAGCGTTACGGAGATGTTTAATAAACTCAAGTGGCAGACTCTGCAAGAGAGGCGCTCTGCATCGCGGTGTAGCTTGCTCGCCAGGTTTCGAGAGGGTGCGTTTCTGGATGAGGTATCGAATGTATTGCTTCCCCCTACTTATACCTCCCGAGGAGATCACGAATGTAAAATTAGAGAGATTAGAGCGCGCACGGAGGCTTTCAGACAGTCGTTCTTCCCGCGAACCATACGCGACTGGAACAGGAAAGGGAGGTAATGACAGTGGCACGTAAAGTGCCCTCCGCCACACACCGTTGGGTGGCTTGCGGAGTATCAATGTAGATGTAGATGTAGATGTAGAAATTTCTCTATAGGACCACTAGCAATGATGATACCTTCAAAAGGTTCAACCTCATGCAATGTCGCATGAAACTTACCTACTGTAGGCTGATCTCTGTGGTGGTCATAATTTAACATATGCCGCCGAATCGCGTCTTGTACGAGAGGATCCAGCAGTATTTGGCTAATGTTGTGTACGAAAGGTACGTATTTCCTTCGTTTTGTGTGTGTGTATGTGTAGGTGAGCGCGCGCTGGTTTTTGGCGTGGTTACCATGTCTGGCCAAAGGCGAAATAAGAGGGCCAAGCCCAGGACTCGGGATCCAAAACACACAGAGAACTAAAGGCACACGAGGAATTGGAAGTGAAATGACCATTTGTTGTGGCAGTTTGGCAGCGGCGAACAATTCGAGCGGTCTGATTGTAAGAAGATAGTTGCAACGCGTGAGGTATCGACTATAAAGTGATTTTAGTCAGACTATAGAAAACATGGACTCTTAAGGACCATATTTTAGGAACTGCGAGCACTTGTTCATCTTAGCTCTGTGAAACACATATCTTCTACTGAAGTTGTGCGTTTATGGGAAGCAAGTACCTTGGGGATGTATTAAAGTATCGAAGACCAACACGAGCTCATGTCTCTTAAGATACGCGTTTTAGAGCCCATCTTTACTAAACGTTTTTACTGTCAGTAGAGTTCTGATTCACCCTACATAGAACAGTACACGTTGCGTTGGACACTGGTCTCAAGTTTAAACGGTGAATTGGACCATTCCTCGAACACAGATACCCTCCTTGGCATGGTTTGCTCTTGCTATTCACTATCCGATCGCGCCTTGCGATTCGGTCCAGATCATTAACTTTCGGATGGTTCCACTTCATTGCTTTATAATTCAGCGATACTGCAGTTTAGCGACCACTTGACAGCTGTTGCATAAGGAAAGAAATCACCTAACGCTTGCTAATGAAGGGAAAGTCGCTGAAAACACGGTATATATACTGAATTATGCATTTCTGTAATGGCAGCAATGTGTAGGGAAAAACCTAACTTTCGCTTAAACATGATGCGGCTGTGTGGACTTTTGTTACCTAAGCACCGCACTGAAAGCTTCTCACCTTGTCTGTCGTCCAGGAGTAGAATGGATTGCAAATAAAGCCCACGTGGCTTATTGCTCTCGCGTCAATCGCAGTCTGACAAATTTACGATATCGCATTAGCGGCCGGAATAAATTCAATCAGTCATGTAAGCGCATTAACTGCGTTTCACGTCGTTGTATAAAGCAGATAATTTGTAGTAAATTACAGAGTTCATTAAAACATTCGTCTTCGATTTTTTAGCATGTAGTTGCACTAGATGTGAAAAATAGTTGTTAAGGAGCAAAAAAAGTCGGTGCCTCACACAATAACCGCAAAAGAAGCTTTGTCATGTCTTCCTAACCCTTAGATAAAGCATGCGTCTAAAAACATACAGGTAAAAAGTGGAAATTCTGAAGTGTATACTGTAATGTTCGCAATAGGACATACCAGACCGCATAGGATAACAAAACCTAGTTCCACTGTGGCACAGATGTGAAAAAAGGACTACATAAAAAAATGGCGATGAAAACTCCGCCCATGTTTTGAAAATTCGGAGAAAGTGTGTTGTCAAACGGTCATAGGTCACAGAAATCAGCGTATTCACCTCGCCAACAACATATGAGAAAACACTACAACATCAAAGCCATGACAAGTTGTAGATTGTGTAGCAGACTAGCTACCAACATAAATATCCAATAGCTTCATGTAAGTTAGAAAATAAAATAACCCACTGAAGATAGCACAACAAGTGTTGAAATATTTCTGGGTAAAACGAAACTGAAAAGGTGTCTTGCATAAGGAGGAATTCATCGTCCTATTTTCACAGCAAGCATGGACATAAGAAGAACTGCAACATCACAAGATGATTAAATTCACACTGTTGATCGATCCTCCTGAATTAATGCTGCGAAACGCAGACAAGTAAAGCTGCTTTCATTTAGTCGCAGGAACCGATACCATATACTAAGAACATACTCATAACAGGTTTTGATGATATCCTTGTTTACATATAAACATAAGTATATAAACACACACTATGTATATATATATATATATATATATATATATATATATATATATATATATATATATATATATATATAATTTTGTGTGTGTGTGTGTGTGTGTGTCTCGTATTAAAGTCCTCGGAACGTTTTGTTTTTGTTTTTCTTCCCGCATCTCTTTGCCTAAATGTTGACGTCGCTAGTGACGTTGATGGAGTCGATCACACCCAGGCGTAAACAATCACTGGTCAGCGATTAAGCCTCGCCGAGTGCGGGGCCAGCGGTTCGTTAAGAGGAGCTCGCTAACGCGACCGGCGCAAAGAGGCAGGCATCTAACTGCTGCGTGCTCGCTTTGTGCGGAGCCCTGAAGTGAACGCTAATTCGCCGTGCGTCGCAGCTCCACTAGGCCCTTAGCATCCTCATCACACGTCCAAAGTCAAAACGATAATAGTAAACTAAAGCTGTTATCAACTGGAACATTTCAATAACATACTACTTACACTTGGGGTGCGCGCACGCAACGTTCCGGTTGCTATTCCACACTACGTTAGCACCCGCTGCATCGCCCGCATACACTGTATTTTGTAAGGGGTCTGTAGGCCCTTACTATAAATTTGCACTCGGCACAGGTCGATAGGGCGAACAATCGATTGTGTCGTGTTGCGAGAGCGAGTGTGGAGTTGAGCCAGTGCCATGTTGCGGGTAGAGGTGTGTGGAGGTCGTTGTTGAAATGCAAGGCTGTAACGGAGAAGGGAGTCGCCATCGCCGTGGTTAGACCCCTTTTGTAATTGATTAATTCCGGGAAAGTGAAGAAGTATCAGTACGAAAATGATCAGTGATGTTTCTAGTGCCGAGTTTTGTGGTTTCGCGTCTACCGCGCCGGCATCACCTTGGATTGCAGTGTTGGATGCAGCGATGGGTTAGCGTCTGACGATAATGGAAAATGAAGAAGCCTGTGCTGAGATTAGCCGTAATTAGATATGACGAAGGCAGTGGCTGTCTCCCTTTTTTGTGTTTTTGAGACGAATATAGGTTCGTAATTAGTGAAACTGTGTTGGTGTTTTTCTTGTTACCAGACATTTCATTATTACAGTATTGAACAAGACGAACTGGAAAGTAACAACTTCCGTAGCAGTCAGTTCCGATTACCAGTCCCATTAGGTACACGGTCATATTAATAATAAATATTGGGCTGCTATTCCATCAGATCAGGTCGGGATAAATAAACGGAGGTGTTACAATTGGCTGCAGATATTTTTCTGTTTGTCTTTCTTTTTTTTTATCAAACTTTTATGTTGTTCACAAGTTTCAAGATCATCTAAGCTTTTCACACTAATCAAGGCCGCATGGTCTTTCCCGGGTGTACTTCTGCCCAAAAAGCGAACCTGGCAGCTGGAGACCAAAGTTTTTGTTAATCATGCCTTTTGCGTTCTTGTGGAGACATTTCCAGAGCAACTTTCATCCCTAACAAATATTTCTTTATGTCTAACCGAGAAGTGAAAGACCAATTTTCATAAATTTTACTCTAAATTTTTTTTAATGTAATGAAATGAGTTTCCAGAAACACTGAAACAAGTGTTGATTTATGTCTAACCGAAAAGTCAAATAACAATTGGCATAGATGTAGCCTTAAAAATCCTATAGTAGTTCTTTAGTAATTATCTACTTTCGAAGAAACTTTCACTATTTTATCCCTTGGAGACTAAATTTTAAAAAATGTGGAAACGCGTATTTTTTATTTTCTGACTGAGAAACCAAATACCAGTCTTCGTAATTCTAGCTTCAAAATTTACCCTTTCTCACCCCGTTAGCCTTAGAATTTCGAAAAATCCCTTCTTAAGCGAATCCTACAGTATGATTCACAAGTTCTCCAAATTTCGAGTTTCTGTCCTTAGAGGTTTGGGCTCGGCGATGGTCAGTCAGTCAATACATTGCGTTTTATATATAGAGGAGACGCGGGAACATACCAAGAGGCAGCACACTGAAACGGTCTCTGGCCGCGGAAACCTTCCATATCACTGATTTGAAAACTGCCATTATTTAGCAGGAATTGTCATATTGGGGGTGATACGACCAATGGCATTTACCGATCCATTTACAGGGATACCTACCGTCTACGTGGGAACCGAACGAAGATGCAACTTGGCGTAGTTCACATTTGCAGATCATTTCCATTAGTGAAACAAGCGATGAGTGAGAGTAAGAGCATTAGGGCCGCCTGCGGACAGAACCCCGAACCTTTGAATCTGCTGTCCGAAATTTACCCACAGAGCCAAACTCTGCCTATTAATCTCTCTTGTGGTTTCCATTGGTCACTTCAAGCGGTGACAGAATGGTTCCTTCAGCAAAGGCCGCAGCTGAGTTACCCTGAGACGGCGGTTGTGACCGAGCGGTTCCAAGCGCTGCAGTCCGGAACCGCGCTGCTGCTACGGTAGCAGGTTCGAATCCTGCCTCGGGCATGGATGTGTGTGTTGTTCTTAGGTTAGTTTGGTTTAGGTAGTTCTAAGTCTAGCGGACTGATGACCTCAGATGTTAAGTCCCACAGTGTTCAGAGTCATTTGCACATTTGAGTTACCCTGCATCCCCCCCTTCCGCGGGACTGTTGCTCAGCTGCCCTTGTCGCAGATGACATGTTTAATACCAGCCTACCTTCTTCCAACTGGTATTACAAAGTGAATTCAGAAATAGTGTTTCAGTCTTCTTTAGAAAAAGTTCTTTTTTCTTAAGGAAGGATGTATCGATTACTAGTTTCGACCAGTTAAATGGCCATCTTTACATCACATAATAGAAGGCAGTGTCTATATGAACTACTGAAGAAAGACACTTTTTCATAGCAACGTTTACGATTCCAACTACAATTTTGACTTTGGGGTTGTAAATGTGATTGTGCCAAGCGTCTTTGCATCAGAAGTCGATGCAGTCACTGCTTTCTACTATGTGATCTGAAGATGACCATTTAACTGGTCGACACTACTAATCGATGTATCTTTCGTTGCGATCTCGGCAAATGAATTTTTTTCTAAACTGTGTACGAGGTGTGTGAGAAATATAGTGAGACTGGCAACACTGCGAGTGATCTGGCAACGCTGTGCTGTTTCGCTTGTGAAGACCGATGTGTTCCTCCCTTCCAGACGCTCTGCCCGAGATTCAGCTCCTTACAGCCGTCACGTGATTTCTGAGAGCGCCATTACTGAAGTTGTCTTTGTTGTGTGGTACGAAAATGGGACAACGGAATTTAGAACATTATGCCACCACGTTTTGTGTTAAAGTTGGGGAATCCCCACGTGTGACTTTTGAAAAGTTGGAACAGGCCTATGGGGAACATTCCTCATCAAGAGCACACGTATTTTCGCTGGCACAAATCAATCATTCTTGGGAGGCCGAGAACATGTTGAAGATGAACCTCGTTCAGGAAGTTCTTCAAAAACCGATGAAAACTTCGAACGTGTGCGTGCTGTTGTTAGACTGTTCCTTCACGACAGACTGTGAACAAAGTGTTTTACAAAGATGTCTTTACAAGCTTCAGGAAAAGGGTGAATGGAGTGAGACCGGACATTCCAGACAAGTGGATGCTGCATGATGACAACGCGCCATTTCACACAGCCACTTCCATCAGGGAATTTTTTACCTTTTGTTCCACGGCCCCCATATTCACCTGATGAGTCGTTGTACGTTTTTCTTTTCCCGAAATTGAAAAAGTCTTAAAAGGACGTCATTTTGGGGGCTGTGCAGAACACTGAAAAGAATGTGACCGACATGCTCAAGGCCTTTTCAGCGCTGCTATCAAGACTGGGAACGCAGACTTCGCCGGTGTAGCTGCCGAAGGGAACTATTTTGACGGGGCAATATTGTTGTTTGAAAAATATAAACTTAAAAAGATAAAAAGTCAGGCTCATTATTTGTCTCACACACCTCGTATTTATACACTACTGGCCATTAAAATTGCTACACCAAGAAGAAATGCAGATGATAAATGGGTATTCATTGGACAATTATATTATAATAGAATTGACATGTGATTACATTTTTACGCAATTTGGGTGCATAGATCCTGAGAAATCATTACCCAGAACAACCACCTCTGGCCGTAATAACGGCCTTGATACGCCTGGGCAATGAGTCAAACAGAGCTTGGATGGCGTGTACAGGTACAGCTGCCCATGCAGCCTCAACACGGTTCCACAGTTCATCAAGAGTAGTGACTGGCGTATTGTGACGAGCCAGTTGCTCGGCCACCATTGACCAGACGTTTTCAATTGGTGAGAGATCTGGAGAATGTTCTGGCCAGGGCAGCAGTCGAACATTTTCTGTATCCACAGAGGCCCGTACAGAACCTGCAACATGCGCTCGTGCACTATGCTGCTGAAATGTGGGGTTTCGCAGGGATCGAATGAAGGGTAGAGCCACGGGTCGTAACACATCTGAAATGTAACGTCCACTGTTCAAAGTGCCGTCAGTGCGAACAAGAGGTGACCGAGACGTGTAGCCAATGGCACCCCATATCATCACGCCGAGTGATACGCCACTATGGCGATGACGAATACACGCTTCCAATGTGGGTTCACCGCGATGAAAAAAATGACGTTTTGCCATTCGTGCACCCAGGTTCGTCGTTGAGTACACCATCGCATGCGCTCCTGTCTGTGATGCAGCGTCAAGGGTAACCGCAGCCATGGTCACCGAGCTGATAGTCCATGCTGTTGCAAACGTCGTCGAACTGTTCGTGCAGATGGTTGTTGTCTTGCAAGCGTCCACATGTGTATATTCAGGGACCGAGACGTGGCTGCGCGATCGGTTACAGCCATGCGGATAAGATGCCTGTCATCTCGACTGCTAGTGACACAAGGCCGTTGGGATCCAGCACGGCGTTCCGTATTACCCTCCTGAACCCACCGATTCCATATTCTGCTAACAGTCATTGGATCTCGACCAACGCGAGCAGCAATGTCGCGATACGATAAACCGCAATCGCGATAACCTACAATTCGACCTTTATCAAAGTCGGAAACGTGATGGTACGTATTTCTCCTCCTTACACGAGGCATCACAACAGCGTTTCACCAGGCAACGCCGGTCAACTGCTGTTTGTGTATGAGAAATCGGTTGCAAACTTTCCTCATGTCAGTACGTTGTAGGTGTCGCCACCGGCGCCAACCTTGTGTGAATGCTCTGAAAAGCTGATAATTTGCATATGACAGCATCTTCTTGCTGTCGGTTAAGTTTCGCGTCTGTAGCACATCTTCGTGGTGTACCAATTTTAATGGCCAGTAGTGTACATCGCCTCCTACAACACTGTCAGGTAATTATCAACTCAGAACAGCGTCCAACTAGCGAATCAGTGATTCATACATAAGGGAATGGCTTGGGATTAGGACATGCGAGTACATGCGTCCTCAACGTGGCGGCCGAACTCCCTGGAACGGTGATACAGAAGAGGACACGGTCACGCGTGCCACGCAGGGCCGCGCTGTGGCGTGTGCCGTGTTCACAATGGGCCGTCACCTCGCATTTCCCGCGTTGATGCTCGCACGCTTCCGCCCAGCCCAAGGACGGACGCAAGGGCTTTGTAGAACGGTCTTCAGGTTGGTTCCGACTAGTGATGAGCTGAACTGTTACTTTCCGAAAACAGTGATTGCTGTTAAGGTTACTTTTCGGAAACTGTTATTTTTAGTTGTGGCTGTGACCTGTCACCGTTTTGAATAATATTCTAACGATTTCACAACTTGCATCTCTCCGCACTCCGCCAATGTTAAAACGTTCCTTCTGTTATTTGTCACCGAAGCTGTTACACTGTGATTAGTAACACATAACGGAGTGGACAGTGTCTTGAAAGGAGGGTATAAAATGAACATCAACAAAAGCAAAACGAGGATAATGGAATGTAGTCGAATTAAGTCGAGTGATGCTGAGGGAATTAGATTAGGAAACGAGACGCTTAAATTAGTAAAGGAGTTTTGCTATTTGGGGAGCAAAATAACTGATGATGGTCGAAGTAGAGAGGATATAAAATGTAGACTGGCAATGGGAAGGAAAGCGTTTCTGAAGAAGAGAAATTTGTTAACATCCAGTATTGATTTAAGTGTCAGGAAGTCATTTCTGAAAGTATTTGTATGGAGTGTAGCCATGTATAGAAGTGAAACATGGACAATAAGTAGTTTGGACACGAAGAGAATAGAAGCTTTCTAAATGTGGTGCTACAGAAGAATGCTGAAGATTAGATGGGTAGGTCACATAACTAATGAGGAGGTATTGAATAAAATTGGGGAGAAGAGGAGCTTGTGGCACAACTTGACTAGAAGAAGGGGTCGGTTGGTAGGACATGTTCTGAGACATCGAGGGATCACCAATTTAGTACTGGAGGGCAGCGTGGAGGGTAAAAATCGAAGAGGGAGATAAAGAGATGAATACACTAAAGAGATTCAGAAGGATGTAGGCTGCAGTAGGTACTGGGAGATGAAGCTTGCACAGGATAGAGTAGCATGGAGAGCTGCATCAAACCAGTCTCAGCACTGAAGAACACAACAACAACTAACAAGCACTGGCAAGTACCGGGTGATCAAAAAGTCAGTATAAATTTGAATAAATCACGGAATAATGTAGATAGATAGGTACAATTTGACACACATGCTTGGAATGGCATGGGGTTTTATTAGAACCAAAAAAAAAACAAAAGTTGAAAAAATGTCCGACAGATGGCGCTTCATCTGATCAGAATAGCAATAATTGTCATTACAAAGTAAGACAAAGCAAAGATGATGTTCTTTACAGGAAATGCTCAGTATGTCCACTATCATTCCTCAACAATAGCTGTAGTCGAGGAATAATGTTGCGAACAGCACTGTAAAGCATGTCCGGAGTTATGGTGAGGCATTGGCGTCGGATGTTGTCTTTCAGCATCCCTAGAGATGTCGGTCGATCACGATAGACTTGAGACTTCAGGTAACCCCAAAGCCAATAATCGCACGGACTGAGGTCAGGGGGCCTGGGAGGCCAAGCATGACGAAAGTGGCGGCTGAGCACACGATCATCACCAAACGACGCGCGCAAGAGATCGTTCACGCGTCTAGCAAAATGGGGTGGAGCGCCTGGTTCTAATAAAACCCCATGTCATTCCAAGCATGTGTGTCAATTTTTACCCCTCTATCTACATTATTCCCTGGTTCATTAAGTTTTCAAATTTATATTGACTGTTTGATTACCAGGTATATCTGTTGAATGGTATATCTGGACAGGGTAAATGTGTCACTGCTGCGAAAAAGAAGGTGATTACTTGTCAGAAGCGATTGTTACGAATTGAGGTTGGCGTTTTCAGCAACCTTAGTGACAATATTACAGTGTGCATGTGCACGTATTCTTCCCCAGCTGTTTCATGACAGACAATACCTGAGAAGTGGACACGACAGTGCACAGAGAGAATATCATTCCAAAAAAAAGTCTGTAATATGTATGGTTAATATTTGTTCATCCTGTGAATTCTTAAATATCCTCGGAAATTCCCAGTGACCTATGGCCCTGGCGTTCATTCACGGCCGCCTATAGCCGGCTGCGGTTCACTTCCTCGGCTGTAGATAGGTTATACATCGATAGCTTGTGGCACAAGGTTCTTCGAACGAAGTACAGATGTCAGTCCACAGAGAGCACACTGCGTTCAATGCTAGAATGTTACTTGTGACTTACGCTGGTCTAGAGAACATCCGAAAAAACGTATGACTCCATGATAGCAGAGGTGCCGCTAAACAGATGGCTCGCAGTCTACTCTGAATTCACCACCAGATACTGATAACTTATTATTACGGAAACTGTGACTTATCAGTAACTAGTTATTTTTAACAGTTTCGTTATTTGTCGCCCAGCCCTGGTTACTACACTGCGTGGTTAACTGTCCCCTGCGGAGGATTATTACAAGTATTATTCGGACCCAATCTTATTGGATATCCTAAATACTGGCCTTTCTCCCAGGAGTAGAAGAGTTTCGTACAGTCAGATTAGACAGAAGGAAGTTTTAATTCATACATTTGTCATCCATCCGACATGTCAATATCGACTTACAGCAGAAAACATCCACAAAATAGGCGCTTCAGTCTGGAACCTCGGGACCGCTACGGTCGCAGATTCGAATCCTGCCTCGGTCATGGATGTGTGTGATGTCCTTAGGTTAGTTAGGTTTAAGTAGTTCTAAGTTCTAGAGGACTGATGACCTCAGATGTTAGGCCCCATAGTGCTCAGAGCCATTTGAACCATTTTTTAATATCGGAGACACCGAAACAGGCTAACTGCCCTGTAGCGTTTCGTGGCCATTGTAATTGTGGGTAAATATCTTCTGTCTTCTTAGGCGGCGCCACATACTTCTTCAGCATTTTTAGGTGTCCATAAAATATCTCTCTTCTTCCGCGGTGTCTAATATTTATTCTCTTTTTTTATATAAACTTCTTTATTGTTCCTTAGTTTCCATTTCCCATTGTCGTGTTTGGTCATAAGATTTTTCTCATTATTTTCCTTTCCTGCTTTTCTATTTCATGTAATTCTTTACCTGGATATAACGAAAGAGTTTCTGAAGTACAAAAAGTCATTCTGGTCTAATAACAGTGTTGTACTGCAGGAGTTTTGCATTTACGGAAATACATATTTATTGCTATATAGATCTTTTGTTAACTGAGAAACCACCTCCATTTGCTCGCTGTTGCTAAATTAGTTTTTGTCCAAAGCTGCCGGGTGGAGTGGCCGTGCGGTTCTAGGCGATACAGTCTGAAGCTGCGCGGCCGCTACGGTCGCAGGTTCGAATCCTGCCTCGGGCATGGATGTGTGTGATGTCCTTAGGTTAGTTAGGTTTAAGTAGTTCTAAGTTCTAGGGGACTGATGACCTCACAAAGTTAAGTCCAATAGTGCTCAGAGCCATTTGAACCATTTTGTCCAAAGCTCGGTTGCATTATTTCACGAAGACATTTAATTTCGGTAGCCGTTTTTATTCTGCAACAATTCCCTTGTATTTCGGTGCCTCTTTCGCAAATGTCTTATAATCCGCCTTTTTAAACTTATACATAGACCTGCTTTGGAAGCTATCTCCTGCACGAGATTTATCTGCATTGTTGCATCTTTTATTTATTCAGCAAGATGGAAGGTCATCTGCAAAAGATTATCCCTTTCTCTCCCAACTGTGATTCTTTTTCTTTAATTCCTTCTTCTGTTATTTCCCTCCATTCTCTCACCAACTTTTCTAGTACATCACTGAACAGCAGCGGGAACAATCCAGCTCCTTATCGTACACCAATTCTGCTCTGAAAAGCCATTTAGGCTTGGCAAAAAAATTTAATTTTGCGTCTTGTATTTGTTAGTATGTTTATGATGGCCACTGAATTCTTGTCAGCTGGATCTGCGCGAACGATAAAGTGAGATGGTAATAACAGTATGATTATTCCTAATTCCGCTATGTCCACCTGAACGAAGCTCAAGGGAAAAGGATGATGGTCTTAGAACACGCTTAGCGGAGATGGAGCTTGATATGTGACGCCTCAGGCAACGTCAACAAGTTCAAGGTCACCACTGAAATGCTTTGCAAGTGCCCAGTTGGACAATCAGTGTAAAGAACCTCGCTTTTATTCAGCCTGTGAGCGTTATTGAAGTATATCCTCTGTTTTGTTTCTTTTGTAAATCACTTTTTACCTGTTAGGTTCCTCCCCGTGTCACCTGCGCGGGCGACCGGCGCCGAGGTATTGGCTGGCTGCGCCGCCGTCGCTCTATTTTCGCCAGCTGTGAGCCACGAGCGCGGCGCGTGCGGAGCGAGAATCTCGCGAAGACGGCGCGTGCCAGCACAGATACCTGTTGTTGTTCACCGCCTGTTTGTAAATCACGCGGCAGACGACACCGCCAACGCACGGGACTGTTTGCCACATCGGAGGAAACACGAAATCTACATATCCTATAAAAATTCCCGTTTACAATGGTTCCTGCGGATCACGGCAGTTCGCATAGTTTTTGCACTTCAGACAGCATCGAGATAAGATGGCGTGGCGTACAAAATGGGACTTGCCTAATGTGGATCGTTTGCGTCGCAACAAGCCACGTCGGTCGTCAAACTGTGTGAACAGTTTCAGAAAAAAATGGTTCAAATGGCTCTGAGCACTATGGGACTTAAACTTCTGAGGTCATCAGTCCCCTAGAACTTAGAACTACCTAAATCTAACCAACCTAAGGACATCACACACATCCATGCCCGAGGCAGGATTCGAACCTGCGACAGTAGCGGTCGCGCGGTTCCAGACTGTAGCGCCTAGAACCGCTCGGCTACTCCGGTCGGCAGTTTCAGAAACCACGAGGAAATTTGTGAGATGACATTATTGCCTTCGACAGTAATTATATTTTATTTTCCATCGTTGACCAGCTTCACCTATTGTATCCTTTTCAAGTGGTTATTTGACTAGCGTAAGTAAAAACTCCCAAGCAACACGGTCACCAACATATAGCGGGCTAACATAAATTTTAGGGGCAAGAAGTGACGCGTAAAATTGATATTCAAACTCATTAATCATTGTAGCTGAGAACGAAAAACGTTATTTCAGACTTTTGTTGTTGTTGTTGTTTGTGGTCTTCACTCTGTTTTGATGCACCTCTTCTTGTTAATGTATCCCGTGCAAACCTCTTCATCTCTACATAGTTACCTGCTTGCGACATTCAAGCCTTAGTCTCTCTTCACAATCCCTTCCCCCTCCCCCACAAAAGACACTTCCTCCCATTACCGAATCACCAATTCCTTGAACCCTCAGGATGTGTCCTATCAGCTGATCCCTTCTTCTAGTCAAGTTGTCCTGTAAATTTCTTACTTCCCCCTTTCGATTCAGTACTTCCTCATGCGTTATTCGTACCACACGTCTTACTTCAACAATCTTCTAGAACAGCACATTTGGAGAGATTCTATTCTCTTCTCGTCTGAATTGGTTGTTGTTCACGTTTCACTTCCGTAAAAGACTGTACTCAAGACAAACAGCTTCGGAAAAGATTTTCTAACACTTAAGTTCATATTATATGATAACTCTTGTTTTTCAGTAATTCAAAAAAAACGGTTCAGATGTCTCTGAGCACTAAGGGACTTAACTTCTGAGGTCATCAGTCCCCTAGAACTTAGAACTACTTAAACCTAACCAACCTAAGGAGATCACACACATCCATGCCCGAGGCAGGATTGGAACCTGCGACCGTAGCGGTCGCGCGGTTCCAGACTGTAGCGCCTAAAACCGCTCGGCCACGCCGGCCGGCTTTCAGTAATTCGTTTCTTACTATTGCAAGTCTGTATTTGTATCTTCCTTGCTTCGGCCACCAACAGTTTATTTTTCCGGCCAAATAGCAAAACTCATCTAATACTTTTAGCGTCTCAGCCACTAGTCTAACTGCCTCAGCATCGCCTGATTTATCTCGTTTACATTACACTTCCTATGTTTTCCTTTTATTGATGTTCATAATGTAATCTCTTTTTCAATACATTTTCCATTCCGTTCATTTGCTTCGCCAAGTTAGCAAACTCTGAAAGAAATAAAATGTCATCGTAAAACCGGGAAGTTTTTATTTCTTCTCTATGAATTTCCAAATTTTTTCTTGGCTTCTTTCACAGCTTGTTCATGTACAGATTGAACAAGACACTGGAAAACTAACATGTAGCGTCCAACCTCGTCCAAAAATGTTTTTGCAAAATGTGGACTGCCACTTAAAAATTTCTAATGCAAATCAGCATTTCGCAAGCCACCGTGTGGTCAGTGGTGGAGGGTACACTGCGTACCAGCATAAATGTATACCGTCTGATATCTTTAGTGGATGCCTTGTCCTTGGTACTAGCCGACGACGGAAGGAAGGTCGAACAAGTTCGTATGCTTGCTCCGAGGGAGAGTGGGTTCTATTCCCACGAGGGTCGCGTGCTGAGCCGCAGAAGACACTCCTGCTCCCGCCTACCTACTAACCTAACCACTTCCGTCTTATTTTACTATTGTCCGTTCAACTGATTTTTCATTACGTTTGTACCCTTCTCAATTTTAGTGCCCGAATCTCCCGGCTAGAAGGAAGCATTTACTCCGTTATGATGTTAACCTTTCATCGGATTCGTTGGTATCGGCTGTAGTGAGATGTCTCTTGTTCCGTGAGAGCCATCGTCCCCGATGTGACCAGTATACCGCCCCACCTCATTTACCTCTCTTCCAGTTATTTCTCATCTCTGGCACCAACACTGCTTTCAGTGCCTCGATTTTACCACTCCTACGTGCTGTCGCAATTGGATCAAATTTCTAAGTGACGTCACTAAGGCCAGACGGACTCTCTCTAGATCGAGAGACTGAGGACCTCACTGTTCAGTCGTTTAAGCCACCTCCTCCCCCCCCTCTCTCTCCTCGTCACCAGCCAACCGAAGCCTATACCCTTCGCAGGAACTTTCTAACGTATACGTTGTAGGATATCTTGGAGATGAGCGGAACTCCTTTGTTGAGCATCTGAAATGTAAAACAGGCCAAACTGAAACGAAAGATCGTAATGCATTCTTAAATGTAATGTAGAATGTCAGAGTAGTTATAAAGATTATATACACCATGAATTACGAAAACAAAATTACATCTAAACTGCCAAAACTGTCACGGATGACTTTCGAGAACTTATCAGACATTTGTTTTCGCATTCTCCAAATGTGTGATGTTGGCGCAATGATTGCCTATGAAAATTCGGGCTTCTACTAGCGCGTCAGACGGATGTCTTCCTAACACACTACCTGTACCTTGGTTGACTGGCGAATGTAGTTAACGAACCGATGTATAATCTAATAGACGGCAACAGTGGTTCGCGTCGATTATGCCCCTAGTTTCACAAAGACTGAGAGATTTGAGCAATGTTTAAAAAGGCCCGCAATACACTAAAATAATATGGTCAAAGATATACGTAAGAGTTCTATAAAATCTTTGGTGGTGTACTTTGACATGGAGTTTTAAGACTGTAAGCGGAAGTCAAATCTGTGACAAGGCATCGGCATTTAGTCTTGCCACGATCACGCTGAATTGTTTAAGCCGAATGCGAAGACGGTTCATTCGAAGAGACCTCTGCCGACACGGTTCTTGTCCAAAGAGACGCCTGTAATGATGTAATGGTCGAAGGGGCGTAAAAGCCTTCTCTTTCTCATTTGTACGACAAAACTGTTCCTAAAAAACATGGCGTGCAAAGTGTCCTGGCGTCCAGTCATGGCGAAATGACTCAATCAGGAGGACTGTGATCTCTGATGACGCAGAAACTTGAAACTTCCTGGCAGATTAAAACTGTGTGCCGGACCGAGACTCGAGCTCGGGACCTTTGCCTTTCGCGGGCAAGTGCTCTACCAACTGAGCTACCCAAGCACAACTCACGTCCCGTCCTCACAGCTTTACTTCTGCCAGTACCTCGCCTCCTACCTTCCAAACGTTACAGAAGCCTCCTGCGAACCTTGCAGAACTAGCACTCCTGAAAGAAAGGATATTACGGAGACATGGCTTAGCCACAGCCTAGGGGATGTTTCCAGAATGAGATTTTCACTCTGGAGCGGAGTGTGCGCTGATATGAAACTTCCTGGCAGATTAAAACTGTGTGCCGGACCGAGGCTCGAACTCGGGACCTTTGCCTTTCGCGGGCAAGTGCTCTACCGACTGAGCTACCCAAGCACGACTCACGCCCCGTCCTCACAATTTTAATTCCGCCAGTACCTCGTCTCCTACCTTCCAAACTTTACAGAAGCTCTCCTGCTAACCTTGCGGAACTAGCACTCCTGAAAGACAGAATATTGCGGGGACATGGCTTAGCCACAGCCTGGGGGATGTTTCCAGAATGAGATTTTCACTCTGGAGCGGAGTGTGCGCTGATATGAAACTTCCTGGCAGATTAAAACTGTGTGCCGGACAGAGACTCGAACTCGGGACCTATGCCTTCCGCAGGCAAGTGCTCAATTTTAATCTTCCAGGAAGCTTCATATCAGCGCAGACTCCGCTGCAGAGTGAAAATCTCATTCTGGACCATGAAACTTCTTACAAGGGAACCTCCCCATCGCACCCCCCTCGGATTTAGTTATAAGTTGGCACAGTGGATAGGCCTTGAAAAACTGAACACAGATCAATTGAGAAAACAGGAAGTAGTTGTGTGGAACTGTGAAAAAATAAGCAAAATATACAAACTGAGTAGTTCGTGGGAAGATAGGCAACATCAAGGAGACTGGAAGCGCAAGAGCGCTGTGGTCTCGTGGTAACGTGAGCAGGTGTGGAACGATAGGTCCTGGGTTCAAATCTCCCATCGAGAGAAGATTTTAATTTTTTATTTTCAATGTATGTGACAAACTCTTATGTTTTCATCACTTTTGTTGGAGTGATTATCACATCCACAAGAAAATCTAAATCGGGCATGGTAGAAGAATCTTTTCACCCATTCGCCAAGTGTACAAGCTAGGTGAGTCGACAACATATTCCTGTCATGTGACGCACATGCCGTCACCAGTTTCGTATAGAATATATCAGATGTGTTTTCCTGTGGAGGAATCGGTTGACCTATGACCTTGCGATCAAATGTTTTCGGTTCCCATTGGAGAGGCACGTCCTTTCGTCTACTAATCGCACGGTTTTGCGGTGCGCTCGCAGAACACAGACACTAAACTTATTACAGTGAACAGAGACGTCAATGAACGAACAGACAGATAATAACTATGCAAAAATAAAGTAAAATTTTCACTCGAAGGAAGACTTGAACCAAGGACCTCTCGTTCCGCAGCTGCTCACCCTACCACGGGACCACGGCGCTCCTGAGCTCACATAGTCCATGATGTTGTCTGTGAGACCAATGGACTACTCAGTTTGTATATTTTGCTTATTTTTTCACAGTTCCACATAACTTCTTCCTGATTTCTCAATTGATCTGTGTTCAGTTTTTCAAGGCCTATCCACTGTGGCAACTTGTAACTAAATCTGAGGGGGGTGCGATGGGGAGGTTCCCTTGTTAGCACCTTTTTCAGTCTCTTTGGGGAATGCAGTAATGAACTAACAAGCCTCTAGGCAATATGGACGCTTGTACAAAACAGTTCGGCAAACACGACATAGTAGTCTCTGATATCTGCTTTGAATGAGGTACTTCATCGTTAAGTAACATGAAGCTCAGTGCAGAGGTCGCCCAACTGTTGCAGCGGTTCTCGCATCTCAGTGCGCGCTAAACGAGACGTGTCCACCGAGCCTCCCTGCTCCGACACAGCTAAGCGGAAAAGGCGCAGCACAACGGAACGGAAGCGTCGACTCAGCTCCCGACGCTATGTTCGTGACGTTAGCGGACCGGCACAGGAAACTACGAGGCTGCGCGGAAAAACGGCGCTGCGGAACCCGAGTGACGGGGGCAGCCGCCAGGGCACAAAACTGGCGAACAATCGCTATTGTCGGGTGGACTTTCATCGGCTAGCAACCTGGTCATCGAAGCATCTCACTCAAAGAAAAACTACCAGCAGACTTGTTTGGCACCGCTAGGTCGCTTTAGTGGTTTCCTTTCCAGCAGCATTGACCTATTTCAGGATTCATTTCGCGTCCGTAGCAAGTTGTGTTTGTGTGTTAATGAGCAGAGCGTACACAGCATGATAGGTGGTGTTTGCTATGAACTTCCATCTGAAAGGGGGCTTCAAAAAGAAAGTTACACATTATTATCACAGTCCAAGTAACTTTTATTGTATGCTGCACTACACTTCGAAATGCTACAGATATACAACACACTATTTTTCAACATAGTTACAAAGTTCCTGTAAGCAACGGTAAGAAATTTCTACCAATCGTTCAGTTTTTTTTTTTTTCCTTTATTGTAATTTTGATACCTGTACAAACAACAGGTAGGCTGACAGCAGCATTCTACGCTGCTCTTCAGCCTTAGAGTAGACAATGAGAAAACAGAAAGAATACTCATAATTGACATAATGGCGGGTAAAAAAACAGTAGACATAGAATACAAAAACACGGAGCCGTTCACACTCGACGATAATCCACAGTACAAACTGTTGACACGACGCACAAACATTGATGATTTCGATGGCACATGTGAACGATGGAGCGTGACGGCGAACACTAAACACTAAACACAAAACACGACGGCACACACGAGAAACGGATGGCGATGATCTCCGGCGCGCGAATGTCCACGTAACGTGTGCGAGTCCCAATCGTTCAGTTCCTCCATGACAGATATACGCTCCTTGGTCATGCAGCCATCCGAGAACTGCTGTGTGGACATTCTCGTCTTCGGAAAATCTCTTTCTCCACAGTTTGCCGAAATATGGTACTCGCATGGCGCAAGAGCACAATTTATACAGTATACAATTGGTTCGTATACCGCCAGAATTTCACTGCAAATCTATTACGCCTACAACTTTGCTTCCGCCATTTTGCAATAGATGGCAAGTGGTGGTGCAGGTGGTAGACTGTGTCATATAGTGAGCTTAGGCGTTGTAAACATAACGCCATCATAGAATTATTTGATTTTTGATTGCATCTTAAAGTTATTCTCGATTGAATATATCAACTTACGAGCGAAATTCTCGTCATTTGGTGGAAGTTTTATTTTTCTGCCTTAACGTGAAGAAACCCTGGACTGAACATTCAAAAAATGATGGGTAAGGCCTGTGGTGAGGCTCCTATTAATTGGTTTATTTAGGAGGAGGGGACAAAACAGCGAGGTCATGGGTCCCCATTGGATTAGGGAAATATGGGAAAGGAAGTCGACCGTGTCCTTTCGAAGGAACCATCCCGGCATTTGCCTGAAGCGATTTAGAGAAATCACGGAAAATCTAAATCGAGATGGCCGGACGCGGATTTGAACAGCTGCCGTCCCAAATGTGATTCGAGTGTGCTAAACATTACGCCACCTTGCTCAGTTCCTATGAGTGAAAGGACTTGCAGAGAATGGTTTCAACGCTTCAAGAAAGGTGATTTTAACATCGAAGAGCGGCACTGCGGTGGAAGAGAGGTGGTTCTCGAGCTACTGAAGCCGACGGCAACAATCACAGAAAATTGTTGTCGAAAACGATTGATGCGTTCGAGCCTAGCTCTGAAAGATAAACGGCCACAATACAGCGGTAGACACGAAAAGATGATTTTTCAGCATGACATTGCTCGAACCCATATCGCAATAACCGTCAAAACCTATTTGGAAACCTTGAAACGGGAAGTCCTACGCCACCCGCTGTATTTTCTAGACGTTGCTACCTCTGACTTCCACCTGTATTGATCAATGGCACACGGCTTGGCTGACGTGCAGGTCCGGTTATATGAAAAAATGCAAAATTGTATCGATTCATGGCTCTCTGTAAAGGATGCCCAATTATTTTGTCCCCGAATTCTTATGCTGCCCGAAAAATCGGAGAAAATAGTGCCTGGCGATGGGCAATACTTCCAATCGTAAATTTTTTCTAAGCTTCTCGTGTAAAGCTTCGAACTTTGAGAAGAAACGGCGCATCCAAAGCTGTAGACCTAATGTGTTGCGTTTCAGATGTTTTGTCCGCAAGAATCGAACTGCCCCACGTCAACTTTGGAGTATATTTCCAGTTGCCGTGCCATTTTACTCTAACGCTGTTAATTACCTGTTGCCCTACCGCAGCAAAATTCTCTCTGCAGGAGAGGTATTTAGTTGAATTTACGGCCTTTAGATTAGACTGATCTATCGTGAAACCGAAGTTTGATGGATTCCTTTTAGCACTTATGTGGATGACCTCACACTTTTCGTTACTTAGGGTCATTTGCCAATTTTCGTGCCATACAGATATCTTTTCTAAATAGCTTTGCAATTTGTTTTAATCTTCTGTTGGTTTGCTAGTCCATAAACGAGAGTGTCATCTGCAAACTATCTAAGACGGCTGCTCGGATTGTCTCCTAAATCGTTTGTATAGATCAGGAACAGCAAAGGGCCTATAACACTACCTTGGGGAACGCCTGAAATCACTTCTTTTACTTGCTGACTTTCAGTCAGTTACTACGAACTGTGATCTCTCTCAAAGGAAATAACGAATCCAGTTATGTAACTGACACGATATTCGATAAGTACGCAATTTCACTACAAGCTGCTTGTGTAGTACTGTGTCAAAAGCCTTGTGAAAACCTAGAAGTGCAGAATCAATTTTAAATCTCTTGTCAACAGCATTCAACACTTCGTGTGAGTAAAGAACTATTTGTGTTCCACAAGAACGATGTTCTCTAAATCCATTTGACTGTGTGTCAATAGACCGCATTCTTTCTACATTTTCTACCCAGAGAGAACCACTTTATTGATACCTGACTACAGGCACAAGAACCCGAAACTAGTCCGTCGTACACAAAGAAGACGGCCGGTCATCTCCTCGACATCACCACCTCCAACCGCTCCTCCCAATTACTTTAACATGTAGGCATGTGAACCAGTCACCCTACAGTGTGAAATTTAGGCACTATGATAAGCCATTTTCTGTTAACGCACTGCTGTAAAGTGCTGCTACCTGCCGACACCTTCAGAAGTTTGTTCCGAAAGGTCATCAGGAAACACACCACACATTGTATGTAAACGACTCGACTTTGAAAACTGACGGATCGGGTCAGACCACCTCATTACAGTGAAATTAGGAGAACCCCGTGCTTTATCATCGGGCTGGAGAATGGCACCACTGCCACGTACTGAAAAACTGTCGCTGATGTTCACCGCTCCGGAAATGATACGTGACAAAGATACTGCTCTCTCTCTCTCTCTCTCTCTCTCTCTCTCTCTGAGGACAAGTGAAAAACTCTGGTCGTGAGTGAAAAGGATTACCTGGCAAGAATTAAACATCGACACTGCTTGCACAGGTACTAGAGAACTTGGCATGACATTGTCATCGCTGCGTAGAAGCTAAGGCGAGTTAGTGTGAACAATTACTGCAATTTTAACTTCTTGTGCAAGTTGAGCAGGTAAGAAATAATTATTTAAGTATGAAAATCATACAGCGTTTTGTTCCGTTAATGATTTTCTGTTAATTACATGGCTCAACAGTTAAACGTAAGACTACGGGTACATAGTATGATATTAAAGCACCGACTAGTCCTATGATCTTTAACGCCAGTTATAAATCCTTCCATCTTTGGCAGTCTCTGTTAACGTGAAACGTACCAAGATGCACAGTGGTTTGCAGTCTTGTCTTACATTGCAGGTCCCTCTACAACTGGCTAAAGTCAGTTCAAAGGTCTGAGGAAGCAACGACCATGCCTACTAAAACACTATGGTATTCAGACCGTCCTTCAGACTGATGTCTGCTTTACTTTTTCTAGGCCGTCACCAAATAAGTGCTTTCAGTAAAATAATGTCACTGGGACAAAATGTAGTTTCTTTGCTTTGCATCTTTAAATATGAAACTGTTATGTTCAGAAATAAAAGGAGAATCATTAATACGAAATATAATTCAGCGCGCTCTCGATTACAGAAATTAAGTACACATTTTTCCGAAAATTGCTACTCGCTGTATTTACAGAAAAATACTGCTAGTCACATTTGAAATCCCACTGCATTAATTACACTGCCGGAAACATTCTTTTTTTACAAAATAATAGTTAAACCCCACAGTACTTCGTAGCAGTTTCGGAAAATAATAGTCCAGTTGTTTACGTTAGTTTTTGCTTTGCGTTTTTCCTGACGGTGGTTCTCATTTTTCGGAGAGCCAAACCTCGATGTAGTCAGCATTTTCTGATAACAGAGAGAGAGAGAGAGAGAGAGAGAGAGAGAGAGAGAGACCGACCCACCCACCCACCATCCCTCGATCATTTAGTCTTCGTTGACTTCCTCTGCTTGAGCACACTTGGTTCACTACAAGGTGATTCTGGTTAATGGGGAAACTGATGGAAACGACCTTGAGAGAATAAGGAGAGGAAAAGGTCACATGGACAAATAGCCGCAAATGCGTTTCAAGGGAGGTACATCCACTTGAATGTGGTTCCAAACTGACACTCTTTTGCCTTCTGCATAATCTCGAAACGTACTGAAATATATAACCGCAATCTGGCTGTATTATATGTTTCATTGCAAGATCCAGATTTCAGCCTTCGGCCGTTTTCAAGTTTTGCAGATGTCAAAATATATTTTAACGATGACTTGTGATCCACACAAGTCAGATGATTTATCACAGTTGTTAACACTTGAAAATGGCCTAAGGCTGAAATCTGGATCGTGTAATAAAGCATATCATAGTCAGCTGTCGTTTACATCTTTCGTTAAGCTTTATATGACTGTGGCTTCACATCATGAAAAAATTATTTCGTAATGCATCATCACCGCCGAATTGACCTGTATATACGAAAGTCTGAGGAACTGAGAAGACTAGACCGACATTCACTTGCTAATGACCGCACTTAACTGACACGGAAGACGTGTACGTTGTACACGGCTGCCCTGGTGCAAAGAGTGCCTTAGCAGTTAGGTCACGCAACGCGCGCCCCAGGCAACACGCGAGGCCGGAGGTGCAGCCGTGCAGCGGCCATGGACAGCGGCTACTAGCTACTTGGCTACCATCTGCAGGCACGTAGCTTTCGGGCCGTGCCAGGCTCCCACGAGGAGAGTCTGCACGGCTCGGCGCGGAGCGTCGGGTGCAAAGTCCGAAATAGCGGCTCGTAGGCGTTGCGCCGCGACCGCTCTGCGCATGCGCCTGGCGCACCTCACGTCAGGCGTTTAGCCGCTGCGAGATGTCCGTGCAATACATCAACACACGACGCTGACCACCTGCAAGGTGTTTACTTATTTGCTATTTTCCTTTAGTTCAAATGGTTCAAATGGCTCTGAGCACTATGGGACTTAACTGCTGAGGTCATCAGTTCCCTATAACTTAGAATTACTTAACTAAGGACATCACACCCATCCATGCCCGAGGCAGGATTCGAACCTGCGACCGTAGTGGTCGCGCGGTTCCAGACTGTAGCGCCTAGAACCGCTCGGTCACCCCGTCCGGCCTATGCCCCTAAGAGAAGCAGGGCATAGGCACTTTGCGTTGTTCACCTACTATGTATCCTATTGAACTGATAGTAATCTTCAACAGAAAATCTTAAAAATGTCTCCAAACGGAGAAAATATCTTAGAAGAAAATCAGGATCTCTAATTTTGTACGGCCTATCCTCTTTCACGCAGAGCTGATGACTGGATGACGTGCTACACATATTCCACACACTTGCCGCAGTGTGTCTTCGCTCTGAGAACCAATAAAAAACAGCGGCCTAGCATCATCGGTAAGCGTTCGCAAACATTTCGTCTCTAACAATAGTTCTTTTCCGTGACGCGATCTGTACCTCGAGATGTTTCATGCAAAGACTTTCAAACGGCCTATAAAAACACGCATTATACTTATCCTTGGAGACGGCTGCGTCATGCTGTACACAAGATAGATGAGTAGATGAATAGAAGCTGACAACACTCATGAGCATCCTAAACTGGAACTTTCTGTCAATGGTCTTTTGATTAGTGGTACGACATCGTTCCCAGAGATAGTTGCTGTGGTCTTCAGTCCAGAGACAGAGATGCAGCTTTCCAACCTACTCTATCCTGTGCAAGCTTCTTCATCTCTCAGTACTTACTGCAACCTACATCCTTCTGAATGTGCTTACTGTATTCATCTCTTGGATCTCCCTTGACGACTTCTTCCCTCAACGCTTCCCTCCAGCACTAAATTGGTGATCCGATCCCTTCTTCTAGTCAAGTTGTGCCACAAGCTCCTCTTCTCCCCAATTCTATTCAATACCTCTTCATTAGTTACATGATCCACCCATCTAATCTTCAGCATTCTTCTGTAGCATCACATTTCGTAAGCTTCTATTGTCTTCTTGTTTAAACTAGCTATAGTCCATGTTTCACTTCCATACATGGCTACACTCCATAAAAATACTTTCAGAAAAGACTTTCTGACATTTAAATCTATGATCAATGTTAACAAATTTCTCTTCTTCAGAAACGCTTTCCTTGGCGTAACCATTCTAAATTTTATATCCTCCCTACTTCGACAGTCATCAGTTATTTTGCTTCCCAAATAGCGAAACTCATTTCTAATATAATTCCCTCAGGATCACCTGGTTTGATTCGACTGCATTCGATTATCCTCGTTTTGCTTTTGTTGATGTCCGTCTTATATCCTCCTCTCAAGACACTGTCCATTCCGTTCAGCTGCTCTTCCAGGTCCTTTGCTGTCTCTGACAGAATTACAATGTCATCGGCGAACCTCAAACTTTTTATATTTTTCTCCATGGATTTTAATTCCTACCCTAAATTTTGCTTTTGTTTCCTTTACTGTACGCGTAATATACGGATTGAATGACATCTGAGATAAGCGACAACCCTGCCTCACTCCCTTCTCAACCACTGCTTCCCTTTCGTGCCTTTCGACTCTTATAATTGCCATCTGATTTCTGTACAAATTGTAAATAGCCTTTCGCTCCCTGTATTTTACCCCTGCCACCTTCTGAATTTGAAATAGAGTATTCCAGTCAACATTGTCAATTTTCCCCGAGGTACCACTACTAAATACTGGCGCGATTCTTGATCACTACAGATTTCTTAGCTTGCAACGATTTCACAGCACTGACGTAAAACTTAATGCTGAAATGACGGACTGCCGAGTGCTTGTTCAGAGGAGGATGGCTGTTTTCCTCTTCAGATACTGTGAATTATCGACATACTACGATTAGGGCATTATGGCTAATGATTCCAAGAGTCATCCGCAGTTCTCCGTGACCGGTGAAGTTACACCACTCCTGTGTGATGCAAACGCGATGGAGGTAACAGACAGCACGGCCGGAGTACTGGAAGAGGTCCGTCGTCTTCGCAGGCCAACGCTGCTCAGGCAAAAATTAAAGCGCACTTCCCGGGAACTGGCGCCGGTGTCGTGGTAAGGTCAAGGACAGTCGGCCAGCACCGCCTCGCTTGCAGCCTTCTCCGAACAGCCGCCGCTCCCACTCGCCTTTGTGTTTACCTTCTGGAAAGGCGAATTCAAGCGGCTGTTCTCGCGGAATCGCGAAATGCCTCTGCCTCAAGTGTGTTTCATTTGCCTTGTGCTCAGCCAGCAATAGTAAATATAGGAAGGAATACTTATGTAAATACAGACCCGCTTGCTCACCTTAAGAGGAACAGAACAGTTTTCTAAACGTGATACTATTTGCGCCAAAAAAGAGGACTATTTTTTTCATCACTCTCCTGACAGGTTTGATACGGCTTGCCATGAATTCCTCTCCTGCGACAACCTCTTCATCTCAGAGTAGCACTTGCAACCTACGTCCTCAATTGTTTGTTGCGTGTATTCCAGCCCCTGTCTTCCTCTACAGTTTTTACTCTACAGCTCCCTCTAGTACCATGGAAGTCATTTCGTGACGTCTTAATAGATGTCCTAGAAGCCTGACCATTCTTCTTGTTAGTGTTTTCGACATATTCCTTTCCTCGCCAATTCGAATCCTGCCTCGGGCATGGATGTGTGTGATGTCCTTACGTTAGTTAGATTTAAGTAATTCTAAGTTCTAGGGGATTGATGACCTCACATGTTAAGTCCCATAGTGCTCAGAGCCATTTGAACCATCTGTTCTGGTTTTCCTCACAGTCCATGCTTCACTACCAGCGGTTGTTAGATAAAAGCTTTGAAAGCTCAGCTGTACTCACCAATATTTTTTAATCTCATCTGCTCACCTTCCATTCCAAAATTCTGTCTTGCCACTTGGCACGAAGCAAAACTTTATTGGCCCATCTACCGTCGATTCGCCGGACTACACATCTTGCCCATATACATTAAATGTTCATTACAATCGTAATTATGTCTTGCACTTTCTTTTAACTGATACAGTTTCCTGTTTTTACATCTGCCGTAGTCGCTCCCAACATGCATCTTTCTATTGGCCACTGAAAAATCCTTAGATTTTTAGTGTTTTTCTCATTAAAAGTGCGCGCCGTACTTTAATTAGTCGCAACTGGTAATACTTTTTGAAGAACTTTGCCTTTTCAGTACCAAAAATGTAGCCTTAAACTTCATTACTAGTTCTTCCCATTTTATCGGTACTGTTTGCTTTTTTTGTCTACTTCTAGTTGGTTTTGAGGCCAACTCTCAAACGTGTTACGTTAAGTTCTTCCATTCATTGTTGAAGCTGTCTACACCATATACGAACAGTACTACAGTGTTATCGACAAAACGAATGTGTTTAGGTACGTCGCATTAACAGCTATTCCTTTTTTCAGGTTGAGCATCTGACAACTACTTCTAATGTTCATAGTTGTACCAGCCAACAAATCTGCTCAAATGAGCAACATCACCTGCTTGCGCTACACCTCAATAGCAACGTCGGTAGAAACTAACCACGCGCTAAGTTTGCCATCGAAAAGCAACGAATTGGAGCTATGCTCTCTCCAGCTTGCTTCTGTCAAACACAAACGGAATGGCTTAACTCTTCCCAACACGTAAGCTAAAAAGTAATTGGTTACTTGTGTATACGGAAATTTACAGACAACAGCATGTATAGCGTTGCAGTATACCTTAATGCTGGTGAACCTGTTGCCAGGAAATGTTTTTGAACAGTAAATTGCAGCTTTGTACACGTTATCGGAGACCGTTGTTTCGTAAAAAGAGGTTGTTTACAAACAGGGAGAGCATTGCGCAAGAAAGCCAGCTTCATCCCACTCATTGGCTCATTGAGGCTACAGAAGCGGAAAAGTGCAGTGTTACATGTGTTTTTGCCGCTATGCGATAAGTACTTCTGCGAAAGAAAATTACTTGCCAAAGAGCTGTAGTTTCGCTTCACAAACTGGAGTCCCGGAAGTCGAGTGAACTGGCGTGATTCTCGCCATCCTGGCACGAGAACTTTCGATTGGAACTGAAAAGTAGAGGATGTGTTCCTAGAAGTGTTAAGTTGCAGTTTCGCTAATTCTACAGAAACATTTCGCGTCTCAGAAAGCAAAACACCTGCAGGAAATCACTTCCTGGAAGGCAAAATTACAGTCGCCATAGCTCTGAGATTTATCAGAGAGCGCACATGGCGGGTTCATAAGCAGGGAATCTCTGGGATAATGGAGTGTACACCGTCAGTACAAAACGTTTCGAGACTCTGTTCCTGACGTGTTAGCGACGTCAGCGCGGTAATTATGGTGGCCGATTAAACTAACAACTGTAAACGACAGATGTTTATTTGTTCAGTCTCTTGTGTCCAGGCACTGTTAAGTAGCGGATGCCCTTCCGTAGTGTGTTAACGTTGTTGTCAGAAATCGTAATGGAGCAACATACACAAATCAATTGTTAAAGACATTCTTCGGAATGTTTTTAAGAGGAGAAACGTGTAAGCAAAGTTTGTCGCGCACACCTTGATTACGGAACGAAAACCATGGACGTATGGATGCCTACCACGGCTTGATTCATTTCTGGAAAAAATCATCTCTGATGGTGAGACTTGAAGTTATCAATATTAACCTTGCCGGCCGATGTGACCGAGCGCTTCAGTCTGAAACCGCGCGACCGCTACGGTCGCAGGTTCGAATCCTGTCTCGGGCATAGATGTGTGTGATGTCCTCAGGTTAGTTAGGTTTAAGTAGTTTCAAGTTCTAGGAGACTGATGACCTCAGATGTTACCATAGTGCTCAGCGCCATTTGAGCCATTTGAACCAATACGAACCTTACAAAAAGCGACAAAGTGCAGAAATTCACATGAAGAGTCAATGCTTTAACGACATAACCAACATTCAAGAGAGTTGCACAACGTCCCAAAAAAGAACTTTTCTGACACTTTTATGTGGTGTTATGTACTAAATAGGGGATGGAAACTAACGCAGAACATCCGAAGTATTAAAACAGCCATCTTAGCTTTTCTCTATATTTTATTAATCCAGTCTGGAAAATTTCTGGACTGACACTCTTACTTTCAGATTACAAATGAATGTCTACGTAACACGTACTCAATATGGTCATTCTTCCTTATAATTTTTCTACGATAAGAGTAAATACTTCCATACTCACTTGCAATTGTAGGGCTGCGATGAAATCAGTCTCTCCATTGTACTCATTATCATGGAGTCTTCTATTCCCAAGACGTCGTTGGAGAACCTCTGTCGAGTCGAGAAACAATGTAAAAGATGTAGAAGTTAGTTGAAACGCCAATTCAGTCGGCGAATCACGATCGCAAGACTGCACCGAGCGACGTGACGCAGTGGTAACACAGTCTACTCGTAGGACGGTAGTTCAAAGACTCAGCCATCCAGACCTAGTTTACACGTGATTCCTCTAAATGGCTTAAGGCGAATGTCTGGATCTGGGTGGTTCCTTTAAAAAGAAGACGGTGACTTTTCTTCCGCAGTTGGTGCATGACTTCATCTCTAATGACCTAAACGTCGACGGGACGTTGAAGACTAAGTCTACCTCCTTTTCAAGCTATATTTATGTTGACAAGGTGACGTACAGGTCGAGAAATGAGTGGCACTCGTTTTAGCCGGCGCGCAGCTTAGAGTCAGATCGCCGACACACGCCGATCGTATCCGAGGCGGCCTTTCCTGGTGAAAGCTGGCGCCAAGTTGAGGTCGGCCAACGCTGTCTGGTAAAATCCCCACGCCACGTTTCTGAAACGCAAACACGTGATCTGAGTGTTGCTAACCCCGGCACTCCGTATTCTCGCAGCGTTGAGGTGCTAACGGCCTTCCGCCGTACAGGTTGGGAGGAACGAGACAAGAATGGTAAAGAGTAGCCGTGGCGCACCACTAAGAGATAAAGCTATTTTTAATTTAGCGAAGGAAACAAACTCAACTTCAGTTCATATTCGTAAACAGTCTAGAAATATCCGATCGCTGCTTGTATAGTTGAATATCGTCACAAAAAGATCGCCTTCTCACCCACGCCTGCCTATTTACAGACCAAAGGCGCGAGGTGTAGGTACATGGTGTATATCGGCAGATCATGAGCACGATAATAGGTTTCACGTGAAACTATATTTACGGTTGCAGTAGGAATTCTTAAAATTTAATAAGTCTCCTTGCTGGTCTTTCGCACTGATGCGCTGCTAGAATGATGATGACCTATTCATACCTGAAACTGATATGTCTCGCTTGACTCAAACACATCAACACACTATTTAATGACTCTAATCATGAGTATAATTTTTCAGTCTTAAAAGTGCATCTAGTGTATTGCTCTTGTTGTAGGGGAAACTGCAACTCTCACTCATGTCGGGAGACAACAGTGGGGTAACAATGTTTCATACCACTTAGAGGCTTTACCTTGTACGCTTTTTCTCGTATCACAAGCAACGACCTCAGGTATTTGTCAGAAGTAGGTGACATACAGTTTATTTTCGAGGGTTGTATTCGCTCTTGCCGCCCCCCTGATAATTCCTTTACCATTCGGATTCGAACCTGCAACCTACAGGACGAGCGTCACTAGAACTCGGCAACTTTAGCAGCGCTTCCAGATAGTCACCACTTCAAAGTCGGCTTATCTCCTGATCCGCCTGCGCGACCATTCATACTGCCCACCTGCTTGCGCGTCGGTCTGGTTGCATAAATTACAGGCTGTGCCGTGAGATACAATGCTGAAGTGACATGTACAGTGATAAATTTCGCAAACTGCTCAAAAAAAAAAAAGGAAAAAACGCTACGTAGCCGTGAACAACAAATGTAAGTCACTAAACCCATCGCCGCTGGTAGGGCTTTAGTTAACTGTTGTGGCAACATTTCGATTCCCGGTAGAGTACTTGCATTCGGGAATAGGTCATTAGAGATGAAGTACATGCACCAACTGCGGAAGAAAAGTCACCGTCAACCTTTTTAAAGGAACCACCCCGATCCAGACATTCGCCTTAAGCAATTTAGAGAAATCACGTGTAAACTTGGTCTGGATGGCTGAGTCTCTGAACTACCGTCCTCCGAGTAGACTGTGTTACCACTGCGTCACGTCGCTCTGTGCAGTCAGATTGCCGTTCGGCCAGCCACATTAAGTTTACAAAGTATTAGCAGTCTTCGTGCCACATCAGATTCGATTAAGAACTCAAGTTTTCGATGATTACCTCCTCCTCGTCAGGAACCACTGACTGTTGTGGCTGCTGGATGTTTCCTTGCAAAAGGACACATCCATTCATTTCCTTGCCCATACTCTCACTGTCAGAGCTTAAGGTACGTCTGCAATGACCACGACATCGCCGGGACGAAACACACAGAAGGATTTCTATCATCCAAATTGCCAAGGATAACATATCTCCGTACGTACGCGCTTACTTCCCTTTCATGTCCGAAGAGAGGAATTGCGTGTTTGTGAATGTTGTAATGCTTCCTCGGTTACGATATCGCAATGTAGCTGCCTCTTATATAGACTGCACGCGTATTGTTTTTATGCACAGAACTATGTTTCAATGCGCTATACGTTTTAGTACATCCATAGCGCTCGGAATTAGCTCATAACAAGCTGAAGCTGTGTGATTAAATTGTTCCGTGAAGTATACATTTGCGACGACGAATAGGCTACATTCTTCAATTGTAACTCGCCGTTCTATATATATCGGTGTTTAAAGATGCCAAGAAAAGTCGCTGTGGCTACCATTAAAAATTATGAGAATTTGAAAAGCACCGGAAGTTTTTATGCATTCAAGAGTTGTTGACTGAAAAAAAACTTAGTTTATTAAGTGAATGAATGAAGTGCATCAGCTGTAGTATGTCATCATGATCATAATTATTGACCGATGGGACTTCGGAGCCTGTTATCATTACTTCAGAGCATACGAGCCATTTAACGCTGCGGCGTATTGATGGATCTCTACATTGAAGTGTCCACGGGTCGTGGTCTTGCGGTTGCGTTCTCGCTTCCCGCCCACGGGTTCCCGGGTTCGATTCGCGGCGGGGTCAGGGGTTTTCTCTGCCTCGAGATGACTGGGTGTTGTGTGTCTTTCATCATTATTTCATCCTCATTCACTCGCAAGTCGCCGTAGTGGCGTTAAAGAACTTGGGGAGCGGCGGCCGAACCGCCCCGCGAGGGGTCTCCCGGCCACCAATGCCATACGCTCATTGTCTACATTGAAGTGAAAATGATTTGGCAAAAGTTTATTCCTCGAAAGAAGCTTACCTCCTGCAGAAGCTCCAGTAAGGAGCAGACTTACTCAGTACTTGCTACTGTACACTCGTGCGCAGATGTTACTGTAATGAAGTAATGTACGAAGAGTAAAGAAGAGAAAATGTGCTTCTTTAGAGTACATGTCGAAATAGGGAAATGATGCTCTGTTGTCATGGACCAATTTGCGTCTAAAATATAAACGTACGGAGAAGAGGACAAATATTCCAACCACAACAAAAAGCTAGGCCTCGATATTTACGTGTCATTGTCCTCCTCCGAAGCTCAGTGGTGACCTTGTCTGGCTGCTAAGCACAAGATCCGGCTTCGATTCCCGGTACTGCCAAGGGACTTTCCGTTGGTGAGAGGGCTGGTAACGGGTACACTCAGCCTCGTTACGTCAACTAAAAAGCTGCTTGAGTGAATGGCAGCGGCTCCAAGGTCAAGAAACCCGACAACGGCTGGGAGTGCTGTGTGCTGGCCCAACGCCCCTCCATACCCCATCCAAATGACGCAACTGGCAGAGGATGACACGGCGGTCGGCCGGTCCCGCTTGGCTCGGATGAACCAGAACAAAGGGCTTTTCTTGTATACGTGTCATTAGATGTTGTATCTTTAGAATTTCTTCAAGACAAAAGCATTTTAAATTCAACACAAAATATGATGAGACTTATAGTATGTTTGCAGGAACCAGCTAGAGTAAAAAAATCAGTACTTCAACAACTGTCTCAAGTTAGCTGCTACATAATACGTATTTTTGGTATATGTTACTGAAATATGATACGTTCATTGGAGTCTGTACGTCATATGTAATGTTCCTACTGCACAGGGGTTCTCTGTATTAACATACACCTCAAACTTTTTACTTTCCATTAACCTGATATCTAAAGAATGTTTTCTTCAGGCAACTGTCAGCGGCGGGATAGATATTTCAGGAAATTAGTGACACTTGGTTGCATTGGAATAATTTATTAATTTGCTGCCGGTTTCGGCCACTGACCACTATCTGGCACCCGAATCAACGTTAAAAAAACAGAAATGACAAAAAGAACCAAATGTGTAAAACGTCACAAAGACACGAAATACAAAAACATAACTTACGAAATATTGGCTATTTTGAATTTGTAGAAGTTTTATAAACTCGTTTGTTATTTGTGTGATGTTCCATATTGATCTCATAAATTTGGATGTTGTTTATTGATCCCTCTGAGGAAACGTGTTCCATATAACTTTTGTCTGACAATCAGATAGATGTGTGTGCTACATTACTTTATCCACACGAATGGACGTGAAATATATATATATATATATTTTTTTTTTCGCCAGGTCTTCCGCATACTATCACCAAGGTATCCTTTATTGTGTTATTGGGCTATAATACTCTGTACCTTGTATTGTTTAACTCTTATTAGTTTTTCTTATTTCTGTGGAGACGTAACTTCTTAGTAATATAATGGGAACCTTAATCATAGTTATTTGTTCGTATGTACCTGTCTGTTGGGACAGATGATACATTGACTTTTAACATTGCACCTAGAATTTGGCAGGTGTTTCAATTTTGTCACAAGTTGCTTTGTTTACATTTTCAAGTAGTGCATACTAAATTCATAGGAAAAAATGAAACTGATTTTGATAATCAATGCTTATGATTTCTGTACCTTAACAACTTCTGCCTATACTGTAATTTTTCTAATTATACTTGTTTTGTTATCTTTGTATGTCGTGATTTATATCGATTGGATATCGTGGAGTTGTCTTGGAGGCTACAAGAGCTTTGTCTGCTCATGCTATGTTCTGACTACGTAAGGCCAGTGCATGTATGCATGAGGAAGGTTGCTGATATGTGAAAAGTATTGTTCTTCTGTATTATTACAAATGAAGCTGGCAATTTTAATGCGACTGTTCGGTGTGACTTGCAATAGCCAATTTTTCGTTATTTTGTAAATCGTGTCTGTATGACGTTTTGCACATTGAGGTTTTGTTATCATTTCTGTTTTCTAACGCTTATTTAGGTGCCATATGATGTCAGAGACCGAAACCGATAGGAAATTAGTAAGTTGTTCTAATGCAGTCAAGTGTCTTCAATTTCCTGCAACATGGTATCGAAAGGTTATCTTGCCCCAGACCATTCGATACTTCTGATATTGATACTCCGATATTTCTTAAGATTCTATGAAATTATATAGTAGTACTGATACCAATTACATAGGTATCGATACTTCTCATGTCAGTAATGGAACGTCCGTAAGTGAAACCAAAGAACATCTTGCAGTGAGACTGAAATATGTGAGGAGAGTCCCTATGAAAATTAGCCCCGACAAAAGTAATTTGTCAGTGCGCGCAGGAAGAGCGCCAGCCTGCTAGCAGCTGGAAGCGATGACGTAACCAACACAGCGGGGAAGTCCCGCCGTGGCCACAGGCAGCCTTGGCGTGACCCGACCTGTGTTTCCTGTCCGCCACGTGCAAACAAATGACGCGCATCACCGCATTCCACGATAACAAACCGGCACACCGCTTAGGAGCCCGCCAACTGTCTTAGTCACACGATATAGTGGTATTTCCGCGGAAAACACGCAAAGTTGCCAACAACGTAGGAGCGGCGGCTGCCCCCTGGAGCTGGTACAGGTCGCGATGTATGCCGCTGGGTGCGCCGACCTGAGCGAGAAACCACGCCCAAAGCGTTTCTCTCTCATGGCTGCTCCCACACACTAAAAGGCTGGCGTGAGGGACTTCTTCAGTCCTTCTGACTGGTATTTATAATGTCGAAACACATGAAAGTGAAACAGCAGTTGGGAGTGGGGAGTTGTAGCGCATCCTGATGTTGTTCAATCCATGCATTGAACAAGCATCAAAGGAAACCAAGGAGAAATTTGGAATGGGGATTAAAGATCTGGAACAGAAAATTAAAAATTTTGAGCATAGCCAGTGACATTGCAGCTCTAACAGAGAAGGCGAAGGATTTGGAAGAGCAGTTGAACGAAACGGACAATGTCTTGAAAAAGAGACAAGGATAATGGAATCAGCCGAATTAAATCAGGCGATGGTGAAATTACGAATGAGACACTAAAATTAGTAGATCAGATTTGCTATTTGGACAGCAAAATAAGCTGATGACAGCCCGAAGTAGAGAAGATACAAAATGCTGAGTGGCAGTAACAAGAGATCATTCCTAAAACGAGGAGATTTGTCAGCAGAGAATAAAAACCTAAATGCTGGTAAAGTGGAGATGGGGCGCTCTCGTTTTCTGTTGGTTCCTCTAGCGGCGTGCTGCGGTACTGTGGCATGGAGATTTCAGTGTGTACCAGAACTCCAGTCATATAAAAAAAATAAAAAAACATACTCGAGCAACTTTATTATTTCGAGGTGACGATTAAATAGTTATTACTACTAATTTTTAGATACCTTTCCAGCCGGCTGGAGTGGCCGAGCGGTTCTAGGCGCTACAGTCTGGAACCGCGCGACCGCTACGGTCGCAGGTTCGAATCCTGCCTCGGGCATGGAAGTGTGTGATGTCCTTGGTTAGTTAAGTTTAAGTAGTTCTAAGTTCTATGGGACTGATAACCTCAGAAGTTAAGTCCCATAGTGCTCAGAGCCATTTGAACCATACATTTCCATGTAAATATTTTTCTTTGTATTTATGAAATGACCATTCGCCAAGCAATTGTTCGGTGGAATGGCGTTTAATTTATTCCATTATCGACTTCAGCCTGTTGTCATTTTCAAGTGGCTTTCCAATTCTATATGATGTATATTAATACGGTTTTTTTTTTTAATATACACTTCATAAAGTCACATCCGTATTAAATTTGTCGCATCTCGTAGACTAAAAAGGAACACTCGATGTGCTAAATAATTACATCATCGACGTTCACCGCGGTGTACAGGGGCTGCATAAAATGTAAACGGTTAAATCAGTGAGCGAGAACAACATATATGACTCGTGAACGATTTTCTCTGTTGTCTTATGACATTCAGCAAGCTGCTGTTACACTTTCTACCCCTACCCACCAGCTTCGGCCATGGTTCGTCCAATCCGCTCCACATTTCCTCCAAGTTGTTTTCATTTTCCGTCGAAACCCCCAAGTCCCGTTAGAATCGCGATGTCTGTTGTGCAGTACAACATAAAAGTTTTGAATTTCTTACTACCGTCTTGTGGAGATACTAGCGAGGATAATTTGCTAACCTGCCCTACACTAAAATTAGAAATGGGTAAAAATTCTACTAAGCTGTTGCGAAGCTGATTATCTGTTGTGGAATAGCACTTCACAATTTTAAAAAAAAAAAAGTGGGGGGGGGGGCGGAACTAATCGAAGCATCAACCGATTATCTAGAAAAACTGCACATATTCAGAATAAAAAAAACTTGTGAAAAGTACCGATAAACATGTCAGTTTGGTTTTCTCCTTATTATTCGATGTGCAGTCCTCTTCGTCAAGTGGAGTGGTGTTCTGTCGATTACTCCCAGAGTAACGAGTAAACGGTGTCTTCCTGTAGTCTTCACTTAGACGCAGTGGATGATTGGGGACAGATCCGACCAGAGCTATCGACTCGGCGTGCGTATCAGGTTCCTGGCCATCGCGAACGCTTGGCTGGCGGAGCACGAAGATCAGCGGACGCTCTGACGTCAGCAGACAACTGGCTACCGCCTCCTACAGACGCCCTACACCGTGGCATCCCGGCATTCCTCGCAGCTTTGTGTCCATCGCTCTGGTCTTTCATTCTCAGCACTGTGAAGATCCTACATAATTAACACACACACACACACACACACACACACACACACACACTAAAACAAATGCAGTCCTACGTTTCGCTTAGTTATCAGGCTAGAGGAACTGGAAGTCGTTTCCAAAAACTCCTCTGCTGGGAACAGCTGTCTCCTCCTTCCCTTCTCCGTCCCAGCATGCTGAGATTTCCCTGAAAACTCTTTCTGCATCGGCCTGCCCTGCTCTCGTGAATGTGTGGCGCCCAAGCTGTGAAAGGGCTTCTGGTCTGACTGGAGGTAGAGTGCAGCCCCGGCACTAGCAGGGGGAGGGTGGTGACCCCATCGCCTTGGACGCATTTACTCCCGGGAGAGAGCGCTATTAGTAAATCTGATAGCAGGCTAAGTGCACCTGGGGCCGTTCTGGAAGGGCTGAAACGAGGGAAAAAATACCCATTTGTACCCAGGGTTGAACCCAGGACCTCCAAGGCGAGATTCTAGCCCTCGCGCATAGATAACAAAAACCATGTTTGGTATATGGCTCTTCGAGGGCTCTTTGGAAGACACTAGACACTAGGTATTTGCCAAAAATCGGCAGTGTTCCGGTGGATCAACGTCATAAATTGTGACGAAATATGACGCAAACTTGAAAAATCTTCCGTTTTCATTCTCGAACATCTGCGTGCAGCGTACATACAAAAACTTCGTGTCAGAATCTTGCTTCCACGTCTGCCATCCAACTTTTAAAAAGCTTCCCTAGTTTCTTTCCCCTCTAAGATTTAAAACAAGTGTTTCGCACTGTAGTGGGATGTAAGCTGTAGTGAAATATTTTTCCAGAGTACAACTGCGTGCATAGAGGGAATCTAACCTGAACCTTTGCCTTTCACTCGCAGTGTTCTTACCAACTTTGTGACCAAAGCCGCCGGCCGGAGTGGCCGTGCGGTTCCAGGCGCTACAGTCTGGAGCCGGGCGACCGCTACGGTCGCAGGTTCGAATCCTGCCTCGGGCATGGATGTGTGTGATGTCTTTCGGTTAGTTAGGTTTAATTAGTTCTAAGTTCTAGGCGACTGATGACATCAGAAGTTAAGTCGCATAGTGCTCAGAGCCGTTTTGACCAAAGCCAGGCTGACACAGTGACACTCATTTTCAATCTGAACCAGTTAAGTTATGGAACATGGAAGTAGCTTCGTTGGCAAGTCATGTCGAAGTCTCTTTCATCTGTACAGTTTGGCAGGTAATTACACTTGTAAACCTGACACCGTTGCTCAGTCGTTATGTCAGGTTCAAATGGCTCTGAGCACTATGGGACTTAACATCTGAGGTCATCAGTCCCCTTGAACTTAGAACTACTTAAACCTAGCTAACCTAAGGACATCACATACATCCATGCCCGAGGCAGGATTCGAACCTGCGACCGTAGTGGTCGCGGGGTTCCAGACGTTTTGTCAGGAGTAGCGACATTTAACACTCGCGCCGTTGCAGTCGGCTGTATCTTGTACGTTAAAGACACTTATTTTCGATATAACACACAGATTTCAAATTACTGCAAATCTTCCATTTCGATCGGAATGTCCCGTCGACATTAAGAGACGAGCTCTAGCTTGGACAGTACTAGGATGAGAAGGAAATTGGCTGTGACCTCTTGAAAGGAACCAGCCAAGTATTCGCCTTACCGAATTTAAGTTAACCACAGGAAACTTAAATCTAGATGACCGCACGGAGATTTGAACCCTGCTCCTCTCGAAAGCAAGTCGCTCCTTTTACGTTTGTCTTCGTTTAGCGTATTACTGAACACGACACATGAACCATAAAGTAATTTCTAAATTTGAATTCTAGGAACATTGTGTTACAACGGCCCTCTTGGTCATGCACAACATACTGTGGGTTTAGCTGGAAACACGTGCAACTTGTATTGTGTAATACTGGTCATGAGTGTTAAAAAGGAAAGAACAGAAAGACGCACGCGTGAGGTATTTCGGCAGCGTTTCGTTCCCAGCTCTATCCATGATCGCTGAAGATCTGTACCCGGAAGGGAAAACACAAACTGTAAGCAGTCTACAAAGATCTTGTTGGTGGGTTTTTATTTATCACTATTATATTGATATTCGAATTACTTGCTGCAAGATGAATGCAAATGATCAACTCGTGGTATGAGAATATTCGCTGTTAAGAGAAAATGAAGTGAAACGACGCAGTGGGTTGATGTGGCAAAAAGTGTGAAAAGGCAATATGAGAATACTTACACTTCCGTGACCATGGAGGAGTTAATTACTGCCTAATTAGCAGCGAAAGCGGAAAACTGCGAAAGCGTGCACAAAAGCTGGTTCTGCGTCATAGATAAGTGTCTCCAGAATTGTGACTGACAGAACTTATGGCCTCGCCGAGAGAGATGTATGCCGTGAAGGGAAGCGGTGCACTTCAGCGACACATTACTCACAGTATTCCCAAATCGTGTTTGCTTATCGTTTCGTGTTCGCTTTCCTGGAGAGCAAAAAAAAATCAGGTTGATAAATTATTAGGTTGGTATACAAGTTCGTAGCGTTTTTGTTTTTCGTGTTGGTATTCTGGTTGCTTTGGGTTTATTTATCGACATTTATTATTATTAGTTCACTGTTACTATTTGAGTTTATACCGTGTCATTTTGACACTTGTAGATAGTGTGCCGCGCGGGTAGCCGTGCGGTCTACGGCACCTTTTCACGGTTCGTGCTTCTGCCCCCGTCGGAGGTTCAAGTCCTCCCTCGGGCATGGGTGTATGTGTTGCGTAAGTTAGTTTAAGTTGCGATTAAGTAGTGTCTAGGCTTAGGGACTGATGACCTCAGCAGTTTGGTCCCATAAGACCTTACCACAAATTTCCATATTTTTGGAGATAGTGAATGGAGCTGTGGACGCTAGAATAATGGAGTGTAAAGTGGAGAAATCCGAACATTTCCGACCTATTCTTCTGTTCGAATTCAATAGAGGGGTGAAAGCAACACGTGTGAGGATAATGCCACTGGACAGGCCACGACAAGAAAATGCTTTTCTCGTTTTAAGCACGATCGTTTTGACATTAGTGACTCTCCACGTTGAGGAAGGCTTTCGGGGTTTGACGAGGATCGTTTACACTCATTAATCGACAATGATCCACATCAGTGAACTCGATAACTGGCAGTGATAAACTGTGGTCATTGACCATGGTTCGGCATAAGCATGCAATGGGGACGGTGCAAAAATCAGGTGTACGGGTACCGCATCTCTAAGCCAAAAGCACAGAAAATGGTTCAAATGGCTCTGAGCACTATGGGACTTACCTTCTGAGGTCATTAGGCCCCTAGAACTTAGAACGACTTAAACCTAACTAACCTAAGGACATCACACACATCCATGCTCGAGGCATAATTCGAACCTGCGACCGTAGCGGTCGCGCGTTTCCAAACTATAGCGCCTAGAACCGCTCGGTCACCCCGGCCAGCGCTCTGCTTGCTCATCATCAATTGCCAACCATTCCTATCCTGTATCGTTACTGGTGACGAGAAATGGTGACTTTCTGCTAACACTAGGAAAAGAATGAGATGGCTGAGCCCAAACAAAAGAGCAACTCGCCGTACAGAGACTTGCGAACATCCACAAAAAATAATGTTATGCATCTAGTGGAACAGTGACGGTGTAGTGTGCTACGAATTGCCTCCCCGATGGGTAACCATCACTGTTGACTTCTATTGTCAACAACTGAGACGCAATCCAAACACAACGACCACCAGGAAGACTGCGTGAAGCGATGCTACTGCACAAAAACGCCAGCCCGCATTCTGCTAGACTGACAAAAAACACTATACAGGAGTTGGATGACAGCCACTCTGTAGCTACCTTATTCACATGATTTTGCACCCTCATATTTTCACTTTTTCCGCTATCGAAAACATTCAAGAACTTCCTTTCCGTGTAAAAATGCGCTCCGAACCAGGCTCGACGAGTTGTTCGCCTCAAAACCATGTGGTTTGTACAGTCGCGAAATCGAGAAGTTACCCTAGTGTTGGCAGACAGTTGTAAATTGTGAAGGAGAATATATTATTAATATTAAAGTCTCTGTTACGTGTATCTGTTTTTATTAAACTTAGGGGAAAACGCTACGAACTTATATTGCAATGTTGCAAGTATTCCATTTTTCATTTGCCCTGGATAGTCGAGATCTCTCTCACTGTGCCGAAGCGTAAAGCGGCGCAGATGTACCTTCTCTCCAGGCGCACACTTGGCTGTCTAAGACCATATACTCACTTCGATATTCAACAAGCAGCGTTATGGTGTCGCAGGAAGGTTCCCTGGAATTACGCGAGTACCAGTTTGGCAGCTCTTTTTCACTTCGCTTCTTGGACGCAGCAGACGACTACGCAGTGCGCACAGAAATTTCCGGGCGGCGTGTCCTTGGCGGAAGGCGCTACTATTGTGCGGGACCGAGATACAGGTGAGCTGCCGTCTATATCTGCGCCACCTCGTCTGCTCTACTTGGCCTCCCAACGACGACCCACTTTCGTATGACGACGCATGTGCGCCGCACGTCTGCATCTGGAGCACTTACTGCCTGTACAAAATAAACATGTGTGTGCTGGGGTGGGGGGATCTGCAGCGAATTGACGCATGGTGCAGGGAATGGCAATTTGAATCTCAATGTAGACAAGTGTAGTGTGCTGCGAATGCATAGAAAGAAAGAAAACCCTTATCATTTAGCTACAATATAGCAGGTCAGCAACTGGAAGCAGTTAATTCCATAAATTATCTGGGAGTAGGCATTAGGAGAGATTTAAAATGGAATGATCATATAAAGTTGATCGTCGGTAAAGCAGATGCCAGACTGAGATTCATTGGAAGAATCCTAATGAAATGCAATCCGAAAACAAAGGAAGTAGGTTACAGTACGCTTGTTCGCCCACTGCTTGAATATTGCTCAGCAGTGTGGGATCCGTACCAGATAGGGTTGATAGAAGAGACAGAGAAGATCCAACGGAGAGCAGCGCGCTTCGTTACAGGATCATTTAGTAATCGCGAAAGCGTTACGGAGATGATAGATAAACTCCAGTGGAAGACTCTGCAGGAGAGACGCTCAGAAGCTCGGGACGGGATTTTGTTGAAGTTTCGAGAACATACCTTCACCGACGAGTCAAGCAGTATATTGCTCCCTCCTACGTATATCTCGCGAAGAGACCATGAGGATAAAATCAGAGAGATTAGAGCCCACACAGAGGCATACCGATAATCCTTCTTTCCACGAACAATACGAGACTGGAATAGAAGGGAGAACCGATAGAGGTGCTCAGGGTACCCTCCGCCACACACCGTCAGGTGGCTTGCGGAGTATGGATGTAGATGTAGAAGAGATGTTTCAGAAGATCATTGCTTGACCTAAGGGGGTGTACGACGTACAATCAGCTCCCAGTTGTTTGGCTGCGGCAGCAGTGTCTTGATCGAAAAAAAAAATAACAACCTTCAGTTTATAGTTTGCATTAATCGATGAACGTGACGAGATCACCCTGAAGGTAAAGGCAATCCAGTATCTGAAAATAGGCGGAAACCAAAACAGTCTGTGGTCGCAAATTTGCATACACAGTTCAATAAACAGTTTAGAGTCATCCCAAAACTCGCGTAGTCAATCTGCGAAATATGTATGATATCTCTTTCCATAAGAGGCAAAATAAAATAAACAAGTAAAATGCGCGAACGCACACTAACTAGACAAAATGTATAGGATTTCAACTATTCTTTATACTTTATTATTTTATACTATATTTTCTTTATCTAGAAAATATATGCTCTGACAGTTACGGAATGAATTCACACGCGCAGCGATTGAGGAACAGATTGTTCAATCTGTCCTCAATCGTTGCGCGTGTGAATTCATTCAGCAGCATAGGGTATTTGATGTTCCGTGACAGTCATAGAGTATATATTTTCTAGATAATTAAAAATCTTTACCTTTTCCTTTTACTTCAGGTTCGGACTTGTACGAACAAGGAAATTGAAGTATACGGATGCAGTATTGCAAAGGACGTCATGAGTTTATCATTAAAAAAAATCACCTGCAAGCCGTGAGAGCGTGTCTGAATCTCGACTGGCTTCGAGTACAGTGGGTGCTGCAGGAAAACGATATCAGGCGCTCGCTTCAGACGACAATGCCTCGTACTGTTCACGGTACACGGCTATAAACCATTGTCTTCCACTGCGTAGCATTTTACGACCTGCCGTTGTGTGCGTTCGACTTCAGTCTACCGCTTTCAAAAGTAGCTGCAATCCGGAGCAGCCCATATGGCTAACGGGTAGCAAGGTATGGGCCGTGTGACGACCAAAAACTGCTCGTTGCATCAGCAGTCTTAGCTAGAAAAGAGGGAGCTTTACAGCCACTTTTTCTCCCGCACCACCCACACCCATGCAGTTTTTCACTGCGACTCCATTGCTTCCTCGTCTCAAAATAGTCTGTTCCGGATTCTCTCGCTACGGTCGCAGGTTCGAATCCTGCCTCGGGCATGGATGTCTGTGATGTCCTTAGGTTAGTTAGGTTTAAGTAGTTCTGAGTTCTAGGGGACTGATGACCTCAGATGTTAAGTCCCATAGTGCTCAGAACCATTTGAACTAGGCTGTTTATTTCCGAATATGTCGCGATTTCCGAGGATGTGGTGGGGTAGGAACATAAGAGGGCAGTTTCAATGTCAACAGAGCCCCCTTACGAGCCGTGTCAACAGGCGCGCTACAGACTTCCTGCCTTCCTTTCGACGTCTCGGAACCGAGCGACGTGGCGCAGTTGTTAGCATACTGGACTTGCATTCGGGAGGACGACGGTTAGAATCCACGTTCGGCCATCCAAATTCAGGTTTCCCGTCATTTCTATAAATCTTTCCAGGTAAATGCCGGGATGACTGTTTTGAAACAACCTAGCCGGTTTCCTTCCCCATCCTTGAAACTTTCAGAGCTTGTTCTTAGTCGTCAATGACATCGATGTCGACGGGACGTTAAACCTTAATCCTTCCTTCTTTTCTTCCATCCTTCCATCCTTCCATCCTTGCTTCCTTTTGACGTCATGAACGTTTGCCAAATAAATTATCTGGCAGTCGCGAGAGGCAGGATGGGGAAGCCCCCGACTGGCGCGAAGAACTGCGCTTTCCAGGTCGGCTCCAGGTGTGAGGCCGTGGCCGGTGACGTCACAATCGGCACTAGAGGACTCTGGTAGGCGCTGCGGCATCCTTGGCGCTCCATGTCGGCTCGGCCTCGTGCCGACCCATCACAGGTTGGGATCCCGGCGGACACGTCCTGCTCAGGGACGACGTGGGAGCGGCGGAAGAATCACTTGCGAGCGCCATTAGCCACTTGTTGCAATTGGCCGAGCCGCCACCGTCGCTTCTGTCTCTTCGTTTGCGGCGGAAGAGCGGGCACCTCCTATCTAGGTCGCCCGCTGGGGCCTCACCTGCGCGTCTTGCGTGGACGCCAGAGCGAAAGTCAGCCGGAGCTGATTCTGCGTGTCTCATTAGGCAGAGAGCGTTGCGCTCTGGTTACCTAACCTTCAAACTGAACACGTGCTTTCTTTTGGGCATAAACATGAAGCTTCCGCTCCCGGTGTCGATCTCATTAAAAGCATTTTGGGAATATCTAATAAAATACTAAAATACGCGTTTGTCTATGTTGAACTCGATGTCGAGGGCCTTAATGCCGAGGAAGAAAATAAATAATATTGAAAAAGATATATCGAGACTGGCAGCGGTAGTCAGGGCTTTCCAGGTCGTCTTGAGGAAGGCAGCCGTGTCCGCTGTCAAGTTGGTGCTATCACTCGCATACTGGCTGTGCCGCCCTTGGCATGTATTTACAAACCTGAGTGGGCATTCCTCTCAGTAAAACAGGAAAGTAAGTCCATTTAAACATATGCCTGAAAATGCTTTTTCTTAGTAGTTAATGTAAGTTTATTCAAACTGTTCGTTGAATAATATGTATGACGATGCTGCAGCTTCCTCTAAACTTAATGACGATAGTGAAAAATTCAGCCGGCCAGAGTGGCCGAGCGGTTCTAGGCGCTACAGTCTGGAACCGCGCGACCGCTACGGTCGCAGGTTCGAATCCTGCCTCGGGCATGGATGTGTGTGCTGTCCTTAGGTTAGTTAGGTTTAAGTAGTTCTAAGTTGTAGGGAACTGATGACCTCAGATGTTAAGTCCCATAGTGCTCAGAGCCATTTGCCATTTTATAGAGGAAGTAGAGCTGAAAACCAATTATCAAATGACAAAAAATTGTAATCAATAGATTACAAAACAAATGCTAAAAATTAATAACTAAGGTTTTTTCTTTTTTATCTGCAACTGAATGAAAAGACTAGATGGAAAGCGAAGGAAATTAAGCGAAGATTGAAAATTCCCCCTAGTAGCTGTCCAATGTAAATTGTGGTTATAAGAGTATTCTTCCTACGGCAATGAGATGTAGAATTTTAATACGAAAAACCATTCTTTCTTTCAAGAGTTAACAGAAAATGTCGAACACGTACATTTATGGGGTAAGGCTTTCGTAGGTGTGAAGAAAAAAAATTCTCGATGACACATTACGTCCAAAACCGGGTTCACTGTTAACACAAGTAAAATTCATAAAGATAAGTACTGAAGTAGACTGTAAAACTACCTTTTCAGATGGTATGAGTTTTGACAGACTGTTGAAGGGGGGGGGGGGGGGGCGGGGGGGGAAGAAATAAATAGAGAAGCTGAGGTTTCTCAACGAGCAAGGAGGGACGCATGTTGGGAAAACCAGGAGGGGCAGAAAAATACAAGAGTAGATCAGGGAATAGTCAGGAGTGGAAGATGTAATTTATATTACAAAATTGCTAAACCGATTTATGATGCCCTGTCCCACACGAAATGAGACACACTGCTTATCGCTCATTAAATTTTTACTGGAACATCAGACACGACGTTTCAATTTATTACTTTTTAATACTAGATCTAGTCGCAACACACTTTGCGGACAGCGTCTATACATATCAGTGAATGTGCTTGCAAAATTTTATCATTGTACGACGCATTGTTCAGGAGATATGATGCCATAACATTGATATGAGTGAAAAATTAGCTTTTGCTTGAAAAGGAGCCCAAATTAACCAGGCGATATTCATCGAGTGCTTGATAATGAGAGCCCTTAGCAATCTCGAATAAACTGTAAACGTAATTCCAAACCTTTTCCTATTTTTCTCCCGCTTACATGCTTAACGTCAAATATTTAATGTATTAACTCATTTGTTAAATAATCGTAAGTTTGAAACTGTTTTATACATCGAAGTTTAAAGACTCGGGGCTGGTTGATTAAGTGGTTTGACTATTACGGAAATAGAAAGGTGGTGGTCGTGAAATGTAGCGGGACGAATGGATGGCAGATGGACCATGGAAGTTGTCTGCCGGACTGCAAGAGGTAAGGAAAGACAGAGACAGGAACCAAACAGTAGGTGAGAATGAGCTTACAAAAATTGTAAGAGCATACGTATCGCTGGAGATAGGCAAAGTCTGTTTAGAATTAAATGTCGAATGGCCCATGGCCCATGATGGCGAGTGGTGGTGGTGGTGTGGTGGTGGTGGAAGTCTAACGCAAAAGCTTTCGCGGATAGGGCCCGTACAGACTGAGCTCTCACAGCTTCAATTATGTTAAGTGCAACAGCGGTTAGTCTGGTTGGTATTACATGCTCTCTACAGTTAGGATAAAATAAAAGTGCCTTGGGCAGTCAGGCTTTGTCTGAGACAGGATGCCAGATGTGCTCTCCACCCGGTCCTATCGTGCGAAGTACTGTGAGCGGCTGGCTGTGGCTTCTAGCGCTGCGCTGGCTTTCTCCGCGGCAGAGGCCGGAGATGTGGTCCACCGCCTCTGCCAGGAGGCGACCTGCGCCGCTCCCGTTAGCAAGTGTCGCGCGCCACCAGTATCGACACCTCTCTCTCTCTCTCTCTCTCTCTCTCTCTCTCTCTCTCTCAAGAAATGCTATTGCCTAGCAGAGACCAAGTGCAGAGAATGCAGCGGGTCTAATTGCAAGCACCAGTGAAAAAGTGACTAACGAAACTGAAGTGCTAATTTTCAAAAATAATAAATCTTCTGTTTTTTATGCTCTTGAAAGCTCTCTATTCGTAACTAAAAAGTTGCACCCGCCAAACTTTATTTCTTAGGTGAAGAGTCTTAGATGAATGTATGAACAGACCGAAGGCAAGACTCGATAGAAATAACACAATGCTTTTGTCAGAATTTTCACAGTCAAAAGAAGAGAGGGAGATGGGCGAATCGGGTGTCCAATTTAGCCAGCCAGTTTTGCAAGCACAAAAAAAAACTTCTTAAGTAATCGTGGTAATTAAGAAAGGCCTAGTTAATGATTTTAGAGAAAATTGAAATATTTCACGTACAGCTGCTGCTAGTTACGTAAATCAGCTTTCAAAAATTTGAGCACTTGAAACTTTAGCTCTTTTGTGCTTAAAAACTTACATTGATGTAAAAATTGTGTAATTCTGAATATTGAGAAAATAAAATAAAAAAATGAAATTATAGCGTAAATTGAAACTTCTGTGCTTTCTCTTGATCTGCATACTCTTAATAATAAGATAACACAAATTGATAATTAAATATATTTCATGCTTTCTGAACAACACTTGAAAATAAGAAAACGAAAAAATCGATCACATGTTTTGTGAAATGAAATGACATGTATAAAAGTAACAAATAAAATAGATGAAACATTCGACGCACTTACTTGGTGTACAGCATTTAGAGCACCGTTCAAAAGATTGGTCAAATGTTTCTCTCATTTTTATTTTTACACAAACAGTTTCACAAAACAGTCACCCGGCTTTTTTTATTTTTCATTGTCTTAAATAATCCTACACAATCAGAGGACGCAAATAACTTCTCTTTGCAGCTTTTATTACTACGTGAATTAATAAACAGAGTTCCTTGTTAGAATGACCAAAAAAAGGAAAAAGTACAGTACGCAGTTACGCTAGTGGTGGCTCGGCATTGGGGCTAGCTTGTAAACGTAACTGTAGACGTCGCCAACCTTCTTCACTCACGTCTGCTGACTGCAACTATTTCTGTACCATGCTTCAAACAATGTTGAATAAATTGGTTGAAATGTTTCACATTACAGTCAGCATTGGCCGGCCGGGGTGGCCGAGCGGTTCTAGGCACTGCAGTCTGAAACCGCGCGGCCGCTACGGTCGTAGGTTCGAATCCTGCCTCGGGCATGGATGTGTGTGATGTCCTTAGGTTAGTCAGGTTTAAGTAGTTCTAAGTTCTAGGGGACTGATGACCTCAGATGTTAAGTCCCATAGTGCTCAGAGCGATTTGAATCATTTTGAACAGTCAGCATCATCTTCCTGGTTCGAAAGCAGTTATCTACGTGGTGGTCAGGTATTTTCGAGAGGAAAAAAAGTCTCTCAGAATAGAGCAAGCTTCGTTGCAGACTGGTTATCACAGTATAATAGAAAATTTCCAATACTTGTAGGTATCTGGTGAAGACTAGTTTCCCTGTGACTTTAAAAACAATTTTCTCGCGGATGCATTAAGAACAAAGGAGGCTCCAACATAGCAGAAATGAGATCTATCGAAATTACACTCAACAAAGTGCATTTGAAAACTATTTTCTCAGATATCATCATTTATTTTCACAGACTTTAAATTAGCGCAAAAAAGACCGTCCCTTAAACGAAATAAATATAAAAGTTCTGAGTTATTTGGTTTAGGAATTGAAGTCGAGATATCTTAAGTAAGCTAACGATGCTCTACCAACATCCTACAATGTTACTTTGTTGTAATGTTTCACCAGTTGATACAACTTACGCCGCTGAAATTGTACCGACAATGAATGAAATAATCAACAAATTCTGTTTCGTTAGGTGTCCCACGAAGTCTCAGTATGACGGTCATCCAGAAGGCCGAGCGACATAGCTTAAAGCTGCTTCGCGCGGCGACCGGAAGAGTTAACACCCGCCCTTTGCTTGATGAATCACTGAAGTGTCCCACGCCCTGCCCGTTAACACTGCAAAGGAGACTGACGCACCGTGTGATGACAGCAAACGTGCGGAAGTGCTTCCCATCACATGTCCACACCCATCACTTGCCCACAGCCAGCCGGTCAGCCAGCTAGCGTCTCGTTGAATCAGCGGCTGACGTAAACATAAATCGGCGAGTTAGCGTCCTGGCGTACCACGCAGCTGCAAGATATATCTTTCCGATTTCAACAGCGGACGCACCTTTCGATTGACAATAACTACGAAAAGGTCAACAGCTCGAAGGTTTGAAGTTAAAGATGCCTAACTGGGCGTGTTTTCCTCTTTTTTGTCTGTGCAGAGACTCAGTTCAACGCGCAAGACAACGTGGAGTTTAGAAACAGAATGCTTCATATTGCTATAAATAGAGAGAAGCATTCTCTATAGTTAATACGTACTCTAAGAAGCAGAAACGAACAATAAAATTTACTGCATGTCTAGCTCGTAACTTTTTGGACTAGTTAAGCCAGCAGGGAAATACAGCGTCGTTGTTGTTGTTGTTGTTGTTGTTGTTGTCTTCAGTCCTGAGACTGGTTTGATGCAGCTCTCCATGCTACTCTATCCTGTGCAAGCTTCATCTCCCAGTACTTACTGCAACCTACATCCTTCTGAATCTGCTTAGTGCATTCATCTCTTGGTCTCCCTCTACGATTTTTACCCTCCACGCTGCCCTCCAATGCTAAATTTGTGATCCCTTGATGCCTCAGAACATGTCCTACCAACCGGTCCCTTCTTCTTGTCAAGTTGTGCCACAAATTCCTCTTCTCCCCAATTCTATTCAATACCTCCTCATTAGTCATCTAATCTTCAGCATTCTTCTGTAGCACCACATTTCGAAAGTTTCTATTCTCTTCTTGTCCAAACTATTTATCGTCCATGTTTCACTTCCATACATGGCTACACTCCATACAAATAGTTTCAGAAACGACTTCCTGACACTTAAATCAATACTCGATGTTAACAAATTTCTCTTCTTCATAAACGCTTTCCTTGCCTTTGCCAGTCTACATTTTATATCCTCTCTACTTCGACCATCGTCAGTTATTTTGCTCCCCAAATAGCAAAACTCCTTTACTACTTTAAGTGTCTCATTTCCTAAGCTAATTCCCTCAGCATCACCCGACTTAATTCGACTAGTCATAGAAAGTCAAAGCTTCGCGAAAACTAATTTAATCCCAAATAACACTGGTCGTTAACTTCGTGGGCCGTAAGTCGATATCATATTAATGGCAATGGGATGAGAAATACAGTGCATAGCTGTCTGTTAAGACAGATGTAAAAAGACGACTTCCTTATTCCAGCGGCACCCTGATAAAAAAAAGGAGACTGCTCGAATTATTAAAAAACTATCTTCCTAGCGTATTAATGCTAGAGTTGTTTGTCCTTAACGTTTGCACACCAGTATATTTCGCCCTGCTGTCTGCGCGCTGCATGTGAGTCCTTTGCTGGAAGGGATCCACTGAATTGCCGCAGATTTTTCAAATTAATACTCCTTCTCTTGGTCTCGTAGTAAACGTGTCCTGACGTACGGTATGTCCACGCCTGAAGAGACGATAATCCCGTCACCTACGACCTCACTGCCTCATCAGCACCACTTATCACCAGGGGAGTCACGAGCGGCGACCTCTGAATCAAGTGGGGCCCCTTTAAAAACCTCTAAAAACTGTTCCCCAATCCGTTGAATACCATGTGCTGGCAGTACACTGTGATGTACTGTACTGTTCCAAAGCGTGCCTTCGCCCTTCCCTATTTCGTACCTATCCTAGGGAGCAATACATAAAATGTTCTGTTTGTATAAGTAGACAAACTATTGTTATGATAGGTCTAAACATGCGACCAATAAATTCTTTAACCAGATTATAGCTTACGTGTTGCGGCGTTTAAATTACACACAGCACCATAAGCAATTTTGATATTGTTCACATGTACCTCGTATTTATACATTTAAGTATAAAAAGAGCTCATCAAATAAAGACGAATCCTATGTGCACAAAGACTATTTGCTGAACTTATGAAATCCTATCTGTCGTAATTACGATAAGCAAATATCAATTTCTGGTTTATGTATTACTATAAACGACATGTCGGTTGATTTGGGGGAGGGGTGCAAACAGCAATGTCATCGGCTCCATCGGATTATGGAAGGGTGTGGATGGAATTCGGCCGTGCCCTTCCAAAGGAACCATCCCAGCAGTTGCCTAAAGCGATTTAGAGAAATCACGGAAAACCTAAATCAGGATGGCCGGACGCGGGTTTGAACCGCCGTTTTCCCGAATGCGAGTCCAATGTGCTAACAAGTGCACCACCTCGCTCGGTAAACTATAGGCTTCACCTTGCTAATGAACAGTAACACACTTCAGTATCATGTAAATAGTTTTTTTTTTTTTCAAATGTTAATGAACGAACGTTACGAAAAGCAGATAGTTACGGAATAGCTCCTTCATTTGCCACCAGAACGAAGTAATAATCCAGCTATCTTATTCCACCCTGGTCAAAGGTAACTCGCGCTAATACTGGATTTCAGAACAGTGAATCGACTTGGGATTTATTGAAATACTACAATGAAATCAGAAAAAAGACCTTGAACCAACAAAAGCTGTTAGATTAGTTTCGGTCTTAAATCAGCAGCAGGTCGACAGATATTATCACTTTAACAGGCACAATGCAGGAGGCGTATTAAGCATGAAAGTTTTACTAAAATATAAAATAATTATTTCACTGAGTGTCTGCAGGAGAGGAGGCTGACACAAGAAGCAACTAAGTGACGATTGGAGGACGGTGAATCTACTAGGAGTCGAAAAGGTGTTGGACGTCCAAGCCTCACCGCAGAATGTCGAGGTCGAAGGCTTGCCCACTCTGCAAAGCAAGACTCCTTCCAGCAGTATTGTTGCAATAGGGGGCGTACAATGTCAAAATATTCACTAGGCATTAACACCAAAATATTCATTTGTAGACTCCAACTGCAGTCGTTAGTTATATCTGATATGAGTCAGCTAGATGACCAAAAATCTTACACTATCACTTTTTCCTGTATAAATTAAACAATGACACTCGTAACCATTTCAATTTCATATGCACTAAACCTGGATTGTAAGTCCTGTTAGCAAAATGAGAAGCCCTCTTAGTATTGCACCTTGTACGTTCTGTCATTAAACAAAGAAACAGCAAATGAAAACGAGACATATGGAAAAAAAGCAAGTAAACTGTTAATTATTTCAAAACTAATCGTCATAATTGTTAGTACATTTATCCCGCTGTCAGACAAAACGATCGATGCATTCATGGGAAAATGTTTGCGGTTGCTTGTGGAAACATGACTGTACCCAGATGTGAGCTTCTTCGTCCGAAGAAATTCTACGGCCACGAATCAGGGCTACACAAATATGGAGATGTATCGGGACTGTACGGGGGATGTTTAAAGGCTTCCCAGTGAAACTTCTGCAGCGTAATCGAAACAACCTGGGCAACATCTGGGTCCACGTGTTGCAGCAGAAAATTTCACTGGGAAGCCCTTACACATCCTACATACAGTCCCTATCTCTAAACCGCAGTAGCCATGTTTTTAGAGCCCCTAAGGAAGACATTCGTGGCCGTCGATTTGCTTCGGAAGAAGAGTTACACGTCTGGGTACAGTCACGTTTCCAATGGCAACCGCAAACTTTTTCCAAGGAGACACTGACCATCTTGATTCACAAGTAGTAATAGTTACGGAGATTACTTTTGAAATAATAGAGCCCCCGGAATGAGATTTTCACTCTGCAGCGGAATGTGCGCTGATATGAAACGTCCTGACAGATTAAAACTGTGTGCCGGATCGAGACTCGAGCTCGGGACCTTTGCCTTTCGCGGGCAAGTGCTCTGCCATCGGAGCTACCGAAGCACGACTCACACCCCGTCCTCACAGCTTTACTTCTGCCAGTACCTTGTCGAATACCTTCCAAACTTTACAGAAGCTGTCCTGCGAACCTTGCAGAACTAACACCCTGAAAGAAAGGCTATTGCGGAGACATGGCTTAGCCACAGGAGAGCTTCTGTAAAGTTTGGAAGGTAGGAGACGAGGTACTAGCAGAAGTAAAGCTGTGAGGACGGGGCGTGAGTCGTGCTTGGGTAGCTCAGATAGTAGAGCACATGCCCGCCAAAGGCAAAGGTCCCATGTTCGAGTCTCGGTCCGGCATACAGTTTTAATCTGCCAGGAAGTTCAATAAATAGTATTTACTTTTTTCCATATGTCCCTCATACTTACTGCATGGTGTAAAAACAAGTGCGTAGGGATAGCCAGCCTGGCTGTTAGACGTGAAACACGAAATAAAAACAGTGCATTCTTTCGGTAATTGCAGTCATGACTGATCTGCCGAGGATGATTCCATGTACTACGGGACGTCGCAAAATATGCATATGTTCTGCCCGAGGCAGTTTTGCAGTCAGTCTCACTATAGGTTCACGAGTTCACACGTGAGAGAATTCAAAGAAGGGAACAGCTTGAGGGACGTTGTGACAAGGCTACCATTGTTGCTGATGGTTTGCGCTGGTAAGCAAAAGTGCGCCTCGTTGCATAGAAGAGACTCTGTTTCGCCAACACAGTGCTCATTGTGCTGCACGCTAATCAGTCGCCGTTGGCTTCCAGGCATGTTCGCGCTGACTTCCGCTGCATCAGTATGCAGTACAGTAATTAGCCGAAACAGTATGACCAGCTGCTTAAGAGCGCGTTGGCCCACTTTTGGATCCCAGTACAGCAGCGATTGTGTGTGGCACGGATTCGGCAAGTCTTCGGCTGGTTTCCAGAGGTATCTGGTAGCAGATGTCTTCCCACAGATCACGCTGCAACTGTACATTATTGGCTGCTGATTTGTGGGTGAGGTGCTGGTGCTCGACAGCTTACGACATGTGTTCTATCGGGTTCAGATCAGACGAATCTGGTGGCAAAGATATCACTGCTCGTCAAACCACTTCAGCAAGATCCTGACCTTTGCGCCACGGACAGTTAACCTACTGGAAGATGGTATAGCCATCGGGGGATACATGAAACATGAAGGGGTGCAGGTAGTTGGCAACAATATTCACGTACAAAATGTTGGCATAGTCCACAGCTGTCAGTGACCTGTCCAATGGAAGCCCAGGTCAATGTACCCCATACCAGAATACCGCCCGACCGGTCTCCCTCCGTGATGCAGTGCAAGCTTCGAACAACTGTTCGCCTGGAGAACGGCATATCCCGACACGAACACCGAAATTGTGCAACTAGAAACGTAATTCATCTGACGAGGTAACACTTTTACATTGATCCATCGTCCGATCTCGATGATCCAGCGCCCATTGCAACCGTAATTGACGATGTCGTTGGGTCGACACGGGAAAACGCAAAATTCGTGGGCTGCAGAGCATTATGTTAAACAACGTGCACTGAACGGCGTGCTGAAAGAGATATGTGCCTGCTCCAGCATTGTATCCTGTCGTCAGATCGGCCACAGATCGACGCCCATTGGGTTCACCGCCCTTCAACCACTTTCCTCGTATGCTCACGACAGTAGCCTGTGAACAGTAGAGATGGGCAAACCTGTTCTTTTCAGAGATCGGATCAGAACTGTTCACTCCCTGAAATGAATTAGCTCTTTTTCATGACTCACCACTCATTTACAATAGAAAATAAATGGAAGGCACATTGCCCTTTAAACTTGGTTTATTCCAGTACTATACCTGTATTTTGATCTTATTTGATCCTATTTTGAAGTAACACAGATAATGAGTAAGAATTTTGTATTGTTTATTGAAATTTCCACGATATGACAAAGTTTTTGATTATTGATTTATTTTGCACTATCGTGGTTTTTTGGGTGATCGGAAAATGTTGTAACTTGAGATTTACATTAACAATATATTTGGCTACAATGTATTAAAATTTCATTAACCTCATACAAATACATCGCAAGCCATATATTTTTAAAGTGAACGTTTCCTTCCGAAGACGCCTAAAATCGCAAAATCCGTACCAGAATAAGAAAAAAACTATAAATTTGACTGTAAAACGAAAGTGCTGCATATAGCCTTACGCAGAATAAAACAAGGAAAATATTGGTGTATCACATTTTGCGATACGTTTATCGGTTCGCTCGTAATTAAAGCGTAAATTCGAGTGTCCATAATAAAAATCCTATAGTAAGAGGAGTCGTCAGGAACCTAATCTAATCAGTTTAAACAAATAAAAATAAAATAAAAACAAATGATGTATACATAACATAATAATGTAATATACGTAGTGGTATTACTACGAAGAACAATATCCAGTAGAGACGAACTCCGATGCCGAGCCGCTGAGTCGAGCAGGTCGAGCCGCGAGCTGTATTACTGCGTGAGCCGAGACCGCAGAGAGCAGGGTGACACATGAGTCGCTTTGCTCAACGCTCTGGCTAGAGTCGAGACGGTGGGGTGAGCGTTGAGCGGGCGAGTTCCGAGGGTGGGGGGAGCGGTGAACTCACCCGCTCCGAGACAAATCGTCTGTTCTCTTGCGAGCAGGTTGTTGCAAGTAGTTCCTATGTTATCCGCTAGGTGGCTCTCTGTCCTGTTGCTCGCATCAACTGCCCAGAGGGCGATGCGAAGTCAAGCTGCGCCAGACACTGCGCGCGGCAGACGACGCACAGAGACGGCACGGCGTATGTGAAACACTAAATCCAATGGGGCACTGCACAATGGAGGCAGCCAAGGTAGAAGCAGGGCAGAGGCCGGCGCTGGCTGTGTTGTGTGGCGTGCACTGTGCTGTGACCAGCAGAGGCGCCGCTGATATGCTCCGTCTCTCTCTCTCTCTCTCTCTCTCTCTCTCTCTCTGCCGTGGGAAACGTTTGGAGCTACCGTTCTTTTTTTCTGAATCACTGATTGTTCACTCCTTTGAAAGATTCAACTCTATGAATTAGTTCAAGAGTGCATCCCCCATCTCTAGTGAACAGTCGACCGGCTTCGTCGTTACAGAGAAGAGTGTTGGCAGGCGCGGGGCCTTAACGATCTGCCCTTCGTCAGTCGCTTATGTGAGTGGGTTTCCCCACATGCGCCCCGTACCGTTACTAGAATGAGTCCCCATTCGCCTCTGCTCCGCCTATGTACTCTCCTTACCGCGTCACGTGCAGTCAAATGTTCAAATGTGTGTGAAATCTTATGGGACAACTGCGAACGTCATCAGTCACTAAGCTGACGCACAACCTAAATTATCCTAAGGATAATGCCCTAGGGAGGACTCGAACCTCCGTCGGGACCTGCCGCACAGTCCATGACTGCAGCGCCATAGACCGCTCGGGTAATCCCGCGCGGCTCACGTGCAGTCAGTCTGGCAGTGGGGAGCGGTCATAATGTTTTGGCTTATCGGAGAATGTCCCAAGGACACTCTCGATGCTGGATCAAAATCGAAAATTCTTGCTGGTAACGTTGCTTATGCCACTCATGTGATATGTACAGAAGCTTACCAAAATTCTCACAAAGTCGCCTGGAAGAAAGTACATAGCTTTAACACCACGACCAATCTGCTCTCTTTGACACATGTCAAAAAATCTATAAATGGATGTCTTAGGTTAATTTCATGGTAATTTTGGCAATGGTCCCATTCCTGAGATAAAAATGACGTGTTTCTATGTAGTAAACGTTCCAGATTCCGAACAGTCGTATCTGAAGAAGGCTGGGAATTAAAATTGCGAAAAGGAAATGCTGACAGAATGCAGCGGTAGGAATGCATTTCTTTTCTGACCTTTTTTATTGTAACATTACACTCTCCCCCTCTCCCCACCCCCCTTACAGTCACTTTGCATCTGCAGCTACTCTTTCTAGTATGTCTTAACTGTTACGTTTAACTGTGCGTTTGTTCCGTACCGTATGACATCTAAAAGACTTCCTCTGATTTTTCGCTAGGGCACATTACACTTCCACAGGGAGAATTTCTGAAATTTCTTTACTCGATTCTGTATAAATATTTAATATTTTCTACTAAATATTTCTTCGCCCGTGACAGTCTGTTTCCGACTTCCTCCTTCCACCACCTTACTTAACACTTCGACGAGTTTACTCGGCTGATCTTCCCAGTAGAATTCATCTTACTTACTCTTACAAACATTAGAATTCTTTCGCTATTTCTAGGGTGATTTCATAAATTTACTGCTAACAAGCCATTGCTTCGATTTTTTCTACTTTTCATCACCTATATTCGACACGTAAGTCGCCGCAGCAAATGAAGACTTACACCAGATGGACCGTCTACCCGAAGGGAGGCTCTAGCTAAGTGCACATTTCATCACTTTGATATTTTAATTTTGCTTCTTTTTTTTCTTAAAATCTACCAAAAGTATCATCCTTATTGCACTTAACAGCTATATATCTTCCTGTCATTAGCCGGCCGGGGTGGCCGAGCGGTTCTAGGCGCTACGGTCTGGAACCACGCGACCGCTACGGTCGCAGGTTCGAATCCTGCCTCGGGCATGGATGTGTGTGATGTCCTTAGGTTAGTTAGGTTTAAGTAGTTATAAGTTATAGGGGACTGATGACCTCAGAAGTTAAGTCCCATAGTGCTCAGCCATTTGAACCATTTTTCTTCCTGTCATTGAGCTACAAGCTAATTTCGCTGCGGGTCTTAGAACTGCGATATGTTCGTGTTCACCTTGTACATTTATTTCAGCTGCCAAACTTTCTTTCAGTTCGGTTTTCTTTTCGTATACTTAGAAGTTAAGAAAAGTGACGATAATCTAGCAGGCAAACATACTTACTACTGAGAACGTGAGCGTCTTTCCTCATTTCATTTTCAGATAATCGCTTAGAACGGCCTTGACACGCCCATGTATTTTGCACAAGCTAAAACTTCATACCACGATGTTTGAAGAACAGTAGTGTCGTAATCGCCAAAGATTGCGTGTTCGCTCTGCTCAAGTGACGTCCTGATTTCTCACACACATACACACATCTATCTCCACGTACTTGTTATTCAGACTGCATTCCGGGTCGTGTCAAACACCAACTAGCGTTAAGGGATTGACCGATGCGCTCTGAATCTGTAAGAACGAGCAACTACGGACGACACGGGCACACGTTGCCAGAAAGAGAGAATGTCTATGATTGTATCGTGCTTTTCTTTCAGCCGAAGGTGAAACATGAGAAATTACCGTTCACACATTTCTGCAGGAGACTGTCTCGTGTTTATCGGCTGCCATTCTCAACTACTTAAGCAAGAACTAAAAGTGGCACCTTCTCGCTTGTTTATCAACGTGGACCAGAATCTCGTATTCCGCAAACCATGCATAAGACTATTTTCAAAGTAATAATGTCAAATCCCCGCCTGTTCATCCAGATTGCCCCTTGCAGCATCCGTAATGATCTTGATGTCGACGATACGGTAATCTATAATTACCTTCTATTTGTTAGGCGGCCTACAAATACCAGAGATGTCGACGTGTTAAGGTAGTTTCTCTGAAAACTTTACCCGGGATTAGTAAGCTATTTTCGATGCCGATATGTTAACAACATGGTGACTTCTTGTTAGCATAGATTCACCCGTTATTCTGAGAATAATCAATATGCCTTCATGTTTATGACCGAGGTCCCAGTCTACGTTTAGCAAATTTGACTCGTCTTGCTAAAAGTTTTCTAAATCTTTTTAAGCAGTCTTGGCGAAGGTTCCTCAAACAAAATTCCGGCTTCAAAAATGTGTGTCTCGAACCTTTGTTAAGGACTACAGAGCACAGAAAAGCAAAAAAAAAAAAAAAAAAAAAAGAAAGAAAACGTTGTAACTGTCTTTTTCAGAAAGTCATGACACATGGATAAAATTTTTGAGAGTTTTGTTGGAAGAGACAGAGAAGCTATTACGTTGTGTTATGATTCTGAAATGCGTAAATTTTGCAGTGTTTAGTAACTCTTTCAATAGTTTATCAAAGCAAAAACTGAGAAGGAAATAGCACGATTCTCTTACAAATGAGTGACACAGTTTTACATTCTATAATCTTCCCTCGAGACAGTTTCACATTCGTACTATCCTCGATGTCAGTAATCGATCTTCACTTTTTGATTCCTACTATTTATATGTCTTCCTGTTCCACTGTAAATGTATGACTGTACACACACGCACACAACAGCGGATTACTATGTAATACACCAGGCATCACCTAGAAGGGCATTCACTGGAGTTACCATCAACGTAATCCGGGAATGCATTTATCTCTCACCGAACATTTGATAGCAGAAAATACGAAGTTTCTGTTCCACTCATAATGAAGTTCATGAAATTAGACATGAATATGAAACGAATCTAAGCATGAATATTCAGTGACTTCTGTTTTAACTTCTAATTAAAGATTCTTCCGCTGTTGTTGCCTCTGTTTTGGATGCAGGCAAGATAAACTGTTACAAAGTTACTTCCAAAGGTATCCATTACATACTTCGCGAGGCACCGCGAATCATAGCTAATGCAGAAAAAAAATGCTGATGAGTCCGACATGAAATAAAAGTTATCAGTCCGCGTCCCCATCGTGCGTCAGTTATTTTATAGAAATGCGAAATTTATCTTCCGCAGTCGAACAGGAACACTCAGTTTCAGCACTGTTGTTTTACACTCACACTATAAACATGCAATGAAGTCTTGTTTGTGCGCCCGCCTGTATCCATTTACAAAAATCGCCTCTACATCCCATTTACTAACTGTCTTTAAAACACGCTCACGTCGGTTGTGAAAGGTAACCATAGTTCGCAGTAAAATCTGGCCGCAACCGGCTTGTGATATTAAAGAGGTTCTTTCAATGGCCCCTAGATGGCAGGAATGGAATCTCAAGCGGTTTGCCTCAGTTGGAGGTACCGCCGCCAGGTGGCAGTCGCATGCAAGACAGTGCCAACTGCATCTACGGGACTTAGGTAAACAATTGAGGTCGGCGCAGTTGTGTTCGTCATTGGGCGCAAGCGAAACCCTGGGTTCGGGCCAAGCTGTTGGCTGATGTAAAAGTTGCAAAATAGTCTTGGCACCTGTAACAATAACGTGTGTTCTCTAGGATACGAAACGTATGTGATGGCCTGATGGATGATCCTGTCTACTTGCTGGCTTCGTTCGGGGATACATAAAGGAAAGAAAAGAAAAAAAAAACAGCGCGTGTGAGAAATGCCATCTGAAAAATATTTGACATCAGCATTTAATAAACCCATGACAAGTGTTGAGTGAAGGGACGGAAGCAAATGGAAATGAGACGATAAGTGCGAGTGGTACTCATTGTAGAATCTTTATTTTTCAAATGCTTGTAAGTAGCAGTACTTATTATTGCACAACGATACGAACTTTTTATTTTTTACTTCCAGCTTCACAGTTGGAGGGAACCGATTCTTATTTCTTTAATGAAACCGGCATATTACTTCATGCCTGCAATTCTACATCTACTGGCAGCAGATTGTAGATCACTCTTTCTGAATCTTGTGAAAACTTTCGTAACGAATGATTGGCAACAGACGCGCAGAACAATGGACCGAAAAATGTCTCTGAAAAAAATTATGTATCTGGCTGACATAACGCATTATTTTGTAAATTATGTACCGCGTTCTCGAACTTCATGACTGTCGCTAAATATCAGTGCATGTTCTTTTATGTAAATCACATCGTATGGTGAAATACTATGTTATTCATTTCTCAATATTGTATGAAACAGAAACATTGGTTGCTGATATTTCAAATTCGGGTTGTTTGGTTGGTAAGCATATTTCTTGCGGCTTCTAGGAATTTTGTGCAAGTGGTCGCAAAAACTTAGCATCCACTAGTTTAGCGGAATTATCCAAAGAAAATTAACACCAAAAAAGTTATCGTATCGTACTGCAGTACTAATTATGAGCGAATCATGGCGTAAATATCCGTTAGTGAGTGCTTGTGTTGACACCTTAAAATATCGCTCGTTTCTCAAAATTATAGGCGAAATACGTTCTGAATTAAAATGTGTCTTTCTAGCAGACCTAGTAAAGTTATTAATAGTCGTAAATAATTTACTAAACAATTTTAAACAGAAGTTAGTAATTTAATCGTTTTTGAGGGCCTAGGGGTTTTTCGAGGTTTCGAGGCAACCGACTTCGTAAGACATTCTTGTTACCTCGTGCCAGAGGACTTTATATATATATAGTCAGGTATCTCAAATCTCTGTTCATGCTACCTGTTGAAGTGAATGCTTGGGTGGTTTCTTCAACAAGACTAGCCGAGTTCATCCACCATACTTGTGCAACAGGTTTCATGCTCATTCTTTATAATGCCACGCACAATTGGTCCACGTTGCCATTTTCTGAGTGTTTGTTGCTTCATTTTGTTTATAAGAAGTCCATTTCGCGTGATTTTGCTCAATGATTCGTGTACTGAACCACAACCTCACCAGTCAGAACACGACGTTCTTCCACAGAAATTTAAGAATTTTTCATCGTTCTGCGGGCAGAAACGTGACTAGTGATGATACTATGGACTTGTACGTGAAATGGAAACCGTTCGTAGTTCCATGACTTCGTCTCGGAATCATTGACGCAACACCAGTGTGAGCAAGCATGAGATGCAGTGTTCGCCGAACTTGGCACACATCCAACGATGACTTTCTCAGTGTCGCGTTATTTGGTGGAAGAACGCACTTAGTCCTAACTTCATTTATACAACAGCACTTGTAAGACAGTGCGGAGATAGACAGCTGACGGCAACGCCCCATGTTCCTATACAGTATTTGGATCTAAGAGTGTCAAGTAGCTTTTATATGACTGGCGGTAAGAGGTTTTTGTGAGACTGTTAACCATGTGTAGTCGAAGAAATTTATAATGAGACAAAATTCTAACAATTAACACTTTTGATACTACTTTTTCGATGAATTTGAAAAGCATTGTGTCCCAAGAGCAAAATTTGATAGGAATCATACATAACTTACTGTGCGTCAAAGGATTGATAGGTATCGACTCAGTTTCTTAGGTAATTTAATATGACACAAAATGGTAAAAATACTTCATTGATACATACAAAGTAAATATTTTATAGTAGTAATATGAAGCCCACCATCTCAATTAAATTATCTTAGATTACATGATTAAATCCATGGTATCCAAAGAGGTACTCGCAAGAATTACTTTCATTCACATATCAATAATGTTAGCTTGTCACTGAAATTATTAAGTAGTAAAAAATCAGAGAGACTGAGAAAATATTGTTGAATGGCAAGAAAATAATCTGGAAAAATTGCTTAATTAATAAATCTCAAACTGGAGGATCGGAAATAAGCTTTAAAAAATGCAATAGTTTCCACAGCGCTCTGAGGTTCGAAATCCGTGTTAGAAGAACACATGCAAAAATTGGTATAAATGCGCGGGAATTATGTAGCATATATAAACTATATCTCCAGATTCCAGGATGGGTCAAGTTCCTGTCTTGTTCCCACCCCCCCCCCCCCCACCCCCCCTCCTCCCCTTCGCCTCATCACACTTTCCGGACATCCACGCCGTCGGCTTGACACAATAATGACAAAAGATCCACTGTTCGATGCACAGTTGGTCCCAGGACTTCGTCTGTGAATTACCTGCATGTGTCAATGCATCTTCTGCACGGAAACAATTGGCTTGCATTGTGGTTCGGATTCCACGTTGAAGTGTGGCTCGAAAGAGTTGTCAGATCTGGATCTCATGTCAGGAAAAGGTAAGAGCACGCCTCTTCAAATGTAACAGGGCTTTATTGAAGCACTGTATGTTCCAACCGAGCATAGATTTATTACGTTGAGTCTGCTCGTCTTTGATGGAGATTCTGCGAATCTGAACCCCAGCCTTTCTCGTGATCTATTAATGCTTTGTGGTATATTGCTTGAAAATTATTATTTTTTTACGAATTTCTCTCTCTCTCTCTCTCTCTCTCTCTCTCTCTCTCTCTCTCTCTCTCTCTCTCTCACGCTCCATTGGTACAATAAAAAAAAATCAGCAGCGCAAGATTCTCATATTCTTACTTACGGGAGCCGTACGTTTCGAATCTGAATCTAAAAAAATTTTGCGTGTCCACGGTTCTGTTAAATTACGTCATGCAAACATCTACTGGAAAGGTCAGGGCCAATTTCCTTCCCAATGATTGCCCAATGCGAGTTTGTTTCATCCCTTGTCGTCGGTAGAACTTGGCTAGATAACAATCCCAGACAAATCAACAATCAAGAACTAGTCAGACTACAGTTCTGGAAACGAAGTCTTCTACAAGGGCAAGCAGCAAAGCATGCTTCCCCACTAAATGATTCGCATGGTCGCTTTCTGCTGTACTTGTTCGTGATCCTTACGTAAACGAAAATTGCGGCTCGGGCAGTGATTCATCGCTAATGTTTAATTACTTCAGAGGATTCAGTCTACTTATGAGCTTTGCAGTAGGCCTACGTTTGTGTACACAAGACCCAACGATTAGTCACTGCAGCTACTATGATTTCCTGTAACTCTTCCTGCATTTCTTAACGTCTCTCATGAGATAAGTGCTTTCTCTGCAAATAGTGTTAGTGATCTATCAATAGTGTCACGTTACACAGCAGATTCCCATCTAAAGAGACACATCCAGCAATATCGAGAAGGACCTTAACAGGCACAACACAATATTCCAGAGCGTTACATCAGACCACACGCTTAAATCACTTTCAAGAATGGGGGTGTTACATGGAAGGATACCTGTCAGGAGAACTTAATAGGGCATCTGACGCAATTTTGCACTGTAACGGTTTCGCAGCAGATTGTACCAGATAGCGGTAGCTAGCGGCCGTAACAGTTCATGTGCATGCTTAAGTTAACCAACATAAACTATGAAAAAAACAACAACGAAGAACTAATTTCATCCTATAGATTAAAACTGTATATCACACCTGGTCTTGAACGCATACCATTCGAAATAGCTGGCACTGCTATTACAGTCTTCGCCACTGTTTGACTGCCAAGCAGAGGAGAGCTGGTGTAAAACTTCTTGTCACCAGAATTTCGCGCAAATTTCCTAGCGCAGTGGTTAGCACACTGGACTCTCATTCGGGAGGACGGCGGTTCAAACCCGCGTACGGCCATCCTGATTTGCGTTTTCCGTGACTTTCCTAAATCGCTTCAGGCAAATGCCGGGACGGTTCTTTGCAAAGGCACGGCCGATTTCCTTCCCCCGTCCTTCCCTAATCTGATAGAACCGATGACCACGCTGTTTGGTCCCCTCCCACAAATCAACCAACCAAATTTCCTGGTTGAATACAAAAAACTTTTCCAGTCTGCTATAATAGGGAAGCCATGACATTGTGTTCACAATAGTGAACAAAATAGCCCGCCAGGTATCGATTCAGATTTGCGACTGGATTCAGGACTTCCTAGCAAACAACACTCAACACAGTTCTTTATTATTTCCAATGATCTGGCTGGGCTCAGAGTAGCGTCCTCAATTATTTGATTTACATTACAGAATTAAATTTCAAACTACGTACGTTTCAAAGGCCCAGAGAAAAACTACAGTAGATATGATAATGAAATTGAAATTGCTCCATGTGCTAGAGCATCTCAGAGAATTTATTTAATAATCAATACACTTCTACATGCGAACCATTTGTGGGACAAATAATACTTCCTGCCATGTACTTCGTAACTGTCCTCCGCGTCCGCTCCAGCGATTGGGAAATTTAGTATCCTGGAACTTACGAATATCCGCTAACCAATGCGGCGCAGCTCCATCTTGTTGATAGATAATGTTGGGTTCCAAGTCTTGTATCTGAGGGCATAAAAATTGCTCCAACACTTCCAGATACACTGACCTATTCACTGTGTTTTCTGAAAAGAAGAACGGCCCTACTGTCCTGTCGTGCATGATCCCACGTCAGACGTTTAGTTTAGGGATATCATGAACAGGTTCAAAGATAGCGTGCGGATCTTGCGAGCCCCAAATGCCAACATTATGCCGATTAACAGTTCAAAAATGGCTCTGAGCACTATGGGACTTAACTTCTATGGTCATCAGTCCCCTAGAACTTAGAACTACTTAAACCTAACTAACCTAAGGACATCACTCACATCCACGCCCGAGGCAGGATTCGAACCTGCGACCGCAGCGGTCGCGCGGTTCCAGACTGTAGCGCCTTTAACCGCTTGGCCACCCCGGCCGGCTGCTGGAGCAGGAAAAGGCGGAAGCTACAGTGGCACACAAAGTACCCTCGGCCACACACCATGAGATGACTTGCGGAGTGTAAGCGTAGGTGTAGGTACCGAGTACCGTGTAGGCAGCACGCCTGACCTCTTCCTGGAACCGCTCGGGGACGACAGGGATCGGTTTGAACTGGTTACACCTAGCGGCAAAGTGATGGCTACCGCGGCGCGCGCCCAATCCCGCAAAGGACCTTCTGTCCCGCGTTCGTTGCGCTTTCTTATTACAAATCAAAACTGCGTCTTTCCTCAGTTCTGTGTTTCCCGAGCGATTTTCTAAATTTCCCGCGGACGATACTATGAAACTGTAATAGAGACACGACGATTTTGAACCGTCTCAACATTGCTGTAATACGCATATTAGAGTAGGGTCTTGGCATGTTACAGCCAAGTGGCCAAACGTAAAATAAAATTTGTGATATTTACTTCCCCAAAACCTCAGTTACTGACTATTATCTGAAACCGTGCGCTTTATAGTCTTCGTGCAACTTTGCAATTATCTGACGATGTGTAAGTGAACGCTTCATTTGATGGCTGCGGGGAGGGAGGGAGGTTGAATAGTTCACACATTCATCAGAAACATGGCAACACTTACCGATATTTAATCAAAAAGTAAAAATTTCGGTAGGTCTGCAGAATAATACACTTAATTAAATACAGCTAATCGGGAGAAGACGGTAACGCACTTTCCTTAAAATGTCACATTTCAGTCGTGATTCATCCGCATATTGCCCTAGCTAGATGAGGTTCCATCTCTAAGAAGTAAAATACTCACACGAAAAGATTAATTTCTTTGGGAAGGTAACCTAATCTTACTTGTGACGAACTTATTTCCTGGTGGCTGAGTTTTCCTTTTGTTTTTTCTTTTTTTTATTGAATTTACCTACCAGTATCGAAGAAAAGTCTTCAGATTGAATCAATGGTCTTTGTCGAACGGTAGAATCGTCGTGACAAACACGTACAGTATTTCTGCAACGCACTAAGTTATCACAAGGCACACTTTTGGACTGATGCCAGGAAGCTGGAGCTGCCTCCCTGCACATTTGCGATGATTCGACTGTTCGTTCAAGAATTTTTCATTCGTGATATTCACTAAAAAAAAACGAAAAAAGGATGAGTTTCAAATTATTATCCTAAACTGAAAGCTTGTAATCTATTAAGTTAGCTGCCACACGCAAAGTTATCAATTACTGTAGTTGGAGAAGGACAATCGTTAACAATCAAAAATCACAAAAGTGATTTAAAGGATTTATCCACATGGCTTTTACTAGATTTAAAGGTGAATTAATATTACAGCCGGGAAGAAGTCCTTACCATACGAATGTATGACACTTTTCATGGATATTTACTGTTAAAAAGTCTTGATCACGATTTATTTATCAAGGTGACCGGTTTCGACCACTACTGTGGTCATCTTCAGAACATTGAGTAGGAACCTCTTTCTGTTGGAGAATCACTAGTAGCGATTCTCCAACAGGAAGAGGTTCCTACTCAATGGTCTGAACATGACCACAGTAATGGTTGAAACCGGTCACCTTGATAAATAAATCGTGATCAAGACTGTTTTTAATAGTAAATTCAAAAGTAATTAACTTTTCATGGAGCTTTTACGTGGTAATTGCAACAACACAGGCGTGTGTGATGTGCTAAGGACACACCCCTCTCGAAAGACTAAAATCGAATACAAATAACTTTTCAGTACGGAGATATATTCCGTTCTACCACCGATCAATGTCAGTTATGTGTAAAACTTCACATTTGTTTACAATCGAACTTTAAAAGTGGACGAATCTAAACACTATGTAGCCGTAGTGCAATGGTACCGACAGTCTGATCAACGCCGAGCAGACGAGAGTAATGTTGATAACGAAGTCCAGATCTCGCACCATACTATTTCCATCTGAATGAACATCAGGGAGGGGGGATATTTTCCAACGGTGACGACGTTCACGGAGTGTTTCTCGAATCGCTCCGTGACCACAGAACGGGTTTCTATCGTCGACAAACTGAATGTTTGGTAGAACGTACCGAACTTCGTTTACAGAAACTTGGTGACGAAGTTCAGAAATAGTGCCCTGTTTCTGTGTCATTTTGAGTATAGTGCAGCATTCATTACTGGCACTGACACAATATGTAATCACATATATAGGGTCTTTCAGAATGACGTTTTAAACATTTGCGGACAAGTGCGTTACACAAAAATAAGGAAAAAAATTCAGTAAACATAGGCTCTAAAATACTCACCTTAAGAGTAACGGGCACTCGTTCATCTTCGCTCTGAAGCATATCTGTGGTTATAGCTTTTCAGGTACCTATTTTAGAACCGATGCTTACTGGACTTTTTCCCTTGTCTTGGTCCACACTACCTCCTCCCAAAATATGGAGAGCAAAGACCCTGCAGTGGAAGATACGTGGTCCACAGCATCGCGGATGGACAAGTGCACATAGCTTTTGAGGCATGCATCTGAGTTCATGTTTTCGTGTAACGAACCTGTCCCCAAATTTTTAAAACGTTATTGTGAAACACTCTATATGTATATGTCAGTACGAACACTCTGCCCGAAGTCTTGATGATTTCGTACACTGGTAAACTCAGAGAACTTAGGCCAAGTTACAGGACAGGTGTTTCATCATTAGTCTTCACTTTTATCTACAACCAACTTTCATATCAACATCAAGATACAGAGCTCTGTTAACATATGAGTGGCTAAGATCTGGTTACGAACTTGATTTTCCTGTTACATCACCGATAATATGATCACTGTTGTTTTTTATGTTTAGCTGTATACCGAAAATGATGTAGCCCGACCACGTCCCGCCCTTGTCAAGTGTGCATACTGTTCCAATCAGCTGTATTATAATCGCTTCATTGACACTACCCATTTGTTCTTCGATTACGAATAAGGGAAGAATGTACGACATTACAGCGGCATCAGTTTCGGGATATATTATTCTCTAACTGCAGTATGTGCTAACATACTTCATACTGTTTCAAGAAAATTTTCAGATTTTTAACGAAATACTGCATCATTTATGAATCTGTCGGTCAAAACTGCACGCTACACATGATTGTTTCCTCAGGAACTTATTTTTATGAATTCGATAGCAGTACATATCCGTATTTTAAAATCATTTTTGTTCGGTTTCCACCCTCCGAGTTGGGCTGTCTCCCTTGTTAGGGGCTTTACAGGGCCTAGCCCTGGTGAGACCCCGGCGCCTTTACGTCATCTTCTAGCTTCTGGAAAACCTTTCAAGGAGGATGGCGGGAACATTTCCAGCTACGACGTTTCTTGATACGTGATAATATGGTGTTATGGTTAACACAACAGATCCGCATTTTGGAAGACTAGCGGGGATTCTGTCCCCTTCCGGCCACATCGATGTAGACTTTTACGTGGTTTCCCGAAACGTCTGGAGGCATAGGCCTGGATGGTTCCTAAAATGACATAAGATAGGTATACTTCCTCAGAATTTCTCAAACAGAGCTTGCGCTCCGTTTCAAATGATGTCGGCGACAGGACACTCAACCCTAAGCCATTTCTCGATTTCTTGAATGGGGCCTGTCGGTGATATGCTGATCACAGGTTCTCATTTTGCGTGGCAGTGCGTAAACTTTACCTCGGTCTCTGCTGTTGGCTGGAGCCGCAATCTCTGGCGTTCGCTGACCACCTGTTGAAGCCGATCCCAATAGTTTGGAAAATCGGCATATCCTTAAAAGTGAACAGCAAAGTCCCGCCTTGTGCAAACAAAACAAAGTTTACCGGTCAAGGGATGCACTCTGAATTCTGAGGATTGCCGCCTACAAAATTAAATCCACATACCCGTGATGATACTGATATCAGTTAACGTCCCTGCTTGGTTACATATGACCTTTCTTTGGGAAGGGTGTGGGTAGACTAAACATGGATCTCTTCGTGCTGACGGATTTCAATTCGTTCGACAGTCTCTTAAGTAACTGCTGCGCTAAACCATGAGGGTGCATGTCATACAGAATGTTTGAGAATTACAGAAGTCTTTCGTTCAACAAATTCATTACCCACGACCTACAGACAACCATGGTAGACTGCACCCCTGCATAGATCAGCAACCCTATAGCGCTGTGTTTGTCTATAATAGCTCTCCTTTGATAGTATATCGCCACTTAAGTGCTTTCTGAAGCCCGTTTCGTGGGAACGCTAGTGTACTTTTAAGCCCCTGATCCGCGGTCTTCGTCTTATTCGGCGGATTATGATATGCGGACGAATTTGTAGCTGTTCCACGCACCTTCGTTACATGGCTGTTAGTGAGAAAGGAAAGTGGCCGTGCGGTTAAAGGCGCTGCAGTCTGGAACCGCAAGACCGCTACGGTCGCAGGTTCGAATCCTGCCTCGGGCATGGATGTTTGTGATGTCCTTAGGTTAGTTAGGTTTAACTAGTTATAAGTTCTAGGGGACTAATGACCTCAGCAGTTGAGTCCCATAGTGCTCAGAGCCATTTGAACCATTTTTTTTTGAGAAAGGAAATTCTGAACGCTACTGTGCGCTTCACATAACGCGAAAGTCACTTCTAGAGGTCGAGGTGACTTCTTTTTGTGCTCTTTATCTTCTTGATTGCCAAATAATGGCTCGCCTACACTGGCTCATTACTTACTGTTTGATACTTAACAGCACTTACATTTTGTTGAAGTTGTTACTCTTCAAAGATACGTAGGAGACCCCGCTGATATCAACCGGTATTACGAAAAACACTTCAGAGAGACGGCAAGTAACCTGATCCACTGAGAAGAGATTAGAGTTGCAACAGAATGAACGTCCTGCAAAATTCTGCACTGCAGACACAGCGTTCTCAGTAAGCAATTTAAAGCCCAGTCATCTCTCCGCACTTTTTATCATCATAGCGTTTCTAACATTCTGCGTGGTGTCTGTTGTTCTATATCGTGTCTCCCTACCACTTTCGCGCAACGACGCTCTGAGCGTGTTGTTTAGGGAATTGACTAGTTTGGACCTGGGACCTGTTGCTGGTAAGGAGACGTCAGACCACACATGACATGTAGAGTTCAGAAGAGTTCAGTGAGACTAGCGATGATATAACGAAATACTTAATGATTTCAGCGTCAGCTCCACTGCACTCCCTGTAAAAGAATCTTAATACTAACTAAATTTAGTGCAAGGGGTTCAAGGTTTTCCTATTTTTAGTTAGCTGGTAAAATAACGTCGAAAAAGCAGTTAAGTTTACCATTGGAAATTTTATTCTACTCACAGAACATTATTTATAAATTGCACTATTGATAAAAGGAAATGTTTTAATACAGGATGGTAAAAACCCACTGCGTTCAACAAAAATGTGAACGAATACTCCCAGAATGGGTTTCCAAGTTCTACAATGGATCGAAGGATGACCTATGCCATATCACATCTATAACCTAGGTTTAAATTAAGTTTCGCAAAAGAGAAAGCTATCAAAATGGTCTACAGTGACCCTCAATTATCTTTAATTACTTATCTAACTTGTCGTAAATTACAGTGGCTGATGTGGCTTCTCAATAATTATATAACAGAAAAATCTCAACCATATAACAGAAAAATCATCGCGTTTCAGATTTTTACTTCAAGTGCCAAATGTGAACACCATGAGCTTTAATTGACGATCGACACTAGTATTACGCAAAAAGGGGGTGTAACAGACGAGACTTCTGCAGTTCTGAGTGATGCTTTATGCGCTGTTATGCGGCATCGCGTGCGTTCATTACCTTGTCAATGTTCGTCAGGGGGCGGCGGGCAGCACAGCTCCGCTCACCTCGCCGTCTCGGAAGCAACTCTCTCCTAACTTCTCCTTACTACAATTTACCGAAGCTGATTTAAAAAAAACTATCTGGCTGTGTTTTCATCTGACCAATCAGGGTCTCAATGTTAACCTTAAGCTCCGCCTACAAAAATTGTCTATCCAATGAGAAACGTTATACTTTTCGTGGTGGGGCAATTTTTTTAAAGTTTGCAACGTAACAGAGACGCGAAAAAGTCTCACGCTAAAACTTGCAGCTGGTGTGGTCCTTTTAGTGTTATCGTAAGACCTATACTGTTCTTCTGGAGGGCTCTATCTTTTAACATGGACTGGGGGGTGGTCCTAGCGGTTAGCTGGTGACGTGGGTGTGCGTCCCTTATCGTAGGGCCTTCTAGCTTAACACGGTTCTGCTCTCGGCTTCTGTTCTCGTTTCTCCCCTCGGAACTGCGTCTGTCTCACGGTGGGAAGGTATGACATGCATTTAGGCATTCTTGTGTTAGTCTGTGGTATTCCATTTGCTCACTCGTTACTCGTATTACTTTGGTTAATTTAATGTCACGATTTATTCGGAGCTATGTGACATACTACTGGATTTGTTTATCATGTCAGGGTTTTCATGGAAGGTGTTGGATTTGCCTGACGCCTTACACGTTGCACTTATCGGCAATACACTTACCGTTTGGGATACTAAGTATAAGAATTCAGATCCTGTTCTGCATAAAAATATTTTTTAATTCATATTTCAAGCCTGTGCTGCTTTATTGTAAGAGTGGTATTTTCATCTTTGCGCTTTGCTTTCGAAATCAGGCGACAAATTTTACTTGGCGTGTGAGGAATTTCAGAAAAATTTTCAGCTACAGTTACGTACATAACAGACCACTTCCTTTTTCTCGTGTAAGGTAATACGCGTATGCAACGGTGGTAGATTAGAGGCTTCGCAATTCTCTTGCATGATCTATTAGGTGCATGTTCTTTCGGACGTACCCTCTATGCAGCTAAATGCCATTCATTCCTTTGTCTCTCTTGCAGGAGTTACATATATCAGGCAACATCTTTGTAAGAGCGGACAATTACTTCCTGCTTTCAGAAGGTAAACGGCATTCTTTCTCTTCACGCACACCTTCGTACAGTCACTGTACTCTCCAATGTTAATGACTAGAATGAAGGATCATAAATACACGTGACGTATATGGCTACCTACCAACGAAGATTGTATAACGAACTGCAATGGTATCGTATTATGCGGCGGAGATTTCGTAAAGTTTACTGTACTTCACGATACAGTTGTCACTTACAGCTGCATAGCAAGGTCGTTTTCTTCGAGAAGAGAGCCAAGTTTATCTTAGTTTTTTTAGTTTCCAAAGTAAATTGTAATTTGATATTTTCAGATATTTGGGACATGGTGATTAAAACTGCTTTAATGGTGACTGCGTAATTATCCTGCATGTTGAATCATGTCCATAAGTAAATTCAGTTACTTTCTGTTCCCATTTACTTGAGTTCCGTGCATTTAATTTTAGCTGGATGGAGACGATCTTACAGATTTTTTTATCTGTTATTAAAGAAGAAATTTTAATATACTCATTGTCACCATTATTTTTGTACTGTCAGTGTGTATTTAGCACTTTGAATATTTAAAATTTTGAGAATATTCCATGAGTTTAAACCATAACTTCTCAAAGATAGTATTACAAATGTCACACATCCAAGTAGTGGACAGTCTACAGTTGACAGATATTACGAGTAATTATTAGGAAAAGTACTCCACTACTGTCATCTAGAGTTGCTCTTCGGTCGTTGTACTTGAATGTTGGTTTTCGCTGTCCCAGATTTGCATAAAGGTAACTGTGGTACAGAATGTGACTTGCATTTAGATTTGTCGCGGTTTCCCTGATTGTATTAAGGGATATACCGTGATGATTCATTTGAAAATGAATGAATGAATGAATGAATGACTTCCTTCCCTCTCCTTGTCTAATCCGCTCCTGAGACCCCTCTCTAGATATTTCATTTCCAGTGGTACATTAAACCGTAGTCACTCTACCTACCCTGCATTCAGTAGGCCAAAAGTTAAAAGAAAAGAACAGCGTCAATATGGTAGAACAGAACGAAAAAAAGAAAGATAATCTGGGCAGAAGCAGTGATGTCAGTTGTTAACGTATAAAGCTGAAGAATTTATACGTCTCTGCAACACCTGTCTGGGAATACGAAATGAACTATGCTGCCGGAGCCTTTCTTATTGTGGATTATGAGTCTTTCCGCTAATTGTCTGAGATACCAGTTCGCTGGTGCGCGAAGAAAACACAGGAATAGCTTTGTTGCTACGCCTCACGATATTTGCGGACGACATGTGCGACTATTTTTAGACGTTGCATTGTGGGCCACACAAATGCTACAATCGTGACCGTGACAACGCCCTTGACCAGGGGAATCATGGGAGTTACGTCGAGGGTTGCAACGCACCCACGCGCCCACAGTCGCATGACGCAAGCGAACTGGCTCAGTCATTTCGACTTTGTCTTCTTGACTCAGGCATTAAGGCAGTGACGCCGACGCAACAGCTGTTTCTGTCTTGAGTCTACTGACGAGGCTCCACCGTTTCCACTGCTGCTTATCATTACAAAGAACTGCCTTCTACGTCTTTGCCTGTGGAATTTTCTGGCGGTAAAAATGTGCAATGCAGTACACGTAAAAGTCACTGTTAAGGGAGCAGGATCTTTGTCGAAACCTATCGCCTCTGCTCAGGTCACCAAGAGAACAGCTGACTTTTTACAGACCTTATGCTTGGTAGGTACGAGCAGCACAGAGAAATCGCTTAGCTTCTGAAAACCCGTGAAGAACATAATTCCAAAATTTTAACAAAGCCTTTTCGAAAGGCGAAGATCTTTTCTCTTCGATACCGTGTTTGTGTCCTTTTCATTTTCATTTCAAAAGCTGGTAAATGAGTTCCCCGCGCAGTGTGAAATACCCATGATAAAGCCAATGTCACCAACTCAACGCCGCGTCGTTTCCGTGATGTATAGTGGAAGAATAAAAAAACTTGGGTTCAACCTTGATTTTTCGCTCGTGACAATGAGACTACTTCACCTGCATTTTGTCAATTTAGACACTGAAGTGTGAGCAAATAATTCTTGTATTTTCTTCGCAAGTAATAGTTAACATAAATAATTTCTTCCACACAGTTTAATTTACAATATTTGATTATATGCTTCAGACATATGTATACAGCTAAACTGTTTCGATACGTGGAAATCATGACGAACTTAATCAAACTATTCCTTACGATCACTTCCTTCTTTTTACAAAGCTCAGTATAAAACAACTGTTACTAAATTTTTAGCGAATTTTACGTATCTTAATTTGACTAGACTGTGCAAAAGTTTTGAAATTATATATACATAATATTGTTCAAGAAAATTTAGCACATTTATAGAGACAAATTAAATAGTACATTTTATGTAGTAAAACAATACGCAATGGTAGGGGAGTTAGGCCACCCAAAGGGTAGAGCGAAGTTCTACGTGTGACAATAGTTCCTGCTTACTTGTTGGGTTCACATTAGGCTAAAATCCAAAGTTACCGCATTTCAGTCGAGCCTAGGAGTTTTTTTTTACCTAACGTGAGTTTTGGCTCTTACTAACGTTTCGTGTGTGTGTGTGAAAAATGCCGACATAAACTGTACTTTTCATTTAATGTAAAACTTAATCTCTCTCCAAAGATCTGAGTGAGAGAACTGACAAAACGAAGACTCAAGCCCAAAATAGTAATGAGCAGTACGTCATCTATGGAATCTGATGGCTGCCTTACTTTTTTTTCTTTCCTCTCGGACGTGACCTAAGAGTTCATATAACTGTGATGATGTATCGTGCAGCCCGTCCTTGAATTCTGTCTATTTCTGCCGATCGCACGTGGAAGCGATCACATTCGCTCGAGTGGCACTGAAGAAGGGCCGGCTTCAGCTTTTGATATGTGGCTCCCTTTACAGGTTTGCTCACATATCTTCAAGGATTCGTTCAGTAAACTGCAGCTAGCTAGATGCTTTCTCTGTGGTTATTTGGCACAGATTTGCACTTCTCATCGATTCTCGAAATCACTCGCTACACCGATGCAATGAGTTTGACTTTCAAAAAAACATTTTTACTCGCATTTGAGCTACTATCCAGTGAAAAATCATTATTAGGTTACTCACGAAAAAACCACGAAGATCCCGTACATGCTGCAACATTAACTGACGATATCTTGAGGTTAACGCGTGAGGATCGTTCATAGCGCTTGTGCCCATTCTCTAATGATGTCACACAGCGACATTAGGTCATGATCTTCCTTTCTTTTCGTATATGAAGCGGTTTCCTAGAGGCCGGTTTATGCAGATTAAAAATAGTGTAATGTCCGCTTAGATGTGGACAAAGTCAGTTGGATGCAAATCCTGCTGACAAGCTCTTCATAGACACAAATGCAAAGTTGTGCATTTCACGAAATACAAAAATACAATGTCACGGAAGCAAATCGCTGATTGCGAATTCTTTGACATCAGCCGTATTAGGCACAGATACTACCTATTAGAGACATACGAATATCTGTGCCGGACCAGAACTCCAACTCATACTTCCCGCTTATCGCGATTGGTCGCCTTAACCATTTGTCTATCCTTGCACGCTTCCCGGACCGATTCAAACATCGATACTTTCTATATCCCCAAATGCTTGCAACACTACTAGGATTCCCGCAATAGGGAATAATGAGACTACATGCTAAATGTTATTATCGTCTTTTTTTAACCGCATACGTTTGTAATATTTATTTTACCATGTCTGTTCCTTCAGATATGCAAGCATGTATGCATGTCAGAAGGAGCAATCATTAACGTGTGTGTGTGTTTGTATATATATATATATATATATATATATATATATATATATATATATATAGTGACTATCCGATTAATGAATCTCAACAAGAGACTGTTAGAGCATACAAATATTTGGAAATAACACCGTACAGAGATATGAAATGAATAATAGATACGTTGTAGTTAAAGCTGACGGAAGACTTCGATGTATTTCTTGCATTATGAGAAACTACAGTTTGTCTCTGAAAGAGATCGCTTGTGTACTAGTGTGGCCCGCAGTCGACTATTTCTAATGTGCACATGGTTCATATCAGGTCGATCTAACTGGGGCATCGAATATATAGAAAGGAGGATCTTGAAAGTGATCATAAGCTTGTCTGACTGACCGCAGAGTGTAAAAATAAAATAAAATAAAATGTGTTGAAAAATCCAAACTCGAAGACGCAGCTTTCAAGCTGGAAACCGTGAAATCTTAACGTATTTCCACTAAAAAAGTATCCTTCGCCAAACGCTTTATAGTTACTCGCATATAACAGATCTGGTTGTGCCGAGGGAGGTGGCGCAGTGGTTAGTACACTGGCTCCCATTCGGAAGGACGACGGTTCAATCCCGCGTCCGGCCAGACTGATTCAGGTTTTCCGTGATTTCCCTAAATCGCTCCAGGCAAATGCCGGGATGATTCCTTTAAAAGGTCACGACCGACTTCCTTCCCCGTCCTTCCCTAATCTGATGATACCGATGAATTCGCAGTTTGGCCTCTTTCCCCGAAACAGCCCAACCCATTCTAAAAGTAGGTTCTACTCATTGCTGTCTGTATCGTCTTCATGATCTCCCCTTTGTCAATTTTTCAATAAAAAAATTTGATTTTTATGTCGCTTCATTTTAAAACCACTAAAACACCGTACAGCCGACGTTTCGACTCACCATCGAGCGGTTCTCTTCAGGGTGACTAGTTCGGAACTTTCAGCTGTTTTCATTGCCGCTGACAAGGCAATATCATTTCTCTACACCTCCGCAGATTTAAAGCGACGTAGGTCAAGAGCTGTTACACTTCGCTAATGTGTGTAACAATTCTCTCGCTGACGCCTTTGTCCGGTAGTTTTCGCAGGGTCGGCTTGGTTACAATCGGATTTGGCAAGGTTAGTTAGAAGGGGTGGCCGGATGCCCTTCCTGCCACCACCCCATGCAGACGCAACGTTCCGTGGCGCGAATAATGCACACCACCCACGGATGTGGTAATGCGATCACCTGAAGTACATTTGTTTCTCAGTTCTGTTCAGTGCGGGTTCTACTTAGATTTTATCTCAGTTTCAATGCACTACTCCCAACTCCAAGAAAAATTTTCCACTGTAATCGCAGATATTTATCTAGCTGTTTTTTGTATTCACACACTTGAAGGGGCGCTGGAGAGCATATTGTTTGTTTACTCAAGTGTAAGCAAAAATCCACATCCACTATCAGTTCGTGTCCGTGAAAGGGATATGCTACGTCGCGGCCTCCAGAGTATCATAACCAGATAGCGGTATTAATTACCTACTGTGTCTCCTGTTCTAAAATCTGTTCATTTCTGGTGTGTAGAGAGGTAAGTCCTGCATTAAATTTTGCGCAAACCCGAGAATCAGTTGTGGCACATTCGAAGACAGGCGATCAGAGTGGCACAGTGGTTAAGGCACTAGGTTTACTTGATAGAGAGGAGAGGGGCAATTTCTCTTCTAGCCACCGCTGTATAGTTTTTCCCTGGTTTCGCAAAAGCCATTGAAGAGAGTGCTGGGATAGCTGATCTGTCGGAGCCTGCGCTCCGGTTCTGAACCTCGTCGTCCTAGGCTTTAGGCCACCTATGACCAAAATGTCGACTATGAGACAAATGCAAATCAACAAAAAACGAAACAATTTCCGTATTCCCAGAATGAGTTTTAACTCTACAGCGGAGTGTGCGATGATTCGAAACTTCCAGGTAGATTAAAACTGTGTGCCAGACTGGTATTCAACCAGCGATTTTTGACCCTGTCCGTCACACGCTTTTAATCTGCCAGAAAGTTTCTGATCAGCGCATACTCCTCCGCAGACTTGAAATTCATTCTGGATACTGTGTCATAGGCTATGGCTAAGCGATGTTTCCGCAAATTCCTTTGCTTTCCTTTATAAAGTGTGCGGCGTTTTTGTCCTGCAAGGTACGCGGGAGAACTTCAGTGAAGTTCGGAAGGTTGGAGATGAAGTAATGGAGCAAGTAAAGTTTTGAGGTTGGGCCGTGAGTCATGCTTAGATTGCTCAATCGGCAGAGCACTTGTCCAGAAGTTCGAGTCCCGATCCGGTACACAGTTTTAGTCCGCCAGGAAGTTTCAGTTAAGTTATTTAAAAAAAAAGGCTGCCGTTTGAAACTTACCTCCTATTCCCATGGAGAGAACTCGGTGAAATTGGCTGGGGATTACTACTACCGCTGCTCTGCAGTTCAGTTTGGTCAGCTCCCTCGAAATAAATGGGATCCGTGCTCTATGCTGTTCAAGTCGTGAAACCTACCCAGTTCCGGCGTGGTGTGTGGTGCGGTCCATCCACCTATTCTCTCCTTAACGGAGAGCTGTATCTCCTTGTCATTTCGACGTGTAAACTATTCAGCTGTCAAATCTGTCAAAAGAAGCCTTTGACGTCAAAATGACAGGGGGCAACGCGGACGGAACGAATGTGTCGCACAACAAATCAGAATTCAATTTTTATCGAGTGTGTGGTGTTTTTGTTTATGAAATATAGGCCGTCAGAAGCTGTCTTCTGCTATGTTATCAGAGTTAAGAGTCCTGGTGACAGTTTAATGATCATATTAACTTGTTTGTACGTAATTAAATTACTTTATTAGTACCCACATCGTTTCACGAAGTATAGCACACTTGAAAGAGCGCTCTTGTTTTCGTCCTTCGACGTGTTGTCTCGAATAATATCTCAAAGACGGAAAAAAATCAGACAATCGATACACGGTAATGCCGCCAAATGTATTGACGCAAAATCCATGTATATGAGTGGGAGGGATACAAAAATTCGAACAAATTGAAGAAAATCATTTTCCACGAGTCCTACATAACTTTGTTTTGCAGTTACCATCTCATGCATACTCCACTGACAAGACGTACAGTCATTCTGTCTTGTTTTTCTAGTATGATTACGTTTGTTGCCGTTCATTCATATACCGAGAGTTGCTGGAAATGCGTGGATATCGCATCGTCGTCTTAGTAAAGCAGAAACTCTTGAGACCTGTTTGTTCATATGTTGCGTACAACGTATGTTCGAGCAGTTGCGCTATGTGCAGGCTCAAATCTGTGTTACTGCAAAAACGCATTGGAACTAACAGGAATTCCATATATTTTACACATGCATGGTCTGCATGCTTACTGTTCTGACAAAGTGTTGACGAAATAAGTAAACGCAAAATAGTTTTTATCCATTATGGATGTGGAACGCTGCGACAGTGGTGAACAAAAGTTATCGGACATGACTGCAACCATCCGCCTTTTTTATGGTAGAAATTTTTATTTTACCATTACCTATTTCAGTCGCCTAGCGAGTCAGTCAGATGCTGCAAACAAACATTGAGAACTGTATACCATCTGCTGATGAGTCGCTATGCGTCTTGAAACTGATAATACTATTAGAAAAGGCGGCTGGTTGCAGTCATTTCCGACAACCTTTGAATAACAGCATGACTGGGGATGAAATCGGTTAATCTCAGTTTTAGCAACAGCTGGGGATCGTTATTCTAAGGCCTCTAGCAGAGGGTAGAGGTCGCTTCACAGTCAGAAGCGCAATGTATTCCCTATACTGAACATTTATTATGGAAATGCTCAACATCACGATGGGCCCAGTAAGTCTCCCTAGGCCCGAAGTCATCCTTCTAACTATGGCGTCATTTGGACGTCTCTGTGGATAGATGCGGTTAAGAGGAGTCCACATGAAATTGACTAGCCAGTTGAAAAGTCAGTTCAAACGTCGGAGGATGGCAAAGGCACACACACTCCTGTAGGACCTTGCCTAGTTAGGATTTTGGTGTTCAAACCAATATTCGCGTTGATGACAACTTTAGGTTATGCAGGAGCATGTAGTCCTCGCATCACTGTATCGGGTTTCCATGCCAAAGCCACAAATTCTCGTTGGGGAAAGGTCCACAACTGTGCTCAGGAGGTTCAGTATATGTCGTTTCACTCCTCTCACTAAGAAAAAGTCCTTGCTAGTATCTAGAAGCAAATCCTGGTCCTCCATCTAGCACTCAAACCGCTCACAGCATAGCTATGAGCCGGACTCAAATATGCCACATCTCAGACCTCTTTTTTTTTTCGAACGGCGAAGATAATCCCTGTTTTGAAAAGTAAAGTATATATTGTCACGTATAGTTGCACTCCTTGACCTGCCTGTATAGACGTGCATGCTAGCACGAGGCTCCCGGGATTGGAGCAGGCGTGCCGCTCCCGTTCGAACCCGTCCGGCGGATTAACGCTGAGGGTCACTTTACCGGCCAATCTGGATGTGAATTCTTAGGCAGTTTCCCACATCCGACTAGGCGAGCACCGGGCTGGTACCCATGTCCCGCTTCATTTGTACAGTTCGCAAACCTGCGGAAAACTTTCGCATACTTTCACATGGAGAAGACTACACGCAGACAGTTGGGATACACAAATTCCGTCCCGGGAGTACAGGGGTGACGACAGTAAGGGCATATGGCCACTTTCTGACATTGACAATGCTAAATCCGATAATAACCATGCCAAACCCGTGTAGGTACCGGATAAAGCCAAAAGAAAGAGGAAGATAGTATCACTTCTTGAATAATTCTGGCCAATGCTATTTCGTTTAGGTTCTATAGCCGGTATAAACTAAAAACTTATCTAATATATGAGCTAAATTACGATGTAATATATCATCGTTAGCATGGCCACTCTTCAAGATAACCTTGTTGATGCCAAAAGTTCCTGAAAAAAACGGAAGATCTATGTCGAAGTCGTCGAAACATTGGATACATTTCACAGCATGAAGAGGCAAGAACCTCTTATCAAAATTTTTAAAGACCCTTGACTTGTTCGTGTCTCTTGTTCATCACGTCTTTTTATCTTTTACTGAGAAATATAGACGAAATTAAAGTAACTCATTCGCATGTTGCACACACACAGGATTACCTGAATTGACGCAAATAACATTATCTGTCAATAGTTAAGCCGCATTTCAGTTTGACACACTGAGGAAAACAAGCCAAAGGTTCAATATCGCAAACGGAAGCTACTGTCGGCCATGGTAACCTTCAACAGGCCACAAGGAAAAAAAAAGTGCTGACACTGCCATAGTTTCCTCCTAGTTGGTTCAGTCTCGAGTAGATCCCTAAATGTGAACCGAAGAGTTCCGTTAGGAAAGCAAAGAGGCGCGGAAAAGACGTGCAGAGAAAGTATTAAGAGACTATTGAACGTTTCTTCGAGGAATAGCAGTGGTAAAAACTTCAGCATCGTCATGAATCTGAAATGAACACAGCGCATCCCAGAAATTTTAAAGAAAAAGCCTCACCAACGCTGAATGAATCGTCGTTCAGTTTCATACCTACGTACGTACAGAAGCATAGTTACTTAAACTGTCCACTTCTTCCGAAGCTACTGCAGTTCCGGTTGCCATAGATACGAGACCGGAGATCGCGTGTTCATCTCTGTACTGAGGCATGGTTATTGGTTTCAAATCTGCCATTGTTTTAGGTATGCAATAGACACTAAATTGCAGTGTGTGTGTGTGTGTGTGTGTGTGTGTGTGTGTGTGTGTGTGCGCTGTAATACAATTATGTAGCATAATTATGTAACGTATCAAATGCAGACAGATACAGGAATCCTAATTTAATATGATAGTATCTGACTGGCCTAGATGCCCAATGGGAATTCTAAAAATAAACATTATCTTTGGAGCTTTGATTACTGCCTAAGAATTTCTTGTGAATTGTTTAACGAAATTTTGCAAAAATTAAGACGCTTAACACAGCCTTGAGCCAGCAGAAGAAGTAGGGCGTCATACCGCTGTTTTCATTGTCTTGACTTCTGGCTTTGAGGTTTTCATGGTTTGTCTGAATAGATTGACTTCCTTCCCCGACCTTGTGTAGGCCGAGCTTCTGTTCTTTCTCTGACAAACTTCCTTTCTTTCACTCTTCCTTCTTTCCTTTGTTGTGATTATTACATATCCGCTGATTTCCTTGCTATTCACCTCCCCCGTCATCCGAAACTTTACTGCAGCTAATGCGAAGAGTTGAAATTTTCATCTCAGTGCCTATCTTCTCCTCGCGCTCATCTATTTACAGTCCTTGTGGTGTTCTCTCCGTTGAGATTCGCAATCGCAGAGTTCGCTTTGGCTATTTGAATAGAACTGTCCAACATTTTACGTCAACCAATTTTTACGTCCGTTCTCTTCAGCTCTTCCAGCTCCTCCCCCCTCTGAATCCCTCATTTCTGATTTCTCCCCTCCAGTTTCAAACTTCCATCAGTTCCTTCAGTTACCCCTTCCAGGCTCCACGGTTTTCTATCGAATCTCGACTCAGTCCCATTCCAGTGACTGAGCGTTTAGCGTAACACAGGTACCTAACCTGAGAAATGTCGTACTGGAGGTGCTTCGCTGTTGCCTTCCATCGACTTGCTACTCTCAGCCGGTGGGTACTTCTGCAGCTTAGTGTTGTTTATGTTGTGTATGGGTCGTTGTGAAAGTGAAGGGAAAGGAGAGGGTGAAATATGGGGCCGCAAAGCTTGACGTTCCCTTTCGTAGGTTGCATCACTGGGTCACATGTGGCGGTTGCTCACTCCTTTTATCCTTCAATTGCCGGAAGTCCAATAGGCTACCTCTAAATTGAGCAATAACGCACCAGCGTTCATCAGCGATCGTGGACGATTGAGTCGGCTCGTTTAGACCACTGTAAATCGTGGCTAGTGCAGAAAAGTCTTCAATGGTGAAGATTAAGATCGCTTAGCTCACTGACTTATATGCTCAATGGCTTAGGGCGAATACACGTGCGACGCATCTGCTATATGGCTGGCAACAGGTTTGAGAGACTGGATACGGGTAGTTGTCATAGCAACGACTGTCTTACCACTGCAGCCTGGAGACGCCGCGACCTTCGCGCACCACAGCGTCCGCTTATCTCGTGCAGGCACCAGGGTGGCACCTATGCGTCAGACCGTGGACCGTAGAGGACAATACAGCTCTGTGTGATTGCTAACAATCGCTCCACAACGTGAGCGTTCCAACCTAGCCCTATTCATCCCTCCACTGACATGCCCCAACTGTCGCGACAAGTCGTGAGTCAGAATCATGAAAGTTGAAGGTCGCAGTGACCACCTACATTCTGGAAGAATGTTAGTGTGGGGTTCACTATTACTTTAGAACGAGGAAGAGGCTGGTCAGCTCACTAAGAGACATCAGCAACATACGCCATCGATATGAGCAAAACTATTCTGTTACAAAGTCTTTTACCGCTTTGCAGCAAGGCAACAATAGGGGTATATGCCAAATAAATTAATAAGAGGTGGTACTGTTTCGCATGCTTTACAAAACAGTTCTGAATATGTTTTTAGAAGCAACGAAAAAAGCAGGCTAAACCTAAAAGGTTGGCAATGTTTTGCTGAAGCTCGAAATTTAGCGCGGGCTTCAATGCGAGATGGTTTAAGTAGTTCCCACGACGAACTGTCTCGAAAGCTGGTAGAACATTAAGGAGATTCTGGTCCCATGTAGCGTATACCAGTGACAAGACACAGTCAATAACTTCACAGCGCTATAGTTATATTAATGATACTGCTGACAGTGCCACTAAAGCGGACTTACTAAACACCCTTTCCTAAACTCATTCGCCAAAGAACACGAAGTAAAGGTTGCAGAATTCTAATCCAGAGCAGCTGTCAGTATTAATAACGTACAAGGGGGAAGTTAAATGAAAACAAGAAAAATATTTGCGTTTACCTACTGAATTTTGATTGTTCCTAGTCATGCATCTCTTCGTCCGAAGCAAGCCGACGACCACTAATGTCTTTCTTCAGGGCTCCAGAGATTGGAAATGGCATAGGGAGAGATCGGGCGTGTCTAGAGGGTGTGAAGTACTTCCAAGTACTCGAAACAACCATAGCAGCATGTGCGTGGGCATTTTATTGGCAGGCTATTTTTCGACCACGCTACACAAGTTTCGCTGAGAAGCCCCTACTTAGTTTCCATGAAGTCGCGATCTCTCCCCGTGCGATGTTATATTTTTAGAGCCCTGAAGAAAGACATTCGTGGCGTCGATTTGCTTCGGAGGAAGGTGTGCATGCCTGGACACAATCATGAGTCCGTAGGCAACCGCAATCTTTTTCCCTTGAAGGCACTGACCACTTTGACTCAGTGGGATAAACATATTTGCAGTTACGGTGATTGTTTTTGATAAGAGAGACAGCCCACTCTACGCTTGTCCGCCCTCTTCTGTATTGGTGCGCGGTGTGGGGTCCGCATCAGATAGGACTGACGGTGGACACTGAGAAGGTACAGAGGAGGGCAGCTCGTTTTGTATTATCGCGAAATAAGGGAGAATGTGTCATGGATATAATACGGGAGTTGGGGCGGCGGTCATTAAAACAAAGGCCTTTTATGTTGCGGCAGGATCTTTTCACGAAATTTCAAACGGCAACCTTCTCCTCCGGATGCGAAAATATTTTGTTAGCACCGACCTGCATTGTTCGTTTCTCCCGCGCTCTTTTAGTGTGGAACGATAAAGAAACAGCTTGAAGTTTGTTCGATGAATCCTCTGCCTGGCACTTAATTGTCAATTGTAGAATAGTTACGTGCCTCCGGATGTAGTTTTGAACGCCTTCTGTCCCACCGAGAGGGAGCAAGCGACACTGGAATTCATAATTCCGCGACTGTGGACTCCCTTCCAAATAACGTGAGCAATTCCCACCATGATCATTTACGAGCAAACATCATTTGTATATGTTTCTTAGACCTCATAAGAATCTCTCATACTTGAGAAATATTCTAGGCAGATATATACAAGTGATTCGTAACTGGAAAGTCTGGACGGCATAGTAATATTATCTGCTATATAATCAGTAGTACGGCAGCGAAAACCAGTTGTCTTCAGATGACCGCAAAAATACCCAGAAAAATTCTATTTACGCCATTTTATTTTCTTGCTACTCAAAACCAAGGATTGCATTTATACCGCCTGTCGCATCGGAAGCACTGTAGATTTTTCATACGCTGAAGTTTGAGCGCTTTTAAGTCTTAGACATAAATTTTGTGTAAATAAGAACTACGCACCATTTGACAAGACGAATGCTTTCCAGTAGTTTGTCTGCTACCACGCCTACGGCAAGACGAAATAAAGATGAAGTCATCAGTAATAACGTACCTTGAGCGGAGAACCTGGTCTCGTGGTAGGTCAAGTAAAGAATAAACGACGGCCAGTCTTTAAGCCTTCTGATTTAAGAGATACGGGACACTGCCGCTATCCGTCACTGACAGAGTTAACAGTACAAAAGACCGACAGCACGTCTCTAAATATTTTTGCATTGTCATTCAAATATTCTGGAAGATTTTATCGCGCATCGGGACGGTCGCAAATTGCCATTATGAACAAATGGAGTGGCAGTGAGGAAAAGAAGTGATTGCGCTATAAGCCCCGGGGATTAGCGCAGAGATTGATTACGGCAACGGACCTGTCGGCGCGGTGGGCTTGTCGAAGCGTCAGCTGCGATATGTTGACCAGTTTCGAAGTACAACACGTCGCGCGTGCTAGGCACGCGCCGTAGAACCCACCTGCCTAAGAAGTTGTCGACGGAAGGAAAGACGGAAGGCAGAAACTTGCCAACTTAAGGTACGTTGTCCAAGGCGCGACGCACACTAGCGACTGCGACGGGTCGCTACGTGACGTCAGAAGTTGTCCGCTGGCGCATGCGCAGTTCGAGTTTGGGATGCGACGCGCGACTGTTGCGGCAGCTGTCGCAGCACTGCACCAGTGAGCAGTGTTGCGACGGAAGTCGCACGACACAAAGACGTACGGCTGCGAGAAAGATGTCGAGCCAGTCAAGGAAAACTGAAATGAGCCACTCACAGGATGTGATGCTCTGTGAGCTGGTCTCGCAACAGCCTTGCCTTTACGATTTGAAGAACCCTAAATATAGAGACACTATGTTCAGAGACAGAATTTGGGAAGTAATTGGTGCACAGTTGAAACTGGCAGGTGAGTGAAATATATAATATTTTCCCATTAATGCAAATTTTTCAGGCCTGTTATGAAAATCAGTATAATCCATGCAGATGTAGAATTAGAATGATGAAAATGAACTTGAAGGTCAATTTTCGCATTACTCTTTTTTGTGACGATAAAAATTGAAAACGGCAAATACATTATAAAATGAACAATCTAAAGTACAACGAGAAAGTTACATTCTACAATACCTTCACTTTGAAAGTAAACGGTAGATTGGTGTCTTGGTGATACCTTCTAGTTGTGAAAAACCACCACCAGATTGTTGTACAGCTTTCTGTAATCAATAGATGTTCGTTTTTGAGGAAGGCGTTTCTCAACAGATTGCGCAAACAGTATGCTGCAATAAGTAATTTGTCACATTCACTTCAATTCATTGGTAGAAGATGGTGCTCAAAAAACTTGTGCCAAAAGTGCACTACTGTTTTACAAGGCCCTTCTGGTCTGACACAGTTCACAATTGAAATTCGTGTTTTGTAAATCCTGGAGTCATCTTTTGAGTGCAGCTTGGCAAGATTAAATGTTGATGTCATCCATAACGATGTATGCTGTCAGAATACAAGAATATGGAAGTTCATTTCGATGGGAATAAAGATTCAGTCGGCTATGAAAGTTGCCTTAGCTTGTTCCAAAAGTTTCTGCATGGGAGAAACTGACAAGTATAATTTGGGGAAATTTTGTGAACAAGCATGGACATTATTTCTTCCACATTTCTGCCAGTGTATACTGTAGACGTTCAGAATCAAAATTCTAGAGATGTTTAAGGTGTAACCCTATCTTGTTGTCAAGAACTTGAAACAATGCAATGAAGCTAGCGTGCGCTTATTGTTAATAAACTTATCTTTCATTGGAATTTTAGGTGAAATGTGCAAAAACAGATGGAGGAATATTCGGGACTCGTATCAGAGAAATAAACGAGAAAGAAAGCTTGGAACAGGTTCAGATGCCTCAGCAAAACCAAGAAAATGGGTTCTGCTTGATCACTTGGCTTTAAGAAACCTACGTTTCGTGGCATTTTAAATGAAATTGTCAAGAGCATATGGAGAAATATTAGTAACTCATATCGGAGGAATATGACATAAAATGGTTTCATTAGGTCCAAATGTGTCAGCGAAACAAAACAAATGCATTCTCTATCGTGTGATGACCACACGATTCTCGTTGCGCGTCGACAGAACTGGCGGCTAGTCGCGACGCTCCCGGAGATATATGAGCCCAAATCTCGGAAACGGAGATCGATATCAATCTGATCTCAACTTAAAAAATAATTTCGATATGTTAGCTTCTTTTCATCGGCAACGATGTATGACCTAACGTGAACCATACGTAAAGTAGCCAGCGACCACATTTTTCACTGTACACAATTCAAATTTTATGCAGTAGGTTACTTGTAAATTAAGTATCGGGATAACTGTGACGAATATCGGAAAAATACACACCTCATTATCAAGCTGTGATGTGAAACTGTAAGATACGCAAACATCAATTTTTTGTGCCTTTTACTTTCCTCACAATTGATTGAGAAGTAATATACAGCGAAAAAAACACGCAAAACCGGAAGAGATACTTTTCAATTTTTTAAAGTAAAAGGAGAATCTGTATCGAAAAACTAACTCTGGGAGCCGATGTAACTTTGTTGCATTAACATACAGTATTTTTTACAGCAAGAAAATCGGAATTCTTATTTTTCTTATGTATTTGAATCCGCCGCCGCCGTCCGGAGCTTGGGAAACGGCGACGACTCCAGTCGTGTTGCGGCCGTGTCGCCGTCAGCCAGGGTGGGAAAAGAGGAGGGGGCAGCGTCGCAGTCGCAGCCAACTGTCGCGTCTTGCACAACGTAACTTAAAGTCTCATCAAGGTCAGACAACAGGAAACTTGCAACTGGCATGGCGGACAGGGACCTGAATCCTTGTTTTCCAAACTAAGGGTCCAGTGACAACCTCAAAGTATCTCGCACGCAATGAGTCTGTGCTTAATCTTCTGGCTTCCAGTCCAGGAACACCCCAAAACCACATTTATAAAATTGGTGAGATTCATTTTTTTTATATGTAGGTCTACAAATGTCACTAATTCATGTTGGATTCCTTCTGAACCCCCCCCCCCCCCCCACTCTCCACCTGCAGCTGCCTGCGAACCCTCTCATTCTCCTCCGCTGAATTTCATAATGCAGGGAGCGAAAAGCGTGTGTGACCTTAGAGCTGACTTTGACAGCACATGGGCAAGGTGCGGGACGATTAACCCTGACGGCCACAACACAGATTATGTTACGCTGATTACTTGTTATTGGTGGTCTCGTACCCCCGCCGAGTTGGAGAGATGTCACTTCCAAGTAAATGAACTGTCGCTGGTCTGTTTGATGGATGGAGAGATTGACCAGCAGAACTCATTATGTGATAACTTCTCACGTTTTGATAAACTGCAAAAGATTGTTGTAGGTGCATTTTTTACCTCGATAATTATATCTGCGTAGTTAGACCAGCAGTGATAGCGTCAAGACTGCAGATGTTTGTGTGAGCTGTTCCAATGAAATTTGTTTTTCACCGAGCAGAACGAATAACAAAACTTCAACTGAAGACATACCGAGATCCTACCAGTAAAAATTGGAAGAGATTCCTGCGACCAGTAAAATTGTTCCACGTGCAAAACAACCAGGTCACTCAAGGTATCACAATTTACCGTAGAAATGTTTTAGTACAGACTGATATCGTACATTATTTCTATAGTTTGTGTAATTCTTGTCTAAACGACTTGAGACGGAAAAGGACAGTATAAAATAGCTGTGAAAGGGTAATTACAGTAATCTGAAACGGCCAAGACTGCATGGATCCTGCTTGGAACGAACAGACTGCAGTTTCGTACTGAGGCTACAGTTTTGCACCTGATGGACATTGTGGCACTCCTCTAGATCATTCTTCAATACTAGAACTGCAGGTAGAGGACAAATATGATTCAAACCGGAGGAGCTCAATGGCCGCAGTGATCCATTCACACTACCTCAACACAAAAAGAACCAGACTGTTCGCATTACTAACTATGTGTTTCTTACGGAGAACCAGTCTGCACATATTCTTCATCATCTTGAGCTGCGTTAAGTTTCATCAGAATAGATCAGCTCAGTGGCAGTGGATGAGCACTTTATTACGGAAGTGACCTGTAGATCGGACACACAAGGAGCGATGCTGTTGCAGTGTATGTATATACTTACCAGATACAGTCGGTTAGGGGTGATTCCTCCGGTTATAGAACCCATTTGAGTTCACATTCGTCTCTACTCTTTCCTCTCATTATTCAAAAAATTCTTGCACGTTATTTTCTGTGAGCTGGATTAGGAGATCCCCTTGCTTTGCTTTCCAACGAAGTAAAAGCACACATAAGTGGTCTTTGACGAGGATGACTACCAAAGGACTTGCTGTCTCTTCAGAGTTCCTGCTACGTAATGTTTTCCCCCTCAAAGGACGAAAGCGCATGTAACGTGTCTTAGACGCCAATAGGTAGGTGCGTCTAATTCAGTAGTTTGAGCATTTCGCAAACTTTGACATACTGGAGACTGTTTTTATAAGAATGTGTGTTTGCGACAAGTTTTCTAGGGCAGAAAAGTTGTAAGAGGGCTATTCCGCAAGTAAGGAAATATCGATAGCGAAATGGAAACCACAGTGAAAATTAAAACTGTTTTGTTTGCAACAGTCAGCTAAAACTTCCAGCTACTTTTTTTACTTAGTCGCCGCTCCGACTTAGACATCTGTCGTAGAATTGTACCAACTTGCCAGTTACCTCGTCATAGAAGGCAGCCTCGTGTGCTTTCCGACACTTGTCCACGCTATACCACACTGTACTGCACCTCGTTATCTGTGCCAAAATGTTGTCTTCATAGCCAGCGATTCATCTGAGCAGAGATTAAAATCAGAAAGAGCCAAATCTGGGCTGTATGGTGGGTGATCTAATACCTCCCATCGAAAACACTGCAGGGGCGTCCTCATTGCCCACGCAGTTTGCGGCCGAGAATTCTCATGAAGAAGGATCTGTGTGATAGTTACGTTATGTGGGATTGGATGAAATCACTCGAAATCTCTCAGCAGGCACGCAAAATAGGCGGGAGATAACATTTCAAGGCATCTTTACGCACTCATTGTGCGCTCAGAACTGGGGAGACCGAGGTGATGCTATCTGTGTGCGTACACTGCCCTACTTTGCAGAGCTTCATCGGATTTTCGCTATGGTTTCCATTTCGCGACCGATCGTTTCTTACTTTCCGAATAGCCCTCGTACGTAATTTTATTTCCACATCGCAGATTTCTCTCATATTTTGGAATATTTATGTTTGTATTTGACGTAAGAAAAAGTAAACGATAAACATCAGTTATATTTTATAATCAGAGATATCAGTGAAGTGTTAAAGACAACAGGCATTGGTGCAAATTGTGGCTCAAAGTGGTGGTCCACTTTCACATTCAGAGTCTACCTGGCCCCATCTCAGAAGAGAGTAAACAACACGGTTGCACACAAAAAATACGAAGAAAAGTTAAAAAAAAAAAAGGTCAGGAAATTGATTGGTTAGTAACTGAATTTTTCAAATCGGAACCTGAAGTGTTATTTAAGGTAATGGTGACTTCCCGTATGTGGCGACAAAACGTTCTGAGGTATCTTAGATCAGACCGCGTCAAGCTAGTTGATACGTACGTGACTGGTGTATCTGAAACACGCACAGGAACAAGCGAGCATCGTCTGGAAGTACATGGCTCGAAAGACCGTCGCTAAGATCAGTTGGTTTCCTGTCAGTAACAGGTGTGGCTAATTTGTTTGTTGCAACGATTCTTACGAACAATAAGTAAATGCTTTTAATCATCTTAAAGATATTTGAGCGTTATTTCCTAGACCGCTGACAAAAAAGGTTCAAATGGCTCTTAGCACTATGGGACTTAACATCTGTGGTTATCAGTCCCCTAGAACTTAGAACTACTTAAACCTAACTAACCTAAGGACATCACACACATCCATACCCGAGGCAGGATTCGAACCTGCGACCGTAGCGGTCACGCGGTTCCAGACTGAAGCGCCTAGAACCGCACGGCCACACCGCTGACATTCCTTAGTTTTAGGACCATGTCAAATCTAGTCAACAGAAATGACACCGGCGGTGGACAGAAATACGGAACACCAAAACACAACCCTTTACCATCCTAATATGGTATTCTAAACCCGTTGGCACCCAAAACAGATTCCGTCCATCTCGGAATGGATAAATACAGGTCTTGTATATTTTTCGAGGGAAAATTATACCATTCTTACTGCAAAATAGTGACAAGTTCATCTAACTATGATGGAGAGAGCTAGCGATCACGCACCTTCTCTCCAAAGTAGACCACAAAGTCTCATTAATTTGGAGATCTGATGGCTCGCAATTCATTCTCGGGCTCACAAAACTAGTCCTGGACGCCACGAAGTGTGTGAACAGGAGCCCTGCCCCCTTGGAACACAGTATCACCATAGCGGAGCAAATATTGTGCCATGGGATGGAGCTGATCAGCCAAAAAGGTCACATGACCCTTTGCACTAATGCGACCTTGCAGTGTCACCGTGAACCCGTGGAATAACACGATATGGCAGCCCAAATCTTCACCGAAACACCTGCCATGTTTCACTCTTGGGAAGTAAACTCTGCCAGAAGTTGGGAACAGTGTGCAGCAAGACTCATTCAACCAAATGACTTCGTTTTATTGCTCTCCAGGCCAGATTTTATGGCCTTCCCAACCATGTTTTCCTGTTACGGGCATTTGCGTCACTGACGTGTGATTTTGGAATTGCAGCTCGCCCTGCAATTCCTTACTTAGGGAGTTTCTTTGTGTTTTGGTGCTGACAGTGTTCTAGACTGCGACAATCAGTTCTACAGCGACTTTTGCAGCTGTCGTCCTGTTATTTTTCGTCACAGTCCTCAATTACCGTCTGTCTCGATTACTCAGCACACACTTTCGTGCGTGTTGTGACTTAGTGTATTGTGTTTTCCCGCTTTCCCTATATGCGGTAAAAATGATCGATATCATTCCTCTTGAAACAACAAATACTTCGGCTACCTGAAAGTGGTTCTAAGAATCCTCTACCGAGTACATAAGTGCGATTTTGCCGAGTCTCGTGTAGATGGAGCAGCTCAGTTCCACTGTAAATCTACAGATCAAGTTGTCTGTTTCATCGCTTCAGTCACCTAAGATTATTCCATACGACCTCGTTCAATTCACCGTGATTTTCCTAAAACACTTACGGTTCCTTTGTAAAGGATGCGGTCAATTCCCTTCCCCATCCTTATCCATTGTGAACTTCCTTATGTCTTTCTTTCAGTTCAACAACTTCCACCCAAGCATCTTCCTTGATACTGTCTTTCCAACATAATGGCTAGCCTTCAGTCTCCTCTTTCTGTCACTCACCGTCATTACACCAGCATGCAAGTTCAGTGACGATATAGTGAATCCAGCATAGTCCTATTCCAGAAAATGTGAGATCAAAATCAAATGGTTCAAATGGCTCTGAGCACTATGGGACTTAACATCTGAGGTCATCAGTCCCCTAGAACTTAGAACTACTTAAACCTAAGGACATCACACACATCCATGCCCGAGGCAAGTTTGAACCTGCGACCGTAACAGTAGCGCGGTTCCGGGCAGAAGCGTCTACAACCGCTCGGCCACCGCGGCCGACAGAGAAGATGAGTTCAAACTGCCACCCAGTCATACTTATTCATGTTCTCCATCGTCTCCCCTTGCCAATTCAGGCGAATTTCGAGGTGCTTCAACAGTATCAGAGTCCTTTCCCCCATCCTCGTACAGTGCTGCGTCTGTAACCACGTGGATAGCGACGAAACGCTGAAGCTGTTCTTTCCATCGTTCCTCCTACATGCCTTTCGTTCGCTGTTGGCAGATCGATCATTTCTGTGTCTAGATGTTACGTTTAGCTGAGATGATTAAGTACATTTTCTTTTCTTCGCATGTAAGCATCTGATGAAAACAAGGAAATTGGGCTTGCAGTGCTGTCCGGACTAACAGCTAACTGCTTGGAAATTTTTCAGTTTAAAACTGCGCATTACATTAACACGAATCATGCCGTAGTTCTATTGTTTTCTTCGTCCACCTGCTTGTTCCAAAACTTTCTACTCGATGTCTCTCATCGTAGGAGCGGTTAGGTCTATCACAGCGAGGACTTAGGCAAATAAAACGGAGTACTTCTGTTGCCCACCAACAAAATTAGTGCCCCACAGGAGCTTACACCATTTCCATTATTGACAATGCTTATCAGATTCCAATTATAATGTTTCATGCTCCTTACAGCGTCACGGAGATCGATGAGTTCCTTTTGACATCACCGCGATAATTTTTTTCCTTCTATCTCAGACATGCTGCGCAGACAGGCGGATCTGTGGCAGCTGCTGGCGCGAGATTACATACGAAAATTTCGAAACGAGAGAAAGTTGGGACACCAAGACGCCGTATCTATGCCCGAGGATTGACACCAGATCAGAGCCGCGGATGTAAATATTGAATGTGGCCTGGTAAGGGAAAACATAGGAAGTTTCTAAAGAGGACACGAAAACATCATATGAATAATACATTTAAATCTATGAGTATTTAAATGTTGTTTTCTGTCATTTTGCCCGAAGATGCCATGCCTCAAAATGAGTTGCAATAACAATAATATTGTTTCACTAGTCACAACTTACGAAAGCCCTCTTAAAACTGTCGTTTCAAGACTGAACGTCCTGTAGGCGAAATGCATAAGCCTACAGATTAAAACGAACATTGATGCTCATGACGGGGTTTGAACCCCCTCAATCTTTTGTCACCTGCACGTATGTGTGTACCAGGTAATTAAATATTGATCAGTCAATTGCTGGAATGGTTTTACAGTTGCACAACTAATTAGTTCTGTGACGCTTTTACAAACTCGGTAAATTTTCTCTCTCTGACGATGTCTTCGATCGTACAAAGTCTCTTTGCGTTTCTTCGATCATTTATGACGAATCCTTACAAAGCTTACTGCTAGCGGTCATGGCCCCTTCAACGTCGATTACTAAACTCTACACCTCTGTAGATGCTAGCAGTTCGAAAATAAGGGAATAGGACTAAAAGTAATTACAGATTCGTATTGACACTAGACTCCATTATACTCAGCACCCTATTATATCTTCATATTTTGCGTAATCGACACCGTCGCTAACCTGCAGATAGTAATTTACACACAAACTTATTGTTTTTGTAAGTTCTAAGGTATTAAGTGTTCATACGTCTTCCAGGTGTCTACTCGTACTTGGTAGTCTTGGACGCATATGGCTTGATATCTATAGTATACAGGGTGGTCCATTAATCGTGACCAGGCCAAATATCTCACGAAATAAGCGTCAAACGTAAAAACTACCAAGAACGAAACTTGTCTAGCTTGAAGCGGGAAACCAGATGGCACTATGGTTGGCCCGCTAGATGGCCCCCATTTTTATTACATATTCGTGTAGTACGTAAAGAAATATGAATGTTTTAGTTGGACCACTTTTTTCGCTTTGTGGCAGATATAATAGTCACAAACATATGGCTCACAATTTTAGACGAACAGTTCGTAACAGGTAGGTTTTTTAAATTAAAATACAGAACGTAGGTACGTTTGAACATTTTATTTCGGTTGTTCCAATGTGATACATGTACCTTTGTGAACTTTGTGAACTATCATTTCTGAGAACGCATGTTGTTAGAGCGTGATTACCTGTAAATACCACATTAATGCAATAAATGCTCAAAATGATGTCCGGCAACCTCAGTGCATTTGGCAATACGTGTAACAAGAGAGTAGTTCGCCTTCCGTAATGTTCGCACATGCATTGACAATGCGCTGACGCATGTTGTCAGCCGTTGTCGGTGCATAGCAAATATCGTTCAACTTTCCCCACAGAAAGAAATCCGGTGAACGTCAGATCCGGTGAACGTGCGAGCCATGGTATGGTGCTTAGACGACCAATCCACCTGTCATGAAATATGCTATTCAATACCGCTTAAATCGCACGCGAACTATGTGCCGGACTTCCATCATGTTGGAAGTACATCGCCAATGGTTCAAATGGCTCTGAGCACTATTGAACTTAACATCTGTGGTCATCAGTCCCCTAGAACTTAGAACTACTTAAACCTAACTAACCTAAGGATATCACACACATCCATGCCCGAGGCAGGATTCGAACCTGCGACCGGAGCGGTCACGCGGTTCCAGACTGAAGCGCCTAGACCGCACGGCCACACCGGCCGGCGTACATCGCCATTCTGTCATGCAGTGAAACATCTTGTAGTAACATCGGTAGAACATTACGTAGGAAATCAGCATACATTGCACCATTTAGATTGGCATCGATAATATGTGGGCCAATTATCCTTCCTCCCATAATGCCGCACCATACATTAACTCGCCAAGGTCGCTGATGTTCCACTTGTGGCAGCCATCGTGGATTTTCCGTTGCCCAATAGTGCATATTATGCCGGTTTGCGTTACCGCTGTTGGTGAATGACGCTTCGTCGCTAAATAGAACGCGTGCAAAAAATCTGTCATCGTCCCGTAATTTCTCTTGTGCCCAGTGGCAGAACTGTACACGACGTTCAGAGTCGTCGCCATGCAATTCCTGGTGCATAGAAATATGGTACGTGTGCAGTCGATGTTGATGCAGCATTCTCAACACCGACGTTTTTGAGATTACCGATTCTGTCTGCTACTGATGTGCGGATTAGCCGCGACAGCAGCTGAAGCACCTACTTGGGCATCATCATTTGTTGCAGGTCGTGGTTGACGTTTCACATGTGGCTGAACACTTCCGGTTTCCTTAAATAACGTAACTATCCGTCGAACGGTACGGACACTTGGATGATGTCGTCCATGATACCGAGCAGCATACATAGCACACACCCGTTGGGCATTTTGGCGATCACAATAGCCACACATGAACACGATATCGACCTTTTCCGCAATTGGTAAACGGTCCATTTTGACACGGGTAATGTATCTCGAAGCAAATACCGTCCGCACTGGCGGAATGTTACGTGATACCACGTACTTATACGTTTGTGACTATTACAGCGCCATCTATCACAGAGAGAAAAAAGTGGACCAACTAAAACATTCATATTTTTTTACCTACTGCACGAATGTCATAAAAAAATGGGGGTTCCTGTTTCATAAAACGTTGTTGATACCCGTTTGACCTATGGCAGCGCCATCTAGCGGGCCAACCATAGCGCCATCTGGTTTCCCCCTTCAAGCTAGACGAGTGTCGTTCTTCGTAGTTTTTTTCGTTTGACGCTTATTTCGTGAGACATTTGGTCCGGTCACTATCAATGGACCACCCTGTATATTCAAGCTACCCCAGGTTTCTTTATACATCTGTTGACCTAATTTCCAAATAGGCCTATTTTTTTTGAATTTTAATGGCTTTTGGAAAATGTCGGAAACAGTTTATAACAATCATAAACTTTTGTAACAGTACTATAGATGTTTTTGTAATTTTTTTTTTGCAAATGTAAATTTAATGAATGTGACGTGCATGGCTCGCTCTGCCGTAGGTTACTTGCCCACTCAGTTTTTCCTGTGGTTTACTTTGGCCATAACTGCACGTTCTACTTCTCTGCTTCCACTCCTGGCAATTGATATTGTATATGTTATTTTTTATGTACCACCTCATTCCTTAACTTATGAGTCCACACTACTTAGAAAGATTCAGTACGATGTAACGCTTGAGATGGCGTGGAGGTAAGACTGCACTCGTATTCGGGAGGACGGCAGTCGAAATCTCCGCCCTGCCATCTAGATTTAGAAATTTTGCTGAATCGCTGAAGGCCAATGTCTGGACGTTTCCCGTCATTAGCCGATCTGAGCTTGTTCTCTAATGATCTCGTCGTGGACAGGACGTTGAACCCCTGTATTAATCCTTTCCGTCAACGCGCTCTTCTGTGGCACGTGGGCAGCTGGCGGAGTGACGTAACAGCTGGAGGTTAATGTCGTGCTTGGCTTCCGCGGGGTCTGTGCCTCCGCGGAGAGACGCCGAGGCGGCGCGGCGCGCCGTCATTATCTGCGGCGACGGGGCTGTCGCGCGAGATGACGCCGCCAGACATCAGACATCAGACATCAGACAGCAGCAGCAGCCAGCAGCCGCCGGTGCCGGCTCGCCGAGCACCACGTAAACACCAGGCCGCGCGGCGTCCCGCCTGCGCGGCGCTCGCCTTTTGGCAAGCATCGCCCAGTTTCGACACAGCCTGGTGGCGCCCGAAAATGCCCTTGTTAACGAGGAATTCGCAAGCTTCGAATTCTGTAAACACAGACTGCAGAGTTGCGTTAGTGTCTGTGAAAACCGCAAAACCGACTGTCCCACCCATGTCGTTTGATGCTTCTTCGCTGAGCGCTGTCACTGACTTTCCTAATCATTCCGTTGCTGCCCTTACTCTATGATTCGGCTGGCTCTGAGCACTATGGGACTTAACTTCTTAGGTCATCAGTCCCCCAGAACTTAGAACTACTTAAACCTAACTAACCTAAGGACGAAACTTCCTGGCAGATTAAAACTGTGTGTCCGACCGAGACTCGAACTCGGGACCTTTGAGTTCGAGTCTCGGTCGGGCACACAGCTTTAATCTACCAGGAAGTTTCATATCAGCGCACACTCCGCTGCAGAGTGAAAATCTCATTCTGGTAACCTAAGGACATCACACACACCCATGCCCGAGGCAGGATTCAAACCTGCGACCGTAGCGGTCGCGCTGTTCCAGACTGAAGCGCCTAGAACCTCTCGGCCACACTGGACGACCCTAAATCTATGCGTGCCTGCAGCTTCCATCCTTATTCCCGATATATTCTATTAAACACCCTCAGTTTCACATACACAAGGCGATTTTGCTTAGTGGAGGCATCTCTGAGGCAGATGTGGAAGGCACCGTCCACCAGCCAAGAGGAGCAATTAAGAAGTGAAATGGAGTTCTGTGGAGGAGGAAGAACACAGAAAAGGACTCTGCTGACAGTAGACGAAAGTCTACCACCACATGGCGCAGAAGGATGGACCCTGGGAGAGCAGCAGGCAAGAAGAGTACTGGCAGTAGAGATGGATGGAATGCGGAGGGCAGCCATGATATCCACAACAGAGAAGAGGAGAAATGAAGAAATTAGGGGAATAATCGATGTGGAATAACCACTTGTGCAAAGAATTGAGTAAAGAGCTTTGCAGTGGTTTAGCCTTGTACAGCGAATGGAGCAAGGACGATAGTCGAAAGCATCACGCGAATGACACGGCGAGAAGGAATAACAGGAAGGGTGAGGAAGACTCCAATGATTCTGAATGCTGGCGAATGGGGATACATACCAGCTGAATAATAGTGGAGAATTCCATAAAAGTAAAAGTAAAGGGATGAACTTCAGGAAACAATCGATGGATTGGTCAAATGAACATTTGGCCAGAAATTAGTTACAACTGAGGTACACCAACTTGAAGATCTTCGACAGTGTAGTTCAAATGGCTCTGAGCACAATGGCACTTACCTGCTGAGGTCATCAGTCCCCTAGAACGTAGAACTACTTAAACCTAACTAACCCAAGGACATCACACACATCCATGCCCGAGGCAGGATTCGAACCTACGACCGTAGCAGTCGCGCGGTGCCGGACTGAAGCACCTAGAACCACTCGGAAACCGCGGCGGGCGACAGTGTAGTCTCCCGTGATTGAAAGCATTTGAGGACACACCAGGAAACAGAATGTTCTGTCTGTACAAGTGTTGTAGCTCCATACCCAAGAGGGAAGTGAGCTGAAGAATCATGTAGTAGCCAAATTACTCTCCACATCACCAAAGGCACGTCTTCCAGCAACAGAGACAAAGTGACGCGCACTCAGTGAAGATATGTCTCGTCGGCTGAGAGACTTGTGGAAGGATGACAGGTCTCACGTGGCGGCCGCCCACCATTCAGGCTCAACCGGTGCTGATTATTCGATGCCGCCATAACATGGGGCTTCTCTGGAGCCCACAGGTGGGAACTGTGAAGGTTGACGAAACCGCCCCTCGTAAACGTAGCCTCGTCTACGAAAAGGACGGATGTCAGGAATCCCAGAACAGTGGTGTCCTGTGCGTCGAACCAGCAACAAAGCTGTCGCCGGGGAGGAAAATCCTTAGGTAATAAGGGCCTGTGTGCTTTGTAAGTGTTACGGGTAGCGGGAGTGGTCGTGCAGAATGTCGTACACGGTCGTCTGGCGTACCCCATGCTGGCAGGCCATCTGCCTGGTGCTGATACTGGCTTCATCGCTTTAGACCCATGTTCTACCACAATTCCATACAACCTTTTTTGCTCCCAATCGTCTGATGGATCGTTTCCTGCAGACTGCGCCTATTTAGCAAAGTCGCCCTGTGTAATAAGATACGCCAAAGTGCTAATTATGTACCTGTTGCGTTAATAATACTCAGACTTTTTTATCGAGTCTATGCGGTCTACACTTTTTTACAGAAACTTATCACCCGTATTTTACAGTTTGTTACTCATTACCTGGTCTTTCCGAATGCCATGATTTTCACACACCGTAGCGTATTGGTCAGTTTCATATAGCTATTTCACCACCCTCTACGATATTCCGTCTTCAACTTTTTGCTTTGACCTTGGATGCACTCGGTGGAAGATCAGTGGGTGCAAAGTAATAAAACAGCAATCCAGCAGTTAGATTCTCGGCAAGCCCCTCCATGTGGGTGTGGTCTGCCGATCCAGTGACTGTTGTAATGCATACTCTGAATCGTGAGGTTGCTGGCGGTATGGAGATGTTAACTTCGCTCTTCACGAACACCCCACGCAGAAAATATATACAGGGTGAGACCTGAAAGTTTAAGTTGGCTTTTGCAGGGGTAACTGCTATTTTATCATAAACATCATAGGGACCAGTTTAGGCCCTGCTCAGCCGTGACTTGTGACATAAGCCTAAGGTCCATTGTGTTATTGTGGTAGTTGCCGGTTCAAAATGGTACATCAACTCTAACGACCTGCCATCGACGGGACTTCAAATTTTATTCTTTGCTTCCCTCAAAATGCGAAAAACACACACACACACACACACACACACACACACACACACACAAAGTAATTTAAAAAAAAAAAACCTAACTGCGCGTAAACCTTCGCATTCTGTCCCACTGCCAGTGAGATATATCATTCGACCTTCCAAACATGAATCATACTTCTACAGTCTTCCAATTTTTTTGTGTATTTGTTTATTTCTATTTACGAAACACTACGCCTTGTTTCCTTTGCAAAAGAAAGCCCAGAGCAACTTCGCTTGAACTTTACATCCAGCCGAACATCAGTTACTCACCAAATCAGATGCTCAAACATTTAAACAAATAGTGGACAGCGCTAACCTTCCCTCTTACAGTATTGCTGCTATCACGCTAACGGGTTAGTTGTTGTCCGAAACTTTGGCTTCACAATCCCTGCCGTAGTTTCTAATCGCCATGAGTTCAGTGTCAGCCTAGACAAAGATTTGTTCACAAATATTACACTCTCAGTATGCAGAACTGACGAGTCTACCAATCACATTACTAGTAAACTGTTTGCTTTCTAAGAGTCAGTGCTAACAGTATGGCCTTCCCGTATACAGATTCTGCTATCGGCACCACTGCCTATCACTTGCGAAGCGTATTCGTACGTTTGCTCCTTGCATTACAAGTTGCTTCTCGCCATGTGGCCCACTAAAACTTTTTTTGCGTCAGTAGTTATTACGAGGCATAATTACACTACTACTATGTACTAGCCCTCAATTATTGCAACCTGGTTCTTGAGCTTCAGTACCGTGATGTGTCCTATGTCGATTTAAGAAGAGAGTTGTTATAATGTGTCACCGCGATTGACATGACAACCATAGGTGAGTTTCCCAAAGACTTCTTAATAGAATCCAGTAAGTTGTCTTGGACTGCGAGTGTTAGACAGAGACAAGGGTCTCTCCAGAAGTCCCCCAGGGAAGTGTGGTAGAACCGCTCTTGTTCGATATAAACATAAACAGTCTGACGAAAAAGGTGAGCAACACTCTATGGCTGTTCACTGATGGCCCTGAAGCGTGCGGGAAATTGTTGCCGTTGAGCGACTGTTGGAGGAGGACACAGGACGACATAGACTTTCTATTTGGTATGTGAGCGGCAGCTTGCTGCAAACGTGGAAAGATGTAAATTAATGCAGATGAATAGGAAAAGCAATCGTATAATGTTCAAAAGCAGTATTATTGGTGTGCTGCTGGACACAGTCAAGTCCGTTAAATATCTACGCGGAACGTTGCAGCTCTATACTAAATGGAACGAGCACGTGAGATCGGCAGCAGGGAAGATGAATGGTCAACTTCGGTTTATTGATAGAATTCTAGAGAAGTGTGAAGGAGAACACACATAGGACACCAGTGCGATCTATTCTTCTGTGCTCTTAGTTTTTTAATCCACTAGCTCGGATTAAAGGACGCGGTCCAAGGCGCTGCAGTCATGGACTGTGCGGTTGGTCCTGGCGGAGGTTCGAGTTCTCCCTCGGGCATGGGTGTGTGTGTGTTTGTCCTTAGGATAATTTAGGTTAAATAGTGTGTCAGCTTAGGGACTGGTGACATTAGCAATTAAGTCCCATAATATTTCACACACATTAGAACTTTTTTTTTTTAATTAAAGGACGACATCAAAGCAATCCAGAGGAATGCTGCTAGGTTTATTAGCGGTAGCTTTGGTCAACAAACAAGTATACGAAGATTCTCCGTGGACTGAAATGGAAATCCCTGTACGGAATCGAATTCGGGAGGACGATGGTTCAATCGCGCCTCCGGCCATCCTCATTCAGGTTTTCCGTGATTTCCCTAAATCGCTCCAGGCAAATGCCGGGAGGGTTCCCCTGAAAGGGCATGGCCGACTTCCTTCCCCGTCCTTCCTTAATCCGAAGAGACCGATGACCTCGCTGTTTGGTGTCTTCCCCCAAACAACCCAACCCAATCTGCACGGAATACGACGTTCTCGTCGCGAAACACTTTGAGAAAATTTAGGAAACCAACATTTGCGGCTGACTGCAGAACAGTTGTACTGCTGCCGGAGCACATTGTCCGTAAGGACCGAGAAGTCAAGATAAGAAAAATTGGGGCTGTTATGGTGGCCTATCGATAGTCGTTTTCTCTCGCTCCATGTGCGATTGGAACAGGAAAGGGAAATGACTAGTAGTACCCTCCACAGTGCACCGTATAGTGGCTTGAGAAGTAGATAAATAGATGTAGATTTTTAGGCGTAAATTTGTGATGGTATGGAAGGTTATGAGAGGAGAGAACGAAACACTTAGTTCAACGTTAATATAAAAAAATAAATCTGGCTGGTTGTCATAACAGGATCAAGATTCCATTTTATGCTATAGCCGCGAACAGTGAAGTAGAGTTCTTATATGATGAAATGTGCTTCTGGTAAAAAATAAAACGATTTAATGCCCCGTCGACGTCTAGGCCGTCATAGAAGGCACACCAGTTCAGTTAAAGTTTGTGGGGAAGAACCGATTGTGGCCCGTTTAAGTATAATTTCCAGCGTTCGCCTTAGGAAAATTACGAAAAATCTGAATCAGGACAGCTAGATGCAGATTTGATGTCTTGTTTGACCCATTTCTTCATGAGCCAGAAACACGTGCAAAACCCTTGCAAAAGTTCATTGCTGTCCGATATAATTATCAAAATGTAATGCGAAGAGCAGTGTTGAAAAGTATGAATCAAAGGATATTGTCCGAGGCATCTTTCACGGACTGGATGGATCAAATAACATGTCAGGAGCACATCGTTTCCAAATAAACGCACCGATAGCGCCGTCTCAAAGGTCGCGTCAATGGAAACTATTTCGGTAAACATTGAGTAAAGCCTTTAAGCCTTTCATCATTAATGCCGTTGCTTTCCTTATCAGAGTGCATTCTCAGATAACTTAGTAAACGAAAGTGCCGTGCGCTCCCGCAGCAGAGTACAATGACAGTAGACAGAATGGGCACGCGGTGTTGCTCCCACTTCAGGCCCCGGGCAGTGCGGAAACTGGCCGCTGACGTCACTTGCAGCTGGCGAACTGCAACCTCGGGACCAGTTACTGCCTGAGCTCTGGCCCCCAGTGGATCAGCTAAGCCTGTGCTGGGAGATTACAGCGATATCGCCTCTTCAGATGCTTCACTTTTGTTCCAAATATCCGAAAACCAAGACGCTTTCTTAAAGCTATGTCCAATGAGCGCCACGGAGTGTAGGTAGAAATTTGAAAAAAGCAAACAACGAATCACATGTCAAACCTATTAAAAGAAAACATGTGGGACGTGGAGAAAACTGTAACGTAAACGGAGGTTCACGTTGATAAGATTTACAAGCCTCCGTATTTACTATCTGTATACTGCAGGAAGCTCCATCGTGCCTGCGGATAAAGTTGCTTATACACGAATTTTACTATAGCCAAATCCAGCTAATACGTAAAACAGAAAAGGCACCTGTAACATCACTAAGATCGTTAAATTTAAAATCGGTGTGTGTTTGGAGGAATTAACATAACTCCTAAACAATGTTCATTTTGTGAAGCATAAGAAGTGCAGAATCTGCATCAAATAATGGAAGCACTGTATCACTTCTTAGATAGCTCACAGTAAGAGCATTGACCGCGAAAGACAAGATTTCGGTTTATCGGGTCACGGTCCGGCAAACTGTTATAATCTACCAGGAAATTTAAAACAGTGCCCACTTAGCTGTAGAGTACGAGAGACTTTCTGGAACTTGGGAATATAATTTTTTACATTGCTAGAGCTAAAATTCGGATCATTTTCAATGTTATTTTTTGAATAAAGATGCTACCATTTATCACCCAAAGCTTTGCATTGGAAAGGGAGATAAAAGTTGACTAAAACTATTTCTTTGTGCTCTGTAGTTCCTCTCCAATAACGACGACGTTATTGAAGTCTGCATTGATCCGTCAAATTTTAGCAAATCTCGCAATAAGACATTTTTGGAATTACACAACCGAAGAAGACATTGTTAATGCCCTGCTCAACACACAGATTCAGCGGATACAGTGCAAGACCGACGTGAGACAGGCGTTTATCGAGGAATCCATAACTGAACTTCAGACTGCGTTGGCCGGCCGGAGTGGCCAAGCGGTTCTAGGCGCTTCAGTCTGGAACCGCGCGACTGCTACGTTGGCAGGTTCGAATCCTGCCTCGGGCATGGATGTGTGTGATGTCCATAGGTTAGTTAGGTTTAAGTAGTTCTAAGTTCTAGGGTACTGATGACATCAGATGTTAAGTCCCATAGTGCTTAGTCATTTGAACCTTTTTTTTTTTTTTTTTTTTTTTTTTTTTTTTTTTTTTTTTTTTTTTAGACGTGTGTTGGTTATTGTCAGGTTCCTGTAGCGTGGGCAGTGAGGGATACTATATCTGATCAAAAATATCTGGATACCTATTAGTGGACCTTAATATGGAGTGTATCGACCCTTCGCCTCCACTGTATGATTATTAATCCAGTAAAATAACCTCCAATAGAAAATGATACAAATAATGTCTTTGAAAAAGTTATTGACTGGTTTTCTGCGAATGGGCTTGCTCTGAACTTTCAAAAAACGCGGTACATCCAGTTCTGTACTGCAAGGAGAACAGTTCCTTCAGTAAATATCACACGTTAACGGAAGTCAGTAGTCAGGGTAGAGCATACTAAGTTTTTGGGTGTACATATAGATGAGAATCTTAATTGGAAAATTCACTTTTGGATCTCCTAAAGCGACTAGGTTCAGCAACTTTTGTAATCAGAATAATTGCTGATTTTGAGGCTATATAAATTAGCAAGCTAACTTATTATGCACACTTTCACATTCCGATGTCATACGGAATAATATTTTGGGGTAACTCAACATTTAGGCAAATGTATTCACTGCTCAAAAGAAAGTGGTAATGCGTGCGGCACATAGTCGCACATCTTGGAGGTATCTATTTAAAAGGTTAGGAATTCTTACACCAGCGTGACAGTACATTTAATCAGTAATAAAATTTGTTCTCAACAACATGCACCAGTTTAAAAACATTGGCAATCATGATTATGATACCAAAAGAAAGAAAGACTTACACTATCTTCTACTTATCCTATCTTTGGCACAGAAAGTGGGAAATATGCCACAATAAAACTTTTCGATAAATCACCAAATGGAAATGAGCGTTTGGCGTCATTGGCCGGGAGGTCCCTTACGGGGCAGGTCCGACCGTCTTGGTGCACGTCTTATTATATTCGACGCCACATTGGGCGACGTTGCCGTCGGATGGGAATGAAATGATGATAAAGAGAACACAACACTCAGTCCCTGAGCGGAGAAAATCCTCGACCCAGCCGGGAATCTAACCCGGGCCCGTAGGACGACAATCCGTCACGCTGACAACTCAGATACCGGGGCTGACAATCACCAGATAAAATAAAATGCCTGACAGACAGCAGTAATAGTTTCAAAAATAAACTGAAATCGTATCTCCTTGACAACTCCTTCTTTACTATAGATGAATTCTTGAATGAAATAAATAAATCTATCGGTAAAACATATTAATTTTGTGCCATTTAAGGGAATGTGGTAGACAATAAGAATTTAAGTTTAAAAAAAAAAATCATTGAATCATGTGTGCATTTCTCAGGCACTTAAAATATTCCACATCTTAACGGTTACCGTGAGATTGATCAATGGAACATGCAACTAACTATGACGACTGGAACTCGACTGGGATAACTTTCAATGAGGTGTCTGAATGGTATGTGGAGGAATATCAGTTCATTTCTTCACAAGAGATTAAACTGTAGAAAATGGTGATGTTGAACATTGGGGTTCTGGAGCGATGTCTACGTTCCATCCCATCCGAAAGGTGTTCCATTAGATTCAGGTCGGTACTGTGGGCAGGCCAGTCTTTCAGGAATACACAAACCATTGCCTCACAGATTATGCTTTGTGACAGGGTGCACTGTCAGGCTGGCATTGTCACCGAACTGTTCCTCTACTGTTCACAGAACACAATGCTGGAAAATCATATCCTTCAACGTTTAGCATTTTCTTAAGCTCAATCAGTGGACCACTCCTTAACCACGAAAAACACTCCCACACCCTAACAGCACCTCCCCTGTACTTCAATGGCGACACTACACATGTTGACAGATCATGTACTCCAGGCATTCGCCAGAACCAAACATTTCCATCGGATTGGTACAGGGTACAGTGTAATTAACCCTCCAAATCACTCGTTTCCAGTCATCCAGTGTCCAGTCCAGTATCGCTCTTTGCACCACCTCAAGCGTCTCTTAGCATTGGTTACAGAAATGTGTGCATATGAGGAGCATACCGTCATTGTGCTAACTGGACTACTAATAGCACATTCGAACTCACGAATAATTCCATCCACTGATTACATGCTAATTTTTTACGATTACCCTCAGCAATGCTCGACCATCCCTGGCCACCAGTACATGGCGTCTTCCAGGGCTCGGCTTAGCTGGGGTTGTTCCTTCGCGTTTCCACATCACACTCATATCTCCAACAGTCGATTTGAGCAGCTTTAGAAGGGTTGAAATATCGATTGATTGATTTGCTACTCAGTTGACAACCACGTTCGAAATCACTCAGCTCTCCTGATCGACACCGTATGTTGTTACTGCTTCTGTGCTGACAACACAGTAACTCCTGCCATCTTTTATAAGGGCGAGAACGCTCCATGTGGCATCTAGTGGTAAATTCCGCATTACATAGGGGTGCCAGGATTTTTTGCTCAGATAATGTATATCACATAAAGAACAGCTTGCTCAGTCTAAATTTATTTACGACTCGAGAACAACACCCGACGATACCGGTACAGACGCCGAGGAATTCACACGGACGACGAGCTGAAAAAGTTTCATCTCGGCGCACGCATCACGTAAACAAGGAATTGTTACGCAAGCGGTTATCTGCAACGGCAGAGGCGTCAGCCTTCGGAGTCCTACTAGCCCGGAACTGGACGCTGTGACCAAGTCTCGTGTCTGCGCACGCGCCGTCAGTCACTCAAACTTTCCGGCCGTTTATCCAGCACCGCTTTGATCAGCCCTCGCTCACGAAATAGAGACGAAATGAAGTATCTCACACACCAGTTGGTTTAGTGTCTTGGACGGGTAACGTGTCCGACAACGGATGAACGGCCTACCGGGAAACGCGATAGAGGCAAAATATCTCACTCGCAAAGAGTTCCGTCCCACAGTTTGTCACATTCAAGCTCGAAGTGGATACATACCACACAGAATGACTTTTTATTGGACTCGATTTGTGTAGAGGTAAGAAGCCATTCCATAAGGCGACACAGACCTCACACAAACTTCCATCTCCAAAAGAAAGAAAGTTACTATTTTTGTTACTGCTGCCTTGGTAGGAAATGCGAAAGGTATATAATAAATTGAATTCAGATATCTACGCAGCTGATGTATAGACACCGTAGTTTAACAGTTTGAGGGTCTCTCTTATTGATCTACGCTATCCGGCCGGAGTGGCCGAGCGGTTCTAGGCGCTACAGTCTGGAACCGCGCGACCACTACGGTCGCAGGTTCGAATCCTGTCTCGGACAGAGATTTGTGTGATGCTCTCATGTTAGTTAGGTTTAAGTAGTTCTAAGTTCTAGGGGACTGATGACCTCAGAAGTTAAGTCCCATAGTGCTCAGAGCCATTTGAACCATTTTTTGACCTACGTCAGTGAAAGATACATTTTTAACCGAAAATTGGATGGTTAAATCAGGCCATAGACTAGTTGACATTCCGGACCCCTTCCCATCACCCTACCGTTTCCACCACCATCCGTTTGTTTTAGACTTTTATCAATTTCTTACATTTTTTTTGTTGTGCTATAAAATCAAGACTGCATATTACAAAACAATGTAATGAGCAATGGAAATACTCCGCACTTAAAAGCGCCAAATCTTTTAACTGGAACGGCATCTTCCTTTCATCATGAAGTAGTTAGCTACTTATTTGGTGCACTAGTTACCTTCAGTCCGCTCATTATTCAGTGTGTCCACAAAATAACTACTCCCTTGAAAACTATGTATTTCAGACTTCATACATTTTCTGTGCACTGCGGACATGTTTTACATTGTTTCCAATCTGCTACACCTCACTGGTTCATTTTCACATGCCCGCTATTGATGTCTCTGCACACTTCCCATCTCTGCACGGTTTCACGAAATGCTTTGTCCCTAATCACACCGCAGCAAGTGCGAAATGCATCCCTGGTTCTAGCCGTCAGCTCTTGAATATTAGCCACTTCTTAAATATTAGCCACTTTTCTTGTGTAGACTTTTGATTTAACAAATCCCCGTACATAAAAAATCCGATGGGGTAAGGCCCGGGGACCTTGTTACCAATGTCCACGACCTCCTCCTCTTATCCACCAGATGGGAAACAGTTCATTGAAGTAGTACTTGAGCACTATCGCAACTATCGCAAGGGGCGAAATCATGTTGGTTAACAACAGTGTCTAAGATACTGTCCTGTTCCAGTTATGGCAGCAGAAATTTCGTCAGCATATCCAAACAAAAGACGCCATAAATGGCTTCCTCTCTGAAAAACAATCATTCATAGATCTTTGTCCGCATGATTCCCAACCACACATTGGTCTTTATGGTGTTCCTGATACGCTCAATGAATTCAGTTGGAGGTGTGTCGGCCCAAATGTGACAGTTACGACGATTGTCGTGTCGACTTACATGGAAGGTTGCCTCTCCGCTAAACAACACGTGTGACATTAAATTATCAGTGTCCACAAACTCCAACGAGTCTGTGCACATCCTCATGAGTTCAATTAGGTCCTCGTCATGGGGTTTGTGTAACACTTGCAAATGATATGCACGCTTCTTCAAGGTGCACTTCAGCACTTTGAACACTGTTGATTTCGGAATTTGAAGCTGACGTGCAAGGCACCGTACAGATTTAAGTCTCTGTTTAATTTACTCCCATATGGCGTCAATGTCAGCTGCGTTTTTGGAAAGCCGACTTGGTCGAGACTCATCAGCAACATTGTATGTTCACTGAAACTTATTCAATAATTCCCATACGCTTCTATTCTTTGCTCAATCCTTCCTAAATTTCCGTTGGAAGCGTCGTCGCAGCTCATGGTGCGGATCACCCTGTAGACGCCATGTGATGGCAATAGTTCTAGAACCGTCAACATACTGCTCGGGGATCAACCTGTAACAAAGAGACATTCGTAAGTTACCGGAGATTCGAAATAGTTACTTTATAGACACCCTGTATTGGACAGAATAATGTGAAGAAAAAAAGTTAACAAGCGTGATGACTACAACTGACAAAGCTTTTACGCTAGTGGAACGAAACACAGCAGTACAGTAGTTACGACAAACACCATTAATAATCGCCCTCCGACTAAACTCAACGCTCTTCTAGAGACAGTCTTGCTGGCTATTCTTCCATATTTCGAAATTACATACAGTTACTCTATTTTTTATTTTCTGTGACCAAATCTATGAAAAATACGTGCCGCTGAAGTTTCTCGGTGCCCTACGTCCGGACCTACCTGTCCTCTGCTTCAGTGCGGCTCTGGACAAAGTAATAGAGAATGGTTTCTGCTCGAACGTAGTCTTGTAAATGACCTCCCTGGCCCGCAGGAAAAAATATTCCAATTGAAAACGCTAAAAGTTGTACTACAGAAGTTAAAACACTTGATTTTTACTCTCGAACAACAGCGCCTCCCACAGCCCTCAGTTCTCCCACAACATCTAAAGACGATTAATGTCGAAATTTAACTATTTAGTTTTGCTGCAAATTTAATGATATTCTGTAGCAGGTTTCGAGGCACAGACTCGTGTGAATGCGCTGGTGTAAATTCCCAGCAACGCTCGCAAGTTGACTCTCTTGGAGTTTTCTTGTTTTAGGAATAGAAATGACATTGTCCCCGCCGGGACTTCCAGCACCAGGCTGTCAATTGGCCGGCAAGGACGTTGTTACACGGCGAACGGAAGCACGTCAAGGTTGCAGCAAAACTAACAAAGGACGCGTAAAAGAAATGTCACGCTCAGTAAAGATGAGTCTGATGGCAGGAAACAACCCCCCTCGAGAGAAAAGGGAAGCTGAGCAAGACAGCGATTTGCGTGTTGCTCTCGGGTTGCGTTGTTTGGCGTGCGGGTTGCGGCTTTAGGCCCCGTGCTCTCATACACAAGAGCAAAGATTGGCTGGCTCTGAGCACTATGGGACTCAACTTCTGAGGTCATTAGTCCCCTAGAACTTTGATCTAAAACCTAACTAAACTAAGGACATCACACACATCCATGCCCGAGGCAGGATTCGAACCTGCGACTGTAGCGGTCTCGCGGTTCCAGACTGCAGCAAACACTCGCAGAGAAAAAGAGAGGGAATCAAAGAAAATTGTGGGCAGGGGTAAAGTCAAAGGTGGCGTGAATAGTACCAGGAATACTTTCTCTTTTTAAATGCGAGTTGAATTGGCGATTTAAATGAAATTATTTCTGTAACTCAGTGCTTGAAAATGATTGTCTCTCACCTCTCTGACCTCTTAACGTGAGACATGCTCAGAATTTCGTTTGGAAACTTTTCGCTAACAGCTACGCTCTTGACGGGATTGGGGGAGGGGGGAGGGATGGAAGTGAAGTGATGTACCGTCCTTAGGATTCCGTAAATATGGTTGGATCTTTGTGCTCCATGAGGTCGTCTTCCACGACAAAACGTTCTGTGTAAAGTAAGTTCGTGTCCCTCTTGGAGACATAGCCCTTTTTTATGCGTATAGCGACCACAAAGAAAAATAGCGTTCATCTGGATAAGGCAATAACTGAGGTTCACCGGGTCGTGTATCGGAATATGAGTTAATTAGCTGAGTTTTGTGAACGCATTCATTCTGTTGTCAGTTATCTCAAGTTCGTCTGACCCAGCTGGAACACAGACCACGTTACAAATTTCCTCGCTGCCATCCGCATAGCTGGCACGTTAAACAACAGACGAGACAAAGTTTGGGCCGACTCCTAGTCTCTTCAAAACGTCATTGCTTAGATCTAAGCGTTTAAAGAGCAACAGAACGTCGTATCTATGTTGTTATCGTTTATGTGAGAGTATAGAAAGCATAATACTTTATAAAAAAAATAAACTAAGCGTGCAATATTACAAAATAAAAAATATAGAGAATGGAAAAGAAAATTGAGGACCTGGATGATGATGATGATGATGATGATGATGATGAGTTTGTATTTAACAATCTAATGAATACAGAATATACATTGAGAGTAAATCGAAGAAAAGCGAAAGTAATGAGAAGTATCAAAAATAAAAGCGAGAAACTTAACATCAAAATTGGTGATCACGAAGTAGATGAAGTTAAGGAATTCTTTCACCCATAATGGTCGGAGCAAGGAGGCATAAAAACAGACTAGCACTGGCAGAAGAGGCATTCCTGATCAAGAGAAGTTTACTGGTATCAAACATAGACGTTAATTTGGGGAAGAAATTTCTTAGAATGACTCCAGATCATAGTGCGACTTGACCTTTTGTACACAAACAAAGCATGAACTTTCTGTGCACTATACTCGAGCGGTGGGAGACTATGTAGAACACCTGAAGCATTAGAAACATTTTAACGTGTCTCTATTTTTTATTAATGCAGTCACGAAACTGTTACGCTGACGTATCTTCTGCCAACCATAATATAGTGTGTGATTGAAAGGACGTTGTGTTTGTGTGTGTGTGTGTGTGTGTGTGTGTGTGTGTGTGTGTGTGTGTGTATTGGGGTCCCTTTCCTTTGCACGAATGTGTTGCGCAAAAGAATTGTTGCCGGTAAGCCTCTGTATGGCCTCGTATTTTTCATAGTTTCCCGCCTTAGGTTATACTCGTTTCATTAGTATGATGTTGCTAGAATCTCCTAGTAACGTATGCTCTCACGATTTTAGCAACAAACCTCTCAAAGATGCACAACGCCCGCTTAAGCGCCTATCACTGTAGGTGATTGAGCTCCGCCCTAACTCTCGCGATGACTAAAGCGACATAGCGACGAAACGTGCAGTTGTTCTTAGTCTTCTGTATCTCCTCTGTCAATCCCAATTGGCAACGCTTATAAGAAGGGCGAAGAGGGCTCGAGAATCGGTCGAAGGAGGGTTTTGTTACCAACCTCTCGTCGTGGACGAACTTGAGGCACGAGATCGTGCTGGACGTTATACGTTGAACTAAGCACCCGCTTAACAATGTTTTAAGCCGCTAAATAACAAGAATCCATTTAGTGTAAAATTTAACTTGGGCATTTCGGGCATGGTCCGTCATCAGTATGTCAGAAATAACTTGATACAAAGTTTCGTGTGCATTGGCAACTTCACTGGCATCTATGTAATGTAGCTACCTGAATCATTGCTAGTGGTGCGCTCAAAGTAGATAAATTTCCTCGCAGCTCCCAGTTAAACACAGCCTGCCTCTTGCCTTTTCCAATCACTCTATGTGATATTTCAACCTTCAATCGTTCCAGACGCATACCCCTACGTATATCACTGTTGCGACTGTTTCCAACGACATCGCTAATGGTGGAACCACGCCAATGGTTTACAGACACTCTTACTAAGCATACTATAGCTACGGTTCATTAGCAAAGTTTCCTCTTTTTATCCTGCTGAAATCGATACTTATCTTTATAATACACCATAAAAAAATAATCTGCCTAAATGCGAATTGGCTTAAGATAGGCTCTTCGCATGTGATATGACTAGAGCCTTTCTGGTTATCACTTAGGAAAACGTCGAGAAAAAATATTACGACAGGCGAGCCGGAATTGTAACAGTGAGCATCCCGAAATCATGCCTATTCTCTCATTTCTTTCCCCATGTATTTTGTGAATCGCTAAGAAATAAGACTACCTGTAAAAGAGGCATTTAAAAGACTACGCTTTATGTAAAAGCGTGGAAGAAAAAGAAAAAAACGAACCATACCGTTTCGGGTAGATGGTAAATGGTACGCTTGCTGTAATGAATCAGTAAACAAAAAGCGCGGAAGACTCTTAAAGTAAATTAGAAAAGCACTGGTTCCAACGCCTGCGCACTTCTTTGAGAGGATGAGTGTAATAAACTTTGTGAAGGTGCAAAAGTTTTGGTAGCTCTGTACATTCCCAGAAATAGCGCTAAAGCTTTTTCGATGCATCTTAATTAAAAGTAAACTCTTCGCAGTTAGCACCTTGCACTGTTATTTGACAGTATCTTCTGAATGCTTCTTTAGTGGTCGCTTACACAGGATTCCATACAGCGAAAGTTGGAAATGTAGCATGGTTTGTCATAGGTTTTAGTAATTATTGTTGTTATTGTTATTGTTATATTAATAACAGAGGGACAGACAAAACCTAAGTGTTACGTAAATTAACCTGTTTGCCTTCCTAATACTATCTGAGGGAGAAAGTTTTGTCACCTTGTCGCACAATTATCATGTATCAGCGTTTGTCGTGTTAGAAGCTTTTTACAGACATATAGGTATCAACGTCATGATTTTAGTTACTTGCACGTGAAATTACTTACAGTTAAAGGAATATTCAGCGAATAAGAAAAATACAGATCTCTCCGACCCCTCCCCTTTTCTGCGTTACCATAACTATCCGCGTGAGGTGGTTCGCAGGTGTGGTCGATATGCAAACCAACCCTGGGAATTGATAACAGCTTTATTTTAGATCTCAGAAAAACCACAGTATAACTGAGTCTCCCTTTAGCAGCAAAATGCCTGAATGGAAATTTGCAGCAAATTCACAGTTCCAAAATTATTGGACTGTGGCGTCTGGTAAATGTCATTTTTCATACTTAATACCAGTTACTTAATACTACCCACAGTTTGGTCTCGTTAGTTGGTGTATCATAAGAGGTAGTTCTGTGACACTCCCGACAGATTTGACAAAGTTACGTCCGATTATTATTTTCTTCCTGCAACCTGCTTTGCTGTTTATGTAAAGAATGTGGCTCGCGCCGGTAGCATGGGTATACTTTCAAAACTTTTCTTAAGTGTCGTTAACTTTCTGGCCACAAAACGGAACTAAACGCTAAAATCTCTCTACAGTGACTCACGGAGTGGGGGTGTGTGGCACAGTTGCTTGTGATCCGTCCGCTAGATAAGGACATGGAGTTTGGAGGTATTGGAGAGGGGTAAGCTATGCGCTGGCACCGTGACTCATGTCCTTCCCTCGCTGTTTACGTCAACAACCGCACTACCACGGCACTACACTGTATGCACATCACCGCGGAGGAGCCTGGGACGGCGTGGGGCGGGGGGGGGATGATGATAGATGATAGAGAGGCCAGTCACATCCCCACTGCCCAGACTGCTGATAGGGGCATGAACTTCGCGCAAAAGGTCCTTTTGACACAATTATTAAACTTTAAGAAGTCTCAATGAAAGAAAGGAACACAAATATGTTTGTTTGCATCGCCATCTTGCGCAGCAGCTGTTAAAATCAGTTATTACTAGTTTCTACGTCTTAAGCTTACTGCATTTGATTAAAGAGAATGTTACGCTAGGCGCGTTCCGCTTTTATTTACAAAGCATCTTCTGTGGCCATTGTGCAAATGTGGATACATGTGTTTGAACATTATTGTTGTTTTAGAGTAAAAACAGTATTTCTTTATGAAGTTGGTGTTTCTGCCTCTTGTTCACATATTCTGCAAACCACTACTCCACTACTTATTCCCTCATTGTTAGCGGAGGTTGATTTAGAAAGAATTTCGTTACACATGTACACATGGCTGTTTTTTTTTTTTTTTTTGCTCTTTCCCTTGCCCTGCATTAGCGTTATTTACACTTCACTTTTGGAAATAGAACTGCAGTTATGTATGTTCTCACTCGGCACAGTATTAAATAACGAATTCACAAGTTGGCAACGTTCACAACCTACACTAAAAACAATTGAACAAACGTAAACACTGCAATACTATGCTGAGTGCGAATACACATAACTGCAGTTCTATTTTATAAAAGAGACGTGAAGTGTAAATTTCGCCAATGTGAGAGAGAGTGCAAATTGTCAAAAAAAGTGCCAAGTGTATATGTCTAACGAAGTTTCTTTCGATAGCTGAAGTCCACTTACAAAGAGGAAAGAAGCAATCGTTTGCTGAATATTTTAATCAAAGGCAGAAACACCATGAAAAAATTTCACGCCAACTTTATTAAGAGATGACTGTTTTTAATCTAAAACAACCAAAATATACAAATTTGCAGAATGACTACAGAAGATACTTCGTAAATAAAAGGGAACTGCTTCTGGTGTAAAATTCTGTCTTTCCTTAACAGCTCTGAAGATTCCTTGTACATGCGGAAAACCGATTTCATTTGATGTTTTAGATGCCGTTCTAATTTATGTTTTCCGTGTCTGTATGAAAAAAAAATCACCCTGCATCTTGTAGTGTCGAACGCACATCCGACCCTTAATCGTTCATCAGCCTCATATTCTGGCATATTGTAATGCATTGTATTACTGAATAAAGTTGCTTACACCTTTGCTTATCGGTGTTTGACTTGAGCTTTCTAATCCTATCCCTCGTCCTAGAAACCTGTCTCAGCAGATCGAAGCGTCCAGGTGCAAAGCAGTTCTAAGTACCTTACCCGATTGTGTAGATTTTGGAAATCACGACAGGCATACATTTTCAGGAAAGCTTTATGCGTTAGGTCGTTTACTTGTCGACAGTTTTAAGTATAATATTTGTTCTGGTAATAAAAATTGGCAAACAAATAAATATGATTGGAAATTCAATACAAGTTCATGCAAATACACATGTCCTTATATCAAATGTAATATGTACGAAATAATATGACTAGTGTCGAAAAATACAAACTGAAAAAAACATGAGCGGGACTCCAGTCAGCGATCCACCGATTATCGAGCTTGAACGCTACCCACATGACCGCCGCCATCTTATACTCAGGTTCGCACCGCTACGTCATTGACACGTAAAATTTCTCTTGCAATTTTCTCGAAATAGCCTAAGTAGTGCGCTTTACTACTTGCTAATTATGTTGTCCTAATGGACTACTAAAAGCGTAAAAAATTTCAGGTAAATCCGTGATCGGAACGTCGTCGCGTACACTTGTAACTCACATTGCTTCTGATAACTTACAGTGAACTGACAAAACATAAATGCCATTATTTTACCCATAATGGTAATGCATAAAGGCCAAAATAACTTGATATTTGTACAAGAAATCCTTGCTGCCGTCCGACGATCGGCAAACTGAAGCTGTCTTTGAAACGTGTGGCTGGTTGCAGTTTTTTTTATTTCAGTGATAAATACATAAATGATTTGTTTATGTGGCTACATACTGAGATGCAACGAGAAGATAATTACTGATGTAATTGATAAACTAGACGCTTGCCTGTTTGTCACTGGAAAATAGACTCGTCACCGTCCTCCCTACCGATAAGAATGCCCCGGGAAGACAACAGTGTTGTCTGCCGGAACGGCTGGTCCGTTCCGTGTTTACTCGTAGACGCTGATACAAATCTAATCTCCCCGTTTGACAGTTGACAGTGTTGCTCGGTGGGCCCAAACGTTTGCTTAACGTGGCGCCAGTTAATTATACAAATTCAAAAAAGGGTGTTGCGCTCTCTCTTCACGTGCGATGGTGCTACAGAGTTTGTGAAACTACTATTGCTTAAAGAGGTAACCGACCTGGGCTCCTACCGTATTTAGGTGGCTAATCACTGAAGGCAAATGCTGGGATTGCTCCTTTGGTAAGTACGCGCGTCTTCCCACCAGTCTTAAATTATGCTTAATCGCTAAGGACATCGTCGTCGACGGAGTTTAAAACCGTAAGGAGATATTGCGCTTGCCCCATGAACTAAATGAGGGACATGTATGTAGCCATTTAGAGATATTAATAATCATTATAAAAGAATGAATGTTGGATGTTCAGTTCACTGTCATACACGATAATACCGACTTAGAGTTGGCATAATCACTAAGCTTTCTCTTTACAAGCTTTCTCTTTACCTCCCTCGGTCCTCTCATTTTTTTTAAATTTTGTTAATTATAAAATGACTGCTCAAAGGTATGATACGTGAAATTAAGGATTTAGTTTTGTCATCACAACATTCTCTGTTGAAAGTCCTACTACTTATTCTTTTACTTTATTTAACTTGCGCACAGAACGTTTCGGGTAATAATTATCATTTTCATCCGTGTTTTTATTACATTATGACATCTTAAAGCCGAGATATGTTCCTACAGACAAACTTAGTGCTTTGCGAGGACATAGCTACGTTACGTACAGACATTTATAGTATAGTAAAATGTGTTCAATTTTCGGCAGATAAGGAATTGTAACTGTCAATAAAATTTTTTTGGGTTCAGGCCGCATTGTCATCAATAAAATTCCGACGTTTCGGTGACTGTTGGAAGGCGCCTTGTAAGTATAAGGAACCAAACTAATGCTCATTCAGCAGTTAGCAATACACCCTGCGGAAGGCGCCTTGCAACAGTTGCCGAAACGTCGGAATTTTATAGATGACAATGCGGCCTCAAACCCAGAAGAATTTTATTGACAGTGACAACGGTCACAGAAGCCTACGTTTACAATTGCAACTGTTTAAATTTGGTTCATACTGGAAGAATGTTATTTCTTATTGTCACTGAGTTATTATAGCACCTCTTCCTTTATAATATCGTATCGGATTTCTTTGTTTAAAATCTACCATAATTCCACGCACAACTTACTCCAAGTAAAACATCATTATTTGATGCCCAAATACATACTAGACAAAACGAAAAAAACCACGCACCGCGAAGGAATTATCCAAACGGGAGGGAAATCGGTAGATGTGATGTACGTGTACAGAAAACCAAATGATTACAATTTTTAATAAATGGATAATTTATTAAAGAGAAAGTGTTTCCCAAACTGAACAAGTCAATAACGCGTTGGTCCATCTCTGGCCGTTATGCAAGCAGTCATTCGGCTTGGTATTGATTAAGAGAGTTGTTGGATGTAGTCCTGAGGGATATCTTGCCAACATCTGTCTAACTGGTGCGTTAGATCCCCAAAATCTCGACCTGGATGGAGCACCCTGCCCACAATGCTCCAAACATTCGCAGTTGGCAAGAGATCCGGCGACCTTCATGGCCAAGGTAGGGTTTGACAAGCACGAAGCAAGCAGTAGAAACCCTTAGCGTGTGTGGGCGGGCAATGTCTTGCTGAAATGTAAGCCCAGGATGGTTTGCCAAGGTGGTCAACAAAACGGGGCGTAGAATTTCGTCGACATCCCGCTGGGCTGTAAGACTGCCGCTGATGACAACCAAAGGGGTCCTGCTATGAAAAGAAGTGGCACCCCAGACCATCACCCATTGTTGTTGGGCTGTATGGCGGGCGAGAGTCAGGTAGGTTTCCACCGCTGTCCAGGTCGTCTGCGGACGCGTGTTCGTTGATCAACAGGACTGAAGACAACCCTACTCTAATCCCACGGAACTGAGAAACCAGGTGACAACGGCACTAAGGGTAACCTGATGTCTGGAGAATAAGCGTATGGAGGAATAAATTTGTGATCGACGAGGGGTAAATAAAATAATGGTGCGTCCGTTTACGAGATATGCAGCAGAAACTGGAGCGGTAACGAAAGATACGGTAAAAGTTAACGGCAGCGAAAATAAAGGTGCGAAGACAGATGCAAGGGCCGGCCGGAGTGGCCGTGCGGTTCTAGGCGCTACAGTCTGGAACCGAGCGACCGCTACGGTCGCAGGTTCGAATCCTGCCTCGGGCATGGATGTGTGTGATGTCCTTAGGTTAGTTAGGTTTAATTAGTTCTAAGTTCTCGGCGACTGATGACCTCAGAAGTTAAGTCGCATAGTGCTCAGAGCCATTTGAACCAATTTTGAACAGATGCAAGGCGTAACACGAGAACAAATGTATCTATAAGGGAACAGTGAGGAATACAGTATATAAATAAATGGGTGAAGACAAGGAAAAGAAAGTGGAAGGGTCATGCGGAGAGGATGGAGCCCGAAAGAAATCATCTACATGCTTACTCCGCAATTCACAATTGTCTGGCAGAGGGTTCATCGAACCATCTTCAAGGTAATTCTGTTTTTCTACCGTCCGCTCTCGAACAGCACACGGGAAAAACGAACACTTATTTCCGTGCGAGTTCTGATTTCTCTAATGGAGGTGGATGCCAACAAAAATATTTTAGAGTTCGTAAGAGAAAGTTGCTGTCCGAAGTTTAATGAGGAGATACCGCCGCAACGAAAAACGCCATTGTTTAATGCCGTGATAGAAGAAGAAACAGAAATCGATACGGTAGACATAGGGGATTCAGTGTTAGAATCAGAATTTAGAATAGCTTTGGAAGACTTAAAATCAAATAAGGCACACGTGATACATACCGTTCCATTCATTGGGGGCAGTGGCAACAAAATGTTTCTTCCCGTTGGTGTGTAGAAAGTATGAAACTGACGATACACCATCAGACTTTTGGAAAATCATCAATTCCGAAGATGGCAAGACCCGACAAGTGCGAGACGCTCACAAGAATAGCATACAGAATAACTGAAAATAAAATTGAGGATCTGTTAGATTATCAGTTTGGCTTTAGGAAAGGTTACGACAAGAGAGGGGCGGTGCTGACGTTGCGGTTGATAACAGAAAAAATATTGAAGAAAAATCAAGACATGTTCATAGGATTTGCCGACCTGGAAAAAAACGTTCGACGAAGTCAAATGGTAAAAGATGTTGGAAATCCTGAGAAAGTAGGAGTAAGCTTCAGGAAAAGTCGGGTGATGTACAATATGTACAAGAACCAAGAGGGAACAATAAGACTGCAAGACTAAGAACGAGTGCTCATATTAGGAACGTAAGACAGGGATGTAGTCTTTCGCCCCTGCTATTCAGTCCATACGGTCGAAGAAGCAATGAGAGAAATAAATGAAAGGTTCGAGAATGGGATTAAAATTCAAGACGAAAGGATATCAATGTTAAGATTCACTGATGACATTGCTATCCTTAGTGAGAGCGAAAAAGAATTACAGGGACTGTTGATTGGAGTGAACAGTTTAATAAGTACAGAATGTGGATTGAGAGCAAATCGAAGAAAGAGAAAAGTAATAAGAAAATAGAAACATTTGAGACGTGGTGGAACGGAAGAATGTTGAAAATTAAGTGGCTGATAAGGTAAGGAATGAGAAGGTTCTCCAGAGAATCGGGCGAGGAAAGCTATATATGGAAAACACTGACAAGGTTCAAAATGGTTCAAATGGCTCTGAGCACTATGGGACTTAACATCTCAGGTCATCAGTCCCCTAGAACTTAGAACTACTTAAACCTAACTAACCTAAGGACATCACACACATCCATGCCCGAAGCAGGATTCGAACCTGCGACCGTAGCGGTCGCGTGGTTCCAAACTGAAGCGCCTAGAACCGCTCGGCCACCAGAGGCCGGCCACTGACACGGAGGGGGACAGGATGGTAGGACATCTCTTAGGACATCACGGAGTAACTTCCACGGTACTAAAAGGACACGTACAGGGTAAAAACTACAGAGGAAGACAGAGAGTTGGATAAATTTCGCGAGATATTTGGCCCGGTCACTATCAATGGACCACCCTGTATATCGAAGAAGCAATGACGGAAATAAAGGAATGTTTCACGTCTGGAATTAAAATTCAAAGTGAAAGGATGTTAGTGATAAGATTGGTTGAAGACATTGCTATCCTGAGTGAAAATGAAGAAGAATAACAGGCTCTCCTGAGTGGAATGAACAGTCTAATGAGTGCAAAATATGGATTGCGAGTAAATCGCAAAAACACGAAATTTATGAGAAGTAGCAGAAATAAGAAGTGAGATACTAAAGTCAGGATTGGTGATCATGGAGTATAGGATGTTAAAGAATTCTGTTATCTAGGCAGCAGAATAAACCATGGTGGATGGAACCAGGAGGACATTAAAAGCTGTATAGTACTGGTAAAAAGAATACTCTTGGACAAAAGTTTACTAGTCTCAAACACAGATCTTAATCTGAAGATGAAATTTCTGAGGATATATATTTGAATCACAGCATTGTATGGTAGAGTTGTGGCGATTAGTGAATGAGTCGTTCATTTGAACGACTCTAAATAAAGAATCGTAAGAATCGAATCGTGATACGGACGAATCGTCGTTCAAAAGAATCGTAAGAACGACTGCGTGTTTCCGAGTCGTGACAAGTCCAAGTTCCAAAGATTCATCGATTCTTAGTACGCTATGCTTCGAAGGCAACTTCCGAATCATGCCGAATGATTACAGCCGCCAGATGGCAGTCAAGTGGAGGATGGGTGTGAACAAAGGAAGCAATTTTGCACCACTTTTCGCACAAATCGACTCCTGTTTCCTGGCATACTGAAATAAAACAATAGATACAATCAAATCAAACGTGACCTTTCATCAATTAAGGCATCACACGTATAAATCGAGAATCACACTTGCAACGTCATATGCATGTTTACTTATAAATAAACTATTTCTGGCATATCTTTTCATGACGCAGTTCGATTCTAACCCCATTGACAATTTCAGACATGTCCTGCCATCTGTGAGTAAGATGTAGAACTTTTTGCATTCCGTAAGAATCGTGCTATCGCAGACTAGAATCGTGAGCGAATCGTAGGAATCGATTCGCAATGTGAGATTGAATCGTAGGAATCGAATCGAGAAAAAGAATAGTGTTGCCCAACTCTATTATATGGCAATGAGACATGGACTGTGGGAAAATCGGAAAAGAACATCGAAGTATCAGAGATGTGGTGCAACAAAATACTGTCAAAAATTACATGAACCGGTAAGGTAAAGAATGATTAGCTTCTCTGTGGAAATGGCGAAGGAAGGAATATGTGTAAAACGCTGACACGAAGTGCTACTCTAAGATGAAAATGTTGGCACGGGAGAGGGATTCGTGGAGGACCGCATCAAACCAGTCAGAAGTCTGGCTACTCAAAAAGAATCTGTGTTAGTGTCTCCTCTATTTCGCGACTAAAAATTTGTAAACATGGACGACCCCAAGGGAAACGACCACCCAAGAGAGGGGGCAGTAGTTGGTTCAGTACGCCCACAGAATGCGGCCGACAAACAGGGGAAACTCTAGTCAGCAGCAGCAGCAGCAGCAGACGCAGAAGAAGAAGAAGAAGAAGAAGAGGATGGTATAGATAAAAATACAAAAAAAAATTGGCTCGTCGCTGTATTTCTTAAAGAAAGCGGCGAGTAAAGTCATAATTGCAAAGATATAACCGCGTACGCGCCGCAGTGACGCACACTCGTCACGGGAGCGACGGCCAGGTTTCGACCTACATCCGGCCTCGTCCTTGGCTTCCGTTTCGGCGCGCACACACCGCGCACCCCTGCGGGCGAGCTGAGGCGCGTACAGCCGCCAGCACGTGGTCGCGCGCCGCTGCAGCGCGCACCGTAGCGCGTGCTGTTACGCAAGCGGCACGCCGGCGTGCGCCCATTGGCTGCCGCAGGTCACGTGACGGCGGTTATTAAGAGCAGGCGGCGGCGGCGGCCGCGCAGACACCAGTGCCGAGAGATGAGCCGAAGCAATGCTCGCGTTACGCCGGGCTCCGTCAGGGCTGCGAACGGCAGCGCCCACCTGGGCAACCACGTGCTCGTGTGGGAGCAGCACGCATTGGAGGACGTCGCGCAGCCCCGAGGTAAGCCGGCAGCTGTTGGCCACGCGAGGCCTCCGGTATCTTTAGCGGTCGCGCCGTACTGCGACGCGAAAGCGACGTTTTTAGAGCTCAGTACAGCGTGTCGCCCGGGTGTCAACCCATTTGTTTCCGCCGCATACCTATTACATGAGCCGAGATCACTGTGGAAAACAAAATCTCCAGCTAAATTCATTTGCAAGGGTACATACTTCGAAATTACTTATTTGGTCAACAGATGTCTGCCTGTCACAGCCGCCGCGAAATTTATAGCACGCCGTAAAGAGTTCGTAATAACTACTGACGTTATTACAAATGTCGACTGTGGCATTATCTGGGTGAGGGCAAGCATCTAACGTGCATCAGAATGGTAACAGGTTTTATAGACCGGCCGCATTGTCAGAGCGCTCCAGATAAAACTTGGACAATATCGCGCGTAAATTTCCTGGTCATGCCGATGTACCATAGGGACCTTTGCCTCCTGTAGAATACGAGCCACGCGAATAAAACGTGTCATGGGCAAAGATTCGTGTGCGGTACTCTTATCTTTCTTGTTTTATTTTGCGATAATTACTTCGAGCAGTTTGAGTGTCGACTTGTGAGGGTAATGCCTTAAATGTCACTACTAACAGACCCGAACTTTCAGCAATAGTTAACGTAGATAGGAGCTGTTACAGAGTCATTGACTACAGGTGCTAAGGCAAATGTTAAGTAGCAAAATATATTTACTTAACAAGACAGCAAAAAAAAAACTGCAGTCCACATGAAAGTATTCAGCTCTGGGGACTAGTAAGTGAAGCACGAATAGATACGAATTCGAAATCTGTGTGGGACGGGACAGTTCTTTCATCATAAACTTACGTAGGCATCAATCTTATGCTACATCTACTGTTGGATGCAAGGTCCGCCAGTTATGCAAAACACCGTTTTTTCAAAGTGGGAAACTTTGAAAAAACACTGTTTTGCATAATTGGCGGACCTTACATCCAACAATTTTAACTGCAAACACGAAAAATACGAGAGCTGAAAACCCAAATGAGCTGTTTCTTGACCGTGGACCCAATTCATATAGCTAGTTCTAAGGTGAACCTACTGTTAAATCTAAAAGCGCAGTGCTCACTTTTTAATACAGCTAATTCCGCTTTCTGCAAAAATGTTTTTTTCCTCTTTTTCATTACACTTGTTTCTTTCGGTACCTATGTACTATCTTCTGTGAGTGTCATTTTGTTTCTGTACATAATTCCGTTCAGTTTTTATATAATTATCCTAGGCGTAAACTATAACATTTGCTCGTCTTAATGGTGACATTTACTACTTAAATGTAGCAGTGCGGCTTACTCTGCTATACCTACTAACAGACAGCATGACATCTGCAAATAACCGGCGAAATTGTGTTTTTTTTTTTTCTCTCTCTCTCTCTCTCTACGAAACAGTTATTTTTACATAAATGTTTCCAGGAGAATCGGCAGTGGTAGTATCTTCACGCTGGTTCCTTACGTGTTGTCGACGCAGGAATCCTACAGGGACGCTACAAGATCGGGTTGAACAAGAATCAACCGCGAACTTTTTTTTTTAAAAAAAAAAAAAAAAAAGCGATGCAGCGAAATTTGGGTATTTAGACTCCTCGCGAATTGTAGTCTAGAGTATTAACCTTTGTTCCATCGAGCTCGTTGTGAAAAATTCCATTAACTGTCAGAAAGCCTAGGAACGTACCGCACAAAATTGATTTTTTGTTTGTTTGTCCATACAATTAAAGAATAGTCATTAAAGAATATACATTATTTTCATACAGTAGTTGACTGAGAATATTATTAATTGTCCATACAGAGTTCTTAACTGCGGATGAACAAATGAAACCTTCGGCTGCTGACGCCTAATATGCTCCACATAGTTGTGACAACAATACATTTCTCATTTCTTCTTGATTATGGATAGCGAATAAAATGCGTGTTATTCAACGTAAGTCGTTTTATCTCCGTGGCGTAACCTTACCTCAAGGTTTCATTTCAAGTGATCTCGTCGTAATTAGGTTATGCACTTATCATTGAAACTTTTTTTTTTTCGTGTCACTGCTGGCAAACAACGCATTCGATGCGATACGATCACCTGCATAATCTCGACTGCCGCAGTAAAAGTCGAGTGTTTTGATTAGTTTCGATGACTCACCAGAGATCTCTAGTGACCATCTGCGTATCTTCTGTGCCCTCATAAGTAAACAAATAGGCGTTAATGGATCTGTGTGTAGTTTTTATTGTTCAGAACAGAACACGTCCGTTGTCTCATTAATTCCTTTGAAGCAGGTATGTCTCTTCAGTGAGTGCCCTCTGCCTTGCGTTACATTGTGGTCTGCAGAGTACGGGCGTAGGGTTATCTGACATTAGGCATTTTTATGCTGTAGCATTTTCTGATTTTTTTTTTTTTAGAGTACAGATGGTGCTTTAGATAGGACTGCCATACTGCTGAGAGCAAAAGTGGACAGATACACAGACGAATGGATGAGCAGATTTGTCAAAAAGAAAGCCTGGAATTGTAGATTGCACAGCGTATACGCCAACCTCCTCTTTCACAGAATATTCACGTGATTTTGTTTCCGAAAGAAAAGCTAGTTTGGTTATTCAGTGTGTGATATGGTCGGAAGCACAGTGATTTGCACTCTGTGTTTTACGTTTTTCAACTCGGTTTTGTCTCATAACTCGTCGATACAAGATATCCCCACGAAACGACCGTGGTCGTAGCAGTGCTAAAATTAAAGAATCTGCGTAAATAAATATGTGACCCCTCTATCCGAAACATTTAGTTAAGTGACGCAGATTATAGTCTGCAATATTTATTTTTTTAGGCTTTCGGTCATTGTGAATATTCAGCTAAGTTTCTATACAAAAATATATTAAACGGTTTTCTTTACAAGATTATACTACAATTTTGTTGAAATAAAGGTATTAAATTCACAGTAAAACTTAGCGAGTATTATTGAGAACAGATTGTCGACAGCATTGGCTCCTGTTGGGTCACAGAAAAATTAAAAAAATTAAAAATTGTTGAAGTCTGTAATTGACGTTTGACCACGCTCACATGGAGCCTAGACCATGAGGGCTAAAGAGGTGTGGTGGTTGACGGCATCTCTGTGACATCAGCGAGAACAGACCCATGGCGTTCGCGCCTTGCAGGAACTGTGACGTCACGTGATATCGCGCCATCGTATCTTGTCGCTTTTCTTCCCTATCGCGGATGTGTAACACCTTATCGCAAATAGGCGGGACACTTCGCCAATAGATATGTCTGCAGACACCAGTCACGTGATTCAACGAGGTCAACTTTCTCCAACCATTTGGACGTTTAGTGCTGAAATATGCTATCTGAAATCGTCTTTTTTTTCCAAGACAATTCTGTTTAAGTGCGGCTCAGCTTGCGACAAAATCCCGGATACGCCTGGATATCGTATCGTTGTTGCAAGCATTACCAGCTGTCAGTAATCATATCGTCTTTGCACGCATGTTATACGCCGCAGAGTTCCGCTAAATATTTGCTATGAGAGCGCCTTTACCCTTTGGTGGCCAGTTAAGTCAGCTAGAATGTGTGGAAAGAAGGGATTGGAAGGCAATCTTGTAGCGGTTTTCTGATGCCACCAGAGACTTCACTGCGTTGTGAAATGTATACAGCGATCCAGTCGCTGATGGCCAGCTGAGTAAGGAAACAGCACAAAAACTTCGATCTGTATAAACATCGTACTGGCCAGAGACCGGACTGATTCGATCATAGGCTTTCGACGCTCCACGTAGCAGTTATTAGTGTCGGTACTAAAACAGTGCGAGATTGTCGTTGAAATGCTTAAAAAGCTATCCACGATAAAGAAAATGTTACTGAAAGTTCATTAATGCTGTCTGTGCCACGTTAACGCGCATATTCACCCTCGGCCCCACAAATTAAATTGTTTCTATAATCAGTCTCCAAATGTAATGATAATATACGAATATGCAGATGAGAGTGTGGTTTGTCAGGAAGTATGGCTACGTGATCACTAAAGAAATAAATCGTTGAGCTGGCTGTCCTCAGAACACGCTAAAACTTGCTGCCGATCAAAGTGTAGAGCAAGCTAGATGTAGCACGTCAACCACTTACAGCACCCATCTCATCGTCTCCTAAAATAAAGGGCACTTCAGTAAACTGTGGGAAGTGATAAAACGTTTTCGTTTGAGGGTGTCGCGGCAGAGTACGTGAAACGTACCGCTACTCCGATGCGGGTATATAAGCAGCGGCATGTAGGCAAGCGAATATTGTGGCATTCGCGTCTTTCCGACGTGCGTACGGTAAATGTGTAAACGCCAACTATGGCGACATTATTACCAAATGAGTCCAAACAGGATCAACGCACTATTATATTTGGGGCCTCATGCCCGTCGAGACGAGAACCACCGTTGTGGAACTGCGACCGTGCCGGTCGCGGTTCGAGAAAAGACGCCGGTCGATCTCGGAAGCCAGCCTCATCCATTACGGACAAGTGGGAGACGCTCGAACACACGTCCTGTAGTCCTTACGTCTTCCCAAGCTATTGGGTCGCTTAAAAAAAGCCTTGAAGGATCGACAATTCCTGTCGGGCGATGATTTGCAACAGGCAGTTAGGACTCCTTCAGGCAGCAAGACACGGTGTTTTTACCAGACGAGTATCTTCAACCTGGAGCGTGTCGGTGTAGTGATTACCTCAACGCTCACGGCGATTTTGCCTGATCGGCATACCGATTCTGGACTGTATGGCCTCCGAACGGAAAATTTTTGATCACGCCTTGTGTATGTTGCCACCCTGTCGGGATATAAAACGTAATCCATAAATTGTGGTTTCAATAATCAATATATTCCCCCAGACACAGTGAGATGCCGCAGTGTTTATGACAGTGGACTCTAAGTCGAGAGGTCGGCGGTTCAGTTGGCTGTACACCCATCTTGGTTTACAGTTTCCACTTTTTCTAAATTGCTTGGAGTAAAAGCCGGCCTAGTTTGCCTGGGAAGGTCACTGCCGGTTTCCTTCCCCGAATGCGAGCTGATATTCCGCCTCTAATGACCTCGCTGTCGACAGAACATTAAATTCTGATCTTCCTTTTTCACGCATGCTACACAGGGACTCGAGCGCATACCTCTTGGCTTTTGCGGGCAGTGCTGTTTCCAACGAAACCGTCCTACAATGATCGGATGCCTCTGTTCGTAAGATGGAGTTTTTAATGATAGTCTGACATGTCGATTGCCAGGAAGGTTTCATTTAGAGTAAATTAGTTGCAAAAAGGGAGTTCCACTCTGAAAGAGCAACATCGCAGACAACCGGCCCATATCCACTCACGGATGACTCTTGTATCATGTTGTTCAAATTCATAATATCGCTGTAAAGTAGAGAAAAACAATGACCCATGCGAAAATGTTTCAAATGGCTCTGAGCACTATGGGACTTGACTTCTGAGGTCATCAGTTCCCTAGAACTTAGAACTATGTAAGCCTAACTAACCTAAGAACATCACGCATATCCATGTCCGAGGCAGGATTCGAACCTGCGACCATAGCGGTCGCGCGGTTCCAGACTGTAGCGCCTTGAACCGCTCGGCCACTCCGGCCGGCAATGACCCATGCACCTGGAGCCTTAACCAGGAATAAATTATTGGGGAGTCACTCGGAAAGATATTGTTTTAAACTCCATCATTTATCGTAAGGCGATAGGAAAAACTGGGAGTAGTATTCATATTCCTTCAATCTGATTTATGTTCTGCTCCTAGCAAAGTAACACATTCACTGATGACTTCCTAGTGAACGCCACAATCCTGCGTTATTGTATTGGTAAAACCTTAGTGAAACCAGTTTACTATGATGTTCGGCATTTGTAGATCCGCTTTGTTACAACCAATTTCGGCGAGAATTTTTTTCACCAATCGCCCTTTATCTGGAAAATACAGGGAGCACGCAGAGAATTTCCGTCTAGTTTGTTACTGATACATGGTCGTCTAATGAATTATTTTCTTCTCTTCCTTCCTTTTAGATGTGACAAAACTATTACGTAATGCACATAGGCGCCCACAGAAATTTTTTTCCGGGGAAGGGGTAGGCAAGACTCTAAAACGGCTATTTTTTTATATAAATGAGTTGGTCAGTTTCCAGGCGTGTTTTGGCACACCAACTAAGTTTTTATAGGTGACACAGAAACTTACTATACCCCAGAGAATCGATGGTTGTCCACTCACTTCTAGAAATAGTGTGATAGTTCTGCAAAAAATTCTGTACTCCAGGTTTCAGGAAAAGGGGGGGGGGGGGGGAGGTGAGCTACCTGTGGCCCTCCTCCCTTCCTCTTCCTGATGCCTGTGGTAATACAGAGCGTCATGATTAGTTTACGTTTGCCTGTTTCAAACGTGTATTTTTATCGTGTGAAAATACTTGTAGTACTGTGTGTGGAGAAATACAGAAGAGTAACGCAGAGATGGTCGTAGTGCTGAGCAGCAAATGCGCGGCACCTGTTCTGTTTCTCCTGTCTTCCAAATCATGGAGATGAAAAAAGTTTTAGCGGGCCAGACCACGGATACATCTCCGTAGCTACCCTACAATGAGTCAGGCTGCTAAACTTTTCCAAAGAATTATAAAAACTTTGTCTGATCGTCAAGCTGCAATACAATTTTATGCTCTGCCAAAGCATGATTGTACGCTGGTAACATGTAGCAGAAATAAGAATCATGACAGACCGTTACTGTAGTATCAGTGTTTTTGAAATAAATAAGCTAGTTCGACATAACAATTGCAGGCAATATACAAAAGATTCTACACGTGTGTACTCTATAAGCCACCGGGGAAGTATACACAGCGCACGAGTATCGACTGAAGGGGTCGGCGGAAGAAAGCGCTAACCTTCGGTTGAGTAAGGGTTAGTGTGATCACACTATCTGTTAGAGACCAGTTTCTGCACATACTTTTTATCTGCCCGGAAGTTGCAAATCTATTATTACTCTTCTGCAGAGTGAATATTCGTTATGGATACGATCTTGTGAGTTAATTGATTATTCCAGCAACCCCTTCAATTTCTCGTCCTCTATTGCTTTCGCAGATGACCAACGGAGAGAAGAGACTGTCGATTTCCTTTTTCCTGCATGACCTCCGAATACATCTAATTTTAGCCTTTTGCTATTACATGAGTGTATGATTTAGGAAGTAATAAGTTTCCTCACTTGCCCCCCCCCCCCCCCCTCCACCTTCTTCGAATTTTGAGTTTCTGCTCAACGTCTTTCTGGTAAGTCTACCACTGCAATTTGTTGAAGATCTCTGTGACACACTAATGGTGGCTAAACAAACATGTTCATACAGCTCTTCTGATTCTTTCCTCTCTTTTCTGTTAGTCCAACCTGGTACGGATTTTGTTAAGGAAGAACTAGTATTATTTACCTTAGCTATAAGCTTAAAACCTTCTCCCTATTTTAAGCAACTACGGAGTACAAAATGGATACGTGCATCACATTCCCTGTTCGTATATGAATACAATGTTTTTTGTTTTTTTTAGTAAGAAAAAATCGATCTTTCCTGTATCCTTCAATTTATTCAAACTATACTGGCCATTCTCATGCTGTACTCTGAAATTACTATAAACGCAGACACAAACAAATCTTTCTTCGGTGGAGCCTATGAAAAAAGCTGTCTAAAATTTAAAAAATAAACATGGATTACCAGTCTTTTATTCAGTTTCATGTAGAAAGCAATAAAGACATTCACTGCTGTGTGTGTTTAAGAACAGCCTATTTCCTACCACAGTATGTAGTATAGATTAGATGACTGCTGCAGTCTCGGATATTCGCCGTCCTGTGAAGCCAATAAGACTTCCGCGATTGAGACTGAGTGAGGTCGTGCACTGCTTAAGACATGCGAACTGCATTTTGGAGGACTGGAGTTCAAGCCCTCATCACGTCATGCAAATTTTGGTTTCCCGTAGTTTTCGAAAACTGCTGGAGGCAAATGCCGGGGTGGTCTCATTGAACAAGGCGCGGCCGATCTCCCCAGTTGGAGCTTCTGTTTCAACTCTGATGACTCCGTCGTGGCCCTACTCGCGGTTGAGTCGCGCCTTGTATCAGCTGGCACCTCAGGAAGCCGGGACCAGGAAATGCGTGTCGGTAACTTCCGGAGTTCCGCTTCAAAAAACCCCGCTCCGCTGTGATCTTCGTTAGATTTTTCATAAAAACCGTGAGAAGGACCGAAAATATTTGTGTTCCAGATGTCGCTCCATATGAAGCACTTTTCGTTGCAGTCAGCGCCGAAACAGTTAAGATGAGGCGCTGTAGAAGTAGGTCCCTAATTCCGTCAGTAGATGTTTATAGTCATTTGAATAAGCAATACTTGTATTTTTTTTACTCCAAAATAGAAAATTTTAGCTATAAACTGCGGCTTTGCTAGGCCACTGTCTTGGAATACTGTTTCCCGGCTTTACTCTCCGTACATTTATGGACGGAGCTAGTGTACAGCCGTCTGTTATCAGAATGACAAGTGGCTGTTATCTTATCTAACGCGCGCCCATCCGTTACACTCAAATTCGTTCCGAAAAGTGACGAAACTTTCATGATATTTTGCAGTTTGAAAATAATAATTGCTAGTAATCGCGCCTTAAGATTCCTCAGAAGTGTTTTTCTTAGGTTTCTTCAAGCTGCCAAAAACTTTTCATAGTTCTTAGAAAAAGCAGTCGAAGCGATTGATCGGATCTAAGTTGGAATTCCGTCTGAATCAGCCAGGTGTAGTAGATTTTTTCCCTAAATTGCTAAAGGCTGTCTGGGAATGTTATGTTCAGTAACTTTATGATTAATTCATTGCTACTTTTTAACCGGCTATTAACGGAAGCAAACTACTATGGCTCATAGATTCGTATGAAACTTCACATAGATCTGTCAGTGAAAGAAAATAGATACTTTCTTAGACTTTTAGTGCGAGACAACATTGTTTTCCAATTGCCGATCTTGGAGCAGGGTCAGGTTGGTTGTGGTTGGGACCCCACGTCGTGTCATCTCGTTTTGGGAGCCCATGACAACTCCACCATGGAAAGACCGCCTCCTTTTTTTTCCAGTTTTTAGATTTGGTCTCACCTTTCATGCCGTTTACCGTGTGCGTGTTAACTTCATTATTGTATGATTCCAACCCCCTGACTGGATCCGTTCGTTTTTAGTGGACCCTCTTTCTTCTGTGAGTAACTTCGGAATCGTGGAACTGATGACCTCGCCGTTTGGTCCCATAAACCCTCTCAATCAATCAGACCAATTGCTGAGCTATTCTGTTGGCGTAGATGTTAAGGCGTCATACTCAACATTTCTCAGGTAAAATATACTTTGTTTCAAGACAACCATTTTAACATTATAAATAATCCCATTCGTTTGATGAAATTTTTTGTTTTAATAAATAAATGACAGAATGAAAGAAATATTGCCTGCTAATTATTCTGAATTTATATATAAAAATTAAACTTAACTACTTTACTCCACAGAATTAACACCTATTTAGTTCATACGTCCCACGCTACACAAACGATCGGGTGGCACTTTACGTTAAAAACCCTAACACAAGGCTTCGCTGCCTCAGTTAAATGACACGACCCAAACTGGAAGTATTTTCACTTCTCAAATGAATATTTTTATTTGTACCCTCTCTTGATGACTTTTTGGCTGGCTCTTCCTCCAGTATTCCATTTGCCTTTCTTTACTGATATCAACGTGTCGTCGTCTGCTAAAGGCCAGTTAACTATGCCGTTGCACTGCAAACTGATTCTTTTTACTGACTTCCGAAAACTGGTTAAACAGTTATGCTAAATGTGGGTGAGTCCAAAATTTTCCACTGTTATATTTAATAACACTTCGTAATTTCCTCTCAAATATTGGACTTGTTCTCAGTATGTACGCTAACCGTAATAAACTGCTCGATTCAGTGTCTTCCTCTTGGTCCTTTGATGGCAAATGAAAGCTACGTAGCAGCAGGCGTTTAACTGCTCAAGCTATTCCTAATAGATGGCGAAATACGAAAAGACAGTGAATCGTGAAATAACGCGGATTAATTTGTGTCGCAACTGGGAGAGCTGTAATGCGACACACAGCATACGAACAACGATCTGCAATACTGAAATAGTGATTACTTTGTTGGTAAAATATATTTACAGAATAAAAGTTATCAATAACTTAGGTGTGCTTGAACCTGTGTCCGTAAATATAGCTTCTGTAAAAGCCGACTGAACCTGCCCGGCAACTAGCCGTCATTAGAACTTAAATGACACTGAAGACTTCTATATCCATTTTCTCATAACTACGGAGAGCAAAGCTAAGATAGATGTAGATTTCTTTAAGCCAAGAATATCTGTGCGAAATTTCATCCAAATTCTACCCGTCGACAGATCTATAAAGCAAGACAGAAGCAGATTTCACCAAGAAGGCCCAATATTGCCCATTTGCATATAAAACAATCAGATTAAAGATCGAATTATTTTTTTCCATTTCTGAAAAAAGCTTTAACTTTTCTTAATTCAACAGGTTTCGCTTCTGCATTTATGCCAAATGAATTGGTACATGCTTAACAAACCGAAGTTTGAATAAAATCCCCGTCAGGGCCCTTCAGATATAGATTTCGCGTTGCTAAATATCTCCAAGTTGATGGCGGTGTCGCTGTTTAAAAAAAAGTTGATTACCTTCCCATCATTTCCCAACTTATGTAAAAGGCGCTGCCTTTAATGACTACGACGTCGCCTAAACGTTAAGTTTTTAATCTTTGTCGCCTGAGACCATACAACTTGATGACAGATGCTATCGCAGCACTGAGACGAGTTCTGAATAGATAGGTTCATGAAGAACACATCTGTTGGACTTGTAGCTGTTGGCTTGGGTGTATTCTGAAGCAACTGCATGCGCGCCTAGCTTAAAAAACGATAGATAAAAGACGATACCGTACAAGAAGTTGGTGGAGGCACTGACAAATATGCAGAAATGTACTTACCGACATCTTTCCTAATAATGATTCCCGTAGAGAAGCTGCACAGAGTATTATACAGGGTGATTCAAAAAGAATACCACAACTTTAGGAATTTAAAACTCTGCAACGACAAACGGCAGAGCTAAGCACTATCTGTCGGCGAATTAAGGGAGCTATAAAGTTTCATTTAGTTGTACATTTGTTCGCTTGAGGCGCTGTTGACTAGGCCTCAGCGTCAGTTGATGCTAAGATGGCGACCGCTCAACAGAAAGCTTTTTGTGTTATTGAGTACGGCAGAAGTGAATCGACGACAGTTGTTCAGCGTGCATTTCGAACGAAGTACGGTGTTAAACCTCCTGATAGGTGGTGTATTAAACGTTGGTATAAACAGTTTACAGAGGATGGGTGTTTGTGCAAAGGGAAAAGTTCTGGACGGTATCTGGAGATGTTAGAGAATTGGCTGTTTCCTCAGCTCGAACAAGAAGCACAATAATTCATATTTCAGCAGGATAGAGCGCCACCACATTGGCACTTATCTGTCTGTAACTACCTGAACGTCAACTACCCGAGGCGATGGATCGGCCGCCAGACAGCCCGTGACAGAGCACTTCATCACTGGCCTCCAAGAGGCCCTGATCTTACCCCCAGCGATTTTTTCTTATGGGGGAATGTTAAGGGTATGGTGTTTCGGCCACCTCTCCCAGCCACCATTGATGATTTGAAACGAGAAATAACAGCAGCTATCCAAACTGTTATGCCTGATATGCTACAGAGAGTGTGGAACGAGTTGGAGTATCGGGTTGATATTTCTCGAGTGTCTGGAGGGGGCCATATTGAACATCTCTGAACTTGTTTTTGAGTGAAAAAAAAACCTTTTTAAATTCTCTTTGTAATGATGTATAACAGAAGGTTATATTATGTTTCTTTCATTAAATACACATTTTTAAAGTTGTGGTATTCTTTTTGAATCACCCTGTATTTTGAACTGGTAAGTACCTACAGTTCAAATACCTCGGCGACGAGATATAATTTTTTTCATAAAAATGCTGTGCACTGACCGTGTCTGTAAATGCGTACAGAATAGTTTGAGCAACTTCTAACAACACAGTGACTTTCAGTACGATAAAGCATTAACTGAGGCGTGCAGATAAGTTTCTGTCAAGTCAGAGTTTTCATAAATATAAACTCGGTAAGAAGGTCGTAGCAAGTATTAATACGGGGCAAGATTGAAGACAAAAATGAAAAAACTAAAAGGGCGTTCATTTTATTGGTAAAATAAGTTTCGTGAGAATGGTGTTAAAACACATCTACATCTACATCCATACTCCGCAAGCCACATGACGGTGTGTGGCGGAGGGTACCCTGAGTACCTCTATCGGTTCTCCCTTCTATTCCAGTCTCGTATTGTTCGTGGAAAAAAGGATTGTCGATATGCTTCTGTGGGGCTCTCTCTCTGATTTTATCCTCATGGTCTCTTCGCGAGATATACGTAGGAGGGAGCAATATACTGCTTGACTCTTCGGTGAAGGTGTGTTCTCGAAACTTTAACAAAAGCCCGTACTGAGCTACTGAGCGTCTCTCCTGCAGAGTCTTCCACTGGAGTTTATCACTAAATGATCCTGTAACGAAGCGCACTGCTCTCCGGTGGATCTTCTCTATCTCTTCTATCAACCCTATCTGGTACGGATCCCACAGTGTTGAGCAGTATTCAAGCAGTGGGCGAACGGGCGTACTGTAACCTACTTCCTTTGTTTTCGGATTGCATTTCCTTAGGATTCTTCCAATGAATCTGTCTGGCATCTGCTTTACCGACGATAAACTTAATATGATCATTCCATTTTAAATCACTCCTAATGCGTACTCCCAGATAATTTATGGAATTAACTGCTTCCAGTTGCTGACCTGCTATTTTGTAGCTAAATGATATGGGATCTATCTTTCTATGTATTCGCAGCACATTACACTTGTCTACATTGAGATTGAATTGCAATTCGCTGCAGATCCTTTTATTAGCGTTTTGTATCTGAAAAAAGTTTCAGGTTCCATAAAACTTTTTTTTGAGTGATAAGATCATGTGAATTTCTTGCTGCGAATGCATAGTTAAAAAAATCCCTGTATACTGCGTATTTATCAAAAAATTAACCTGTATTCTTTTCCAGATAAGTTATTTATTTTATTTGTACATAATGCTTTTTTATAAAAAAAAAAGCTGGAGTAGTGAGTTATGTTTTACAATTATTTACACCCTCTCGCCACTTTCTTCCAATATTATTCCTCCACATTCGTGAAATGTGCTCTTGTCAACAAGGAATTTTTTTTAGCGTGCAAAAATTGTAGGAGGACCAAATTGCGTGATACCGTATGCCATAGGAATGAAACTCCGGTGAAGATGAATGATGAGGCGAAGGGACACAGCCAACACTCAAGTGCCCTTCTAGTGTGATTGATGGCCTCTGACGTCACAGAGGTTAAGGCCAACATGATTTCGATTTCCCAATTTCAGACATTTGCCGTACATTAGTTGTCTAATTTCGTTTAATATGAAGTGTATACTTTTAGACAGCTGTCATATCAGATTGTAAAAGTTCTTAATCCTAAGTAATCAAACCGCACGAAGTGTATGATTTTAATGTCTACAGTGATTTATGCCGAAGTTCGCTGTAGATCACCCTCCCTCGCTCCGCCGCCCCCCCCCCCCCCCCCCCCCCCCATCCTTTCTCCAGCCTCGCACCACTATTAAGAATCCCAAGCCACCGTGAAAGGTTCTTTAATTGTCTTCTCTGACCTCCAATTTTAAAAATGCGTTTTTACTGTCGTTTCTATTGCGAATCGCGGAAGTAACCACATTATGATAAAAATGCATGCAGCAGCCAAACACAGCGGAGAAAAAATTGTCTCGCTGTGTAGACGAGTTTCCGTATTTGCATTGCGTATCGGAAGCACAGTCTTGTCCCATAAATTTCTACCGTAACTTTGTGGATCGAGTCTGTTTACAGGCTATGTACACACAACACGCGTGCCTGTGTGGTTGCTTGCGTGCGTGAGGATCATTCTAATCAGTGACGCTAGGCATGCTAATTGAAATACTCTTTAAACTAAAACTAAGCGATTTGTCTGCTACGCTGTACATGCGCATTTTACTGGTCCGAAATAAAACATTTGTCTATGGAATAGAAGGAATCGTTGAGAAGAAATCACTATTGTTTGCATTTTAAATGCGCTTAGTTACCTGTCAGGCGTTTCATATCGTTCTTGTCATTCATTATCAATTCCACTACATCATAAACAAAACACCGATTTCCACCTCCGGTGTTCTAAGGGTTCCAAAGCATTCTAGAGTTCATTAGAAAAGATTTGTCCTTTTTTTTTTGGCTCCAAACGTAGTTGCTTCTTCAATTATGATTAGTTCTGCAGTATAAATGCTGCTTAATTGTGGTAATGAAAATTTTTCTCTTTCTACGACGGATGGAAATAATAAGCACAACCAACTCCCTTATGTCCATAGTGCTGACACATTATCTGCGTATCCAGTAATGCTGGCAACTCATGTGATATATGTGTAGGGATCATATCAACCCGTACCGCATCAACAACAGCCTGAAGATGACGCACTGAAGCGTTGAAACTGGTTGCAATAAAATAAAATCGTAAGGACGGCTGTAGGTATTTTATTTTGTCGCAATAACTCCCCTATGTGTTGCGGCCCGTCATTATGCACAGTGCCTGCAGAAAGTTTGACAGGACTAAATTACGTGAAATCCGCGTGTGCCCCTGAAGTAACAGCATTTCAATCAATACTTTATAAATTATTATCACACGCCTTAATTACCGGTTTTCATTTAAAACTTCAGTGCTCTAGCTCTAATTCTTCTGGAAGTAAAATGTTCTTTCCGTTTTCGTAAAAGGGCTACAAAAACCATGTTTTCCCGACTATAAGTTTTCGTTCTCGAGAGCTGTTACTCCTATAGCTACCGGGAAGTTCTATAGCAATATTGGGCAGTTTTGTTCCGCTATAAAACACTATTGGCACAGCTTGCAAGGGAAATTTCCCATCGCACCCCCCCCCCCCCCCATCCCCCACCCTCTCCTTCCCTCAGATTTAGCGGTAAGATGGTCCAATGGATAGTCCGTTAAAAACTGAACACAGATCAAGCCTGAAACCAAGAAGAATGCATACTGAACAATGGGAAAAAGAAACAAAATAGGAACAGTGAACGGTCGAAGCTTGCGACGAGCAACATCGCGGGAATTTGCGGGATATTGCGTCGTGGATATGTGGTCACCTAGTTGGACAGCGAACGGGGAGATCCGTGTTCGAATCTCCCTAATGCCCTTTTTTCCTGCCAAATTATGAACTGTCCGTCCGGTCACTGACACGCCTATCCGCTGTATTCAAAAATATGTGTGTCGTGGTGTAACGTCCGTTTGCGACAGCGAAGGGTAAGGGAGGGACTTCCAGTCGTACTTTACCTCCTATTCGTTCTACAAAAATACCCCATGTTATGACTCTTAGGTTCCGTTTTAGAAGTTTCCACACTTGAATTCCTTTCGTTGTAATGTAGTTTACAGCCGTTTGCTGTTTCCATTTCTGTGATGGGTCTATGCGGCATCTCGCCAGCTCTATCTGTTCATCACATTCAATTGTGACGGTAATATATTCTTATCGCATGACTTATATTCTCCAACCAGTGTATAGTTTGGCAGTTGCTAAGACTGCAGGAGGAGAACGACACGTCAATGACCGGACGGAAAGTTGATAATTTTGTGAAGAAAAAAAAAGAAAAAAAAGAAAAAGCGCAAGACAGATTTGTACACGGTCCTCCCACTTTGTAGTCCAACACCAAGACCACACAATCACGACGCAGTGGTACTTCCAGCTTTCCTCGATGTTGCACATGTTTAGTTTGGGCCCTGCACTGTTCCTGTTCTGCTGCTTCTTTTACATTTCAGTACACCACCTTCCTATTTTCATGCTTGATATGTCTTCAGTTTTTGGCCGAGCGAGGTGGCGCAGTGGTAGTACACTGGACTCACATTCGGGAGGATCACGGTTCAATCCCGCGTCCGCCCATCCTGATTTAGGTTTTCCGTGCTTTCCCTAAATCGCTCCAGGCAAATGCTGGGATGGTTCCTCTGAAAGGGCGCGGCCGACTTCCTTCCCTAATCCAATGAGACCGATGACTTCGCTGTTTGGTCTCTTCTACCAAAACAACCCCAACCCAACTCTTCAGTTTTTGTCGGGCTATACACTGGGCCATCTTACCACTAAATCTGGGAAGGAGCGGGGGCAGGGGGGTGCGTGGGGAGTTTCGCTTGTTACACCTATTCATGGTGCGGATTCTTCTCATACAAGACACAGAGAAAAGCACTACACAGAGCTGGTAATAAAACAGCCGTAAAAATTTCATAGCTGTAGGTCTAGCAGTTTTAGATCAAGAAAATATTTTAGTCAGAAAAAGTTTTTTAACCTGGTTTCAAAACGGAGAAACATCAAATCTCCAAAATTTTTAGAGCTATAGCAGATAGATTTTAACTGAAAACCTGTAGTTCAGATGTCTAACACTGACGCTTAAGTTTCTGCTAGCATTGTGTACGCAGTAAATCTGGCCATCCGCTTTTCAGGTAATTTATTACCTACATCATCAGTATGATTAACGGTAAACGCTTGTCCCCTTCTGCTTGGTAAGTAGAAGACGTCAGGTTGACACTCCCTGTTTCACACCTTTACGAAACAGTGGTAACATTCGATGCTTAGACAGTTTGTCTGTGGTACTTTCGTGTCAAAGGAAACGTGAATCTGAGACAGCGGGAGCCGTTCACTATCATAGTGTTCGTTTGCTTTCTTCTGAGAATGCTCTTTCTCTGCGAGACGCAGAACTTAAGCCATAACAGGAACTTTTTTGTTGGTTTTCCTCTACAGATGGCATTTTTTGGCTTCTATTGGAAGGGCGTGAGTTGGAGACTCATTGCTCCTAGCTCCACATAATCGCTCGATTTTGTTTTTGTATTGTGTTGTAGTTTTAAAATTGTAAAGGACAGTCTTTGGAGATTTTCATTAATATCATACACCGACAACCCGAGAATGAACTTAGGAAATGACTGCAGGTGAAAACACATTATTTCTTCTCACTACGTGAGTTTTTGCGGTAAACACATTCCTCATATATTATGTCGATAGATATTAATTATGTAAAATCAGGATTTTTTTTATTTTTGTCGTTATTGTCTTTGACAACTATTCAGTCAATATCGGTTATGGCACCCCACATAGTAGAACTGTATGGTTTACGGAAACAGAGATCAACGGAATTTGGGAAATCAGTAATACCGCGCGTCTTTCACGTTTCACGAAGTGTGTGTCTCAGTTCGTCTGCATACACAGTACAAAAAGACTGAGTCAGTCGAACATAGTACCAGAAAAAAAAATTGTTGCGAACGAGATTTTCAGATACCCCGTTGAGATGCGCAGTAGCTCTGAAAAAAACAAGAGCCAGTCGATGTGGATCCTGCAGCAGCGAATAATCAACTTCTTTGCAAGCACAATAAACACGAAGCTCTTCTCGACCCTTGGCAATTTACTGTTTTCTCAAACAGTCTATGATAAACTCGCATTGCCTGTCGAAGAACATCCTAATAGGGACCGAAGAGGTGAGTACATTTGTCAAATTGTTGTTCCACTGGAATAAGAATCCTAGGAGGAAGGATAGTTGCAGTTTAACGTGAGGTCATAATGAGGGAGCACAAGTTTGTATAGAAGTAGTATGTACGAGAATGACCGTGGTGATCTTCTCAAAGGAATCGCCCCCGCAGTCTCCTTAATTTATTTATGGAAACCTAAGTCTGGATCGTTATACGGGCTTTTGAATCCTTCTCTTACCTAACGCGAATCCAGTGGTTTCCCCTCGTTGCGCCACCCTCGTTCGAATGTGTTACACTGAAACATATCCTCCTCTGTAAATGCGGAGAATGACTAAGGGACTGCGGTTCTAGGCACTCCAGTCCGGAACCGCGCTGCCGTTACGGTCGCAGGTTTGAATCCTGCCTCGGGCATGGATGTGTGTGATGTCCTTAGGTTAGTTACATTTAAGTAGTTCTAAGTTCTAGGGGAGTGATGACCTCAGATGTTAAGTCCCATATTGCTTAGAGCCATTTTAACTAAGGGCTGGGAGGAGAGGGTAAGCGAGCGAGAGAGTCATTAAATTCTAACCTCGTATTTATCAGTATGGCGTGCTAATTCGTTTTTGTGACGGTCTGAGTTGAATCCCGTTTAAAAATTAATTGAATTATTTCTCCCGAAGTTGTAGCGTTTTCGTAGCAGAGTTTCGCACTTAAACACCTCTTAATTCACCTGCTCCCTGGTCCACCCGCAAAGGGCGGGTGCAGTCTGTCTGTGAGTAGAAAAAAAATATTCTTCATGTTTTTATCTGTTTTAATTGATTGTGCTGCTGAGATACACGCGGCAACCCAGACAGCATTCGTCCAATCAAATGTGGAGTTAAGAAACTGGAACCCCCACTCTGATCAACAAAAAAATGTTCAAATGTGTGTGAAATCTTATGGGACGTAACTGCTAAGGTCATCAGTCCCTAAGCTTACACACTAATTAACCTAAATTATCCTAGGGACACACACACACACACACACACACACACACACATATGCCCGAGGGAGGCTCGAACCTCCGCCGGGACCAGCCGCACAGTCCCATGACTGCAGCGCCCTAGACCTTGCGGCTCTGATTAACGGATTTAACCACCAACAATAGCAGATACTGTACCAATAAGTCTCCAACGCATTCATTAACTATCGTCCGCCTTTGGTGGAGTCTGGTTCAGAGTTTTGGTAACATATCTAAGGAATTTTTACATCGTGCTATGACTGTAGGAAGGGCATGCATGTATTTGCACATGGGTAATTGGGCTCCTGTTGTTTATCAAAAGTTGGTGAGTTAATGCTTTGTTACTTTTTCGTTTATTTAAAGACCAAATTCGCGACTCGCAATCCAGCTGAACGTCAGCACCTAACAATGCTAAGCGGAAGCAGAGGCATAGAACATGTACAAACGTTCTGTGTTTCATTTCGGGTATACTAAGATGTCTAGACTGTAGGCTCCAGTTCATACGAAACGCTGGACCCCCATTAAGCTGAGCAATAATACTATCATCCAGGGTGACATTTATTGAGCTACATAAAAAACTTAAATTAGTTACAAACTACGGCGTGCACACACTTCATTCAACATGTAAACGTCACTACAGATATTCGGATTTAGATATGACATATTCGATATGCCTGCCATCATTGGCAATGATGTGGCACAGACGAATAGCGAAATTCTGCATGATCCGCGGAGGTGTCGAAACTTCGATGCTGTTGATCTCCTCCCAAACGGCTGTTTTCAGCTCAGCAATAGTTTTGCGGTTCGTGCTGAACACCTTGTCTTTAATATAGTCCCACAAAACGGTGTCGCATGTGTTCAGATCCGAAGAATATGCCGGTCCATAGAGGCCCATGCCAGTGGTCTCTGGGTACCCCGGTCAGAATGCACCCAAAGTGCTCCTCCAGGACATCAAACACTCTCTTGCTTCAATGGGGTCGAGATCTGTCTTGCACGAACCACATCTTGTAGAAATCAGGGCCACTTTGGATAATAGGGATGAAATCATCTTCCTAAACCTTCACGTACTGTTCGGCAGTCACCGTGCCATCAAGGAATATCGCACAGATTATTCCGTGACTGGACATTGCGCAGACCACACTCTCAAACTTCTCGATCGCGAAATGCAGATTCTCAGTCCCCCCCAAATGCGCCAATTTTGCTTACTGACGAACCCATCCAAACGAAAGTGGGCTTCGTCGCTGAAGTAAACCTTACCGCGCATACTAACTCCCATCTTGCCCCGCAGCCAACCGTGCAGTTTGAACGTCCTAATGCAAACCGTTCAGAAGTTATGACGATTTTATTTCAGGTTGTTCAATAATACGTCACCCTGTATGTACTATTAAATGCATGTCGTTTAATCTATTAGTGTTCTAGCGCCGATCTGATGGAAACCTTCTGACCTGAAACTGGTCGAGAAAGCAGGTACATTGACAGTGGCGTCTCATTTTTGTTTCAGCATGCGTCGGCGCGCGACACATGGTTACGTTCATGCTCTTCTTGGGCATGGCGAACGCATACGTGATGCGGACCAACATGTCGGTGGCAATCGTCGCCATGGTGAATCACACTGCCCTGCCTAAGGAGAATACGACTGAGGACGACGAGTGCCTTCCGTCAGGAACATCGGCCAAGCTGGGCACACTGTGGGACGCACAGATAGCACCCGCCGCTGATGATGACTACCAACTGGTGAGCATCAGTTACCTAGTAAATCAACAATATTTTATTGAAAGTGCAGTTGGAAGGATAATGAGAATGGGACAATATTTTTGAAAAAAGTGTATGGCTCCTTTAAACCTATCTTATCTCCAACATTTCCCTATTGATTACCTGGCAGCAGTTACCAGCCATGTACTTTTCTCTGGACACTTCTAAGGTAGGCGTATACGAGGTGTGGTCAAAAAATAACGCAATTTTTTTTAGTTTTGCGGGCTTTATACATCCCGAGTTTCAATTTTGTATCGGTTGGTATACATGTTCATGACGTATGTTTCCGTTTTCAACTGTTTTATATATTTAGTTGATTGTTGATAGTTGGAAAGGTAATATATGTTGTAGAGTTCTCGGGGAATTTTTACTTTCGTAAAAGATAGATCAAAGAATTTACATTAAATTTTGCCTGAAAAACGTGAATAAAGTGCATTCGAAATGTTGGCTGTGGCTTGTAGCGAATCTGCTATGAGTAAGGCAATGATAAACGTTTCAAGCAGGTCGAGAAGACGTGGACGATGATGACTGCCCTAGTACATCAATTACTGATGACAATGGTAGAGAAAAAAAGAAAATGGTTGTAGAAAATCGCCGAATCACCAGCGGAGAAGTTGCTGGTGAAGTCGGCTTATCCTTTGGCTTATGTCAAGCCTCCCCCCCTCCTCCCCCTCCCCCTCACCGTAGGTTGTGGGCATGAAACGTGTAGCAGCAAAGTTTGTTCCAAAATTTTTGAATTTCGACCCAAAATGACGCCGCGGAAACATCTAACAGGAATTGCTGAACAAAGACTAAAACGATCCAGCATTTCCAAAGAAGGTTAACTAACAGGTGACGAAACATGGGTACGGGTATGACATCAAAACCAAATCCCAATTGAAACTGCCTTATCAGCACGATAATACTTCTGCTCACAACTCAGTGCTTGTTCGTTATTTTTTGCCAAGAAACAAAACCTTCTAAGCTTTTTCTTTATACATTTTTAATGATAGGTGAGATTTTAATCAGATGTATTTAATCATTAGCTTGCAAAACCATTTTAGCCTTGAATGTGAGACTTAATGCAAGTGTATGAACTCTAAAATGTTAATTCAACTATATTTGCTACCTTTTTAACACACAAACAAACATTTTATAAAAATTCTTGTTGTATATATTGCAGGAACCATCATCAAGATCTGCTTCTGAGGGCTCTTTTGTTTGGGACACAACACTGCAAGGATACATCCTCAGCAGTTTCTTCTATGGTTATGTTATTACACAGATTCCATTTGGACTACTGTCCAAGAAATATGGTGCCAAGTTGTTCTTGGGTGTTGGAATGTTGATCAACTCTGTTTTTGGACTATTGGTGCCAGTGGCAGCAAGACATGGTTATGAATGGCTCATTGCAGTGAGATTTATTCAAGGTTTGGGAGAGGTAAGTAATGAGTCAACTTAAGAGTATGTAAAAATAAGATAAAAATTTACTGTAGACTTAGCTAAAACTAGCTATTGTTTATCAGAGTGTGAAAATAAGGTTGGAAAAAAATTGATTTCAGCGATTGTTGCAGCCTACTTGGGATATGTGCACTCTTTATTATTAATGCCTCCCTGAAGACATATGTGAGGAACAGTTGAACATGGAGTGACAAATCAGTGTTAGTGAGAAGTCACATAGATAGGTAGGGGGGGGGGGGGGGGGGTACAAAAAATGGAATTGGTAGTACACTTCTTGCAAAACCAAGAAAACCATAGCTTATGGCACTAAAAATACATGCCAATTTTCAGAGACTGTGTGTCTCAATATAACTGCGAAGAATGGGAAAATATTTAGAGTTAGTGCAAAAAACTATATTACAGGGTATTTACAGAAGAGACAAATAACTGGAAAGGACCTTCTGTACTTACAGGGATGAAATATAAAAGCTATCGTACTCATTGTCTGCATTTTGAAAGGGTTATGCTAAACAACTGCATACACAAATGTCCAGCTCCAGTAATTAATAGAAAAATTAAGACCAATATAGTCCTTTTACAAGCCCAGTATTTTACTGTAGTGTCATTTGCTATGTCAAGGTAATTTCACAAGTAAAAGTCATTAATCTTGAGAATAGTTAAGATTACTGGAAATCCCAAATGCATTGCACGAGAAAGAGAGGAGATGATTTGATTTGTGGAAGAATTTCGTATACATCCAGTGTTTTTTTTAATCCATTCTGCTGCTGCTTCTTGAAGCAAAAAATGTCCATTGTGATGTCTGTACCTGCGAAGCATCAGTTTAAATTCTTTTTTTCGTAATTGGTATCTAATAACTGAAAATGTTGGCATAAGAATGTGCTAAACCACAACAGTGTATTTTGAGGTATTGAATGTTTTATGTTCGATTAAATTCAATAATAAGACCTTCGATTAAATTCAATAATAAAACCATAAATACAATAAAACAAAGCTGTTTGTGTAGTAGACAATGTTTTCTTGTGGTACATAGAGAACGACTTGTTACCAACATGTAACAAAGGAAAGTCCAGATGGAATAATAAAAATATGAAAAGGATAGATTGTTACGCACCATACACAGGAGGCATTGAGTTTTGGACAGGCACAATGGAAAAGAACAGCTAAAAATTTCAGCTTTCAGACAAAGAAGTCCTCCTTCCAAAAGAGGATATTAAATGTTTAGCAGCCTTTTTTATTGTTCTTGTCTGTGACTCAGTGTCACTTCTATGTTGTGAGAGAAATCTATCCTTTTCTTATGTTGTTATCAAAATGTGATGTTTTTGAAAATATAACAGATAATGTGATCAGGCTATTCTGTTCTATTCCATTTTATTCTAGTCCATTTCAATTGATGGTTAGTACTTCCTTCCACCGACCCCTCCAATTAGATCCAGCCATGAACTTTGGGAACTACCATTGTAATAAAATTTGGACATAGAAATTAAATAATCAGCCACAGTACTATTTTGCTCAGTGCTGTTTCTTAGTGAGGCAAAACTGTGGTTAAGCCATGTGACTCTTATTTGAGGGAAATAGAACTGATACAGGCCTACTCATGCCACAGTCGTGGTGTAGGATTTCTGTGGACTCCCTAAATCAGTGCATATTAATTCCTGGATTGTTTTAAATGTATTTCTATACAATGTTGTTCATCATTGTGTTTTAAGTAATTTCATCATTGTGTTTCAAGTAATTGTTTTTACAGGCTGCCGTATTAAATACCCATATATATAAAAAAACAAAGATGAGGTGACTTACCGAACAAAAGCGCTGGCAGGTCGATAGACACACAAACAAACACAAACATACACACAAAATTCAAGCTTTCGCAACAAACTGTTGCCTCATCAGGAAAGAGGGAAGGAGAGGGGAAGACGAAAGGAAGTGGGTTTTAAGGGAGAGGGTAAGGAGTCATTCCAATCCCGGGAGCGGAAAGACTTACCTTAGGGGGAAAAAAGGACAGGTATACACTCGCACACACGCACATATCCATCCACACATACAGACACAAGCAGACATATGTGCGTGTGTGCGAGTGTATACCTGTCCTTTTTTCCCCCTAAGGTAAGTCTTTCCGCTCCCGGGATTGGAATGACTCCTTACCCTCTCCCTTAAAACCCACTTCCTTTCGTCTTCCCCTCTCCTTCCCTCTTTCCTGATGAGGCAACAGTTTGTTGCGAAAGCTTGAATTTTGTGTGTATGTTTGTGTGTCTATCGACCTGCCAGCGCTTTTGTTCGGTAAGTCACCTCATCTTTGTTTTTATATATAATTTTTCCCACGTGGAATGTTTCCTTCCATTTTATATATATATATATATATATATATATATATATATATATAAAATCAATACATTAGTTCACAAATGTCAATACCTAAAGTCCATAGTAGTCTTACTAACGTTTCATGAAATCACTTTTCTTTTTAGGGCCCCATTGTACCATGCACACATGCCCTGCTTGCGAAATGGATTCCGCCTAACGAGAGGAGTCGTATGGGTGCTTTTGTATATGCAGGTACGTAATGTCAAACAACCCAGCTTCTTTGTAACTATAGTGTTTGATTAAATCTGTCTCTATCAGTTATTAGATTCTTCTTGGCTACTGTGACACTTCTGACCTGTGTCATTCCATTTTTTTAAGCAGCTTAATGTCAACTGACAGATTTTAAAAACAGGACCATAAATCAGTATTAAGTAAAATGATGACCTGATGAAGGGAACCAATGGTAAGCTTAAATGAGAACGACCAAACTGAGATTTGAACATGGCTCTTTAAAAAATATATATAAGGGTTGTTTTTTATACTCCACTCCATTATCAGGCTTACTAGTGTTCGTCATTTTTGAAAGAATGTGGAAGTTGTGTGGCGAAAGATTTGCATTGTATGATTAATGTAAAGGTAAAATCCGTAGGGCTGTCGTCGAAGGCCATAACCTTCCTTCATGTTATTTCAACTTATAAAATTAGTGAGGAATGCATTTCAGGAATTTTGCTGTTACACACTCCATCATTCGCAGTACATTCAATGTCTTTTACTTACATGTTGTGTTTTTTGGCTTGTAACAACAAATCTATGAACATGATTTCTTTTTAATTAAGACAGTTTTGAGGCTGAGTACGGTCATGGTTCCATTACTTTAAGCAACCTAAAAACTTTTATGAAAAAGGATTCAGTCTTGGCTTCTTCTGAGATAAACAGCAGTGAGATCACCATTGGTGTAATAAATGCACTCTTTAAGCAAGTGGCCAGGAATCATTTGACATTTGGTGGTATTAGTGCAATGAGTGTTACCTGACTGCAAAGGGTACTTCAGATTCTAATCCTAAATACGATAAACCAGTCATGGTATACAAAACTATCACTCAGTATTCAGCATATGTCCTCCACATACAGCCTCTAGCCTAGAGATGTATATTATTATTAATAGTTATTATCTTGCATGTGATTTTCAGAGGTCATTTATTGATATTTTTACATGTTGTGCACACACCTTCTTACATATGTTTTGTTTTCTTCTAGGCGCACAGTTTGGTACAGTAGTATCTATGCCTCTCAGTGGTTTGCTCTCTGAATATGGATTCGATGGTGGTTGGCCATCGATTTTCTACGTTTTTGGTGCTGTGGGTACAATATGGTCTGTTGCTTTTCTAATCATGGTTTATGAAGACCCTGATGTCCACCCTCGCATAGCTGAAGATGAGAAGAAATACATCACACACACTGTATGGGGCTCTGCAGGTGTCTCTGTGAGTAACATTTAAAACTCTCCCATCATGAATTTAGAAATATATATTTATCGTATATTTTCCTTGTATTCTCATTCATTTAGAATGCATTGTATGATTCAATGATTCAATGATTTTTTACATTTCAGTCTCCTCCAGTTCCCTGGAAAAGCATAATAAAGTCTCTACCATTCTGGGCAATTCTTATTGCACACATGGGGCAAAATTATGGATATGAAACACTGATGACAGAACTTCCAACATTCATGAAACAAGTGCTGCACTTTGACATAAAAGAGGTACAGGAATTGCCACACATTCTGTCAAATGTGTTATGAATGATGTCTGTATCCCTACAGCTTAATAATCTTCCTGTGACTTAAATTTCAGAATGGAACTCTTTCTGCACTCCCATACCTTGCAATGTGGATATTTTCAATTGTTGCTAGTCATGCAGCGGACTGGATGATTTCCAGCCGGCGATTTACTCATGGAGTAACAAGAAAGATAGTAAATAGCATTGGTAAGAAATTATTACAGTGAACTGGAGTTGTTAATGAAATTAACATTACCTCATAAGACATTTAATAACAATTATACACCTTACAAGACTTTTAGACAGAGTTTCCTGTACAGTGCTTACATCAGAACAGCAGGGTGCAAAATTTGCTTCAGTTTCCTGTATAATTTTGCTATAAATTATAAAACCAACTTTTCTATTTCAGGTCAGTATGGACCTGCAGTCGCTTTAATAGCAGCATCATACACAGGCTGTGATCCAACACTTACAGTAGCACTGTTAACTATTGGTGTTGGTCTTAATGGAGGTATTTATTCCGGATTCAAGGTGAATCACCTTGACATTTCACCACGTTTTGCTGGTATTCTTATGAGTTTCACCAACTGTTTGGCAAACTTGGCTGGCCTTTTAGCTCCAATAGCAGCAGGCTACATAATCCATGGAAGGGTAAGTACATCATGTACATGTTGTATTTTACTCATAATCTTTTTTACATGCCTCATAGTTACATATTTGACAAATACACCTATCTTGTACTAACAATTTTCTCAACAGTTTCATATAATTTCAAACAAATGCAAAATGATGGAAATGTGCTAAGTCATTGTGTTGCAAGAGTCTCTCAAAACAAAAAAAATCCTCCTTTAACTGCCATTCTTCACATCAGTTAATAGCCAGTAGCATGGTCTCAGAGTAAATTCTAAAATTAATAGAGCAGCATTTCTGTGCAGTTTCTAAAAAAAACCTTAGCCGTCTGTTGTTACTGTGTGCTTTGATTTGTACCATGTCCTTGATGGGTTTTGTGGTAACATCTATAGGACTAAAATCAAAAGGAATAAAAAAGTTCTTTATTTGAGATGTATAAGGGGCACTTTTTACAGCACACTCCTCATGAAATAAATATTTGCATATAGAAATCTGATTTGTATTCTGTGATGATGTCCTAAATGTATAAAATTTTCATTGCAGCCAACACAAGCAGCTTGGAGAGTTGTCTTCATGATTGCATCTGGTGTGTATATAGTATGTGCGACAGTGTACCTGATATTTGGATCTGGTGTGAGGCAACACTGGGATGACCCCAGCAATGACAGCCCTCCTAAAAACAAGAATACTGATGTGGAAAAAGACTGCGTACCGATGGAGAGCACGCACCATTGATTGTTGCAGCTTTGTAATGTGTTGGTGTGTGTCTTTTTTTGTATGTTCAATGAGAGAGAGAGAGAGAGAGAGAGAGAGAGAGAGAGAGAGAGAGAGAGAGAGAGAGAGAGAGAGAGAGAATATGACTGAGCAGCTACATCAGCTTCTTCACTCCCAAATTTGTATATTTTGAAATATTAAATTATGAGTGTTTTTTTTATGTCTGTCACTAGTTGCAAAAGAATGTATAAAAGATGGCAAAAAGAGTTCTATGTCTTTTAGTATTTATTTAAACCCTGAGATTAAATTATCTTACACAGAATCTTGTCCAAATCAGTGATTTTCTGTATGGTGTGTGTATGAAAAATAAAACCCACATTTATGCCGACAGTAGATCTTGCTATTTGCTGTTGGAAATTTGGTGTGCTTCCAATTCCCTAATAAATTTTTCATTATAAAACAGTTACAAATTATTTGGATAGTATTATAACATTAAATAACAGTCCAGTATTTAACCCATTAGTAGATCTGTGGGCTACTTCTCATAAAACATGAGATACTCCAAGAATGAATGAGGCAAAGACATCCATAGAAATCACATTTTATAAATTACTGTAACATATAGTAATTTTTAAATAGTGTTGTTATGTGTCTATACCTAGACAAGTAATAGAAATTTCTAAAGTTTCTATAAGATAGGCTTAGATTTTGTTTCACTATCTGCCATGAAACTTCACTTTTCAATGTGTATTTGAGAAAGAAATTGTATGTTTTTTAAATGCTATGCATTTGTACACATCAGTCTGTAACCAGTATTAAATATTTGTTACTGGTTAAAGTAATTCCATTTTTAAATGTTACTTCACACGTAAGTGTGATATGCTTCACAAGATGAAAAACCATGATTCACAATAAATATCTTTTTCTAAAAAACAAAATATTGTGTTCCTTACTTTTTTTCATGAGGAAGTTCTGATACATGAGCAATATAATAGTGTCATCTATGGAAGTGTCTTAACTTCACACTTATATGCAGTTGTCTTGTAAAACCAGAAATTAGTTTGAGAATATTGAAAGAATTTGTTGTTTTACAAAAGAATGCATTTGAAATGATTAGCTTCAGGAAAAGAAGCAATAATAATGGATATGGCCTTTTGTAAAAGCTGAAAGACTGTGTTTTAATTGTGAAAATCCACTCTCATTCCATTGGGAACAAGACTTCATAAAGCAAGTGCCCTACCTGCTGAGTGATTTTTGTTTGTTGGAAAGATAAAGATTTTATATATATATATATATATATATATATATATATATATATATATATATATATATATATATATATATATATATGGGGGGGGGGGGGGGGAGGGAGGAGAAGAAGGAAGAGCAACACACCAAAATTCAAACTGGTTAAGACCGATGGCTGTTAGTCTAGATACGGTTAAGCCTCAGTAAAAGGGATGATGTGTCACTCCAGTGATAGTTTGTTTCTTCTGTTAAGTTGGCAAACAATGGTATTTTTTCTGACTGGCTTGTGCATTCTTTTGTCATTGTCATATAAATGAGTCACTGGTCTGTCGTGCTGCTGGTCAGTTGTCTCCAGCTGCTACTTGAGACTGAATAGTTCTTGGGGTTATAGGTCACCTGTTACCATTTTCGTAGGTGAACTATATTTGCTAGATTTCATAAGCTTTTCAAGTATTGAATCTGTAAATGTGAATGGTCGAAGGTTTGAGGACTTTGTAAGAAGTGTTTTGGAGGGAAAAATGACAATCACAGTGCAAATGACTTATTTTCAAGTGGGGAAGATAATTTGGAAATACAATCTGAACATAGTTCTGAGTTTGAAGCTAAGACGTCCAAAGGTGGTGGTGGTGGTGGTGGTGGTGGTGGTGGTGGTGGTGGTGAGGAGGAGGTATCTGCAGAAAACACAATCAGGGGTAAGAATGGATTTTTATGGTCTAAAATATCACCTAAGAAAGGTAAAACCCAAAGTAGAAACACTGTAAAAATTCTTAAAGCTGTTAACTTTACTCAAAACATTGACTTGGAGGTAGATGCTCTCAAAATATTATTAGATAAGAGTAGTTGATATGATTGTAGCTCATGCAAATGAGGGAAAAAAAAGTAGATATATTGACCATTGGTTTCTTGGTGATATGGGCAAGGAAGAAATATGGGATTGCTTTATATGTTGGGTAGCAGAAAAGATGGTCATCTCAATACTGAAGAAATGTGGTGTGGCTCATCTGTGTACAAATGTATTATGTATCAAATGAAGCTCAAATTTCTTCTACATTGTCTGAGATGTGATGATAAGACCAAGAGAAATAAGGATGACAAATTTTCACCTATTCCACTCTGGACAGCTTTGTATGTAACAATAGATGAGCAGCTTTTTGGATTTTGGGGAAAATGCCTATTCCGTGTTTACATTGCTTCAAAAATGGATAAATATGGCATCAAAATAATCACAATGTGTGACACCAGAACATAATTACATGATAGATGCTATTCCTTATGTTGGGAAGGAGAACAGAAACACAAATCAGTCTGCCAAGATAATATGTGAAAACTCCATTCATAACTATTCGTGGGACAGGTTGAAATACCATTTGTGACAATTGGTTCACAGCTATACTTTGGCAGACATGTTGCTGAAAGAGAATTTGACAACTGTTGGTACATTGAGGAAAAATAAGGCTGAAATCCCACCAAGTTTCCTACCCAACAGAAAGAAGAAAGTGCTATCGTCGGAATTTGCTTTTCATCAGGGGGGGAAAAAAAAGACACACTTGTCTCCTTCACTCCTAAAGAGGAAAAATCTGTTGTTCTTTTGTCTACAATGCATAGTGTTCCTGATGTTAACCAGACCACAAATAAACCTGAGATCATTGAATTTTATAATAGTACCAAAGGAGGTGTGGATGTATTTGACAAAATGGTACAGGCATACTCCGTTTAGAGGAGTACATGACGCTGTCCTCTTCAGACGTTTTATGGAATATTGGACCAGGCAGCAATAAATGCTTTTATTCTATTCCTTATAAAAATCACAGAAGAGAGTGAAAAAAGATTTTCTGAAAAATCTTTGATTTAAACTTTGCTTCACCACACATGAAACGGCCCCTACAGAAAAATTTGCCACAAGAGCTTTTGGAAAATACAGCTTCACTCTTGGGAACAAAGGACCCACAAGACCAGGAAAAAGAGGCCCACAAAGCTGCAGAAGCAAGCAAGATGTCATGTATGTCTTAGAGATGAAGACAAGAAAGTGAAATTGGGCTGGATAAAATGTTGTAGGCCTACATGCAATGATCATACAAAAGAAATTCGCATAACTTGTTTCTCTTAAAGAACAATTTCCTAATAATCCAATTACTGTTAAGTGTTTATATGTTAATAAGAATGTTAATAACTAAAAAGATCAAGTTTCATTCCATAAGTTTTTTGAAGTTGTAATTATATGCAAAATAAAACTTTGGAGTGATGAGTCACCCCTGTTACCATTGAAAGGTGTGTTATTCATGTTACTAACGGAAGGTTAAAACTGGTTCTACCTTTGGATGAAGGATAGGTGTGTATCAGTGGGAGATGAGGAGAAAAGTTGTCTGACTCAAAATGTATTAAAGTGTGTGAATAATGCCAACAAACAAACATTTCTGCAGGTGTGAAGCCAAATAGTGTTTCCTTCTGTGAATGACTGATATTTGTGTACCAGGACTGGCAATATGTAAGCTTCATTTGTGGCTGATCACATATAACTTTTCAGGCAACATCAAATTCATAGCTGCTAGCCCTCGACAAATTGTCCATGCTTACACTGAAATAAAGATTGGTTGTTAGGTAGTAGCACTATTTCATCACACTCTTCAGTCACACACAAGTTAATAACTATAAAAACAAAGATTTATAATACTCACCCAATAAGAGGTACTGAGCAACAGAAGGGCCTGATACTGTCTTTGAAACTAATTGTACGTCGAGTGCCACACATTTAACGGTGAACAGGTTGCTTTAGCAGAGAATATACATGCATGTCAGTCACCAGGTACATTTACTACTCGTTTTGGATTACAACATGTTGTTACTGTGTCTTAAATACAGACGGTTATTAAGCAACATTGAATTTTCATGTATAAATTGAGATTTCAACATTTTGTGACAGAAAGCACTAATAAGATTTCTGATGATGGTTTTTGTCATATTTCCCATTACTGCATATTCTTGACACCAGAAGGTAATGGGATGCATTCTTGCACTATTGTTTTGCAGCCAAAGCCATTTCAGCACTACCAAAAATGAATTTCCTTGTATCAGTATTATCTTTGATTTATTTGACATTCTGATAAGTCTGTCACCACATATGTTCTAATAGGAATATCTTCCCTCAGAAAAGAAAAACCAAAATGGTTTCATTTAGATGTAAGTGATAAAGTACTCAGGATCATGATGGTCTCACAACTTGCGGAAGCAAATTATATTATTCGTGTCACGGCTCTCCAGATCAAAATTTAATGTAAAACAATTTGAGAATCCTCACAAGTCAGTATAAAATTTTCAGAAAGCTATTCTCCTACATGCAAAACAAATAATTACAAGACCAATCAATATTAGTGAAATTATACAGATATGCATATTACAAAACTCAACAATGGTACATGTCATAAATTAAATGCAAAAAAAGGTAACTGAATTGACACAAATTGATCTTCCATCATGGTACACAATTCAGGTAAGTCCATTTCTTTGTTCAAAACTCGTATTTAGCAAAACTTATTTACTTAACTTTTTTAAGTTCATACATGAATAAGCACAACAGCAAAGGTAATACATTTTTAAGAAACTGGCCTCTACAGGTATAAGCAACTTTTTGTGTGTTTTTTTTTATTCAACATACATAAGTTAATTTCATTTCCAAGATTAATTCCAAGGAAGCATCACAGGAGAAAAACAGGAAAAAAGTAGACAAAGTTACTTTCAAAAATTCATGAATGAGTAAAATAGAGAGCAATTTACAATGAGCATTTTTGCCTACCGCACAACTGACAGGAATAAGAAAGCAGATATCCTAACAAAGACATCAAGGAACATTGGCAAATGTCAGACAAACAACAAAGTCTCTCGTCATTTCAGATGCTCCATTCGCTGAAGCTTTCTTCATCAAGCATTCCAGCAGAAAATTTAGCACATTAAAACACTGTTGCCTCAATGTACTAAAACTATTTTAGATCAGGTCACTCACAACAAAATCAACACAAAGGAAGCGCAACTGAAATGAATCACACTTTGAATCATTAACAGCAAAAATGTTACAATATTGGCTTGATGGCAGCAATAAGGAAATTTTAACTCGCATAAGTGCCAAAAGAGACTGTCTAATTTGGGACGGCCTTTAAAATGAAGACAATACATTCTTTCTTTTCTTCTCAAAATCTGAAACATAAATGCTGAAGCAAAAGAAATCAAGAATCAGCAGGAAGACAGAGAATTACAGCGTAACAGTTATCAAATTTCAGATCTCTCTGAAATTTTTATGCAGAAATTTTCATTCAGATCCTGAGAAATGACCACCACCACAATTACTACTAAGAGCTATGAAATTTTGATGTGTTGAGGAGGACGCATTAACCCATTATTTAACAGCATCCTTCTGCTGGAGAAGACTTTTTCCTTTATATACCACAACATTGGATGCCTTCACTGTCATTCAGAGTGCAGCAAAGCTCTTAGAAGCCTCAAACCAAAGACTCTTGGCCTGGACAATATCTAGACTCATACAAATGTAGATTGCCCCTCAAGACAAGAGTCTACAATCTTATCTTTTTAAAGTGTAAAACACACACATTGCCAACTAACATAAAAATACTTGACAACATTTGCGGAAGGGAATCACAGCATGTGGCTAAGCTCTGTATCTTGGGGGAAAAATCTTTGCTGAAATTCTGCTGAACAGGGTTCAGACTGTTTTGAAGAAAATACTCCTCGGATATCAGTGTGGCTTTTATTCCTTCAGATCTCACATGGACATGATCTGTGCCAGGGAATAATATAAACACATTTTGTTAGCTTCTATGACCTATACAATACGCCTAGAGATACCATCTAAACTGTTTTAAACTACTTTAGCTATCCAAGAAGGTATGATAGGTCAAGTTCCGTACCAAATTTCCAAGAAATTTCGAATCAGCAATAGGCTTAAACAAAGCAATGTGCTCCTACCAACACCTTTTACCCTTTATTTGGTAGCCAAACTACACAAGATAAAACTAAAAAAAAATTTGTGGAAATTAATTACTGCTTTGAGTGAGGACATTTTAAACAAGCCAGACTTTGTTTGGAGAGACTGACCAAGCTAACCTGGATAACAGAAATTAAGTATTCGGATGACATATGGATGAGGAACTGCATCATTTAAAATTTCTTTAAGAGCACAGATGAGCAAGTTGGCCTGATTAAACATTCAGAACGAGAAAGTGCTCCCACAACCTGTCACTCCAGCAACACTTCCAGACTGTTATACTATCATCTCATATACATCTGCAGTATGTAGATAACTTCTCTTACCTTGAAGCATTCTCTTAAAATCTTAAACTTCTAAAAAGGATGTGTCCACATAATCTTAGTACACCCTACCACTTGCTCTTTCTCAGTAAAGATCTACAAATGAACACCAAACTGATGTGCTTGGCAGTTCATGTCTCAGTCCTGCTGGAATTACATGAAATCTGGACACACTATTAATCTGATATCAAAAAATTGGGGCAGTTTAACAATCAGGGACCTCAAATGGGATGACTTAGAAATCAATATTATATTTTGTGTAGGAGCACTGTACAGAATCTGTCAACATTACTCAAAGACTCAATAAGATTTTTAATGTTTTCATCAGGTGAAAACCAACAGCTGTTAAGTACATCACAAAATGCATTTTAAGTATCAACTGTTTTATTTAACTTCCATACCATCAAATGGTTTCGGTCATACATCTTATCACTGGATGTCCATCAAAACTGCAAAAATAGAATGTAGACGAAAATGACATCACATTGCTTGTGTCTGTGTATGTGCGGATGGATAGGTGGGTGTGTGCGAGTGTATACCTGTTCTTTTTTCCCCCTAAGGTAAGTCTTTCCGCTCCCGGGATTGGAATGACTCCTTACCCTCTCCCTTAAAACCCACATCCTTTCGTCTTTCCCTCTCCTTCCCTCTTTCCTGATGAAGCAACCGTTGGTTGTGAAAGCTTGAATTTTGTGTGTATGTTTGTGTTTGTTTGTGTGCCAGCACTTTCATTTGGTAAGTCACATCATCTTTGTTTTTAGATTTATCAATTTCAGTTTGACATGTTTATACTGAAGAATCACCTTGCATGCTTGGTTAGGTACAACAATTAATGTTTTCATCATGTGAGAATCAATAGCCATTAAATACAATTTAACCAACAGCTGTTTTATTTAACCTATGCTATCAGACAAAAAGTTAATACTACCATTTCCAATTTGCTCATGATTTATTAATGCAACAAAGCATGTGGAGTACATGAAATGATTACATCTACAGATCAGTAGCACAAGCAGTTCTGAGGTACCAAGTATTCGCCCATGCTGAAACGCCCATATTAGTACTTGGTGTAACCTCCACAGGTAGCAATGCAGGCACTGACTCGCATCCAGTCAATCTTACAGATGGCGAATATTGTCCTGGGATATTTTATGCTATGCCTGTTCGACCTGTTCATGTAGTTCTGTAAGAGTTGTTGATTGACAAGTCGCTTCTTGTCCCATCATATTCCACATGTGCTCAAGTAGAGACAAACCTGGAGATCAGGCTCGCCGGGGAAGTTGTTGCATTTCTTGCAAAATATGTTAAGTTTCACGTGTAGTGTGTTGGCGACCATTATCCTGTTTGAACAACATGTCACTTTCCTGTTACAGGGACAACACAAGAATAGGTCTAACAACATTCTGAATATACCAAGCCGTGGTTAGTGTGCCCTTGAGAAACGCTGAAGGTGAACAAGAGTTTTAGTTTATCACACCCCGGACCATAAGGCCTTGGGTGGAGCCAAGGTGTCTTGAACGAATGTACTCTACTACAGCACTCATTAGGTCTATGCTGCACACATAAATGACCAACACTTGTGTGCAAGCAAAATCTGCTTCCACTGCTGAAGACCATGGTGCATCATTTCATCTTCTAAGTGACACTCCGATGGCACCAGTCGAGCCATGCACGTCGAAGCTGTGGTATGAGTGAAAAATGGGCTAGAGATATGCATGCTCGTAGTCCCACTGCTAATAACCAGTTCCCAACAGCTCATGTTGACATGTCTGGGCTCATACGCCCTCTTATCTATGCTGTCGTAGCTGTATGATCCGTCACTGCCACCCTTACAATCCACGCTACATGGACACCCAGAATCTCACCTATGGCCCTGGAGAATGTCCATGTGACCAGTGATACCAGTATCATTGCACAATTGACTTAGCACATCCAATTTGTGTAGCAATTCTCTGAAAGGACCATCATGCCACTCAGAAGGCCACAATTTGACCACTTCCAAACTCACTCAGTTGGCTATGGGAACCATGAGTGAGCGTCCTTGGCATGGTTGCCAGCTTGCTTCACACATTTGTACCACTCTGAACCTTCTGGCTGTGAGAATTCACTATTAAATGGCAGACACAGATAGCAGTCTGGAAGCTATACCGCTACGCTATGAGTTGGCGGACGATGTTGAATCCATTGTCAGTACATCTACTATCTCCCAGGTGACATATGATGTCGTCAGATCAAAACTGATGTCGACCCCCCCCCCCCCCCCCCCACCCCAGCAGTGTATATATCATCTAACATTTCAGTCATAAACCACCATCGCAGGATGACTGTCAAGTCAATATCAAAATTTTTAAAAATCGAATCTCTCACATCATGAAAACATTAAATGCCTTGCCTAACCAAGCATGCAAGCAATTTCTTTTTTTTTCAGTTTCCATCAGATTGGCTATATCCATTGCATGACTAATAGTTCCTCAATCCTGTACGGTGAGCCCCTCTTCAGCCCTATTAGGACCAGGTCAAAAAGACCTTTACGATTATGCAGAAAACTGCAACTGTCAGAATATCAGTAGCTCTGAAAGTTTTGGATACTCTGCAGGGAGATCAATAGCTCTGAGACTTGATCATCTCAGTTGGGGTCGACCTGTTCGAACAAATTGATAGAATACAGGAAATGGAACCTCGACAAATGGAAGAACTAAGGCATATCCAACCACATGCCCCACAGAGAATTAGGTGCAATGTATGTGGACACACACATGGATTGGTTGTTACCAGTGGCACCTGCTTGAACAATTTCCGCCAGAAACTGCAGGAGATATGTAGAAGTTGTTTTAAAAAACTGCTCCGTAATGTTACAGGTGGCAGTACTGCCAAAAATTACGAAACAAAAAAAGAAAAAAAAACCTCCTGTAAATGTAAATCTGGAAACAAATACTACTTGAGATAAAGGTTATTCTGTCCTGTGACAGCCAGTTGTCTTTTGCCACTACATACTTTCTTCCAGCCATACTTCTCAAAGAACCACAAATGCTCAGAAACACATATGGCAGATATTGTAATGCTCATTTGGAACACATGCTCTTCTAACATGTGTTCATCATCAGTGGGTGTGAGATATACCAGTGGCTTTAAACATACCCATAAGCAAGATATCTATGGGATCATGGTCAAGTAGAAAAAGAGGCTAAGCTACTGAACCTCCTCAACCAATGCATCTTTTGTTTAATGGTAGTATTAGGTACTGTTGTACGCGAAATAGAAAATGGGGTAATTTCTGGTCACACATAAATCAGACCCATTGTCTTTCTGCAAGATTAACTTTCTGCAATAGTGTCGGTGATCAGTCACACAGGAATTAGCAATGAACAGTACTTGTTAATTTGTCCATTAGAGTGTATGGGCTTATGAGCTGACACCCATAATTTTTGCATGCACATCGATACTAAAGTGATTGGATGCCTCACTTTCTTGATTGCTTGAAGATTTGTGTATCAGTCCGCAAGTGATTACTGTGGTAATTTATCATCTCACTTACCTCATTTAATGCAGGCTGTAAACTGTGGTTCTTCTTCAGTCTGTCTTAGAATCCATTGGCAGAACTGTAATGTGGGGATAGTTGTCTTAAAGACTTGCATACACTTTGAATGTTATTGACAATGTAACTGAATATGCAAGAACATGATTTAAGCCACCAGCACATCCAATTCTCCACAAGCATTGAAGGATCCTCTATTTTGGCATTCTCTCATTATTGCAGCATTAATACTTCCTTAAATTATGCTCCTTTCAGCTGATCATTTCATGGGGCATCTGGGAATGAACGTAGGAAAGATAAGCTTAGGATTTTTTCTGCAGTTCAATACAATCAGACATAACGAAAAAGTGAATAAGGCTTCAAGGAGTTCTTGATTATCTTTTCAGCATAATTGCTTGACTTTAGTTCGCGGGTGCTACTGTTAAATGGTTACTGCAAATTGTAGAAGAAATAAAGACAGAAAAGCTGACCAGGAATAAAGGGAACTTTAACACGGATGTTATAATGTTAATGGAAGTGGCATAAATGAGCAGACTTAAAATATAACCTTGAGGGATACCATTCTCTTGCTCAATGTAATTACAAGCAACAATAGACAGGAAGGGCCACATCAACAGGTATGCATTATAGACGCACCTCTGGTAGAGATGGGTTGTCAATGGTTCAACAATATTTACTGAACAGTATTGAATGAAATTAATGAACTGTAATGAAAAAATATTATAATTTAGTGTCCCATCAGTAATTTATTACACATAAATGACAATAAGTTTTTCTACTCAAGTACAGTGACTGTTTTTAGAAGAACTGTTACAGTTTTCAAAGATACAGACCGCGCAGCAGTCCACTGATATTTTATAGGGGCAGAGTGGTGTGCACATAACAGTGTGTGTACATATTGTGTGACACATTCTGCAGAGAGACAGACAATACTTTACAAACCATTATATTGCTGTCCGTCTCTTTCCCACATTACATATTCCATCTGGCCTCTCTCATGATTGACAGCAAGAGATAAATGCTAAATACAGGGACACACAATGATTCTCACATTCTCTCAAAGCACTTAGGCGCACAGAAGATACTCACTCTCAATTTTTTGCGTAATATTTGTTGTGTTTCCTTTTGTTATCCTTGCATAACACAGCAAGGGGCAAGGTGAGCATCACTCATTGTGCATTAACAGGAAAATCAAAACTACTTGATTGACATGCATGCTAAGAGTCATGTAACACTGAATTGGCAGTCTTGCTATTATTTGGTGTGTCATGGGTACAGTGCCTCTTCCTATGGAACACTTTACCACGTGCATTATTATTTGCTCAACAATCTAATGAGGACAATATTATGGTAGCTACTGGTTTGCCCTTCCCCAAATTTAAGGAGCAATTTCAAATAGCTTCACTATAAGTGAACTCTTCAAAATAACAAAGATTATTATTATTTCTTTTTAGTTTGTGTTTCTTCTGATGTGCCACAATGTAACATAATGGAATTATTTGTGCCTTAATGATTTTCATCAGATGGCACAAAAATCTGTTTACACACAGGGAAGAGACAAATGTAAGCTTCACTGTCCATGATAGTGATCTTCCAACTGGTCGGTCCTGCGATCAGTCAGTGTTGGTAAAAACTGGCAGTAGCATGAACCTAAACTATATGCTCTGCGCATCATCTGCTGGCTTTGTGTAGAAACAACAATGAGTACCTACTACCCATTCCTGAAATTATTCTTTCTATATCCCCACAAGATAATGAACTGAGTGTAGAAGTCTTTGGGAGCAGCTCCCAAGAACATAATCAATGATTACATCAGGCCACCAGTAGTGTGTATTGTGGATATATCTGCTGGTCATCATGTAGTGTTAAAAGACTACCATACACCAGGTACCACCAGCACTATGTTTTGATTAGGCTTTGGATGAATGCTTACTGGCACGGTCTATTATACCTACAGCTAAGGATTTTGTGGTTATTTGACAGAAAGATGTTTAACAGTTGGTTTGGCAATGATCTTTGGTTATACACATGGGCTAGCACGATTCTCATAGTATACAACATGCACCATTGGCCATTAAAGATGGAATAAAAACAAGGATAGTAAATAATGAAACTTTATTTATTGTGCATTTGCAGTACATCAGGAAGAATACACAATTAAATTTGTAGGTGATCTGGCGATACAACAGGTGTGGAGTGCCACCTGTGGCAGCAATCATGGCTGTAACGCTCGGCAGTGAATCAAACTGAGCTTGGATGACGCATACAGATGTGTCATTACATACTGCTTCAATTCTGTACCAGAGTTCATCAATTATAATGGCTAATGACTGGTGGTGTGCCAATCTCTCAGCACCCTGTAATCAGATGTTGCCAGTGAGTCAGAGATTTGGAGAATGTATTGGCAAAGACAACAGTCAAGCACCTTTCACACTGATGTATGTCAGGATAGCATGGGCAAGACGTGGTTTTGTGATATCTTGTTGAAGACAATGCAAAGCTGTTGGCCTCGAAATGCCTGAAATGAAACAGTTAGTGTCTAAATTAATGGATTTGGGAACCAGAGGTGATCGTGATGTGTACTCAATGGCAACCCATACCATCATGACAGGCACAGAGTCTACATAACAATGGCAAATGAAATTAGCAACATTCTTCCTCCTTCCTTGAGCTGCCACACATGGATATGTCCTTTTTAATGCTATATACAGAACTGAGATTTGGCTGAAAACATGATCCAGTGCTGCTCCTATGTCCAATGTTGTCACTAGACACACCAATGTCAGCGCACACACACTGTCCTTTTTAATGCTATATACAGAACTGAGATTTGGCTGAAAACATGATCCAGTGCTGCTCCTATGTCCAATGTTGTCACTAGACACACCAATGTCAGCGCACACACACTGCTACCGCATCAAGGAACATTGCAACAATGGGACATGGCTGACAGTCCATGATCCTCAAAGCATCACTGTACTGTCCACGTGGATACTTGTCTTACTGCAAAGAAGCCCATTTTCTGACTCAAGATACATGACGCAGATGTATAATCCTAAAGGGCCCAGCCAAAATTTGTTTGCTTTCTCAGCCAGTCTTCACAAGGGCCATGCAGTTAGTGCAAGGTGTCGAGTATGCCTTTTCTGAGCCCACTGATTCCATGACAGTCATGGAGTCCCTACTAATGGAAGCTGCTGTATCATGGAACAAAAAATATGGTCTGTCAAGTGTTAAATTTCCTCACATGCTAATAAATGTTTCTCCTTCATACATGAGGCATAACAGGATCTTGTCACAAACCAACACCCAAATGTGATTTCTGAATGAAAAACATGTTGTGCAATCTTTCCTCGTCTACAGAATTACATGGTATTACTCGATGTACTTTGCGCTGTTGGCGTAAAATATTAATCGTTTGTGTATCCACGCATGATTTTATCTGTTTTGCACAGGGAGACAAAACGACAGTGGTCCTAGACTGCACTGAAACTGAATTTATTGTGTGGCTTCTCTCCCTGTCATTGTAGTTAAACCAGCCAGTACCCTTTGTAATGTATTAGGAGACTCTTTACTATGTCTTTATGAAGACATAGTTTCTTCAGAAATTAATAACCCAAATATTTTGTGTCTTTTGGCCTCCAGTGCACACATTGGAAGATAAAAATATCATGTGGTTTCATCCCCTCACCACATAGTACACATATAGGTGCTTCTTTATCGATACACCTCACATGCAAGTGTTTCCTGAAGTTCCCATGGCCAATCATTAGTCCTACATGAATCAAACCTGTCTTCCTGTTCAAGCCCAGGATTGCAGTATGTCTCTTAAAACATGGTTTCGACATCATTAGTTTGCCACGTTTTTGTTTTCAGGTCTTAGTCCAATATTCTGAGGGCTGCCTCCTGATCCAGCTACATAGTTTAGATTCTACCATCGCCTTGGCTGATCGTTAAGACTGATTTCATCCCAACAAATTAAGTCATCACTCCTGTCCTGGCCAGCCTATCAGATTGTTCATTTCCACTAGTGACGCCACAATCATTGTAGCACCTATGTAGACTTTCCTCCACTTACATTCTGACAGCAAATATCTCTACCTGGAATACTGTGGCCAGCTTCCCTAGGGTGACTGCGTTCTCTAGTCAAGGCTGTACCCTGTATACATACCTCGGTTCCCGCAACTTTGTCTGTTTATGATCTGTCACCTGCACACTATTGTGATTCAATCTTCCTCTGCTCCCTATTTACAGTGGAAGGTTTACTGAAGCAGCTGGAAGTTATTGTATGGTCAGTCTTTCTTATATTTATCAGATTAATTACACTGGTGCGGGTTTTTGGATTTTTTAACACGTGTGCCACTGTTGCTACTTCAATTGTAACCCAGAGATGTAATGGGGGCTTGTCCCGCATGGTTTTCATCTCAACAGGGGGCTTGCTACCAATTCTGCCTGTTATGGCTAAGCAGGCTAATCTCTGCTCCTCCGCAAGTTCCTTAGCAGCTGCCTTCTGTTATACTACACTGGTGTCCAAAATTAAAGCAACAAACTGCTATTTCCTTGTCCTGGATCTAATTCACAATATAATCATACAAACTGTCAACAGATGTCATTACAATCATGTTCTGCACAGAAGATGGCATTCTGATTAATGGACCACCATGCCAGCAATCGCCCCCACGAACCATGGACCTTGCCGTTGGTGCGGAGGCTTGTGTGCCTCAATGATACAGATAGCCGTACCGTAGGTGCAACCACAATGGAGGGGTATCTGTTGAGAGGCCAGACAAATGTATGGTTCCTGAAGAGGGGCAGCAGCCTTTTCAGTAGTTGCAGGGGCAACAGTCTGGATGATTGACTGATCTGATCTTGTAACACTAACCAAAATGGCCTTGCTGTTATGGTACTGCGAACGGCTGAAAGCAAGGGGAAACTACAGCTGTAATTTTTCCCGAGGGCATGCAGCTTTACTGTATGATTAAATGATGATGGCGTCATCTTGGGAAAAATATCCCGGAGGTAAAATAGTCCCCCATTCGGATCTCCGGGCGTGGACTACTCAAGAGGATGTTGTTATCAGGAGAAAGAAAACTGGCGTTCTACGGATCGGAGTGTGGAATGTCACATCCCTTAATCGTGCAGGTAGATCAGAAAATTTAAATAGGGAAATGGATAGGTTAAAGTTAGATATAGTAGGAATTAGTGAAGTTCGGTGGCAGGAGGAACAAGACTTTTGGTCAGGTGAATACATGGTTATAAATACAAAATCAAATAGGAGTAATGCAGGAGTAGGTTTAATAATGAATAAAAAAATAGGAGAACGGGTAAGCTACTACAAACAGCATAGTGAACACATTATTGTGGCCAAAATAGACACGAAGCCCACGCCTACTGCAGTAGTACAAGTTTATATGCCAACTAGCTCTGCAGATGATGAAGAAATTGATGAAATGTACGATGAGATAAAAGAAATTGTTCAGGTAGTGAAGGGAGACGAAAATTTAATAGTCGTGGGTGACTGGAATTCAAGAGTAGGAAAAGAGAGAGAAGGAAACATAGTAGGTGAATATGGATTGGGCCTAAGAAATGAAAGAGGAACCCGCCTGGTAGAATTTTGCGCAGAACATAACTTAATCATAGCTAACACTTGGTTCAAGAATCATAAAAGAAGGTTGTATACATGGAAGAATCCTGGAGATACTAGAAGGTATCAGATAGATTATATAATGGTAAGACAGAGATTTAGGAACCAGGTTTTAAATTGTAAGACATTTCCAGGGGCAGATGTGGACTCTGACCAAAATCTATTGGTTATGAACTGTAGATTAAAACTGAAGAAACTGCAAAAAGGTGGGAATTTAAGGAGATGGGACCTGGATAAACTGACTAAACCAGAGGTTGTACAGAGTTTCAGGGAGAGCATAAGGGAACAACTGACAGGAATGGGGGAAAGAAATACAGTAGAAGAAGAATGGGTAGCTTTGAGGGATGAAATAGTGAAGGCAGCAGAGGATCAAATAGGTAAAAAGACGAGGGCTAGTAGAAACCCTTGGGTAACAGAAGAGATACTGAATTTAATTGATGAAAGGAGAAAATATAAAAATGCAGTAAATGAAGCAGGCAAGAAGAAATACAAACGTCTCAAAAATGATATTGACAGGACGTGCAAAATGGCTAAGCAGGGATGGCTAGAGGACAAATGTAAGGATGTAGAGACTTATCTCACTAGGGGTAAGATAGATACTGCCTACAGGAAAATTAAAGAGACCTTTGGAGAAAAGAGAACCACTTGTATGAATATCAAGAGCTCAGATGGAAACCCAGTTCTAAGCAAAGAAGGGAAAGCAGAAAGGTGGAAGGTCTATATAGAGGGTCTATACAAGGGCGACGTACTAGAGGACAATATTCTGGAAATAGAAGAGGATGTAGATGAAGATGAATGGGAGATATGATACTGCGTGAAGAGTTTGACAGAGCACTGAAAGACCTGAGTCGAAACAAGGCCCCCGGAGTAGACAACATTCCATTAGAACTACTGACAGCCTTGGGAGAGCCAGTCCTGACAAAACTCTACCATCTGGTGAGCAAGATGTATGAGACAGGCGAAATACCCTCAGACTTCAAGAAGAATATAATAATTCCAATCCCAAAGAAAGCAGGTGTTGACAGATGTGAAAATTACTGAACTACCAGCTTAATAAGTCACAGCTGCAAAATACTATCGCGAATTCTTTACAGACGAATCGAAAAACTGATAGAAGCCAACCTCGGGGAAGATCAGTTTGGATTCCATAGAAATGTTGGAACACGTGAGGCAATACTGACCCTACGACTTATCTTAGAAGAAAGATTAAGGAAAGGCAAACCTACGTTTCTAGCATTTGTAGACTTACAGAAAGCTTTTGACAATGTTGACTGGAATACTCTCTTTCAAATTCTGAGGGTGGCAGGGGTAAAATACAGGGAGCAAAAGGCTATTTACAATTTGTACAGAAACCAGATGGCAGTTATGAGTGTCGAGGGGTATGAAAGGGAAGCAGTGGTTGGGAATGGAGTGAGACAGGGTTGTAGCCTCTCCCCGATGTTATTCAGTCTGTATATTGTGCAAGCAATAAAGGAAACAAAAGAAAAGATCGAAGTAGGCATTAAAATCCATGGAGAAGAAATAAAAACTTGGGGATTCACTGATGACGCTGTAATTCTATCAGAGACAGTAAAGGACTTGGAAGAGCAGTTGAACGGAATGGACAGTGTCTTGGAAGGAGGGTATAAGATGAACATCAACAAAAGCAAAACGAGGATAATGGAATGTAGTCGAATTAAGTCGGGTGATGCTGAGGGAATTAGATTAAGAAATGAGACACTTAAAGTAGTAAAGGAGTTTTGCTATTTGGGGAGCAAAATAACTGACGATGGTCGAAGTAGAGAGGATATAAAATGTAGACTGGCAATGGCAAGGAAAGCGTTTCTGAAGAAGAGAAATTTGCTAACATCGAGTATAGATTTAAGTGTCAGGAAGTCATTTTTGAAAGTATTTGTATGTAGTGCAGCCATGTATGGAAGTGAAACGTGGAAGATAAATAGTTTAGACAAGAAGAGAGTAGAGGCTTTCGAAATGCGGTGCTACAGAAGAATGCTGAAGATTAGATGGGTAGATCACATAAATAACGAGGAGGTATTGAATAGAATTGGGGAGAAGAGGAGCTTGTGGCACAACTTGACTAGAAGAAGGGATCGGTTGGTAGGACATGTTCCGAGACATCGAGGGAACACCAATTTTTGGAGGGCAGCATGGAGGGTAAAAATCGTAGAGGGAGACCAAGAGATGAATACACTAAGCAGATTCAGAAGGATGTAGGCTGCAGTAGGTACTAGGAGATGAAGAAACTTGCACAAGATAGAGTAGCATGGAGAGCTGCATCAAAGCTGTCTCAGGACTGAAGACCACAACAACAACAACAACAACAACAACAACATGCCAGCAATGACGTCAGGGCAGCTATCAGGTGGGGTAGTGTTTGCAGGGTGTCCCACATTCACAATCGCTGTGTACACAGTCACAGATGGCGCAGTATTGCACAGAGAAGACACTTACAGACTCCCTGCTGTGGAGGGCCATAGGAAGAATGAAAGCAGGAGAGTCGAAAAGTGTTGTGGTACAGTGGCTCTTTGTGAATCGTTCTGTAGTTTCTAGGATGAGACAACAGTTTAGAGAGACCAAAACTGTGTCCTGGAGACCAGGACAGGGCCGACCGCTTGTGACATCAGAAAGAGTGGGCCGTTATTTGGCTCTAGGGGCACAATGGTACTGCACTGCAACTGGCATCTGACCTCGTAGCATCCCCCGGACATGTTGTATCAAGGCAAACGGTGTACGGAAGGTTTTAGCAGACTTGCTTTTATTGTTGGAGACCTTCTGTCTGTTCACCTCTCGTCTGTCTTCACCAGACGGAATGTCTAGAGTGTAGCCATCAACATGCCACCTAGACAGTCAAATAGTGGGCCAATTTTCATTTCACAGTTGAGTCCCAATTTAGTCTGGAGAGTGATTCTCGACAGATATGCATCTGAAGGGCAAGTGGAACACGATTTCGGGACCCAAACATTGTGGAAAGAGTCAAAATTGAGAAGGATCCCTACTGGTATGGGCAGGGGCTATGTTGACCACTTGAACACCTCTTCAAGAAATTGTACAAGAGAATCAACAAGATTTAACTGCTGTCAGGTATCATGTGGAGATCTTGGGTTCTCATGTACGGTTTTTGTGAGGTGCCGTACGCCCAGACTTTGTATTGTTCGATGATAATGCTCGACCTCTACTGGTAAATTACATCAAAGAGTAATAAATAAACAGTGACTGGTAACAGTAAACTTATTGTTTCATTTAATGTCCATTTAATTACATTGAAGAGCTTCAGATTTTAGTATGAGTCCTGGATCTGCTTCCTCGTTAACCATATTACACAAGTTTTCATGGGACTAGCCTTTAGATCCTGTTTCCTGCACCAGTTTTGCTCTATCTTCAGAGCACATTGTGCCAAGAGAGCATGTAGTATACTTCATTAAATTTTATATTTGTCATTGCAATTTTAATACTCAGCCATAATATTACGGATTCCTGTTTTGCATTCAGTGTTACACTGTGTCCATCCAAGGCCTGTATTTTTATAATTATGAAATAAAATTTGCATCATCAAAGACATATATATATATATGTGTGCGTGTGTGTGTGTGTGTGTGTGTGTGTGTGTGTGTGTGTGTGTGTGTGTGTCTATCTACCAGCGCTTTCCCGTTTGGTAAGTCACAGCATCTTTTTTTAATATATTTTTCCCATGTGGAATGTTTCTTTCTATTATATTCATACAATTAAATAATTAATATTATTTGGTATCAGTGATACAACATGTTTAAAGGCTGGCAACTGGCACACTATGGTTTATTGTTTTCCTGATGTACACCACCGTTCAGGTTGACAAAATAGTAGTTTGCGATGAAAATGGGAACCAAAACAAACATTGAATATAGACTACAGAGAATCTTCATTGTATATAACAACATGTAACATCCAATGACTATGTAATAGTTGAAATCTAGATGTGCTGTAATAAAATGACAGATTTTGCAATCAATTGTTGTTCTGTTCTCCATTCTCGATATTCAATGATTGCTGCACACAATGGGATCATATGGATTCCAATATGGTTGAAACTTGCATACTCAATGCTGATCAGCAAAACATGCATGTTCAAATAACCAAACCCACTTTTGTTTCTGTGTGATGAAATCCAAAGTATGTGACAAATTCCGACATATATTGCACATCCAGTCATGCGAAGGAAAACCGAACTGGCAGCCAGAAAACCTACAGGCAATGAGGAAAACTTACAAAGTTGGCACTAATTCAATTTTCATTTGCTTATTTCAGCCAAGGGTCAGTTGATGTTCCTGATACAAAATATACCGGAGAACTTCCAAGTTCTAGAGATAATACACCATCCTGATAAACCTTTCTTGAGGATTTTCCTCGTTCCCTGCCAGGAAGCCTGTAACAGGTGGGAGCAACTTCAGAGACGAGGAATATACCACAGGTAGATTTGGTAGTTAACAGCCTCAATGCTATAGGTATTTAAAAAAAACCTAGCACTGTTTCTGATGTATTTTCTTTGGACTCTGGTTTCAGCTCTGTATTGTTCCTTCAGTGGTGATGGAAATTACAAGTACGCATACACTATAAGGTTGTTTTTATCTATCTGTCTGATTGAGGTTTAAATTTTCAAACACACATGTCCACATCAACCTCCAATATACATTTCTTGTAAGCAAGCAAATGAGACTGTGTATTGGCCAAATTACGTCATCCCACCCCCCTCCCCTCCCCGCCCCCAGCATCTTGAATCTGTCTGTCTGATGTTTCTTTCTTCGAGTTTCATTTAAACAGGGTGATTCCTACAACAGACTGCAGAAACAAGAAGAGACTCAAGTCAATAACCACCTTTGTCACATTTACAGAGCAGTTATAATAATTAAACTTTTGCTACTTGAGCCAGTGTAGATGGAAAACCATTTACCATATAGGTACCCAACATTATATGACTGATGTACAGACTGTGCACTGCAGTATTTGCAGTGTTAGTGTCATGACATAGGGTTGAAACACAAGTAGCTGTGTGCATCACAGTTACAAACGTTCAACATGAAGCTGGACAAGGCATGCAGGGTTTTACTCGTAAGGCTGTTTTATCAAAACAGCAGCAATAGTGCTGCTGCTATTCGCATGTATCAATGCATTAAAGGAATACAGACAGGTCTTACTGTCACACTGGTTAACTGGCAGTTTGGGAATGACTTATAGGAGAGGCCGACAGCCATTTGCGCTATTAATTGTTGAAGAAGTTATTGTTGTCATGGCTGAGAATGCAGGATGCAATGCGTAATCTGTAAGCAGTGTTACTACAGTTGAATATTCCATGGTCCACCATTCAAAAAGTGGTGCAAACAATTATGAAATAGTATCTCTATTGTGATTCAAGGCTGTCGTGGAAGAAGAAGGTAGTCATACTGAGCAATGCTGGTAACGTGTATGTCATTAAAAAATATTGCCCTCTTGTGTGGAAATTAAAATGTGATTCTCTCATTGGTTTATTTGTTATTTCTCTTCTGCATATCCTTACACATTTCCACAAAGTTTCGTTATCATACAATCACTAATTTGTCATGGGACCCCTCTCAGTAGTTTAGTTGTAACCACCTGGATGTAAGCTGCCTTCCTCTATGCTATCAATGTGATGCAACTGAACTGCTGACATCTAAAACAAAATATGGGGTTCAGTATAAAAGGTCTTGCCACTAGGCAAACAAACCTACACTTAATGTGCTCTGTGAAGTGAATGCTGGACTATAAGCAACTGTTTTTAACATTCTCTCTTTCATTCTTACCTTGATTTTTTTTTTATGTCAGTTACACCAGTAGACACAGAATCATTAATAATGTACTTGTAAAGCAGCAAGTCTGCCACTGAATAATCTTATATTTTATCAGGTCCATGCAACATGCTAAAATAGCATGGGGTGGGTACTTAATATGGGCACCCATGTAAATGGTATGCAGCCAGAATGCAGAGACCTATGCATGTAAATCCATTATAATGGTCAATAGGATTCTATAACATTTGTCAGCAAGAATCTATTCCGTGTGATTTCAACCTGGACTCGTTGACCTCATATGTTGAGAGCTGGTTTGGCTCTGAGGAAATGATTAATTGCAAATTAAGCTAAAAACATTTTGGTCCCATTAGAAGAACTGGATGCTACAGTTGCCAAGTAACTGTGTACCATCCTTTAACACTATAAGGTCGGCACTGTAATTTTGACACGTACTGACTGGTTTGATGTGGCCCGCCACGAATTCCTTTCCTGTGCTAACCTCTTCATCTCAGAGTAGCACTTGCAACCTACATCCTCAATTATTTGCTTGACGTATTCCAATCTCTGTCTTCCTCTACAGTTTTTGCCCTCTACAGCTCCCTCTAGTACCATGGAAGTCATTCCCTCATGTCTTAGCAGATGTCCTATCATCCTGTCCCTTCTCCTTATCAGTGTTTTCCACATAGTCCTTTCCTCTCCGATTCTGAGTAGAACCTCCTCATTCCTTACCTTATGAGTCCACCTAAGTTTCAACATTCGTCTATAGCACCACATCTCAAATGCTTCGATTCTCTTTTGTTCCGGTTTTCCTACAGTCCATGTTTCACTACCATACAATGCTGTACTCCAGACGTACATTCTCAGAAATTTCTTCCTCAAATTAAGGCCGGTATTTGATATTAGTAGACTTCTCTTGGCCAGAAATGCCTTATTTGCCATAGCGAATTTGCTTTTGATGTCCTCCTTGCTCCGTCCGTCATTGGTTATTTTACTGCCTAGGTAGCAGAATTCCTTAACTTCATTGACTTCGTGACCATCAATCCTGATGTTAAGTTTCTCGCTGTTCTCATTTCTACTCCTCCTCATTACCTTCGTCTTTCTCCGATTTACTCTCAAGCCATACTGTGTACTCATTAGACTGTTCATTCCGTTCAGCAGATCATTTAATTCTTCTTCACTTTCACTCAGGATAGCAATGTCATCAGCGAATCGTATCATTGATATCCTTTCACCTTGTATTTTAATTCCACTCCTGAACCTTTCTTTTATTTCCATCATTGCTTCCTCGATGTACAAATTGAAGAGTAGGGGCGAAAGGCTACAGCCTTGTCTTACACACTTCTTAATACGAGCACTTCGTTCTTGATCGTCCACTCTTATTATTCCCTCTTGGTTGTTGTACATATTGTATATGACCCGCCTCTCCCTATAGCTTACCCCTACTTTTTTCAGAATCTCGAACAGCTTGCACCATTTTATATTGTCGAACGCTTTTTCCAGATCGACAAATCCTATGAAAGTGTCTTGATTTTTCTTCAGCCTTGCTTCCATTATTAGCCGTAACGTCAGAATTGCCTCTCTCGTCCCTTTACTTTTCCTAAAGCCAAACTGATTGTCACCTAGCGCATTCTCAATTTTCTTTTCCATTCTTCTGTATATTATTCTTGTAAGCAGCTTCGATGCATGAGCTGTTAAGCTGATTGTGCGATAATTCTCGCACTTGTCAGCCCTTGCTGTCTTCGGAATTGTGTGGATGATGCTTTTCCGAAAGTCAGATGGTATGACGCCAGACTCATATATTCTACACACCAACGTGAATAGTCGTTTTGTTGCCACTTCCCCCAATGATTTTACAAATTCTGATGGAATGTTATCTATCCCTTCTGCCTTATTTGACCGTAAGTCCTCCAAAGCTCTTTTAAATTCCGATTCTAATACTGGATCCCCTATCTCTTCTAAATCGACTCCTGTTTCTTCTTCTATCACATCAGACAAATCTTCACCCTCATAGAGGCTTTCAATGTATTCTTTCCACCTATCTGCTCTTTCCTCTGCATTTAACAGTGGAATTCCCGTTGCACTCTTAATGTCACCAAAGGTTGTTTTGACTTTCCTGTATGCTGAGTCTGTCCTTCCAACAATCACATCTTTTTCGATGTCTTCACATTTTCCTGCAGCCATTTCGTCTTAGCTTCCCTGCACTTCCTATTTATTTCATTCCTCAGCGACTTGTATTTCTGTATTCCTGATTTTCCCGGAACATGTTTGTACTTCCTCCTTTCATCAATTACTTTTAATACTTGTGAGGTACATGTCTGCACAGTATACAGTGCGTAGAACCTTTCTGAAATGTGGCACAACGATCTCTTACTAAAAGGACCACCATCCATGGACGTGTGAATAATAGCTTTTAGACCCGTCCACAGCTCTGGTTTCCTTTCCTGATTAGTTTATTGCATTCTGCAGGCACTCTGTCAATGAGGAAAGAAACACTATTGCTCAAGTCATGCAGTTTGTGTTGACCATACTCCAATTGTTTCATAATGGCATTTCTATGAAGTGGTTTGTCTGATGATGAAATTTTAAAGACTTCAATGTCAGACGATGAACTCATGCAGTGTGAGCAACAAACTACAGGAATTTGGAATAAAGTTTTGGTTTTCATTTGATACAAATTCTAGGTCTCAGGTGAATAGTTTTTATACCTAGGTAAAGATGAGCAGTGCCACCTTGCAGAGCATGTTGTAACATGTCTTATACAGCACTGTTTCCACAGGAAGAAATATTACATGTGACAATTTTTTCACAACGAAATGCCTTGCAAAAGTTTGAAACATAAGGATACAAGCATTGTATGGCAGTGAAGAAGCCTAGAAGGGAAATCTTTCAATCAGTAAAATCTGCGGTAGTAACCTTGCACACAACTATATTTTGTAAGTGAGGTGACATGATTCAAACACATTATTAGTTAAAAACACAAATACGTGCTTCATTTGAGTTCAGTGCATGACACAGTTACTATCTACAAAAAGCATCACTGAAAACTATCAGAATCAGTGGCTTACTACAATAACACCAAGTACAGTGTTGACATCATCGATCAAATGGTTCAGCTTTACAATGGTAAGCATGGATGTCACAAATCACCCATGCACCTTTTTTTTCTTCAATGTGCTGATGTTGGCAACTATTAATGAGTGAGTACTCTACAAAGAAGGAACAGGTGCAACAAGTATGTTTAAAGATCATGTTTAGGCAACACTGAACACTCAAAAATTAGGTGTCATCATGCACCAGGTGGATTTGCATGAGCAAAATCAGGGTTATAAATTTTTTCCCTATAGCATATTGCCCTTTTCAAAATTTTATGTTATAACACATGCTTTTACTAAGGGGATTTATCCATTTCACATTTTATCATCACATATATAAAAAAAGCGCTGGCAGGTCGATAGACACACAAACAAACACACACACATAATTCAAGCTTTCGCAACCAACGTTTGCTTCGTCAGGAAAGAGGGAAGGAGAGGGAAAGACGAAAGGATGTGGGTTTTAAGGGAGAGGGTAAGGAGTCATTCCAAACCTGGGAGCAGAAAGACTCACCTTAGGGGGAAAAAAAGGACGGGTATACACTCGCGCACACACACACACACACACACACACACACACACACACACACACACACACACATATCCATCCACACATATACAGACACAAGCAGACATTTCCAAAGGCAAAGAGTTTGGGCAGAGATGTCAGTCGAGGCGGATGTGCAGAGGCAAAGATGTTGTTGAATGACAGGTGAGGTATGAGTGGCGGCAACTCGAAATTAGCGGAGATTGAGGCCTGGTGGATAACGGGAAGAGAGGATATATTGAAGGGCAAGTTCCCATCTCCGGAGTTCGGATAGGTTGGTGTTAGTGGGAAGTATCCAGATAACCCGGACGGTGTAACACTCTGGCATAATGTGTTGGCCGTGCATCAAGGCATGTTTAGCCACAGGGTGATCCCCATTACCGACAATCACTGTCTGCCTGTGTCCATTCATGCGAATGGACAGTTTGTTGCTGGTCATTCCCACATAGAATGCGTCACAGTGTAGGCAGGTCAGTTGGTAAATCACGTGGGTGCTTTCACACGTGGCTCTGCCTTTGATCGTGTACACCTTCCGGGTTACAGGACTGGAGTAGGTGGTGGTGGGAGGGTGCATGGGACAGGTTTTACACCGGGGGCAGTTACAAGGGTAGGAGCCAGAGGGTAGGGAAGGTGGTTTGGGGATTTCATAGGGATGAACTAAAAGGTTACGAAGGTTAGGTGGACAGCGGAAAGACGCTCTTGGTGGAGTGGGGAGGATTTCATGAAAGACGGATCTCATTTCAGGGCAGGATTTGAGGAAGTCGTATCCCTGCTGGAGAGCCACATTCAGAGTCTGATCCAGTCCCGGAAAGTATCCTGTCACAAGTGGGGCACTTTTGTGGTTCTTCTGTGGGAGGTTCTGGGTTTGAGGGGATGAGGAAGTGGCCCTGCTTATTTGCTTCTGTACCAGGTCTGGAGGGTAGTTGCGGGATGCGAAAGCTGTTGTCAGGTTGTTGGTGTAATGGTTCAGGGATTCCGTACTGGAGCAGATTCGTTTGCCACGAAGACCTAGGCTGTAGCGAAGGGACTGTTTGATGTGGAATGGGTGGTGGCTGTCATAATGGAGGTACTGTTGCTTGTTCGTGGGTTTGTTGTGGACGGACGTGTGAAGCTGGCCATTGGACAGATGGAGGTCAATGTCAAGAAAAGTGGCATGGGTTTTGGAGTAGGACCAGGTGAATCTGATGGAACCAAAGGAGTTGAGGTTGGAGAGGAAATTCTGGAGTTGTTCTTCACTGTAAGTCCAGCTCATGAAGATGTCATCAATAAATCTGTACCAAACTTTGGGTTGGCAGGCCTGGGTAACCAAGAAGGCTTTCTCTAAGCAACCCATGAATAGGTTGGCGTACGAGGGAGCCATCCTGGTACCCATGGCTGTTCCCTTTAATTGTTGGTATGTCTGGCCTTCAAAAGTGAAGAAGTTGTGAGTCAGGATGAAGCTGGCTAAGGTAATGAGGGAAGAGGTTTTAGGTAGGGTGGCAGGTGATCGGCGTGAAAGGAAGTGATCCATCGCAGCGAGGCTCTGGACGTGCAGAATATTTGTGTATAAGGAAGTGGCATCAATGGTTACAAGGATGGTTTCCGGGGGTAAGAGATTAGGTAAGGATTCCAGGCGTTCGAGAAAGTGGTTGGTGTCTTTGATGGATGATGGGAGACTGCATGTAATGGGTTGAAGGTGTTGATCTACGTAGGCAGAGATACGTTCTGTGGGGGCTTGGTAACCAGCTACAATGGGGCGGCCGGGATGATTGGGTTTGTGAATTTTAGGAAGAAGGTAGAAGGTAGGGGTGCGGGGTGTCGGTGGGGTCAAGAGGTTGATGGAGTCAGGTGAAAGGTTTTGTAGGGGGCCTAAGGTTCTGAGGATTCCTTGAAGCTCCGCCTGGGCATCAGGAATGGGATTACCTTGGCAAACTTTGTATGTGGTATTGCCTGAAAGCTGACGCAGTCCCTCAGCCACATACTCCCGACGATGAAGTACCACGGTAGTGGAACCCTTGTCCGCCGGAAGAATGACGATGGATCGGTCAGCCTTCAGATCACGGATAGCCTGGGCTTCAGCAGTGGTGATGTTGGGAGTAGGATTAAGGTTTAACCTGTCCCATGCACCCTCCCACCACCACCTACTCCAGTCCTGTAACCCGGAAGGTGTACACGATCAAAGACAGAGCCACGTGTGAAAGCACCCACGTGATTTACCAACTGACCTGCCTACACTGCGACGCATTCTATGTGGGAATGACCACCAACAAACTGTCCATTCGCATGAATGGACACAGGCAGACAGTGTTTGTTGGTAATGAGGATCACCCTGTGGCTAAACATGCGTTGGTGCACGGCCAGCACATCTTGGCACAGTGTTACACCGTCCGGGTTATCTGGATACTTCCCACTAACACCAACCTATCCGAACTCCGGAGATGGGAATTTGCCCTTCAATATATCCTCTCTTCCCGTTATCCACCGGGCCTCAATCTCCGCTTATTTCAAATTGCCGCCACTCATACCTCACCTGTCATTCAACAACATCTTTGCCTCTGCACTTCTGCCTCGACTGACATCTCTGCCCAAACTCTTTGCCTTTGAATATGTCTGCTTGTGTCTGTGTATGTGTGGATGGATATGTGTGTGTGTGTGTGTGTGTGTGTGTGTGTGTGTGTGTGTGTGCGCGCGCGCGAGTGTATACCCATCCTTTTTTCCCCCTAAGGTGAGTCTTTCCGCTCCCGGGATTGGAATGACTCCTTACCCTCTCCCTTAAAACCCACATCCTTTAGTCTTTCCCTCTCCTTCCCCCTTTCCTGACGAAGCAACCGTTGGTTGCGAAAGCTTGAATTGTGTGTGTATGTTTGTGTGTCTATCGACCTGCCAGCGCTTTCATTTGGTAAGTCACATAATCTTTATTTTAGATATATTTTTCTCACGTGGAATGTTTCCCTCAATTATGTTCATATCATTAATTTGAACCCAACAATTACGTTTGTTATTGTCACTGTTGCATTTCGAAATCTTTTCTGTTGTCGTATTTTCTCTTTCTGTTTTTGCCAGTAGTTTCACTTTGTATTCACCCTCTCCTTTTTACCGTTATCTACTATATAATTTTATCCCGCCTATATATACTCAATAATACGTAACCCACTTCCAAACCCTAACAAAAAAAAAAAAAAAAAAAAAAAAGAAAAAAAAAAAAAAAAAAAAATTTCCGCTTTCAACACTACCACTGCTATAAAATCCACCGTTTCTAGTCCACAAACAGTTCCTTTCACCTATTAAACCATTTCGGCTAGTTTTAATAACTTTCGCTTTATTTCCGTTTCCGTTTTTCCCACATCACTGATTATTTTGCAGCCACTTCCCACAGGTTTTAACGTCATTATTTCTGCGTCAGACAATTGTTAGTCTCATTTTCATAATCTGCCACCACAAAACCACTCCTTTTAATACATTTACACGCAGTTTTTTCGAAATTTTCCCGAATTTCTCCACCCTATAACGTGTTTTGGTGGCAACACAACCACCTAACCTTTGTACACATTGTTGTCTACCAACCCTAGTTCACCACAGGATCAACATAGCCCAGCTTTAACCAACACTTTTTCGCCTTTTTTCACACCAGATCTCCAGTTACTTTCTAGTTCACCTTTATCTCTACCCATATATTTTTATTTTCGTTTTCATTTCAGCCTCATGTTACACTTTCCACCTTCTAATACCATGTCACCCTCACAACACCCCCACAACGACCCCATTTAGTTTTATTTACATTCCCTCCGCAAACATGCCTTCGCCCTAGCCAGATTACGCTCCCATATTTTATTTTCTCAGGCTTGTCTGACATTTGGCATTATCCCCAACGGCCTCACACTTAAAGTTCCCATCTCTGGCTGCAACCCTTCTTTCCATCAGTCCCTATACCAGTTCCAAACTGAACAATCCATTGCCCTCACCCACCTAATCCTTCACCTACACATCAACTCAGCCAATGAACACACCCGTCAACTCCTATCCTTAATAAAAGTCCTCAATCTTTCCTCTCCCACATCCACACCGGTTGTTCAGAGCATCCTCCTACAGGCCAACCGCAAATTAGAACAGCATGCCACCCTCCACCTCAAAAAACTATCCAATCTCCTGGTTCCCCCCTCCGGAAAGGCAACTCACTCACCCTTTACAACCTTTCCAGCAAACCTCAACCTCATCTCATTGCACACAAACCCAGTCTCTCCCATCTACTCAATCTCCCACTTCCAGCTCCACTCCCTCCAAAACCTCAAAATTCCAATCAACACAATCTAGAACCACAACACCCTAATTCAGTAGTTAACCTTTCCTCCAAACCTCTCTCCCAATCCAAAACCTCTGTCCTATCCAAAGGTCTCACCTTCAGCCCCACTCCCAGATTCAACCAAACAGCGCTCGTCAAAGATTTACTGTCCTACACTCGTACTCTCTGCTGGAAATATCACTTTGCCACGAAGAAAGATGATCCTAATGCTACTCCTAACGATCCAAATCCCCAGGACACTATCCGAATTGAACCCTGCCTGGAATATATATATATATATATATATATATATATATATATATATATATAATGGAAAGAAACATTCCACATGGGAAAAATTATATATAAAAACAAAGATGAGGTGACTTACCGAACAAAAGCGCTGGCAGGTCGATAGACACACAAACAAACACAAACATACACACAAAATTCAAGCTTTCGCAACAAACTGTTGCCTCATCAGGAAAGAGGGAAGGAGAGGGGAAGACGAAAGGAAGTGGGTTTTAAAGGAGAGGGTAAGGAGTCATTCCAATCCCGGGAGCGGAAAGACTTACCTTAGGGGGAAACAAGGACAGGTATACACTCGCACACACACACACATATCCATCCACACATACAGACACATATATGTCTGCTTGTGTCTGTATGTGTGGATGGATATGTGTGTGTGTGCGCGAGTGTATACCTGTCCTCCTTTCCCCCCTAAGGTAAGTCTTTCCGCTCCCGGGATTGGAATGACTCCTTACCCTCTCCTTTAAAACCCACTTCCTTTAGTCTTCCCCTCTCCTTCCCTCTTTCCTGATGAGGCAACAGTTTGTTGCGAAAGCTTGAATTTTGTGTGTATGTTTGTGTGTCTATCGACCTGCCAGCGCTTTTGTTCGGTAAGTCACCTCATCTTTGTTTAGTAGATAGTGTCGGAAGTTCCATGCGGCTTTTCGCGGATGATGCTGTAGTATACAGAGTAGTTGCAGCATTAGAAAATTGTACCGAAATGCAGGAAGATAGGCACTTGGTGCGGGGAGTGGCAACTGACCCTTAACATAGACAAATGTAATGTATTGCGAATACATAGAAAGAAGGATCATTTATTGTATGATTATATGATAGCGGAACAAACACTGGTAGCAGTTACTTCTGTAAAATATCTGGGAGTACGCGTGCGGAACGATTTGAAGTGGAATGATCATATAAAATTAATTGTTGGTAAGGCGGGTACCAGGTTGAGATTCATTGGGAGAGTGCTTAGAAAATGTAGTCCATCAACAAAGGAGGTGGCTTACAAAACACTCGTTCGACCTATACTTGAGTATTGCTCATCAGTGTGGGATCCGTACCAGATCGGTCTGACGGAGGAGATAGAGAAGATCCAAAGAAGAGCTGCGCGTTTCGTCACAGGGTTATTTGGTAACCGTGATAGCGTTACGGAGATGTTTAATAAACTCAAGTGGCAGACTCTGCAAGAGAGGCGCTCTGCATCGCGGTGTAGCTTGCTCGCCAGGTTTCGAGAGGGTGCGTTTCTGGATGAGGTATCGAATATATTGCTTCCCCCTACTTATACCTCCCAAGGAGATCACGAATGTAAAATTAGAGAGATTAGAGCGCGCACGGAGGCTTTCAGACTGTCGTTCTTCCCGCGAACCATACGCGACGAACAGGAAAGGGAGGTAATGACAGTGGCACGTAAAGTGCCCTCCGCCACACACCGTTGGGTGGCTTGCGGAGTATCAATGTAGATGTAGATGTAGAACAGTTCCGTCCTCCGTCGCAGCGGGACCCACCTCCTCTTCCTCAAAATCACCCTCTCCAAACCTTCCAGGAATTTCTCACTTCCAGCCTTGCCTCTCAATCCTCCTTAAAAAACCTTAATCCTACTTCCAACATCACCACTGCTGAAGTCCAGGCTATCCGTGATCTGAAGGCTTACCGATCCATCGTCATTCTTCCGGCGGACAAGGGTTCCACTACCGTGGTACTTGATCGTCAGGAGTATGTGGCTGAGGGACTGCGTCAGCTTTCAGGCAATACCACATACAAAGTTTGCCAAGGTAATCCCATTCCTGATGTCCAGGCGGAGCTTCAAGGAATCCTCAGAACCTTAGGCCCCCTACAAAACCTTTCACCTGACTCCATCAACCTCCTGACCCCACCGACACCCCGCACCCCTACCTTCTTCCTAAAATTCATAAACCCAATCATCCCGGCCGCCCCATTGTAGCTGGTTACCAAGCCCCCACAGAACGTATCTCTGCCTACGTAGATCAACACCTTCAACCCATTACATGCAGTCTCCCATCCTTCATCAAAGACACCAACCACTTTCTCGAACGCCTGGAATCCTTACCCAATCTCTTACCCCCGGAAACCATCCTTGTAACCATTGATGCCACTTCCTTATACACAAATATTCTGCACGTCCAGAGCCTCGCTGCGATGGATCACTTCTTTTCATGCCGATCACCTGCCACCCTACCTAAAACCTCTTTCCTCATTACCTTAGCCAGCTTCATCCTGACTCAGAACTTCTTCACTTTTGAAGGCCAGACATACCAACAATTAAAGGGAACAGCCATGGGTACCAGGATGGCTCCCTCGTACGCCAACCTATTCATGGGTTGCTTAGAGAAAGCCTTCTTGGTTACCCAGGCCTGCCAACCCAAAGTTTGGTACAGATTTATTGATGACATCTTCATGATCTGGACTCACAGTGAAGAAGAACTCCAGAATTTCCTCTCGAACCTCAACTCCTTTGGCTCCATCAGATTCACCTGGTCCTACTCCAAATCCCATGCCACTTTCCTTGACGTTAACCTCCATCTGTCCAATGGCCACCTTCACACGTCCGTCCACATCAAACCCACCAACAAGCTACAGTACCTCCATTATGACAGCTGCCACCCATTCCACATCAAATGGTCCCTTGCCTACAGCCTAGGTCTTCGTGGCAAACGAATCTGCTCCAGTACGGAATCCCTGAACCATTACACCAACAACCTGACAACAGCTTTCGCATCCCGCAACTACCCTCTCGACCTGGTACAGAAGCAAATAAGCAGGGCCACTTCCTCATCCCCTCAAACCCAGAACCTCCCACAGAAGAACCACAAAAGTGCCCCACTTGTGACAGAATACTTTGCGGGACTGGATCAGACTCTGAATGTGGCTCTCCAGCAGGGATACGACTTCCTCAAATCCTGCCCTGAAATGAGATCCATCCTTCATGAAATCCTCCCCACTCCACCAAGAGTGTCTTTCCGCCGTCCACCTAACCTTCGTAACCTTTTAGTTCATCCCTATGAAATCCCCAAACCACCTTCCCTACCCTCTGGCTCCTACCCTTGTAACTGCCCCCGGTGTTAAACCTGTCCCATGCACCCTCCCACCACCTACTCCAGTCCTGTAACCTGGAAGGTGCACACGATCAAAAGTCAGAGCCACGTGTGAAAGCACCCATGTGATTTACCAACTGACCTGCCTACACTGTGACGCATTCTATGTGGGAATGACCAGCAACAAACTGTCCATGCGCATGAATGGACACAGGCAGACTGTGTTTGTTGGTAATGAGGATCACCCAGTGGCTAAACATGCCTTGGTGCACGGCCAGCACACCTTGGCACAGTGTTAAACCGTCCGGGTTATCTAGATACTTCCCACTAACACCAACCTATCCGAACTCCGGAGATGGGAACTTGCCCTTCAATATATCCTCTCTTCCCGTTATCCACCAGGCCTCAATCTCCGCTAATTTCAAGTTGCCGCCACTCATACCTCACCTGTCATTCAACATCATCTTTGCCTCTGCATATCCGCCTCGACTGACACCTCCGCCCAAACTCTTTGCCTTTGAAAATGTCTGCTTATGTCTGTATATGTGAGTGTGTGCGTGTGCGTGTGTGCGTGTGCGCGCGCGGTGGAATGTCTACCTGTCCCTTTTTCCCCCTAAGGTAGGTCTTTCCGCTCCCAGGATTGGAATGACTCCTTACCCTCTCCCTTGAAACCCACATCCTTTCGTCTTTCCCTCTCCTTCCCTCTTTCCTGACGAAGCAACCGTTGGTTGCGAAAGCTTGAATTTTGTGTGTATGTTCATGTGTCTATCGACCTGCCAGCGCTTTCGTATGGTAAGTCACATCATCTTTGTTATATATATATATATATATATATATATATATATATATATATATATATATATATAAAGATGATGTGACTTACCAAACGAAAGTGCTGGCAGGTCGACACACACGAACAAACACAAACATACACACAAAATTCAAGCTTTCGCAACAAACTGTTGCCTCATCAGGAAAGAGGGAAGGAGATATATATATATATATATATATATGTTCATTGTCCCATGTGATTCTTCTGAGTAAAGTAGTGTAGACTGAAGCAAACTAAAAACTGTTGGCCAATTTTCTTGCTATACCACCTTCAGCAGATGTTGGAGAGACTAATGCTGCAAAAATAGTGCATCATTTTTTATCTCACAACAAGCAATCTGTAGGGCTAGGAAGAGATGTACATCTCAGATAATCACTCTGACCCCACAAATAGAAGATCGGTGAGAAATAAACAGTATACATGAATTTCACAGACCTTACAAATTATTACAATATGATGAATCGTAATACTTTATTACAAATATATACAACCACAAAAAACGATTTCTTTACTTGCCCTATCAGAAATATCCATCAGAACTGAATCTTCATTGCGGAATTCTAAGGCTGTAAAAGCAGATGGAATGAACAAAAATGGACTGTCTTATGGGAACATGTTGTTGCCATTTTGTTTAACATATAGAGAAGGAATCAACCTCTTCCTGAACAAACCCAAAGTTTCATCTAAAATAAATAAATAAGGCTATGGCCAAATGCTTTATGTAAATGTACCAATTGTGCACATCTGCAACTTGATGTGTTTTCTTTACAGTAAGTAGCAATGTCTTTTGCTACATTGTTGATATTCCTACCTGGAGCTTCCATTGTACGAATAAATAAATAAATTTAACAATCATTTTACCAACATATGGTCCTGTAAGCGTCTTAATGTAAATAGGTTTGGCTACGAATAACAAATGAATCACAATACGACAGATATAGTTTGAGTTGCACATTACACTATCCGTACTGCTTAAAGTGCATGTCTGCACAGTTTGGCAGTCAACAGTTGTGGCAATGCTAGTTAGCTAAGGCCATCCATCATCCCAAGTTCATATCACATGGAATGGGAAAAATTGGTTTTTAATTGTTCTGAAGCCAAAAACCACATAAACAGCAAAATGACATTGGTTTCTAATTGTCACGAGACTGGTGCAAACAAGGTTGGTTGGTTGGTTGGTTTGGGGAAGGAGACCAGACAGCGTGGTCATCGGTCTCATCGGATTAGGGAAGGATGGGGAAGGAAGTCGGCCGTGCCCTTTCAGAGGAACCATCCCGGCATTTGCCTGGACTGATTTAGGGAAATCACGGAAAACCTAAATCAGGATGGCCGGACGCGGGATTGAACCGTCGTCCTTCCGAATGTGCAAACAAGACATGTTCAATATGCTGTCTTCCATTTTCTGCCATAAGTTAAAATCAAGAAACAGCTGGTTCCACAACGGATCGGAGTGTCTTGAGGGTCATATTCCAAACATCTTGCGCAATGTGTGTTTTCACAATTCAGTTACATTCATATCTACATCTACATAGTTACTCTGCAGTTCAACTTAGGTGCCTGGAAGAGGGTTCATCAAACCATTTTCATACTACTTCTCTACCATTCCACTCTTATATGGCGCGTAGGAAAAAGGAACACCCAAATCGTTCTGTTCGAGCTCTGATTTCCCTTACTTTATTATCATCATCATTTCTCCATACGTAGGTGGGTGTCAACAAAATATTTACGCATTAGGAAGAAATTTTGTAAATAGATCTCGCTGCATAGAAAACCACCAATGGTTCAGTGACAGCCACCCCAACTCGCGTATCATATCAGTGACGCACTCACCCCTATTGCACAAAAACATGAACGAGCTGCCCTTCTTTGCACTTTTTCGATGTCCTCCATCACTCCTGCCTGGTAAGGATCCCATATCGCGCTGCAATATTCCAGCAAAGGACGGACGAGTGTAATGTAGGCTGTCTCTTTAGTGGGTTTGTCGCATCTTCTAAATGTTCTGCCAACAAAGCGCATTCTTTGTTTCGCCTTCCCCACAGTATTATCTATGTGGTCTTTCCAATTTAAGTTGCTCGTAATTGTAATTCCTAGGTATTTAGTCGAATTGACAGCCCTTAGATTTGTGCGATTTATCGAATACCCAAAATTTATCGAATTTCTTTTAGTACCCATGTGGATGACCTCGCACTTTTCTTTGTTTAGTGCTAATTTCCACTTTTTGCAACATACAGAAATTCTCTCTAGATTGTTTTGTAATTGGAATTGATTGTCTGATGATTTTACTAGATGGTAAATTACAGCGTCATCTGCGAACAATCGAAGGGGGCTGCTCAGATTTTCACCTAGATCATTTATATAAATGAGGAACTGCAGAGGGCCTATGACACAACGCCACGTATCACTTATGTTCTACTCGATGATTTACTGTCTATCACTACAAACTGTGACCTCTCTGAGAGGACAGCACGAATGCAGTCACACAAATGAGACAATACTCCATATGCACGCAATTTGATTAATAGTGTATATCCTCGAATAATCCGCGCATGTTTTTTCGCGAATTTTACGACGAAAACTGGGGTGCAGATTATTCGAAACATTATTGGTAGTGCTCCGCCTCCAACAATACAACTCATTATACTATTGCATTGTTGTGGCCTCAGTCTGTGACGCACCAGTAGCACGTTAGGAGTGAAGTATTAACGTCTTCAAACTTGTTAATTATGGCTACAAGTTCTTTCATTATGGCTACAAGTTCTCGTTATCGCTCAAACACTGCTAAAGAAAAAGTGAAAATTATCGAAGAAGCCGAGAATATTGGAAACCGTGCAGCAGGAAGAAAGTACGACGTGAGAGTTGTATTCGCGACTGGTGAAAAAATAAAACCCAGCTTCAAGAAACTAATAGTAATCGCCAGGCATTTCGCGGCCAAAAAGCCAAGCATCCGGACCTCGAGAAAAGGCTCTGCGATTATGCAGATGAGAAGCGACAATACAGATGCACGGTGATGAGTGAAATGTGCCAACTTAAAGCACTGTCTTTAGCCAAAGAACTAGGCATTACCAGTTTCAAAGCTAGCCGGGGCTAGCTATCAAGATTTTTCACCCGAAACGGTTTAGGATTCCGGAGGAAAACTAATATCGCTCAGCGGCTTCCAGGCTTTTAAGAGGAAAAAATAGTGAATTTTCATGGTTATGTGATAAATCTGCGCCGTAAACAGTCCTATATATTATCGCAAATTGGTAATGCGGATCAAACGCCAGTCTATTTTGAGATGCCGCTCGACAACGCAGTGAACAGGAAAGGAGAATCCAGCATCATGATACGGACTGGCAGCAGTGAGAAACAAAGATGTACAGTGATGTGTGTAACTGGCGTTGGACGAAAGCTACCATCTTACGTAATATTTAAAAGGAAAACTGTTCCAAAAATATCAGGAAAAGGCATACCGGTATTATTGAGAGCGAATCCGAAAGGGTGGATGGACAATGAACTTATAAATGACTGGGTGTGACATGTTTGGCAACGTCGCCCTGGTGTGTTACTGAATTTACGCAACATGGTGGTCCTGGACAGCTTCCGCGGACATACAACTAAGGAAGTGCGAGACAAATTACAAAAAGGGAAAACTGACTTGGTCATTATCCCTGGAGGCCTAATGTATAACCACTAGATGTGTGTACAAATCGGCCATTCAAAGCTGCACTTGTTGTTGTTGAAGTGGTCATCAGTCCTGAGACTGGTTTGATGCAGCTCTCCATGTTACCCTATCCTGTGCAAGTTTCTTCATCTCCCAGTACCTACTGCAACCTACACCCTTCTGAATCTGCTTAGTGTTTTCATCTCTTGGTCTCCCTCTACGATTTTTATCCTCCATGCTGCCCTCCAATGCTAAATTTGTGATCCCTTGATGCCTCGGAACATGTCCTACCAATCGATCCCTTCTTCTAGTCAAGTTGTGCCACAAACTCCTCTTCTCCCCAATTCTATTCAATACTTCCTCATTAGTTATGTGATCTACCCATCTAATCTCCAGCATTCTTCTGTAGCACCACATTTCGAAAGCTTCTATTCTCTTTTTGTCCGAACTATTTATCGTCCCTGTTTCACTTCCATACATGGCTACACTCCATACAAATAGTTTCAGAAATGACTTCCTGACACTTAAATCTATACTCAATGTTAGCAAATTTCTTTTCTTCAGAAACGCTTTCCTTGCCATTGCCAGCCTACATTTTATATCCTCTCTACTTCGACCATCATCAGTTATTTTGCTCCCCAAATAGCATAACTTCTTTACTACTTTAAGTGTCTCATTTCCTAATCTAATTCCGTCAGCATCACTTGATTTAATTCGACTACTTTCCATTATCCTCGTTTTGCTTTTGTTGTTGTTTATCTTATATTCTCCTTTCAAGACACTATCCATTCCGTTGAACTGCTCTTCCAAGTCCTTTGCTGTCTCTGACAGAATTACAATGTCATCAGTGACCCTCAAAGTTTTTATTTCTTCTCCACGGATTTTAATACCTATTCCAAATTTTTCTTTTGTACCGGTATTGACTAAAATATTTTATTGCACATACCGTATTAACAAATTCTTAAACAAGATAATTCACATTTCTTTTTGCTATTGCTGGTACATTTAGAGTCCCGGCTGGCGGTGACGTTCCCCGGCCACCCGCCCGTCTAATGGGCCAGCCGTCCTGCTGCACGCCCCTGAATCGGTTGCGTTTTAACAATTTATCAACCTGTACAGCAGCGTTGCTTCAAACCAGTAGTTATTATACACACTTTTGAGCACATCATAACATTGGAACGATTTTGTTTTGTAAATAAAACAAATTAAAGCAAAAAATAATTTTTTTTCCCCTCTTCCTCAAAATTGGTGTGCGCGGATTATTCGACGGCACAGATTATTCGAGTATATACGGTAGTCGCTTGTGAAGAACGGTATCAAAAGCCTTCTGGAAATTCAGGAATATGGAATCGATCTGAGATCCCTTGTCGACAGCACTCATTACTTCATGGGAATAAAGAGCTAGCTGTGTTGCACAAGAACAATATTTTTCTGAATCCGTGTTGGTTATGTATCAATAAGTCATTTTCTTCAAGGTGATTCATAATGTTCGAGTACAGTATATGATCCAAAATCCTACTGTAAATTGAGGTCAGTGATATGGGTCTGTAATTCAATGGATTACTCCTATTTCCTTTCTTGAATATTGGTGTGACCTATGCTACTTTCAGTCTTTAGGAACAGGCCTTTCATCAAGTGAGCGGTTGTACATGATTGCTAAGAAAGGCGCTATTGTCTCTGCATACTCTGAGAGGAACCTGAGTGGCGTATCATCTGGACCGGAAGATTTGCCATTCTTAAGTGAGCTGAGTTGTTTCGAAACACCTAAGATATCTACTATTATGTCACTCATGATAACAGCTGTTCTGATTTCGAATTCTGGAATATTTACTTCATCTTCTTTCGTGAAGGGATTACGGAAAACTGCATTTAGTAACTCCGCTTTAGTGGCACCATCATGGGTAACATTTCCATCGCTATCGTGCAGTCATGGTGTTGACTAATTTTTTGCCACTGGTGTACTTTACATATGACGAGAATCTCTCTGGGTTTTCTACCATATTTTGAGACAATATTTCATTGTGGACACTATTAAAAGCATATCGCATTGACGTCCACACTAAATTTCGGGCTTCCGTGAAACTTAGCCAGTCTTGGGGATTTTGCGTTGTTCTGAATTTGGCATGCTTTTTTCATTGCTTCTGCAACAGTGTTCTGACGTGTTTTGTGTACCACGGTGGATCAGTCCTGTCTCTCATTAACTTATGCGGTATGAATCTATCTATTGTTGTCGATACTGTATCCTTGAATTTGAGCCATATCTGGTTACATAATTAGCTTGGAGGGAATGGAGACTCTCTCTTAGGATGGCATCAAGCGAATTTTTATCTGCTGTTTTAAATAGATATATTTTGCATTTATTTTTAGTGGTTTTGGTTGATATGGTTTTGAGCCTCGTTACAATGACCTCGTGTTCACTAATCCCTGCATAGGTCATGATGCTTTATTAGATCAGGATTATTTGTGGCCAAGAGGTCAAGTGTGTTTTCACAACCATTTACAATTCGTGTGGGTTCATGAACTAATTGTTCAAAGTAATTCTCAGAGAAAGCATTTAGTGCAATTTCGGAAGATGTTTTCTGTCTACCACCGGCTTTCAACATGTATTTTCGCCAACAAATAAAGGTAAATTGATGTCTCCACCAATTATAACTGTATGAATGGGGTACTTATTTGTAATGAGATTCAAGTTTTCTTTGAAGTGTTCAGCTATTATATCATCTGAGTCGGGGGGTTGGTAGAAGGAGCCAATTATTATGTTGGTACGGCTGTTGAGTATAACCTCTACCCATAGTAATTCACAGGAACTATCTATTTCAACTTCACTACAAGATAAAATACTACCAACAGACACAAACACACCACCACCTACTTTATTTAATCTATCCTTTCTGAACACGGTTTGCACCTCTGTAAAAATTTCAGCAGAATTTATCTCTGGCTTTAGCCAGCTTTTTGTTCCTATAACGATTTCAGCTTCAGTGCTTTCTATCAGTGCTTGAAGCTCTGGTACATTTCCAACACAGCTACGGCAATTTACTACAATACCAACTATTGCTTGGTCGATTCTCATTGTTTCTTTGCCCTGTACCCCTTGAGACTGTCTAACCTAAAAAACCGCCCAGTCCACGCCACACAGCCCCTGCTACCCATGTAATTGCCTCCTGTGTGTAGTGGATACCTGACCCATTTAGCGGAAACTGAAACCCCACCACCCTATGGCTCAAGTCGAGGAATCTGCAGTCTACACGGTTGCAGAACCATCTGAGCCTCTGATTTAGACCCTCCATTCGGCTTTGTACCAAAGGTCCGGAATTGGTCCTGTCGACGATGCTGCAGATGGTGAGCTCTGCCTTCATTTCGCTAGCAAGACTGGCAGTCTTCACCAACTCAGACAGCCACCGGAAACCAGAGAGAATCTCTTCTGATCCATAGCAACACACCTCATTAGTGCTGACATGAGCCACCACCTACAGTTGGCTGCACCCTGTACCCTTCGTGGCATCCGAAAGGACCCTTTCAACATCTTGGATGACTCCCCCCGGTATGCACACGGAGTGCACACTGGCTTTCTTCCCGTCCTTAGCTGCCATATCCCTAAGGGGCTCCATCACCCACCTAACATTGGAGACTAGAGCACTCAACATATCTTTCAGGTAACCCACAGCCAGAAGTCACACTGATTAAGATCAGGTGACCTGGGTGGCCACGCTGAGAGAAGTAATGGCCAATAAGTCTAGTAACTAGGAAATGCCTCAGCAGCAGCCACTTTACTGGCTAAGCAACATGTGAAGGAGCACCATCTTGTATAAAAATGATCCTACCCACACAGCCACACTGTTGAAGGATTGAAATGACGTCGCTGCGCAAAAGAATCCCATAGAATTTACCAGTGACGGTACAGGTAACAGGACCCATAGGACTCATCTCCTCGAAAAAATATGGCCCTACAATAAATGCTGCCGTCTACTTGTACCACACAGTCTCGTTTGCAGAATGAAATGGTACCAGTTGATGCACATGCAAATTTTCCATTGTGCATATTCTGTAATCCTGCATATTCGTATGTTGTTGGAGATGGAAACTTGCTCCCTCTGTCCACAGAATGGTCCCTGGTCATTTATCACCTGCTTCCATGCGAGCAACAAGTTACAGGGCAAACATTATGTCTTGCTGGCAGGCCAGCAGGAAGAAATTCCTGAAAACTGGCGATTTTCTATGTATATCAATGCAGGATGTTCTGCAGGATTTTATGTATCATGCTTGCAGCTTGCAGGCATGTCCGACATTCGGGCAATTCCCCATGCACTGTATGAATGCACAGCACCAACCCTTGAATGTTGTGGCCACATCCAAAGGACATTGGTTCAACTGCTTTCCTCTCTCTGCCACACTGCACTTCAAAAGAACATGTCTTTTTGAAGTTTGTAATCATTTTCTGCAGACTCTTAGCAGACATTGGACCAATGCCTTTTTTCATACCCTCGAGAGTCCAGAACTTCTGCAGGGTTACTGACGCACAGTCATCATTCTTGTAAAAGAGCTTTATGAGCAGTGCACGATCTGTCATGGAGAAATTCATGTTGGGCATTTCAGACACAAACTAAGGAACAACTGTGTGCTCCATGTCTATTCGTGTGCATATTCTGTTGCTTAGAGCACCACGACATTACCCACTGTGTCAATAATATGCTCTTCACACTTGATGTCATTCTAAGCAGTGGTTCTCTATCAACAATGTTTTGAACTGGAACTTTGTACTATGAAAGTAAGTACCTTGAACCAATGAAAATATAAGATATGTGTTTTTTATATGAGGATCATGGAACAAAAAGGAGTTTAGGCCCCTCTAGAGAAAGAGAAATACTGGTACACGTGTAATTTTAAATGGCCTATGGTCCAATTTAAATTAGTTGATATCAGATGTTTAAGGTGCAAAGTTATAACGCTGTGGCTGTAAGTACTGCCTTGTAGGAGTCCACAACAGTGTTCCATTCTCTGCAGTGGTAGAAAATCACTTTTAAGTCTCATCTTCTACAAAAAAGCTGAAATTTACATGTAGTAAACACCTCGATAGTGTTTTTTCGCACATAAAAATCTGTTCTCAATCTTAACACCTGAACTATATTTACATTCTTTAAACATATGATATTTTCCCGTCTGCAGAACAGCTTCAAACTTACATCTGATATATCGAAAACTGCCTTGCCACAGGGGATACACCAGTTCCCGTGAGATCACCGAAGTTAAGTGCTGTCGCATGTGGCAGCCACTTGGATGGGTGACCATTCAGCCGGCATGCGCTGTTGCCATTTTTCGGGGTGCAATCAGCCTCATCATGCTAATTGAGGAGCTGCTCGACCGAATAGTAGCGGCTCCGGTCAAAGAAAACCATCATAACGACCGGGAGAGCGGTGTGTTGACCACACGCCCCTTCTATCCGTATCCTCAGCTGAGGATGACACGGCGGTCGGATGGTCCCGATGGGCCACTTGTGGCCTGAAGACGGAGTGCTTTTTTTGTTCCGTTGATACAGGAATATCTCAGTCAATAACAGATCTTTCCAAAGTTGTGTATAGCATTGTGTAAAGTTTGGTAAACACATCTTGCTTTCAATTTTATCAATATTTGACTCATAATGATTATGAAGTTTAAAGTCTTTACCTCCTACAAAACAATGTAAAATTTTGAAATTTATGAATGGTATGGATCTCTACAGCATCTCAAAGCATGTCAAAACCATGTTCTTAATTTCAGTTATGGCAAGACTCTCATTTATTCTTGAAATGTATGAAATTATCACACATGGAAAAGATTGCTACTTAAGAACTTCCAGGCACAATACTTTGCACAGTGGATGTAGCAACACAGAGTCGACAATGCCTGGCTCCTATTGGTATATTTGCAGTTGGAGCAGACCAGCCTTTTAGATGTCAAATGCCAACTACTTTAAATCGGACTACAGGTATTAAGCTGCACAGCACTCGATCTTTTAAGCAGCAGTCTGAACACCAAGCTGGAATAATGTTGTGCACAAATTGACAGGAATAACCTGGTGAGTATAACCAGAAACTTTGAGGACTTCTGCACTTTGTGCAGTTGAATCGGCATGCTCATACGGTGCAAGATCCCATCCAACCAAAGCAGTAGATGCAGCTATTAATGAGACATGCTGCATAATTACAGGCTATCAACAGATCACATCTCAGGAGAAATTACATTGTCTTGCTGGAATCACTACTCCTGACATTTGACCAGAAATAGCAGTTGGAAAGCAGGAGGCCAAAACAACATCATCAGTAGGTCATCCTCTGGTTACCAGCAAGAACATTCACAACTAAAGTTGAGAAAGTGTTTTCTTAAAAGAGCTTAAAAAGATGGATTATATCTGAAGGATAACTCCTTCACAGTCAAACACAAGAGCAGACTTGCTGGAAGTCAGTTGATTGACTCAGTCTAGTGTCATGAGGAACAAAACTCATCTCCAGACATGAGGTCTTAGCGTATAGTCTGTTTCTGTGAATGTGGGGCTGAGCAAAGCTCAGCCCACATCTTGCAGTATCATCTATGCCCATTATCAGGTACCATGGAGGTCTTACCAAATTTGTCAACAGTTGAGATAAAGCTCTGGTCTGCAACTGTTCAATATTTGTGATGTTTACATTTTGTTCTTAGTTCGGTTGTGTATCTCCTTTTTTTATGTTCACTTCTGACATTAAATAAATGGATAGGGGTACAAAAAAACAGCTACTAGTTGTTACATTTGCGCACCATTTTGGTTGGTTCACCTCACCTACTGATGGCAGCACAAAACTGTCACAACAATGAGAGTGTAAGATATTTCCACATCAAATGGTTAGTAGCCCCTCATATAAGTTGCAACACACGATTAAGGGCCAAAGGTGCTCTTTTTTCATAAGCTTAGTAACTGAATGAGACAGTGCAATATTAACAAGGTGTGTCATTGGATAACTTTCCTCAAAGTTAACTGACACGAAGGAGATGCTCAAAAGGACATCCCCGTTTGTCTCGTGGCAAGTTAATACATTATAGGGGGATAAAATTGGTCTGCTACCTTCATGTGGTATCTCTTTAAAAACTTGATGTTCGTAAGGAGCTACCCTAGGCAGTCCTTTTTTTGCGTCTCAACATTCAAATTAAAAGTAATTTGTTGTTATATTTAGTTCTGACACTACTGAAGAATCCTCCAACAAAGTAAGAAATTTTGAAGCTAATGTCTTATTAGACAGACATTTAAACAAAAGCTCTAGTTCAATGGAAAAGTAAACGGTCTTAAAACACAAAGTTTTGAGGCCCAAAAAACTTCAAAATGCTATAGATGAAAATAGAAAGGACATGAAATGAACTGCTACTGGTTAAGACATTGGATTTGTAGTCGAAGATGAGATATGTTCAAATCTGCATCCAGCCATCCTGATTTAGATTTTCCATGCTTGAAGTCAACAAATTTCTTCAGGTGATTCCCTTTGCCATTCTATTTCAAACAAGTTAATGCTGGGTTTCTAATGGCTTCATTGTCAATGAGAAATTCAACTTGTAATTTTTTCGTTTTGTTTTGAAAGCGGAAGGCATGAGGCAAGAAATGAATGTTAACATTCGAGATAAGAGTACTGCTTACCATTGCTGAAATAGTACTGTGTCAGGGAAGTTACAGGGAAGTTACAGTAAATATCCCATTTTAGAAACTGTATATAGTTTCACTAAGAAGGTGGTCAATTTGAGTTATTGAAGGTGATACATATACATTAAGATAATCTGAAAACACTGGCATGAATCACATAAAAATAAACTATGTTTGTTAAGAAATTATGCGCATGCGCACACACGCTTCCGTGCATGTGCACACGTGCACTGTAGTAATACTGCCTCCACTGCTGTCTTCCAAGTCGGATTTTTTTAATCAGCAGCAATTTATTGAGAAATAATTAAGTCAAAACAGAACAACTTTTATTGCAGAAGCACTGCAAATTATTCTGAAATACAATCCTATTATCTTCTATCTGTTTTTCCAATTCCACGTTTTCCAGAAAACAAATGTTTTGGCATCTTATTTCCAATAAATCTGTCTGCTTCTCCTTTCAGCCCTTTCTTGTCTATCTTTTTCTTCAGAGCTTTGTGTGCAATCTTCTTCAGTTTCTCCTTCATCTGAAAATTAAACAGACATTTTTTTCGAACACACAAACACAGCAAGACTAATTCTCTTATAAATTAATGAGATATTGAGTTCACGGTTAACAAAATAGACATTTCAATAGAATTTTATCACAGAATTAGAAACACTGAGAAATTTGATTATGGACTTACAACAACATCCTTGACTCCCATTTCATCCCTCGGTGGTCTAGAGCTGCTTCTAGATAAACCTTCAGAGCTCAGTCTCATTCTTTTCGCTGGACGAGATGTAGATCGTGACCGACTACGTGTCTTTGTGAAGTGTGCCTGAAATTAAATTTGTCATTAAAATTTAAACATAAATCAAGCAATGTGTTAATATGGCTAAGGACACCAGCGACTCATGAGTAGAAGTGAACAATGCTTCATAAAGACTGTTATAAGAAATTCACTTCACTAATTTTTGGTGTTTTGGAAAGGTCCTGTGTAAATTGTAGTTACATTTATTGTCATGGGTAAAATTAAGTTCACATCAGGACAAACACGGAATATATGAAAATTTAGCTACAATCTGAATTTTTTTTTCTGGTACCACAGAGAGAGATTCTGAGTGAAAGGCAACACAAAGAGTGTTTCACAGAATGAAAGAAGTATGTGTGGCTGAAAATCAGATAATGATGAAGTTGTGCACAGAGTGCAATTATGAGAAGTATGTTCAAACAGTAGCTAAATACACTACTAGCCATTAAAATTGCTACACCACGAAGATGACATGCTACAGACGCAAAATTTAACTAACAGGAAGAAGGTGCTGTGATATGCAAATGATTAGCTTTTCAGACCATTCACACAAGGCTGGCACTGGTGGCGACACCTACAACGTGCTGACATGAGGAAAGTTTCCAACCCATTTCTCATATACAAACAGCAGTTGACCGGCATTGCCTGGTGAAACGTCGTCGTGATGCCTCGTGTAAGGAGGAGATATGCGTACCATCACGTTCCCGACTTTGATAAAGGTCGGATTGTAGCCTATCGCGATTGTGGTTTATTGTATTGCGACATTGCTGCTCGCGTTGGTCGCGATCCAATAGCTGTTAGCAGAATATGGAATCTGTGGGTTCAGGAGGGTATAAGCCTATCGCGATTGTGGTTTATTGTATTGCGACATTGCTGCTCGCGTTGGTCGCGATCCAATAGCTGTTAGCAGAATATGGAATCTGTGGGTTCAGGAGGGTAATACGGAGCGCCGTGCTGGATCCCAACGGCCTCGTATCACTAGCAGTCGAGATGACAGGCATCTTATCTGCACGGTTGTAACGGATCGTGCAGCCACGTCTCGATCCCTGATTCAACAGATGGGGAAGTTTGCAAGACAACAACCATCTACACGAGCGCCTGCAATGGTGTACTCAACGATGAGCCTGGGTGCACGAATGGCGAAACGTCATTTTTTTCAAATGAATCCAGGTTCTGTTTACAGCATCATGATGGTTGCATCTGTGTTTGGCGACATCGTGGTGAACGCACATTGGAAGCGTGTATTCGTCATCGCCATACTGGCGTATCACCCGGCGTGATGGTATGAGGTGCCATTAGTTACACATCTCGGTCACCTCTTGTTCGCATTGACGGCACATTGAACAGTGGACGTTACATTTTAGATGTGTTAGGACCCGTGACTCTACCCTTCATTCGATCCCTGCAAAACCCTACATTTCAGCAGGATAATGCACGACCGCATGTTACAGGTCCTGTATGGGCCTTTCTGGATGCAGAAAATGTTCAACTTCTGCCCTGTCCAGCACATTCTCCAGATCTCGCACCAATTGAAAACGTTTGGTCAATGGTGGCCGATCAACTGGCTCGTCACAATACGCCAGTCACTACTCTTGATGAACTGTGGTATCGTGTTGAAGCTGCATGGGCAGCTGTACCTGTACACGCCATCCAAGCTCTATTTGACTCAATGCCCAGGCATATCAAGGCCGTTATTATGGCCAGAGGTGGTTGTTCCAAGTACTGATTTCTCAGGATCTATGCACCAAAATTGCGTGAAAATGTGAGAGGAAAGTGGGGCTCATTCCCCCCCCCTCCCCTCCCCCCACAACTGTTATCCTCCCCCTCTGATGGTCATAGCTCTAGTTTTTCTTACGCTCATGGCCAAGGCACAGCATCTGCAATCTGCACTATAACAACAGGAAAACCAAACCTGTCCATGTATTTCGACCGTGCCAAATTTCTTCCCCTAATCTGTGAATGAAATTATTTTTGGTTCCACTTCTACACCACATGCCTTGTCAGGTCCATCTGTAGTGTTAAGTTTTATTGAAAGCTTAAGTACACCCAAAAAAAGAAAACGAAGACCATTTTGGGAAAAGCTGCCGAAATTATTGCAAATACAAACACTCCATTGAAAATGCTCCCAAATCCGCACCTTTTTTAACAATCAATTTTAGAGCACTGATACTTCATCTTCAGACATTTAGTGTGACATCTTTTAAATTTGTACATCCAAGATGAAGGCAAATTTTGCCAAAATAGATACAAATTTTGCCAAAAATAGATGCCACATTTTGAGTTTCGTATCTATAGATGAGTTAAAATGCAGGAAACAGTTTACTATACATAAGATAGTCACATGGATAATTTGCAAATCAAATACAACAAAAAAACATGGCCACAACAAAGGATTTTAAAACAGTTAAGTGTTGATTAGAGTACAAAATAAATCCAAGTTGTTCACTAAGATAGGGGTTCCCAAACTTTTCCTAAGATGGAACACCTTCAGAATCCTGTTACTGCCATGGAAAACCTTGTTTATTTTAAAGGTTAATAATGTTTTTAAAAAATGGGTAAAGTTGTTTTATTCAGTGATTACTCAATTTTAAATCATAGCTAATACCATAGACACCTAAAAAATTTTAAACAAATAATCAGTATCATCAAAATGTCAGTGGGTGGGTGGGGGACCAAACAGTACGGTCCTTGGTCAGTGACACACACACACACACACACACACACACACACACCATGTTGCTAACAGGTTTTTGTGAGCACTAATTCTCTTCCTGTGGTACAGAATTTGGGAGACCCTGCACTAAGGCATTATTACCTCAGTTGGAAGCCGAGGAAAGTTTTAGCAACAAAACATAATCCAAGTTGGAGAACCAGTCTATGCATTATTACAGTATTGAGTAAGGGAAAGGGGTGAGAACAGAAGTGCAAGGTGATCTGTTAGAAGTGCAACAGAATAAAGTTCACACAAAGATAAATGTATTAGAACTACTGATGTGAGCAGTTAGGAAAGAAGCACCAAGTTGGAGATAAGCAGTACTGGACACAAAATGAGAGTGGAAGGTGTGTGTGTCAGCAGGGGCAGGGGGGTGTAAATAGTGTAACATACTGGGCTCTGTCAGCAAAATTTAGGTAATTAGTATTTAAGGTAGACTGCGCAGAAACTCTGCTTCCACTACTGTATGTCTTGTATTATGAATCTGAATAAGATGGGGAGCAGACAATATAGAATTTATGTCCTGTTCCATTCACAAATGGTGTGAGAGAAAGATAACTCTGTATGTCTGTCTGCTCCTCATCTTATTCAGATTCATAATACAAGACACACAGTAGTGGCAGCAGAGCCTGCACAATCTACCTTAAATTCCAATTGCCTAAATTTACTCAAGAGAATATTATGAGAATGCAGGTGAGGAAGGAGCTTCTGACTCTGTAGAATTCACAAAGATGCCTTACAGTATACCACACTGTCATTTGACAGTCGACATATCAAACTTAACATGCAAACATGTGAAGAAATTTTTTCTGATAGAACCCAGTATGTTACACTGTTTACACAACCCCCCACCCCCCTCCTGCCGACAGACACCTTCCCCTCTCTCTTGGTGTCCAGTGCTGCTTTTACTTTACCTCCAACTTGGTGCTTCTTTCATTACTGTTCTCTCACCAGTAGTTTTAGTACATTTATCTTTGTATGAACTTTATTCTATTGCACTTTAGTTCCCACCGCATTTCCTTAGTCAGTTCTGTAAAATGACAATATAATGAAAATGTTACTCACTATACAGGGTGTCCCAGCTATCTTGTCCACCCAAAATATCTCTGGAACAATAACAGCTATTGGGAAACGACTTTCACTGGTATCAATGTGGGGCTGGGGCCCATGAATGTACATATTTGGAAACATTCTAAAACAAAAGCGTATGTGTTTTTTAACACAAACTTATGTTTTTTTTTAAATGGACCTCCTATATTTTTTCTTCAGCAATCCATAGCATGACAAAGCACATACACAATGGCATTGATTGCATCACAATATTCCAATTACATCCCGAGATATTGAGACACGAAGTTGATGCTTGAAACACCCGACAAGCGCTGCTAGCGCACGTCCTGAGGCTCAGGCGTGAACCCCACGCTGCCCGTAATCACGATGTGATTGACATGTGTAATCACACCTCCATACTTATCAAGAGGGACACTTACTTGTCAATCACACCGCGATTACGGGCAGCATGGGGTTCACGCCTGAGCCTCAGGACGTGCACTAGCAGCGCATGTCGGGTGTTTCAAGCGTCAACTTCGCGTCTCAATATCTCGGGATGTAATGGGAATACTGCGATGCAATCAACGCCATTGCGTATGTGCTTTGTCATGCTATGGACTGCTGAAGAAAAACTATAGGAGGTCCATTTAAAAAAAAAACATAAGTTTGTGTTAAAAAACACACAAGCTTTCGTTTTAGAATGTTTCCAAATATGTACATTCATGGGCCCCAGCCCTATATTGATACCGGTGAAAGTCGTTTTCCAATAGCTGTTATTGTTCCAGAGATATTCTGGGTGGACAAGATAGCTGGGACACCCTGTATAGTGGAGATGTTGAGTTGCAAACAGGCACAACAAAAAAACTGTTAAACCAGTAAGCTTTTGGCCACAAAGCCTTCTTCCAAATTAGACAACATACACAAACATACACTCACGAAAACACAGCTCAACCACATACATTACACATGACAGACCAGCCCGGCCTCAACAGCAAGAGACAGTGGCCATGAGCAGGCGAGTTGTTGAGTTTGTTTGTTTGTGTGTGTGTGTGTGTGTGTGTGTGTGTGTGTGTGTGTGTGTGTGTGTTAAATTCAGAAGAAAGTTTTTTTTATGGAAAGCTTACTTGTTTAGCGGTGTTTTTGTTGTGGCTGTGCAAGACTTAAAAATCTCCCATATGTGGTGAGTAGCAATCTATCCTTTTCATCATATAGTTGAGAAGCTGAGTTGCAGACAGGCACAATGAAAAGACTGTGAAACAAGTTAGCTTCCAACCAAAAAGGCCTTATTCAGAATCAAACACACACACACACACACACACACACACACACACACACACACACACACACACACAGAGGGTGGGGAAGGGGGAGGGGGAGGGAGGGGGGAGGGAGGGGGGAGGGAGGGGGGAGGGAGGGAGGGGGAGGGAGGGAGGGGGGAGGGAGGGAGAGGGAGGGAGGAGGGAGGGAGGGAGGGGGGAGAGAGAGGGAGGGGGGAGGGAGGAGGGAGGGAGGGAGGGGGGGGGGAGAGAGAGAGAGAGAGAGAGAGAGAGAGAGAGAGAGAGAGAGAGAAGTGCACGCACGCTCGACCGCAGTCTCTGGCTGCCAAAAGCTAACTTGATTGACAGTCTTTTTGTTGAGCCTATCTGTGATTCAACATCTCTTCTATAGCAATCTATCCTTTTCATAATATTGTCATTATTCCCTCCTGGATTTTCCATTGTGATTTAATCTATACTTTTCATGGATTTTCAATTGTTTGGTTGAATGAAACAGATATATTACTAACAACCAGTGTCATTGCGGCAACACTTTTTTTGCTTGTAATACAGCACTCAATAATAAATTCTGAATAACATACAGGGCTGAAAATAGAAAAGAATGAGCAAATATGACAACGTGTTTAATTTCTGAAGATTATGTTAAGCACTGCTAGACCTAATAACATCCCGCATCTATGCAAATGGTAAAAGAAGCACAGCTGAACAGCACTGTTTGAAAACATAGGATTCGGAAAAGATTTTTAAATACTGTTATGAATAATGCGCCAACATTAAAAACAGCCACAGGAATGAGATACTTGATGCTCACATTTAATAAAAAAAGTACCTCTCCTCTATCTTTTAAAAATAGTACTCATATATTTTTAATATCATAGCAACTAATAAATTCCTTGTATTTACCTCCTCTGTGCCACTCATGTCAACTCCTAATTCTGACATTTCAGCTCTCAAACGGGAAACACTACGATCACGTGCTCGAGCAGCTGTAGTGCGTGGCATTACTGGCTTGGTAGAGTTCTTCAGAATTGCTGCCTCTTGTTTCATGATGGCCTTCTTATCACGAATCTGTTTTGCTAGTGCCTTGATCTCTCTCATAGTTTCATCAAGCTCAATCTTTGGAACCACATACATGCCAGCCTCTTCTCGTAGAGCTTCTTCCTTCTCCAGTTCTTCCAGTTTCTGCAAGAAATTAAAACTCAACTATATTTCTAATGACTCTTCATTTTCAAACTAGGCAATGTTATTCTAAACAAATGAGAAATGTGTATTACACATTAAAAATCAGCAATAACAGAGAAAAATATTTTGGGTAAGTCAAAAGCGCAGCACATTTACTTTATTATATTTCTGAGCCTCAGGTCACACTAATTTGTATGACCTGAGATTGAAAAATACAATGCAAAAATTTCATTTACAGAACAGTCACTGGGCTCAGTACAAGAATATTTCCCTTTTGTGTTAGTGTTACGTAGCACCACTGAAGCACATTAGTCAAAATGAATCATTTTTCTGGCTCCTCCAAAATACACAATACATGACAACCCAATTCAATTTTTACTATGTGAATATATTATTTCAGTCTTTCAATTTGTATTCTTGTAATCGTTTCCACAGTTCAAAATCTCTACTGGTCAAACATTTCACTGTGGAACAACACATTATCAAAGAAACAGGTGTATTTTCCCATTGCATAAATTCACATTCTCATTTTCTCCATGTACTAGCTTTTCATCTGCTCTCCACATACAAATAGATCTGAAGAAAGTGGAAAAACTATACATTCTAAGAACCATGGCGAGAGAATTTGTTTATACTGAACTAAATTTAAAAGATAAATAAATAAAAACCTACAACTTTTTATATATTATGAACATTATCCTTTCTCCTTCAGCTTTCACAATAATAATCATTATCTGGCTATCTTTACAGATAATTAATTTTACTATAAACCCTAATAATTGATACCCACTTTCAATTGTATACAATACAGCTTTCAAATACCAATGTTTATACAACAAGCATGAAACTGTAACTGAAATCATAAATCGATATTTTATTTTTCACATTAGCATTTAAAATATTGTCATAGTTGTTCCACCAAAGTTAGAATGGATGTCTAACTGTTCAGTTATTTCCTTAGTACTTTTAGTATTCAGTCTCATAGTCTCATATAAACCTTTCCATTCCAATGAATCTGCGAACAAAATTCACACAAGATCCAGAGTGATTTATGTACAGACATCTGCCAAAACTTTTTACTTAGACGGTCAACTTTTGCCCTTGTGTTCTGGTTATGTGGAGTAAAAGTGTTTCTATGTATCTGTGACGAAGGATACAGTATTGTCCAAATGTTATAGCCAACATGTGATATGACTCTTTATGACATATTTGAAGTGTCGGGTATTCTGCCATGCATCAGCATTTTTCTTGCACAGTGTTTTGATAACATAACTCATCGTCATCATCAGTTGCTACCTGAGACTACTACTCAAGTAATTTAATTAAGGGTAGAGCCCCTCCACACCCACACCATCATGATGGCCAATACAAAAGATTTACTGCCATTCTGTATATTGGTTAGTTTTCACTGAGTGAGGTATCGCAGTATGTGGGTACTGTGATGTTTGCGTGCATCTGGTTATGATTAACCATTAATACGCACTCATATGGTGATAGACAAGGTCCTCAAGTGGAACGGGTCCAGTATTTATACCTGCAGTCTTCCCCCTCCATAGTTGGTTCCAGGCATTTCCTCTGTAGTCTATGCCCACTGGACACACTCTTAGGCATTCCATCTTTGCTCTGGTGCGCCTGCCAGTGTGCTGGCATTGGTGCAGTTGTAGGTGTTCCCTCTGCTGTTTGCATCCAATGGAAGCGATCTGAGGCGTTCCACCTTTGGTTCGGTGCGCCTGTTGCTCTGTCTGGTGTTGTTCCCATGTCCAGTGCGCCTGTTGCTCTACCTGCTGTTGTTTTCTATGTCCACACTATCAGTTCTTGTTTTTGTGAAGTGCTCCTGCTGCCCTGTTCTGTTTTCAGCGATTTCAGTGCAGAATCCCAGCATCTACTGAGATGATATCCAGTGTCACAGTTCTTGAGGTTTTCCATCAGTTTTATCTCTACTGACTCACTTTTAATACTCTCCCTGTATAGGGGGGTCAGTGCCTGAACCCTTGTTTCATCATAATTCATGGAATGATTGAGTATCAGACAATCCCTGGCAATGGCTGATTTAGTTGCCTGTCTTAGTCCGGTGTTCTCTGATGTTCTCTGCATCTGGTGTCTACTATCCTGGTTGTTTGGCCGATGTATGACATGCCACATTGGCAAGGTATGTGGTTAATTCATGGTTTTCGTAGTCGCAGGTCATCCTTCACATTCCCCAGTAGTACTCTAAGCTTTCTAGATAGACAGAACACACATTTTATGTTGTGCTTTCTGAGAATATATGGTGAGTAACACTCTATCCTTTTCATAATACAGTGAAATCCATTTTTTATTTTTTCGTGTGGTCCAGACTTAAAAATGCAAGATTGATGAAAATGCAGAATCGAGGAAAATGTTAACCCCCCCCAAATAAGAGTAAAAACACACGTACTTGGCACATTTGATTAAAGATTGCGATGCTCTCCAAAACTTAGATTTTATTCAAAGTGAAGGAAATTAAATGTGCAATACAATGTTTATAGAATAAGTCGTGGTAATGGATTTTATCATTTTTAAAACGTCACAGATGTGTGACAGCAAGTAAAAACTCATAAAAAGTTGAAATCGGTATCTAGTACAATGTAATTGAGCTATTTTCCAACATGCTATGACCACAAATTATACATTCAAAATGTATGTTTTTGAGAGATCATCTTTTGTACTCACCCAGGAAAAAAAGCAGAAATAGATGAACAAGTTGAATGAAACCAAAAACATCACAGTAGCTAAGTGGTTAAACCATAAGTATATAGAATGAGATTTTCACTCTGCAGCGGAGTGTGCGCTGATATGAAACTTCCTGGCAGATTAAAACTGTGTGCCCGACCGAGACTCGAACTCGGGACCTTTGCCTTTCGCGAAAGGCAGAAGTAAAGCTGTGAGTACTGGACGTGAGTCGTGCTTCGGTAGCTCAGTTGGTAGAGCACTTGCCCGCGAAAGGCAAAGGTCCCGAGTTCGAGTCTCGGTCGGGCACACAGTTTTAATCTGCCAGGAAGTTTCATAAGTATATATGTGGACATCTGCTTAATGACAAATTTTGTCACCATTACAGTTATTTTTTAATGCTTTTCTTAGAAGCAACACCTCATATGTTCACCACTGTTAAAGTGTTATTTTAGGCTTGATGAGAGAAACATACAAAATTGACATTACCAACTTCTTAGAAGTCAGCTTAGTGAATTTCTGTACACTGTTTAGAATGGAAATTTGAAGGAAAACTCAGATGCTACAGTTTCGCTTCATGCCCTGTATCACTACTGCCAATCTTTATGATCCACAGTGTGTGGTGCAAAGCACATATGTGAGTGGTGTATGTAGTTGTTGGAACTGTATTGTGTCATATTTGAACAAGGAAGTCTTTACAATGTGCTGTTGCAAAACCATTGCTCTATTTCCATGTGAAATCTCTGTCATAGCACATCATCTGCACAGAAAGTATATTTTCAGTACTTCATAAAATGCTTCCATCCCTACCAGCACTCTGGTCATTGAAGGGCCACTCCCCCTCTCCATACATCCAGTAGGTGAGGTCATTTTACATGTGTTAGTGTGGTGTGATGGTTGCACTGGCTATTGATTGACTTGACGAGTCGCCAGCCAATAAGAGTTCACTAGCCAGAAATGAGCAATGTTTACTCAATTATGACCGAGTATATTCTTTGAGAATTGGTGTCTGAATTTAAAAGGCTGATGATTGATATTGTTGCTGAATACAGTACATCGGAAATACATGCGAAATGATGAGACTGAGTTATAAGTGACACAAGAAAAGCTGGGCCCCTTTGTCACGTATTGGCTCGGTCCAGAGTACTTCGCACCGGCTGTCTTGTTTCTCCATTACTGCTGCAACCTAGCAATAGTTATATCTTAAGAGCGTGGTGAAACTACATGTTGCATGTTGTTTTGGCAACACCGATTGTGGATTATGTCACCATTTCCTCTCTCACGTCTCCCCTCTACACAATGACCTAAAATACCTGTGTTGCAAACCATCTGTCGTTTCTACCACCTATAACAGAAAGTTTCATATCAGCGCACACTCCGCTGCAGAGTGAAAATCTCATTCTTGATTATACATGTTTTCCTCTTTAAAATGCTCCTTAATATTGCAGCTAAAATGAAACACCTGCATCCATCATTTTGTTGTCATTTTATTATATTGTAACCAGTTTCGGTGGTGACTCGCTACACCTTCTTCAGGCTTTTACATTGAATATATGATCCCGGGTCGTCTGCTTTGACCCGTGACGTAAGGGTGTTGTCGTGTGTGACGTCATGATGGTGCGGAGTTTGGTTTGAGTGTGGCTGTCTCCAGTTCTGTTTTATTTTATTTTATTTACTTTTCTGATCTGTTCGTTCTATCTCGTGAGTTTTTTTTTTTAATTTAAAAATACTTATTACTTATTTTAATTATCTGTTTCCTCCAATTTCTGTTTTAGTTTATTATATTTATCTTTCTGATCTGTTCGTTCTATCCTGTGAGATTTAAAAAAAAAAAAAGACAAAAAACACTAATCAGCTACTGAAGCATCTGTATCTTGTATGGGTTGCAGGTGTTACGACCCCTGCAGAGGTGGGTGGGTATTCATGCATGGCTGTCTTCACTTACACGTTGTAGTTACGCAAGGCGTCTAAATTTGTTTATATTTAGTTTGCCCCCACCCAAAACTCCCCATTTCCCGCGCTTGTCATTAGGCTTCTTGTGGAAAGTGTATGTGTGTGTGTGTGTTTTTGTTTCCGCCACATTTGTGAAGTCATGGGTCAAAGCAGATGGGCGGGATCGGACGCTTCCGTATTTCCATGATCCCATCAGTAGGCAATATTTGTGAACTGGCTTCCAAACAATACTGTAACAGTGATGATGTATCTGCAAGCATCAACTATGAGCTCAAGTTAGAGAAGTTTATGGCTGCAGACACAACACCACTTTAACAGTATCCTGCAGAAGCCAGTTATAGATGTTGGCTGCTGATGGGATCATGTGTACGATCTGAATCCAACCCTACAGCATCAGTTAAGGCCTGAAGATGTTATATTGAGCCACCAAAACTGGTTGCAGTATAATAAAATAACATCAAAACAATGGCTGCAAATGTTTCATTTTATTACATAAGCGAAAGGCCGAAATCCCGTGGACCATCAATTGCAAGGATGACCACAGAAAAAAAGAAATAAATAAATATATGGCTTTTTGCCTCAACATACACACATTGCAGCAAAAACCACTTTTCAAGATTGATGACGTATTACTACATTCGCAAAAAACACACCATCACATGAACATTAACACAAAAGACAGTGCTAATCCCAAAATGCAGCACAAACTGTGTATGATAGTACCAGCAAAATGACATGACTGATGGTGTTTCACAAGGTAATGTTATTACAGCAAATCATCTTACCCCCCCCCCCCCCCCCCCCACACACACACACACACACACACACACACACACACACACACACACACACACACTCTTTCACCACACCGTAGGTCCAATCTTAACCATAAACCTAATTTTCATAACATTCTTCGCATCTGTATTTACATATTAATGAAAAATCAAGTACCTTAAATATTTCAGGATCAATATAGTCAGCAATATTATGCCCTTCCCAGATTTCAGGAATAATATCATACTTGTATTCTTCAGGAAGGTCATAATTCTTCTTCAGATCCAATACATAATCATCACCTTCCTCTTCTTCAATTTCTCTCTCAAGTTTTCGTTTACGAGAAGCATTCTCTTGTCGTCGCTTTAACACATTTTCTGAAAATACGAAAAATTATATTGCAACTTAAACAGTTAATGGCAAACAAGTAGAGGTTACAATAATCAGCAGTCTTTGGAGGCCAAGTTTTGCTATCTTCATGGCCAATATTGGTCCAAGAATTTGTAAGCATGTATGACGCAAACAACATTTCATTAGAATGAAATTTTCAATCTGCAGCAGAGTATGTTTTGGTACAGAACATTTCATTAACCATATCATTACTCTATGCTGTCACAAATCTTTCTACATAAATTAAACTATCTACAAATGCAAATTGCAATAAAGCAATGGACATCACCTGGTATAAAAGGCACTCTATTTGAATCTCTCTGTGATGGCATGGCAACATGTATCCTGTTGAGAATGCCATCTACCTTCTTCGTACGGACCTTCATTTCAAGCCTATATGAAAGAAGCTTCTCACAGGCCTAGAACAGAATGAATTTTTTTTTTTTTAGGAAACTTGTTTTTTACACTCAAAGAAAAAAGTGATTACCATATTATATTCAAGGACATGGGACTCAATTATTCTGGCAATAACAGTAAGTTTTCAAGGCAGGTCTTACTGAATGACTTATGATTTCCCATATAAACTTGAGATGAATCACCAAACAGATGAGTGTCCTAAACCGACCACCACCACCACCACCACCACCACCACCACCAATGCCTCACAGAAATAATTCTTTTGTGCCTTCTCTACTTTTTACAATGTTGAAAATTTCCATATAACTGCAATGATCAATTTGTTATTTTCTCAATCACAGTGCATTTTGGAGACTTTGTGGTAAATTAAATCAACCTTTATCGGAGAGCATGCAAGAAACTGGGTGAGTATTTTTATTTCAAATGATATTTTATACACTAGTAAGTCAAATTTTTGCTGTACTGAACATGGACTTGATACCTCAATCTTAATTCATTCTCATAGTATGTGCTGTGTTGATGTCAAAAATTCTGAAAAAAGCTTAATTGACCTCACAGATTAGGAAGTCACAAAATAAGAAGGTTATCTTATTTCCAATTTAGCATTGCCCCTGGCACTAGTAGGATGTAATGCCTATGTTTTGTGCAACAATTACTGCTTCCTGTCTTTGTACAGGAAATTTGGTGAGGGATCTAACCTAACCTAACCTACCCAACCTAACCTAACCTACCCAACCTAACCTAACCTAACCTAACCTGGTACTTTCATAAAAAAAGACCTTTTGGACCAGTTTCCATAGCAAACAGATTGCATTATATAGTATTAAATGAAAGTATCAAAATGTAATTCGCAAAGTACTCCACTTCTACCACATATTGATAACTGAATAAGCATTACAGTCACATTCTCTCAATGAGAGACCATGCTCATGTAATACAATTGAGTTAGCCATGCTAAAATCTAGTAACTGCTCTAATTCTGCAAAATGAAACATGAGAAATGCACACGGTAAATCATTTTTTTGAAATAATTTTACATACTATGAGTAGCTCTCTGAATTGATGTTAAGATACAATTTTGCACATGGAATTCACTTTACAGAATAAAGAAATGAATTAAATTTTAAAAAATTTTAGAAATACAACAGCTATAACAATAGAGAAATTTTCAAACAATATGACTGCAAATGCAATGTTAGCCAAACGATCTAACGAATACTAAATTTTGGTGTCACTCTTCATCTTCCAACAAATACTGATATGAGGACCAGTGAATGCCTCTTATTTATGGATGCTACCAGCTAAGCTCTGCTTGGGGCCCAATTACTGACCACAATACACTGCATGCACGTGCAGACATTCTAAACATGCCAGGCTTCAAGAGCAACTCCTCAAATCACTACATAAGCTTGTCCTGTGGCACTGAGAAAGCGACAGACAACTCCCCGGCACTGTCTGTATAACGGTTACACAGACAGCATCTCAAAATTTTACCAGGTGAAATGATATTCACTGAAATGTCACACCTTTTAAAGGCTTACTCAGCTAGAAATCTAAGAACTTCACAGCAGTTCAGCTTTCTAGAAAAGCAATAGTGTTGTCCTTGGGCATCTTCATTTCAGGTGCTTTTAGGGAAACAACAGAAATCTGATCCAGGACTGTTGCACTTCAAATTTTCAGTGCAGCTGCTTCCTACTACAAACCCACCACCTCAGTTCTATGCTACTCACTTGCCTGAGAGGTACTTAGTTGGAAAATGGTATTCATCTGTTGGTGGCACAAGAAGTTTTTTTACCAAACAGTAGCAAAGATAGGTGATAGGTGCATGAACGCAAGCATGCACACCTGCCTTCCACACACCTAACCATATGGGGAATAATATATATAAAATTGTTAGTGTTGGAAACCTGAGAATGCTCCTCCATATGGCAAAAGACATCAAATACCCCTCCTGACGAAGAAAAAAAGTTAAGCACCAAGAAGACATGGTCAGATGTAACAGTTTGTCGGTTCATGTGAACAGACAGCTTGTTGGCTGTCATGCCTAAATAGAGTGCAGCACAGTTTTATCACGACTCAGCATCTCCGCTATGTGGTGAGTAGCAACTTTTCTTCTCTGGTATTGTTACATTCCATCCTGGATTTTCCATTGTTTAATGTTGTTACTAAGTATGGTAGAGAACATAAGGGGCGTAGACAGTGTTAGATGTTGAATGGTTACTGTGAAGGACTTTGAAATGCCACAGACTCATCTGAGGCAGAGCTATCGGCACCTGACAGAGTTTCAAAGGGCCTTGTTGCAGGTCTGGATTCAGCTGGCTGGTGAAACCATGAAGCAAATTTCTGCTGAATTCAGATGTAATGGCGACCTGATGGTCTGCATGATAGCTTGAGGGCAGGTATACTTGTCATCAAGGATTCAGTTGACCATGTCTGACTACTGTAAAGGAGGCTCAACCACATTGTGAACCAATCACACTGTAACCCCTCTGCTTCTGCCATTCGAGAACAAGTAACGAACTCCCCGCAACATTCCACACCATTGGTTGGAGACCAGCAGCAACTGGACTCTGGAATTACCATTCCAGGCACAGACTGCAGTTAACACCACAACGCAAATATCTGTGTTTGGAGTGGTGCCATGAACAGAAAGCAAGGAATGTTGATGAACTGAGTCCTATTGTGTTCAGCGATGTATTGCAGTTGTGCACTGCCTGGATGTCCATCTTCGTCGCGTATGGTGGACCTGGTGAGAGATCCCTTTCTTCCAATGTTTTGGAGAGGCACAGTGGTGTTACTCCTGAAGTCATGGTGTGTGTGAAGCCATGGAGTTGACTTCAGGCCATAGGTGATGGTGACTGAGGAAACTAACAGCATAACAGTACATCAAGGATATCCTGCAACCTCATGTGTCACCTCTGTCACATTATCGTGGTGCCATTTCTCGTCACAACAATGATCGCTCATACACAGCATGTGTCTGAACTGCCTGTATGACGCTGAGGCACTCTTATATCCAGCAAGTTTGCCAGCTCTGTCCATGAGAAAACACAGGAGAACAGCCAGTATTCAGTGTATCAAGGGTAAGTTACAATAGTTGTGCACCAGCTTGCTACAGGAGAGGAACAATGGCTTTATGACACCCTTCCTAACCGAAACAGTGCATGCATTTATGCCACAAGGGGTGCAACATCATTCTGATAAGTGGGCTCATACTGCCAAGTTCTTTGTACTTTTGACTCAGCACCATTATCACTGAAATAACATCACATACCCTCTCAACTTGTGAAGTTTCATTACATTTCGTCATCTGTTTCTGGATGCTTTATTTTCTTTCGCCATGCAGCATAGTTAGAGTACATGAAACTAATTGGAGATGGGTTCAGAAAGTCACCTCTGACAAGAGAAATACTTAAAACATAGTGAAAGCAATACTTCACAAATAAATGAAGTGTGCAGCATTGGGTACTTTCCATTTGACCAATTATTAGGTCTTCCTTCCATTCAATGTAGGGTAAATAATCGGTTGAACACCTCTGTGCACATTGTAACTAATCATAATTAGACTCTTAAAGGATAGTGTGAGTCTACCCCCATGTGTCCGGCAGTTCTGTTTCTACATCCACATCAACATGGATACTCTGCAAATCACATGTAAGTGCCTGGCAGAGGGTTCACTGAACAACCTTCACAATTCTCTATTATTTTCGTACAGTCCACGGAAAGAATGAACACAGTAAGAGCTCTGATGTCTGTTATTTTATCATGGTGATCGTTCCTCCCTATGTAGGTTGGTGTTAACAAAATATTTTCGCATTTGGAGGAAAAAGTTGGTGATTGAATTTTGTGAGAAGATTCCATCGCAACGAAAAAAGCCTTTCTTTTAATGATGTCCAGCCCAAATCCTGTATCATTTCTGTGACACACTCCCATATTTCACAATAAAACAAAACATGTTTCCTTTCTTTGAACTTTGTGATGTACTCCGTCAGTCCTATCTGTTAAGGATCCCACAGTACTGTAAAAGAGGGTTGACAAGTGTAGTGTAGGCAGTCTCCTTAGTAGGGCCTGTTACATTTTCTAAGTGTCCTGCCAATAAAACGCAGTCTTTGGATAGCCTTCGCCACAATGTTTTCTGTGTGTTCCTTCCAATTTAAGTTGCTCGTAATTGTAATACCTAGGTATTTAGTTGAATTTGCAGCTTTTAGATTAGACTGATATATTGCGTAACCAAAGTTTAATGAGTTCCTTTTAGCACTCATGTGGATGACCTCACACTTTTCGTTATTCACGGTTAACTGCCACTTTTCACATCATTCAGATATCTTTTCTAAATCGTTTTGCAGTTTGTTTTGATCTTCTGATGACTTTATTAGTCGATAAATGACAGCGTCACCTGCAAACAACCGAAGACGGCTGCTCAGATTGTCTCCCAAATTGTTTATACAGATAAGGAACAGCAAAGGGCTTATAACACTACCTTGGGGAATGCCAGATATCACTTCTGTTTTACTCAATGACTTTCCGTCAATTACTACAAACTGTGACCTCTGTCAGGAAATCACAAATCCAGTCACATAACTGAGGCGATATTCCATAAGCACGCAATTTCACTAAGAGCCGCTTGTGTGGTCCAGGTCAAAAGCCTTCTGGAAATCCAGAAATACGGAATCGATCTGAAATCCCTTGTCAATAGAACTCAACACTTCATGTGAATAAAGAGCTAGTTGTGTTTCACAGGAAAGATGTTTTCTAAACCCTTGTTGACTGTGTGTCAATAGACCATTATCTTTGAGGTAATTCATAATGTTCTAACACAATATATGTTCCAAAATCCTGCTGCATATCGAGGTTAACAATTTGGGCCTGTAATTTTGTGGATTAATCCTACTACCTTTCGTGAATATTGGTGCGACCTGTGGAACTTTCCACTCTGCACAGGCATGCTTGACAATCTGTATTTCAGGATGTCGGAAGATTACTAGATTGTGGGTTACTGTGAATGAACAAGTTCTGCCTGACTGTTATACATTTAATAATTTAAGCTTAGAGCTGTGCATATAAAGAAGACTGTCTGTGTCACATTCAATAAAAAGGCACTAGAGTGGCAGGGCACACACACACACACACACACACACACACACACACACACACACACACACACAGAGAGAGAGAGAGAGAGAGAGAGAGAGAGAGAGAGAACAGAAATAAACCCCCATGCTATAGTACACAAACACAACCAACATCACAATCATCATAAACGAAAAATAACTTTCCTTAAACTTTCACAATAAAGTTAAATAAGCACGTGCTAGAAATGCAATAACAAAATAGAGCCACCTATAACTTATGGAAAATAATACCTCTGTTTTAACTTCTATCACACCTTCATCTGTCATTGTGCTCATTTGCTTTATTGGTACATTTTCATCTTCCAATGGCTTCAAGAGTGCTTGTTTCTCTGGAGGAAGTTCTTCTAATCTAACAACATCTGCTTTATTCAGGACTACCATCAGTGGCTGAAATGTGAGCAAAACATGGATCAGGAAGTAAAACCACCTATCTCAACACTGAAATGGTCATGTCACAACTAAAACAGACATTTTCTTACCTTGTTGGCGAACAGCGGTTTAATACTTTCAAAGAGTTTAACCTGAAAAAAAAAAAAAAAAAAAAAGATCTCAATTATTTGCATGTTAGATAATCTCATTGGATGAATTTCCATGGACACAAAAATATGCAAAAATTCAATTTAATTCCTCCAATACTACAAACATTTTCTCAAACATCACACTTTAAAAACATAATACTTTACTTTTGTATGTTCCACAACTTGCATTAGTAATTCCAAGGATGCACTGAAGAGCTGGGTCACATTTCAGTCACCATATAACCATAATGCTGATGATCAAACTGTAAGTCAATATTTTCTCATTTTCTTGGTGCTACATATCTTTCACAGCCTACACTTCATTGTGATGTGCAGTTTCTTCTTGAAACTTTCCTGCTTCAGATTCAGCTAATATAATCCAACTACCCTTCAGTGGGTGTACAGAAAACATCACAGGCTTTTAGGCTGGAATCAAGTTCAGACAGTATGTTTGAAGGGCTTTCTGCAATTTTAGATGCTCTCCAACAGTGAGATTTTTTATGCCCTATGTAACTGCCCTTCTTTTCCTATATGTCATAGGAAAATTGTTTCCAGTTCTTTGTCTCCTCTGTCAGCAGGTCACTGAGGACAGAACTCAATCCAGACGTGATAAGGATGGGGAAGGAAATTGGCTATGTCCTTTTCAAAGTAACCACTCACCCTAACCAATTTATGAAAACCTAAATCTGGATCAATGGATTGCGGTTTGCATACTCTGCCTCCCAAACAAGTAGTGTGTGCTAACCATTGCACCATCTTGTTCAATGCAAGGTCCCTAGAGCAGAGACCAAACATTAGCTCAAATTGGAGACGGATTAGTAGCATGGAAATCAATATGTCTTACCCAAACAGCTATCTCATTTAAGACCCCAGCTCTTTAAAGGCTAATGACATCAGAGTAATTATTCTGTTCATTGCATATAACAGCATTAGAACTACAAAGAGAGAAAGAGAGAGAGAGAGAGAGAGAGAGAGAGAGAGAGAGAGAGAGATATGCACACATGCATGCCACTCTAAATGTAGTGAGAGTTGTGTACATACTTGCTCTTCTACAGTGTGTCCACACTGCTCAGACAAATCCATAATGTAAAGCACAGCTGCACGGAGGTGGGCAAGTGCAGTAACCGCCTGCATTTCTATAACATTACGTTCTTCAAGAGGATGATCCAGAATTCCAGGAGTATCAATAACTTGCCACCTCAGATACTTGTAGTCAGTGTGACCAACATACAGTGATTTAGTTGTGAAAGCATACGGCTGAACCTCCACATCGGCTCTTGTAATCTGTTAAAAACATTTAAGTTCATAGTATTTCAAACAATACATGGTCAATTTCACTACAGGTGCTATTTAATGAGTACCATTTTTTCCAAATTAAATGGAACTGTCAACACTTCAATTCAGGCACATTCAATTAATACATCATTACCACATCATCACATAGTACAGGATTTTCAAATAGTCTCCTCTTCAGGATTGAAAAGATTGTTTCTCGTTTTGTTACCTGGCTGCAGATGGTTTGCATAGGATGTTAAGATACATTTTCCATAAACTACTGAGAGAGAAGCTCTTAGAGTATGTCACATGTATGTTCTGAAAAGAATTTGACATGTTCAGTCACTGCCAAGAATGATCAAAATTAGAATGGTACATGCTAGTGTACAGCATTCATTACAGAAGAATTTTTAGTTTGATATTCACAATGATCCATTAGTAAACCATATAACAGCAAAATATGGACAGCCATAAGTCAAATACATAAGAAATGTAGTAGTATGAAAACTTCTACTTAATATGAATACTGTATTTTATGGCAAATGAGATTAATAAAATATGAGATTGATCTGAGGGCACAGTTTACTTTGTATGACATCTGCAATTCATTATAAGGTCACCTTGGCTACAGCACTTACTGCACAGATGTCATATATAGCAACCACACTTTCTTCTTGCATAATGTGTTGTTGGACTACAGGGTAGTCAGAAATAGCCTGAAAAGCTTAGGTTCCAAATTTCCTCCCAGCAACACCCTTACCAGATTTCAGACTAAAAAAAAAAAATCTGCATTTGTTTGTTCGTTTGTTCATATTTTGTGCACTGCCATACAATGCATGCAATTGCAATAAAACTTTGTCAACCAATTGCTTGCACTTGTGTGAAGGTTATAAGTGTAGTGCAATCACCTTACAGTAGGTGGCATGCGTGCCATACTGGCAAAAGCATTTGAAACAGCATATGTGCATTTATATGACCACTGTTCAGTGGTGCTCTCATTTTATTATCTGGCGACTTTAGACAAACTCTTCCAATGATACCAGCTGATGAGCTCAATGCTTGCCTCAAAGCATCACATCTTTGGAGACGTGTGAAAACTCATACTTAAGACCAATATGCACATACATTGCAGCGTGTGCATCAGCAGCCACATTTTAAAAACAGTTATTGAATAAGGGTGAAGGAAAAGTACCAGCTGATGCTACTGAAAATGTATTTCGTTTCCATTGAACTTTTGCGTCGCAGTGCCATCCGTCGAACAACTCAAACAGACAACTATCATACAGACTTTCCAAACAATATCTATTTACAAGGGAAAATACATACATACATTTATAAAACATCTATCGACAAGGAAACAGGAAGATAAATAGCTATCTATTCTTTTCACAATATTATTGTTATTTCAGCGTTTAAAAAGCTAAACAGTGAGACAATAAAGAATGTGAAAAGATCCCATCTCTTTGCCTAAATGGTTGCAGTATTTTCAGAACCTATGGTCTCAAACATCAGAGCCTCTTACAATCCAACTCACAGGGAATTATTCAAGAGAAACCATCTCTAAGTGTGAACTTAGAGAAGTATTAAGCAAAATAAAAAAGAAAATTCAAACAATCTAGAGCTGTTTAAAGATGCAAGCAAGTCATTTATAGACAGATTCATTAATTACTTAAATATGATGTGGTCAGGAGATGATATAGCTGAGAACTAGACTAAATGAACTGTTATTCCTATCTTCATAAAGGAGACGTGAACAATTATGATAGATACAGTGGAATAAGTTTATTGAATCTAGCACATAAAATTTTTGGCAACAACGTCAAAAACAAATTGTACAGACACTACGAACCCAACATAGGTGCGGAGCAAAATGTCTGTAAAGGAAGATCATGCTGTGATGGCCGTTTTTCCACTAAATTTGCTAATAGAAAAAATCTAGAAACACAAATTCCCTTTGTTAACTTCAAAAAAGCTTTTGATAAAGTTAATAAAAACAAACTGTTACATATTCTGGCAGATGATCATGTTCCCCACCATCTTATCAATAATACATGCACGATTTGTAGAATGAATTTAATCAGTGTCAAGGAAGAGGACAGATTATCACAATGGGGCAAAATACATGCAGTAGTAGCAACAGGGATATGGCCTTTCGGCATTGTTGTTTAAAATGATCCAAGCGTTGAGACAATGTCAGCAGCTTCATTCAAGTCAACAGAAACATAAAGCTAATTGGTTTACTTTTTGCATATGCATCTCCAGGGGTGGCTTGCAGCACTCTGTATACAACTGACAGGTTATATCTGAGGGAAACAGCTTGAACACCAATACAAAAAAAAAAACCTATGGCCTTCTGCGGAAAATACCCATTACAGATTACTATGTTTGAAAGATAGAATTCTAGAAAGAGTGGTCACATTCATATATTTAGTCTATGAACTAGCCTTCCTGGAAGAAACAAACCTAGCTGAAAAACCCACCAGGTATACAAAACCAAAGGGCGTTGTTAATAATGTAACAAAACCTTCGCTATTTCAGCACACGCCAGAATACGACTTTATAAAACCTTAGCAAGACCGGTGCTGTGCTATGGCAGTGAAGCCTGGGCAATTAGGGCAAGAGATTGGAAAAGACTAACAGCCTGTGAAATGAAATTCTTGATATGAACATTTGGTCAAAAAGAAATGAAGATTTGCAAATAATGTGCATTTGGTGCAATTTTTACTAACACAATTGGCCATTATCCCTCTTTATTGCCTGCAACTTGCAACATTATGGTTTACAACCTCTTTTGCGATAAAGCTTGTAACTACATACTTTCTTGGTGTTGTTGGCTCATAATAAAAATGCACATCATTGCATGAATGTGGGTTCTTCAATGAATATTCCAATTCTTTTTATAATTTGAGCAATCTAAAGAAGGTCGTAGACAGTAGACAAAGCTAGTCATCTTGCTTTGATTGTACAATTAAAATTATGATCTAGGCCATAAAAGCTTTTTTACATTAAAAAAACATCTATTTAATAAAATAAATGTGGACAAAAATTGGAGACACTCCTGGATCTTGAAAGTAAGCAAGCAAGCAAGCAATAACAATGAAACACAGAACAACAGAGTAAACACATAGTTACTGACACAATGCAGACTGGAAATTGTTCGTTTGATATTATCATCATGCAACAAGGATCTTTCAAAATTATGACTTCTATTTTTTTAAAATACATATGCTTTTTGTTTCCAAAATACACTTACCTTGTTAATAAAGCTGGATTTTCCAACGTTTGGAAAACCACAAATTATGATTGTTCTTGTAAACGGATCAATAGAAGGTAACCTTGCCAAGTGTTGTCTCACTTGTTCCAAATATTGCAGGTTTGGACCTTGTCGTTTCATAATGGTTGCCATACTAAAAGAAGAAATATAAGTTGAATTACATGTAAAACAGATGTAACACATCAATATCCCACAAACAGAAAAGAACTATAACCAAGTAACAATATAATCTTTACAATAAAGTGGAAAGTCTTATATAGCAAACTCTCGCCAATCCACCCACTGGTAGTCAGACTTCTCAGTAACCCGGCCCACATCAAGCCTCCATTCGCTGAAGCGGAAAAGAAGCAGACAAAAATGAACTCTTGTGCACAGCGATGTTTTTAGTTACACTGTTAAACAATGCTATACAAGTTTGAACCTTTCAGAATCATGGCTTCTGAAAGAAAACACATTACACTACACCTCAAGCAGAAACTCAATTAGAGATAAGTAGAACTGAGATTCTTCGCAGAAAGACATTGCTGTTGAGTACAATGTTGGACGAGCAACTATTTATGACAAAATTTAACAGACGAAGAGATAATCAAAATCTTAAAGGAAAGTTATGAGGAAGAGAACACAGGAGGATAGAACATGAAGATATCTCACATTGCTGGTGCTGAAGCTGCAGACATCTTAAGCACATTATCCAACACTCAGAAACATACAATACCAATGTAATGCTTGTAAAACCATTATGTGATAAAGCATAATACCATCACATTTCATCATTGTGACAACTAAAAATTCGGGACATTTTTCATAATGAATGATACTACAGTATATGTGCACACTCAAGGACTAAATTTTACATGAAAATGAATATCTTTCGATTTAATAAAGTATAATCCCTATGTGTCTACACTACATTTAAGAAACATTAAAAAATCTGGTACTTCTGCTAATACAGCGCCAATATGTGCAAGGAATCACCAGATTAGTAAGAATCTACACAATTTCGAATAAAGAACTAATTCTGCACTACCTGGCCCAGTAGTGATGAAGTGTACTTCACATATCCCTTTTACTAACATACTGGAGAGTGAAACTGTGTTTACAAGTGCACTGAAAACACTAAATGTGAGTGGTTTTATTGCTAAAAGTTAATGACTGATGTCTTAGAAACATGTACAATCGACCCTTCAATTCATATCAATAGCATTTTGCACTTTCAGTTCCTGTTCCCAACCTATATGAAGTGATTCTTTATATGATATCAAATTAACAAATAATTAATAAATAATAAATAATTAATAAATAAATGACATTGGAATGTTTAACTTATAAATTCTCTATGACTGAAGATGGTCTGATTTATAGTAGCTACAAGAACTTGATAGAAAGGAAAAAAAATCCTCTATTAAAGAGTATGAGCTGTGTCTAAAAACGACCTGTATTATAAAGTTCTGACGTCAAATTAGAAGGATGGCAGCCATTTTACCACAATAAATTCCAGCTCTCTAAAGTACTGGAGGGGACTAGGAAATGCTGTTAAGGTCCTAGACCCAATGAAGGGAAACTCCTGATCTACACCTCCATGCGGTAGAGAATGGGAAACCTCACTTCATGTGATGGCTAACGTAGACAGGGACCGAGGGATGACCGGGATAAGTCATCACCCAGCATTCGCTGGACAGGAATGAGGAAATGAGAAATCGTCTCCAAAGGCAGAAGAACCAGGTGATGGTCAACGGCATAGGACGTGGAAGGCAATGGGGAAACCACCACATTAAAGAACTACGGTTATCCCAAGTATCAGCAGTAAACCATGTCAGTATCTTCCGTAAAATTTTTCAGAGATAAAATAGTCCCCCAATCGGATCTCTGGGTGGGGACTGCAAAGGATACAGACAATGTGAAGGAAAAGAATTTCAATTTTAACATAGCCACTTGGAATGTGAGAACACTGGAATGACTGGAAATCGATATCCTAGGCATATCGGAGATGAGATGGCCCCAGCCAGGTGATTTCTGGTCTGGAGAATACAGTCATTCATTCACACCGTAACTGACCAAGATAGACCAGGAATGGGAGGAGTTGGAATAATTTTGAGGAAAAACTATGGCTCATGTGTCAAGGGAAATGTGCAATATAGCTCTCGAATAATACCAGTCAAACTTGAAACTAAACCAAAGGACACTGTGATAATACAAATATACATGCCCACATCCAAAGAAGAAGATGCAGTCATTGACGAAATATATAAAGAAATAAGTAATGTGATGAGAAATGTTAAGGAAGATGAAAACCTGATTGCCATGGGGGACTGGAACATGATTGTGGGTGAAGAACCGGAGGAAGGAATTGTTGGCAAATATGGACTTGGAAGAAGGAATGAAGGAGGAGATTGGCTTATCGAGTTCTGCTCAAGGAACCAATTAGTTGTTGCAAACACACTTTTCCAACATCACAAACGAAGAAGATACACATGGAAGGCCCCTGCAGACCTGAGGAGACAACACATTGATTACATTCTAGTGAAAGCATGTTTTAGGTACCAGCTAAAAGATTGCAGGTGCTATCCATCTACAGACATAGGCAGTGATCTCAACCTGGTCCTGATGAAAAGTTCATTGAGATTCAAACGTTTGAAGAAGAAGCCAGTAAAACAAACCGGAACTAGAAAAATTGAAAACTGAGAGACTGGCAAAGCGCTATGCTCCTGAAACAGATAACCTAGCTAAGATTTTTCAACATGTTGGAGTAAATGAAGAGTGGGATCAAATTAAATCTGGTATATATAGAGCAGCGGAAAAGATAGTTGGAAGAACTGAACCCAAAAACAAGAGGAAATACATTACAGCAGATATTATTGAGCTTATAGAAAACAGGAGATTATACAAAAATGCAACTGATGAACAAGGAAAAGTTGAATACAGAAGACTAAGGAATTTAGTTAATAGAAAAGCTAGGAAAGCAAAAGAAAATTTTCTTGAAGAAATGTGCAGAGAAGTGGAAGAAAATATGCAAAACGGAAGAACTGGTTTACCCTACAGAACAGTAAATCAATTTTTTAACAAACGTAAAACAACACTCTCAGGCACAATAAAAAATAAAGAGGGGATAATGCTGTTTGGTGAAGACATGGTGAAAAGATGGAAAGAATACATAGAGGAGTTGTATGCTGGAACACCTCTTTCGGAGGAAGTAATAGGAAGAGAAGAGCAAGTAGACGAAGACAAGAGAGATAAGATCCTGCAAGAAGAATTTGACAGAGCTCTAAAAGAACTACAGGACAACAAAGCAACAGGTATTGATGACATCGCTGCAGAACTAATAAAGAATGCTCGTGACAGCATGAAAATGATGCTGCTTAAACTTATTAGGTCCATCTATAACACAGGAGATATACTGACAAACTTCCAGAAATGTATCATTGTTCCTATACCAAAGAAGGCAGCAGCTACAAAATGCAAACAGTACCGAACTCTAAGCCTAACATCACATGCATCAAAAATTCTCACAAAAATAGTTCTGAAGAGAATTGAAAAAAAGGTGGAAGATATGCTGAGTGAAGACCAGTTTGGCTTCAGAAGAGGACTGGGTAAAAGAGAGGCGATTCTGGCACAGACTCATTATTGAAAAGCAATTACAGAAAAATTAACCAACTTATATTGCCTTTGTAGACATGGAAAAGGCATTTGATAATGTTATCTGGCAAGAGATGTTCAGAGTGCTGAGGAAAAGTGGAATAAAGTACAAAGACATCCGTGTGATACTCAGCTTCTATAAGAATGAGGTGGCAGTGATTAGGAACTGTCATCATGAACAAGAAGCAAATATTAGAAAAGGGGTAAGGCAAGGATGTGCTCTCCCTCCTCTTATATTCAATGCTTACATCCAGGAAGCTATAAACCAAGTTTGAGAAACTACTGAGGTAGGGATCAAAATTATTGGGCAGAAGATAGACATCTACATTATGCAGATGATATTGCTATAGTCACAGAGACAAAAGAAGATCTAGAGGATGTCCTCAAAACAATGAAAAAATCTATGCCATCAGTATGGAATGAGAATAAACAAGAAAAAGACTAAAGTGATGGTATGCAGTACAGGAGCAGAATACGAACCTTTGAGAATAAGAATTGGAAGAGAGGAGCTGGAAGTGATAGAGGAATTTACTTACCTGGGAAGCAAAATCACAAGAGATGGTAGAAGCCAGAAAGAAATTACAACCAGAATACAAAAGGCCAAAATTGCATTTAATCAGAGAAGGAACTTACCCACCAGCAACAACATCAGTCTGAAAATAAGGAAATGTATCATGAAAGGTTTCGTTTGAAGTGTGGCCCTATACGGATGTGAAACTTGGACGATTGGAAGAGAAGAGAGAAGACGGCTAGAGGCCCTGCAGATGTGGTGCTATAGAAGGATGATGAAGACCAGCTGAAGAGAGAAAGCAACAAACGAAGAGGTGCTTAGAAGAGTACAGCAAACTATATCTCTGTGGAGGCACATACAAACAAGAAGAGACAAACTTGTAGGCCACATCCTACAACACAACAACATCATTCGAACAATAGCAGAAGGAGCTACTGAGGGAAGGAATCGGCGGGGCCGACACATATCCATCCGCACATATCCAGACACAAGAAGACATATATAAAAGCAAAGAGTTTGGGCAGAGATGTCAGTCGAGGCGGAAGTACAGAGGCAAAGATGATGATGAATGACTGGTGAGGTATGAGTGGTGGCAACTTGAAATTAGCGGAGGTTGAGGTCTGGTGGGTAACGGGAAGAGAGGATATATTGAAGGGCAAGTTCCCATCTCTGGAGTTCTGATAGGTTGGTGTTAGTGGGAAGTATCCAGATAACCCGGACAGTGTAACACTTTGCCAAGATGTGCTGGCCGTGCATCAAGGCATGTTTAGCCACGGGGTGATCCCCATTACCGACAATCACTGTCTGCCTGTGTCCATTCATGCGAATGGACAGTTTGTTGCTGGTCATTCCCACATAGAAAGCTTCGCAGTGTAGGCAGGTCAGTTGGTAAATCACGTGGGTGCTTTCACAGGTGGCTCTGTCTTTGATCATGTACACCTTCACCTTCAGGGTGACAGGACTGGAGTAGGTGGTGGTGGTGGGAGGGTGCATGGGGCAGGTTTTACACTGGGGCTGGTTACAAGGGTAGGAGCCAGAGGGTAGGGAAAGTGGTTTGGGGATTTCAAAGGGATGAACTAAAAGGTTACGAAGGTTAGGTGGACGGCGGAAAGACACTCTTGGTGGAGTGGGGAGGATTTCATGAAGGATGATCTCATTTCAGGGCAGAATTTGAGGAAGTCGTATCCCTGCTGGAGAGCCACATTCAGAGAGTGATCCAGTCCCGGAAAGTATCCTGTCACAAGTGGGGCACTTCTGCGGTTCTTCTGTGGGAGGTTCTGGGTTTGAGGGGATGAGGGAGTGGCTCTACTTATTTGCTTCTGTACCAGGTCGGGAGGGTAGTTGCGGGATGCGAAACCTGTTTTCAGGTTGTTGGTGTAATGGTTCAGGAATTCAGGACTGGAGCAGATTCGTTTACCACGAAGACCTAGGGTGTAGGGAAGGGACCGTTTGATATGGAATGGGTGGCAGCTGTCATAATGGAGGTACGGTGGCTTCTTGGTGGGTTTGATGCTGACGGACGTGTGAAGCTGACCATTGGACAGATGGAGGTCAATGTCAAGGAAAGTGGCATGGGATTTGGAGTAGGACCAGGTGAATCTGATGGAACCAAAGGAGTTGAGGTTGGAGAGGAAATTCTGGAGTTCTTCTTCACTGTGAGTCCAGATCATGAAGATGTCATCAATAAATCTGTACCAAACTTTAGGTTGGCAGGCCTGGGTAACCAAGAAGGTTTCCTCTAAGTGGCCCATAAATAGGTTGGCGTATGAGGGGGCCATCCTGGTACCCATGGCTGTTCCCTTTAATTGTTGGTATGTCTGGCCTTCGAAAGTGAAGAAGTTGTGAGTCAGGATGAAGCTGGCTGAGGTAATGAGGAAAGAGGTTTTAGGGAGGGTGGCAGGTGATCGGCGTGAAAGGAAGTGCTCCATCGCAGCGAGGCCCTGGACGTGCGGAATATTTGTGTATAAGGAAGTGCCATCAATGGTTACAAGGATGGTTTCCGGGGGTAACAGATTGGGTAAGGATTCCAGGTGTTCGAGAAAGTGGTTGGTGTCTTTGATGAAGGATGGGAGCCTCCATGCATTGGGTTGTTGAAGGTGTTGACCTACGTAGACAGAGATACGTTCTGTGGAGGCTTGGTAACCAGCTATAATGGGGCGGCCGGGATGATTGGGTTTATGAATTTTAGGAAGTAGGTAGAAGGTAGGGGCGCAGGGTGTCGGTGGGGTCGGGAGGTTGATGGAGTCAGGTGAAAGGTTTTGTAGGGGGCCTAAGGTTCTGAGGATTCCTTGAAGCTCGGCCTGGACATCAGGAATGGGATTACCTTGGCAAACTTTGTATGTAGTGTTGTCTGAAAGCTGACACAGTCCCTCAGCCAATATATAGATGAGGTGACTTACCGAACGAAAGGGCTGGCAGGTCGATAGACACACAAACTAACACAAACATACACACAAAATTCAAGCTTTCGCAACAAACTGTTGCCTCATCAGGAAAGAGGGAAGGAGAGGGGAAGACGAAAGGAAGTGGGTTTTAAGGGAGAGGGTAAGGAGACATTCCAATCCCGGGAGCGGAAAGACTTACCTTAGGGGGAAAAAAAGGACTAAGGTAAGTCTTTCCGCTCCCGGGATTGGAATGACTCCTTACCCTCTCCCTTAAAACCCACATCCTTTCGTCTTTCCCTCTTTCCTGATGAGGCAACAGTTTGTTGCGAAAGCTTGAATTTCATGTGTATGTTTGTGTTTGTTTGTGTGTCTATCGACCTGCCAGCACTTTCGTTCGGTAAGTCACATCATCTGTGTTTTTAGATATATTTTTCCCACGTGGAATGTTTCCCTCTATTATATATATGACACACACACACACACACACACACACACACACACACACACACTATTTTCGCAATCTTTTAAAAATTTAGAGGGGCGGCTCTAGCTTGATCTAGTTTTGATGTCTCACAGATTGACCGCGACCAGGAACTGCATGCAATCGCTAACCAAGAGGCCACTGCCTAGCGAAATCATTACAGAAGACGAACAGGAACAGGCAGACAGAGTCAATGCTCCTGCACCGGCACCCCCAATTAATCCCCTCCGTTGTCACACCGTCGTGTCGGCAACAATTAAATTAAACTATGCAAGCTTTTATAATAAAGGGAAACATTCCACGTAGGAAAAATATATCTAAAAACAAAGATGATGTGACTTACCAAATGAAAGTGCTGGCAGGTCGACAGACACACAAACAAACACAAACATACACACAAAATTCAAGCTTTCGCAACAAACTGTTGCCTCATCAGGAAAGAGGGAAGGAGAGGGAAAGACGAAAGGATGTGGGTTTTAAGGGAGAGGCTAAGGAGTCATTCCAATCCCGGGAGTGGAAAGACTTACCTTAGGGGGGAAAAAAGGAAAAAAGGACGGGTATACACTCGCGCGCACACACACGCGCACACACACACACACACACACACACACACACACACACACACACACACACACACACATATCCATCCACACATATACAGACACAAGCAGACGTATTTATACGTCTGCTTGTGTCTGTATATGTGTGGATGGATATGTGTGTGTGTGCGCGAGTGTATACCCGTCCTTTTTTCCACACATATACAGACACAAACAGACGTATTTATATGTCTGCTTGTGTCTGTATATGTGTGGATGGATATGTGTGTGTGTGTGTGTGTGTGTGTGTGTGTGTGTGTGTGTGTGTGTGTGTGTGTGCGCGCGCGCGAGTGTATACCCGTCCTTTTTTCCTTTTTTTTTCCCCCCCTAAGGTAAGTCTTTCCACTCCCGGGATTGGAATGACTCCTTACCCTCTCCCTTAAAACCCACATCCTTTCGTCTTTCCCTCTCCTTCCCTCTTTCCTGATGAGGCAACAGTTTGTTGCGAAAGCGTGAATTTTGTGTGTATGTTTGTGTGTCTGTCGACCTGCCAGAACTTTCATTTGGTAAGTCACATCATCTTTTTGTTTTAGATATATGCAAGCTTTTACTCGCACATGCACTGTATCAGTTTAGCTTTCTATTTACTTGTACACAGTTGAACGTGTTTACGACCTGAAGTGTGTAACATGTTGTGCACCATGCCGCCTGAAAAAGAAACGCCAGTTCATGGATAGCTGACCATCCTGGAACATTTACATGTGACAGAGTTGTTTTATCTTGTTGAGTTTGTGAGAGAAACATTAAATGCAAACAAAAGTTTCAAATAGGCCAGCATGTCCAGACAAGTCTTCATATTGCAGGAATGCAGATGAATGGATCACGACAACTTCTGACAACAGCAAGTTGCAATAGCAGGGATTTGTCCAAAGTCAACCAAAAGAGTTGCTTTAACATGGATCTACATGAAGTGTTCACTGCCAGCAATATTCCTCTTCACAAACTTACAATTCCTATCCTCAAAGGCTTCCTGCACGAATATTGCTTAAATCCAAATATACCAGATGAATCAACATTGTGTAAAAATTACATACGAACAACGTACGTAAATATTCTAGAAGAAATACACAATGAACTCCTGGATGGCATTATCTGGATTTCAGTTGACAAAACTACAGACACCTGGCCTGTTAAATTGGAACTTTAATTATTGGTGTTTTAAAAGAAGAGCCTCCTTCTTCCTATTTAGCAGCCAGTAAAGAACTTGAAAAAGTAGATGATTCTATGATCACTAGATTTGTGATAAAGGGTATTAGAAAAATATTTCCAGAATCTTCTGCAAATGAAAGGGTGTTTGCGTTTATTTCAGATCCTGCGCCCTACATGATCAAAGCAGGAAAAGCCCTCCCCTCCGAGTGTTTTATCCCAATTTGATTCATGTGACATGCTTTGCTCATGGAGTACATCGCCTTGCTGAAGAAGTACATTCCACATTTGTAAATGTAAATAAACTGATTTCCTCCACAAAGAAAGTATCTTTAAAAGTTCCTGCTCACACCAAGACCTACAAAGAAAATCTACTAAATGTGCCTTTACCTCCTGAACCAGTAGTAATCTGTTGGGGTATGTGGGTCGAAGCTGTATTGTTTTACAAATGAACATTTTGAGGGCATTAGAGGAGTAGTAAACAATTTCAATAGTGCACAGGCTTTGGGAGTTTGCCAGTGCAAGGTGGTTTTTAATGATTCTGGTACTGAAAAAGATACTGCTGTGTTTAGCACTCATTTTTCCATATAACTGCAAGTGTTACAAAGCTTGAAACTCAAGGTTTGGCATTGAATGAATCTATTCAGTTAATGAATAAAACTATTGTAGTGAACTCCCCATTGCCGGAGATATTCCCAAGAAAACTTAAAGAAAAATTTGAAAACGTTTTAAATAATAATTGGCGGCACTCTTCCTCATAACAGATATGCACAGGTTCACAAATTTGAGGTATAATGCCTGCAGTAACTGTTTTTTATTATTATTATTATTATTATTATTATTATTCGATCCTGCATATTTCGATACTTTTCATGCATTTTTAAGTATTTTTCATGCATATTTGCATGCAAATTTTAAGTTTTTTTTTTTTTTTTATAATGCATATAAACCAGTCTCTACTAATAACACATACATACCCTGTAAATTAACTTGTTACACATCATTCGATAAAAGAATCATCCAAATGATCTATGGAACATGTAACTGACTGACTAAAAGAAGAATGTTGGAAATCTGACAGGTACACATCACATTGTAACGGACAAAAATCTTTCCTTGCAAATCAATACAGCTTGGGGTAATTTTAATTATATAATACTTGAGATACTTCTGAGGAAAGAAGAAAGATTAGAATTTCACAACCCATTGACAATGAAGTCACAAGAAACAAAGTACAAGCTAAGTTTGGGGTGGGGAATCAGCTAGAACTTTTTCAAAGGAAATTACATAACTTAAGGAAATCATATAAAACCTAAATCAAATGTTCAAATCGAGATTTGAACTGCCATCACCCCAAATTCCAGTCCAGCACCTTACCTAATGCGCCACCATTCTACATACAAGATATTTTTGAGTAGCTGCCTGTATATCCATAATCACGGAATGTGAGATGTAGTTTCTTCCCTCCATTTGAGGAGTAAAGTTAGGTTCAAATGGTAAAATTGTTATTGCATATGTTACATAACTGGATAATCAGAAATGATCAATACCGATTTTCTGACTCTCAACCAAACGGTTACCTTCCACCCAAAACTTGACCTCAGACTAGGCTACAGATTGGTGTCATTACAACCTACATTGCAAAAACTAATGCAGGCACAAAAGAGCATCACAAGGGTTTGGTTCTCTTTCTGCTTGCAAATGCCAAATCATTAAGTTACGAGATGAAGCCAACATCCAATACTGAAAGGTTCAGTTCAGCTGCATAAGAAAGAAGACAGTATACCGCTATAGTGCCTCTGCACAACCAGTATGCTAGACATCAACAAAGTTGCCTCAGTCAGAATATAAAAAGAGAATAAGATATTTGAAAATATGTACATATAAATGTTACTACGGTTCCAATTTTGTGTGATACAGAACAACAACTCTTGACACCAAGCCCACTTGTTACATTATATTGTAATATTGTAACTTTTTAAATTTCAAGTAGGAATCTACTGTTATTTTGTATGGCATACCTTTGTCTCTCTCTCTCTCTCTCTCTCTCTCTCTCTCTCTCTAGCTCACCGGAGTACATTGAACTTATTGCTCATGAAAATGGTAAAAATTCATAAGCCTTACCGTCCCAATGCTGCACGTTTCAGTTGCTTACATCTGTATAGCGAGTCACCAAATTTTAGCAGGCGTACATAATCCTTTGCAACACTGGAAAAAATAGAAACTTTTGTACTGAATGCAGGCATCCAAGTAGTTACGTAAAAACGAAAAATTAAAGCATCTGTTTGGAAGCCTATTAGCATACATTTACTAACCCACAATGTTCGAAACCATTTAAAACTGATTAAAATTCACCACTGTCAAAGGAACCAAACAAACAAAATGTTCATATTCTAAACAAAATAAGTAGGTGCAAACTCTTTAGATAATACATCTTCACACACGTATCGCCTACAATTCACATATGACAATGAGTGAGGACGGATGAGGAGTGCATGCAACATGTTAATGGAGAGCGAGAGTGAGCTATGGAACTCAAGTGCAGAGAAGAAATAAACTAAGGGGGGGGGGGGGGGGGGGGACTCTCCTTAACATCCAAAAATTTAAAAAAACCATAAGTGTGGGTACAAGGAAGTTTTGAGTGCCAAGGCCTGGAGGAATTAGGGGCTATGATTTTACCAAAGCGGCAATACAGACATTTGGATGGGTATTTTGGTGGAAGCAAATCTCCCCTGCATACTTTCCTCTCACTGACAAGAAGGGAAAATAATGAGTCTGGGAAGAACAATCATCACAAATGGCAAACAGCAAGCTGAGGCCAATGAAGACAAGTAACAGTGTGCTTTAGGGTGATCTGTCGAGTTGGTGTTTCCATCTTATGAATGAAATGGAAACAACAACTTGGCATAAAACCTGTAAGTACACTATTAAATGATCATAGTGAAAATGCTTGACAGATAAAATAAAGCCAACTATTTAACTGTGACTTATGTAATTCTAATTACATGGATGGAAGGAAGTGACCTTTACAATAGGCCATGAAGGGACCTCTCATACACTCAATATTTATTGTACAATACTCAGTACTGCACAATAATATTGACTAGCAAAGAGCAGTTCATGCAATATATTGAAGGTGAGTGCAGAGCTTTAAAATATTTACGCTCACTCCATACACTGTACTTTGCAAAGGTGGTATTCTGCGATAAGAGAGAGTTCCCGTCGAGACTTCAAGATATACGGACATGAACAACTGATATGGATATTAATACATCATGAAAGACAGATGAACGAAATCATCTGTTGAAGTGCATTTAGGTGAGTAGTTTGATTACATATTTAATAGATCTTCAGTAATTGGGTATAGAAACATTCAACTAAATCCTTTAAGTGCAGGGGAAAGGCACTACCACTGCTTCTTTGCTCATTTCAGAAGCCTCAATTATTTATAGCAGAAATAAATACCTACTTACCCAACCACTCACCCACCCTCTACAATGGCGTATCTTACTTTCTTCAGGTTTACTGATCACTTCCCGCATTGTGGAAAGTGAAATCTGACAAGTACATGAACAGACTCAGAAAATGCTGCAAGTTCTCTTAGCACCTTGTAGTATGGTCATGTGTTTTTCAGCCTATTAGTGTGACTGTGTGTAGAACACCTTCCAAGCCACTTTTTCACCCATTGTCACTTCCCTTTGTTTTTCTTTTTGCAGCATTTAGTGATTGCAATTGCAATACACACAAATTCCAAACTGCCAAGTGCCGACAAGTTTGCTACAAATGCAGAGTTCTAACTGATGCACCCCAAGCAAAAATAACGTGCCATAGTATCGTACCTTTTTGGCCTCCCACCTTCTGACAATGTGTTGACAAAGTACTATTGTTCAATAAATATTAAGCATGTGAGGGCCCCTTTATCATCTGACAATTACCGCCTTAGAAAAGAGGACTCACCAGTTGCAAATCCTATCTATCTTTTCCAGTGATGTCTCCTATTTGCTGACAAGAGAGCATCCTTTACATTTCTACAAAGACCAGGCATCAATAAGAGGGCAAATTTAAATTCAAAAGTGTGTGGCCAACTCATCTTTTTTCATTAAGTACAAGAGAATAGGCAAAGGAAGAAACAGCACTGGTGAGGGAAAAGCACAAGTTAGGGGAGACAGGTGCACCTGTACGAATATAGTACTGGTATTAATGTTTCTGCTTGACTATCAGGCATCTCCATTATATAGCACATACCGGTATACTCTTAGTGTGTAATTCTATAAAAGAAATTTTTGCTGATCTATTTGTTTTCACTTCTTATTCTCATTACTCTTTTAATTGTCTCACCTCACAAGTTATTCTAGGAAATTATAAATAAAAGCTAATCTTACTTGTCAATAAGATGACGCGCCATATTCAGCTGACCCAGCGCCAATTTGTAATGATCTTTGTCATAGAGAACATTCATAAGATCAGCATAAAAAGGATGAATATCCTGAAAAATAAAACAAAAACAACTAACTGATAAAGATACAGGTCTGCAAAATTTTACATGTTATGGTGCTGGAATAGATCTCCCAACAAAGCAACAGTATTTAATACAGTATAAAAAAACAATGAGCGGGCTGAATGTAGCTCACATTTATGTCTCAGTGCTGAATGTGAGATGATGCATAAAAAACTACTTAGGATCATCCTGGAAAGAACTGATGTAATGCACAGCTAATGACCATTTACAACTGACTAACTCATTTCATTCCAAAAAGAAGTGCATATTCAACATAGCAGATCCTCCTAGACTGAATGATTTTGGGCAGTACTTATAATGTGCATTCTCATCCAATGCATTATGGGAAATACACCAGTTTTATTGCAAACCATGACAAAAATATTACATATCACCAATGAAGAATAACATGGCAAAAATATTACTTAACACCAGTGAAGAATAACACAAATATTGGGCAAGTCAAAAAATAGCAGACTCTCATGTTTTCCCCCTGACGGCTTTCCTGTAGATCATAGCTCCACTTGCAGGAGATACCAAAGAACATTACATGCCACGTGCTGCAAATGGGCTTCAATATAGCTGACAATCACAGAAACTACGCAATATATATTACTTATATCAAACACAGACTTGAACCCTGTTTCTACCATTAGAAACCATGCATCCCAATATCACATAATCATTTAGCTTTGACAATTTATTTAAATCTGTAGTAGATCTTTACCATGTACAGAATAATTTACAGGATAAATTAAATAATAATAGGCGCTACCCAAAATATCCGAGAATTTCACTGTAAAAATTGGTAAACTGTACTGATGTCCTCTGTCATCTATAGTAGTCATCTCGGGCATGTATGCAATGATCTCAGTATTGTTTGCATTTTTGGAAGCACTCCTGGAAACCAGTAGAGTGAAGGGTGTGCAGGACTCATTGTGATTCCACTTGGATGTCTTCAGTTGAGTCAAAATGTCGTCCTTTCAAGGCAATTTTCATCTTTGGGAACAGGCGGAAGTCTCACAGGACTAGGTCTGGAGGAACTACTTCACAATGAACAAAGTGTGCGCAAGTGAATTGTCACTGTATAACCAACCAGCCTTTCTTTTTCCACAACTCCAGCCATTTGCACAAAACATTTTCCCTGAGTCGCTTCAAAACTGCGCAGTAAAACTACCCATCAGCAGTCTGACCAAGTGGAACAAACTCTTTATGCACTGTTCCCCAAATGTTGAAAAAAATGATCAACACTGACATGTTGCTGCAAAGTTTTTTGTGGTTTTAGGGCGCACAACTTCAACGGTCATTAGCGCCCAGACTACGTTAGGAATGCACCGCGAGTCACAAGTTTAAAACAGCAACAAAACGGAAAACACGATAAAGACAGACTGACAGGCATAGGATTAAAAAACAGCATAATCAAATGTCCTTAGAGAGGGTTGTCAAGTTGATAAAATGAAGAACGCGAGCAGCAGCTCGTGGGTCATCCGCTAAAATGGCATCTAGAGTACATGGCAGGCCAAGATCAAGACGCAGTGTGTTAAAATCCGGACAGGACGTTAAAATGTGGCGGACCGTCAGCAATTGCCCACATGGGCAGAACGGCGCTGGCGCAGCCGTCAGCAGATGGCGATGGCTGAACCGGCAGTGTCAAATTCGTAACCAGGCCAAAACTACCTCCTCCCGCCGAGAAGGGCGTGAGGACGACGTCCAAGCCGCGGGAAGAGGTTTCAAGGCCCGAAGCTTGTTGTCTGTAAGTGCAGCCCACTCAGCATGCCACAGCGATAAAATGCGCTGACAAATGACCCTGCTACAATCTGACGAAGGGACACAACAAGAAGCTGTCCGAGGCTGGAGGACCACAGCCTTGGCCGCGGCATCTGCAGCTTCGTTCCCAGGGATACCGACATGGCCAGGAACCCACATAAAGCTAACCAGAGAACCGACGTCCACCAGCTGCTGAAGAGAGCATTGGATCCGGTGCACGAAAGGGTGAATCGGGTACGGATCACTGAGGCTCTGGATGGCGCTTAGGGAATCGGAGCAGATGACATAAGCAGAATGTCGGTGGCGGCAGATGTAAAGAACAGCCTGGTAGAGGGCAGAGCGCTCAGCTGTGAAAACCGAACAATGGCCATGGAGCCGGTATTTGAAACTTTGTGCCCTGACAATAAAAGAACACCCGACCCCGTCATTGGTCTTAGAGCCATCTGTATAAATGAAGGTCATATTAATGAACTTTGAATGAAGTTCGACGAAACGGGAGTGGTAGACCGAACCGGGGGTAACCTCCTTTGGGAGCGAGCTGAGGTCAAGGTGAACGTGAACCTGAGCCTGGAGCCAAGGTGGCGTGTGGCTCTCACCCACTCGAAAGGTTGCAGGGAGTGAAAAATTAAGGTGTTGAAGGAGGCGATGAAAGCGAACTCCAGGGGGTAGCAGGGCAGAGACATACAACCCGTATTGACGGTCTAGAGAGTCGTCAAAAAAGGAACGATAAGACGGGTGGTCGGGCATTGCCAGTAGCCGACAGGCATACCGACAAAGCAGTATATCGCGTCGGTAGGTGAGTGGCAATTCACCAGCGTCAGCATGAAGACTCAACGGGACTAGTATAAAACGCTTCGATTGCAAGTCGTAAACCCCAATGTTGTATGGAGTTGAGGCGGCGTAAGATGGATGGCCGTGCAGAGGAGTATACAAAGCTCCCATAATCCAGCTTGGAGCGGACGATCGACCGATATAGGCGAAGTAGGACGGTTCGTTCCGCTCCCCACGACATACCACTGAGAACACGGAGGACATTTAGAGAACGGGTACAACGGGCAGCCAAATATGACACATGTGGAGACCAGCTAAGTTTCCTGTCAAATGTAAGACCTAAAAATTTTGTTGTCTCCACGATTGGGAGGGCAAAGGGACCGAGTCGTAAGGACGGTGGGAGAAACTCTTTGTAGCGCCAGAAGTTAATACAGACCGTCTTCTCGGCAGAAAAACGGAAGCCATTGGCGACACTCCAGGAGTAAAGATGCTCAAGAGAACGCTGAAGACAGCGCTCCAGGAAACATGTACGCTGCGCGCTGCAATAGATGGTAAAATCGTCCACGAAAAGGGAGCCTGATACATCAGCTGGGAGGCAATCCATTATTGGATTGATCGCTATGGCGAAGAGAGCGACGCTCAAAACTGAGCCCTGTGGCACCCCATTCTCCTGGCGAAAGGACAGAACCCACACGTACCCTGAACTGTCGATCCATTAAAAAGGAACGAATAAAAAGAGGGAGGCGACCGCGAAGGCCCCATGTAGGCATGGTGCGGAGAATGCCCGCCCTCCAACAGGTGTCGTAAGCCTTCTCCAAATCAAAGAACACAGCCGCGGTCGGGCGCTTCCGCAAAAAGTTATTCATAATGAAGGTTGACAAGGTAACCAGATGGTCAACAGCAGAGCGGCGCCTACGAAATCCACATTGTACATTGGTAAGTAGGCGTCGAGACTCGAGCAGCCAAACCAAACGAGAGTTAACCATTCGCTCCATCACTTTACAGACACAGCTGGTAAGCGAGATGGGTCGATAACTGGAAGGCAAGTGCTTGTCCTTCCCCGGCTTAGGGATCGGGACAACAATAGACGCGCGCCAGCATGCGGGAACATGTCCCTCAATCCAGATGCGATTGTAAGTACGAAGAATAAAACCTTTACCCGCAGCCTCCTCTGCCTGTTTGCGGGGGAGGAAGGCAGGGTGGTAATGAGCGGAGCTCGAAACCTCTGCGAAAAAGCGGCCGAAGGCATTGGAGACATCCTCAGGGGCCACAAGGACATCATTAGCGACCGTCAAGCCAGAAACTGGTAAGTGGACCTTAGTGCCAGATAGCCGGCGCAGGCTACCCCAGACAACAGAAGAAGGAGTAAAACTGTTGAAGGTGCTTGTGAAAGCAGCCCAGCTGGCTTTCTTGCTTTCTTTAATAATACGACGACACTGTGCACGTAATCGTTTATAATTGATACAATTCGCCACTGTAGGGTGGCGTTTAAAGGTGCGTAAAGCACGTCGACGAGCACGTAAAGCGTCTCTACATGCTGAGGTCCACCAGGGGACCGGTACGCGACGTGGAGAAGAAGTAGGGCGAGGGATGGAATATTCAGCAGCAGTGAGAATGACTTCCGTGAGGTGTGTGACCTGACGATCGCAGCTTGTCAAGGTTTGATCCTGAAAGGTCGCCCTGGAAGAGAAGAGCCACCAGTCTGCTTTGGAGATGGTACAACTAGATGAGCATGGAGAGGGGGTATGCTGCAGGAGATGGATAACACACGGGAAGTGGTCGCTCGAATATGTATCAGAAAGTGCATACCACTCAAACCGGCGTGCAAGTTGGGTAATACATATAGAGAGGTCTAAATGGGAATAGGTGTGAGATGCGTCCGAAAGAAAAGTAGGGTCGCCAGTATTGAGGCAGACAAGATTGAGCTGGTTGAAAAGGTCTGCTAACAGGGAGCCCCTCGGGCAGGATGCTGGAGAGCCCCAAAGGCGATGGTGGGCATTGAAGTCTCCAGTTAACAAAAATGGTGCAGGTAGCTGAGCAATAATTTGCATCATGTCTGCCCTGGTAACGGCAGACGACGATGGAGTGTAAACGGTACAAATGGAAAATGTAAAAGTGGCGAGAGTAATTCGGATGGCAACTGCCTGCAGGCCGGTGTGCAACGTGATGGGATCGTAGTAAATATCATCCCGGACCAGCAACATAACCCCTCCATGAGCCGGGATACATACCACAGAGGGTAGCTCAAAACGCACAGAGGTGTATTGTGCCAAGGCAATTTGATCGCATGGGCGTAGCTTTGTTTCCCGGAGGGCTACGACGAGCGGACAGTGCAAGCGGAGCAGCAACTTCAAGTCCTCTCGGTTGGAGCGAATGCTGCGAATATTCCAGTGAATAAGTGCCATCGTAAGAAGAAAAGGAAGATGAAAGAAGGGGTCACCTCGAAGGCCGCTGAGGGCCTGGATTCGAGGGAGCACTGCCGCCACTATCAGTAGGCGGACAGTCATCGTCCATTGGTTCTATAGGTTCATCGGCCATCTTGGTAAGATGGTCGGGAGGGGGAGCTTCCTCCGCCGGTGAACGGCCAGATGTTCGGCTACCAGCGGTGCGGCCAGGCCAAACGGATGACGGCCTGGGGCGGCAACCGCTGGGTGGTGCAGGAGAAGAAATTCGCCGTGGCGGAGAAGGAGAACTGTGCTTCCTATGAGCCTTCTTGGAAGGTTGTTTGGTGGAAGTACCAGTCGATGGCTGGGAGGTCGAGGTACGTAGGAAGTCTGCACGGGACGGTTCCTTCTTGAAGGCCAGTGCATCTGACTTCTGGGTCTTCGTCTTAGCAGAAGCTGATGAAGGGGCTGGTGTCTGTGGGGTGATGGGAGGAAGAGGAGACGTCGACCGCGCGATCTTAGCACTGGCCGAACGGACGACCGTGGTGCTGAAGGTCAGATCGCATGTCTGGGTTGCCACCTCCCTGGTAGTCCGAGGAGAGGAGAGGCGAGGACAGTACTGTATTTCCCCGCTGGGAGCAGCATGGGCTTCCTACTAGCCAATAGCTTGCGAGCAGCCGAGGTGGACACTTTCTCTTTGACCCGAATTTCTTGGATATAGCGTTCTTCCTTATAGACGGGACAGTCGCGGGAGGATGCTGCATGGGCACCCTGACAGTTCACACAACGAGGAGACGGAGGTGGACAGTCACCCTCATGGGCATCCCTGCCACAAGTGACACATTTAGCCGCATTGGAACAAGACTGTCGAGTGTGATTGAAACGCTGACACTGGTAGCAGCGCATAGGTGTCGGGACATAGGGGCGAACAGAAATAACCTCGTAGCCCGCTTTGATGCGCGATGGCAGCTTAACACTATCAAAGGTCAAAAAAAGTGTCCGGGTCGGTACAAAGTCATTGTTGACCTATTTCATGACCCTATGGACAGCCGTCACGCCCTGCTCAGCGAGGAAAGACTGAATGTCCTCGTCAGTCAATCCGTCGAGGGATCTAGTATAGACCACACCACGAGACGGATTCAAAGTTCGGTGAGCCTCCACCCGGACAGGGAACGTGTACAGGAGTGTGGCTCGAAGCAGTTTCTGTGCCTGAAAGGCGCTCTCAGTTTCGAGTAACAAGGTACCATTACGCAACCTCGTACAAGACTTAACAGTACCGGCTATGGCATCTACGCCCTTCTGGATAACGAAAGGGTTGACAGAGGAAAATCCTTTCCGTCCTCAGATCAAGAAATGACGAGGAACTGTGGGGTAGGCGGTAGTACTTTTGTCACTGGGGGCTGGTCATGTTTCAGTTTGTGGGCAGAAGTCGAGAGAGAAGAAGAGAAATCCATTGCGGAGGAATCCCCCATGATTGCCAGCGTCTCCGATGGCGCGCTCCTTCCTTATGGGGACCCTCTCAGAGGGCACTCCCGCCTTAGGTGAATGTTTACACCTCAGGTCACACCTCCCGAGAAACAGACAGAGGCATGGTCAGAAGGTATCAGCTCAGGCAATCACCCCTCCCTGGGCCTGGCCTTTACCAGGAGGTACGTGCGTGCCTTACTTGTCTACCCAGGGCGGGGAATTACGCGTTACCCCGTCACCGGCTATGCGTGCGAACGCGTGGGTCGGCCTTCAGGCGCGCACAGGGAGAAAGGAAGAAGAGGAAAAGGAAGAGAGAGAGGACAGACTGACTCAAACGCCGAAGCGGAGACCAGAGAAGGCAAGGGAAAGAAGCCAAGGCAAGGGAAAGAAGCCAAGGCAAGGGAAAGAAGCCAAGGCAAGGGAAAGAAGCCAAGGCAAGGGAAAGAAGCCAAGGCAAGGGAAAGAAGCCAAGGCAAGGGAAAGAAGCCAAGGCAAGGGAAAGAAGCCAAGGCAAGGGAAAGAAGCCAAGGCAAGGGAAAGAAGCCAAGGCAAGGGAAAGAAGCCAAGGCAAGGGAAAGAAGCCAAGGCAAGGGAAAGAAGCCAAGGCAAGGGAAAGAAGCCAAGGCAAGGGAAAGAAGCCAAGGCAAGGGAAAGAAGGCAAGGGAAAGAGTAAGGAAGACAGTGAGATGGAGAAGAACAAAGAAAGGAACCAACCAAAGAAGGAAGAAACGAGAAGTGAAAAACCAAAAAGACCACAAATATAGGTCGTGGGACCGTCTGTCACCGGACGCAGGCGCTAACTACCTTTTAGTCGCCTCTTACGACAGGCAGGAAGACCTCGGGCCTATTCTAACCCCCGGACCCGCAGGGGGGGCTGCAAAGTTGTAAAGCCTTTTTTGGCCTCTGAGAAGATGGCATTTTCTATTGTGATGACAGCTGCTTTGTTTCAGGGTCATAAAACCAATATAACCAAGATTCATCACCAGTTATTACTCTGGATTAGAATTTTGGACACCCTCCCACTCTTTGTTGCAGCTCAGTGCACATCTGAATCCTGAGGTTTCACTGGTCGATACTGAAAAGGCAAGAGACAAACTTTGCTGCAATTCGTCTCACGTTCAGTTCATTGGCTAGCATTTGTTGACAAGTACCATATGACAGCCGAAGTCTGTTACAAACAGTGAATTGTCTGCCTTTGGTCTTCATGAATCAGCTCATGCACATTCATGATATTTCTGGTGTTGTGCATGAGTCACCCAGAGTGTTTGTCATCTTTCGCAGATTCTCAGCCTTCCTTGAAGTGCTTGAACCACTCAAATGTTCTTGCATGACTTGGTGCACTCTCACTAAATGCCTCTGTCAGCAAGTGTGGGTTTCAGCTGCAGCTTTTTTCAACTTGAAACAGAATTTGATGTAAAGCCATTGCTCATTCATGTGATCCATTTTACAATTCCCAGAAGCACTGAGACACATTGTGACATGCACCACTACAATTTACAACTGCATGCTCTAAAGATGACAACTTTATGCTGCAGTAGCTAAGACAAGTCCTCAAGACATCTAGCAGCAGAATATCATACTGCTACTAATTCGACAAGTACAATAAAATTTTTAGCTATTTTGAGTAGCAGCTCGTATAATAAACACACACACACACACACACACACACAAAATCGCTGTGAGGCTTAACTGCAGCACACGAAAATGTGTACATGTAATAAGAGAGTATTCAATAATAGGTGAATGGTGGATGTTACACACAATACAATTATCTTTATCTCAAAACATACCACAAAAATTTGTAAAATTGTTCTATACTACACACTAACTCATTAGAACAGTTAACTTCATGTTACTTTACAGTTTACTTCTCTCTTCTCCTCCTCTTTCTTTCGGATCGTCTCCTTGCAGGTAACATGTTACTGCTTATTTCATTCTACTATATGCAGTTTGCATAAAAAGCCACCTCATATACATACTCTGACAGTACATCATTGTAATGTTCCATTGCTTGGTTTGTGTATTTTGACATGTTAGTATTATGGCTATGCTAGTTGGCCATGATTGCCACTCTTAATGTCTAAAGCAATTGACACCATAATCCACATCCAATTTCTGACTTTTGACCAACCCAATGGACTCCTAACTACCATGGGAACCTTACAAGTTCACCAGTACCATACTGCCACTGTAGCAACAGCACCAACACAATGATTGGACAGCAACGGCAAGCACACCTACATCCTGTGGGGGTGGCCTGGCCCTAGGTGTTGGCCACTTGCTGCACAGACATTCGAAGGCCAGCTACGACCACAACAGAGTCTGGGTAGCAGGCTGTTATAGCAAGAACAAACACGATATATGGAACACAATATTTTACAGAGAAACACATAAGGTACAATTTGTATATAGCACTGAATACATTTACTGGACAACAATAATACAGCATAAAGAATAGGCTGACCACTCATTTGCAATCACTTAAATAATGCTGTTCCTTTGGTGTCTCATCAGAGTGCGCCAGGGGGCTGACCCAAGTGGCTTCTATGAGCAGCCCTGTTTTTTTTTTTTTGGTAGGGTTTAAGGGCGCTCAACTGCTGAGGTCATTAGCGCCCAGTCACTGGTGTTAGAGCAAATGGAATCTGCTAAAACTCAAGGGGATGGGGGGACACCAGAAGTACCTGACAAAGATGCAGATAAAAGAAGTAAGAAGGTTAAATGTCTTTGGACAAGCCAGTTAAAGTTATAAAACGCAGAATACGAGCAGCTGCTCGAGCGTCATCAGCTAAAACATCCGGTAAAGTAGATGGCAGGGACAGGATAACACAAAATTGACTAAAACGGGGACACGACAATAAAACATGGTGCACTGTTAATGCCTGACCACAAGGGCACTGCGGGGCTGGATCACCGGAGAGCAGGTAGCAGTGGCTAAACCGGCAATGCCCAATCCGCAACCTGGTCAGAAGGACCTCCTCGCGCCGAGATGGTCGGGAGGATGTTGTCCAAGCAGTTGGGATCGGTTTTACTGCCCGGAGCTTGTTTCCTTGGAGGGATGACCAAGCATCCCACCACAACGACACAAGCCTCTTACATACATCCCCACGAACGTCAAATGACGGGACACAATGGGAGGCTGGCCGAGGCAGGAGGACTGCAGCCTTGGCTGCAGCATCCGCAGCCTCATTCCCAGGCACTCCTACATGTCCGGGAACCCACAGAAAGCTGACAGAACCACTATTATCAGCGAAAGAATAGAGGGACTGCTGTATCCGTTGAATCAAGGGATGGACCGGATAGGGAGCTCCAAGGCTCTGAAGAGCACTGAGTGAGTCAGAGCAGAGTACATACGATGAATGGCGGTGGCGGCGGGCATACTGAACGGCCTGATGGAGAGCAAAAAGCTCGGCCGTAAAGCTGGAACATTGGTCGAGGAGCCGATATTTAAAGGTGGCGGCCCCGACGACAAAGGCACAGCCGACACCATCGTCAGTTTTGGAGCCATCGGTGTAAATAAAGGTGTGACCGGCAAGGCGAGCACGAAGTTCGACAAACCGTGAGCAATACACTGCAGCCGGAGTACCCTCCTTCGGGAGTGAGCTGAGGTCGAGATAAATATGAACCGGAGCCTGGAGCCAAGGTGGTGTCGGGCTCTCACCCTCTCTGAAGGTGGTAGGGAGGGCAAAATCCAATTGTCGAAGCAGGCGACGGAAGCGGACTCCGGGGGGCAGCAGGGCAGACACATACAACCCGTACTGACGGTCGAGAGAATCGGCGAAGAAGGACTGGTAAGAGGGGTGGTCGGGCATAGACAACAGCCGGCAGGCATACCGACACAGCAGTACGTCGCGCCGGTAGGTCAATGGTAACTCGGCAGCTTCAGCATAAAGACTCTCCACAGGACTAATGTAGAAGGCTCCGGTCGCAAGACGTATCCCCCGATGGTGGATGGAGTTGAGCCGGCGTAAGAGGGACGGCCGAGCGGACGAGTAGACGAAGCTCCCATAATCCAGCTTCGATCGGACTATGGACCGATACAAGCGAAGCAGGACAGTGCGATCCGCTCCCCAAGATGAACCGCTAAGAACTCTGAGGACATTAAGGGAACGTGTACAACGGGCCGATAAATAAGAGACATGTGGAGACCAACACAGTTTCCTGTCCAACGTGAGCCCTAGAAACTTAGTTGTGTCCACGAATGGGAGAACAACGGGACCAAGGTGTAAGGATGGCGGAAGGAACGCTTTATATCGCCAAAAGTTGATACAAACCGTCTTCTCTTCAGAGAACCAGAAGCCATTTGCCACGCTCCATGAGTAGAGGCTGTCTAGACAACGCTGAAGGCAGCGCTCCAGGAGGCATGTTCGCTGGGCACTGCAGTAGATCGCGAAGTCATCGACAAAGAGAGAGCCTGAGACATTAGGTGGAATGCAATCCATGATTGGATTGATCGCGATGGCAAAAAGGGCTACGCTCAAGACGGAGCCCTGAGGCACTCCGTTCTCCTGGAGGAAGACGGCGGACAATACGGAACCCACACGTACCCTAAACTTTCGATCCGTTAAAAAGGAATCAATAAAAAGGGGCAGGCGACCGCGTAGGCCCCACCTGTGCATAGTGCGGAGGATACCTCCTCTCCAACAGGTATCATAAGCCTTCTCCAAGTCGAAGAACACGGCTACCGTTTGGCACCTTCGCAAAAAGTTGTTCATGATGAATGTCGACAAGGTCACAAGGTGGTCAACAGCGGAGCGGCGGCGACGAAAGCCGCATTGGACATTAGTAAGTAGTCGTCGAGATTCAAGAATCCAGACTAACCGAGCATTAACCATGCGCTCCATCACCTTACAGACACAGCTTGTAAGAGAAATGGGGCGGTAACTAGATGGAAGGTGTCTATCCTTCCCGGGTTTGGGTATAGGAACAACAACGGCGTCACGCCAACGCCTGGGGACTTGACCTTCGGTCCAGACGCGATTGTAGGTACGAAGAAGGAAGCTTTTACCCGGCGGAGAAAGGTGTGCCAGCATCTGAACGTGAATGGCATCTGGCCCCGGAGCAGAGGACCGGGACAGTGCAAGCGCACGTGGAGTTCCCGCATAGTAAAGGGGGCATTATAAGTTTCCAGATTCAGCGAGTGGAAGGAAGGTCGCCGAGCCTCTTCTGCCTCTTTCCTGGGAAGGAAGGCAGGATGGTAATGGGCGGAGCTTGAAACCTCCGCGAAAAAGCGGCCAAAGGCATTGGAGACAGCCACAGGATCAACAAGGACCTCATTACCTGAGGTCAGGCCAGGTACCGAGGAGTGGGCCTTAATGCCTGACAGCTGGCGCAGGCTCCCCCAAACGACAGAAGAGGGAGTAAAACTGTTAAAGGAGCTGGTGAAAGAGGCCCAACAAGCTTTTTTGCTGTCTTTTATGACTCTACGGCATTGCGCTCGGAGTCGTTTGCATTCTATACAATTCGCCAACGTAGGATGGTGGCGAAAGGTGCGTAAAGCACGTCGTCGAGCACGGATAGCGTCCCTACAAGCCTCGTTCCACCAGGGGACGGAAACGCGACGTGAAGAAGAAGTAGTACGAGGAATGGAACGTTTGGCAGCATTGATGATAACAGCCGTGAGGTATTTGAGCTGACTGTCACAACTGGGAAAATCGTGGTCCGGAAAGGTCGCCAGGGAGGAGTAAAGTCCCCAGTCAGCTTTCAGTATGTTCCAGCTCGAAGGACGTGGGGATGGGGTGTGGTGCAGGAGACGAACGACACAGGGGAAGTGGTCGCTCGAATAGGTGTCAGAAAGGATATACCACTCGAGCCGACGGGCAAGAGTGGCAGAACAGATCGAGAGGTCCAAGTGGGAGTAGGTATGAGTAGAGTCCGAAAGGAAAGTCGGGGCGCCGGTATTGAGGCAGACAAGATTGAGATGGTTGAAGACATCCGCCAAGAGTGAGCCTCTTGGACAGGATGCAGGAGAGCCCCATAGGGGATGATGGGCATTGAAGTCGCCAAACAATAAAAACGGCGGGGGAAGCTGAACGATCAGGTGCATCATGTCAGCCCGACTAACAGCAGATGATGGTGGAGTGTAGATGGCACAAACTGAAAAAGTAAAAGCAGAAAGAGTAATGCGGACAGCTATTGCTTGGAGTGGGGTGGTCAATGGGATGGGATGGTAATAAACATCGTCCCGAACGAGCAACATGACCCCACCATGAGCTGGGACACCGTCCACAGGGGTGAGGTCATACCGCTCTGAGGTATAGTGGGTAAAGGCAATACGGTCAGTCTGGCGCAACTTGGTTTCCTGGAGACCAAGGACGAGCGGACAGTGCAGGTGGAGGAGCAGTTGTAATTCCTCCCGATTAGATCAAATACCTCTTATGTTCCAATGAAACAACGCCATCGCTAGTCAAAAGGTTGGGGGAACGAGACGGGGGAAGAGCTGGTCACCTCGACGGCCGCGGAGGGCCAGGTTGCGAGGGAACTATGCTACAACCGACGGGAGGCGGATCCGGTTCCATCGACTCGTCGCCAGCTGCGGCCGCTGTCCCTGGTTGTGTAGGACGGGCCGCATCATTTGCCGACGATAGGCCGGCAGAGCGCCTGGCAGCAGAGCGTCCCGGCGAAACTGAGGACGGCCGGGAGCAGCGACTCACGGATGGAGCGTCAGACGAAACGCGCCGGGGGGAGAGGGGGATAGAGACTTCTTCTTGGAGGCCTTCTTGGAAGGCCGAGGAGGCACAGGGATGGTGGGCTGGACCCGAAGAAGGTCCTCACGCGTGGGGTCCGTTTTGGAACGCTGGACCTCGGAAGCTGGGGTCCGGAACGTTTCCCCGATGGACGCCTGAGAAGAGAATCGCTTCTCAGGTGGCGTGGGGGGAGGAGGAGGAGGAAGGGTGGCCCCTGGGGCAGAGGGGGTGGGGGCCACGGGGGAGGAGGATTTGGAAGGGAGGGATTTGGGAGGCGGAGGCAGAGCCCCCTGATGGGCGGAGGAGGCGGAGGGGGGACAGGATAGGGGTGAGGATACCGCGGAAGGAGTGGACACAACTGAGGCAAACGAGGTGGTCAATGGCACGGGATGGAGGCGGTCGTACTTCTTCCGGGCCTCAGAATAAGAGAGCCGATCCAAAGTTTTGATTTCTTGTATCTTCTTCTCCTTCTGATATGCGGGGCAGTCTGAGGATCTAGGCGAGTGGACGCCAGGACAATTAACGCACCGAGGTGGTGGGGTGCATGTATGTTCCTCACGAAGAGGACGTCCACAATCGCCACAAAGGGGCTCACCCTCACACCGTGATGACATGTGCCCAAAGCGCAAACACCTAAAACAGCGCATAGGAGGCGGGACGTAAGGTCGCACGTCACACCGGTAGTACATCACCTTTACCTTCTCCGGGAGAACGTCCCCCTCGAAGGCGAGGATAAAGGCCCCGGTGTCGATGCGACGGTCTTTGGGGCCGCGCTGGACTCGCCGGACGAAATGCACGCCTCGGCGCTCCAGGTTGGCCCTGAGCTCCTCATCAGATTGTAGCAGGAGGTCACGATGAAAAATAACCCCCTGCGTCCTATTTAGTGCCAGATGTGGGACAATGGACACTGGGATGTCCCCTAGGCGGTCGCACGCCTGGAGCGCCGCCGACTGTGTGGCGGAGGTGGTCTTGATAAGGACGGACCCTGAACGCATCTTGCTGAGAGCCTCGATTTCCCCGAAGACGTTCTCAATGTGCTGAACAAAGAACATGGGCTTGGAGGTGGCGAACGTCCCCCCATCGGTTCGAGAACAGACCAAATAGCGGGGGAAGTACTTCGCCCCAAGCCGGCGGGCCTGTCCCTCCTCCCATGGAGTGGCCAAGGGGGAAAGGGCAGGAGAACCAGAACTAGAAACGGTACCTTTTCTTTTGAAAGACTCGGCCGCAGAGCGACCTGATACGTGTTGACGTTTCATCTGCGAAACGTCCGCCCCGATACCACCCACTCCGACCAGGGGCTCTCCCCACGGGCGCCACCCAGCCGCAGCAAGGGCCACCTGGCAGGATGACCATTGCCGGGAGTCCTGATGCCCCAAGGAGACGGGCATCTACTCCTTGGCCGACGTGGGGAGGGTGCAGCTCAGGTATCGGCAGTACGATCCCTGTGTTGTCAGGGGGCTACAACCTAGAGGGTACATGACGACCCCACCACAACGGGCTGGCTACCATGCTGGATGTCTGGTGCCATGGAAAGTCCATCATGATCGCTGGTGCAGATGGAGATGCACTATGGGCGTAACTTGGACAACCCATCAGGCGTTTAGGCCCAATTTGAGGAATAGTGGGTATGGTTACAACGCCGGTGCAATGCTGAGTGCCAAGGTCTTAGTGCACTTAGGACCAGTGGTACACCATGTAAGGTGTCCTACCCCAAAAGGCTCGTACTTCTGTAGAATTTTGAGAAATGGAGGTCAAACCCCAAGGGGGACCATTACATGGAAGGCCGAAACGGTGGAAACTCCCTTCAGTCGCCTCTTACGACAGGCAGGAATACCTCGGGCCTATTCTTACCCCGAACCCGCAGGGGGATGAGCAGCCCTGTGAACTGTATGGACGCATGCATCATGAGTGAGGGTATATTACACCTTGGCACAATGACAGTAATAAAAAAATTGCTTGTTATTGCTGGGAACACAGGATTAACACTTGCGGTGGGCGGTGGAGGCATCCTGTGTTCCCAGCAATAACAAGCAATTTTGTTATTACTGTCATTGTGCCAAGGTGTAATATACCTTCACTCATGATGCATGTGATTTAAAGAGAGCACGCGTCCATACAGTTCACAGGGCTGCTCATAGAAGCCACTTAGGTCAGCCCCTGGCAGGCGGCATTCCAACGAACTACCGTATTGCACAGACAGTGCAAGACTATTTCCCTCCGCAAGTCACTTTCATTAAAACAGTCCATACTGTATATATCCACTTCAGCAATACTTAGACCTGTGCATGGACTCCAAAGAGTTAGTGATCATCAGGAGTTACAATGGACAATTATGCTGACCACTCCTTCATTCAGAGTATATTCCCGACCAACATCAACCATAGGCAGATCTTATCACAGAGGACACTGAATTTTGACATACCAATTTCATTTGCTTCAACTAGCGACATATATTTGAACTTCAGACATATTACAAATCTCACTCTTCATATAAATATATACTGCTCCGTAAGCCTCTCTCGTCTCCAAATGTAAAAAAAAACTAATTTACATATAAGAGAAAGGTGGCTTAAACGCCATGTCCAGTCTCAAGATGAACCATAATACACGTCTTCTCTTCAACAAGGCTAACACAAAAGTTTTTCTCAAGAGGACCGTCTCAACTGTTCTCGTTATTATAACAATGGTCACTGACACAAGTAGCACAGAATAACATAGAAGCTCCATGGTTCTTCCTTACACTTTCACTAAAACTTCCATGGATCGCCAGACAAGCACTAGTCGTTGCTGTTTGACCACAACGTCTACATTTTTCCTGCGACTGAATTTAGACCTGCACACACACAAGACATGTGATGCGCAGTAGGTAGGATTCTACCATTCCACGCTCTCATTTAAAATATCGTGTTTGAGACGGTAGAAGGCCGAGTGGTTCTAGAATTTATACCAAAATTCTCAAATCACTACAGCCTCAGCCACATTTTGGGCTGGTCATACATAGTGATGCCACTAGGACCAGGCAGAAAAGGAGCAAAGCTACTGTGAGAGTTACAAAGACAGGAACAGCTACATCCTTCAAATTGTGGACGAGAAGTGGAATGTAAGTGAGGCATTGCTACCACATAATCTGGGAAGATGAGGATCTGGCATTTGGCAGGCCGGTGGGGAGAGACTTCTTTAAGGAAAATCAAGTCATAATCAATTATGCCATCAGGGAAAGGACGAAAGTAAGAGTATGAGCTACGCACATGCATGTACAGAAAAGAGGACATTTTGGAATAGGCAGACACTGCACAAAAGGCTCTAGAGGAATGAAGACAGAGCAAGAGAGTGAGCTCCACAGGAAAGAGAAGGTTCTTTCATATAGTTTTGAGCATGAAGCTAAATGCATATAGAAAAGTGAAAGTCAGGAGGGGGAGGGAGAGAGAGAGAGAGAGAGAGAGAGAGAGAGAGAGAGAGAGAACTGTCGACTTACAGTACAACCAGGCAATCCCTATCACCAGAGAGTAGCTGAACAAACTGAAAAAAATAGTATGAATTCGAAAACAAGGGGGGTGCAGATACATTAAGAATGGAGGAGAATGGAATTATAGAGGCTATAATTCAGAAACAGGAGATAAACGAGCATGTGGTGAAATCACCAGCAGGAAACTGCATAACGAATACAGGAAACTATAAATAAGAATGTGTTAGTAGAATTTTTATGGCTGATAGAGGCAGGGTAGGACCCGTGGTCTAGGGGTAGCGTCTTTGATTCATAATCAAAATGTCTTCGGTCCCGGGTTCGATCCCCGCCACTGCCTAAATTTTGAAAAATAATCAGCATTGGCGGCCGAAAACTTCCGGCATAAGAAGTCAGCCTCATTCTGCCAAACGGCCTTGTCAAAGAGGGCGGAGGAGCGGATAGAGGTTCAGGGCACTCTTGTCCTAGGGGTGGGAAACTGCCCCTAAAGGCGGAAGAATCAGCAATGATCAACAACATGAGGATGCAGAATGCAATGGAAACCACTGCATTAAAGACACGTAACGTGTATCCACGGGACATGCGGCCTGTAATTAAAGAAGTGTCATGATGATCTCTCCATTGGCAAAAGATTCCGGAATAGTCCCCCATTCGGATCTCCGGGAGGGGACTGCCAAGGGGGAGGTTACCATGAGAAAAAGATTGACTAATCAACGAAAGGATAACGTTCTACGAGTCGGGGCGTGGAATGTCAGAAGCTTGAACGTGGTAGGGAAACTAGAAAATCTGAAACGGGAAATGCAAAGGCTCAATCTAGATATAGTAGGGGTCAGTGAAGTGAAGTGGAAGCAAGACAAGGATTTCTGGTCAGATGAGTATCGGGTAATATCAACAGCAGCAGAAAATGGTAAAACAGGTGTAGGATTCGTTATGAATAAGAAGGTAGGGCAGAGGGTGTGTTACTGTGAACAGTTCAGTGACCGGGTTGTTCTAATCAGAATCGACACCAGACCAACACCGACAACGATAGTTCAGGTATACATGCCGACGTCGCAAGCTGAAGATGAACAGATAGAGAAAGTGTATGAGGATATTGAAAGGGTAATGCAGTATGTAAAGGGGGACGAAAATCTAATAGTCATGGGCGACTGGAATGCAGTTGTAGGGGAAGGAGTAGAAGAAAAGGTTACAGGAGAGTATGGGCTTGGGACAAGGAATGAAAGAGGAGAAAGACTAATTGAGTTCTGTAACAAGTTTCAGCTAGTAATAGCGAATACCCTGTTCAAGAATCACAAGAGGAGGAGGTATACTTGGAAAAGGCCGGGGGATACAGGAAGATTTCAATTAGATTACATCATGGTCAGACAGAGATTCCGAAATCAGATACTGGATTGTAAGGCATACCCAGGAGCAGATATAGACTCAGATCACAATATAGTAGTGATGAAGAGTAGGCTGAAGTTCAAGACATTAGTCAGGAAGAATCAATACACAAAGAACTGGGATACGGAAGTACTAAGGAATGACGAGATACGTTTGAAGTTCTCTAACGCTATAGATACAGCAATAAGGAATAGCGCAGTAGGCAGTACAGTTGAAGAGGAATGGACATCTCTAAAAAGGGCCATCACAGAAGTTGGGAAGGAAAACATTGGTACAAAGAAGGTAGCTGCGAAGAAACCATGGGTAACAGAAGAAATACTTCAGTTGATTGATGAAAGGAGGAAGTACAAACATGTTCCGGGAAAATCAGGAATACAGAAATACAAGTCGCTGAGGAATGAAATAAACAGGAAGTGCAGGGAAGCTAAGACGAAATGGCTGCAGGAAAAATGTGAAGACATCGAAAAAGATATGATTGGCGGAAGGACAGACTCAGCATACAGGAAAGTCAAAACAACCTTTGGTGACATTAAAAGCAATGGTGGTAACATTTAGAGTGCAACAGGAATTCCACTGTTAAATGCAGAGGAGAGAGCATATAGGTGGAAAGAATACATTGAAAGCCTCTATGAGGGTGAAGATTTGTCTGATGTGATAGAAGAAGAAACAGGAGTCGATTTAGAAGAGATAGGGGATCCAGTATTAGAATCGGAATTTAAAAGAGCTTTGGAGGACTTACGGTCAAATAAGGCAGAAGGGATAGATAACATTCCATCAGAATTTCTAAAATCATTGGGGGAAGTGGCAACAAAACGACTATTCACGTTGGTGTGTAGAATATATGAGTCTGGCGTCATACCATCTGACTTTCGGAAAAGCATCATCCACACAATTCCGAAGACAGCAAGGGCTGACAAGTGCGAGAATTATCGGACAATCAGCTTAACAGCTCATGCATCGAAGCCGCTTACAAGAATAAAATACAGAAGAATGGAAAAGAAAATTGAGAATGTGCTAGGTGACGATCAGTTTGGCTTTAGGAAAAGTAAAGGGATGAGAGAGGCAATTCTGACGTTACGGCTAATAATGGAAGCAAGGCTGAAGAAAAATCAAGACATTTTCATAGGATTTGTCGACCTGGAAAAAGCGTTCGACAATATAAAATGGTGCAAGCTGTTCGAGATTCTGAAAAAAGTAGGGGTAAGCTATAGGGAGAGATGGGTCATATACAATATGTACAACAACCAAGAGGGGATAATAAGAGTGGACGATCAAGAACGAAGTGCTCGTATTAAGAAGGGTGTAAGACAAGGCTGTAGCCTTTCGCCCCTACTCTTCAATCTGTACATCGAGGAAGCAATGATGGAAATAAAAGAAAGGTTCAGGAGTGGAATTAAAATACAAGGTGAAAGGATATCAATGATACGATTCGCTGATGACATTGCTATCCTGAGTGAAAGTGAAGAAGAATTAAATGATCTGCTGAACGGAATGAACAGTCTAATGAGTACACAGTATGGTTTGAGAGTAAATCGGAGAAAGACGAAGGTAATGAGAAGGAGTAGAAATGAGAACAGCGAGAAACTTATCAGGATTGATGGTCACGAAGTCAATGAAGTTAAGGAATTCTGCTACCTAGGCAGTAAAATAACCAATGACGGACGGAGCAAGGAGGACATCAAAAGCAGACTCACTATGGCAAATAAGGCATTTCTGGCCAAGAGAAGTCTACTAATATCAAATACCGGCCTTAATTTGAGGAAGAAATTTCTGAGGATGTACATCTGGAGTACAGCATTGTATGGTAGTGAAACATGGACTGTGGGAAAACCAGAACAAAAGAGAATCGAAGCATATGAGATGTGGTGCTATAGACGAATGTTGAAAATTAGGTGGACTCATAAGGTAAGAAATGAGGAGGTTCTACTCAGAATCGGAGAGGAAAGGGATATGTGGAAAACACTGATAAGGAGAAGGGACAGGATGATAGGACATCTGCTAAGACATGAGGGAATGACTTCCATGGTACTAGAGGGAGCTGTAGAGGGCAAAAAATGTAGAGGAAGACAGAGATTGGAATACGTCAAGCAAATAATTGAGGATGTAGGTTGCAAGTGCTACTCTGAGATGAAGAGGTTAGCACAGGAAAGGAATTCGTGGCGGGCCGCATCAAACCAGTCAGTAGACTGATGACCAAAAAAAAAGAGGCAGAACTGGAGTGGGAATCATTCAGAGTGGGTTACATTGGTAAAGATAGAACACAGCTGAAGCACAAATAAGCAAGCTAAAAAATTATCCTTGTGAGGCATTTTCAATGTGGAAGAAAACACCATTTTTATTGAACTATGTACTATGTATAATGGTGGGTACGATATCAACCTGCTACTGGAAATGGAAGGCAGAATAATTAGTTTGTGACAACACACAATACAGCAAGCACATAAAGAGGAGTTGCAACAAGATATTAAAGAAAAATGTCAGAGGATGACATCACTGTGCCAAAGGAAATTGGTTGGAACTCTCCATTCATTCATAATGATTCCAAAAGCAATTGATGGCACTGGAAAGTAAAAATGGCAAACAGTTGCTGACTACAGGCAACTACATGACATGCCCCTAAACTCAGTTTATCCACAGCTGAGGATAGACAAAATTCTTTATCTTTGAAAGGCAAAACACTCCTGAACCTTCACTTTAGCAAAAGGCTCTTACTAGGTCTTATTAGATGAAAAAGATCAAGAAAAGATGGCTTTCAGTATGCCATATGGGCATTACAATTACAAAAGAATTCTGATGTGCCTTAAAACATCTTCAAGTACATTTCAGAAATTGAAGAATACCATTTTGACAGGGCTACAAGGTGACTACCTTTTCATTTACTTGGATGACATGATATTTGGCATCTCCTTTGAGGAACATAATGTGCAGCTGATAGAAGTGTTTGAATGGCAATCTGAAGGTACAAGTTGACAAATGTGAATTTTTGTAAAAAGCAGTGTGCACTTTGAGTCCTGTTGGCCAGGAGTTTGAAGCTCTGGATCTGAAAGAGAAGTAGATCAGTCCACCAATACTGCTGTACCCGTACTCTGAAAAGGGCTTCATAATTACCACAGATGCCAGTCAGATTCCTATTTTGGGGCCGTCTTAGGTAAAAGGAAACATAAGAAGCGACCTACCTGTCCTGTACACCTTGAGGGCACTGAATAAAGCAGAAAGACAGTGCAGTACGACTGAGACAGAGGTGTTAACCATTTGTTGGGTAGTCAAATGCTGTAGACCGTATTTTTTGCAGAATGTTTCTGATATATACTGACCACAATCCCTTGACATCAGTCATTCAGACTAATGAGATTTAAGCCAGAGCTGGAGAAATATGATTGATGATGTATAAAAGTTGCAACAGAAATCAAGTTACTGATGCACTCTCATGCGGGAGAGACGTCAGGGTGGCAGGCACACATCCAGGAGGTGACAGTAGCATAGTCAAGAGGCAGCAGAAGAGGAAGGTGTTACGCAGGCAAGCAAAGACAGCGAAACTGTAACATGTGCAAACAGGTGGCAGGTCCTAACATCAAGGACCCACAACAGGAGACAGCTGACGTGAAATCGGTGGGAGAAAAACTGTGTACAAAAAAGCTGGAATATTGAAACAGTATTGCAACCCTCCAGTGGGAGGCCACCAAGCCATAGAGAGAACCTATGAACAAATAAAAAGGCACTGAGTATGGAGCAGTATGAAAGAGGATATAGAGAAATATAACCAGGAATGTGAGAGGTGTCAGAAGAATAAACTCACTAAGAACCATATAAAGATGCCTTTAAAGATCAGAAATTCTCCTGAACACGTATTTGAGAAGTGTGACATTTATCGAGTAGGTCCTTTGAACCAGATGAGCCAAGGAAACAAGTAAATTAATACGTTTCAGGATGCGCAGACCAAGTTTAGGGCAGCTGAACCTATTAAACAGCACATCAATGCAGGTGCAAGTCAAGAGAATTACAGTAACATACAAAATATTGTCAGCACTGTTAAGTGACACTGGAAGCAATTTTATAAGCAAAGTCATAAAAAGAAGAATATGCAAATTGTTGTAGAATGAGAAAATACAGACTGACAGCTACCATCCTCAAACAAAAGAAGCATTAGAGAGGTCGCATTTAACATTAACAGAGATGTTACAACATTATGTAAATAAATCAGACTGGGACAGTTGGGTTCTGTATGTGGTTTTTGTGTACAATATGATACCACACATACAACGGGATACATGCCACGTCAACTATTCTTTGGAAGACTGCGTAACATTCCTGGGATACTACAAAAAGATCCGGCTGGACTGATGTATTATTTTGATCATTATGTGGTAGAACTGAAGGAGTGCATGCAAGGGCTGCACCAATGTGAGAGAGAACGGAATCTGTAATGCAAAACAAGGAATATTATCATAAAACACAGAATCCTAAGCAATTCTGTTTTGGTAATAAAGTTCTGTTGTTTGATGAAAGCATACAATGTGGCAAATCATGTAAACTACAAAACAACAGAGAGGATAGTACACAGTAACATGAATGAAGGAGACCAACATTATAAAGTGCCTGAAATGAAAGTATCTTAAGCTTCATGCTAACAGATTGAAGAAATTTTTCTAATTCCAGATATTGCCATTCACACAGACAATGAAATTTCATTAATCACCTGGACTGTATTATGACAGTATAGGCAAAGTTAAAATTTACAGCGCAGCTTGGAGAACAGCGAGTTATTTCAATTTGCTTGAGCAGCAGGAGAAATTTGAGCACACGGACATTCTTATGAGACAAGCATTCTAACTCTGTAAAGGAAGATTGGTTGTGCTGAATATGAGAGCAGCAGAACGTAGAAGAGTGGAACAGGTATCACATCTGAATGCAGGAAAAATTGGAAAAGAACAAGGTGCCAACTGGCACAGTGTACGTTTAAACTTTGTGAGAGAAGGAACTAAAATATTGTTCAGAACATTAGATGAGGATGACACGACTTAATTCAAGGAGAAGGCACATGTAGTAGAAGGGGAATGGAAACAGTTGCTCAGACTTAAAAAGGAGCATGTGGCAACATTTAAAGCAACCTTAACTAGTCTTAATCGAATTGTTACCTCCACAGAAAAAAGTGAGAAAATTTTAATGGGCTGAGTGAAACAGCTGAGCTGACATAGCAGAACATGAAAGCAGCGCAACAGATGGTTGCCGAGAGGAAAATTTTTTTTAACACTGTTAATAAACAGCTTATACAACTTACCGGCGTTTTCAATGAAGTAGAATGGGAATATGACACTTTAACATCAGCAACTGTAAATACACAGAAAGGTATTCTAGAACCTTATCTGATCAATCCAGTTAAGATTGTAAAGTACTTAGAACCGATCAAAGATGACGTCAAGGACGAAAGGTTCCCTGTCACCCTTACGCTAGATAGCTGTAAGCAACTGAGCAGAATTATTCACCAGGATTTTTCATTGCTGGGAACATCTATAGTTGTGTGTTCAATATTCCATTAATCTAAGACTGTGTGAATAACCTGTACAGAATACTAACGTCGTCGTTGGAAGTGGACAGATGGAGGCAGTTCTTTATACACATTGCCCGTGAAAAGGAGATACTGTTAACTGGTTATGCAAAACAGAAATATGTGAAGCCTAGCAGCGTGCAACTACAGCAAAAAACAATCAAAATCTCAGAGTCTGTAAGGAAGTATTTATATTATGAAAAGGAAAGTTGCCACGCACCATATAGCAGAGTCGGCTCAGCATCTCTGCTATATGGTGAGTGGCAACTTTCCTTTTTCATAATACTGTTACATTCCATCCTGGATTTTCCATTGTTTGACATATTTATACTTGACCATGAGGTGTGTGAAGCTAAGATGCTGCAATCAGTCTGAAAAGTTCCAAAGGACTGCACGTAAAAACTAAAGTTACTGGACACAAGTTTGATAAATTGAACAGAGACCGAGAGAAGTACCACGAGCTCTGGCATAGCGATTACAGTTATTACATATTGTCTGTGTAAATAGCATAAGTGTTGTAGAGAGCACTGTATTCAAGCAGTGTGTGACGTTTATTGTGGGAAAATATCTGCTAGGCATGTGCAAAGTGACGCAAGATATTTGAGAGGTGAGGATAAAACACAACCTTTAAATTTTGTAGCAAAAGTAATAAATGGTAAAAGCAGATATAGTCACGATAGGAAGAGTAAAATCATTGTCAATACAACTGTAAATAAAGCATATACTCATCCTTTCCAGGAAACAGAACTGTAATCATGAGAGAAAGTGTACATTTATTGTTTGGTGGATGTCTGTCTCTTCCAGGAAACTGAATCGTAAAGCGATTATGTACTTCTTTTTGTCATCATTGTAAAAGAACTTTCTTTAAAAAATAACCAAATAAAACTTTTCTAAAAATTTGTAGTCACTGAGGACACCCCCTCAAAATTTTTTATTTGAGTGAAGGAAGGTATATGAATAATGAAACACCAGAATGACAAAAGAGCAGGAGGCAGGGCAAGCAGTTTCTGATTGAGAATACAAATGTGCCACCACAGGAATGTAGCTGGCTATGAATAGGCCAGATGCCAACACGGAACTCGTCTAAGGCCACCATTGGTTTGACCACACATGGTCACACATGGACTCACTTCAGATGATGCCACTGGGAGGCAGCTGGGCGGAAGGGCACAGCTGCCGCAAGAGAATATAGGACAGCGGCACGCCACCCACAAGTCAATGAAGAATTCACAGTCATCCCAAGAGAGATCCTCTATGGAGGTAGGCCTCGGATTTGGACTTTTTAAGAGCACTAAGAAGTTAGAGTTAACGGAACTTAGCTGAAGTAGTCAGTAGCCCGAGTAGGCCAGGCCCCAGGGTATGCACTTAGAAGTTTGCTCTGCCTGCATTAATACTTAGTCACATACATCCCCCAGGAGTATTTACAGTTAGTACAGGTAGGAATAGTCTACATTCATTCATTCACTCACTTTGCTCAGAAGAGCAGTAAATGTTGTTTTTGTCCAAGTATTGTATTTTGGTTATATTTCCCGACGAAATTCCACAAAACATTCAATTATCAAACACCGCAAATATCTGAACAGACCTTTCCCAATACACTGTACCATTTAGTGTCTAGACCACTGTTTCTCAACCACCATATCACAACACATTGGTGTGCCATGAGACTTCGTGTGTACTCATATCCCACAGATAAAATATCCGGAACGTAAAAAACTGTCCATCAACTTATTTCTTGGAGTAGTCCGATTTGCAAGAAGCTTTATCATTATACACGATTATAAACATAATAATAATAATAATAAAATGTGTTGTTTGTATTTTATATTTTTGCTTTTTTGTGTCTACGCAAACAAATCAAATGTAAGTGTGCGGCATAATGCACTCTGCTGTGACCCAAAGGAAGGAAAGGTTGAGAAATGCAGGTCCAGACCACTCACTGGATGCAACGATCAGTCTCCTATTCACCTCACAAGATGGAACTAGTGTACCCATCTGTAGCTAGACTACACTATTTGCAAATGTGAGATTGCTTTCTACGTGTTTGCACAGTCTATATCTGAAGCAGAATGTGAGCACCAGACAATGGGATGAGGTAAACTGGCTAAAAACCACATCCAGGCCGCCCAGCACACTAGAACTGTGAGCAAAAATGTGTTATAGATATTCATCTGTGAGCTCACTGTCTTTCATAAAGTATCTTCACCAACCATTTCTTTAAAAAATCGAATTCTGTGGTTTACTCGTTTAGTTCAACCAAAGATGTAGCATTCACATTTAAAAATTTCCATTTGCTTGAACTACCTTTCACACTCAAAGTGGTAATGGAATCAATTAGAATGATTTGCAGTGTGATTTATTACATGATCCATTTGAGACACTTTCCATTTTGAAAGTCACTTTTAATGCTGGCATGATTTCATTAAGTAGAATTTCCATCTATTACTATGAATGTCACATGCCAACACATGCAACCCATCCCCTGTGTCAATTTCCTGCTGATAAGAGGTTAATTATGGATACCGAGAAACAATGTCTTCAAAGTAAGTAAGGTTAGTCAATACTTGTTTGTCAGTATTGTGTTCTCAATGCTTCTAATTTTTTTGTGTTTATAGAATGTGTTATGCCAGATTGTTGTAATGAAATGTATACACACTGTAAGGTACAAGGGTGGTGGTGTTCTTAGTGTGCCTGTCCGCTTCAGACATTGGCGATCATCATGGCTATTCTGTCTTTATCAGTTGCAATGCGTGACAGTTCTTCTGAGCTAATATTAAACCAAGATCTGAGGTTGTCGAGCCAGGAAATTCTTCTTCATCCCAGAGGTCTCTTTCCCTCGATTTTTCCTTGTAGGATACATTGAAGCAGCTCATATCTTTTTTGATTCCTCATGAAGTTGCCAAGGTATTGTAGTTTGCAACACTCGATGATGTTGATCAGCTCTGGACTTTTATTAACTCGACACAGAACCTCAACGTTTGTCACTTTTTGAGTGCATGATATTCTCAACATTATTCTGTACAGCCAAAGGCAGTGGTTGCCTTTGTAGGGGTCCATGTTTCCACACACACACACACACACACACACACACACACACACACACACACACACACACACACACACACAGACAGCACCTGAGAAGCCACATTTTTGTGTTCATGGTAAAACTGAAGGCTGAGCTCATCGAGCTGAAAATGCTCCTTGCCATTCCGATGCAACACTATCTCCTGCAAGTTGTCCCACGCATCGTTAACAATGGTGCCCAGATACGGGTAATGTGAAACTTGCTCTATGCTTGTGCCACCGATGCACAGATTCACACCTCGAATGTTCTTCGTGCTGATGATCACAAATTTTATTTAAAATTGTTTTGTTTGTGTTGATGTCCAAGCCATATTTCTTGCTTGTCTTAAAAATTTTGTTTATCAGTTTCTGCTGTCCTTCCATTGTATAAGCAAACACCATGGTGTCATCTGCATAACGAAAATTGTTGAGTGTGGCCCCATTCACTGAGATTCCTTCTTCCACATCAAGTAAGGCTTCTTTGAATGTGTGTTCTGATTAAAGAGTATCGGTGATATTATACAGTTCTGCCTGACCCCAGCCGTATTCTCACTTGTTCTGATTGGTCTTTATCTATTCTCATGACTGCAGATTGGTTCCTGTATAAATGGCTATTATTCTTTCCCATCAATTCCTTTTTCCTTTAGTACTTCTATCATTTGTTCATGCTTCACACAATCAAATGCCTTCTGATAATCAATGAGGCAAGCAAATACATCACAATTGATGTCCCTACATCTTTGGAACTTGCACACTAAATACACAGGTGTAGTGGAAAATTGTCGACAGCTAAAACCTGACATTATATTAAATTCAAATATATCACACCTGAGTGCTATATATACATATTTATACAGATATCAATTTCCTAGAGAATTTAGTCATACTTCTCTGAGAAACTAACCTTATTTATCTAGGCTTGGACTGAACTGTGGTTATAAAATTTAAATCAAACCGTAATGTTGAAATTATGTGGCTAACATAATATACTTTACAGAAAGCCACTTACCTATAGCAGACAGATGTGTGGTGCATAGAAACATGTAACAGCAGATCGTATTCACTCTTGCACTTTTTATTACAAAAGTACGGGTCAACAGAGGCGTCCAATCCCACCCTTCTGCTTTGACCAGTGATGTAAGGGTATTGTGGTGTGTGAAGTCACTATGGTGCAGAGTTTGGTATACGAGTTGATTGTGTCTGTAGATGTTGTCTTGCTGTGGTTGATGGTGTTTTCTGGTAGTGGAGAGAGAGAGAGAGAGAGAGAGAGAGAGAGAGAGAGAGAGAGAGAGAGAGAGAGAGGTGTGGTGTATTGGGTTCATTTGAGCCTTGGTGATGGCAGTGTGCAGTTTTTCTGAGTGTCTGTGACTGAAGAATTGAAATTGGTTTCAGTGAGTTAATAATTAAATTACTATTATTATTTTTTTTAATGTGATTGCATTGTCAATAGGTGTTATTCGTTTGCTGCTTGCTGTGCAGTGAGACACTATTTTATTGTGTTGCTTCTCCTGTTAGGTATGAATAAGATTATGAAATACAATAGCTCTAGGTTGCGCATTGGGATGAGCGAGGATATGATGTCTCTCATCAAGTTTCTCCAGATGTTCAGACTCCAGAAATTGTGAAATGGTAGCGTATGAAGGGAAAACATGAGATTGACGAGAGTTCCAGCATCTCGCATCAGGGTCCATTATACAGGGTGAGTCACCTAACGTTGCTGCTGGATATATTTCGTAAACCACATCAAATACTGACGAACCGATTCCACAGACCGAACGTGAGGAGAGGGGCCAGTGTAATTGTTTAATACAAACCATACAAAAATGCACAGAAGTATGTTTTTTAACACAAACCTACGTTTTTTTTAATGGAACCATGTTAGTTTTGTTAGCACATCTGAACATATAAACAAATACGTAATCAGTGCCGTTTGTAAAATGTTAATTACATCCGGAGATATTGTAACCTAAAGTTGACGCTTGAAACCTCCGACGTTCAGTTGCGTGTTGTAACAAACACGGGCCACAGTTGGTGAGCAGCATCTGCAGGGACATGTTTACGATGACGACCGTGTTTACGAGTGTGGCTGTCGTGCACTGTTGTGGTTTGGTCTAGCTGCCGCAGTGTCCGCATGTAGTGCTTGCTGCTATTGTTATTCTGCATTCGTCTCCGCATGCAGACCAACTGTAGTACCCCGTGTTACCAGACGTCTGTGATAGTGTAGTGTTGTAGGAACTGTGACCATGGTGTATTCGAACTCTGAAAAGGCGGAGATGATACTCAACTATGGCGAATGTCGACGAAATGCAGCTGAAGCCTGCAGGGTGTATGCAGAACGGTACCCGGACAGAGAGCATCCAACGTGCCGCACATTGCAAAAAATCTACCGCCAACTGTATGCAACAGGTATGGTCATAGCACGCAAACGGGTCCGTAACAGGCCCGTCACAGGAGAAGCGGGTGCAGTTGGTGTGTTAGCTGCTGTTGCCATGAACCCACACATGAGTACACGGGACATTGCGAGAGCCGGTGGACTGAGTCAAAGTAGTGTTATGCGCATACTGCATCGTCACCGCTTTCACCCGTTTCATGTGTCGCTACACCAGCAATTACATGATGATAACTTTAATCATCGAATTTAATTCTGTCAATGGGCATTAACAGAGAATGCGTTGCAGTTCTACCTGTTTACCGATGAAGCGGGTTTCACAAACCACGGGGCAGTGAATCTACGGAACATGCATTACTGGTCCGCGGACAATCCTCGCTGGCTCAGACAGGTAGAGCGACAGCGACCGTGGACTGTAAATGTATGGTGCGGAATCATTGGCGACCACCTCATTGGTCCTCACTTCATTGCAGGGGCCCAAACAGCTGCAACATACATCGCGTTTCTACAGAATGATCTGCCAACGTTGCTCGAAAATGTCCCACAGGAAACGCGTCAACGTATGTGGTATCAGCATGATGGTGCACCTGCACATTCCGCAATTAACAATAGGCTGGCCCTTGACAGGATGTTCGACAGGCGTTTCATAGGACGTGGAGGACGCATAAATTGGCCAGCCCGTTCTCCTGATCTTACACCTCTGGACTTCTTTCTGTGGGGTACGTTAAAGGATAATGTGTACCGTGATGTGCCTACAACCCCAGAGGATATGAAACAACGTATTGTGGCAGCCTGCGGCGACATTACACCAGATGTACTGCGGCGTGTACGACATTCATTACGCCAGAGATTGCAATTGTGTGCAGCAAATGGCGGCCACCACATTGAGCATCTATTGGCCTGACATGTCGGGACACACGTGTGTACGTGTACCTCACCCCTCATGGTAATGTACATGTGCGTCAGTGAAAAAGACCAATAAAAAGGTGTTAGCATGTGGACATAATGTGCTGTTCCAGTCTCTTCTGTACCTAAGGTCCATCACTGTTCCCTTTGGATCCCTACGTAATTCGGTGCTCTCCAATACACACGATCGAACAGCGGAGGAGGGGTACTCAAGCGTCAACTTTAGGTTACAATATCTCCAGATGTAATTAACATTTTACAATGCAACAAATGACACTGATTACATATTTGTTTATATGTTCAGATCTGCTAACAAAACTAACGGGGTTCCATTTTTAAAAAACGTAGGTTTGTGTTAAAAAACATACTTCCGTGCACTTTTTTATGGTTTGTATTAACCAATTACACTAGCCGCTCTCCTCACGTTCGGTCTGTGGAATCGATTCGTCAGTATTTGATGTGGTTTACGAAATATATCCAGCGGTAATGTTAGGTGACTCACCCTGTATATGGTAGAGCCGAAAGGATAGCCTTTGGCACTCCATCAGACACGGTACCTGGTTCGAGAAATCTAGGTTGGCCATCAGAGTGATTGCTTTGATGACTTATTATTTTTGTTATACGTCCTCTATCAGTTTTTGCACACATGAGACTGGAGTGAGTGAGAGGACGGTTTTAGACTGGTTTTCTTTTTGTAGGGACGTGTGTTTGGAATATGTGAAGTATAGGGGTAAGTTGGGAGGGCCGGGGGGTAATGGTCGAGATGGATGAATCTCAGTTTGGGAAGAGAAAGTATGGGAGGGGAAAGTCTCTGGCTGGTTTATGGGTGTGGGGGTCCGTTATTTTGGGAGGTGGGTATCCAGATTGTATTTTCAGGGTTTTAGAAGGACGCACTAAGAGGGAATTGGTGGGGTTAATTGAAGAGTATATGGAGAAGGGGAGTACTATAGTGTCAGATGCTTTTTTGTTGGATAGGGAGTTAGGAAAGAGGGGTTATGATCATTTAGTTGTTACTCATAGTTTAGAGTTCAAAAATTATGAAATTGGGGCATGTACCAATACAATAGAGGGTTTGCAGGGGGAGGGGGGGGGGGGGGCAGTTAAATCAGTCATGGGGAGGGGGAAGAGGCGCTCTTCTCACCTGCAATCTCATTTAGATGAGTATTGTACTTTCCACATTTTTTTGAGTGAGTTAGTAAGATGTACAGGCCAAGGGTGGTTATTTGAGGGGTTTTTGTATGTGTGGAGAGCAGGGAATGGTGGTGAATTTAGGTGGATTGGGTGGGGGGGGGGGGGGGGGGAATGCTGTTTTATGATTATGTTGCATAGGAACTGTTTTGTCGCAATTATTTTTGAGTTGTAATGTGTGATTTAGTTTCGTTTATTTTGTGCTTTTTATTTGTTGGTGGATTCTTTGTGTGTGTGTGGGGGGGGGGGGGGGGGGGAAAGGAGGTTGGGGAGTTTTTTTGGCTTTGTGTGTGTGTGTTTTGTGGGGTTTTTGATGTGTTGTAGTTTGGTTCTATATCTTGCAAGTGTAGGTGTTTGTTTTTTGTTGCTGTCAGCTGTGGTCAAGGGAAGTAACAGATTCCAATTTTTGTCATTGGAGATGTATGTGTTTTGGTATCGTCAGCTGTAGTTGACCTATTGGTTAAGGGAAGTGTCCGATTCCAATTTTTATCATTGTATATGTATTTGCTTTGGTATCATCAGCTATTGTTGACCTATATAGGTCAAGTGAAGTGTTCAATTCTAAGTTTTGTTGTTTTAAATGTTGGTTTTGTGGTCCAATTCTAAGTTTTGTAGTTGTAGGTTTTTATTTTGTGGTATTGACAATTGCAGTTGAGGTATGCAGGTGAAAGGAAGTGACCAGTTCCTCTGGATTTTGTGGGTGTAGTGGAATGTGGGAATTTTGTGTTTTTTTATCATTTTGTGTGGTTTGGGATCATGTGAGTTTTTATATGTTTATATTTAGTTTGATTATATATTTGGAGGGAGATGTTATTGTCATATTTATATATATTTTCATGTCTGTTGGCATGTTTATGTAGTGACATCATTGTCACCATATTGGACACGCTGAGAATGGTCATTTCCGCCATACTGATGACATCAGGGGTCAAAGCAGACAGCTGGAATCAGACGATTCTGTAATCCCACAACCAAACAGGCACCCACACATACTCTCACCACACATATAATGTAATGTACGGTAATACCCTTCACTGAGGCAATATTTGATCTGCTGACTTCATTTGCCAACTTGGCCAAAACTAGTGGGAAAATGTGTTGAACATTTACATTACGCATTGGAAAAATGAAAAGTACTCAATTATTGTGCAAGAATGATGTGCATACAACAGTGATGCAATATCAATGGCAGTGTGTAAAGTGGCAATCCCTAGTAGGGGCCCACTTGAGTTATGTAGCTGGGACTATAAATCGGGCAACAGCATATTAGGATACCATACACACAGTTGTAAAAAAAATAAGCTACAGATTATCCCACAGGTCCTGGAGACACAACAGCCCCATTGTTTGCACATCAGCACAAATCAGAAAAGCAGCCCCAATTAAGATCCTTGTTGCAGTTTGCGTGACAATGACCCGACTGGGGCCTTCCTGAGAATGTAGGACCCTCACATTTTTCTCAAATTCCTATGAGATTTGAAACAGAAGGTTAAAATGTAAGAAACATGGTCACACTCAAGTTACTGTTTCAAAACCACATATATCATGAAGCATGCTGAATACATTACGCGAAAAGAAATGGAAATTTGAGCATAAGAGAAGTAAGGAAACACCAACATCCCACTCAAAAGAATTGCAACAAACAAGATTTGCAGGATAAGTTAGAAATTTGAAGGTATTCAGTTCATTAGAGAGTAATTTAATCAAAGAAAATGTACATATGATACTAAAAGAGCAAACTCTTAGGACAACCTGCATATTTCAAATTATACAGCGTCTCCAAGATGAGTTTAAGAGAAAAATCTGAAGATGGTCAAAACAATCCAACAGGTGCGAGACTCCTTCCTTGTAAGGATTTAATATTTTATTGACTGATGAAGCACTAATTCAGAGGAACTGACAAGTCTATCCTGACATTTGGCTGAAGTGGACCACAGACATAACATTCCAAATCAGAACACACGGGATTGTGGTTGGTAAATCATTGCAAATTTCAATCACCACTGCAGGTATCAAACTGCAGTGTGGTGCCCTCACACTGCGTGACATCATGTGATCCAATACAGCCATTTGAAGGTGAGGGAGAAGAGTTCTATAGACAGATTTCATGCAAATGTATTGTCTGGGACATGAGACTGCCCTTGAACTGATAATAAACGAATTATCCAAATTAATTCACAGAGTATTCAACTTTATACCTTCCATCTGAAAACCATCCATGAACTGGCTACCAGTCTCACTTGGAAAATCAACTTTCATTGAAACATTTCTTATTAAATGTGCAACATGTAAATGTGTCGCAACACTGGGCAAGCAACCATTAACGAAAGGGACACATTGAATATCTGTAAAATACTTAACAAAACTAAAACCTGTAGACGAACTGGCTTAATAATAATAAATTAAATGGAATTAAAATGTAGACTATAACAAAATCGAGAAAGGCACTTGACACTAAACTTTTAAGAGAAATTTTAAGTGTCGTCCAAATAACTTCAATTCGAAAAGCTGTGACAAAAACTACAGTGTTCAATTTTTTTTTCCTTCAACCTACATATGCAAACACACACATCATTGAATCTTACGTACGAGTCATCATTCAAGCACGTTTTTGTCATAAATTAAAAGTCAAAAATTTTTATTCAGTTCATCTCACTCTGTTATATAAAATAAAGCAAAAGGAAAAGAACTTACGTCAAGTTTCGGAAAGTCCTGTATAATCTCAGAGAGCCTATCGTGGAAATTCTGTTGTGTGAATTTCACCTTGCGCATATAAAACTGCCTTATTCTTGATATTTTGTAGTTCTTGTGAATAACAGTTGGCGTCTTCCGTTGTGTTTTTGAGAGGGTAATATCTATAAAATCCTAAAATGCAAAACAGTAGTACATTTCACTGTATGTTTCGACGTAAACAAGTTATTTTTGACATTGCACCAATTAAAAGTATATTTTACCTTTGCTGGCGGTACGACAGCAATCTTTTTAAAATTATACATCGCCATGTTTAGAGATTTTTGGACAACAGTTCGGACAACTTCAAATAGCTTATGTTTTATCTACAGATTCCCCCACATTACACTTCACCACATGTTCCACTCATTCCCCCACCCTTTAGAACACATTACCAGAGAACTCTAAAGTCTGTTGAGCAAAGACATGCCACTGCGATTGCAAAACCAGAACTAATGCAAAGATCTTTTTCCACAGATATATGAATAAACCTCCCCCCATGAACCATGGACCTTGCCGTTGGTGGGGAGGCTTGCGTGCCTCAGCGATACAGATGGCCGTACCGTAGGTGCAACCACAACAGAGGGGTATCTGTTGAGAGGCCAGACAAACATGTGGTTCCTGAAGAGGGGCAGCAGCCTTTTCAGTAGTTGCAGGGGCAACAGTCTGGATGATTGACTGATCTGGCCTTGTAACATCAACCAAAACGGCCTTCCTGTGCTGGTACTGCGAACGGCTGAAAGCAAGGGGAAACTACAGCCGTAATTTTTCCCGAGGACATGCAGCTTTACTGTATGATTAAATGATGATGGTGTCCTCTTGGGTAAAATATTCCGGAGGTAAAATAGTCCCCCATTCGGATCTCCGGGCGGGGACAACTCAAGAGGACGTCGCTATCAGGAGAAAGAAAACTGGCATTCTACGGATCGGAGCGTGGAATGTCAGATCCCTTAATCGGGCAGGTAGGTTAGAAAATTTAAAAAGGGAAATGGATAAGTTAAAGTTAGATATAGTGGGAATTAGTGAAGTTCGGTGGCAGGAGGAACAAGACTTTTGGTCAGGTGATTACAGGGTTATAAATACAAAATCAAATAGGGGTAATGCAGGAGTAGGTTTAATAATGAATAAAAAAATAGGAGTGCGGGTTAACTACTACAAACAGCATAGTGAACACATTATTGTGGCCAAGATAGACACAAAGCCCATGCCAACTAAAGTATTACAAGTTTATATGCCAACTAGCTCTGCAGATGATGAAGAAATTGATGAAATGTATGACGAGATAAAAGAAATTATTCAGGTAGTGAAGGGAGACGAAAATTTAATAGTCATGGGTGACTGGAATTCGTCAGTAGGAAAAGGGAGACAAGGAAACATAGTAGGTGAATATGGATTGGGGGGAAGAAATGAAAGAGGAAGCCGCCTTGTAGAATTTTGCACAGAGCATAACTTAATCATAGCTAACACTTGGTTCAAGAATCATAAAAGAAGGTTGTATACCTGGAAGAATCCTGGAGATACTAAAAGGTATCAGATAGATTATATAATGGTGAGACAGAGATTTAGGAACCAGGTTTTAAATTGTAAGACATTTCCAGGGGCAGATGTGGATTCTGACCACAATCTATTGGTTATAACCTGTAGATTAAAACTGAAGAAACTGCAAAAAGGTGTGAATTTAAGGAGATGGGACCTGGATAAACTGACTAAACCAGAAGGTTGTAGAGAGTTTCAGGGAGAGCATAAGGGAACAATTGACAGGAATGGGGGAAAGAAATACAGTAGAAGAAGAATGGGTAGCTTTGAGGGATGAAGTAGTAAAGGCAGCAGAGGATCAAATAGGTAAAAAGACGAGGGCTAGTAGAAATCCTTGGGTAACAGAAGAAATATTGAATTTAATTGATGAAAGGAGAAAATATAAAAATGCAGTAAATGAAGCAGGCAAAAAGGAATACAAACGTCTCAAAAATGAGATCGACAGGAAGTGCAAAATGGCTAAGCAGGGATGGCTGGAGGACAAATGTAAGGATGTAGAGGCTTGTCTCACTAGGGGTAAGGTAGATACTGCCTACAGGAAAATTAAAGAGACCTTTGGAGAGAAGAGAACCACTTGTATGAATATCAAGAGCTCAGATGGCAACCCAGTTCTAAGCAAAGAAGGAAAGGCAGAAAGATGGAAGGAGTATATAGAGGGTTTATACAAGGGCGATGTACTTGAGGACAATATTATGGAAATGGAAGAGGATGTAGATGAAGACGAAATGGGAGATAAGATACTGCGTGAAGAGTTTGACAGAGCACTGAAAGACCTGAGTCGAAACAAGGCCCCAGGAGTAGACAACATTCCATTAGAACTACTGATGGCCTTGGTAGAGCCCGTCATGACAAAACTCTACCATCTGGTGAGCAAGATGTATGAGACAGGCGAAATACCCTCAGACTTCAAGAAGAATATAATAATTCCAATCCCAAAGAAAGCAGGTGTTGACAGATGTGAAAATTACCGAACTATCAGTTTAATAAGTCACAGCTTCAAAATACTAACGCGAATTCTTTACAGATGAATGGAAAAACTGGTAGAAGCGGACCTCAGGGAAGATCAGCTTGGATTCCGTAGAAATGTTGGAACACGTGAGGCAATACTAACCTTACGACTAATCTTAGAAGAAAGATTAAGAAAAGGCAAACCTACGTTTCTAGCATTTGTAGACTTAGAGAAAGCTTTTGACAATGTTAACTGGAATACTGTCTTTCAAATTCTGAAGGTGGCAGGTATAAAATACAGGGAGCGTAAGGCTATTTGCAATTTGTACAGAAATCAGATGGCAGTTATAAGAGTCGAGGGGCATGAAAGGAAAGCATTGGTTGGGAAAGGACTGAGACAGGGTTGTAGCCTCTCCCCGATGTTATTCAATCTGTATATTGCGCAAGCAGTAAAGGAAACAAAAGAAAAATTTGGAGTAGGTATTAAAATTCATGGAGAAGAAGTAAAAACTTTGAGGTTCGCTGATGACATTGTAATTCTGTCAGAGACAGCAAAGAACTTGGAAGAGAAGTTGAACAGAATGGACAGTGTCTTGAAAGGAGGATATAAGATGAACATCAACAAAAGCAAAACGAGGATAATGGAATGTAGTCAAATTAAATCGGGTGATGCTGAGGGAATTAGATTAGGAAATGAGACACTTAAAGTAGTAAAGGAGTTTTGCTATTTAGGGAGTAAAATAACTGATGATGGTCGAAGTAGAGAGGATACAAAATGTAGACTGGCAATGGCAAGGAAATCGTTTCTGAAGAAGAGAAATTTGTTAACATCGAGTATAGATTTAAGTGTCAGGAAGTCGTTTCTGAAAGTATTTGTATGAAGTGTAGCCATGTATGGAAGTGAAACATGGATGATAACTAGTTTGGACAAGAAGAGAATAGAAGCGTTCGAAATGTGGTGCTACAGAAGAATGCTGAAGATAAGGTGGGTAGATCACGTAGCTAATGAGGAGGTATTGAATAGAATTGGGGAGAAGAGGAGTTTGTGGCACAACTTGACTAGAAGAAGGGATCGGTTGGTAGGGCATGTTTTAAGGCATCAAGGGATCACAAATTTAGCGTTGGAGGGCAGCGTGGAGGGTAAAAATCGTAGAGGGAGACCAAGAGATGAATACACTAAGCAGATTCAGAAGGATGTAGGTTGCAGTAGGTACTGGGAGATGAAGAAGCTTGCACAGGATAGAGTTGCATGGAGAGCTGCATCAAACCAGTCTCAGGACTGAAGACCACAACAACAACAACATCTGAATAAACATTGCACATGCAAAATTTCAAAACTCTAGTGCTTTTAAACCAGGATTCCGCAGACCTGAATTAGCTGGGTTCACAAACGTAATTATAGTGACACAGTTGCTTGTGTGAGCAACCCTATTTTCAGGGGTATCCCTCAAGAAATGCAACTTCCTTCACGCCACAAGAAGTCCAACTCGATTGTACTTCGTTTTGCAACTAGTCTTCTCCCTACCTCTGAATGTCACCTTTTGACTGTTCGCTTGTGGCTATATCTCGAAATATCACATCCTATCGCAATTCTCGTGGAATAATTACTGTTGTACATCATCGATTTCAGTGTGTTTTCAATTTATTACTGTAAAAGAACTTGAAACAGTGGGCTGTAAATACACTTTCGCAGCTTCTGAAATACAATAATAACAATGTGATATACAGTGTGTTCATTTAAACTGAAGATATTGAAATATCGGATCAGTAAAAGTTATAATTCCAATTTTTTGGTCTCTGGCGGGGCATTCAAATATACCACACTCGACACTCCCCCCATCCCCCTCGCGATGGTGAGCAACCATGAAGTCTTCAACGGTAACCCCCGTTTTTTATTGCAAATTGCGATACTACAGCAAAATATACATATTTTCGTCTCAAGCATTTTCTTTATTTCGCCACAGATGACGCTATAATCTGAAAAATAGAAATGGGTACACAATCGTAATTTATGACATGCCATTCAATGGCCCTTGAATATCCAATGGCATGTGGTATCCCACCTCTCTGCTGCAAGGGTAGGACAGGCGAGTATTTCAGAACTTCTAATTGGAAACCCCTTTCGCAACGTTGAATTCCACCGACATATCGAACAGGGAACTACTCGACATGCCACTGTGGCCATGTAACGAGCTACGACGTTTCTTAACAGGCAGTACACTGTAACGGGAGCTCATGTATTGTACAGACGTAGGACAGATAGCAGCTAAACATTGCAAGAATTGCGCAGTCTTTAATGCCTGCACACTTACCTATTATTTTGTGAAATGATGTGCAAATGTACTATGAATGCTGCAACCACAGAAAACAAAACTGAAATGATCCTGATTTGCGAAGAATGCATGAGATATGGCGAGGCTGTCTTGCCTTGTATGTAGAATGTTTTCCAGAGAAATCTCTCTCTCGTTCGTTATTTTACAAGATCGTGAACGCTTTTATGTTTGATGGGAGTGTATAGACTGGAAAAAGGAAGCTAAGCAAACACGATGCAGGAGAAGCTAATGAAATGTTCACACTGGTCAGTGGCTCGGAAGAGATGGCCATATTAACTGGACTGATAGATCACCGGATTTCTTTCTGTGGGGATATTTAAAAGATAAGGTGTACCAGCGATTGCTCAAGTGCCAACAAGCTGTAAAGACATCGTCGCAGCATGGAGGTGGGATCCCAAGGATCATTGGCTATTCAAGGGCCACTGAGTGGCATGTCGAAAATTATGATTGTGTACTATTTCTATTCCTCAGATAACAGCATAGTCTGTGGTGAAACGAAGAAAATGCTTCAGGCAAAACATACGTATATATTTTTGTAGCATCGTAATGTGCAATAAAAATTGGCGGTTCCCACTGAAGATTTCATAGTTGCCCCTCACTTCCCACACATGGGATGGGGTGGCAATTCGAGTGTGGTATCATTGGATGTACCCCTCTGAGACAAACGTATTGGAATTATAACTTTTTTTGATCCAAAGTGCAGTTTTGCCCCCATCGGCATGCCTCCAGCACTACCCTTACACACAAGTAAGCAATCCTTAGAAGTAATTTTTGGGTGACACTCACTTCTCCCCTCGTACAAGAGTTGACATGCTTGTGCAGCTTTCAGTCGACGAACTTAAGCCTTGTTTCACAAGTAACAAAAGTGACGCCACTTGGGCACCACTCGAGTGGTGAAGTTGAGTAATCCCGTTGTGACATTTATAGCCTTACTACAATAGTCGTTTTAACTTGTGAGGCCACTTTCCTTCTCACACCACTAATCAGCGTCAGAAGCAAATAGAACAGCCACCACCTTCATTTCAGTGTTCACAAAGGAAAACTTTCATATTGTGATAAATGCTGATTCAATGATGCACCACCTTAAAGATCTCTCCAAAATGGGTCGTTTTTAATATGGTTTGCTGTACTACAGAGGAAGGAAGTGTGACTTAAGTATGTAAAACCTTCATGGGCACACAATTGTTGATTTATGTGACGGAAATATATTACAGAATTCATGTATACAAGATTTGTGTGTAAGTGAGCAAGTGTTTCACTGAATAATTAGTGAAAGGAATTTGCAGTTTCACAGCAGCTAACTTAATTCTACCAATGGTGTAAGTTAATGCAATGTTGTTGTTGTTGTCTTCAGTCCTGAGACTGTTTTGATGCAGCTCTCCATGCTACTCTATCCTGTGCAAGCTTCTTCATCTCCCAGTACTTACTGCAACCTACATCCTTCTGAATCTGCTTAGTGTATTCATCTCTTGGTCTCCCTCTACAATTTTTACCCTCCACGCTGCCATCCAATACTAAATTGGTGATCCCCTGATGCCTCAGAATATGTCCTACCAACCGATCCCTTCTTCTAGTCAAGTTGTGTCACAAACTTCTCTTCTCGCCAATCCTATTCAATACCTCCTCATTAGTTATATGATCTACCCATCTAATCTTCAGCATTCTACTGTAGCACCACATTTCGAAAGCTTCTATTCTCTTCTTGTCCAAACTATTTATCGTCCATGTTTCACTTCCATACATGGCTACACTCCATACAAATACTTTCAGAAACGGCTTCCTGACACTTATATCTATACTCGATGTTAACAAATTTCTCTTCTTCAGAAACGCTTTCCTTGCCATTGCCAGTCTACATTTTATATCCTCTGTACTTCGACCATCATCAGGTATTTTGCTCCCCAAATAGCAAAACTCCTTTACTACTTTAAGTGTCTCATTTCCTAATCTAATTCCCTCAGCATCACCCGACTTAATTCGGCTACATTCCATTTTCCTCGTTTTGCTTTTGTTGATGTTCATCTTATATCCTCCTTTCAAGACACTATCCATTCCATTCAACTGCTCTTCCAAGCCCTTTGCTGTATCTGACAGAATTACAATGTCATCAGCGAAACTCAAAGTTTTTATTTCTTCTCCATGGACTTTAATACCTACTCCGAAATTTTCTTTTGTTTCCTTTACTGCTTGCCCAATGTACAGATTGAATAACATCAGGGACAGGCTACTACCCTGTCTCACTCCCTTCCCAACCGCTGCTTCCCTTTCATGCCCCTAGACTCTTATAACTGCCATCTGGTTTCTGTACAGATTGTAAATAGCCTTTCTCTCCCTGTATTTTACCCCAGCCACCTTTAGAATTTGAAAGACAGTATTCCAGTTAACATTGTCAAAAGCTTTATCTAAGTCTACAAATGCTAGAAATGTAGGTTTGCCTTTCCTTAATCTGTTTTCTAAGATACGTCGTAGGGTCAGTATTGCCTCACGTGTTCCAACATTTCTGTGGAATCCAAACTGATCTTCACCGAGGTCGGCTTCTACCAGTTTTTCCATTCGTCTATAAAGAATTAGCGCTAGTATTTTGCAGCTGTGACTTATTAAACTGATAGTTCGGTAATTTTCACATCTGTCATCACCTACTTTCTTTGGGATTGGAATTATTATATTCTTCTTGAAGCTTGAGGATATTTCGCCTGCCTCATACATCTTGCTCACCAGATGGTAGAGTTTCGTCAGGACTGCCTCTCCCGAGGCTGTCAGTAGTTGCAATGGAATGTTGTCCACTCCCGGTGCCTTGTTTCAACTCAGGTCTTTCAGTGCTCTGACAAACTCTTCACGCAGTATCGTATCTCCCATTTCATCTTCATCTATATCCTCTTCCGTTTCAATAATATTGTCCTCAAGTACATCGCCCTCTATATACTCCATCCACCTTTCTGCTTTCTGAGCTCTTGATATTTATACAAGTGGCTCTCTTTTCTCCAAAGGTCTCTTTAATTTTCCTGTAGGCAGTATCTATCCTACCCCTAGTGAGATAAGCCTCTACATCCTTACATTTGTCCTCCAGCCATCCATGCTTAGCCATTTTGCACTTCCTGTCGATCTCATTTTTGAGATGTTTGTATTCCTTTTTGCCTGCTTCATTTACTGCATTTTTATATTTTCTCCTTTCGCCCATCCCGGCCGCTGAAGACCTTGCTGTCGTGCGCCCAAAAAACCCCTCTACTACTACTCCTGCTCTAGCCATCCCTGCTTAGCCATTTTGCACTTCCTGTCGATCTCATTTTTGAGACGTTTGTATTCCCTTTTGCCTGCTTCATTTACTGCATTTTTATATTTTCTCCTTTCATCAATTAAATTCAGTATTTCTTCTGTTACCCAAGGATTTCTACTAGCCCTCGTCTTTTTACCTACTTCATCCTCTGCTGCCTTCACTACTTCATCCCTCAAAGCTACCCGTTCTTCTTCTACTGTATTTCTTTGCCCCATTCCTGTCAATTGTTCCCTTATGCTCTCCCTGAAACTCTGTACAACCTCTGGTTTAGTCAGTTTATCCACGTCCCATCTCCTTAAATTCTCACCTTTTTGCAGTTTCTTCAGGTTTAATCTATAGTTCATAAACAATAGGGTGCGGTCAGAGTCCGCATCTGCCCCTGGAAATGTCTTACAATTTAAAACCTGGTTCCTAAATCTCTGTCTTACCATTATATAATCAATCTGATACCTTCTAGTATCTCCAGGATTCTTCCATGCATACAACCTTCTTTTATGATTCTTGAACCAAGTGTTAGCTATGATTAAGTTATGCTCTGTGCAAAATTCTACCAGATGGCTTCCTCTTTCATTTCTCTCCCCCCAATCCATTTTCACCCACTATGTTTCCTTCTCTCCCTTTTCCTACTCTCGAATTCCAGTCACCCATGACTATTAAATTTTCGTTTCCCTTCACTACCTGAATAATTTCTTTTATCTCGTCATACATTTCGTCACCATCTGCAGAGCTAGTCGGCATATAAACTTGTACTACTTTAGTAGGCATGGGCTTCGTGTCTATCTTGGCCACAATATTGCGTTCACTATGCAGTTGGTAGTAGCTTACGCGCACTCCTATTTTTTTATTCATTATTAAGCCTACTCCTGCATTCCCCCTTTTTGATTTTGTATTTATAACCCTGTATTTACCTGACCAAAAGTCTTGTTCCTCCTGCTACCGAACTTCACTAATTCCCACTATATCTAACTTTAACTTATCCATTTCCCTTTTTCAATTTTCTAACCTACCTGCCCGATTAAGGGATCTGACATTCCACGTTCCGATCCGTAGAACACCAGTTTTCTTTCTCCTGACAACGACTTCCTCTTGAGTAGTCCCCCCCCCCCCGGAGATCCAAACGGGGGACTATTTTACCTCTAGAATATTTTACCCAAGAGGACGCCATCATCATTTAACCATACAGTAAAGCTGCATGCCCTCGGGAAAAATTACAGCTGTAGTTTCCCCTTGTTTTCAGCCATTCGCAGTACCAGCACAGCAAGGCCATTTTGGTTAGTGTTGCAAGGCCATATCAGTCAATCATCCAGACTGTTGCCCCTGCAACTACTGAAAAGGCTGCTACCCCTCTTCAGGAACCACACGTTTGTCTGGCCTCTCAACAGATACCCCTCCGTTGTGTTTGCACATACGGTAAGGCCATCTGTATCACTGAGGCACACAGCCTCCCCACCAACGGCAAGGTCCATGGTTCATGGGGGTAGGAGTTAATGCAATAGTGACGGTATATTCAGATTCTAGTAGCCTTTCTGCCAACTTCAGTGCTCTTTAACATCTGGATTTGAGAAAGAACGTAGCTAGGTTTTTGGTGGCAGTACAATTTCAGATTCAGTGTCGCTTCTGTAAAAGGAAATAAACTATATTGTTCCATAGCTCCAAAATAGCTCCAAAATCTGAGAATAATGTTTATATTTTGTCTTATTTAAGTGATCTTGGGTGTAAGAGTGAAAATATTATCTTTTAAATGAGTCTTGAGGGCACTGTAAATAGCACCACAAACAAAACACGCCAATTGTAGTGTTGATAATATGGTATAAATGTTGGTGATATAACAGATTATCATATCAAAGTGTCACTTGCCATTTCATTTGAGTAACTACTGCATCTCTAATGTGAGTACCAGCTTTTTCTAACCCTAGAAAGGTCAGGCGAAAAATACTTTAAAGAATGGTTGGGCAGGTTTGTGGGACCCAATAAATAAAACACTTATAACCAATGACAAACAGTGTATTGACAACAAATGATGTATTTTTATTTCCTTCAGGTAGTATTAAATGTTATAGTGACTTCATTTTTACGTTATGAATTATACAATAATTGTAAAAAAACTGAAAACCTATTTCTTTGTAGAACTAAATATAAGTGAACTGAAAATACAAGTAAATTTGATAACACAAATAAATTTGATTGAAATACAAATGTAAATAAGATTTGTAACTAAGAAGCAAAAATTCTGAATCCCCATTATGCAAATAGAAATTGTGAATATAATGAATAGTTTGTGAGACATAGTCCTCTAAAATTATCAATTTTCGAAACAGTCACTGCAAATCATTTCAGCACTTGCAAAGCATAACCACACCTTGGAAACGATGCGAAACTATTTAGTTGCACTGTCCTTGCATTTCTCGCAACTTCCCCTTTTCCCTGATACTGGATATTCAACTGTTCCTCGTCCTTAGGTGCCTGAGAGCTTAGAGAAAGCCTGTGAATCTCGTGTGGAAGGTTGGGATGAGTTGCACACATTGTCGAGTTCTGAGGTATTCTCTTCTAACTAAAACGTTTTTGTTTGTTTTGAATACAATTTATCCATTGAGAGCTGCAATGTTCAACAACTGAAAAAGCAGACAGCGGCGGCATTGTCTAGTCCATCTAGCAACAGTATATTCAGCATAGATTGTGTCAACGATAACTTCGCCACTATTTGTTTTGTTATATTGCTTTATTATACTTGCACTTTTCTTTTCGCCTCTGTCGCTGTCTGGTTCATCATCATCCACTGACGAAATAAATAGTACTGATTTGTTTCATTTTGCTACATATGAAAGGAACGTCATGTCTTCCTGAAATCCAAACATATTTGAGCACTCTTTTTTCGATTTTTTGGGTAAAAATTCAACTGAAATTTCAAGCTTATTTTTTTGACATACCAACAATAGTAATGTACTTTTCTTTTTTTGACGCTTCAGCAAGACGTAAACCCATTGTCTATTGTCAGAATAGTTCCAGACTCTTTTCCTGGGTCTACAAGATGCAAAACAACATCGTCTGCTTATTACTGCCTCTGTATGCTCTTTGCGGTTGTGCACCTGTATAGACTTCCAAATGCTTTACATAGAACCTTTTAGCATAAGCCGGGATGAAAACCTTGATCCCATATTTTGAAGTTTTATTTGGGATATACATCCTGTACCTGCATCTGCCTATGTATGGAACGAGCATTTCGTCCGAAGTAACATTTTCTGACAGAGCAACATGTGCACTGCAGTTGGAGACAAACACATTAAGAATGGATCTTATGCCAGCAAGATTATCTTGAGCTTTTTTTTTCTTCCCTCATATGGATTTTGTCAAACCTGATACAATGAGTCAAATATCAGAACCTTTTCAATGATGTTCCCCATTATGGTCGGAGGAAGGCAATGGCAAACCACCTCCATTACGACCTTGCCTAGTAAGGCGGTGCGGGTCTCCCGCCTCATTCCCCTACACTCTGTAAAGAAGCATGGGACTTCATTTAATTTCCATTTTTCAATGATGTAAGTTCAACAAGTCAAAGGACAAAGCATTTCTGGCAGTGACATCATGGCGTTGTGAGTACCTACAACATAGAAAGACAAACAAAATTGCTCACTAAGTAATAAAGTTTTGAGATAAACGAAAACTAGCCCTTCCTTAAACTGTCACGAAACACTGCATCAGTATCACCACAATAAAGAACAAACTGAATTGAGATGGAGAGTAATGAATAGGTCGAAAACGAAGTGTGAGTCGTACATGAAATGCGATTTTGAGGGTGATGACATCAAAACCAATTGAGAAAGTAACCAAGGAAGTGTATTATTATCATTGCTTATATAGAGAATAAAGCTGATAAATAACTCATATATATGGCACAGCAGCAAAGGTGAGATTTGATTTCCTTTTCAAATTATTTTCATCATTGGTATAAGAAGTTCCAAATTTTTGTCACTCCCCATGAAAGTGAAATGATGTACATAGAAACTTGATATACAGTAAATAAAAAATACATATTGTTTCTCAACATGGTTGACAAGTGCAACGTAATGTACATTACTATACCTGTGTGTTAGTGCTCACAAGCTATTTCTATAACATATAGCATTACTGCAACCAGCGTAAGTGTTCCATCTTCTAGCTCATTTGGTTCTGTGTACTTCTTTGTCTCCTGAATAGAATTTATTGTAAAGAATTTGTTGGTATTACATGAGACATTGTTTTCTTTAATCAGAGGAACTATACAAAATTGTAGCAATAATATTAATCAAATAATGGGATACTTGGAACTATATACATGCAATTATTTTGTCAAACTGCAAATTGATCCATTTAATTGCCAAATAAGGGTAATACTATTAAGTGCTTTATTTTAAAGCATGAAAAATTCATAGTTTTTCCATAAATTTATAACACAAAAACGATATACACAACAGAGATATTAGTCATCAATAATATCTTCTTCACTATTAACAATAGTCTGCCAATGCAGGGACTGAGAGAAGTGGCACAGTGGTTAGCACTCTGGGATCACATTCAGAAGAGTGACAGTTCAAACTCGTGTCCAGGCATCCTGATTTAGGTTTTCCATGATTTCCTTAAATCGCTACATGTAAATGCCAGGATGTTTCCTATGAAAGGCCATGTCCAACTTCCTTCCCCATCCTTCCCTAATACGGTGGGAGCGATGATCTCGCTGTTTGGCCCTCTCCCCCAAATCAACCAACCTATCGGATTTTGCAACTGTAGAAATCACGTGATTTTGAGGCAAAGAATTTGTCGAGTCATGTTTGGAGCTCATTTTCATCCAGTAAGGAAATTTCTTGAATGTTGTTTGGCAGTGAGCGCAAAAGGCGAAAACCTGAGAGCGCAAGGTCAGTTGAAGAACATGGTGACGAATTACTTCCCAACCCAACTACCATACAGGGTTTTTTTTTTCAGTCTAGCAGCATGCAGCTGGGCGTTATCAAGGAGCATCATCGTTCCACAGTTTTCTTGGTCATTATTTTTGGATTGTCTGCAAGATGTCTCAGCTGCTGACAGTAAATGTCAGCAGGGAAGGTTATACCTTGGAGAAGCAATTCGCAGTAATCATCACTGTTCCGCCAGATACATAACATTATATTTTTAAGCTGCAAGCAGGTCTTTGTATGGGGAGGTTGCTTCTTTGTTTGGGCTCAACTATATGTTAGCATGAAGACACCGTTTCTTAGCACCAGTAACGATAAGGGTAGGACTGATCACTGTTGTTCACAAGTCAATTGATAATGTGCAAGCAGATATGCACTTAATGTTCCCCTCTAATTTTTGTGATTGTGTCTCAGAGCATGTGGTACCCTTACATCCGATTTTTGAACCTTCCCCATGGCATGAAAATGTCACACGATGGTGAAACGATCACAGTTCATCACATTCACCAGTTCTCGAGTACACTGAGATGGATCATTGTCAATTAATGCATTTAAATGATCTGCAAGACACACCGAAGGTCTTCCTGAAGGTGGAGAGTCACCAATGTCAAAACCGACCCTCCTTAAAATGCGAAAACCATTTTTTGTCACACTCTGTTCAATGGCATTATCCTATTAGGTGGCGCAAATGTTTCTGACTGACTTCGCTACTGTCACTTCTCAACTGAACTCAAAGAGAAAAAAATGTTGAAAATGTTCCAGTGTCACACTTGACTCTCCACTTCCTGGAGTCCAGAGCTCTATTCACTATTTCCAAATGACAAAATGATAACATGTAAACTCAAACAACAACACTGAACTACAAACAAAAAATAACAATCGATAAATTAGATTAGATTAGATTAGTTTTTCGTTCCAAAGAACCGTGCTGAGCAGATCCTCTTGGATGTAGAATATGTCAATATCTTTTTTTCTTTTTTTTAGCTGAAATAGCAATGTTAATAGTGTGAATATAGACAATACATTATTTGTTTCTATTAAGAAATTCGTCAATGGAGTAGAAGTCTTTCAGGCTCCTTTTAAAGTGATCTTTATTTGTAACTAAATGTTTTATGTTTGCTGGCAAATTATTGAAGATGAGTGTTCCTGAGTAGTGGAACCCTTTTTGAACTAAAGTAAGTGCTTTCAAGTCCTTGTGCAGATCATTTTTGTTCCTGGTATTGTACGTATGAACTGAGCTGTTTGTTGGAAAAAGAGATATATTATTTAGGACAAATGTCATTAAGGAGTAAATATACTGAGAGGCAGTAGTTAGTACACCCAGTTCTTTGAAGAGGTAACCAGACAACCAAAATGCAAAACAAGAATGATACGAACTTGTGCACCAAGCTAATACAACAGTTTCTAGCATCAATCATTACTCAAAGACTCCTACATATGCAATAAATTCCATATTTTGAGTTCAGTCACTGAGTGGTTCCATTTCTATATAACATAAATGTCTATGAGCTGTTTGGGTTGTATCTTTATTTCTGCAAGGAATTTGAATCAAAATCTCTACTGACATGTGATCCACTGTACATAACATTTCAACAGAAAATACCTGGATTATGTAAATGGGTCCATTGTCTCTTTCTTAATCTTCTTATGCTTCTAACTCAATTTTTGGCTATAATGAAGATGTTATAGTAAAAATTTATTTGCTATGAATTGGAACTCCAACAAGCCTACTAAGGGTGAGTGAATACTCTGGGGATGGATACGTGAAAAAACCTGGCTTTAATATTTTCAGTCCATATCCTGTCAAGTAATCACCTTTTGTTGTCAGTTAAGCTCAAAACGTATTGTCAAATCAGCATTAAAATTCCTACTACCTTACTTCACAGCATTTACATACCATTACGATTGGCACCAATTTCACAATCTGTCTTGAGTAACCATGTTATTAGGTTTTTTTTCTGTTTGTTTATCTTTTAAGCCAAACTGTTGTAGGAGCTTCATGACACCATTCACTCTTTATTTCCATGGTCTGTGATGTGGAATCGTCCTCCAGCCCTCACACAATCACAGTCACATTTTCTGACCACCAGAGTCTTCTTAGTTATAATTTTTCACCAATGTTAAAATATTTTCATCTCTTCTGATAGCTATGGGTTCTTATTCTTCTCAAATCATCAGTATATTGCCCTGGACCAAAGATTTTCCACAATACCTTACACTATAAATTAAAAGTCTCTAGTCATGATTATTACACACAAGGCCTCAATATGTCTCAGGAACGATGGAAAAATTACTGCATTATATGCACTTCTACTGTTTTACATTCAGCATTGAGATGTTGTGATAGTCGAATTAGATGCCAAGATATCTTAAGTTTTTTATTTTAGAAAATCTCAAATCTCCAAGGCACAGTGGTGCACTCTGCATTGGTCTTTCAAAAGCATTTGGGATGACTGAAATTCAAGTCTCAGTAGGGGGAATTAAAGCTTTTGGTTTTCCGTCATTTGCCTAAATCATTTAAAATAAATACGTGGATGGTTCCTTTGCAAGGATTTGGTTGATTTCCTTCCCCACCCCTCTGCAGTCTGAGCTTGTGTTTCATCTCCAGTGACACTGATATTCTTTTCTTCTAATGACTTCATCACCTAAGGGCTGTTAAACCCTAATTTTCCTTGTTCTCCTGGAAACCAACATGACTTATGTCTTCCAAACATTAATTTTTCAGGCTGGCTTTGTTGCTTTTTATGCATATTTCTTGCAGTATCAACCATCTCATCCCCTTAATCTTCAAGGACTGTAATACCTTTTGCACATGTTAACGTATGAGTTCTGCCATCTAGATTGATTACTTATCAGTTTATCATTATTTATCAGATTATTTTCCAAAGCACTATGTTTTGGTATTTAACTCATTAGATTTCTTCCCCTATTGTTTCACATTTATATCTGATCCTATAGCACAGGCTCTCATCATACTCACAATTTTTTTAGTATGACATGTTCCCTCCTGATCTTGTAGAGGCTTAACACAAGAGAACATCTTGGTAAAGTAGTCAAAGCCAAACAGCTTTATGTAATTCTAAGTACTTCTCCCAATCCTAACTAAAATATTTTGATGTTCTTGCAAGCATGCAATAAAGAAATCATTGATGTTACATTATTGATTGGTTTGAGTATTTTTGTCCTGTTGTTCAAATCACTTGAAATTATATTGAGATGATAAAGCGATTTTGATTTAATTTCAGTGTAGCAGTACAGTTTATACAGCGAGAGAAAATCTCGACAATTAATATGGACTTGGTGCAGTGTCTTTGCACTTATGCCATAACCAAATGTGTAACATGATTTTGTTTGCTTTTCCATGCTAGTGCCTCAGTATCATCATAGTTTTAGGTGATTATGGTTTCCAGTAGTATTGAGGTGCATTTTGCCCAAGAGGTTTGTGTGTACATATTTCACAGATTCTGTAAGTGAATCCTGACATTTATATGGCAATGGCTTGTTATAATACTAGGAAAACTAATTTTGGCAATGGGGATTCACTGAAAGATCAAGCAGATAAAATTTTATTGGATTATGGTAAACATTGTAAGGCTAAGGTTTAATGGTGGTTCTTTGACAGCAATCAGTAAAATAATAAAAAAAAACAGAAGCATTAAATATCTCCACAGAGATGACGAATGGGAGAAGACTGCACATTGAACTTAAAGCCCTCTTCTTGTGACTTTCAGAAAGAGAAAGAAGAGATCGTACCATATAATAAAGATGAACAGTTTTGATGAAAATTAAAGTAGGTAGCACATATATACATAATACAGCAGGAAAGAGTACCCAACACTTTGGAAATTGGTTCATCATTGTCAGAATGGGAGAATGACATGCAGTGACATACTTTTAAAGAAAATTGGCCCCAGTTGTAAATGTTTTTCAGGGACATAGGGGTTACCTTAGAGAAAGAAACGTCGTTTGCTCCCTGAAATGCTAACAGAGAATCTGGAAAATATAATATTGATTGCAGTACCATGTGTCATACGGTGTGTACAATCACTTCTGTTAACAGGCAAAACGCGCCATAGAACAAGGAGTATACCAACAGAGAAAGTTGAGGAACTGATTATTTATACATATTACCTCCATGAAGAATTTTCTGACATCTATTTTGATTTTTCAGTAAAAATACTGGTTAATTTAAAGAAAGTTCATTTCTATGTTGCTTCCGGTCGTCTTTATACATAGTGTTTTGGTAACGGATAATTCGCCATATCATTCAGTTCAGCTCAATAAAGCACAACCTGTGGCCACAATGAAGGGCAAAATTTTAATCTGACCGAAGCAAAGTAATGAGACTTTGATCAGAACATGCTAAACGCATAATGTTTAGAAGTGATGGATTTATTAAAAAAAACAGCAACTACAGTATGTAACTGATTGATAAGCACAGAACGACAGTCATACAGTTATAAGTCTTTGTCTGTACTGTTACTGCCACATCAGTGACACTCAACGTGTCTGCACTCAGCTATAGCAGATGTTACAAGGTGAGAAACATTTCCATCGCAGCACATAGAGAAATTCATGAACGAGTTTGACAAGCCAATAACTCCAGAGAAATGAAAAAAAGACTGTGAACTACTATTGGAATGAAGAGGGTATAAGAGATAAGACATTATTAAATACAGTGGTTTCTTCATCACTCGATGAACACAGCAGCTGTGACTGAGTTGGCACTGTACTCACGGGTGTGTGGAAGACAGTGTGCCAAACAGTGCTAGCACATGAACATTTTATCAATAAACACATAATTTCGGTACTTGCTTCGGCAGTTTACACTTTTTGCTTTACACCTGAAGCGCTGACAGTTATCAGAGCCGTTTTCTCACTATAAGAAGTATAGCTATATTCACAGTCTGCCACTAACCAGATCACACTACATAAGCAAAGCATTAAACTCGTCATTTCACAACATACCGATATAGACATAAAATTCTTTTGACTTTCTTATCTTATTACTGGGTGGCATATGGTCATATTATTCCCACCGTTTTTCCTTATTAAATATAAACATTTCGTAACTAGTATGAAGTCATGTGTCCACAACCAACGAAAACTTGTACATGCACCACCCCAACATTGCAGTCAACCAGTGAAAATACCATACAGTCTCACTTTCATGCCATCTGTCATTGCAGTAGAAGGCTTTATTAGCCTCGTGCAACTTTCTATACTACTGCCAAGAATTTCAGCAATGGCTGGGTGGATCTATTCTCAACCTCTCATTCTGCATTTGTCCATTCAGTAACACGAGTTCTGAATTGTTAGTGTGATGACCGGCAGTTTTTGGACTTACAGGGGTAGTAATCGTAACAGAATTGAACTTATTAATTTTACATATAAAACTGAACCGTTTAAGTATGTTTGAGTTTTATAATTAATATTTTAAACTGCAAGGAATAAAAAGAAACGACAAAATTATGTCAGTACCAGAGGGAATCACATTCAGGTCCATGAATTGCTATTGTATACATTAGATTACTCGGCCACTGTGCCGTTATGACAAAAGCTAATCAAACACCGCTCATAATCTATGAGTTAATCTTTAGAGAGCGTTCTACGTTTTTCTATGGCCCACTCAGGCGAAATATTCTAGAAACTTGAAAGAGCCATCTACCTGGTTCTATTCACGTAGTTTTACTTTATCTGCAGTGTCTGGCAATGAAATTAATAGCCTTTTGGAAATCAACAAACGTCTTTTGAATTCAGTAATCTGTAGCAAAAGGTTGACTTCATATTAAATATATTTTTAGAATAAGGTCTGCCCTTCCTAAAGCAATCTCGATATTCATGTAAATTACTGTCCAGTGTTCCTTCTGCTCTGTTTAGCACAATCTTGCAAAATATGCTATATGCAACTGGTTCCAAAGAAATTCCTCTGCAGTTTGTAAACATTTTATTTATTGACCTTCTTATGTAGTGGATGTATAAAGGCCACCATCCACTCTCCCAGAAAATTTTCTGCTTTCCGTGTTTTCTCTAAGATTAATTTTAGCTAATTTTTTTGGTTTGAGATTATTTCAAAAGTTCTGGTATAACAGAGTCTTCTCTGCTAGCTTTATAAGATTTCTTCAATTTATTTGGTAGTTGGTGGTAAATCTTCTTCTAGGTCTTCATGAGTGTTGGAGTATTCTAGTTTACAGATTGGTTCTGGACAATTAAGAAGCTGACCCAAATGTTTTTCAAGTATTTCCGAATTTAAGTCTTATGTAATCTAAATTGACAAACCTTGTCCCATGCTCCTCTGTTACATTTACATTTGACGTACATCTACCTAACTCTTTAAATCTTACATTCTCCTCCAATTACCAACTGAAAAAGGGCCTTTTAGCAAATCATCTATAGGAAACACATTCATACTAAATTTCCTCATATATGGGTATTCGCGCTTTTTTTTCTACAATCTGGCCTGTTGACTTTTGTTTCACAAGGGTAGCAATCATATCTAAAGTCAATATGCTAATTTTATGCATATAAACTAAACTGTTTAAATACATTTCAAATTTATTATTAGTAGTGTAACACTGCAAAATAAAATGAAAAAATGTTGGTAATGGCAGGAATCGAATTTAGATCCACAAATTACCACTGAGCACATTAAACCACTTTATTGAAAAAGTTTGCTATTATAATCCATGAACATCTACAGTTCATATTTCACACACATTACACACTGGTGTACAACATACAGATGTCAAAAACAATTACAACATTTGTAAATGTTTCATTCATCTCATGACAAAAAGTGAACCAAAAATTTAATCTCATTATCAACATCATTTAAAAAATTCAAACTGCTTTCCAGTGATTTCTAATCTGGTAGTACATGACAAACTCAAAACTGCAGAGTAAGGAGCTTTCCCCTAAATAAAATTCCATAGCGTAAGTTTTGGGGCTTCGGTATGACTTCATGCAATGATCTTGCCTTATCAGCTGAATGTCCAAAAACCAACATCTTGGCTTTGGGGGGAAAAGACGCACAAAAAGACAAATTTCATCTGGTTCCATTTTTTTCAAATGTAATTGTCAACATGTCTGTTCAATTCGTTTTCAGGTCTGGGAATCCTTTCATTTGCCAATAGGCCCCTTGGAATGTGATAATGTTGTCATCACCATGTGCGTCTGTGCAAAAACTTTGAGTGAGGGCAAAGGAGTATGTCAGTGTTGCAGTTGGTTTCTAGGCTTCTTGCAAGGAATGCTATTCTCTTCCTGACTCTTTTGCAGTTCATAACATATCAACAGTAAGAGAATATATGTTGCAGCGTATCCACTTGACCGTATCTGAGGTGTTTGTCAGTGTCACTTAATACGACCCAATAGCTTTTCATTTGTTGCAACTGTGTTGTTCACAATGTTATATAATGTTGAAACTACTCCTGATGGATGAATTTGTAAACTAATTTTGTCCCAAACAGTCTTCCATATTATACTTGGGTCCTTCAACTTAATTTGGTTTGGACTGTCAGTCTTCTTTAGTGCATCAACCAACTCATTATTTGTTAAAATGGTCTTTCATAACACATTTTAACCTACGTAAATTAGTTCAAAGTAAAAACTCTCTGATGAGTTTCAGTTTAATGTTTAACTTGCCTAAATTTATTGATGGATGCATATCTTGCCTATGCAGTGTTGAATAGCTTTGAACTGATGGTGTCAGTCTCATTGTTAATTATCATGGGTGTTCTTCTTGTGAATAATATGTTCGCCTTCCTCCTGGTGTCTTGATTTTGTGAGCATGACATAGTTTAATTTGAAGATAATGTCTTTCCACCCAGTCCTGCTGGACAGTTGCATTATCCTTTTGGCTTTCATTTTTGAATCGGAAGTATCTGTTTTGCTGAATACAAAGGTGTGAAAATTCTTTATTTTTTTGGATGAGATTCTTGGACCTCCGGAAGTTTTCGGTTATGACACCTTGTACATTGTCTATAGTCTGCTTCCAGTTTTTCATGGCCATTTTAATGGAAATCTGTCTATTACAATTACTAATTTTTGTAGTTTTCCTCCATCTTCACTTATGATACACATGAGAGAAGATTACTGTTAATGAAGTAAAAGATCCTCGCAGTGGACACCAAATGAAAAAGCTACTCCTTATGTTTTTGAACTAGACTGCCATAAAAATGCCAAGGAACTGTTAATCAGAACTCAGGGAGAAATTGTAGTCTAATTCACAATTGATTTACTGATCTTAAACATGACAAGACAACAAAATTATTACAGAAACGTCATACAAAAATATTTATTTAACTAAAGCCTTACAAAAATGGGATCTATGGTGGACAAAGTGATCTGTTGGGGATCGACACACGACACTAATCAGAACACTACTCGCTCTATCTCACTTCATACACGTGAATCAAGGTTATGGCATCAAACGACGCCACCACCAAGCACCTATATTCTACCGTACAAAAAAAAAGGAAGAATATGTTTCGAAAGAATGGGGTTCTGAGAAATAGATATTATAGCCTCACTTTGCAGCATCGAATACTTTACCATCCTACTGGTCAAGGCGCCACACTACGATGCGTTTGGCGACTGAAGTCATAGACGGCGGCAATCTGATATTAAATGCGCGTTCCCGAAAAATGCAAATACGCGGCGTTGCGTTCGGTTAATTCAGGACACAGGTACTTCCCTAAGAGCATCTGAAACCCCAACGTATTCCAGTGTGCTGGTGGACCTGATTGCTGGTCTGCCAAACTAATTTGACTCCATGCCACGACTGTGCCTGTCGGAACACGTCAAATGTTTAGACGGCCGACTCAAAAGAAGTAAGTACACCCACGCGTCACTCGTTGTGACTGTGATGATATAAGCAGTACCTCTGACGGTTCAGAAGGTGACTGGCACAGGCTCTAAGTCGCTCCCTAGCAAAGGACACAAGTCTCACCATTTAGGTAGAGACCTACAGTTCTTCACTACCTAAGCGCCAGTACAAGAGACTTGTACAAGAGTGAGTGATGATCTCCCTTTCTCTGTGTTGCCTCCTCAGCTCGGTTACAAAAGCACATTTCTCTTTTCTGACTTCCCCCAATTTCGCACAAGCCAATCACGAGCTGGAGCCCGGCATCCTAAGCTCAGTGAATGGTCTTTGCACTGCAAACCAATTTGACCAATCAGAGACTTAAAGTTAACTGGCAGAAAACGGATAAAAATTCAGCTTCGTGGCCTCTTTCCCACACGTTTGCCGTGTCTTTTGCTAACACAATACAGGGTGGAAGCACAGACCTCCACAAACAGCTTGTTATCTCCCCTGTTGCATCCATTTCATAGTTTGCAAAGAATGGCCATAAACTAGCAATAACAAAACATGTTTTGAAACAGAGTCTGCACGTCTGGGCGCCAGTTTTCCTGTCCCACGGACATTTGCAGAACGTTTGCATTTCTATTGGCGGCTTGCTCGCTAACAAGGCCTACAGTGCGCTGTCGGCGACATTTCGACGCTAGGTCGTATGCCTGGATATCTGGCGCCAAAGCTAATGTGTTTTGCACTACACGACCACAGCAGGGGGCCATCTGGAAATGTCTCTTCATCGTTCTCCAGAAAACTGAGACTGCACTGTATTCGTCAGTTTAAGTTTTCAATGTGTGTATGTCACTTTCATAACATAAGAGATTCAGAACATCATTGGTGTCAGTTCCTAAAGTGAGGTTCGGTCCCGAAATGGCCAGTAAAATTTGTTTTACATCCAGTCTCCAGAGAAGTGGCCCCACTGACAACACAAAAAGCAATGTGGAAAGCCGAGTAGCTTATGGTATAGCTCTCTGTATTTTGATGGTCTTTGTCATTTGTCTGTTCATGGTGATCTTCGCCGTGAATGCTGTTATCATAGTCTTGATTTCTTGTACAGTCCTTTCTTTGAGTCCTATTTGTTTCATTAATTGTTCTAGATAGTGGTGATTTATTCAGTCAAAAATTTTGCAGAAGCCTACAAATCGTTACTGAGAATGGCATCATGACATAGCATCCCAGAAGGCAGAATTGATGTTTCTTTATAATTTTCTCATTCTGCTGTTAACTGACTTGGTAATTGTTTTATAATCGAAATATAGTGAAGTTATCTGTTTAGTATTTAGTATTTAGTAGGGTTATCTATTTTCATCTGGCCTTTTCCCTTAGGCACTAGAACAATTCATCTTACTGTGAAATCTCTGGTAATAGTACCATATCTCATTATTTCATTTAAAATGTCACTAAAAGTAGATCTGATGATATTCTAGAATTTAGGATAAAATTCCTTTGGGAGGCAATTCTGTCCAGGTGATTGCCACTGTACTAAAATCAGCTGAAATCAAATATTATCATTATTTGTGAGCTCCCCGTTAAAAACTTGAATCATTTCACCTATCTAAGCTGCAATTGTTTCATTAGATATTGTTCATAAATTTTATAGGTTTTTGCAAACAATTTCGTTTTGGTTTGTGAGTAACCTCCCACTGCCTGTTTCCAGGCCTTCAGAAACTGTTAAACTGAAATTTTTCTGGTACCTGAACAAATGGTATACTTATGTCAGTTCGTCTTTAATAATTGATTTGGTGTTTCATTGGATCTTGGTACCTTCCATTTGTTTCCATTTAATACTCACCAGTTTAGAATTTATTTGTTATACTTCCTGAATGAGTGTGTCTGTCACATTGAATTTGTCATATAGTCCCTCAGTACGTGCAGTAGAACACAAATGTCCTCTTTATCTCTCTTTGTCTTAATTTTGATTTGGCTAAACTGGTGCAACATTCTGCTTTAGTAGAATATTTATTTACTAAGTGTAAACAGGCATCCCATATTTCGCTAACGGGAAGAGGAAATTAGTCTTTAACGTCCCATCAGCAATTAAGTCATTAGAGACAGAACCCAAGCTCAGATCAGGGAAGGATGGGGAAGGAAATCAGCAGTCACCTTTCAAAGGAACCATCCCGGATTCTATCAGAAGCAATTTAGAGGAACCTGAATCAAAATGGCCAGATGTTGGTTTGAACTGACGTTATCCACAATGTTTCGCTATAAATTCGACTACTTCGCTGTCTTCCAAATGCGAAATGTTGAGCATCCAGTAGGACTTACACATTTTGGTGGGCTATTTCTCTAAGTTTGCATTTACTTTTAGATTAGATAAATTAGATTCAGTCTTCATTCCATAGACCCAAAAATGAGATGATTATTGTGGGTGTGGAACAAGTCAGAAAGTATAACATAAAAAACATAAAACATTTGAATATAATACTCACTATCTGGATTATTTATCATGAGACTGTCAAAATACGTGAATACATTACTGTAAACTGGAACTGCTAATATTTACAGCAAGAACTTTAATAAATTTATCATACACAAAATACCTTATCTTCACTGTTGTGACTAAGTGCTCTGAAAACTGAAATCAAAGACATTGTTACTTAAACGGTTCTAACAGTCCGTGTTAAGATAGTCGTCTCTAAAGGTAGTAGGAGTTGTCTAACCAAAAGTCTTTCAAACTCTATTGAAACTATGCTTTATCTGAAAGTAAACTTTTAATGGTTGCTGTCAGTTTATTGGAAATGTGTGTTCCTGAATACTGAACCCCTTTTTGGACCAAGGTAAGTGATTTTAAGTCTTTATGTACGTTGTTCTTGTTCCTAGTAATGCCATTATGGACTGCAGAATTGGTTGGAAATAGAGATTTATCACTTGTAACAAATTTAATTCATGAATAAATGTACTGAAAAGCTGTGGTTAGAATACCGAGTTCCTTGAGCAGGTTTCTGCATGGTATCCTTGAATTTACACCACAAATGGATCTTATTACACACTTTTCCATACTAAATGCTTTTGCTTTGTTTGATGAGTTACACCGGAATATGATCCCATATGATGTAATAGAATGATAGTAAGCAAAGTTTGCAAGGTTTTTTTGTTTTGTATTTCCTATATCTGACATCATTATGATTGCAAATACAGACTTGTTTAGGCTTCCAATGGTTTTAAGTCCCAATGGTCAGAGAAACAAGCTGCAAGGATTCTTTCACATGTAATTTAGAATGCATACATTCTGACTAGCTGGCTGCACGAAGTTGAAGTGAAAAACCTATATTTCACTAAGGTGAGATGCTTCAAAAACGTGTATTTCACTAAGGTGAGATGCTTCAGTTCCCAAGTGTCATTCAGTTTCATGTAGGTAACTAGGTGACGCAGCTCCTTGAAAAGTTTAAGTTCACAGACTGGTCCTTTTTGTTTAATACATAGTAAAAATCGCTGGCTATTAAAAGGTTTTGGGGGTTTCTTCTCCAAGATAAATAATATCTTCTTTGTAAAAAAGTGAGTTTCTCTAACCTTTTGCTGTCAATAGATGACATGTACATGTTTGTTAAGGGGACATCATAAACAGAACAATCTAACACTCGACCTGAATATAAAGTCCTGATAATGTATACTGGAGTTCCATCTCTTGATAAGATAACTGTACCTGTGCAGTGTTCAAGTGCTGCATTCGATATTGTTTTAAAACCAAGTATTGATAAATGTGCAGTGTTCAAGTGCTGCAATCGATATTGTTTTAAAACCAAGTATTGATAAATGGAAAATAGTAACTTCGTTTAATATAACTATATCAGCTTCTAAATCATAAATGAACTGTTGTAAACATGCAGTTTTTAATTCTATTAATATTCAGGGAGAGTATTTCATAAGCTTGACTCATAGTCACAGAGAAGCTCAGTAATGTTGACTAATCGATCGTTCTCTCAATTCATATCCATTTGAGTTTCAGACTGGAATTCTCTTCTGTGAATTGCAGTACTAACATCTTTAGAGTCTTTGTTTTTGTTTTCTTCTGTACTACTTTGACAAGTGGCTGTATTTGTTTTACACCACCCACCATTCATGAACTTCTCAGCAGGTGGAGGTGTCAGAGGGCCTTGACCAATGTTAGAATCCATTTGTTCTCGAATCTTTTCTTGTGTAATCATCACACATGTATTTTCCTCAACAGGTAATCTGCTTACACTTTCCCTTTCGTTTCCTTCTTGTTTGTTTTCACTAAATCTTTTGTCATGGTGGTTATGGGTTTGGAAGGGACACTTTTCTATTAGTGCACAAGCACTGATATCTTTGTTTTGCTTCTATAGGGATCGTACTTGCGGTTGTGCTTTTTTTGGTTTGGCGACTTGCAGTTGCATGTGCAGCTTCAAACTGACCTATTATGGCGCAACACCTGCCTGTGGATTGGTCAGTGTGGTGTCCTGAGCTGTTGCCTCCCTTGTCACTACTATAGGTTTTTATCCGTTCATTTCATGGACTAGTTTTGGACTCTGTTGCTGCATGATCTGTTCTAAATTGGGTAAGTCGTTGTCCGTTCTGCTTATGTCATATGCTCGACGCCTCTTGTTTTCAAGCAGTTCTGCATCAGGTATAAAGAGTGGCTTTTCTGCTTCTGGATTGGAGAATAACAGAGGAAAACATGCAGGTGGTAATGTTGGCTCCTGTTGTACTGCTGCACTAGGACTTGACCCTTCCTTATTTACCACTTGGTTCACCATCACGAGATCAGCTAGCGTCAGTATGTTGCATTGCTGTAACGATTTTTTTCTAAAACGAGAACTCGTCTGGGGCAATTCGTTCTTTCATGACCACTTTCATCATAGATAAAACATGTGTTTATCTGTCATTCATAAGTAAGAAGCACCTTGTATAACAAGCAAATAGATGACAGTGAACATTTTGCCTGACATGCGTTTCAGCCGACCTGATACCGCCAAAAGTTTGAAATTTATGTTGCCTGTACCAGCATTAATCACAGATTTGTTACATTTCTCCATAATTGGTTAAAACCTCTTTTAAGTATGGTAACTATTCTCAACTATAGGAGGTAGATTAAATGCGTGTACATTTTTGTGCCCTATGTCAGCCTTTGAAATCTTGCTCACAGGGACCTTGCGTTGACGGAATCTTTCTTCCATGTGTAAGCAGAATCCTTTCTAGCAACGCAGGGTTTAGGAGTTTTACGAAAAAACAGTGGAGTGTTGTATCATAGTAAGCATTATGTTCTTGATCTGATGTGATTCCAGCAACTTACATGCTCCAGTCGTGGACTTCTAGTAAACTTGGTTGAACATTTTTTGTTGGCTTGTCAATTCGAAACAGAGTGTGCTGGGAAACATTCTTTATAGCAGGGCCTAGTAATTTTTTCAATACTGTTATGTAAGATTGTGTCACAGGACAGTACTGAGGGAAATTATGCTAGCAACTTCTTTTGCATGTCAGAATAGTGAGAGAGATTTCAAAATACAAAGCAAGGAGCATTGAGAATTTTGCTTCAGTTATGTATGTGCTGTCACCTCAGTTATAAAGAGATTTCTATCAGTAGCATTGAAAGAGGAATTGGATAAAGCTCTGTGTTGATGCCTCCAGCCATTTCCCTCATCCTTGCTTTTAGTTTCTCATTAACGTGTGACTGCTATCTTCTTCCTCCTTCTCCTTATCCGTCAATAGAAGATAGCGACGATATGATGCATTTATTTTTATTTGTTCTATGAACCACAGTATGTATTAGTCGATCTGCACTTGATAATCCTATTCACTACTTTATGTTATCTAACTAAGATATTCTTCTTAGCGCTTTTCTTCTTTTTTCCTCAATCACCTCGTCTATTATCGACGGCGTAAACGTGTATTTGATGTTAAAAAAGGTATGTCGTATGTATGCAGTTTTTCTTCTTTTAAATGCTGTTAATATTTCTCTCTGTTTGCATTTTCTTTGCGATGCTTTGGTGATGGTTACTCTTGCTGTCCATGCTATTTTAGGTGTTCTGTGGTAAATTCACAAGAAAAGCCTTTATCTGCCTTACCATTATCATATTTAGTGTCGGTCCTTTAGAAATACGTCGAAGTGCAGCACAGACCAGATGTAGCACCTTACACATTGTAATGTAAGATTTAGGTCAAAGTATGTACTTGTAAGAATTTTCTGAAAATTTATTAATGGCTTATGCGTGTTCTCTATGTAGCACTTTCTCTCCATTTTTCTGATCTGAAGTCCTCACAGAGCGACGTTCCAGGTTACTTAAACTCGTCTACTCTTTGTATTAAGGAGTCGTTGAATCGCAGATTTGCATTAGTAGAGGAGCCAGGCTGCCGTGTGACATTCACAATATTCGTCTTTTTGGTGGTAATATTGTAACCTATAACATTGCTGTAGCCCTGATGTCCTACTAGACTAGTTGTTGAAGTTCATTTAAACAATCAGAAACAAATACTATATCGTCAGGATAGCGAATGCTGTTGATGAAGACTCCGTTAACATTTTCCCCTTTTCCTATATCGTCAAATGCTTCTTGAAAAATCTCTCTCGGGACAAATTGATGTGTGCTTGTAGGACAGTTCTACAGATATTTATCAAGTCGGTGAGCTCATTATCTAACTTAAAATGTGGCACCTGATTCCAATGTAAGCTCTCTATAAGGCAGATGTCTTTCTGATCTATAAGAATTCAGCTATACAGTTCAATAAATTTAGCTTAAACTCTGTAGAACAGTGACATGTATCCGCCATTTTAAAATCCACTGCTCACATACAGACAAGTGACGCTAGGCTGGACAAATAACTCACTCGAACGCAACTCGCACACCAGATCTCTGGAGATCTCCTGTTAGTTATGTATTTTTGTTATGTATGTTAGTTATCTATGTTAGTTATGTATTTTGAAATCTCTTTCATTATGCTGACATGCAACGTTTATGTGACTAATGTCCACAGATTTGTGCAGTTTTCCAAGTTTGCACACAACTCGTATCTGCGCAAATCTCCTGTTCATATGCAACAATCTGTCTGCGGAGACGTTATGTACACGAATAGATCGTTGAATGTAATGAGACGCCAGGCAATAAGTCTGGAACAAGTAGTTGTTGCGTATGCATGTGCAAGTTTACAATGCCTGCTGAAACGTGTCAACGCTAAAAACCTTGAGTGTATAATTTTTATCTTTGGATGTTTAGGCATACGTCAAAGATGCGAAATTAAGTATATCCTGGACGCCATGTTACTCAGGAATATTGGGTGCCGTTGTTAACAGATTTAGTTTAATATAGTTTCATAAAGTGTAAAAATTTAACTTTTTCTGATATGGGTCGCAAGAAGAAGAAGCTGTCCAAACCTTGGTGCTGGTATCCTTTAGCAGAAGTTATACATTTTTATTGTAATTGCGTATTTGTTCCGAATTAGCTCCAATTTTAGTATTAGTAAATAGAACTATGTGTAATCAAGTTGAGGTAGTTTGTAGACTGGGATGTTTCAAATTAATAATCAACACCTGTGCATCCGTTGCAAAGTTTTTGAGTGCTAATATGTGTAGTTTTGAAGGAGGGTATTATTTACTATCATAGACAGTGTTTGTGTTGTATAACTATTTATTTTGAGAGCTAAAGCTGTATTTAAATTTTGTGTGTTCATCCCATTGGTTTTGTGGAGCTCAAGCTGTATTAAAGTTGTCCGAGTTCATCTCAGTGGTTTTGTGCTGTCTGGCATATAGTAGGCCTAATGGATTCTTACGTACTAGTGGTGTAGAATGTTTATGACAGAGGCATTGTTGGTTGGTATAAGTGGAATATTGGAGTTATAAAGTGATTATCTCGAAATTATAATTTTATCTCTGCTAATGGGTATTAGTCAATTCAGATGGTTGATGAACTGTAAATATAAGAAACATTTATTATAGAGTTTGTGATTGATGTGATCAATTTTGTTATTGACAAAGAAAGTAGTTATGTTGCACAAACTCTTGTGGACAGAGATGCAATTCGACTATTTTGTTTAGTTGTAAGGCAAATTATGTGTACAATTTTGATGACACGATGAGTAAAGCAGTTCTTTGTGTGACATCACTAGATGCTGCTGGCCTGTAGTTAATAGCAGGACCTGTACATACATTGCTCATTCTTTGAGTGATTGGTATTTAGAAGTGTAGAATTTTGCTAATATATTTTGAGAGGGAAGTCATTTTTTATTTGAAGGTTGCATAGGATGCAATATGAAATTGTTTTAGTGGATTCTGTCAAAGACATGAGTTTTACGGGTCAAGTTTCCATACCTTTCAGACTCTGGCCGAAAATTAAATATCTAGGATATTCAAAGAATGCAAACCATTTGACTGAAGTAGAGCAGATTTTTCAGTATATTTCACCTCTTGACTAAAAGTATTTTTAAGTAGTTCATGACAATTTGCTGGAAATATGGGTTGAGGAAAGGAGTTTTTTGTTTGTTATACACATTACCTTTAAACTGTTATTTTTGGCTTTAAATGTTTGGTATTATTTACTGGGGCAACCAAATTTGAAAAATTAAAACAGTGATTAAATGTCTTTAAATGGGAGCACTACTTTTTACCTGATAGTTAACAGGATCACCAGAATCTTCTACAGATGGTATCATCGGTTGTGGTATGCCCTTGCCTGGAAGTGTCTGATGTGCCCATTTGTGAAAGCTCTGTTGTTTAAAGTGGACTCTGAACCCTGGTTCAACTTTGCATTTTTCATTGTCATGTGTGAAAGAAGCAGTGAGTGACAGGAAACATCCTAGCGTTGACTAGGGATTGAAACTTTTGTTCCTGACCATTGACGTAGGAAACATGCAGCAAATGTCATAAACAACGTGGCGACTAAACATACCAGTGATGATTTTCCAAATGGGCTAAGCTACATATCAGTCTGCACAGCAACCAGGTTTTTTAGTATCACATTCAGTGGCTTCACTAACACCACCAACAACTTACCAACTTAACCTAGACCTCAAGCAAAGCTACAGATAAGTCTTTCACCAAAACAAGGTTTTTTTAATTTCTCAGTTGTTTGATTTGCCAACTAATAACAAAACTGCTAATACACACACCAAAATGTGACTTCACAGCAATCATTAGCATTATGTCATTAGGCAAAGCTGATGATCCTTTTCTTGTTGTTTTTCTTGGCCCGAAGCTTGGATCTATGTTGCTGAAATCTAACAGTTAACCACTGTGCACACTGGATGAAGTGGTAATATACTAAGTATTTCAGAGGAAAGTATTGTTGTTTTAGATAGTGGGCACTGTACTTTGTCATGTAACAAATACTTCTCAAATATGTTAAACTGATTTGTAAGTGTGGGTTCAAACATAAGGAAAGTTTATAATTATAGATTTTTACTGTCAGTAGGCAGGCCTCTTCTGATATCCAATTTGTGATACATTTTTGGGTGAACTTCACAAAGAGCTCCATTTCTTGGTGGTATCGAGCAGATGTAGCTAATGCATCTGGTTGGAGGTAGCCAATCAACATCTGTTAACGATATATGTCTTCATGCCTCAGACATACAAATTAATCTCATTTTGTGGATAATCTTTTATCACACACTGCTTTTACCCTGTATACAAATGTAAAAAATTAAGATATTCACTTGGTATGTTGAAATATTGTAAATGAATTTGTCTGAAATATGAGAATCTTTGTTGTGGTGACGAAATTATGATTTACTCGCATTGCATGGACAGCCATTCTTTATTTCTGATTTTGCTATGTGCAGGAGTTCCTTTGATTGATGTATTCAGTACTGCTGCACAGCCTGCATTGAAATAAATAAATGATTTTCTCTCAGAGGTGGAATGTACGTTGTTGTGACAATGATCTGTACCATAGCTAGAGATCTGGGTTATGTTGAAAGGTGAGTGTTTCGCTGTGAGTTGGAGAAGACAACAGATATGATTACCAAATTCATGTTCTGGTGACAGACTGTAACTGGAATAAAATAACTATAATGTATCGTAAACTCCTGGAACATTAAACAGTACCCAGTAAGTGAAAGAAAGCACTGTTCAGACATGTCTACAACAAGAGTAGCAGAAATGACCCCTGGAACTACTGTCCTACATCCTTGACATTAGTTTGTTGTTGTAGATTCTGAGAACATGTTCTGAGCTCAAACATGCTGAGGTATGGTATGTCAAACAGAATGACCTCCTCCTGGCGAGTTAACATGGATTCTAAAAACATCAATCATTTGAAACCCAACTCGCACTTTCCTCGCATGCCGTACTGAAAGCCATACATGAAGACAGTCAGGTAGAGGCAGTATTTCTCTATATCCAAAAAGCATCTGAGTCAATATCACATTTATGCTTTTCATCAAAAGTACGATTGTATGGAGTAACAAGCAATATTTGTTACTAGATTGAGGATTTTTTTGTATGGAGGACGCTACAAGTTATATTGGAGACCCACCAACAGGCGTAGAACAAGGTGTAATATGCTCCGGGACAACTGGGAAATCTGAGAAAAATCCCATTCATTTTTTCGTCTGGGAAAGACCTGGGAATTTCTGATTGGTTTGGTTTCCAGTTAAATTTTTGTAATTTTGACTGGTAAGAACTGGTACTCTTAACAGTTTTGCTTTAGCCCACTACTGCAGAATAATACTGCAGCAATAAAACACAAATGAGAGAATAACAGCAAAATAAAACTTTCGTTGCAAAGAAAATGCACCATTTACAACAACAAAATGCGGTGGAGATAAAAGTGTCTGGTGACAGCAAAATGTGTAAAATGATATGAAATACTTTGTAACAACAAACTGCTTTCAGTGCCTCGTTTCAATGAGTGTGATGTCGCAAATGTTTACATTTTCAACAGTTTGCAGGAAAATATTGTAATAGTGGTTTGAGAAGTGTTACTTTCAAAATAAATTTCCTTTTATGATAGATGAATTATGTTACATTTGAGAATGAATGATTAATTTTTTAAACCACGGAGCGTTAGACTTTCATGCAAAACTAAACACTGGGGGCCAGACACTTGGAAAAATTTTGAACCCATAAGACCAGTCATGTACGGCATTACTTAAAATTTTTGGCTTATTTGTGTTTGTTATATCTTAAATAAACAGCTGAATGCAAGGGGAAGCTACAGCTATAATTTTTCCTGAGGATATGCAGCTCTACTGCCTGGTTAAACGATGGTGGCATCGTCTAGGGTATAATATTCTGGAGGTAAAATAGTCCCGCATTTGGAGCTTCGAGTGGGGTCTACTCTCGAGGATGTTCTCATCAGGAGATAGAAAACTGGGATTCTATAAATTGGAAAGTGGAATGTTAGAGCCCTTAATTGGGTAGGTAGGCTAGATAATTTAAAAAAGGAAAGTGATAGGTTTAAAGTTAGATATTGGGGGAATTAGTCTGGTGGCAGGAGGAACAGAATTTCTGATCAAGTGAATTCAGGGTTATAAATACAAGATCAAATAGGGATAATGCTGGAGTAATTTTGATAATGAATAAGAAAACAGGAATGTGGGTAAGCTGCTATGAACAGTAGTGACTACGTCATCTTAGCCAAGATATACAGAAAGCCCACACTGACCACAGTGGTATAAGTTTATGTACCATCTATCTCCACATATGATGAGGAGATTGAATAAATATATGATCAGATAAAAGAAGTCATTCAGGTAGTTAAGGGAGACAAAAATTTGTGATGGGGGGACTGGAATTCAATAATAGAAAAAGGAAGAGAAGGAAAAATAGGAGATGAAAATGGAGTGGGAGAATGGAAAGAAGAGGAAACCACATGGTAGAATCTTGTACAGAGTATAATTTAATCATTACTACCTCTCGTTTTAGGAGTCATGAAAAACATTGTATACGTGGAAGAGAACAGGAAATACTAATACGAATTCTTTACAGAAGACTGGAAGATCAGTTTTGATTTGGAGAAATGTAGCAACACGAGGGAGTTCTGACTCAATGGCTTATCTTAGAAGATAGGTTATGGAAAAGTAAATCTGTGTTTATAGCATTTGTAGACTTGGAGAAGGCTTTTGTCAGTTGACTTGAATACTCTGTTTCAAATTCTGAAGGTAGCAGGAGTAAAATACATAGAACAAAATGCCACTTACAACTTGTACGGAAATCAGACTGTAGAAATGAGACTGGAGAGGCGTGGAAAGGAAGCAATGATTGATTGAGAAGGGGGTGAGACAGGGTTATAGCTTATCCCTGAAGTTATTCAATCTGTGCATTGAGCGAGTACTAAAGGAAACCCAAGAAAAATTTGGAGAAGGAATTAAAGTTCAGGGACAAGAAATAAAAACTTTGAAGTTTGCTGATGACATTGTTATACTGTCAGAGGCAGCAAAGGACTTGTAAGAGCAATTGAACAGAATGGACAGTGTCTTGAAAGGATATAAGATGAACATCAACAAATGCAAAACAAGGATGACAAATGTAACAGAGTTAAATCAGGTGACGCTGAGGGAATCAGATTAGGAAATGAGATCCTTATAATAATAGATGAGTTGTATTATCTGGTTAGCAGGATAACTGATGATGGCCAAAGTAGGGAGGATATAAAATGTAGATTGGCAGTTGCAAGAAAAATGTTTCTGAAGAAGAGAAATTTGCTAACATCGAATGTAGATTTAAGTGTTAAAAAGTCTTTTCTAAAAGTATTTGTATGGAGTGTAGTCAGGTATGGAAGTGAAACACGGACAATAAAAAGTATAGATAAGAAGAGAATAGAAGCCATTGAAATATGGTGCTACAGAAGAATGCTGAATATTAGAAGCATGAAGTGAGTTTTTGAACAATTTCACACGATTGGTTTTCCCATGGAAAAGTTGAAGTGGTCAATGGAAAATGTATTCAGCCCGGTAACCCATGAAATCCTAAGTGCACTGCAGTGAAATTTATAATCCCGCTTCTCAGAGATTTTCAACTTCAATTGAAGCTGTGCTCTTGGGATACTGCCTATCCACACCCTCAGGGAAAAAAACTACAAAAACTTTTTGATGATCCATATCATATGTGAAAGCTTAGCTTCTCTTGTAGCTGTGCTGTATGTTTATATATTTAAACAATTAACTTTGCCCATTTAGTGTTGGTGCTGCTTAACAATGATGTTGCTGCTGGATGGTGAGATCACGTGACATGAGCTATGATTGGCTGACAAAAACATATGGCAATATAGATTACAGTGCCTCGGAAGTTATCGTATTGTATTTCATGGAATTGATGTGTATACTTTCATAATACGAAAATATGCTGTGGAAATGTTGCCACACATCAAAGATCTTTTCCTCGTTTTTTGCTGGGTTTCATTTCCGAAAGTGCCAGGAAGCTCTATGCCAGTGTATAAAATCTTTACAACTCAAAGGATGTGTAAGTTTTACGGGGATATTTTCTGTCGCTCGACACAGAAGAAAAGTATTTTCCCCAGGGGTATAGTGTATTTTCACCTGGAAAAAAGTATATTTTCATCCGACAAACCGAATGAGGTGGTGCCAGGAGGATGACAGTTCTGTTTGGTCCCCTCCCTCAAACCAACCAGTTGCCTGTCAAAAAGTTTTTTTTACGTGGGAAATATTTTTTCTTGTTCACATATAGACTGTAGACGTAACATCGGGTGTGCCCCAGGGAAGTGTGTTGGGATGTTTACTGTTCACATTTTATGTTAATGACCTTGTGAACAATATTGATAATCTTGGACACTTCACAGATGATGCAGTTATCTATAATGATGTACTGTCTGAAAGAAATTGCATAAATATTCTGTCATATTTCAAAGAGTTGCAAAAGATTGGCAACTTTCTTAGATGTTCAGAAATATAAAATTGTGCAATTCACAAAATGAAAAGAACGTGATATCTTAAGATTGTGGAATAGAAAAGTCACGTACATTAGAATATTGCTTAAAGAAGGCCAGCATGAATTATCACATGTTTGTTTCACCCATAGGAGAGTCACAGAGACTAAAGAAACTGAACTGGCAGACTCTTTGAAGGTAGATGTAACAAATCCTGAGAAAGCCTACTAACAAAGTTTTCAAGAACTGGCTTTATATTATGACTCTATGAATATACTGCAGCCCCCTATGTATTGCTCCCATAAGGATCATGAGGATGAGATTGGATTAATTACAGCATGCACACAGACATTTAAATAACCATTCTTCCCACACTGCACACACAAATTGCACAGGGGAAATACCTAGTAACTGGTCCAATGGAACATACACCTGCCCTGCACTTAACAGTAGTTTACAGAGTATAAATGTGTATTGTATTGTGGAGGGGGAGGGGGGTGATGACACGATCTGGCAAGCATTCAGCCATGCTAGATAATGCTCTTTATGTACAGGCAAAACACAAAGTACGTGGCTCTAGAGAAAGAACAACACTTGGCTCTTACCATTCAGCTCACTGAAAAATTACTCACAAAATTATTTTTATCGGAGTATAATTGTAGTGTAGTTTGAGGTCTAGACCAGATCCGAGCTAGCTGTTCACAGGACATCTACCAGTGCAGCAACCAATCAGAACATGAGTTGGCTACCTCATTTGCCAATTATTAGTCAGCTGGGAATGACAATTACAATCTTCAACACAATTTTTCTTTTTGTACTGGCTTAGTTTCTCTTTACAGTATGTTCTGTTTACTGAACGTGCTAAGCCAACTGAAAGTGTTTAGGTATGTGGCACTTCTATTAGTACCATTTGAAGTGAACTTAATATTGCACGTTAACAGGGGACACTTGAACATAATTGGTATTGAAACACACATGTGCTGTTCTGAAGCCATATTAGATTTGTGCATAATGGTGAACAGACCATGAGCTCACTAATGTGCTCAACATACAGTTACTTTGTTGTTCTGTTCCAGGTATAGGTTAGGTTGGAAAGTGACAACTAGGTTGGCTGTTGCCGAAGCCAATGAATGTGAATGTGAAATTGTCGTTGAGGCGATGGACTGATGTGTAGTGTAGCCAGAGGTCTTTTTTGTCCAGAAGCTAATAGCTTCATTTTCCAATATTTTCTGTTTACTTGCTCCAGAATCCTGCAGTATATGTGGCAGTGACAGAAATGCCAAGCCGTTGCTCACAGGAAATTAAAACTCAACTAATAATTTATTATGTGCTAGTGTGTATTTGTTTATGCAAATGAAAGGTTTTCCATAAAAATTCAGTTTGATCACCTTCTAGCGTGTAGGATGTTAAGGTGGTGTATAATAAATACTTAATGCTTACTCTGTGTGGTAAGAACTAGTCCATCCTTCCCATATTATTATTGTTATTATTATTATTATTATTATTATTACATGTAGGTTTTATTAATTGTAATGTCACAGTGCTGTCTTCAGCTTAAGAATGTTGTTTTGCTCTGTAAACTTTTTTTATGTTATTTCCTTAATAACTTTGGTATTGTAACCGAGAATTTGATGATGAAAAAATTCTCATCCAGCATCAAAAGGCAAAGCATTTTAAATGTCACATTTGTCACAAGAAACTCTATACTGGACCCGGATTATCGATACATTGCATGCAGGTAAGAAATTTTGTGAGCATTTGGAAAGAAAAGAGTACTGTCGCACTCTGTGTGGACACTATCTGTATATTTTTGAGAGATGTATGTGCTTTTTCATTATGCTATCAAATTTTATCAGTATCGTCATGCAATATGGCAGTAGGCTGTTACGGTAATAAATGTGTTGCACAGTGGACGTTGGAACATACATTGTCAGTTTAAAGTTTAAGATGATTTCCTAGCTTGATTTTTCACAAAGGAAACTGGTTATTACAGAATTAATTCATTCAATGCGACATTTTGGGTGCAGATTATGTTGGCTTCTCAAATAATTGGCTTTTGTCTAAAGGTGCTTGTACTGCTTAATAGAAACTCACTTATGTTAAAATTTTTGTTCAAAATTTCAAAACAAACTTTTAAGAAATGTTGATCAGAGCATGCTAGACAAAATTTCTATCTTCTGAGGGCAGTCACTTCCTTGGTAGATGTGAAATTCATTTTAATCTTGTTAAATTAAATGTAGACTAGAGAAACAAGGATTATAAACATAAGGCCTTTTGTTAGCAAAAGATTCAGTTATTCATTTGTTTCGTTGAGTTACCTGAAGACCTGTGTAAATGATATTATACAGATGTAAAGAGGGCAAATGTGTGATAATAGCATCAGTAAACAGTATTAAACAATTCTGTAAGCTACTTAATTGAAGATGGTGCTTTGAAAGTTTTGTTCATAGTATGTACAGTGTCATGCCCATGGCATAACAATTGGTTTTGTGTGATAGGCTGTCAGTAGTCCAGAGATACGGAAAATAATGTTGCAGTTACTGTGTTCCTCAGCATAACCTTTCAGAGTGGAACGTGATTTGAATAGTTAGAACATTGTTTGAAGTCCTGTAATACTGGTTAGGTTCAAGCTCTACTAGATTATGGGACGATTTAAGATAATTTTCTTTTTTTCTTTTCACCATTGTAATCATGAAAGATATTACAGCTGTGTAAATTGTCACCTGCGAGCAGTTGGTGCTCGGAATGAATGTGGCATAGTAAAGTTTGCAACTAATGAAGCTTTTAGTGCAGCCACTCAAGTTGTTATTGACTAGTTGAAAATTGTCAGAATTAGACTTTCCTCATTTTACCCTAGAACACTAAGGGGGAACATTACATAGTTACTAAACTGTCGTTAATTGTACTACTCCATATTTTACTCAAAGGAAGCCATAATTTATAGTTTATGCACTAATTAAATACAATTATAAGGCCTCCAACGGCATGTAACATACAAAATAGGTACAAAATGTCTTGCTTTACACCCTATACCGAAAATACCAGACTGGGGAACCATGAATTTGTACCAACTGCAATTGTAAATTTTACGAGAGTTTACTAATCTGTTGTTAATTACCATTTTATGAGGGGAGCAAGCATTAAGATCTTGTAGAACATTCTAGCTGTGTGTCATTTTATTTCTTAATGTTTGCCAATATGCCTCAATTTATTATATCTGAATTCATTGTTTCAAAATGATTGATTGATACCATATTGTGTTCTTTTACACAACATTGCGTTGTTTGGTGTATTGTTTAATATCTTTCGTAAACACTTATTCCCTTATCTACTTAACCATTACCTTGAAGAGGATAGATTGCAACTCACCGTACAGGTGACATGTTGAGTTGCAGACAGGCACAAAGAAAAAAATGTTACACATTGGCCTTTTGCCCAAAGCCTTCTTTGGAAACGAAAAGAAAAACACGCACACATTCACAAAAGCATGCACGGATGATCTCCATCTCTGGCCCGAGTAGCTGGTGGCAGCAGTTACTTGTGCATGATGTGTCCTTGCTTGCTTGTGTGTGTGTGTGTGTGTGTGTGTGTGTGTGTGTGTGTGTGGGTGGGTGGGTGGTTTTTTTTTAAAAGAAGCCTTCTTTGGAAACGAAAAGAAAAACACGCACACATTCACAAAAGCATGCACGGATGATCTCCATCTCTGGCCCGAGTAGCTGGTGGCAGCAGTTACTTGTGCATGATGTGTCCTTGCTTGCTTGTGTGTGTGTGTGTGTGTGTGTGTGTGTGTGTGTGTGTGTGTGTGTGGGTGGGTGTGGGTGGGTGGGTGGTTTTTTTTTAAAAGAAGGCTTTGGCCGAAAGCTCAATGTGTAATAGTCTTTTCGTTGTGCTTGTCTGCAACTCAACATGTCATTCTTACTGTGAGTAGCAGTCTATACTTTTCATAATAGTGTTGATGTTCCAACATGGACTTTCGTTGGTTAATGATTACCTTTGTACTAGTGTGCACTAATGACTTTGTGAAAGAACATAAACATTATAGCTGAGGATGTAGCAAATTTCATCAATAGTTAGCTACGTTACAGAAACACACTCTAAAAAATTTGGGGTATTGACAAGGTGCTACAATAAATTCATTTCAGTGATATAAAGAAACATTAAGGTCTTGGAACACAGTTTTAACTCTCTGAAATAGCTACCTGTTGGTATGTTCATATTATATATTTATCATGTAGTAACAGGCATAGCCTTCTAACACAGTTTCTCAGCTTTCCTGCTATACATTAAAGTGTAGCCTAAATCTGGAAGTGAAAGTGGCTGTGGTTTAAATTTAGAAACCCATATTTACTGTAGGTGACACACCTGACCCAGACATTTTATTGTAAAAATTTGTACCAAAAATTGTTTTTCTTGACATCTGTAACATGCCAGGAGCTCAGAGTAGTATATTTTGCTAGCGTGTAAATGATACAAAAACCTTAAAGTACGATACCATAGTTTTAATTGTGGTATTGTCCAGTATAGTGTGAAAAGTAGTTGTGTCAACTAGCTTCAGTTGTTCCGGCTGTGAAATCATTCATTACTCCCTGATGTGCATTAGAACAAATTTGACAACTGTCAAAGATTGGTAGTTTAAAAAACCTCTGCTATCATGTAGGAAAAAGATAACATTGTTACGCACACAATCAAAAAAGGTATCTAGATACTGGACACTAATCATGATGGAAACCTCGACTATTATAGAACTTGGACATGTTGCTGAGAGATTAGTTATTTTTGACCCTTCGATAACAGTATTTTAGACTTTTGGGCCACAGCTTTCACCTGTATTTGAGTGTAGAGGCAAACAGTTCTCTAAATAGTCAAAGTTCTCTTCGTTTAATTCTAATGTGTTTTCAGTTTAGTGCTGCTACATTGACATACACTTTTGTAGACATTGTTACAGCCAGGCAGGACAGTGCCAAATCCCCCACATACTATACATAATGGCATTCACTGTAATTGAGTCCTGATTTATCTAATGTAAAATAGAAGTAATGCAATATGAAAAGATCTAGTTAAGAAATTGTAATAACTATTGTTTATTAGTGTTAGTGGGTTGCATTAACTCTTAAGATCAGTGATAAACACAACAGAAGAAATTAATTTGTAGACAAGACACAATAAAGAAATGACTAAATACATCTGCGAATGAAAAGGTGCCATGAATTGTCTGCAGTCAGTTTGTTGCAGAGAAAGGAATGGGCTTGAGGTCCTGAACTAAATTTATGTTCTTGCAAGAACAATTTTATAAGTTTAGATGCATCAACATTATTTGCTGATTTTTCACTTTATACATAACTGAAGAACCCACTCTGGTAATCAGATCCCAGTTTCAGTTCTTGTACTTCAGTTAATTAATAATTGTGATTAAAGATCACAGCTTTCTTTAAATGTCCAGCATGCTTCTTTGGCATACCTCCTTCAAACATTTCCTCAAATCATCAACAGTAATACCCTGCCCAGCAGGTGCACTTAGCTGCTGCTTCTTTGCTCGCCAGGAAAAGGAATTCGGGTTGTAACATTTCTCTTGTGAGTATTGTAGAAAGGCATCTCCTGTAGCATGACGTGCCAACTCTTCATGTTCCTGAAATAGCTTGGAGGCTCTTAATTACCTGTCAGTTATTAGAGAAACATTATTAGAGTTGATTATTAATATGCAAACTGGCACTTGAATGCACTATTAAGCAGTCAATGCTTAACACGTCACATCTTCTGGATCATACATATGAGATCTCACCTCTGGTGCTTTTCTTGCAATGAAAAACTATCAAGCCAAAACACACTAGTGCTGCCTTTCATGAAGTCTCCTAAAATTTAAATAGTTGTTGTTATATGACCAACATTCATTTTAAAATGAAAGACAACCTAGTAAATCAATATTTTCTTACCAACTTTGTCAGGAAAAAAATTATATTTTAAAATGTTACGCAGCAAGACTATCTCATCCCAGGTGGTACTGTTGGTTCTACACTGCAGCCTTTCGTTATTTTGGTGGTAGTTACATACCAAGTTATCTTTCTTTAAACCTGGAGTTACTCATGATCGCCAATATTTTATAGTGTACAGAACATTGAGTTTGTAGTGACCTGAGTGAGACATGCTCTTTTTAATGTTTCCCAGTTGATGCTTTAAACAGGTTTTTTTCAGTTGGCAATATGATTATGAATTACTATGAATGAACATTTCGTGAAGAATTTTGACTAATTCAATAGGGCAAAGTGTGAATTTGGGGGCAATAGTGAGTGTACTTTTGGAATATTAAGTACCTGTAGTAGTCTATCCAGGCCTCTTTATCTCCTATTGCATTTTTCTGTAGGAGGCTGCTTGCATGGACTGTGCTCAATTTTCCATTTACTGTGAGTACTGAAATAGCTCTACCTGTTTCCATTTTTCAACACAACACAGCCTAGTGCAACCTTGAGAGACAGGAACATACTACTATTTGTTAGGCTGTGCAATCCATAGTAAAGAGGGGAAAAAATGAAGTGCTCATTTCAGATGTATCATGGACTGTGGGTGATCAGTGTGCATGCTATTGCAAAGTAACATTTTATGTAACTGGTCTTCATTACCAACAGTCTCCATTGAATTCTTGCAGTGTTTTCTTTGTGGTTCATTTAATAAGTACTACAAACATTTGCAAAGTCAGTGCCTCAAAAGTTTGCTCCTCTCCCCCCACCCTCATTTTATAATGTGGATTGTCTCATATCATCAGAGTATGTTGTTTACCCTGTATGATTGTACACTGCCTTGTTTACCTGTCCATTGTGGGGTGACAATTATTTGGCATCTGTTGATGTTTTGGAACTGGTTACTGGGAACATAAAATTTTGATCAGTTATATGTTGGCATCAGCAATTTGTATCAACACTTCATGGTATATTGTTGCATTTATAAAGCAGTCTTTTTGGGCATTAGAGTTTGTTGGATGTGTTTGTTGTCATTGAATGTTTGTGGCACAATTTATGTTTATGAAATGTTAATTCATATTGGTTGCAAAGTGCAGCTGTATAAACATAATTTCAAATACTGTGCTAAGTCACTTTTCAGCTAATGTTCATTTTGACTAAAATATGTTTTGTTCAGGAAAACATGTGCCTATGTTTTAGAATTACATTGTTTTAGTAGGGGACAAAAGCTCCACTTAATGGAATAAGAGCACATTTAGTAGTGCAGGTTGGTAAAGGTAAGGTATGTGACAATTGAGGGTTCCCTTTCGTGCAAGTTTTTAACCGTTGTTCATCTTCATTGAAAGTAGTTACTGAAAAAATATGGCAAATAATATTAAACACCTTATGCCAAAGTTGAATAAATTCACTTTTGGCCTCTTTTTTACAGGGGTTAGAACGTCATCTAGCACACCACCCAGAATTATCACTCTATAACTTGCTGTTGCCACGCAGGTTTGACGAGAAAGTTCATATTTTTGAGAAACTTTTAGCTATTATTACCAAGAATTTTTAAGCATGATATTAAGAATTTATGTGACTTGTATTGTTTATGGCTTTGTTTGAATCACACCGCTTTTTTGTATTAAGAACATTGTAACATTTTAGGCACTATAGATGTTTTTCTGCTTGGTGGGGTTTACTGTGAGTAAATTAGGAAAATTGGGATTACTTTGATTTAGTGTAATTTTTTTTTTTAAATTTCTGATAGCCATTTTGGAAAGTAAACTAGCAAATCTTATGGAAACACACAATGTATAGGATTAATATTGCATTTATGTCTATGTCCATTGAATTCAGTGTAATAGATTAGATTACAGGCAAATAATTTGATAATTTTGCTGCACAGTCATGAACAGAACATTGTCATAAAATATTTTCTGTGTATATATACTGCCCTTAATTTCAGCAGAGCTGTAGATCACTTTTAGATGTATGAATTAATATTATACTTTACATTCAAATTTTATGTTTACTGTTTTGTATCTCAAGTGTTACAAATCGTAACTGTGTTGTGCAGTATCATAGTATATGATAAATTTGGCAGTATATGATAACTAAATGGACAAACTGGTTTAATATAAAATATTTGGCTACATTTTTATGTTAAGAATGTTTATTGTTGTCTTGGAATATGGGTTTCTTGGTCACATTTTCCTTTTTGTACCCGTTTTCTTTTTGCTACTCCATTTTTTATAATTCCACCAACTCATTGTACATTTATTGAGTGTATAAATTATGAGAAGAGTTCTTTGTGCATAATGAAATTTAATCAAAACCTGCTATATAACAGAATTTTCTTTGTGTCCACAATAAATGAAAGTAAAATATTGCTCGAACTAAGCAGTTCAAGGTCTTTATAAACAGTATATTCTGTGTGTCCAGCATATTGAAGACCTGTTATACATTATAATAAAATTGTCTCAAGCTTCCGGCTGCTCTCAAGTGAACATTGATCCACTTGATCCAGATGGAAGCTCAAATTTTGTTGGTATATATTACCTTGAACCCATGCATTTATTATACATATACTTAGTGGTATAAAAATTTGTCATTTATACACGTCTGGAAAGTGTAAACATTTATTTTTGAGCAGAATTCTGTAGAAAATTGTGTATGTTTGGATTTTCTTGGGCGTATAATTTCTTTCTTGGTGTCGCAGTGGGATTAATGTTTGCTAACTTTCAGGGTGTGCCTTAATTGTTTGCATGCGTAATACAGTGTTTCTGAGTAGTGGTTTCTTAACCTCCACTCTTAGGGAGTTCTAATTTACTTCGTGTGCATGTTTGCCAACTGCAATTTTCTGTTGTAGGTCCATAAAGAAACTATTGATAAAGTACCAAATTCATTACCAAATAGATCTAACATAGAAATCGAAATTTATGGTATGGAAGGCATACCACCAGAGGACATTAAAGAACACGAGAGGCAGAAGCAAGGGAAAACATCTGGTGGTAAGTACTTTTGTCTGTATCCACTTTTATTTACCCTAAAATCGTTTTAATAATGTGAATCCTGCACCCCCCCCCCCCCCTCTCTCTCTCTCTCTCTCTCTCTCTCTCTCTCTCTCTCTCTCTCTCTCTCTCTCTCTCTGTGTGTGTGTGTGTGTGTGTGTGTGTGTGTGTGTGTGTGTGTGTGTGTGTGTGTGTGTGTGAGAGAGAGAGAGAGAGAGAGAGAGAGAGAGAGAGAGAGAGAGAGAGAGTGGGGGGGGGGGGGGATTGCATGCATGTGCATGTTTCCAGTTATCTTTACTGTAATGTGAGTCTGTTCGTAATATAATATTACAATAACTGTAAAAAAGCTTAATTCTCAGATGTACAGTAACATTAATTTTAAAGTTTTGTGGCAAGGGCTGTATGTAGACGGCAGCAGATCCTCATGCCTACGTCATGTTATTCCTGCAGATTGAGATCATTTGTGTTTGTCTCGCACCAGGTAGCAACATGGATTTGGTGGATAGGGAGATGTATCTATACTTCACAATACTGATTCAGTGGTAGACTTATGGTTGTGTAAGTGTCCTATGTATGTACTTCTGACCATTGGTTACAGTTCAGTCTGTAAAAAGTACTAATGACTATATGACTTCATCTTATTTGCTTGTTGTGCATGTTATTTTGTTTTCAGGTATTGACTAACTCATCGATTGATACAAACGAAATGAAAATTCCATTTGTCTTACCTGGAAATTATCAGGTAACAAAGAAAGTACACAGGTTTGGCACAAAATGTTTGTACATTGCTGTTTTCTCAGGTGGTAGCAGTAAAAGTTTCTGTGATTATAATGATCAGATATCCTGTCTCTCTGTACCAACCAAAATTATGAGAGTCACACTTCACACAAGCAACAGTACTAAATAAATTGTAAGGGAACACTGTGGAAACAAAAGAAAAGGAAACTGATGTGAATAGAAACATCACACTTCCCTTTTCTGCATTATTAATTTTCATATGCTTTTCGTTTCTTACATTATTCATTTTTGTATGCTTCTTTATTGTAGTTGTACAGAATTAATACTCATTGACATTAAAGAGAATTTTTGTGTCCAGTTTTGAAGTAATAAGTGTTATCCCTTTTCCTAAGATGATATGCATCTGTATTTCGTGTGCTACTTGCTGTGGCCAGTTTTTTACGCACCCAAAGTTCTGCTCATTATTATTTAGTTTTCACATTGTAGGTGAACTATTTGTTTGTGAAACTAGGTAATTGCAAAAGGCATAATGCACACCCTGCTTCTGTTGTAAGGCTGCCACATGACACACTAAAGTGAGTAGCTGCCATTTAATTAATAAGCCAAACTGTGGCTACAGCGAGCTGAGGTTATCTTCACCTCTTGTTTGAAAGGGTAGATGCACTGAGGTGACAAAAGTCTAATATTGGATCACCTAGTTTTGCCCGGCACAATTAAACAACTTAATGTGGCGTGTACTTTATAAGTTGTTAGAAGTCTCCTGCAGAAGTATTGAGCCATGCTGCCTCTATAGCTGTCCATACTTGCAAAAGTATTGTGGTTTAGGAGTTTGTGCACAAACTGACCTCTTGATTAAGTTGTATAAATGTTTGGTGGGTGGCCAAATCATTTGCTCGAATTTTCTTGAATGCTCTTCGAACCAATTGTGCACAAGTGTGACTCGGTGACATGACGTATTGTCAAGGTAACATGAAGTACATGGATGGCTGCTAATGGTCTTCAGGTAGCAGGTCATAACCATTTCCAGTCAATGATTGATTCAGTTGGACCAGAGGACATTGTCCATTCCATGTAAACACAGCCCACACCATTATGGAGCCAACAGCAGCTTCCACAGTGCCTTGTTGACAACTTGAGTCCATGGCATTGTGGGCTCCACGCCACACTCGATCCCTACTATCATCTCATAACAACTGAAATCGGGCCTCATCAGACCAGGCCACAGTTTTCCTGTCGATTGTCTGTTGCCATAGCACATTAATACCACATTCTGCTGCGGTGTCCTAATGTATATGTTTGTCATACGTCCCACATTGATTTCTGTGGTTATTTCACTCATTGTTGCTGACTGTTAGCACTGACAACACTATGCAAATACTACTGCTCTTGGTCGTTAAGTGAAGGCTGTCAGCCTCTGCGTTGTCTGTAGTGAGAGGTAATGCCTGAAATGGGTTTTCTCGGCTCACTCTTGACATTGTGGATCTTGGAATATTGAATTCCTTAATGATTTCTGAAATGGAATGTCCCATGCATCTAGCTCCTACTATCATTCCACATTCAAAGCCTGTTAATTCCCATTGTGCAGCCCTAACCACATTGGAAACCTTTTCATATGATTCACCTGAGTACAGTGTTAGCTCTGCCAATGTACTGCTCTTTAATACCTTGTGTACACATTGGGCGCTAATGACCTCAGTAGTTGAGCGCCCTTGAACCCCACCAAAAAAAAAAAAAAAAATTGTGTACACAATACTACTGTTACTGGTATATGTGGCTATCCCTGACTCTTGTCACCTCAGTGTAGTATTCGATATTTGTTAATCACTTCAGGTCTTCGTATCTGGATCTCCTGCTTTTCACATGAAGGCATTTTGGCAGAGTGTGTAAGTGAAAACTGTAGGGTAGAAGTATAGTGGAGGTTGTTTGCCACTGCCTCTGCACCAACCTTAAATATCACACTCTTATATATAAGGTGTTTGTGTTACTAAATTAATCCGGTTTGTCACATGAGCCTTAATAGCGTGTGTCATATGTATTGGTTTCTGTAGTGATGCTTTGAATGCATCTTCAACACCTTTGTTTACACTTCATGGCCTTTATTGGACAGCTTTAGTTAATTTATAAAAACAGGTTTTTCCTTTTGGTCCGGTACATTTTTGTTCTCTTGGATCTCAATTTATTCATCTGAATAATTGTTTGTTTGACTTCCTTATCTTGTCTCTTTTGTTTTTTAAATCTTCATTGTAATTTCTAGTTCTCTCATGTTTACCTTGATTTCCGTAATCCATCCAATGTTGCACTTACTGTCCCATAAAATCTGTTATTTTTGTGATGACTCTTTTTTCTAGTAACCTGATCGGATGTCCAAAGATCAAAATATATTTATTCCTGATTGTGCTCATTACCAGTTCCATTTCCTTGTTTTCTTCATTAGAATTTAGTCGCCAGTCCATTTTCTTGGTATCTTTTGTTTATGCATTAGATTTCTCTGTAAGTGGATTATTCAGTCTGTTTCTGCAGTGTAAGTTGTTTCACTTGAATGTGTTATTTTTGAATGTGTATCTGCTTTGTAGCATTTTAAGTATGTGTATACTGACAGGTCTCTTTTGTTGCATGTTTTCTGTTCTGCTGTTGTCACAGTTTTGATTTCCTGTTATTCTGTTGTGGTTTTGTTTGCAAGTGTTGCATCAGTTAGTATAATTTCTGTATTTGCAAATGACATTGTTGGGTTTATTTTCTGTACTATTTCTTTAGTGATTTAACTTGATTTTCTTGAATGCTGTGGAGGAGAAGAGTAAGGTCAAATAAAATAAAAAGAAACAAACTTTAGGAGGCATGAGATATTCTGGGGCTGCAAGGGGGGGAGTTGAGTGTATCAGGTAGAACTAAAGTCCAAGACCTTGTGTCGCTTTAAGTGAGTTTCACCAGTTTTACTAATTTTGGGTGCAGCTCAGAGTTTTATAAGAAGCCTGCTCTCTCTCTCTCTCTCTCTCTCTCTCTCTCTCTCTTTCTTTCTTTCTTTCTTTCTTTCTTTCCCAGCTTCCTAATTGGTCACTACTAAATGTGTCTACATTGCTGTGTTTAACACCCAGTTTGTGAATCACATAATATTGAAATTCACTGAGTTTCAAAGCCCACCTCATTAGATGACTTGCAGGCTCTTTTATTCGTAGTAGCCATTTTAAAGCTGCATGATCAGTAATCGCTGTGAACTTAAGTCCATAAACATACCATCTAAAATATGAAATACCCTCTAATAATGCTAACATCTCCTTTTCACTGGTAGAATAATTTAGTTCAGCCTTATTAAGCTGACGAGATGCATGTGGAACTGGGTGTTCATTCCCATCAGTGATTTTCCCTAAAACCACTCCAAAGCTGTACCACATTTATCACATGACAATGTGATGTGCCCTATTTATCACATGACAATACGAATTCCTTTGTGAAATCAGGAAAAATCAAAACTGGATCTGAAGTTAATATATTTCTTAAATTTTGAAATGTCTGACACTCGGGTGTCCAGTTAAATGTAATACCTTTCTGCAATGATTTTGTTAGGGGTTGTGCCACTTCAGCAAACCCCCCTTCACGAATTTTCTATAGTAATTTGCTAATCCAAGGAAATACTGTAATTGTTTAACGGTCTGAGGGACCAGAAAGTCATATATTACTGAAGTAAGGTGTGGATCTGCCCTTAAACCATCTTGGCTTATTATATGCCCCAGGTAGTTTACTTTTGATCTTGCATAATGACACTTATCAATGGTAAGCATAAGGCAAGCCTGTCTCAACCTGTCTAATACCATCTCCAAGCGCTAAACATTCTCTTCCAAGGCATTCGCGAATATAATTATATCGTCGTGATACACCATGCATTTGTTTGGTTTTAAACCTCTGAGGACTCCATCTAATAAATTTTGAAATGTAGCTGGTGCATTTTTCAACCCAAAAGCCATCCTACAATTATGGTAGTGACCAGAATTTGTGGTGAGTGCTGTTTTGTATCTATTTTTTTTTTAGGTCTGTCCTCGGGGTGTACCTCACAGTGATGATATCCATTTCGTAAATCTAGGGTTGAAAAGAATTTGCATTGACCCAGATTATCTAATGTGTCAATAATATTCGGGATCGGGTACACATCTGTTACTGTTTTTTCAGTTAAAAATTTACAGTCTCAACAAAACTGCTATTTCTTTGTTCCATTTGATGGTTTCATACCCACAGTCACGATACTTGCTGACCTTGGACTATCACTATGGTCTATAATTCCATTAGATAACTGCTGATTCACCCTTTCCTTTACTGAAGGCTGTAAATGCTTAGGTAGCTGATCCTGTTTTCTAAATACAGGCAGACTATTGTCTGTCGGTATTCTATGTCGTGTGATTGGTGTAGCATGTAACACTCCTTGTGGACTGAACAAACTGTTATACCATAGTACCACTGATTCCATTAATGCCCTGTCTTTACGCGAAAGGCATTTAACATTCTTTTGCCATGTAGGTATGTCGACGGTTTTTTCTGTTCTACCTTGTACCCTACAGTCCTCAATGTCTTCATCTTTGAAAACATCTAATGTGGCTGCCAGTAATCCTTTTGGAAGACTCACTTCATCTCCCCCAAAATTATCCAGGCATATTGGCACCATAACCTGACCATTAATACCCCTTCTGCGTGTTATACATCTATGTAAGAAACAATGTAGCTCATCCAACATGTCATTACTTGGTAGTGGTTCTCCCAAGCACACTGCACCCTGTGGAATGTTACTGTCTAATACTGGTACCCAGAATAGTGTTTCTGTTCCTGCTGGTACTCTTGCCATGTAGAACAACTTGTAATGCACTTATAAACAGTTTATTCAATGCCACCTTTGCAATGGGTCCATCTTGTGATATAGAAACATTTGCAGCTGTTGTATCCAACAGAAATACTTACCATTGAGTTCAGTCGTTCCATCGCCCAAGGTTGATTCTGCGTGATGCCTAACCAGAAAATCTAACTCAAGTATTGCAGTGACATCTTGTCCAACAGTTGGGAACTCTTCCATTTGCTCTTGAAACCCAAGCAATATTGTCCCGTCAGAATCAACTGCATTGCTGCCTATTGCGCACAACCTGTATCTTGGTTCCTGTAGTCAGCTCTTATCCACGAGTTCCAGACTAACAACCGATGTGTGTACCCTTGCATCTACCAAAAATTCATATTATTTCCCTTTCAAACAAGCTACAAACGATTCGTCTCCAAGTGTGCATTCAATGCACTTCTATTTAATAGGAATGTTTCTCAATGGAAGGAAGATTCCTGTTATTTAACGATTTCTTCCTCCCATTATGCCCTGTTTCGTGACCTACACTCGTATGTCTTAAGACCAATACATTGACAGTTAAAACAATGCTGTTGAAAACACTGTGCTTTAAAATCATCCTTTCTTCCAAACGATAAAATTCTTTGTTCGACACAAATATTTTCCGATCATTCCGAGACTTAGCAGCACTATCTATCTCTTGCAGATAATTGGCTATGTGCAGTGATTCTTCTACATTGCGTGGATTTTCCATTCTCATTGCAAGAAAATTCTGGAGTAATCCCCCTTAGGAAAACATCCAGCACTATCCTCAGCCTTCCTCAACAAGACTGCGTCAACATCTGGTTTGTTACCCAGCTCATAAGGTTGGGTGCTCAACTTGTGTATCCTGTCTGAAAATGCTTCTACAGTCTCATTTGGCAATTGTCTCAAATTACTTAACTTTTCTCTAAAGAAATGAGTATTATTTATTTTTCTGTACTATTACCTTAAGCCATTTGCCAACTCTGTAAATGTGGTTAATTTGCTTAAAACCTCACGGTACGTGATGTACGTCTTAGCCTCACCCACCAAGCGCAATTTGCCCACCCACAGTGATGTTTGTTCAGACCAGTTGCACAAGCTGGCTGTGGATAACACTTCCTGAATAAAAATAGTGGTATCTTCCGATGTTTCGCCAGAAAAAAGCAAAATAAGACAAGCGGTTACAGAATTCATGGATGCGGAAGGTACTGCCAGTATTGATTTGACTTTACTGATACCTGATTATGAAGGATCTCCCATTTGGCTACGTAACTGTTGTGACATTTACTCTTGTTGTTGTTGTTGTTGTTGTTGTTGTCTTCAGTCCTGAGACTGGTTTGATGCAGCTATCCATGCTACTCTATCCTGTGCAAGCTTCTTCATCTCCCAGTTCTGTTCTTTTAATAATTTCTTGTGTTCCGTCAAAGCTGACACAGTGTATGCTGTAGAAGCTGCTCGCATTTGTGCCATATCTGTGCAGTTTCCGTGTCTATCACAGTAAGTGACACTTCACAAAGCTCTCTTGTGCATGACCATACCGTTAGTGGAATAAACCTGTCACGAGGTGCTCTATGGCTATACAAATTATAAACTTTATAATCCACCGATACAGAATACACTTTACTGCAATTTCCTGAAAAGTAACTCTGAACTCACTGTATCATTTTCCGAACGTGACCGCCACCAAAACGTACTTCTGAGAGAGAAAAAGCTTCTCAGCGACTTGCCCAACAGTTGTAACTGCCGGTGTTCTTCTGTACAAAACGTTTCATACAGCCTCCTGATGTACATGCTGCAAGCATCAGAAGCTTGACCACTTCCTGTTACCAATTTTGCAAGAGGTGACTGTTGGGAGGGCATGGTTCTGTGTCAGGACGCACTCTCCCTGTTCACTCCTTGCCCATTTTCCTCAGAAAGATGATAGTGACCTGTGGTCTCCAGTAGGCACATTGAAAGAAGATTCAGAATTCTTTATTTACTTCCATAAAAATACGGATAGTGCCTTGACTTGTGGTTGGCATTGTCTTTCAATGCCCGCCGAGGAATGACATCATAAGTGGCCTTCAGCCAGATCACGGCAGCTGATGCTGCACCCTTCATTCTAGCTGGTTGCTGCACTGGTGGTGTGCCGTGCTGTTTGCAGTGGCACAGCTCCGTCTGTACCATGATGTTGTGGCATCGAGTGATGGCAATGTGTATATTGAACTTAACACATGCTGACTTCAGAGGTGCTCTGTCCCCTCCCACTCACCACCCTTGGTCATCATTCATTGTACCATGATGGCGGTTGCCATGTAGCCATGCAATTCTGGTGATAATGGCCTGCCGTCCAGTTAGGTCACATTCAGTCCACTGGAAGGTCAGGGATGCTGGTGTCATGACCCTGGTGGGACTGAAAGACCTCCAGGTGCTCCCACCTGTGACAGAGGCAAACTTTGGTGCTGAACTCTGTGCCTGGTGATTATGGCGAAGTAGCCCTCTCACCCAGTAGTGGCTGTGTCCATAGCGTGGAAGAAATCTAAAACAGACTTGTGCCAGACGTCACTTCGCTGCAATAATGGAATTGAGTGTGAACATCATTTACCCCCTCGATCCATCTGACTGACTTACTTATGAGCTAAACCACTGCGGTGTTCATGGAGCAAAGTAGTAGCCAGTGTTTACCTGACATCATTTGTCATGACCGCATAGGGCTTACTAATATGAAGGTATCAGCAGTTTCTCTTCTGCAGTTCTTGCTTAACGAGTTTGTTATAACATAGAACCGGTTTGTAAGAGCTCTTGGTACTATTTGTTGCAATTGCCTTAGCCTTTCTTTCATCACATAATGAAGGTGACACGACACTGTTTGGCTGCTCTGGTCCACTACATTGCACTGAATTCTGTTGCCTGGCTCACCAGAAAAGCCGATATTGTGTTTTGCTCTGACCCGGTCTTGGTAGTAAAATGTTTTCTTTGCCACCGCCTCATTTTGATATTGCCAGCAAGTGGACATTTTATGATATTCTGCCAAACAAATGTAAATGAAACTTGAATTACTACTGTCGGAAATAGTGTCAATATCTGCAGTTTATTAGTGATGATTGAAATGATTAAAAGCATTTGTTTTTCATTAGACAATGCAAATTTTCAGAAAAAATTTCTCTACATAACAGTTCACTCAAAATCCAGTGTGATATTCCTGTCAGTCTTACTATATTTCAAAAACCAAACTTCTGGATGATGTCCTCCATAAGAAACTATCAGGTCAAAATACATTCAGCTGTGGGTCTCAAAAATTGGGTAAAAAATTATTGTCATGAGCTAAAGGTGTGGAAGAAGAAAGTGCTACAAAAGATGCCAGTTCTGAAAAAAATACAGAAAAATTGCAGTTAGGAGTGTTTATTTCATGTTTTAAGATAAGTAATTTACAACAATAAAAAAAATAATAAAAGAAACTGCTACCCCTAAAGCTAAACCTCAAACTTAGTCGTGTTCTTTTTCATCAGCAATTAAAAACAGAAAAGTCAGTTAAGTAGGAGAACCGTTCTCTGTTCCCTATGTGTTCTACTTGTCAAAGGGGACCTAGTTTTCAGTAAGGGGAAAACCTGTGTGGTTAATCCCCAGCAGTGGTAGAGAGCCTCCTTTCTTATCACCCTAGAAATTAACACTACCAACTTGGGTTCTGCAGAACGAAACAGAAGATTAATGAATTCCACGGTCCAGTTGTCAAATCCCACATGAAGTATCAGTTTTGGACCTGTTGCTGTAACGAATATGGTAGAAGCATTTCTTATGTGATGAAGGAAGAAGAGGTACGGTAAGCTGGGAAGAATTACCAGTCAAAAACAGCATTTTTCCAACATGTCGTCCATATACTGTAGTGATACTGCAGTACAAATTTGAAGTGTTGGTTAACAGTACATTCTTGGTTTACATATTAATTTATTTTTAATCCACAATTGCACTCATTATTTTAATTATTGATCGGTTTCGCCTTGCAAAGTGGGGTGCACAAAAATAGAATCAGCTTCCAGTGCAGTGAATCTGATCACTATTTGGATTTTAATAAAATATATTGGTGCATTTTCAACGGCATACGACATTTGTAACCTAAACAAGTTTTTATAGGTGGATTAAATTCCAATATTGCTGCTATAAAACACATGCGTTCAAGAAAGGTGACAAAGATTCTGTCAATGTGAAAGATATTTATTCAGTAATCGCAATCTTAATAATTTGAGCTCTTGCTACCTCAGTTGCGTCTTCATTTTCCAGAAAGACAAAATAACTATTACAACTGAGAACTTTCTTTCTCATAAATGTTATTTCATAAGTGTTTTTAAAGACTTGTCAGTTTCACCGATAAAAAGCTTGAACCTTTTTTTTATATTAAATTTCTCTAAGGCAAAATAATTTTTATTGAATCCTTCATTTTCATTTGACTCGTGCTGTCCTACATCATTGTTAAGGTGTTCTGGAGACTGAATCAGAATAATAAGGTAGGGACACTCTTTCAGCTGACGTGTTAGAAAATAGCACTGTACCATCAACTTCACTAACAGTCTGTCACTCTAATGGCCTTTGTGATAACTCCTACCTTGATTATTTTCTAATGGTTGCTTTCTAGTTCTTTCTTGACGCAGTGGACCTACTGTGCAGTGCCACTAATTGTACAGTGGGACTTCTTTGCAGTCTGTGGAGGGTTGAGGGCTGTAAGAAGCTTCAAACTATATAAACTTGAACAAAATCATGTAACCACTTCTGCAGCACTTTTTAGTATTGTGTTTCCTGTATTTAACATTTGAAGCATTAGGTGACGAATCTCGTATTAACTCAATCTATGAACAGCATCTCAGTATCGAACGAATCTCGTACTAGACTATTTCAGAGTTATATTGACGTTCTTCGTGAAGTCTCTTCAACTGTTTTATGCCGACGTTTACATTGTCCCTTGTTTACTCTGTCCCTTCCAAAACAGCGTCACCGCTGACACTATAGTATAAATGCCACCTCCGTAGCTGGTGGAGAGTATTAACAGCATCATGCCTTACCAGTGTTCTGTACTCTTCATCTGCTTCCCATTGTAACTGCACAAACCAAAATAAAAGCTCATATAGTTAACGATTATCTACCTAAATAATGTTTTTGCATGATCATCTATCATCCGATTGTGAGGAAGAAGTGGAACAACATGTTACACCACAGGCCTCGCTGCTAAGATAAAAGATGTGGTGTAAAATAACTTACTTAACTAATTACAATCCTTTTATAACATCCACCTTTTGATAAATTATGATTACTAAAATTAATGTCTCATGAGACTGAATTCAGTTTTATTTCTCTACACAACAGAACGTGTATGAACACACCTCTTAAGTCAGTCATTTTTAATTAGTAATCGCTTGGTTTACCTAGAGTAAGGCGTAGTTTATGTTTCAATTTTTGGATAGTTGTTTATGGTATTCAGCTTCATTGACAGAAAAGAATATCACATCATTTTAATATGTCCATTCTTTTTTTTTTTTACCTGAACTTTTTCAGATTAATAGTAAAAACTGATTCAAATGTGTGGTTGTTTTTGTTATTATAATCTAACTAATGATTATGTCCTTCGTAATTCTACCAAATTATTGTTAACAGCCAATCAGTGCATTCTCATAAAAAAAAAAAATTCGTGGTTGATTCTGCTCAATCCTTGGTTCATTATTTTTATTCAAAGGTAATTTCATAGAGGTTATAAAAGGATTGTAATTATTGCAGACAACCTTGTAGGTGGTGCAACCACAGCTATGAGTAGTCACTTTGTGTATTAATAACTGCTTCAGCTGTATTTAGTCCTTTATTATTGGATCACTATTGTTTTCATGGCACTAAAAACCTTATCTTCAGGTGAACATCTGTATAACAATAAATCCAGAAGGAATAACAACCGTGAGACGTACACTGGTATGGCAAATTGTTTCATTGCTTATGTGCACATCTAAGCAACACAATTTAATCATTAACAATGGGTAAATATTTGTTTTGGTCTATGATGTTAATTCTATTTCCTTTATGTCAAAGAAGATCAGACATGTTCTGTTTGTATTTTTATTTTCGTATCAATATAGTGTGGGACAGGAAGAGATTAATGTAGAATTAAAGACTACAGTATAGTGAAGGTAGTAGAAACAGCTACAGGGAAAATGGAAAGTGAAATACCATAACAGTTAACTTGAAAAAGTAGTTACAATAACAGAACATGTAAAAACTTTGCCTAGGTCTCCTGTTCGAGTATCGGTCCGATGCACCGTTTTAATCTAACTTTTGTTTAGGTTGCTGTGGTATTGCATAGAGAACTAAGTGTTACGATGACAGATTCATCTTGTTGTACTTTCTATTCCATTATGGGGGTGTCCATTCCTCCAAACTAGTCAAGTATTAGTCTCACTATCTACCCCCCCCCATGAACCATGGACTTTGCCGTTGGTGGGGGGGCTTGCGTGCCTCAGCATTACAGGTTGCCGTACCGTATGTGCAACCACAACGGAGGGGTATGTGTTGAGAGGCCAGACAAACATGTGGTTCCTGAAGAGGGGCAGCAGCCTTTTCAGTAGTTGCAGGGGCAACAGTCTGGATTATTGATTAATCTGGCCTTGTAACACTAACCAAAATGGCCTTGCTGTGCTGGTACTGCGAACGGCTGACAGCAAGGGGAAACTGCAGCCGTAATTTTTCCCAAGGGCATGCAGCTTTACTGTACGGTTAAATGATGATGGCGTCCTCTTGGGTAAAACATTCCGGAGGTAAAATAGTCCCCCATTCGAATCTCCAGGTGGGGACTACTCAAGAGGACGTCGTTATCAGAAGAAAGAAAGCTGGCTTTCTACGGATCGGAGCGTGGAATGTCAGATCCCTTAATCGGGCAGTTAGGTTAGAAAATTTAAAAAGGGAAATGGGTAGGTTAAAGTTAGATATAGTGGGAATTAGTGAAGTTCGGTGGCAAAATGAACAAGACTTCTGCTCTGGTGAATATAGGGTTATAAATAAAAAATGATAATGCGTGTAGAGTTTGACAGAGCACTGAAACACCTAAGTCGAAACAAGGCCCCAGGAGTAGCCTGACGAAACTCTACCTACTGGTGAACAAGGTGTATGGAAATACCGTCAGACTTCAAGAAGAATATAATAATTCCAATCCCAAAGACAGCAGGTGTTGACAGATGTGAAAATTACCGAACTATCAGTTTAATAAGCCACAGCTGCAAAATATTAACACGAATTCTTTACAGATGAATGGAAAAACTGGTAGAAGCCGACCTCGGGGAAGACCAGTTTGGATTCCGTAGAAATGTTGGAACACATGAGGCAATACTGACCCTACAACTTATCTTAGAGAATAGATTAAGGAAAGGCAAACCTACATTTCTAGCATTTGTAGACTTAGAGAAAGCCTTTGACAATGTTGACGGGAATACTCTGTTTCAAATTCTGTAGGTAGCAGGGGTAAGGTAGCAGGGGTAAAATACAGGGAGCGAAAGGCCATTTACAATTTGTACAGAAAACAGATGGCAGTTATAAGAGTCGAGGGACATGAAAGGGAAGCAGTGGTTGGGAAGGGAGTGAGGCAGGGTTGTAGCCTATCCCTGATGTTATTCAATCTGTATATTGAGCAAGCAGTAAAGGAAACAAAAGAAAAATTTGGAGTAGGTGCTAAAATCCATGGAGAAGAAATAAAAACTTTGAGGTTCGCCGATGACATTGTAATTCTGTCAGAGACAGCAAAGGCCCTGGAAGAGCAGCTGAACTGAATGGACAGTGTCTTGAAAGGAGGATATAAGATGAACATCAACAAAAGCAAAACGAGAATAATGGAATGTAGTTGAATTAAATTGGGTGATGCTGCGGGAATTAGATTAGGAAATGAGACACTTAAAATAGCAAGAGAGTTTTGCTATTTGGGGAGCAAAATAACTGATGATGGTCGAAGTAGAGAGGATATAAAATGTAGACTGGCAATGGGAAGGAAAGCGTTTCTGAAGAAGAGAAATTTGTTAACATCGAGTATAGATTTAAGTGTTAGGAAGCCGTTTCTGAAAGTATTTGTAAGGAATGTAGCCGTGTATGGAAGTGAAATGTGGACAATAAATAGTTTGGACAAGAAGAGAGCAGAAGCTTTTGAAATGTGGTGCTACAGAAGAATGCTGAAGATTATATGTGTAGATCACGTAACTAATGAGGAGGTATTGAATAGAATTGGGGAGAAGAGGAGTTTGTGGCACAACTTGACTAGAAGAAGGGATCGGTTGGTAGGACATATTCTGAGGCATCAAGGGATCACCAATTTAGTATTGGAGTGCAGCGTGGCGGGTAAAAATCGTAGAGGGAGACCAAGAGATGAATACACTAAACAGATTCAGAAGGATGTAGGTTGCAGTGGGTACTGGGAGATGAAGAAGCTTGTACAGGATAGAGTAGCATGGAGAGCTGCATCAAACTAGCCTCTGAACTGAGGACCACAACAACATCTGCTTCACTAAATTCTTTAATGTGTTTACATATCCACGTGTACCTGAGATTTGGTTACCGTATTCTTTCGCCCTCCAAGTTGTCCAGCTCAATTTTTAACTTCTTAGGTAAGTTTACTTAGTGTGTTTCTGCATCAGAAAGTATATATATTATTCAAAAGAGTGTATCTTAGAAGATACTTCGTGTTCTTGTTCCTTTAAATGAGACATACTTCATTGAAGTTATTCTGTCTTTCTTCATGGGAGTGTGTTTGGCTTATAAGATTTATCACACTTTTAATCACTTTGTCTACTTTCTTACTATTTTCTAGTAATTCTTCTAATTTCCCTTATTGCAATTTTTTTAATCCCCTCCCCCCCCCCCCCCCCCCCCCCCACACACACACACACACACACACACACACACACACACACACACACACACACACACACACACACACACCTTTGCAAATCACTACGTGGGAACAACAACAGAGCCACGTCACTGCCACAGCTCTCCCAAGAGCACTAATGTGGCACATGTTTTCAGGCAACAGTCCAATGAATATCACGTGAACAACTTGTTGCGCTAGTGCTGACCTCTCATGGTGATTCTGAGAACTTTTCAAACCACCCTCGTATTAGTAGTTGCACTGCATTGCTATTGTGTTGTTCATGTGCACAGCAATATCTCTATAGTCAACTGACCAACCACTGCGCTCCCAAGTGATGCTGTGCTGCCGTCGTGTTGATTGACTGGTGCCAGAAGTTGCAGCTGCCCTTGTAGACTCAGAATCAGGACACAGAGGTCTTATATTTTGTCGACGTAAATTATATATATATATTTCAACACACAAATATTTCTTGACCTGATTCCTGAAGTCAACTAATCTCATTTCTCTATTCTGTTGTAATAATTAACACTTATATATATTTCAACACACAAATATTTCTTGACCTGATTCCTGAAGTCAACTAATCTCATTTCTCTATTCTGTTGTAATAATTAACACTTACTTGGTTGAATTACGTATTCTTCTTAAATATTTTCGCATTGGACTACAGTACAGTGTGTGCTTATTATTGCTGTTTAAATAGGTTGTTCTAGGCTACATCGTATTTTCGTGTGTTACTTTTTTGGAAATTCTATTGATAACTACAAAACTCTGTCAGCACCTCATCCGTGTCCTGTCACAGTTGCCAAAATGTAACGTTAAAAAAAAAGGCCTCACATAATGTAACTAAACGAACAACTTCAGTAATGATCTGTCATCCTAATTCTCTCATGAGAACTTTTACTTTGATTTTTTTCTTACAGTCACCTTCTCATGTTTTCTTGATGCAGTGTACTTGCTGTGCTGTGTCTCTAATTGTGCCATGGGACTTCTTTGCTGCTTACAGTGTGTTGAGGGCTGTAAGAGAGGTTCAAACTATATAAATTAGCAAAGAAATTGTGTAATCACTTCTGTGTCCATGATTTACAATGCTAGGGGACAAATCTCTTATTAACTTATATGCTTGAACTGTTTCTCAGTGCGAAACCACTCTCATAGTGGACTAGTATAGAGTTAGTGAAATATTTTGTTAAGTATCTTCAACTGTCTTTACGTTGTCAACAGAGGTACTTGCTCTTGCCGTCCAAAATACTGCCAAACTGTGATGCCAAAGTATAAATGACCATCATCTGCAAAAACAAGTATCAAAACGCCCACAGTGTAAAAATTCTGTACCTGTGAACTATCTAAAAATAGCTTTATATTAACACTTTCTTCTGATGTGAGGAAGAAATGGAACAATGGGTTTTCACAGCACTGGCACTGCCACTTTGAAAGTCTGTGATAACAATACCTTTTCCTGAATTTAACTCTAAGCACTTTACCCGGCGCCAGAGTCCTTTCGTTTCATTAGAACAAGCCTGTTTCAGTTGCATTGTGACGGCTGTTGTCAAAGAAACTTTTGGTGAATCGGTGTTACATGTGTCTATTCTTTCTGGATAATGTGAAATTACTTTATCAGGGAAGAAAGGAAAAATTCCTACTCTTCTGAACTCAGATATAACATTAATCTAAGTGATAGTTGCCTTTTCAAAGGCTGCTTTCAACCACCTAGGAAATTTGGATTTTGCTACAACCCCTCTGTTCTTCCTTTTCTGGTCGTGTAGCATTTTTCTCCAGGCAAGTTTTAGTGGCCTGAAAAAAGCCCACATCAAGTGGCTGACACCGATACATAGCGCTTGGTGTATTGAATGTAATGTTCTTGGCACAGTTTAATTACGTTAACTGATGGATGACTCGAGAGATTGTCCTTTTAAATGTCGGGCATAAGAGATGACTTCATGTGGTGTGTGTACTGTATGACCTTCCGTACACACACCCGCAGATTACTTGACTTGTCGCTCTAACGAAGTAGGCGAGTGTCAGCAATATGTCTCGTGGTCTTATCGTGGCGTGTTTATCTTCTGCCGTTAGGTCAGACGATAGAAATGCCACTTGCACGCTTAGAGTAGCAGATTGACGGTGACCAACTTCAAACAGAACTTGATTAATTTTCACACACATTTATTAAAATAATAAAAAATATAGACATTACGTAACTTGATTCTGGATGTTGTTTACAACTGACAATCCGAAGTTCCTTTGGTCTTGGTACGTTAATCTTATTCTCACATATCTCTGATACTTGACAAAGTGGCTGTACATTTCTCTTCATGGCTATGTACAGGAATATGATAATCTTATTAGGCGCAGACTGAAACTTGACTATAGACTGGTACAGACAAATGCAGACTGGTACGGACAGGTGCAGACTGACTAATCGGAGGTCTGTACACTCGTTATAATACCTCGCGCATTCAGGTATCACTGCGCGAGCGTGATCCGCGAGGAGAAAAGGTTCTACGTTAGCAGCAATCTCATTGGCTGCGTTACATATTAATACGCGGATCGGCGGAAGCAGAATTTGGTCCGTCTCTAAGACAGCGCCATCTCGTAGTGCAGAGACAGATGAGCGCTGCGCCTGTGCTGTTGTGCTTAGCGGGGCGCGCTCTAGGGAGAAAGTTGTGTACGCGCTGACTACGCGAAACTATGTACACAACACTTGAATAAACCAGGCTTCGTATGTTATTAGGGTAAACCAACCACTTTGATTCCTGTTATAACCTGCACCACCTAACCTCCTTCAGTCCAAGTACCGTAGAGGTATTTTGCCCCATAAACTGTGTGTGGTGGGATGACTGCCCCATCACCAGCACTGTTATGATTACAGTGATGCTTGACTTAAAGCCAGCCACAGTTCTTTTGGAATGTATTGTACCTCACTTCACTATTACATTTACTTGTCCAGGACCATTGCAAAAATTGGTCTCATCATACTTTATGATGTTGGAAGGAGGAACACCATTCAAGGACACTTAAAGGTTCTTAAAATAATTACTCGAGGTTTCTCAAGTAACTGCTGCCCCTCGCCCTCCTTGAATTTTCAGTTACTCTAACCATTTGTTCCTTATTTCTTTTCAGAAAACTTTATACTCACTTGCAACCACATCAGTTGTCACGAAATCTTTTTTCAGTCCACCTTGCTCAATTTAAAGATGCTATGTGATGTCCCTAACATAATTATTCCTCAAAAGAAACCCCCGTTTTACACAACACAATGTGCCTTCAATTAGATTTTTCCTGTGTGTTCTTGAGTTTGTCATGTGATGTATAAGGAACTGAATGCTGGACTAAAGCTTAGTAAGCACTTAATATTCCTGATTTGACAGACTTTGTAGTATTTAGAAGAAATTCTGGGTTGTTGTTGGATTTCCAGTTAGATTCTTGAACCGTCTTGTATACTCACATTATAAAATTCACCCTACAAAAATGTAATTTTGTAATTCGGCATGAATAGTGTCTAACTTGTATCAATAATGAACAAAAAAAAAAAAAAAAAAAAAAAAAAAAAAAGCAGGAGCACTTGATGTTCATATGCGAGTAAAAATAATACTGCTTACCAGAACTACATGATGCCAGCAGAAGTTTTCATGCTGATATGTTTACTTCACAAGTGCAGGACATGAATTACATATATACTGACGGTGCCATTAGTCTGTATCGCATGCCCCAACATGCCATTGTTGTAGACAAATCAGTCAAGAATTCACAACAGTGGTCATTGGTGTTCTTGTTAAGATACCTCACTAAGATACCCAAATCTTGAAAAATAGGTAAAATATCGGATTCGTGCCACCTGATCATATTCGCTTTATTTTACCGTACTCTGAGAAAGTATATACTTAATTATAAGGAAAAAATATATCTAAAAACAAAGATGATGTGACTTACCAAAAGAAAGCGCTGGCACGTCGATAGACACACAATCAAACATACACACAAAATTCTAGCTTTCGCAACCAACGGTTGCCTCGTCAGGAAAGAGGGAAGGAGAGGGAAAAACAAAATGATTTGGGTTTTAAGGGAGAGGGTAAGGAGTCATTCCAATCCCGGGAGCGGAGAGACTTACCTTAGGGGGAAAAAAGGACGGGTATACGCGCGCGCGCGCGCGCCCACACACACACACACACACACACACACACACACACACACACCCATCCACACATATACAGACACAAGCAGACATATACATAGGCCTCTGTATATGTCTGCTTGTGTCTGTATATGTGTGGATGGATATGTGTGTGTGTGTGCAAGTGTATACCCGTCCTTTTTTCCCCCTAAGGTAAGTCTTTCCACTCCCGGGATTGGAATGACTCCTTACCCTCTCCCTTAAAACCCAAATCCTTTCGTCTTTCCCCTCTCCTTCCCTCTTTCCTGACGAGGCAACCGTTGGTTGCGAAAGCTAGAATTTTGTGTGTGTGTTTGTGTTTGTTTGTGTGTCTATCGACGTGCCAGCGCTTTCATTTGGTAAGTCACATCATCTTTGTTTTTAGATATATTTTTTCCCACGTGGAATGTTTCCTTGTATTATATTCATATCATTAATTATAAGGAAAGTGTGACAAAGGGCTGGTGAAGTGACATCACTAAATAAATAAATCAAACACAAAACAAGAAAGGGAGCTGAACTATGGTCTAACATATAAATGAAACTGTAGAGTTCACTTGGAATAACGAGCACATTTTCTTAAATAGTGGTGTGAGTTGGTCAGTACAATCTTGTTCGGTCGATAATTAGAAATCGCTGAAGGCGAAAGAGCAAGTTTTGAAGCAACTAGTATAAAGCTGTTTTTCAGTGTATCTGTGTGTGTGTGTGTGTGTGTGTGTGTGTGTGTGTGTGTGTGTGTGTGTGTGAATTTGTTGGTAAATAATATTCTCAGTTGCTGTTAGTACTCTTAAGGTACCTTAGTTATTTGAATATTTGTATTCCATCTCCCCAAAGTAAAATAAAATGGACTGTTTCATAACTAATTGTACTGAGTACCCTACTGGGTGCCACCAGTTTTCCCCTCCCATCCCTCATAAAAAGGCGTATCTGTGGGTTTGAAACAGTTCTCAGACATGAATGAAGTATTACTGTGGATAAAGCAAAGCTATTGTTTTAAAGCATAAGACCTCGATTTTTCCATGTTGTTATTGTGGTATGTGAACATGAATTATCCAACATGTACATTTGCAGCGCACACGTGCTGTGGGCTACTGTTGCAGTCGCATTTTGTGCTAATGAGGCGTTGTTGCCAATGTTCAATGTAATTGATCGGCATTTTCATAATAGCATCCTTCAAGAAATTATGCATCATTATGCTTATATATCAGCAAAACAGTTATAGATCTCCTTCATTTTCTGCAACAATCAGTATAAAATATTTAGATGAATGTATTATTTAGACATTTGTCACATATATTAGAATGGTACTTTGTAATTAGTGTCATTCAGCAAAAGGTTTGCCATTGTTTCTAAAGAAACACATTCATGGAAAAATGTGGCGAAAAATTGAATACAGTTCATATTTTTTGTCGTCTGAAATAGCTGAATTCCGTTTCAAAACCAAGTTAGCATGAAATATTTATAGGTTTCTTAGGTTTTTGTGGGTGCTGTACACACACACACACACACACACACACACACACACACACACACACACACAATATATAACATGTTAGAAGAGCACCACCATAATTTTTGGCGAAGTTGCAACATTATAGGATCACTTCATTGTTAACATAAACATCTTTATCAGTTGTTTTACAGTGATTAGTGGCTGAACCCTCCCCACTTCCCTCAATTTCTGATTCCTTCTTCCAGACATACTAAGCCATCTAAAATAAAAAGATTTATGTGCCAAGGAGTGCTTAAATAATTGTTTAGGGAGGACGTCACCAAGCAGCGGTGAGGAAGAACCACCACCAAAGAAGGCAAAGCCAGAAGGCCTGCTTGGTAATGGACCAGGAGCTCTTCCTCCTGGATCTGTAATGCCAGGTATGATGACACCACACCCTCAGGCCCCTATGCCACCACATATGGGACCTATGGGACAATTTGGACCTCCCATGGGACATCATATGATGGGACCTATGGCACCTCATATGGCACCACCATTTATGGGACCAGGGTAAGATGACTATCTTTCTTTTTCTTTCCAATTGATGCTTGTTTTAGTTGTTGGTATTCTATCTACCTTCTTTCATTGTTACATTTTTAGTGGTATGCCAGTGATGGGACCCATGGGGTCCATGGCACCTCCTCCAGTGAACATGGGTATGAATGCATCAGTAACAACAACTCAAGCAGCTCAGAACAAACCACTGTTTCCAAGTACTGCCACTGTAAGTATATTTGTTATTATGTTACTCTGATAGGTATATAACATTTCAGGGAAATAGTTTTAAATGAGAGAAAGGTACCGTAGCGAGTGGGGATGGGTGATCACGGCACTGATACTTACGCCGTTATGAGAGACAGTACAATAAAATCAATAATGGAGGAAGAGGACAAGCTGTGGTAACAAGATAATAAACATATACATATAACACATCAGCCTCAGTTGCAAATAAAGATAATAATGTTCTAAATAATGTAATGGCAAGGGAGATGTTCCTTTCCATTGAAGCAAAACCAAAAACATGCAGCTTAAGAATTATTGAATTAAAAGTTGTGAAGTGTTGAAGAGGCTTTCTTTCTTCATCAACAGTTCTGAAGCAAGGATTTGTCAGAGGAAATACACTTGTAATGCAAGTGACAGAATGCACTTTTGAGGCATTGCTGTTGTGTTGGTCATGACAGTGTAGTGCTCCTTTGGCTTTCTTGTGTCTTGAAAGCTTAGTAATAGACATACTAGTGCAGGTGGCAAAATATTATTTATTTGGTCAGGAACGGGTTTTCGGCTTCTTGGGTAACCACAACAGAACATCACAACCACATATCAAATCGTGTGCGACTTATTACAGGTGACAAGATCCTCATAAAACTTTTTTGTTGTAATTGGAAGGTTATGATTTCTGTAATGATTTTTTTAATAATTTCTTTTGGAAACACTCTCTATCTCATTGTTTTATGTATCTTCTGTATCTGTGTAAGTAATACAGCATCTGCATAAGTCACACATCATGTTACATGTGGTTGTGACATTCAGTTGCCACCTGATGATGGCTTTGAAGCTGAGAGCTGGTTTGTGACCATATGAATAATAAACAACAGAATCAAGAAAGTGCTACATACTAAATATCACTGCACCCCCCCCCCCCCCTCCCCAATACCATCATTCACAGCAACTTGCCAACATTTTAGACACTACCATTGTAAATGACTACACCTTCTTTACTTTGCAGTCTATGCCATTGGGAGATGGTGATTGCAATTTGTTCTTAAACAGTGATAGCTCTAGAATTCTCACAGGATTGGTCCATTGCATGAAACAGGAGATATAGTACTACTATTGTAATGGGCTAGTTTCATCAGTTTGATGGATGGGAAATATCCAGATCCTAAAAGAGAATTGTTGGAAGTAAGATCAACTTACCATAGATAATTTTTGAGTGTATTCAGAAACAAGTATAAAAGATTTTGCTGTCTCTCTAAAATATTTTAGGGACAAGAAAGGCTGTTTGTGTCATACACAAGTCTTTAATCAGTAATCAGTGACTCACCTTATTAGAAACTTGAGCATTGATGTAAGCAAATAATTGTGGATTGAAATATTCTCCACTTTCCGTATTGTAGATTTTTTGTCCATGTTATCTCCGCAGGTAGTACAAAAATATACATGAATGCCTGACTCACCTGAGGTGTTTTTTACATCAGATGTATCTCAAAACTCTTGTGATATAGGATGTTTTGGCCACACACACACTCACACACAGTCTTCTTTGCTGTATTTGTTACCTGTTACACCTTCTCAAGATTTCCATTAACTTTAACACTCCCTCTCTCGTGGTGTTCTTTTGTCTACATTATATACTCTATTTGTTTGTTATGTCAAGTAGATTTGCATCTGATGTAATGCTCCCAAATGGCACTTACCACCCTTTTTATCCCTCCCACCTTTTCGTAACTCTTTTGAGTAACATGATTAGAGAGACCAACCAGGTTTGTAAAAGTGGTCACAAAATCTGAGTGACAATAAGAAGAATGGGAATTCTATAAAGATAGGCATTTTATAACTGGTGGCACACAGATCAGTACTGCTGATACACATGAATGAACTCCATAGAGAAAATGACTGAATTATTTATTATGTAATTGAGAAAACCCCTGTATGTATGGATCGTGACAAAGGACAGTGACATGTTTACATACAGCAGATGTGAAGTGTTTGAGAACAGCAGCTGTGTCGACTTGGTATTTTATTGCTGTAAACTTCATTAGAAAGATAGACAACGATTCCAGTGAAGAAAACTTCGTGTATTGCATTGTTGGAAAACGCTTGGATGGAGTATATTTAATTATGGATAAGCATAATTTTTAACTTATTGATAGTTGTCAGGTAAATTGTATATTGATACAACAAATCATTATATGTATAAATTTATGTGTTTGATTATAAATATTGGTAACTTTTATTGAATGTGGTTTTTCTTATTGTACAAACCTTTACGTTACTCACTATCAAGAATGATATCAATATAATGGAAGGAAACATTCCACGTGGGAAAAATTATATATAAAAACAAAGATGAGGTGACTTACCGAACAAAAGCGCTGGCAGGTCGATAGACACACAAACAAACACAAACATACACACAAAATTCAAGCTTTCGCAACAAACTGTTGCCTCATCAGGAAAGAGGGAAGGAGAGGGGAAGACGAAAGGAAGTGGGTTTTAAAGGAGAGGGTAAGGAGTCATTCCAATCCCGGGAGCGGAAAGACTTACCTTAGGGGGAAAAAGGGACAGGTATACACTCGCACACACGCACATATCCATCCACACATACAGACACAAGCAGAAATATGTCTGCTTGTGTCTGTATGTGTGGATGGATATGTGCGTGTGTGCCCCTAAGGTAAGTCTTTCCGCTCCCGGGATTGGAATGACTCCTTACCCTCTCCTTTAAAACCCACTTCCTTTCGTCTTCCCCTCTCCTTCCCTCTTTCCTGATGAGGCAACAGTTTGTTGCGAAAGCTTGAATTTTGTGTGTATGTTTGTGTTTGTTTGTGTGTCTATCGACCTGCCAGCGCTTTTGTTCGGTAAGTCACCTCATCTTTGTTTTTATATATGATCACTATCAAGAATAATATTTTTTTCCCAAAACTTCTGTTAGTGTTCTAAAATATGTTGAATACATATGAAATAATGATTTTTTTGAATATTTATGTTTTTAATCAAACATTGTCTATAGTAACATAACTAATTTCTGATGCCAGTAAACAACTTGTAAATGTTTTCTTTATAAACCTTCCTCATTAGCCAACAACTTCAGTTACCACGACTGCTACACCTGGAGGAACTACCACCACAGCTAATGCACCCATAGGCCCTGTGAAACCCACATTTCCAGCCTACAGGTAAACAGTTAATATAAGTTTGTAGTTAGTATCGTGGTACACAAACTATATGATGCAGTTTATAATTGCAAATTGCATCAGTGTGACTGTCTTGGTAATTTGTATTCAGAAATTATCTGCTTGTCATTATTACTGGTAATGTATACAGAATTTTCTCTCTGCAGTACGGCAACGACTCAGAGCAGTCAAACTACGGCTTCACCTGCTGTTAATGAGAGCCCACAAAAGGTTGCTCTTATCAACACAACTGGTGCCTCAAGCAAAATTATCCATCCACAAGAGGATATTTCCCTTGTAAGTAGCACAGTGATTAAGGTGTAATTTGCATTTATGGGTAATGAAAATTGGGCACGGGATATAGCTGTTCCAGGAAGGGATTAAATCATTATTCTGTGGCTAATTGTGTGATTGTTTTTTGTACATTTTTGCGGAGTGTTTCTGTCGATATTTCAGCTTTGCTTTAGTATGTAACAGTCTCACACAGGTGTGTTGAGCCATTTTTACAGAGACAGAAACTCATACATTATTTGTCGCAACTTCTGTAAGAAGGTTGGGGGCAACCTCAATTCATACATTTGCTTTTGTTGTCCTGTCATGTAAAAGTATGTGTTCATTCAGATGCTCTAAAGTTATCATGTCATTTTTAAATGTTGGTGGTTACAAATAGAAATTGCATAGACAAGTAAAATTCTGTTGACATTTTCACCATATCTGCATACATGCATCTGGAATAGCATCTGCTAGTCTGTGATCTGTAATTGAAAATATTGTAATGTAATAGGTCAGAGAACTAGTGAACTGTGACTCTGTTTCACAAAGCTAATGTTTTTCAGATTAGTCAGCAGGAGCAGCTTAAATCAAATTGAGGGAAAGGAGGGAGGGGGCACTTAAATTGGATTTGCCCAGTCTTCAAGTGAGATATCAGTACATATACACTATGTGATCAAAAGTATCCAGTAATCCCCAAAAACATGTTTTTCATATTAGGTTCATTGTGCTGCCAGGTACTCCATATCAGCGACCTCAGTAGTCATCAGACATCATGACAGAACAGAATGGTTCCGTTGAAATCGCAGACTTCGAACGTTGTCAGGTGATTGGCTGTCACTTTTGTCACACATCTGTACGCGAGATTTCCATACTCCTAAACATCCCCAGGTCCACTGTTTTCGATGTGATAGTGAAGTGGAAACATGAAGGGACACGTACAGCACAAAAGTGTACACGCCGACCTCGTCTGTTGACTGGCAGAGTCATAATGTGTAATAGGCAGACATCTATCCAGACCATCGCACAGGAATTCCAAACTGCATCGGGATCCACTGCAAATACTAAGACAGTTAGGCGGGAGGTGAGTAAACTTGGATTTCATGGTCAAGAGATTGCTCATAAGTTACACATCACGCCGGTAAATGCCAAATGACGCCTCACTTGATATAAGGAGTGTATGGACTATTGAACAGTGGAAAAATATTATGTAGAGTGACAAATCACGGTACACAATGTGACGATCCAATGGCAGGGTGTGGGTATGGCGAATGCCCAGTAAACGTCGTCTGCCAGCATGTGTAGTGCCAACAATAAAATTTGGAGGCATTGGTGTTATGTTGTGGTCGTGTTTTTCATGGAGAGGGCTTGCACCCCTTGTTGTTTTGCGTGACACTATCTCAGCACAGGCCTACATTGATGTTTTAAACACATTTTTGCTTCTCACTGTTGAGTAGTAGTTTGGTGATGGCAATTGCATCGTTCAACACGATTGAGCACATGCTCATAATGCAGGGCCTGTGGTGTAGTAGTTACACGACAATAACATCCCTGTGATGGACTGGCCTGCACGGAGTCCTGACCTGAATCCTATAGAACACCTTTGGGGTGTTTTGGAATGCTGACTTTGTGCCAAGCCTCACTGACAGACATTGACACCTCTCCTCAGTGCAGCACTCTGTGAAGAATGGGCTGCCATTCCCCAAGAAACCCTCCAGCACCTGATTGAACAAAGGCTAAGGGTGTGCGAACACCATATTGAATTCCAGTATTACCAGTGGAGGGCGCCACAAACTTGTAAGTAATTTTCAGTCAGGTGTGCGGGTACTTTTGATCACATAGTGCACATGTCTCATCAGCAGGCCATTGTTCAGTGCATGTGTGAGATACTTTGTACTAGTGTTAGTGTTGTTTTTCATTTGTGTATTGATGTAGGAAAATTAGTTGTCCCATGTCTCTCTATAAGCCTAATCTTCCTAATCATAATTACAAGCTCCCTGTGTGAGAAGAGTGATGGTGGCAGCAGAATAGTCACCCAGTCTTCCTCATATACAGGTTTCCTAAATTCATCCAATATGGTTTTGTGAAAACTGTTGGCTTTCTACCAAGGATTCTTGTATAATTTCTCCAAGCATCTCTAATACACTTTCATATCACCTGCACTGAATTGTTTTTAACCTAGCTACATGTCTTTGAATGTGTTTGGTATTGGCTGTCGTGCACATTTGATAAGGACTCTAAAATTGGTCACACTGCTGAAATTGGTCACACTGGTGTCTTGTTCGTAGTTTCCTATAGAGGTGCACAGCACTTTCCCAGAACCTTTCTAACCATTCTGTCTTCCATTTGCCTTCCACAATTCTGATTTTACCTGAAAACCCATGACATCACTTCTTAGTATTACCCCTTAATATTTGCAAAATATGATGTGCTGAAAATGTTCACCATTTATCTTGTAAGTAGACACTATTGAGTTCCTTGTCTTTGCAGATGGCTTTATCTTGCATTTATCCATATTTAGAATGCTCCTATTCATTACACTCTAAGTGAAAATTTTGTCCAAATGTTTCTGCATTTCCTTACAGTCATACGAGACAGTACTTCCTTAAAGATAGCAACATCATCACTGAACAGTCTTACAGTGGTGCTGATCATTTCTGAATATTATGAATGCATATTGAGAAAATTAGAAATCTAGTTACACTTCCGGGGAGAACATCTGATGTTACTTTTACATGTTTAACATTCACCAGCCACTGTCATGTACATATTCAAATATCCATCACACCAGTCATATATCTATAAAGATACTCTTCATGATTATATCACCATTACTAGTCAACAATGTGGTACAGTGTTCAACACCATATTACAGTCTACCGGTTCATGAGCATTTGATATTGTCTATGAATAAAACAAGTTGTCTCATTCAAAAGGTGTTTTCTGAATCTATGCTGATACTTTAAGAGAAGCTTATTTTTGTTCTGGAACATTGTAGTTTTTGATCTTAGAATAAGCTCTAGGATCCTGCAGCAGGTGGACTTCAGCAATATTGATATATAATTCTGTACATCCAATCTGTTACCCTTTTTATATTATTTTCCAATGACTCTGCTGCTTAGGAAAATCTTGATGAATATGAGCTATGAAAAGAACTAATTCTGCAACATCTGTAAATCTAACTGGAATCCTGTCATGACTTGATCATGGGGTTGTTTTGAGTAGTTTTAATTGATTTTGAGTATGAGGGTGCTAGTATCAATATTTCTCCTTTGTGAGTCAGTGAAGTGCTGAAATATTGGTACAGCAGTATCCTCATACGTAAATACAGTTTGAAATGTGGAATTTAATGTTTTTGCTTTTCGTTGACTGTCTTCAGTTTCAACAGCAGATGAAGCCACTACAGATACAATGGACCAGCACTTCTTAGGATTTTCGGATAGATCTTTTGTGAGGCTTATGCAGTGAAAATTATTGTACGTTTCACACACAGCCCCTATTAATTCATGAGTTGCTACTGTGTTTTCTGTATTACCAGTGTCTATCATAGTGAAAGTGTAGCAGTCATGTTCTCACAATTTTCTCCACAGTGGTACCATTAAGCTAAGGTGGTCTTTGCCCTCTTTCATTCCTTTACATGGTGTTTATGTATTGGTAGTGCAGTTTGTAACTTCTCTCAGCTTCAACCACAATGATTTTGTGTTTATGGCTTATCTTTTACAAGGGGGTACCCAGAAAACCTGAATTATTTTTTAAAATCTATATGTTTTCAGTTTTTTTTACAAAACCTCCTTATCCACCTCAAAATACTTTTGATTACAACTAATCCATTTGTCCCTCTGATGCTTCCACTGTTCAAAACATTTTTGTATAGTCATATTTAGAAATGTCTGTCAGCTCCTCCCTCATTTTATCTTGACTTCTGCAGTGTTGTCAAATTGGTGTCCTTTCATGTCCCTTTTCATGCATGGAAATAAGAAAAAGTTCCACGGAGCCAGGTCAGGCAAGTAAGGTGCATGGGGCAGCAGAAACGCGCAAATTTTTAGCCAGAAACTGTCTAACAGTAATGGTTGTGTGTGCATGTGTGTTGTCGTAGCAGAAGAACCAGTCTCCTGTCTGCCACAAATCAGGTCTTTTTTTTTATGAACACTGTTGCACGCTCTTCTTAAAATTTACAAATAAAAAGGTTTGATTGACGGGCTGACTGGGAGAACAAACTCTTAATGAACTATGTCCTTGACATAAAAAAAGCAAATAATCATTGTTTTGATATTTGAATGGAATTTTTTTGGACAGGGTGATGATGTCTGCCAGTGGCTTTGACCGTTGCTTTGTTACTGGGTCGTAACCATAGCATCATGGCTCATCACCAGTAATGACCTTTGACAGAAAATCTGGATCAAGCTGTTGTTTTAAAGCAGGACATGTTTGAACTCAACATTCCTTTTGATTGTCACTCTGAACCCAAGGAATGAACTTGGCAGCAACCCTTTTCTTTTCCAAATATTCCATTAAAATTTGCTGAACCAAGCTCCAAGATAACCCACTAATCAGCAATGTTTTTTTATCCTCTGATTAATAAGCTATTTGTGCCTGTTGTAAAACCAGTCCTATCCTGGCATTCATGATGACCCTTTATCTTTTGCGGTCATTGTTCCTGTAATAGCATTGTGAATAATAATCCCTCTCTCAATGGTGACGCTCTCAAAAAGGTTTAAAATATTTCTTTCGTATTTTGTTTGTCTGATTTTAAGCTTGCTGCTACTAATGTCACTGTACATAGTGCTGATGCAATGGGATCTGAAGCACTACTGACAGTTTTTAACATTCACTGTTTGATATCAAATCTGGTGATGCACTACAAAGTCAAATACGCATGAACTTAGCCAAACAGAAGCACTTAAGGAAAAATTAAAGCAAGAACAGTGCACAGCTTTTAAATCTCCAGTTGCTAGAATTGTCGGACATTACAGCTTCTAAGCTATTTGAAGTGGGAGTATTTAATAGCAAATCAAACAATTTCTTACCAAAGTAATCACTGAAATTTTAGATATATCTAGAAAAAATTAATTTGTATATAACTTGTCTCTTTTTCGTGTATTCAACTTTCTGCAGAGATGTGGCTCGACATGTAAGCAAAAATAGCATGCTCTTATAATTAGACTGTTTCAAGAAAAAATGCTCATGTTAAATATCTTTCCAAAGCCTAATTCTTTCTTCTTCTTTGTTTTCTAATTCTTCTTAGATCTGCATCTTGGCTAATTTTTTTTGTGTTTTATTGAATAACTACACTATTGAAAGGATGGGGTGCTACTTACCACATATAGGTGGCATTGAATCACAGACAGGCACAACACCTGAACTTACATCGTTTGATTTTGCGTTTGTACGGAAGGATATTAGTTTTCCGTGGATCCCCAGAATCTATGTTTGGTTCACATAATTGTATTAACAAGTACATGCTGCATTAAGTGAAAAATGTACCTTCATTGGCACACACACACACACACACACAGTTTATGGAATGTAAAAAAAAAAATATTTATGTAAATATTTGTACTTGACAATGAGAATAAATTATCGAAATGTGTTATGCTAAGCATGAAAAAATACTTAACTGGTGCAGTGTTTCATTATTTACACCAGAAGCCATGTGGATTCTAAAGAGAGCGAAGGTGTCACCTAGTGCTACTAGTGGCCAAACGACAACAAATGCGAAATACTGGCAGCAATAAACTTCACCGTGTAACATTTGTAAACAGTGCTTGAAGGTCAATGCCATGCTAGTGTCATTTTATGTCAATTTCATCAGTTTTTTCTACAGGGAAATTGCTTCATTAAGCGTAAATCGTGGAAAAAAATAATAAACGCAAATGCAAAAACAGGTGCAAATTGACATTGTAAACATAAGAAATTTAACAGGTGTGATAAAAAAAGTTGTAAATGGCAGGAAAACGTTAATTCTGGGAATGTGAAATCAGGGTTATACTGCATTTCATTACTATCAAAAAGAGGTCTACAAAGATGGATAGTTTCCATCACAGAAACAAACAGTATCTGAGGTATGTTGATACTTAATTGCTTCCACAGAAAACATGCAAAAGAATCTTTTTTTTCCCCCTTTTCTTTTTGTTAGCAAAATAAACAGCAACATGCTGAAATATAGCGCAACACTAAGAAACATTTCATGAGTGTTGCTAAATGTTCCTTTAGTAGAAATAGCTTTTAGCTATGCATGTTTACCAAAAGCTGCTTCCAAACTTCATGGCTCTCTTGTCAGAAGCAACAGTCTACTGTCCCAACTCCTCTCAGGTTATACAGGGTGTACCAAGAGGAACGGTCAACACCCAAGCATATGATAGGAACGATCATTCAAAGCAAAATAATCTCATAAAATGTGCTCAAAAATGTATGCGTGAAGAGCTATGAACACTACTACTTCTTTGAAACTATGAAACAAATCACTTACTGCAAGCTCTATGTTTTCCATATTTTGGGAGGAAGTAGTATGGACCAAAACAACAAAAAATGTCTAGTGAAAATGGGCTCTAAAATGCATGCCTTAAGAGCTACAATCACTTGTTCAGTAGAAAAGATTTTTCACAATAGCAGTGATGGGCAAGTGCTTGTAACTCTTCAGGGATCTATTTTAGAGCCCATCATTACTGGACTATTTCGTTTCGAATTAGCGTTCGTATCCCTTCATATTGACCATTGCTCTTGGGACCCACTATATATTATTGCTTCCAGTAACCTGTTTTGATGATTGTGGAATCAAAGTTGAATACATCGGCTGCTTCCAGTAAGGTGTAGACTGAATAGTTTTGAAGAGGTTAAGTATCAAATTAGCAAAAGTAGTTCCTGAAATCGAACGTCTTTTGTAACATTCCATAGAAGTGAAACATTAATCCTCAGAAATCCAAAGAAGAAATTTGAAACATTTGAAATAAAGAATTTTACAAATCCAGTGAACAGATAAAATACAAAATACTGAAAAGAATATGCAGGGAAAGAAATCTGTGTGGAAGACATGTTCCAGAAGAAAAGGCAGTTACTGTGGCATCTGGGAATAGTTAACATGGTGTTGGTAGTAGGTAAAGCAGTATTGACACACCAACAATAGTGTAAGCAGAAAAATTATTGAAGAAATTTGATGTAATTATGTGGAGATTATAAGATTCACAGAAGATTGGGAAATATGGAGGAAAGTGTCAGACCATTAGAAAGATTGATAAAAAGAAAGTTTCTGAAATGTATTTTCTGACAGCGTAGCAAATAATAACTGCAGATTTATGAATAACTATATTATTATGTAAATATAACTTGTTTCACTTTATATGCGTGTATAAATGTTATCTTGCTGTTGGATTGCAGGAGGAATACCGTGCAAGGCTGCCTAAGTATCAACGTCAACCACCACCCAAGACTGTAGATACGTCAACATCTACTCCACAGACAAGTGCAGAGGTAATTGCTACATATAGTTAACACAAAGATTATGATTCTACTATGAAACTCCTCCTCCTCCTCCTCCTCCTCCTCACCCCCCACCCCGCCTTTTTTTTTTTTACGGGCTATAAACTTTAGTTTCAGTGAGGCTATGAGGCTCAGGGGTTTCCCTGTAGGAAACCACCTACAGGGTGTGATCAAAAAATATAGTGACTAATTTTATTATAAACAATGTAATGAGCTTACATGGAATTTGAAATTGTCTTCTTCAAAGTACTTTCCTTGGCTGCAAAGCACTTAGCTCAGAGGTGAATCCTTGGTTGGAAGCATTTCTGGAAGGCTTATTTTGAAAGGGCATTCAGCTGCTCTGTCATGGCCCTCTTAGTGTCAGGAATGGTGTCAAAACATTTTCCTTCAAATATGCTTTTAATTTTTTGGAAGAGCCAGAAGATGCATGGTGCTAAATTTGATGAGTAAGGTGGATGCGGACAGACAGACAGACAAACAAACACTTTTCCTGGCCAAAAACTCGTGATTCAAAAATAAAGTGTGGCACGGCACGTAATCATGATAGAGGAGGAATCCATTAACCAATTTTTCAGGTCTCGTACGTTGTACATAGTTTCACATTCACAGATGTTGCATGCACCCTTGTGAAATTTGCCATTTACAGTTGTTACCCTTGAAACGAAATTTGATCGCACTGTGCCGTCAGTATTACAGTATTGGAGAAACAGAGAGAGTATGATTCTTATATTTGATTTTGACCGACATGCCTATACAGGGCAAGGAGATTTGGGGGTTTTCTGTTGGGAACTGGAAATTTTTGTCTCAGCGTCACACACATAGACCCATGTTTCATCTGCTGTTAATGTTTTGGACAGGAAGTCTGGATTTGAATGAAGATGATCCTTCAACTTCGTGCAAATTAATACTCAATTTTCCTTTTGTTCATCACTAAAAAGGCTGGGAACAAATTTTGCACTCATCACATTCACAGACAGTTGGTTAAAATGCTTTGCACGGACCCATGTGAAATGCTAAGTTTTTTGGTAAGGTCTCAAATAGCTGAGAGAGAGAGAGAGAGAGAGAGAGAGAGAGTGAGTGAGAAAGAGAGGGGGGGGGGGGGGGGAGAAGCTTTTCTTTCTTTCCCTTTCCCTATTGCGCACATTGCATGCACTTCGCTTCCATTGTTATTGCAGGATCTGTGCAGAACAACTAATTTTGATATTCAACCCTTTTTTTTTTTTTTTAGTTACTCGCAGGCGGTCTACACCATCACATTGTTTACATTTCATTATTTCCTATATCAGAAATAAGATGCCCACATCAGCAATAACAACTCCACTACAGACAGCATCACTGTTAATATAACATTTACAGGTTTAGGAATCTAGCAGTGTAACCACTATACACTATCAAACAGAAACACTGGAAGCAAACATTTTTCAGTTCTTGTGAGAAATAGCAATGAATTTTCATTAATTGAAATAAGGGGCATAGCAGCGTACATGGTGTCAACTCTGAAGTTTAGTATATAGGGGACATTCCTCATTCCAAATACAATAACATATATATCAAAGTACTTAGAACAGGCTGTAGAAATTAATAACATTATGGAAAATTGATTTTCCATTATTCACATGTATCCAGTCCTGCTTATTTCTTCGAATTATCTTCTGTACTGTAGCAGTTCTATGTATGGTTTGAGTTTCATCTAAGGTCCAAGTTTCATTGGGCTATGTTATTTGGCAGTGACACATCATGAGAAAGTTACTTCTGTCTCTAATTTTGCACACTATTGTGCATTATGATGGTATCTAACACAGCTATGGGGCCGTGTCAACTCATCTGTACCTGCGCCAACAAAACATGGCACTACACAGTTTGCATTACATCGAGTGAAGTTGACTACATTGCAATAGCGATGTTGCAACAGTGGTCTCTACACACATAGCAGACAATAAGTTTTCTGTTCCATCTTGTAATTGTAAGCTATTGAGAAATAACATTATATATAACATTATATATAATTCTTATATATAATTCTTATATATAAGAATTCATTTTTGGCTTGCTACCACAATAAGAGCAAATAAACGACCACGTAATAATGTCTATATAATTATAACGAAACACATGCTTTCGATAATGGAGCAAAGAAATACAGAAAATAAGCATTTTGTTATGACCCATATTTTGAAAACCATGCAGTACAAGATTTACAAAATATGTAATAACTGAAACTGTAACTGCTTGCTCTACATCTTATGATGATGTTGATGATGATGATGATGATGCAATAAATAATTGATATTCCTAGCTTTTCACTCACCATTTTATGGCAACAGTGGTACAATTCGATCCAGCTCCCCATTGTTACTATAGATGGAATCAACGCCAAAACCAGCTTCATGATTTTCATCACAAAAACAAATAACGAGCCACGACATCATGCACATATTCTAACAGGACTTTGCATTCATGTAGTGATTTGTAAGGGAAACCCGTACTTCTCAGCATTATTTTTAGTGACGTTCTCACCCCTGAGAAGTTCACTTTCTTTTAGTGACACTGTCATAGGATTCTCTTTCCAGCTGTAGTAACTGTAAGTATGTCTCTAAATTGGACCAGTCTTAAAAGAATCCAAGTCGATGACAGTGTGAGACTGCTTTTCCTCTTTCCAAGAGTCACTAAAAATACATTATATGATTCATATGGCTCCGAATTGTTAGGGCTCATGTCTACATCTTTCAACTTTTGCAATAACACACCCTTGCTTACTACTCTTCCAAGAACTTTTTGATGTCCATTCCACAACTTTATTGGCAGGAACTGATGGCTTCCCATTATTACTTGGGTATTCTTTCTCCTTCTCGTAAGACTCGAGAGTTTTATCAGAATTTGCTGAACCACCATGTATGAAAGCACAGCGCAACGCAAGCACATGGTAGAAGCGATATGCAATGCACATTGTTTATGTTCACACCAAACAAAACCAGCCACATGGGAGCTTTGACATCACGACTGGCAGCGATTACCATGGTGAGATTGGTTCACATCCCACACCTAGTGCCCCTTGCTTCTCGTTCTTCACTTGTCAACCTGTTTCGTTGCCAGCTTGAAACGCATACGTCAAGTGCAAAGTGTCAGCAACCTGGGTATAGGCCTCCCTGTTCTGCCATCATGGATTTTGATGAAATTTTGTGTAAACATTCACACATGTCCCCAATGAACATCAGTAAAGTTTAACGTACATCAAGATAATATTGGCAATGATGTAGTAACTTGTTTGATACCATGTGCAGAGGGAACATGAATTTCTGGAAAATTTGAGCTGTTGTATTTTGGACAATGTTTCATTGAAAGAAATTAAATTTGGCCATTTTGTACAACTTTTTGCGTTCTCTTAGGAATAATACTGGAAAGAATTTTACGAATCATAGTCGGCCAGAAAGTTTTAGACAAATTGTCCAAAAAAATTTGTCCCAAAAAGATTTCAAAGTTTGGCATCTTATACCTCAGCATGTAGTAACCTAACACAAGGCTCTCTGTCTCATTTATGTGCCACATGCCAATAGTGAATACTGTATTTATCCTAGTATAAGACAACCCTGAATTATTCTTACTAATCAAAATTACGAACTTTTATTGACATAAAATATCTTCCAAAAATTTAACATTACACATACTCTAAACTTATGCCATGTATTTATTGTTTGCAATTTGATAATACAAGGAGAAATGAAAGAAACAAAAAGAAGTTGATCACATTAATTTTTATGCTCACTGGCTTTTTCGTTTACTTAGCCTATTGTATGTGGTATCACTACTTTTATCATCCTACCAGGACAGCTGTGAAATTGAAATCTTCATTGTCACAAATATTTGGCTATTTCTTCCGAATGTGTTGTGATTTCTCAGGTGGTTGTTACAGAGGGACCTACTGTTTTTTGTTTTTTTTTTTTTTTTTTTTTTTTTTTTTTTTACCACACAGCTGATTCCATTCCCATACTGATGTGGGAATGTTAAAATGTCTCTTACTTCCATACTCCCTGTCTGCCTGCCGTGCTGTCATTGGCTGTATAAAACCAGCAACTGATATAACCCCAAACGTTCCCGTCGTACCTTACGGTGAGCATTGACAAGATTGCTGCAGGAAACATGTAAGTATTCCACTGGCCCCAATCCAAACTTGCAGCATTTCCTGCGGAATATGAGTATTTGTCCAATTTTAAAGTCGATTCAATTCCATGTACAAATTGATTGAGGCAAACTGCAATTTAAACATAGTAGACATTCATAAAATCTCAAAGTACACAGTATAAATTCCTGAGGTTGGCAGCATGACAAAATTTCTGCCTACTCAACACTTGGCTCCCTGCACTCAACTCAGTTAAGATGGTGTCACTGTTTCCCCTTCAATGTTCTGTAATGCTAAGTTTGAGCAACAGTGAAACACAGATGCAATATCTTCTTGGGTGTAGGTCACATGTAACAACAGCAACTAATGCAGAAATATGAGATTGTAATGACAATTCAGTGCAATTCTCGAACTTTCGATCGTCTCTCGATTTGGTCATGGCTGTTGGTGAAAACTGATTAAAAGCTGGTAACATTTTTCCTCTGTAATCTTGAACCGTGGCAGAATTTCTCATTAGCAATGCACTTGATAAATCATTAGTTTTTCATAACCAAATGAAATACTAACTTTGGTTCAGAATGATGCATTGGTTTTTGAATGACAAGGTTTTCGCCTTCGATGTTACCTTAATGTTTAAAAAAAGCATAAACACAGGTATATGGTGTTCATACATGTATGATAACTTTTATTGCAGACCTCTTCAAATAGATCAAAAGCTTATAAGTGGATAGAATTTAATGCTGTTTCCTCCTGTGTTTCACAATATTGTCAGTTTTTAAGCAGAGCATTAGATTGTTGCTGTGGCTAATTCGTAGTTTCTCATGTATCCATCCCGTGCGCTATTGCTGCTAGTCAAATGTCATGTGGTTTTTCAAGTGTGGTCAGTACTGGCTCAAGCGAGGTCGATACTGACTCAAGCGCTTCAACATATCGTGAAATCCCAAGCCTATTCAGACATAAGTGTTGTTTGCTAAGCCCCACTCTTCACAATTCTTCAAATTAAATTTGTATGAAACCTCAATAGTGAAAGCTTCATTTCTAAATGTAAGATGACCTGTATCTGGTGGACAGTTTAAAAATGTTGACCTGAGTAGCAGTGATTTAATCTGTGAATATAATATGACCTCATATTTTTTTGAATAACGAGTGTCGGAAAAAGCTTTGATTTATAATCGGGTAAATAATGTAAATGAAGTGCAAGGATAGTGATGATGCAAAAAGACAAATTAACCGCATTTTGAAAAAAAAAAAAAATACTGTTTTGTGTAACTTTTCAAACTTGTCTCATTAGAAAGACCATGGTTGTAACTACCAAAAAAATTTCATTGTTCTTCGCAGACTAACAATGCTAAATAATTTGAATCAAATTTGGACGTGAAAATCGTGGAATGAAAAAAGAGCAAATTTGGAATTTTTATATCTCATGAAGTAAACCAATGCTGACCATGAAACTTAATACACAGTAGGTCGGTAACACAAGTACGGAGAATACAAAATTTTCACTTTTTCACAAAAATCATTACCTTTTTGGCAAATTATTAGATTATTTGGGGAATAGTAGGTGAATGCTCTAAAAAATGTGATGCTGAAGATATGTGAGCTTGTAATTTGCTTCTCGTTTACCTACAATAGCACAAATTAAGTCAACAAACAAGAATCAGTTGTTGGTTTGGTTTATCTTTTGCATGGATTCAGATGTTACAGGAATGGAAACAAGTAAGAAAGCTCCATACCATTATTCAATGTGTAATTCGTTTATAGGTAGAATACATCTTAAAGGTCATATGGAAAATGGCAGAAAAACTATTTAAATGAATGTTTTGAGGTTTCAATGCATTTTCGATTGGTGAGGAAATAAAATGGCACAATTTTTTATTGGGTCACAACAAAGGAATTCGTCTAACAACTCATGTACATTTCACTGTAATGCTGGTTTCTGAAAAATCCTGCGCCTTACCTAAATGAGCGTCAGCAAGCAGTTCGACATTCGAAAGTACCATCAATAGAGGAAAAATTCTATAGTGACAAGTAGTAAGAAAGGGGGGGGGGGGCGGATACAGTTTTTGCTTTTGGATAATTCATTTAAACCTCTACATTGCTGAATGTAGTTTTTAAACTAATTAGTACTATTAGTTGCTCAGGCACAGTAAATATAATGTTCAAAGGGAGAAGATGATACACCAACATTGCCATTCATTGTATGATTTACTTCTCATTGGCACTATTTTCCTAAAGCTTGTGTCGCAACATAAAGATATCTGAGGCCAATATTAATTTATAAGCTTGCAACTGGGCTGTTCTCAAGATATAGAATATTTCTGCTTAGAAGTTATTGTTGAGGCCTTGATGTGCACAGAAAAGTTTGCTCAGTTGACTTTAGATGGGAAATGTTAGTCGTACTGATGATAACTTGTGGACCTGAGGATTGCTTCTATCAGAAGAAGGTATGAGGATGGAGGAACGGGGACAAGTATCATCGTAGGAAAACTCACCCTATACTGCAGAGACTTATTGAGCGAAAGGAGAAGAAATAAAATATTGCTGGTATTGACAAGATTTGAAGAACTGAGAACTTGTTAGTGGAAGAGGTGGGAGCAGGCAAAGAATATATTGTAATGAATCAGAACATGGGGAATTAGCAAGATCGTCACACCACAATCAAACTTTTGTAATTTTTTGTATTTAGGTGTCTGAAGTTCAGAACTCAAATATAAATTTCTCAAAGCAGTTCAATGCAACTCTCAAAAATTCTGCTCAAAATTGACTTCTGAGGTTTTTCAAGCAACCTTAACTCACTAAAGTGAGGATGACTTTTCAATGGGCCTTGTGGTTCAGTTGATAGCACTCAAGACTTGTAATAGTTAGAAACCACTGATTTGAGTCTCATTTCAATTATTAGTTTTTATTGTTGTTGCGTGCACCCACCCCATGGAGGGCAGCCTGATTAGTTTTTATGTTTATTTCAGATACCTATGTCATTTAAATATGAAGTTCGTCAAGTACGTGCTAAGTAACACATCTGATTATAATTTTCTTTATGAAAAAACATGAGAGTTCAAGGGAACAGTACTTGCTATCTGTGTGTGTTTACAAACCATACAGTACATGCTTTACTATTAATTGGCGATGGTTTCCTTTATTTATACATTTTATGTAGACTTACAGAGTTACGGCACAGTAAGTGAAGGAAATAGTTGTGCAGTGTGTAATTAGAAATAAGACGACGTCCATTTTTCATAAAAAATGATAGATATCTATTAATTAGCATAATGTTGAGGACTTCCATATTTAAATGAAATAGGTATTTGAATTGAATGGGATAAATTTGAAAAATATATAATGATAATAACAACCAAAACAAGACTCTAACCAGCGCTCTAATGATTGCCCGTCTCAAGTGTTACTGATTGAACCATGCGGTCTGTGATAAAAAATTGTCCTAATTTTAGTGAATTAAAGTTCCTTAGAAAACTTAGAAGTCAGTTTTCTTGAAAATTTTTGAGAGTTACATCAAAATACTTTTGAAGATAGATATCTGAGTTTTGAATATCAGAAAAACATACAAAAATCTGATTGCTTCATGATCTCTTTGGAAATGCAGATAAACACTGAACAAGAATTGTCATTTTAAGTGACTAAATAAAACCCTAAAATCAAATTTTAATTCAAAGAAAGAATCATCTACTTTTAGATGTGAAGTATACAGTATTTAAAATATATGTTAAAACATACGAATTTATTATAAAATTAAATGTTTGTCATACCTTTATTATTATTAAATTATAACGAGCCCATTCTGTTTTCAGGCTGAACGACCTACAGTTATGCCTCGCTTTCAGCGTCCGCCAATGGCTGTGGCAGCTGTACCTGTATCAATAGCTCCTCCAGTGAGCAGTGTTGCTATAATGTCCCCAATGGCTGGACCACCTATAATGAGGCCCGCTGTGCCCCTAGGTCCCCCAACAATGATTGGAGGTAACATGAACATGATGCGACCACCCCCCATGGGGCTCCCTCCAGGTAATTCATTTTGATTCCATTTTCTTTTCCAAATGTCTTAATTCAGCTTGTTTTCTGTGGATTAATAATTTTGGTAAGGTAAGGTGTGTAATTTTAAATATCTGAAAACAATCGAATGTATTATGGGCAGTTGTGTTATTGTGCTTGTAATGCATGTAGAAAGTGGAACAATTTTTATATTAAAAGTATCTTAGTTCCTTAACCTCCTCACACTACCACAGTTATTTGGAAATCTGTGTTGAATGTCATTAACCAATGTTGTTCTATTAGTAATGTGAAATGAATAGTTCTGATTGTCCAAGAAAACCATATAGAGTTACAGCGTTAACTTTTTGTGTTATATACTCTTAAGGTTTTACAAAATTAGCAGTTACGCAAGTTGTCATATTTGCCTGGTTTGTTCGGAGAGGTTGACTGTATTCTGTAGAGAACAATTACTTCAAGAGAATTACACTGTATAGAATGGCTAAAGGAGTGGTAATTTGTCTGGGAAATTTGTAGTTAAAAATTGATTTTACCTGGAACAGGCACAAAAAATCTCAGAGACTTCTGAATTACTTTGAGAAATCTCAGTGGCATAAAATATTTGTAAATTCACCACTGATTTCAACTGTTTTTTGACTGAAGCAGAGGTATTTAACGATTTTGTTAAAATTGGTTCTGGAGTCTTTACTTACGATAAGGCGAAGTAGTGCACAAGCTGTTATTGTGTTTGTTGCTAGAGTGCAGTTGCCTCTGCTGTGCATGCTTGCCTTGGAAGTAATGGTTATTTGGCAGCCCCATCTGTTGTACATTGTGTAATTGTGTGTGTAACATGCATAACAGAATTTGTCCCGTAGATAATTTCCTCGTTTGCATAAAAGTTAAGTTGGAAATGTTATTGATCAGCAGTGGTTATTCAGCAATAAATATTTTAATAACAATATGAACTAGTAATTTGCTGTGTTTCTGTTTGTGCCATACTTCAGCCGACCACCGAACAAGGCAGTGCAGTGCTTAACACACTTGACTTGAATTAGTGAGGACATCCAGCTGTGCAGGTTTTGTGTGATTTTGGTATAAATTGCTTAAAGCTGTTGCCGAAATGGTTCCATTGAGAAAGTATGGCTGATTTAGTTCCCCGTCCCTCCCTAATCTTAAATAGTGTTCAATCTTTAATGACCTTCCTTTCAAGTAACCGATGATCACAACATGTCGAACACCTGGTTTTAAAGCATGATCCTGCAGTCTGTTGATGTTGCATTCCAATGACAGCAGTTTGAAGTATGTTTTTCTGAGATTCATCATATGCGTAAGCACAGGACAGTGACAGATAACAGTAGCCAAGGGCTTTTTCTGTAGCTTCGAGAAGCAAGAGCGTATGGTATTTGACCAACCAAAGTGTGTGTCTCGTAACGATTTGTGTGGAGAACTGTTTAGAGTTAGCGAAAGGAGAAGCTACCAATGCACTAAGCACAAATGGAAAAAGGCCCACAAACCACAATGTTTTATAGTTCCTTTTATTTTCCTTTGCAGAGATTGAATAGAAATTTATATGGGACAAAAGTGACTTGTCTCTATTGAATGCAATAAAGAAAGTAATTCATTGAGGAGTATAAAAAAATACAGGGTGCATTATTATTAAAATTGAATGTTTAATTTTAATGCTATGGATCCTGGCAGTCTGCAAACATTTTCATAGAGCTTCCAATTGTATACACCAGATTGTATCTGGCATGAATAGCTAAGGTTACCATCACACTCCACTGGGGAGCACCTTGAGTTAATGTTACATGTGTTGATTTGACTCATTTGAGAATAAAATGCTAGGAAGCCCTCTGTTGTTCTCGAGGCAACAGTGCATAACTATTAAACATCTTCCAAGACTTTCTTTGTATTTCAAGTAATAGTATATGAGCACAAAATGTTCCATAATTAAAAAAAAAAAAAAAAAAAAAAAAAAAAAAATGTTTGCGGCATAGACCTGTAATTATGTGCCTCTGCCTGACAACCCTTCTTAAGCACCAAGAGAGCCTGCACCTTTCTCCAGTCGCGCAGAACTCTTGATAACCCATGATAGGGACCTGAAGATGTAGCATCTGTGTTTTCCAAAGTTAGTACCTATTTTTGGTAAAATTCTAATCTATTTATTTATTGTAAACAATTATATCCATAGATTCAAAGAAGAGAATATTTTTATTTGCCTTTCAGTATTTTTCATACAATTGGCTTCGTCAAAGTTTGCAATGGAGTACAGTTAAGCACAATAAACATTTACATACACAGAATTATTCAGCTTATTTAAGAATTGAAAACATCTCTTTATCACCCATTAAAAGCTTATATTATAATGAGTATCTCCTAGGAATTCTTCAACTTTATAGAATTCACTGCATTTTAACCACTTTTGCAATACACTCTTGAATTTATTAAATGGGGCTGTACGAGCTGAGTATGCTAACTTATTAAAGGAGATCATGCTACGTGTTCGAGGAGCCAGCCTTATTGTATTGAAATTTACTATTAAAATGAGTGGCGATTGGGAAGCTTTTTGACTGGAATGTTTGCTTTTGTAAAAACTTCAACAGTTTTTTTCAAAAATAGTCAATGCTTTTTCTCTTCTTTTGGCTTTTCTTAAGCTTCCAACAAATGATTGTTTAGGTTGAGAGTCAGCAACATTTTCCTGCTGGTGAATGTAGTAATTTTTTGATTTAATGTGTCTCTTGACAGTATTTTTTCTTTTCCACCTAATTTGATAATTATGAAATAGAGAGAATATTTATTTCACTTTGTGGCAGTTCATAGCCGTCTGATCTCTACTGTACACTGCTTATAGAAGTGGTAAAAGTACTTAGTGTCGAAGTAGGACCAAATTAATTCCGTTCATGTGTCAGAATAAGACTTTCAGCTTGAATAAAATACATTGCAAGGTTTTGTTTTCCAGGCTGTATATTGCAGACAGTATAAACCAGCAGTTAGTCACGAGTGCAAACAAACTATAATTATGGCAGCCAGAGGGGATGGTCATAGAGGTTACCGATAATTTCTGGTGTTGTGGGGGGGCCCTAATCTAACTTTTTGATGGACTAGGAGCAGTTTTTTCACTGTTTTTAAAATAAGAAATGAAAAAATGAGCATCACACAACACGAAGCATTCGGTAATGACTTTTGCTCCCATGCTGGGTTTTTAAACACACAAACATTCTTGAAACATACTTGGTTTGTCAGGTTACTTCTTGTTGCTTAAAATTTTCAGCTAATGTGGAGGGAGTGACTTGTGCTGTGAAGGAGAAGTAAATATATTAGACTGAGTATAAAGTTGTCTACATCCAATATTTAATTGAAGAGAATCAGCCACTGTGCTGACTAAATCAAAAACTGGAACAGTTGATTTGTGGATGCAATAATTGAATGGTCTGACAAAAACTATTTCAGCCCATAACATGTATACATGACAGTAATAAACGTTCCCAAAATTCAGTTTTCACCTTCCAGATGTCGCATTCATTGTGCTTGTTGATCATGGATAGTGATTGCACGAACTTTTGAAACTAAACTAGCAGGCAAATATGTGTTTCTTTGTTCTAAGGTGCTAGGTCCCATGGCTGAGTCCTACATTGCATTACATGGCATGTATAGAGACCAGTGATCATAAGAGACCACTCAGCCACTAGCAACTGACATGATCGAGTGCACTGATAGGTCATGTTCATGCACTTTGTGTTATAAACAAATTCTCATGCGTACTATCTTGTGAAAAGTCCGGTTGTTCTTTCTAGTTTAGTATTTTTATTTTATTTTCAATTCTTCAGGCTCGTATCTCGACGTCTGTCTTTTGGAATATGTGTAGTGATAGAAAACTTATCATCCATTGTGAAACAATGGGACTGAACTAAGTGTTTTGGCCTTCGTGTTGTTATTATCTGTATGTGTCAGTACAATCACTGTTGAGAGTAGTGGAAAGGAGAGTAGTGGGAAGGTGGTGTATCTTAATTTTTATACTGTCTTTACATGATGATGTGTTATCTTAAGGTTATCTGTCAAATTGGGAACCAAAAAACTTGCCCTTGAATTCACCTTGCATTCATTTTGAGTTTATTCAGGTTTTATTTGTCATTTCACTCCATGCCTTGTTGTGAATAAATGTAAAATTCTGAAATGATCATTTCAATTCAGGGTACCTAAAAGCAGAGAGAAATTCTTCCATTTCAGTCAGCATGACATAATCATTACAATGCTAATTGAAGACATTGTGTTTGGGAGGGAAAAGGCACACCAAAGATTCTTTAAGAATAAGAGTTAGTTACTAAGGGGATATTTTCAAGCATATATGTTTCAAGTAAATAGTCACTATACTCACTTGCAAGTGGCACAACGAAAATGGCATAACTGGAGACAGTACTTTCTTGATGAAATGCAGCTTATTTCTTAGATCTGTGTGAAGTCTATTTGCACTGTGGAATTTCATTTTAACTACTGACACAGCATTACATTTTGGCACTCTTGGTTTCAAATGTTGTATCAGCAATTGTTTCTAATTTTTATGCCTGGTTTGGTGGGTATTCTGTAGAACTTTAAAGTTTGAACAGGGTCACTAGACTGCTGCTTATCTACAGTAAATGTAGAATGCATTCATCAAGAGACCACAGAGGTTATAGATTGCGGAGATGTTTGATATTTGATGTGTATATACTCTTCAGTTGCTTTAGCTGAATGTTCAAATGTTCTCCCCAAAACGAAAGAAATCTTACTGAAGAAGATTACAGTCCACGTGTTCCAAATATTGATAAGTGGGTGAATAGATGTAGCATCCTGTAGAAATACTTGAATATCAGTATTGCTACATTCTGTTAAGTATCAAGAATATAGTGGTGTCTCGTTAATATGTTTTTAAAAGAACCACATGCCCTGAATGTCATAAGTGGGAAGACGTACTACAAAAATAATACCTGATTTGGTAACAATTTGATTTTTTTCGAGACTGAAAATGCGTAATTTGGGGTAATGTGCAATCCCATAACAGCACACTCCCTGACATGCTAGATCCATAAATTATAATTCTATTATAATTTTAAACACTCTTTTTCGAGAATATATTTGGAATATCACACCAAGAAACTCAAGCCATTAGTATACAAGAAGCAAAAATATTTTAAATATAGTGACATTGGCGACATCCAAGCTGCCGGACATGTATACTTAAGCTAACAGCCAATCGGGATGCATGTGACTGAGATCATAGCCTCTAGTCTCCAAAATACAAACCTATATTTTAGGAACTTATCTAAAAGACTTATATATCAACATTTAATTTCAATTTGAATTGATTGTTTATATGTGAATATGTATCTGTGTATATATTATGTGAGTCGATTGTTTATATGTGAATATTTGCCCTTAGTATACAGTAACACATTAACATCCAATTTCAGTTTTACTGTGGATAGTAACACCAATACCTATCTGTGTCTCATAATACATAACACTATGTATAAAAATACCATCACCCAAAACAGTTTGAATAAATAAATACAAAATATGAATTTATACACAGTCAGGCAGAGTTTACACAGATTTTCTTAACAGAAAGAAAAGTCGTTCATTTCACTTCTTGCCATTAGTGAATCACCACTGATAATATAGATAGTCATTGATAAAACTATTGGTACACTGTACATATTAACCTAACTATACTACACTACACTGCCCTGTCTTTACAGGTGTTTGAAGAAAATGCCAGTCATTACTGATTTTGATACCATATTGTCCATCATTAATGCATTCACCACAACTTCATCAATTTCAAAGCTTAACTCATGATGTTTGTGTCCACGGCGTCAATGGCTTTTGACAGTGTAGGAACTGGTGAAGGTTCTGTTTCATATCTATCTTTACCTCTCATTTCTCTGCCATCTGCAACTGTAAAACTTCGTTATGGAATGACAGATGGCAAGAGGCTCACAGTATTTCCTTCTTGCCACGTTATTTGCTGCCACTGTTCAGCTGCAGTTTCATTGTTTTCTGACCTGATGTCTTCTTCTGTGATTTCATTGTTTTATGATGTGATCCCTCCTGTGAGTGCCAGTATCCATTAAAGCTAGCCCTCTGAAAACAGTTCTAGCACGGAATCCTATGCGTTTCTTACAAAATGCTTAGCATCTGAGATTGTCTCTTTTTACTTGTTATTATGAAAATATGCGAGCCTCTTCTGTAGAAGAATTTTCTGTGTTTTTATTTCATGCCTTGGTCGAGTGGCTGAAGGTGTCTTGTGCAATTGGTAGGAAAAAAACACTACATTTATATTACAAAGATACAACATACCTTGAGGATGAGCTTCACAGTACTCAATAAAGAGGATGATTTTCCTGTTTTTTGACTCCCAACCTTGCATCGCAAAAGCACAAATATCATTCAAATATACTTGTCGTTAACTGAGATTTTGTATTAGATGTATATTTGCATGGGAATGTCAGCACATTTTTGAAACATAGTGGACTTCCCACCATGCCAATTATTAGTGGTGCCAACTTTCCTGTTCCACATGCATTGCAACATTATGGAACAGTCAGCCTGCCTTTGGTTAATTTTCCACTGTGGCATTTCTATTCTCTGAACTCGTCAGTTTTGTTGGGCAAAAGGCAAAAATATAAGCTCGTTTTGTCTACATTAAAAATATCAATGGAACTGTATCTCTCAATGATACATGGAAGAATATTTTTCTGTGACTCAATAGTTTCAATATTCACGCTTCCAGCCTCACCTCGATCACATTTACAGGCTCAATTGTGTCGGCTCTTAAACCTTTCGACCCAACCATTGGATGCCTTGATATGTAGCTTTAGCAAAAACCATAGTACCATCAACTAGTATGTTTTGCTGTGCCAGCTTGTTTAAACCACTTCAGTATGGCAGTTCCCAGTTCTGGAAACTGATAATTGTGCTCGTTTTCTTTTGTTGTTTCCTCCTTCCGACTATGCAGCTTCAATTATTATTTGCTTGCTCACTATTTTAGTTTAATGTTGACGGAGGAATATCAACATGCTTCATGTATATAGTTTTGTCCACTTTCTGAATAATGTTCCAGTTCTCTTCATTAATGAATCGCCTCACTATCTTCTTATCCATGATGTATCCGTACACTTTCTGACACAAAAAAGAAAATCGCACACTGAGAGGTAACCAAACATCCATTCACGGTATACCATACATAACCAAAGAACAACCAGCAACTGATTTATATGTGGTTTATCGTTTATATATGGCCGCTGCAGCATCACTCCTGCCTCCGACCTGCACTTGTCGATAGGTTGCAAGTCTTTGGTGCTGCTGCCAGCCTATCTGAACTACAGTACTGCACTATACTTCTATGTGCCAAATTTGTCATGTTTACCATAACTTACGATGTGCACAGTTGCCAACACTGAAAAAAAAAGAACACTGAATTTCAACATCCTAAATGGGAAGGCTGAACATATAAATGAGTCATATTAACATGTAGTCTGGTCCCTTCAACCTCCGCACAAATCAACCAACCATATTAACATGCACTTAATGTAACTGGGATTGGAACTTCCAAAAATGGACTTACTATGTGGAAAAACATGGTAATGAGGAACGAACTAACCAGATTCCTCTGTAAAAAATTCATTTTGTACAGTCTGTAATAATGAAATTCACAGAAAGATTGTGCAAAGTAAATGCAACTAATTTTGTTGATTTGTGGTGAAGACTTGTGCAATGATGTATAGTGCTTTAAATTAAGGTTCTGGTTTAAAGTAACATTTTTTTAAGATCTAATTTGTCAGGAGATTCATTTTTAAAAAATCGTGTATCCAGTAACAACAGAATATTTTTAGACGTACTCATTCAGCAAAAGCAGTGTGAATCTTTCATGAGAGCTTATTTAAAGTTTTGCGTATATTATGGTTGTTCAAAGACTTATTTCCAGATTCATTCTCTTGTCACTTTCAGCAGTGTATTTTATTGACTTGAATATGCTTACTTTAGCACTTTTCTCATTAACAGTGTAAGTAATAGTATTTTCTGTGCACATTTTAAAGGCATCATTGGAGCACTTCCACCGGGAGCAATGCACCCATATGCAACGCCACCTATGGCATTTCCTGGTCCACCTATGCTGACTCCGATGATGCATCCACGCTTCAGATGATCAGGTTTGTTGGGGGGGCTCTGGCTTCTGTGGTCTGGTGGCCTTTAGGTTCACCCCTCCCTTCAGCTCATTTGTGTGCCTGTTGAAAGAAACCACCTGTAAGCAGATAACAGCATGCTAGCCACCAGAAATGAAAGGCATAATTATATGCATTTTTTTCTCTTTCCTGTCACGAGTTGTAAATCTTATTGCACATAAGGAATGGACCAATTAATACATTCCATAAACTTGTTGTCCATCTAGGCAAGGTAAATGTAACATGGCACAATGTGTGTGTGTGTGTGTGTGTGTGTGTGTGTGTGTGTGTGTGTGTCTGTCTGTCTGTCTGTCCTTTCATTGTGAAATACCATGTAATCTATTTTATATTTCCAGGATATGTAGAAGGAAAGTCTGATTTCATTAGTCCATTTTGTGAACTAAAAACATTTGGCAATGCTAGAACGCGAACTCACTTTTTTAATAAGTTAATTGCATAATTGTGTCATAGTATATGGTACAAATTGATGATGGGAGCATTTTCACGTACACTATCAGTGTAACAATTTTTTCGAGTTATCTTATTGAATATTGTAAAGAGGAGGTAAGATTATTCTATTGCTGTCACTGAATACTTTGTTGTTCTCATCACCCTCTCCCTGTTGTAGCCAATGATGCTTTAAAACCTGTACAGTGCTTGGTGTATAATTGCCATGATTTCAAAACGTGTATCTGTTTTATAGCAGTAAATAATGAAATAGACATATGCACTGAAATTTTGAAATTCAATAATTTTGCTTGTAGTTATGCCAGAAAGAGATTCACAAAAACTGCATAAAATGTATAATTCACGAAGTTGCTGATGAAGCCTATAAATCATTTATGATAGCTACAAGGAGAGACTAAGGCTTCAGTGCTGCCATTAAGGTGATTACGGTCTCTAGTCTCTCACATACAGATTTGAGTAACTTCATCTGCATACCTTCCCATGTCGACACTATGTCAAAATCTACCAATCCTCTCTTAATTGTAAGAAGAAAGGATACAGTGCAGACTGTTAAAAATAGCCCAAAAATATTCCATTAAAGTGGTTTGTTTTTCCATCATAATTTGTGGTGGTTTAAAACTTCCCTGTTTCATCATGAGTAGAGCTTCAAGAAAGTGTAACTATTCCCATCTGAGCCTCTCTGCATGTTTAATTGAGGGAAAGAAATGGAACTCTTGTAAAGTACGTCATTATTGTTAGGGTAACAGTTTATCCATATGTTTCTGTTGTACCAAAATGTTTATTCACTCACGCATGCGTCATATGCGCGCGCGCGCGCGCGCGCGCGCGCGCACACACACACACACACACACACACACACACACACACACACACACACACACACACACACACACACACGCCGGTATCAGCTGTGAATTTGCTGTGCCTTTTTTTTTTCTTTCTTTTTATTTGCTTAGATGGAACAACTGTCTGAAAAACTCCATAGAAATTGGTGGTTGTATTGGTCCTTTCCTTTGACTGCACTGTTTTCCAGTAAAACTATTTTATATTTATTGAACTCTTCAGTGATGCAAGAAATTTTTACTATTTTGACAATGTTTGATTGGTATTGTAAAACTTTCTTACATTTTGTAATATAGCTATGTACCTTAATTTTCTGAAAAATTTTAAAATGTTGAATCTGTAATCATTGAAATGTTTTTCAAGAATTATCTTGCACAGTTTTTATGGAGTGTTTGTATGTATTGTTGCTACTTAGATACACAAGGGTGACTTCTAGAGTACACATATCTAACAGATTTGGAAATCCTTGAAGCAACTCTGTATTGGTTAGCCATGTGCATGTTGTGCATGTGAATTTTGAAGTATTTCAGCTACAGAAGAGTTCAGTAAATCCCAGAGATAATGTGTTTAAGACACAAAAGAAGTTCATAAACTGTTCAAAGTATGGCAATTCTTAAGCAGTTGAAACAAAAACAGTGTAAATTTGTTTCATGTTTAGAAACTTGGTCTGTAATCATACAGCAGAAGCTATGCCACGAGAAGATTATTGATTAAAAAAAATAAGCCCTCACTTGCTTTACTGTTGTGCGCTTGCACCATTTGCATTTTGTATTGGCATTGCATCATGAAATCTTAAAAAATCATCCATATGCTGAAAGAGAATAATCTGATATATTAGCTGCCCCAGCAACTGTAGTGTGGGCATGTACGCACGAGTTTTGTGTGTTGAAGGGAGAGCCGCATGTAGAATCCATGGTTCTCTTGTCTTCACTGTGGAGAAATTATATCAGGTAACAAATGTAACATTGTTTTTATACAGTCTGCAAGCTGCAAGTTTAAATGAAAACGGATCAGGTAAGGGCCACTTTTCTTTAAAACCCTGTGTAATTTTTCTGTTCATTTATTATAAATCCCAGAAATGGCCTTTATCATTTGTGTTATAATGAGTAATAACTAAAGAAGTTGAAGACAAGGAAAACCTGTGTATTAATTAAGTATATAAATCTAATAGTTAACTGTATATACCTTGAAGATCAAATACAATTAGGGAGATCCATAGTCATATGTACAAACAATGTCAAAGATACTAGTTTATGTTTTCAGCCAGTAAACTTACTTCTCTACTTCATTTGCAATAATTCAATTATTTACTATAATTATTGGCAGTTGGAATACGCATTGAATATCCTATCACGTTTAGAAATATCAAGGTTTTGAATCTTCAGGACAGGTTTAAACCATGTGCTGGACTGGAACTTGAAAAGAAATTTGCGGGCATTGCGTACCACCTTACATGCTTGAAATTAATGAAGCGTCTTGAATAGAGCCTGCCGTTATTTGCGTATATTTCTCATTCTATTGGTTAACATGAAAATGAGGAAGCTTAAGTGCGTAAAGGTAGGCATAGTGATAATGCTTATCATGTCTTAGAGAGACTGCTTCAAGTCCCAGCCTGGCAGAAAGTTGTAACCTCTCATGAACGTTTACTTCCAACACTGTTGGCCTGTGAGGAATTTCACTCAAAATAACATGTGTATCTCCTTTGACAGAGTTAAGTTTTGTGGTAAAATTAATTGTTGCATTCCTTAGGGATCTCCTTTTTCTGTAGCTGTTCTCCTCCCCCCCCCCCCCCCCCCATCCCCCACCCCAAATACTTCAGATACAAATACAGATGCAAGTCCGTAAGATGTGCTCATCATATATTGGACTGAGTCCATGATTTTGAGATCTTTCTTATATCCCAAAACACACACACACACACACACACACACACACACACACACACACACACACACACACACACACACACACACACCTACTTTCACCTTGTGAAATAGTTACGAATTTAACAACAAAATAAAAGTTGACTGTCACTATGTAAAGAACTTTACCTTTTGCCTCGTTTTCTGACTACTTAGAAACAGTTTAGCAGTGTATTTCCAAGAAACAAGACAACAAATAACAAAGTCAACCAATAATAGGAAAATTATTGTTACAGCAATGGTATAAGATTCATAAATAGTTTATTCCAAATGTAACCTATCAGATTATGGTGCTTATTACATACTACTGTTTATAGTTTACAAGAAATTGTGCATTACTGACAAGGGGAGACTCTGATGTGTATCAGCGATTTTGATCAAGATTTGCAAGGACGATCTGTATTGAAAATGAGGGACACGTGTTTTGATTTTTTGGTAAGACATTCTAGTTTTTGAACAAAACGAGGTCAAATTTGATGGCAGAAAATTGTATTTTCAGTGCAGTACATTGCAAGATTGTCAAAAAACAATTTTTATTAATGTTATATGGGCTCCAAAGTTAATAATCTAGAGTCATTAACACTTTTGTGTTTTGATACTGTATATAGGGTAAGCATCACTCTTAGGCATGTACAAGAGCAAGCTCGGCCGTCGAGTAGTCAAGGCATTCGACTACCAAATCATTGATCAGTGTCTGATTCTTGGTCGTCGCTCTATTTTCATCAGTATTTTTAAAGTGTACGCAATGTATTGACAGTTACTTTCATTATGATACCTAGTATAAAAATAGGCCATAAGTATATTATTGTGTGATCCTAACTGATCATCTATTTGTGAGAGTTTGTCTTGTAGATAGACACAGACAGTGCATGAATTTTGATGCCATCCACTCTGTCTTGTAATTCTGTGCTCTGCTGTGACATAGCATAATTTTGAAGTCGTGCAGTGAAATTCTATTGCTGTCAGAAACAAATAAATCTAGGTACATTTCAGTGGCATTACTTTCACGATGCAGGTCAGTTGAGCATCATCATCTAGAAGAGTCTTATCCTAGCGTGTTATGTATCTCAATGAAAACAACTATCAGTATATTATGTATACTTATTTTTATTGTTTATCATACGTCCTGATGTTATACTTTAAAAAAGAGCAAAGCAATAAAGCAGACACCGACCTCACTCTCATTGATGCATAGAATGAAGAATGACGGGTATCTTATCTACAGCATGAAAACACAAAAACATTATGTGACCATTATTAATCTTGGACCCCCAAGTTATATTGATAATAGGTTTGTTTTTAAATGATATCTCATTGTATGGCATTTACAATATGATTTTCCTTCATCAACTTTTTGTAAGTTCACTTTGGTTTAGGTCCACATATTTGACTATCAGATATTGATGTAAGAAGTGATTATCCTGGTTGTTATTGCTGCTAGAAAACAGCTAGAAAAATTCGTCGAATGCACATCTTTCCTTCAAGTTTTGACATTGTTTTGTTATGCACTTCAGTCAGCCATCCACAGAAAAAAGTTCCTCCAAGTATCAGCCAGTCACCTGCAAGAGTTGACTGCAGAAGTGAAATAATGTGGCTGCTGATGTATCCATGATGCATTTACGTGATCTGTTGTTCGTACATTATAGCATACATCTACATGCACAGTAGTCAAGATTTTTTTTAGGGGGTCTCTTAATGTATGTAAACCATTAATACACCCCCCCCCCTTGTGTGTGTGTGTGTGTGTGTGTGTGTGTGTGTGTGTGTGTGTGTGTTCACACAGAGGAGATACATGTTGAGGGCTAGGGGTGAGGGGATACTTTCTGGCAGATTGAAACTGTGTGCCGTATTAGGATTCAAACCCAGGACCTTTGCCTTTCGCGCACTAGTACGTAATCAACTGAACTATTCAAGCATGACACATGATCTGCCCTCCCAGCTTTACAGCCGTGAGAGTACCTCAGATCGTACCTTCCAAATTTCTCAGAAGTTATTGTGGATACGACTTAGACACAGTTGAAGGGATTGTTTCCAGAATGAATTTTCATTTGGCAATGGAGTGTGTGCCGATCTGAAATTTCCTGGCATTTGAAAACCATGTGCCAACACACAGTTTTAATCTGCCAGATAGTTTCAAATCAGTGTACATTCTGCTGCAGAGTGAAAATTCAGTCTGTGTGTGAGTGAGTTTTGTAACAGCCAGTATATGAAAACTGTGTAGTGTAAGGAATTATATAAACAGGTATTTCCGTGTGAAGGACAGTCATGAAATGCTCCATAAATACTCTCATTATAAAGACATAAGTTACGTACATCATTCGTTCTTGAGCCTCCTATGAGATGTGTGTGAATTCTGTATTACGGGAAGACAGTACATACAGAATATACAAATGTGCTGAAAACATAAGAGGTGAAAATGGAAGTAGTGTTTGCATAGAGTGAAGAACGGGAGAGAATAAGAACAGAGTTTGAATCAAATTCCAGGAAGAAAGGAACTGGACAAAAGAAGGAAAACATAATGCTAGGGTTGGTCAGTTGTCTCCTCCGTTTGGTGGGATTTCTAATGGGAAACCCTTGATTCTGCTTAAATTGGCTCCCTGCGTGTAAAAATAGAGCAAGACCGCTAGTAAGGATTTTGCATTACACTTAGAAACCACATATTGGATAGCTTTAGTGATTAAATGAGCGCGCGCGCGCGCACACACACACACACACACACACACACACACACACACACACACGCCCCTTTCCCTCCAACCAGTGTCTCTTCTGACTACATGTTTCTCTCTTTCCACTATCACATTACTGCTTTGTTTTATCCGATCACTATCATTGTTATGCTTTTGCAAAAAGGAACAAATTGTGTCACTATATGTATTTCTTTCAAAACTCTACTACCGGGGTTTGTATCAGATAATTTATACACTGCACTGTCACAGTGGACTGAAGGGAAATACTGTGATGGGATGAAGTAGTTATTAATTAGTTTAAGGGAGATGTATAGCGTTTGTTTCCTTCGCTACTTCTCTCCCTCTATTCAAGCATGGTTGAGCACTTAAAAAAACGGGGTCCTTGGTCATAATTTGAGTTGTCCTACAAGCTTCAATTCCAGTTAGTGACAAATATTTCCCTTTCTGCTTATTGAGATGGAAACTAGTGTGCCTCCAAATTTTATAGTAAACACCAATAGAGTTGGAGCATAAAGTCCACCATTTACAAGAAATGAGAAACATACGTTGTATGTTGATCAGTGTAACTTTGATGAACTGGCTGTACCCCACAGATATTCTCATTGCAAAGTCACAAATTTTCTGCTTCATTTGTTCTTGAGCCTCCTGTGAGGTGTGTGTGAGCTCTGCATTTAACCTTTTTTTTTTCTTTTAAATTTCCATAATGTAAGAGGCATGTTTTGTTATACAGATTTAATTGAATAGTTGTAATGTAATTTGCGGTTATGCAACTGCATGCTAAGTGTTAAATTTCCTACCCATGGGAATTATTTGGGATTTAGGGTCCTATTATTTTATTACCTGTTCAGTCCATTGTTGGCTGACCCTGTACACTGTCTACTCTCCCTCTTGCTGATCCTCCCCCCCCCCCCCCACACACACACACACACAGTTACACCATACTCATGAGCACTATCTCCTGGTACAAGCAGCAGTGGAGGGGATTGTTGGAGAGGCAAGTAAAAGAGAGTTCACCTGCCTCTCTCCTGCATACTTCTTACATTGTCACATTCTTATCTCAAGCCTTTGAGTTGAAATAAGAGGCCACCGGGTACATAGTATATTTGATATAGCACCTGCTAGTCTTTACAAAGGATCAATACTCTTAGCATAGTAGTAGCTAAAGCTTCTTTGTTGATCCTTACCGTTTTTAATTTTGTATTTTTGTGAGAACTCTATTGTATGTCATAGCAAAACCACTACTTTTGCACATCTGTCAATTTATAAAGCAAATTCGACTTCAGGTATATGAAACATTTAAGTATATTGCTCTGCATGTCAGTTACAACCTTGGCACAAATACAGTCCAATTTCTTTTATAAGCAACAAGTGAGGCATGGCGCAGCAGCTGTGTGCATAAAGCACAGTGAAGCCACTTAAACCACATTAGCAATAGGTGTCCATATTTAGCACTTTGCTTGTGTGATAGCTACAGTGAAAATGACAACACAAGCATTTATAGTAAAACTTGAAAAATAGGTTTCTTATTGGCATTTACAGAGAAGTGAATTTTAAGGTTTGGAGAATTGACTTCCATCTCCTAGCCCTTTATCAGGTAGTCCACAGAACAACAACAAGGATCATATTTAATGACTTGATTAATGCAGAATATGAAGAATTTTTTGGGAGTTTTGTTACTGATTGTCATCACTATTGACCGTGGGTAGTATTTACTATCCATACACTCACTAGTTAGCATTGTAATATGTGTCTATAGCAGCTTCTTTTAAATGTGCATAGGAATTGATTTTTTTGTAGTACTAACTACAGAACTGTTGACCTATTTCTTGTCAGTTATCATATGTTAAGTAGAAAAACTTTTTTTCACTGTAAGCAAGAAGTTGATACGTGATAGAAATTGTGACATTAGTGTTTGGATAATTTCTGCAAGCAGCAAGGCAAAAGAAGAAATCATTTTAGCTCTGCTGAAGCAGAAATGAAGAATGTAGTTTTCATTTTGACAGAGTAGTGAGAAGAAAAGGATAAGTAACAGATATTAATTGCAGAGGAGTAAATCTTTCATAGCTAACAAGAGATTAATAATGATCAGTCCAGATCTTGTATGACATTATTCCTATGTGTAATGTGCAATTGAGGAAGCTTATGTGGTTTTGTTAGAAACGGGTGGAATTCAAAAACAGAGGGCTACAGAAATCAACCATATGTTTGTCAACATATAGGTGTTTTGGTCATAGTTCTTTGTAGCAAAGCATTACCCTAAAGTGTTAGTGTAGAACTTCATAGCTTTTGATGTCATTACAGTAGGGGCTATTGATCTGTTACATAGCTGAATTATGAGAGACTGTTATCAAGACTCATCAAAGTGCCCTCCTTTCCTGTTGAAAATAAAGTCTGATGCATTGTTGAAACTGGTTAAAGCAGATGATGAGCTCTTTTTAGTTTCCTGTATATGTTAAATTCTGTTGTGGCTGACACTTGTCTGAAGCTGCTTACTTCTCCTTGTTTGTGTCCTCGTGTATGAGTAAGTTGTGTGTTGTACTCAATTGCAGTAACATCACCCAACAGCCATTTTTAGACAGCATTTAAAATTTTTGAAGTAATATTTTGTATTCTGTCTCTGTTATTACTGCAGTTGTTTGAGAGCTTTTGTTGCACTATAGTAAATTTCTGTATTTTTAGTTTACAAAACAGTAAACAAAACCTCAGCTATCTCCACTGTTGAGGTAAGCTTACATTACTGCTCGTGTATATCATTTATCTAGATATTGGGGTCCTTTGTGTCATAAAATATAAATTGAGTTATAGAGTTTCAAATTGTTCATGAAATTTGCAGTTTTGTCACTGTACCTCCAAAAAGTAGGCAATTGTCACCCACTGAGTGATAACTGAAAAATATAATTAATGTTAAGACTAATTTGTGTGTGTATAAAGAGGAAAATTTCATAATAGTAAAAATTTCAGTGTAACATGGATGGACCCATCTGTATTGTTGTTATTTTTTATTCTTGTCATGCTACATGTTTATGAATCATTTTTAATTTTCTGACACTTTGGACTGCCATTATATATACTAAGGGAATAGGACACTCTGTTTTGTTTAGCTTTATTGTTTCTTACTTCCAAATTTTATTTTGTAACACTGTGGTAGGTTCTCACTTGCATTTGCAATAAGTTTTTACTTTTGCCAGCACCAAACAGTTTTCAAGTAATTCTTTAACAGCTTACACGTCAATAACAAATTTCCTCTATTTTCTCAAAGACTGAAATATATTTACTCATTTTCAAAAACATATTGTGTTTCTGTTTTAACATCCCTTAAAAACTGATAAGCTAACTTCAAATGCTATCTTACCATTTTTTTCCAGCCAAGCCAAACTTAGTCCTGGAGATTTAACAATAAAAAGAATAAACGATCAACTTAATCCAACTTACATCTTCAAGCATCTAGCCACCAGGAAATCCATTTTATCTTATTTGTTGTGTGTTTGTGAAATATTAGAAGCACTCCGTGTACTATAGTGTGATGTTAGTATCAAATAAGCAGCCTTTGTTACCTAATTATCATATACAGTGTAGCTCATATGTAAATCACTGTACACTATTTTTGTATTGTTAAGTGTATCACTCAGTTTACTGGAAATTCATCTACTGCGGCATCTATGTTCCAGTAAACACTGTTTTTGATCAAATTGGATTGAAACCTTTGTGGTGTGAACTAAATTTTATTAACTTAATGTTTCACGTTTGTGAAATTGTACTGTGCTGAAAAATAAGATTGAGGAGTCCTATTCCCTGTTAGAGGGAATAATTATTTAAATAGTAATATAATGGTGGTGGTGGCAAAGATCAGACATTCCACTCACAAGGTAGTAGCAACAATCACAGCACTGTAAGCTGTTGGACTCCAAGTCCCCTGCCTTATTTAGGCAGGCGATTGTCTTTATTATCTTTCATTCAGTTATAATTGTCAGCTAAAGTGCTAATGGACATTGCCCCCTGCTTTCCGACAGGTGATTATTTTCATATTATCTAACCAATCACAGCTCACAGCTGTTGGACAGAAATGTCCCCTGTTATGAACAGGCGATTGCTTTTGACCAATCACAGCTGAGTGCTGTTGGACTATTAAGTCCCCTGTCTCATGACAGGCGATTGATAGTTTGTATTAAATGATTTTGATTTGAAAAGTTAAGAAAAGAAGATGTGTGTTAACTGCCAAAATGAAAGGCAAGTACATATTTATAATTTAATTGCTGCTGTCAGTCATTTCAAAACAATATTCAGTTTTCACTGTTGTGCATATTCATTGTATAAGACTTGTAGAAACACTGTTTCTAAATAAATTTTGTTAGAAACTCAGAAATCTGTTTGTCCGTTATGTGTTTTTTTCCCCCTATCTGTTCCTCTGCCATGTACTTCATGATGGTTTGCAGAGTAGATGTTTTGTCAGAAGGTCGTATTACCTGGTTGTTTATGTGGACAAAAATCTTACAATTATATCAGTGTGCAAATTTGTGATCCAATAGGACACTAATGTTTATAGTGTTATTAAAATAACTTGCCAAATGGACATTTACTTCCCTAGAGAGGAGATGACAGAATTTCTCTCTGCTGTCAGTGGTGAATAAACTGTCCCTTCACACCACAAATAGCTTGGTTGGTTGGTGGATCCTGTAGTAGTCATGCCATCAGTACATAGAAGCATATGATGTCCAGCATCAGTGGTAAATGTGTGATGTGGTGGCATTAACACTCCTTTTAGCACATGCAAAATTGTCACTCGTGAGTTGTTTTAATATCACTATAATGTGTTGGTGACATCTTTATATACTAAAAAGCTTTGCTACATACAAATCAAATCATGCTGTAACATTTAATATTTCCTAGTTTTAAACTTTTATTGTGAAGAATTGACATCTGTCAAAAGTACAGTAACAGTCTATAAGTGACAGAACAGTTTTGCCAAAAGCATTTCATTAAGGGGGGCCACAAGCTTATTCTAAGAAAATGAAATAACAAGGGATGGAGTTACACTGTTAACAGTGAAATCCTTGAAAGTAAAGTTAGATATGTACTCGTATTACATAGTAGAAAACCACAATAAGGCAGTGCTTTAACTCTTTCATAAAAGGTGTTGAGTTACAGACAGGTGTAATGAAAAATAATGCTAGATACATTCTGCTACTAAACTAAGTCCTTCATCAGACATACAAAACATGCACATGACATTATAATTATTTGGCAGTTTCATAACAACAAAAACTCCAGGATAGGGAGTTAAAGTATCGGTTTGCAGTCTCTTTCACACTTTTTTCATCAATAGTGGGATGATGGTGGTTGCAGTGGTTGCCCCAGCATGTGTAGGCACTGTGGTATCTACTGTGGCTCCATAATTCCACATTTAAAGGGAAAAAATTGCAGTAAGGTAAGTGTTCAGCTACAATTATTTTATTAAGTGGAGCGTGGGTGTCAAAATATGGTGAAAATATTTTAGTGGTACAGTAGATGCCAGTCTATCATTTACCATTAAGGGAAAAAGAGAGAGGCTGAGATTTGCTTGCTAGTTAGGATAATGTTTAGACGGATGTGATGAAACTATACTTTTGCAGGCTGACTAGCATCACAATTAAGACTTTTTCCTTTCCTCTTTCCCAGAAAGCTTAGCTGTAGTGGCTGCTGTGTCAATGTACTACTCTATCCACGAGCAGTTGAAAAGACTGGCTCTGTTGGAAAGTGAACTGTAATTATATCTGTATCTGAGATAAAAGTATTTTAGTATTAACTGGATGGCAATATATTCATTCCTTTGTTTTCTCTCTCTTTCATTTTATCTCTCTTCCAGTTATGAATTATTTGTCGTGTTATGGCTTGGGATGCACTGCAGAATAACACATTACTGTGACTGCAATAGTAGGCCCCCATTTGATTGCAAAAAATGAAAGTACAGGGGTTGGACAAAAATATGGAAACACCAAAAACACAACACATTATCATGTGTACTGTAGCATAGGAAACCTGTTGGTATTCAAAACAGCTTCCACTCATCTCAGAATGGATAAATACATGTCCTGTATGGTTTTCAAGGGAATCTCATACCAGTCTTCCTGCGAAACAGTGGCAAGTTCTGGTAGCGATGATGTTTCACCCAGCCTTTCCTCCAAAGTAGATCATAAAGGCTTAATAATTTTGAGATTTGATGACTGGTGGGCATGGAAGATGTGACAATTCATCCTTGTGCTGACAAAATGAGCCCTGAATGATGCAAGCTTTGTGGTCAGGGGTCCTGTCATCTTGGAACACAGGGTAACCATTGTGACAAACTTTGTACCATGGGACAGATCTCATGAATGAAAATGCTCACATAATCCTTGGGTACTAATGCGACCTTGCAGGAGTGACCATGGGACCCATGGAATACAGTGATATGGTAGCCCAAATTATCAATGAAAACCTGCGATGTTTCACGAATTATCAATGAAACCGTGAGATGTTTTACGCAAACTCAGCCAGAACTTGGAAACGGTGTGAAACAAGACTCATTCGACCGAATGACTTTATTCCATTGCTCCATAGTTTAATTTTTATGGCGTTGGCGCCATGTTTTCCTGTAAATGGCCATTAGCATCATTAGTGAGTGATTTTGGAATTCCAGCTCGTTCTGAATTCCCTGCTTGAAGCTTCCTTTATGACGTTTTTGGTGCTCACACGGTTTGATAGTGCAACATTCGGTTCTGCAGTGACTTTTAGCAGCTGTCGTCGTCTTTTCTCGTTGCAGCCCTCTTCAGTGGCTGTCAGGATCACTCAACACACACTTTCGTCCGCGTCGTACTCTAATGGATGACGCTTTCTCCACCAAAGACCTCGGCTCCCTTGGTTACTCGACATACGAGTACAATCAAGTTACTCCCGTTCAGATTCACTTAGCTTCGACATAGAGAACACTGATATGATCGCGACTAACATTGTGACGTATTCAGGACAGTGCACAGACACAGTTAATAATCAAATTGCAGTGTGTTTCAAAAAGAATTACCTGATTTTGGACGGTAATAGTTACGAAACACGGGACATGCCAGTAAGGAAGTGGAATGTTGAATGGGCGTGGCTTAGAGATTCAGAAACTCGCCTTTAGATGTCAGTCAATGCCTCCCCCCAGTTTGCAGTCTGTCAGAAGAAAGGCCGTCCGCTCAGCAGAAGACGTTATGGTGTACTGCAGCTCGCAAAGAGTGAGTCAGTGATTTCTGTGGTTTTCATTGGCGTTTCTGTATTGACCCGTCTGCATAAAAAAACATACGTCGTTGGTATCGCCAATTTTAAGAGACGGGATGCTTGCGCAAAGGTCAGCTCGCACGTCTGATGACATCGTGGAAAGAATTCGGCAAATGGTTGAGCGGAGTCCATGAAAAAAAGTATACTCGTTGGGCAAGCAGAGAGATGGCAATGCCTCATACGACCATCTGGCGAGTGTTAGGCGTCGTTTGGTGTAAAACCATACAGACTGGCACTAAAAACTACGTCAGTTTCTCAGTAACAGTCTGCCTTAATGCTGGATAAGGCGCAAGGGACCCCCTAAGACACTGCTCTGATTCTCGGTCCCAAAGGTTACGTTTTTTTTGTTTTTTAGCTCAGCGTCAAACGAAGCAGCTGCAAAATTCGCTTGGTGGCTGCCGCACTCGACTGCGTATATACACTATGTGATCAAAAGTATCCGGACACCCCAAAAAATATACGTTTTTCATATTAGGTGCATTGTGCTGCCAGGTACTTCATACCCCTGGTGATAATCCTTCTGAGTGCCAGGTCCTTAACGTACTGCTGCCCCACCCCTCCCCCTCTCCTTCGTCCCAACCCCTCAGGGAACCTCCAACTCTCTCTCGCTGATACAGGTAAACTTCCATAGCTTGGTTATTTGAATAGTCCCTCACTTAATCAATTTTATTGACTGCTTAATTAAATTGATCGATGAATTAATCACACCCCTTTGGTAAACCCTCCTCTCCCCTCCCCGATCTGGAAATCGGCGGCTCCATGTTGTAGAGGAAGGATCTCACGACAAGAAATTCAATTATGTAGCAGAAAGCATAGTGTTTATTTATAAAAAAAAATCAGTTTGTGGGGGTTGGATTTCTCTTGCTCATCATTCTCTGCTGTTTGGGAAGATGCAGGACTTGTAGAGAAATAGTTAAATCGATCGCTTTTTTCATTCCGATCGCACAGTGCAAGGAATACCATCATGAAACACACATCACACATAATTAAACTTTTAAAAACTGTTCGATCACGAAGCATTCACCGTCCACTGCACGACACACCACCACCCGTGCATGTTGCCGGACCTCGCAACCCAAGCGAGAGCGTGCTTGGGCCCTGCGACTGACACACTGGATGCCACGCTAATCCCGGAACAAAAGTACTTGAGAAATTCCTGTCGAAACACGTGCCCTGTTGAATACCAATGCATGCGGGAACTCTTGCCAAGACAGATTCCTGACTAAGGTTGGATTCCGCCATGGGCTCTTAAGTTACCATCTCTGTTGGAGAGAGAGGATCTCATGACAAGAATTTCAATTATATAGCATAGGCTATACTGTTCATTTACAAAATTTAATCTGCAGGGGCTTGATCTCACTTTTATTTGGTGGGAAAAGCTTAGGATCCAGTAACTACATGTTCTAATTATGTAATTACCCTGCTGAAGATTGAATGTGTCTTCATATTGGAAAATTTTCTTGTGTGCCTTCACCTTGACATGCAGGGATAGATTAAGCTAGTGGACAGTGCCACCACCATGGGAAGTGCCCCCCATCCCTCCCCCCTCCCTCCCAACCTCTCCCAGAAAAAATTAGTGGGAAAAGACTCACTGTGCTGGAGAAGAAGGATGTCACGACACGAAATTCAAATTAAAGTCAATAATACAGTGATACATATTTATTTAATCAGCTTGCAGGAGATGGGGTCCCTCAAGTTCGGTAGGCATCATTACTGCACCCCCGCCTCTTTCTCCCGATGACATAACTGTAATCACAAGGGAATGGAATGAAGTGCGATATAATAGCCTCTGTTTGGCGGTCTCCTGTGTGTGTGTGTGTGTGTGTGTGTGTGTGTGTGTGTGTGTGTGTGTGTGTGTCATCAGGATGCTGCCATGAAGGTCAAAATAGCCCAATGTCCTAATTACAGATCACATTACTAAATACCACAGACCGGATATCGACCTCTTTGATCTCACGGCCACCAAACAGAGCATCAAGTGGCAGCATTCTGTTGATTGGCAAATTCCAGACTCACTTCTTGCCTCTGTCACTCTCAAGAATCTAGTCCCTGCTTGTTTGTGTGAACCAACATCTGCAAACATGAAGATGGAGGTTTTCATCTCACCTCAGAATACTGTATTCCTATTGGCTAATGCTGGAGACAAAGGGAAAGCTGACACAATTTCGATATCAAAAATGAGTGAAATAATCATGTGCACTAACCTGTGTAATTGTTTAACAATTTACAGGTCACTTCCAACATTCACTTCCAACTTTACAAGGATCCTTCTTCGCAGTAAAGCATATTTTCAACGATTTTCACACGCAAACATTATGCGAATCAAATAATTAAATTTCCGTCACAAATAGATCGTGGCGCTAAACACTCAAAGGTCTTGGTACGCGCCCTCCACCACCACTATGTTTCAACGAAACGTATCTGATGGAAAAAAAAATGGTGATGCAATAGAGAGAACAGCAAATACCACTGCAAGAGACAGCCCACTGCATTGTATTGAGAAGCGCTAAACACGACACATTTAAACCATGATTCAGTCCATAGCAGTAGTTGTCATGGCTTGATGTTGGAGATATCTGAAAACACGCACACCCCACGCGCTCCCTTCCCGAGGTCTCCATGTACAACACCAGCGCCGCATAGAGGTCAGTGAAAATTTCAGTCGTGGCTGCACTCGTGGGCGCGCATGTATGCCAGAGTGCACCATCCCTGGCCGTGGAGGACATCCAGGGCTGATTGGAGTGATAGAAATCCAGATGCTATTAATACGTCAACTGTAAATGCCCATTATTTTGTATCTCCTGTCACGTCAGACACACACGTCCGCTTCTGCCACACTCACCCAGCACACTGGTAATTTCGCCAACCCTTGCTGCCTCGGGCAAGATCAGAAAAGTGCATTCTTTGTGCACGTCAAAGGCTGAGCTAATCTGTTATCCCCGGTTGCCGACTCCTCGTGACGACCACTGAAGCCAGCCACGGTGCATTATGAAAGCAGCAGCTGCAGCTTGGACGTATACAGTAGTTCTAAATAATTCCACCCGACGTAGAGCATACAGTTTAAAAACCCCACTTTACCCAACCCAAGGTAGCGATGTTGTTGACAACACACATCAAATATCTCATGCAAAGTGTAGATTCCTCCCGTTAATACGAGTTATTTTCGAAGATAGAAGAAATATACACATTTCGACGCCGCTGAAGTATTGTTACTAGTGAAAATCTTGTACAGACCTACGGCATAGGCTGTATTCTCTAAGTATTCTTTCATCACGTAGAAAAATATCTTTCGTTTTCTGTTTTTACATGCATCACAGGGCTAGGATATTAACACAGTTTTGGTTCGTGATGGAGCGCTAAAAGATCTACCACAGCCACAGGAAGCGTCACGTTCAGACTCTCTTAAGGTAAGACCACAGTAAAGTTGTAAATATAAGTTTTATGCTACATATCGCTTCATAAATCCGGTAACACATTTTATTACCACAGTTGTCTCTCCCTGTATAGGTTTAAATATCGTTAAAAGATATCGCCGCAACGAAAAAACACCAATTCAAGAACCTTATACGTGGTCACTGATATCAAACTAATAGTCTAATTTATTAAATTGATCATGAGCCACTTTGCATGGCGAGTAATTTTTCTTTTTCAGTAGTTGGATTGCACTCACCAGGTAGTTCAAAAGGGAATTCCTGGAGGGAAGACGATGTTCTTTCCGAGGAACACTATAGAGAACCGACGTTTGAAGCTGACCACAGAAGGGTTCTACCACCGCCAACAAATATTACGCGTAAGGGTCGCGCTATTAAAAACACGATCGCAACTATGTTGTCATCCTGCATAAAAAGCGGTCTTGCTTCTACAGGTACACACAAGCCGCTGATCATGTAACGCTTTCTGGTAGAAATGCTGTCAACGATTTGGAATGAAGTCTCTCCATTCAGCCACTTACTTTGAAACATGTGGATTTGAAATATGATTGAAATTACTTAACTGACATTAAACACAACTGTTACAATGGAACGGCACATGAACGTGTGATTTATCTTGTCGCTTATGCGCACTATGCCCAGTATTGAATTTTTCTGACTGCGAGTATGTAAACTGTCAATAGCTTTAAACCAGACCAAAACTACATGAATTATGTAACACAAAAACTGAACCATACAACATTATTGATTTGAAATTGGGCTTGATAATAAAAAAAACTTTGTCAATTTGAAAATAGTGGTCCTTGTGCTTAATGAATGCTATCTCTGAATTAATAAAATTTCTTATCTTTATCTGCGAAATGGTAACGCTCTTTGCAGTACTGTCTGTTAGTACTTTAAATTGCATAGTTAGCAAACAGCTATTGTAGCATACATTTTAATTAAATCGAATATGACCAAGGAAGTGACTTACTGAGAAAAATAGTGAATCAAAAATGATGTGGATCTGGGAAGTGGTATTGACTTGGGGTAAGTAACAATATGGCACTAACTTTAAAACTTGTATTTTGACACTGAAAATTAATAATGTTCAAAATTAACACACTCGATTAGCTGATTATACGTCAACAATTATCTTTACAAAATCGTTGGATATGAAAGCTATACATTGTCTCAATCATCAGTTATGAATACGCACATTGCATTTGTAACAAAACAACTTTCTTTACCTTAATGATGTTCAACTTCTGTTGAAATTCCTTCTACAGTCACCAAACATCGTAGTATCTTGCAAACAAATAAATCATTACTGTCCGTAGCGAGTAGTATACATATCCAGCACACATCATGTACAACATGTCCTCACACTTTGAATCCTCCATACATCTCTAAACGAGTCACCTTTTTCGATCCTATCTGCTACAGTAAAACTATAATGTAGTTTTAAATAGTCCCTATGCAACTTGTAAATGTTCCTCAGTCTCTGCCCCTACAACCTCTGCAGCTTCGCACATGCGATCGCTCCAATTCTAGTCGGGAATGAGAAGTCGGAGAGTGCTATATCTACCACGTTCTGCAACCCATTTAGAAAGAAGGTAAGCTGAGTTTATGTGACAGGATTGTGTTTTAACCATTCGATGGAAATGGGAACATGGCTGTCTAGCTTCGCCAACCGTGTACATTGTGTAAGGTAAGCGCCAAAACGAAGCTTGCTTCAGCGACACGAGGTAGTATAAAAGTCAGTAGGAACAATTACAGTGATGTTTCTTATTGAGAAAATTAGGAAGAGTTATCATACAGGAACTGGAATAAGGACGAGGATTTTGCTACTACATTACAATGTGTTAATAAAGTACATACAGTACTACAGTCTGAGAGAGATCTATGTCCCTCAGTGTGCGTTCTTGTCTGTCATCCAAACATTCTGTCATTGTTATTTTGTATCATCCAACAGAGAAAAACTACGAATTATAAAAGCTCCGCTAACTTCATTTCAGAGAACTCGATAAGATTTTTACTGCATCTCTCTCTGCTGATGTACCGATAGCAAATACAGTCTGCTTGCAAGCATCGAGTATATATGGTCATCCCATTAAATATACAGGTATTGGAGCTGGTGGCCCGTGATCGAAGTCACTTGCACAGACCAGTGCAAAGTTTCATCATCTGTGTTGTTGAAGGACCACATCCCATACACTATCTGTCGCAAGAGAGGGTCCTGTTTTCTTGATTGATACATCTTTTCTGCTGTAACACTATTTGTATGCCACCATACATTTTCTTTTTCTGTGACAACCTCAAGGTCTGTGTCAGGTTCTAAACTGATACTAACATGTTTTAAGCCATTGGCTCTCGCAGTAAACTAGACATCGCACAGTGTAATTTATATTGTTGCTGCTGCTGCTCCCAAAACACACACACTGGATGGTCTTAAATAAGACAGTCACAACATATGGAAACTGGAAGAATTTTACGGCGCTGTGGAGTGTTTCCAGACAGCTGTCCGAAGGTGCTGGACGCCTTCTACATTTAGACTCATGTTTCACAGGGATAGCTGATTGCTCGGGGTTCCATTTCGATTTATTTCTCGTGTTCCACTCATGTAGCTACAGGATTACTGTTTCGGTGCTAGCCATCCCCGGATGATAATGTCCTCCACGAAGACTCTTTCTCCATCTCAAACGCCGGCCGCTGTGGCCGAGCAGTTCTAGGTGCTTCAGTCCGGAACCGCGCTGCTGCTACGGTCGCAGGTTCGAATCCTGCATTGGGCGCAGATGTGTGTGATGCCCTTAGTTTAGTTAGGTTTCAGTAGTTCTAAGTCTAGGGGACTGATGACCTCAGATGTTAAGTCCCATAGTGCATAGATCCATTTGAACCATCTCAAACAAGTGATGTCACTCAGTCATTATGTCGTAATCAACAGCATACCAGTGGTCAAAAAGGATGGAAAAGACACCATCTTTGTACTGTAATAATAAGCATCACAATTGATAGTGCGATCAATTTTGGCAGTTTTACCAGTTTTATTACAATGCTGTTCAGCGGCAGATTGTTCTCTTTTTTTCCTGCTGTCGCGTACTCGTTCCCACATGTAAGAATTGTTCTGCAGCAAGCGGAAGGCATGGAAGTACTCCCTCAGTTTCCCGCATTTCGACGTATTTTCCCTCAGTTTACACTTATTTTTTGTAATTTTATCGGTTTTATGTAGCTTCTTCCCCTCAAAATGATATTACTTCTTGTTCCGTATTCTAAAATTGCTTGTAAATGTAGTACAGTTGCCAACACCCAATGCACTATTTTTCTGGTCAGGTGACATAGTACAGCACTGTAGTCGAATCCATCCAGCCACCTCCAACCACATATTCTACAGTTGCAGTGCGTTTTCTATGTTGATGAGTTTATGGGATAGCCAAACATCTAGCACAACTACTATAACCACTTGTGAGTCACAGCCCATACCATGTAAAGAACTCGACAGAATTTGTTAAGGTACTCCAAGAGCTCTGCATAGATGAGAAGGACCTACTAGTCAGCTTTGCTGTCGTGCCCCTTTTCAGCCATGTGCTGCTGGACGATTGCTTAGCGCTTATTGAGGGGCACTTCGATGAAGACGCAAAGGGACTCTTCCGTCACATGTTAGCTACCAATTATTTCAAATCTGGTGGGGAAATTCTATGAGCAAATAGACGGGGTTGCCATGGACTCCCCCTTAGCTCCGAGTATTGCCAACCTTTACATGGAGCACTTTGAAGATGTAGCACTTGACACTGCCTGTTTTATAGATACGTTGATGACACTCTTGTGGCAAGGAAAGCCTACAGGAGTTTCTGTGTCATCTCAGTGGCATACATGAAAATATCAGGTTCACCATGGAAGTAAAAGAGAATGGATGTGTACCCTTCCCTGATATTTTAATTGAGAGAAATCCGTACAGTACATTGGGACGCTCGGTCTACAGGAGAAGGACACACAAGGACCATTATCTTCATGCTCAGAGTTGCTACCATCCAGCACAACGCAACTGGGTACTAAACACGTTTGTACACAGAGCCAGGTCCATCTGTGACAGGGGGAGTTTGCCACAGGAGTTGCAGCATCTGTGGGACTCTTTCCGTAAGAGTAGCTACAGAGAGACGCAGATAAGATGCGCATTAAAGATAGACAAGAGGCGGGAGGACAAGCCAGGAGAAGACGAACCAAATCGAGTAGTGTTCCTGCCCTGTACTGGCCTGCCAGCAGCCAAAGTCGCATAATATTGAAAAAGCATGGTATAAAAGCCATCTTACACGCAACTTGAAAAGTAATGGACATACTTGGCTCGACCAAAGACACACTAGGATTTCAGACGCCGGGCATCTACAGTATCAAGTGCGAATATGGAAGGCAGTACATCGGATAAACACAATGGTGTATATCACAGTGCTGTATGGAGCACACCAGAAACGTGCGCTTAGGATAAATAAGCAAGTCTGCGGTTGCAGAGCATAGCGTTAACGAGGGGTACACATTTATATATGAAGAAACGAAAAATATATGCAGTGCTAACGGATTCTGGGATTCCGTCTTCAAAGAGGCAGTGGAAATACATCTCCACAACAATCTGGCCAACCGGAATAGCGTATTTCAGTTTCATGCAATTGAGAAGATACGTCAGGGACGCTCAGTTGTGAAAGTGACGGGATCCGCGGACAGAATGGACAGCGACCCGGACCCAACGCTCGCATCAGAGCCGCGCCGTGGTCCCCCGCCACCGGCCCCGCTGTGAACCCCCACCACCGGCCGCGCAGCTCTTCACCCGTTTCCGGAGGTACCCGCCTGGAGAAGAGGACGACGGTCCAGTAACTATATAGAAATGTACAGCACAGAAAATGGGCTGAACCCTATGACACCAGGACTTGCAACATGAAACACGTGGGCCTGCTGATAAGGTGTGCGCTGTGTGGGAAAAACCACGCGGCAGGGTACCAAAGCTGTGAGGTTCACAAAAAACACACACAGAAGGTAAAGGGTGCGAAGGCCGCCCCCCCCCCTCCCCACATGTAAACAAGACACCACCACCCCATCAAACTACACAGAGATACAAAACAGGACAACACATACAGACAAAACTTGGGCAAAACCAAGGCCTTACACACCAAGAGCAACATATGCAGATGTGGTTTCCCCACCAAAAACTATAGAAACGTCGAGATATCGACACAAGCCCTATCACCACACACATACACACACACACACACACACACACACACACACACACACACACACACACACACACACACAAGAACAACACCAGGAAAAACACAACAACCAGCTCCACCAAGACAGAGGAAGTTCTAGGGAACTCCACACTCAATCCACCCTCTCGGATCAATTGTTAGGCATTATGGTCAAGACCGTGAACCTCATCTTGGAAATGATGAAGAAATTCACAGAGGCCCAGAAGCAGAACACTCAGATCCCCATTGCCCTTCAGGCAGCAGTCCAGCAGTCACTCCCCTCTGCGACTTCCTCAGTAGTTTCAAACCCCCATCATGGATAGATGACCAATTATCCAAGGCCTGACAATGTGAGTCTTTAATGCAGATGGCATTATTAATCAAGAGGTCGAGTTCAGAGAACTCATGAAGGAGTTCTCCATCGACATATACATGATGGGGGAAACCCACCTAAAACTGGGAATAAAAGCAACAGTTCCCAACTACGTTAACTACCATAAAGACAAGCCAACCCAAGGTGGAGGAGTGGCCATATACATCAAAAGAGAATAAAATCGAAGCAGTGGCGGTGGAAGTAACCACTGCCCTAACAGTTTTTGCAATCTACCGACCCCAACAAGCCGAGATAGACGAGGGAGACATAACTGCTCTAGGGCAAATTGATGGCAAACTCAAAATAGGAGGCGACTTCAATGCCAAACACCCGAATTGGAACTCTAGAGTAACCTCCAGAGCAGGCGCCAAACTGCAACAACTAGCGTGCGACCACCACTGGGGTCCAGTAGAGCCCACACATTTTCAAAAAATGTAGGTAGGTCCAATGTGTTAGACATAGCCTTCACTAGAAGGGTCATGTGGTTTGTGGCCGCAAGGACAATCAACAGAATATCCTCTGACCACAACCCAGTGATTCTAGAGGTCGATGTGGGAGAATGGGTAGCACTCCCATGGCTCCAGACGTCCTACAAACGTACAGACTGGGAGCGATACCGAGAATCTGTCGCCTCTTATGTTGCTCGCACTCCGCCACTTACTGCCAAAACAGTAGAACAAGCGCTACAAGACCTAACAGGAACCATCTTGCAGGCAGCGGAAGATGCCACTCCCTCACAAAGGAATGGCCCGCCCCCGCAAGTACAACTCTCGGAACATTTGCTAGCCCAAATCCTACACAAGAACAGAGTGGCAATAGAGTAGAAGATCACCAGAAATCTGGCCACCAGGAGTCCCCCCTGCGTGTTCAGGGGTAAGAATAGTCCCGCGGTATTCCTGCCTGTCGTAAGAGGCGACTAAAAGGAGTCTCAAACGTTTCGGCCTTATGTGATGGTCCCCTGTCGGGTTTGACCTCCATATTTCAAAATTTATCCGAAGAACGAGCCGATTGGGGAAGGGCGCCTTACTTGGTGCATTGTGTCCAACTTTCATTGAGAACTTTCGCCAGCTTATTCACCATTGCATTGCAGTCCTGCCCAATCTCCATCTCTTGGGCATGGATCTGTTCCTGCGTGCACTTTCCGCTATGCGATGAGCAGTGCCAGTTTCTGCATGGATGAAAACCATGGACGACATGTCACCTAAAATCCAGCACGGTAGCCAGTCCATTGTGGTGGGGCTGCCATCTAACCTGTTGGTTGTAGCCCCCTGACAACACAGGGATCGCTCTACTGATGCCTGCGCCGTTAACTCCCCACGTATGCCCAGGAGTAGATGCCCATCTCTATCTCTCTGGGGCATCGGGACTCCCGGCAATAGCCATCCTGCCAGGTGGCCTTTGCTGTGGCTGGGTGGCGCCTGTGGGGAGAGCCCTTGGTTGGAGTAGGTGGCATCAGGGTGGATGACACGCAATGAAGCGTGGAACATCTTCTCTTGCTGGTGGCCAGCCACCAGCAGTCTCTAAGCATTCGAGCGCTCATTTTAAAGGTAACGTTTATGACCCCAAATCGTTCCCGTCCCTGGCCACACCATGGGAGGAACGAAAGGCAATTAATGACAGTGAGACGTATTCGCCCAGGTATCTCATCTGTACAAGAGCTGATGGGGACACCTTTATACCCGTGAAGCCTCAGTTCTTTGTCGAGCATTTAGAGGACAAGTTCAGGGAGGTGGAGGGCTTGTCCAAAATGCAGTCCGGTTCAGTATTGATAAAAACGGCATCCTCTGCCCAGTCGCGGGCCTTGCTCGCTTGTAACAAGGTGGGGGATGTCTCCGTTACTACCACGCCCCATAAAAGTTTGAATATGGTCCAGGGCATTATTTTCCACAGGGATCTCCTTTTACAGTCCGATGATGAGCTGCACGCCAACTTAGAGCGACGAGGAGTCCATTTCGTCTGGCGCGTCCACCGGGGTCCAAGGGATCATCAAGTTGCCACCGATGCCTTCATCTTGGCCTTTGAGGGGGACACATTACCTGAGAAGGTCAAGGTGATGGTGTACCGGTGTGATGTCAAGCCATATATGCGGTGCTTCAAGTGTTGGAAGTTCGGCCATACGTCTTCACGCTGTGCTTCCAGCCTCATATGTCGCGATTATGGTCCCATCCTGATACTCCCTGTGCCCCGCCTCCCATCTGTGTCAACTGCGGACAGCACCATCCGCCTTGCTCGCTGGACTGTCCGATTCTGCAGAAGGAAGGGAAGATAATGGAAATCAAGACCCTGGACCGACTGACATACACTGAGGCTAAGCGGAAATATGATCGGCTTTATCCAGTGCGTATGACATCTTCTTATGCCGCAACTGTCACTCCTGCTACAGTTCCATCAGCTCCAGTCAGCTCTCAGAGTCGAAGGACCACACCTGCCCCCTTGATGGTGGGGGGCACTAAACTCCCTGTTGCTCCTGCTTCATCTACTTCAGGAGCAACGCCCCCCCAACCATCGGGGACATCAGTTCCCCTTTCCCAGCCGGAGAAGCGTAAGACTTCTTCGGCTCCTCTCGCCAGGAAGGGGTCCCTTGGAGACCTCCCTTCGCAAGTTCCGACCGGTACAAAAGCAGACAGCCGCAAGTGGCTCAAACAACCACCGGTCCCTGGTCGTAGGGCCTCACGGTCGTCGTCCATCCCTGAGACTGACCCAGTGAAGCAGTCCCAGCCTGAACCACCGAAGGCACAGCGAGAGAAGCAGAAAAAGAAGAAAGTCCCTAAGACCGATGACATTGCGGTGGCCCCTGTCCCACCGCTTCCAACACGCTCAGTGTCTGAGGACAAGGCCGAGATTCTGGCGTCTGCTGACGACCTGGATCTCTCCGGTCCTTCAGACGCCATGGATGTCACTTGTGCAGGTTCTGAATCGGTGGCAGCGAGTGAACAAGCGGCGTAAATTGCCTTCCTAGTCCATTCACACCTTCTCAGCCATGGACAATTTCGTACTCCAATGGAACTGCAGCGGTTTTTTCCACCATCTAGCTGAGCTCCGACAGCTTATCAGCCTTCACCCTTTCTTCTGCATTGCTATTCAGGAAACTTGGTTTCCAGCAATGCGCACCCCCACCCTTCATGGCTATCGTGGTTATTATAAGAACCGGGCAGCTTATGAAGGGGTGTCTGGTGGCGTCTGCATCTATGTCCTTAACTCTCTTCACAGCGAGCCTGTCCCTCTACAAACAGCTTTGGAGGTTGTCGATGTTCGGGTGTGGACGCCACAGGCTGTTACCGTCTGCAGTCTTTACCTTCCACCGGATGGTGATGTCACGCAGCATGTCCTGGCTGCGCTGATAGCCCAATTGCCGCCACCTTTCTTGTTATTGGGCGATTTCAACGCCCATAACCCTCTGTGGGGTGGGTCGGTGGCGACAGGTCGAGGCGCCACCATTGAGCATTTATTGGCACAGCTCGATCTTTCACTTTTAAATGATGGTTCCTTCACACACTTCAGCGTGGCGCATGGCACGTACTCCGCCATAGACCTTTCGATCTGCAGCCCTAGTCTCTTACCGTCTGTCCAATGGAGAGTGCATGACGACCTGTGTGGTAGTGACCACTTCCCGATCTTTCTGTCACTGCCACAGCGTCACTCTTCTGGGCGCCCCAGCAGATGGGCTATGAATAAAGCTGACGGGGACTTGTTTTCCTCCACTGCCGCTATTGAGCCTCTCTCTAATGCCAGCATTGATGCAGTGGTTCACTCCGTCACCACCGTCACCGTTACTGCCGCAGAATCTTCCATTCCCCGTTCTTCTGGGTCCCCTCCGAGGAGGACTGTGCCTTGGTGGTCACCTGAGATCGCTGAGGCGATTAAAGATCGCCGGCGGGCGCTACAGCGTCACAAGCGACATCCCTGCATTGAACACCTCATCGCCTTCAAACGGCTGTGTGCGCGGGCCCGCCACCTTATCCGCCAAAGCAAGCAGGAGTGCTGGGAGCGGTATGTGTCCACCATTGGCCTCCATGTCTCTCCATCGCAGGTGTGGGCCAAGATCCGACGCCTCTATGGCTATCGGACCCCTGTCAGCGTCCCTGCGCTCTCACTGAATGGAGCAGTTTGTACAGACTCCGACGAAATTGCCAACAGCTTGGCAGAGCATTTTGCTCTGAGGTCCGCTTCTTCCAATTACCCACTGGCCGTCCGCTCCATTAAAGAGCGGATGGAATGTTGGAGCCTTTCTTTCGGCACCCACCATCCTGCATCTTACAATGTTCCATTCAGTGAGTGGGAATTTCGCAGTGCCCTCGCCGCTTGTCCTGATACCGCTCCTGGGCCAGATAGCATCCACTGTCAGATGCTGAAACACTTTTCCGTGGACTGCCAGCGACGGCTCCTCGACCTTTACAACTGCATTTGGGTCGAGGGTGAGTTTCCGTCGCAATGGCGGGAAAGTTTTGTTATCCCCATTCTGAAACCTGGGAAGAACCCTTTGGAGGTGGACAGCTACCGTCCCATTAGCCTCACCAACGTTCTTTGCAAGTTGCTTGAACGGATGGTGAGCCGGCGGTTGAACTGGGTAGTGGAGTCACGGGGCCTTCTGGCTCCATCTCAGGGTGGGTTCCGTAAAGGCCGCTCCGCCGCCGACAATCTGGTGAGTCTGGAGTCAGCCATCCGTACTGCCTTTGCCCGCCGTCAGCACCCTGTCGCTGTCTTTTTCGACATGCGGAAGGCGTACGATACGACATGGCGTCATCACATCCTTTCTACGCTTCATGGATGGGGTCTTCGGGGCCCTCTGCCGATCTTTATCCGCAATTTTCTGTCGTATCGTACCTTCCGCGTCCAAGTCGCAGCCTCCCATAGTTCCTCCCGAGTCCAGGAGAACGGGGTACCACAGGGCTCTGTCCTCAGTGTCTGCCTGTTTTTAATTGCAATAAACGGTCTCGCTGCAGCGGTGGGAAATTCTGTCTCCGCTTCCCTGTATGCTGACGACTTCTGCCTTTACTATAGCTCTATTGGCATTGCAGCTGCTGAACGTCAGCTACAGGGCGCCATCCGCAAGGCGCAGTCTTGGGCTGTAGAGCATGGTTTTCAGTTTTCGGCTGCCAAGACCCGCGTTATGCATTTCTGCGGGCGCCAAACGGTCCATCCCGAGCCACAGCTTTATCTTGATGGCGAACTTCTTGCTGTGGTGGAGACCCACAGGTTTTTGGGTGTACTTTTTGATGCCCGGTTGACTTGGCTGCCTCATATTCGGCAGCTTAAACAGGCATGTTGGTGGCATCTAGATGCAGTGCGATGCTTGAGCCACACCAGCTGGGGCGCCGACCGATCTACTCTGTTACAGCTCTACCAGGCATTAATCCAGTCTCGTCTGGATTATGGGAGCCTGGCTTATGGCTCAGCATCCCTGTCTGCTTTGCGGGTGCTGGACCCAATCTTACACAGCGGAATTCGACTTGCCACTGGTGCCCTCCGGACCAGCCCTGTGGACAGCATACTAGTGGAGGCAGCTGTCCCTCCCCTGGGGTTATGGCGCCAACGTTTGCTGGCCGCTTATGCTGCCTATGTTTTTAGCTTGCCCAGGCATCCAAACTATCGTCTCCTGTTCCCGCAATTGGTCGTCCATCTGCCAGAACGTCGGCCCCAGTCAGGTTGTACGATCATGGTACGCGTCAAAGAGCTTCTCTCCGGGCTTAGGGTTTTCACTGTTCCACCTCCTTTCTGGGCCACTTTGCATACACCCCGATGGTGTGTTCCTCGCCCTTGCCTTCGGCTCGGCATAGGTCCCGAAGGACTCAGTCCGTCCAGAGGCATTCCGCCGCCGCTTTTATTCCATCCTGGCCACGTATCAGGGCTCTGGCATTGTTTACACTGACGGTTCGACGGTTGCTGGTCGTGTCGGTTATGCGCTAACTCTAGGGGACCATTCCGAACAATGTTCCTTGGCGGATGGCTGCAGCGTTTACACTGCTAAGCTGGTCGCCATCTTTCGTGCCCTAGAGTATATCCGCTCCTGCTCAGGTGAGTCCTTCGTTATCTGTAGCGATTCCCTGAGCGGTTTACGAGCTCTCGACCAGTGTTTCCCTCGTTCTCGTCTGGTGATGGCTATCCATGAGTCCCTGCATACTCTTGCCTATTGCGGCCGCTCTGTGGTCTTTGTGTGGACCCCCGGTCATGTCGGTATCCCAGGCAATGAACATGTTGACCGCCTGGCGAAAGAGGCTACCTGTAAACCATCTCTGGATGTTGGCCTCCCCGAGACTGATTTGCGGGCAGTCTTACGCCGCAAAGTTTTTGCGCTATGGGACGATGAATGGCGCGAACTGACAGCGCGTAATAAACTCCGTGCTGTCAAGGAGACGACAGCTGTGTGGCAGTCATCCCTGCGAGCCACTCGCAGGGACTCAGTAGTCCTTTGCCGGCTCTGCATTGGCCACTCCCAGCTGACACACAGTTATTTACTGCACCGGGAGGACCCTCCTCTATGTCGCTGCGGGGCGGCTTTGACAGTGGCCCACATTTTGTTGGCCTGCCCCTATTTAGCTGTGGTCAGGCAGACATTTGCGCTGCCTGATATGCTCCCTGCCCTTTTATCTGATGACCCTGCTATGGCTGGCTTAGTTTTACGTTTTATTCAGGCAGGGGGTTTTTATCGTTTAATCTGAGTGTTTATGTTCTTTTGTGTTGATTCTGGCCATTGGCTTACGATTTTAATCTGAGTTTTTAATGCGTTTCTCGGTGGTTGGCTTTTCCTTTTTTGTTTCTATGGTCGGCCAACCACCGTCACACTCTGTGTGATTTTAGTTCGTCTTGTCTGGTCTTTGTCTCAATTTCTCTTGTTCTGTGTCGTCTGTGCTCTCTTCTGTTAATCGTTTTTATTCTCTGTGGGTGTTTTTAGTATTTGGAAAAAGGGACCGATGACCATAGCAGTCTGGTCCCTTTACTCCCACAAACCAACCAACCTGGTCACCAGGAGGATGCTCAATCGTCCACAGAGAGAGCTGAAGGTAGCGCTCAATGAGCATAGAAACCAGCAATGGCAAAACCGCCTCACAGCCCTCAAAGTAGACGATCACAGACTATGGCAAGCAACCAAGCAACTTACCAAAAGTCGCAATAGGTTGCCGCCACTGCACGACGTGAGGGGGGTCTGGCCTACAGCCATTCTGGAAAGGCCAACGCCCTTGCCGACACTTTTGAGAAGCAGTTCCAAGCGGCAGAATCCCAAGATGACAAAGAGGTAGTCCATCGTCAACTGGCTGTCTTCCTCAATGCCCAGACCCAGAGGACGAACCCCCACTTTTCGCCCCCAAAGACATTGCAAAATTAATTAGGTCCCTCCCAACAAAAAAGGCGCCAGGACATGACAGTGTCACCAACCAGATAGTTAAAAACCTTCCACCCTCGCGAATGTCTTCAACAAGATTACTCGTACCCGCGAGTTCCCAGCTTACTGGAAACGTGCGGAAGTGGTTGCAATACACCAACCAGACCCTTTATTCCCACAGCACTACAGGCTGATTAGCATCTTGCCAACTCTCAGCAAGATCTATGAGCACCTCCTCCTAATTAATAACCCTCTGAGATGACATCACCAACAAGTGACTTCTGCCAGATTTCCAATTCTGATTCCGACAGAAGCACTCTGCCCCCAACAGATCATGACACTGGTGGAAGCAGCCACAGAGGGCTTCAACCATAGAGGCTACTGTGGGATAGTGTTACTTGATGTAGCCAAAGCCTTCGACTCAGTATGGCATAAGGGCTATTATACAAGTTATATGTACAGAGGTTCCCCAGGAGCATAGTCAGGCTAATCCAAAGCTATCTCATTAACAGTACTTTCACTGTCAAGGTAGAAACAGCCACCTCCACCAAAAGGCGTATTGGTGATGGGGTACCACAGGGATTTGTCCTGGGGCCCGTTTTGTACAGTCAGTACACTTCAGACACTCCCACAGCCCCCCTGGTGCACACTGCACAGTATGCTGACGACACAGTCTTTTACACTCGTATTGCGAATAAGGACTTGGTGATTCACAGACCACAGAGGGTTTTAGATAACACAGAAACATGGGCCCATCGCTGGCGCATCACCATCAACCCTGAAAAGACACAGGCTATGCTGATCACCCAGAGGCTCAGGAGATGCGGAAACACGGAAACCCCACATAGACGAGGTCCACAGGAAGATCTGCACCAGAATGTCTATCCTATACCCAGTCCTCAATACAACCAGCTCCCTTCCCTGCTCTGTAGGAGTAAATGTCTATCAGGCACTTATACTCCCAGTAATGGAGTATGCATGCCCTGTCTGGGGATAAGCGCCAAAGCAGCATCTGGACAAACTCCAGAGGCTACAGAACCACGCCCTCAGGAGGGCACTGCATCTACCCATGGGATTTCCCATCGACGATCTTCACGCCGCTGCCAAAATCCCCCTCCTCAAAGAAAGATTCCAAGATCTGGTAAGGGCTTTCTATGAGAGCTCTTCCAGATCTCGAAATAACCTCATCCACTCCCTAGGTCGGTGTGACTTGTCCCGTGATAAGCACAAACGCCCTATGACGATCTTCAAAGACTAAGCCGAAGAGAAAAATCCCAAAATCTCCAAATCCTAATACCAATCCTTAATCCTTAAAATACACAACATCTCGCCAACTTCAGGCAAGTACAAGACACCATCAGAACACGACCACAATCTACATCTACATCCATACACCACAGGCCGCCTGATGGTGTGTGGTGTAGGGTACCTTGAGTGCGTCTATCGGTTCTCCCTTCTGTTCCAGTCTCATATTGTTCGTGGAAAGAAATATTTCGGTATGCCTCTGTGTGGACTCTAATCTCTCTGATTTTATCCTCATGGTCTCTTCGCGAGATATACGTAGGAGGGAGCAATATACTGCTTGTCTCCTCGGTGATGGTATGTTCTCGAAACTTCAACAAAAGCCAGCACCGAGGTACTGAGCATCTCCCTTGCAGAGTCTTCCACTGGAGGTTATCTATCATCTCCATAACGCTTTCGCGATTACTAAATGATCTTGTATCGAAGTGTGCTGCTCTCCGTTGGATCTTCTCTATCTCTTCTATCAATCCTATCTGGTATGTATCCCACACCAGTGAGCAATATTCAAGCAGTGGGCAAACAAGTGTACTGTAACCTCCTTCCTTTGTTTTCCGACTGCATTTCCTTAGTATTATTCCAATGAATCTCAGTCTGGCATCTGCTTTACCGACGATTAATTTTATATGGTCATTCTATTTTAAATCACTCCTAATGCCTACTCCCAGATAATTTATGGAATTAACTGCTCCCAGTTGCTGAACTGCTATATTCTAGCTAAATGATAAAGGATCTTTCTTTCTATGTATTCGCAGCACATTAGACTTGTCTACATTGAGATTCAATTGCCATTCCCTGCACCATGCGTCAATTCGTTGCAGATCCTCCGTCATTTCAGTACAATTTGCCATTGTTACAACCTCTCGATATACTACAGCATCATACGCAAAAAGCGTCAGCGAATTTCCGATGTTATTCACAAGGTCATTTACATATATTGTGAATAGCAACGGTCCTACGACACTCCCCTGTGGCACACCTGAAATCACGCTTACTTCGGAAGACTTCTCTCCATTGAGAATGACATGCTGCATATCTAGGAACTCTTCAATCCAATCACACAATTGGTCTGATTGTCGATATGCTCTTACTTTGTTCATTAAACGACTGTGGGGAACTGTATCAAACGCTTTGCGGAAGTCAAGAAAGACGGCATCTACCTGGAAACCTGTGTCTATAGCCCTCTGCGTCTCGTGGACGCGAGCTGAGTTTGACACGATCGTCTTTTTCGAAACCTATATTGATTCCTACAGAGTATATTTCTAGTCTCCAGAAAAGTCACTACACTCGAACATGATACGTGTTCCAAAATTCTGCAACTGATCGACGTTAGAGATATAGGTCTATAGTTCTGCACATCTGTTCGACGTCCCTTCTTGAAAACTGGGTTGACCTGTGCCCTTTTCCAATCTTTTGGAACACTACGCTCTGCTAGAGACCTACAGTACCGGTACACCGCTGCAAGAAGGGGGGGGGGGGGGGGCAAGTTCCTTCGCGTACTCTGTGTAAAATCGAACTGGTATCCCATCAGGTCCAGCGGCCTTTCCTCTTTTGAGCGATTTTAATTGTTTCTCTATCCCTCTGTCATCTATTTCGGTATCTACCATTTTGTCACGTGTGCGACGATCTAGAGAAGGAACTACAGTGCAGTCTTCCTCTGTGAAACAGCTTTGGAAAAAGACATTTAGTATTTCAGTCTTTAGTCTGTCATCATCTGTTTCAGTGCCATTTTGGTCACAGAGTGTCTGGACATTTTGTTTTGATCCACCTAGGATTTTCTGCCAGGTCAGTACATGGAACTTTATTTTCGAATTCATTGAACACCTTCGCATAGCTCTCCTCACTTTACATTTCGCTTCGTGTAATTTTTGTTTGTCTGCAAGACTATGGCTACGTTTATGTTTGCTGTGAAGTTCCCTTTGCTTCCGTAGCAGTTTTCTAACTCGGTTGTTGTACCACGGTGGCTCTTTTCCATCTCTTATGATCTTCCTTGGAACATACTCATCTAATGCATATTGTACAATGGTTTTGAACTTTGTCCACTGATCCTCAACACTATCTGTACTTGAGATAAAACTTTTGTGTTGAGCCATCAAGTGCCCTGAACTCTGCTTTTTGTCACATTTGCTAAACAGAAAAATCTTCCTACCTTTTTTAATATTTCTATTTACAGCTGAAATCATCGATGCAGAAACAGCTTTATGATCGCTGATTCCCTGTTCTGCGTTAACTGTTTCAAATAAATCGGGTCTGTTTGTCACCAGAAGGTCTAATATGTTATCGCCACGAGTCGGTTCTCTGTTTAACAGCTCAAGGTAGTTCTCAGATAATGCACTTAAAAAATTTCACTGGATTCTTTGTCCCTGCCACCCGTTATAAACGTTTGAGTCTCCCAGTCTATATCTGGTAAATTAAAATCTCCACCCAGAACTGTAACATGGTCGGGAAATCTACTCGAAATATTTTCCAAATTTTCCTTCAGGTGCTCTGCCACGACAGCTGCTGAGCCAGGGGGCCTATAGACACATCCAATTACCACGTTTGAGCCTGCTTTAACCGTGACCTACACCCAAATTATTTCACATTTCGGATCTCCGTCAATTTCCTTCAATACTACTGCACTTTTTATCGCTATAAACACGCCTCCCTCTTCACTGTCCAGCTGTCTCTCCAGTATACATTCCAATCTGAGTTTAGATTTTCATTACTGTTTACATCTGGTTTCAGCCAACTTTCCGTCCGTAGTACTATGTGGGCATTGTGACCGTTTATTAATGAGAACAGTTCTGGGACCTTTCTATAGACGCTCTTGCAGTTTACTATTAATATTGTTATTCCCTGTTGCGTTTTTCGTACTGCTACCTTGTCACGTCTCAGGAGGCGTCTTGTCGGGCCTAGGGAGGGAATTCTCTAACCTAAAAAACCCACATGTGCACTCCACACGTACTCCGCTACCCTTGTAGCCGCTTCTTGCGTGTAGTGCACGCCTGACCTATTCAGGGGGACTCTACATTTCTCCACTCGATAGCTGAGGTCGAGAAATTTGCACCCCATATCTCATCAGAATCGTCTGAGCCTCTGGTTTAAGCCTTCCACTCGGCTCCAAACCAGAGGACCGCGATCGGTTCTGGGAACGATACTACAAATAGTTAACTCAGATTCCACCCCGCGAGCGAGGTTTTCCGCCTTCACCAACTCCGCCAACCGTCTATATGAACTGAGGCTGACCTCTGAACCCAGACGGCAGGAGTCATTGGTGCCGACACGAGCAACAATTTGCAGTCGGGTGCACCCAGTGCTCTCTATCGCCGCCGGCAGGGCCTCCTCCACATCTCGGATGAGACCCCCCGGGAAGCAGAGTGAACACTGGCCTTCTTCCAGACAGTCAAAACAATCCAAGAAAATCAAACACACACAACATACATTGTGGAATAAAAGCCCACAGTCTACAAACTGCTCCAAACACTTCCCCAAGGAGGGGAAAGTAAAAGGTGTGTGTGTGTGTGTGTGTGTGTGTGTGTGTGTGTGTGTGTGTGAGAGAGAGAGAGAGAGAGAGAGAGAGAGAGAGAGAGAGAGAGAGAGAGAGAAAGAGAGAGAGAGACAGACAGAGAGAGGGAGGGCGAGGGAGAGGGAGAGGGAGGGAGTCCTGACATCTCGCTTGAGGATGATGGGTACGAAATTCACCGAAACATTGCGACAAGACGACGCCAGCACTCGGCTGCTCAACCGAGAAGAGTTAATTCATGTTTAGGTTTGCTGTGATTTCCCTAAATCGCTTCATGCAAATGCCAGGATGGTTCCTTTGAAAGGTCACTCCCAGTTTCCTCCCCTATCCTTCCCTAATCCGAACTTGTACTACATATCTGATGACGTCGTTGTAGACGGGACGTTGAACACTAATATCCTCCTCCACCTTTTCCTCCTTGTCCTCCCTCCCCCCCCCCCCCCCTTGGAGTATTATAAGTAATTTTATCATTTCGCCTTTTTATATATCTAGTATATGCTTGCCAGTACTTTTTGTGGGGACAGGCTTAAAACTTTCTTTTCCTGTCACTGCTTAAGCCACCATAAAATTCTTTTCCTCTGGTTTCGACGTCCTTGTTCCCGTCATTTGGTAACCAACCTGCCCTATTGTGTAGCAACGAGTGTGAAGTAGTACTGTAGACTCAGTGGCAACTGTAATGGGTGTATCATTTTGAGCAAATCTGGACATAGCCAGCGAAGTTTCTAGATAAAAATATTTGTAAATCAACTTCGCAAGATCAAAGTAGAAGCGAAATTTCATAGTAATAATAATAATAATAATAATAATAATAATAAAAAGAAGAAGAAGAAGAAGAAACATTACCTCCACTATTAGACAGTCCAGGAAAAAGAGACTGAGAACCCTAAATGCGAAATTAGTTCTTACTCTGTGCATGTAACTTCACTGCTACTACTGTTCTCACTTGCTGTTTTTTCTGGATTTGTAGGAGAGCTACAATTAAGCGGGTATTCCAAAAATCTTTGGGAGAAATGACAAAAGCATGGAATGGGTGAACTGTGGCGTCCTGATTTATACCACACCAAAGTAGCTGTGGTACTAGTGAGTTTCACAGTTTGGCGGATTGCTGTTAATGCAAGGTAAACAATGAAACAATTTTGTTACCGCAGTCAATCGCTCTCAGGAATGAATCATCGCTTTCATGCGCTACTTTCAGCCAAGAAACAGCTTTTTTCTTAGTAAAAAGATCGTATCGTAAAATCTGTCCATTTTCATGAACTGAATCTACAACTAAGAACCTCATTCGAACGCTGGGAGATACATTAAGGTGACAAAAGTCGTGGGATAGCGATATGCACATATGCAGGTGCCAGCAGAATCACGTACATAATTTATAAAATGGCAGTGCATTGATGGAGCTATCATTTGTACTCAGGTAATTCATGTGAAAAGGTCTCTAACGTGATTATGGTCGCATGATGGGAATTAACAGACTTTGAATGTGACGTGGTAGTTGGAGCTGGATGCATGGGGCATTCGATTTCGGAAATCGTTAGAGAATTCAATATTCCGAGATCCACAGTGTCAAGAATCTCCCAAAAATACCAAATTTCAGGCATTATCTCTCACCACAGACAAAGCAGTGGCTGATGGCCAAGGGCATCAGCATTCTTGTAGAGCTATCAGTGCTAACAGACAAACAACAATGCGTGAAATAACTGTAGAAACCAATCTGGGACGTCCAAAGAACATATCAATTAGGACAGTGTGGTGGAATTTTGCTAAGAGCATGATTGTCCGCAGCACCTCTCGTGAGGTGATCCGGGATCGTGAACATATCATTTGGCCCCTAGACGACTGGAAAACTGTGACCTGGTCAGATGAGTCCTGATTTCAGTTGGTAAGAGATGATGGTAGGGTTCAAGTGTGGCACAGACCCCAGGCAGCCATGGATTCAAGTTGTCAACAAGGCACTGTGCATATGTAGTAGTGGCTCCATACTGGTGTGGGCCATATTTACAGGGAATTGACTGGGTCCCCTGGATCAACTGAACCAATCATTGGCCGGAAATTGTTATGTTCAGCTGCTGGGAGAACATTTGCATCCATTCAAGGAATTCATGTTCCTAATCAAAGATGGAATTTTTTATGGTTCACAGTGCACCATGTTCTGCATCACAATTATTCTTGATGGGTTTGAAGAACATTCTGGACAGTTCAGTCGAATGATTTGGCCACTCAGATTGCCTGGCTTGAATCCCACAGAACATTTAACGCACATGATCGAGAGGTCAGTTTGTGTACAAGATGCTGCACTGGCAATACTTTCGCAATTATGGACAGTTGTAGAGGCAACATGGCTCAGGATATCTGCAGGGGACTTCTAACAACTTGTCGAGTCCATCCCATGTCGAGTTGCTACAGTACACAGGGCAAAAGGAGGTCCAACACAATATTATCCCATGACATTTGTCACTTCAGTGTACGTAGGAAGCAATAACAATGTGCTGTGGCTGCATACAGTTTTGGATTTAACACAGTAGTGTTTACCGCATCCAAAACACGCTATAATAGTTAGACAGTAATTTCATCAATTTTTTTTGCTGCTATTTTAGTTCATTTTCTTTGTACATAAATAGAAATTCGGCATTTTGTTGGTAAGAACAGATACGCTGGGACTCAGAAATAGCAGTTCATTGAAAAATACAAAACCGACAACTTGTCAGTTACACAGTATTGTTTCTTCACTGGCGATTTGTGTTCAAGCATGGATTTCTCCCTGTCATTCCATATTTTTATCCAATCCCTGTATAACAAGCAAGTCAAAAAACATTTTTCTAGTAAGCCTTTCGAAGTTTTGTTTGAAATTTTTTAATACACAATGGCTACTGTTTAATGTTCTTCTTGTCGTGCAGGCACCCTTGCTCTGCCATCAGAAATAATTGATGTTATGCTTGGTTAGTGAACTCATAATGCACATTTGTTAACCAAGTACATAAGGCACACAAAAACGATGTTTAAAAAAATGAGATGTATCATAAAAACTAAGATGTTGGTAGAAATCCTGTAATTGTGAGAAAGTGAATGAATGCCACTTGCTTTGGCTATGCCCCAGCTGGGACTCATGTCTCAGTATTACCTCGCCTAGTATTTGTGTGGAAAGAACCTTATTCTACAATGGGTTAAATGCAAACAGCCTTCTCTAACTCTCATGAAAGCAAATAAAAAGAAAAAAAAAATAATATTTGTTACTTGAGATTCTAGTATTTTTCTTGCATTTACATTTTGGATGCAGTGTGTTTACAGGTTATGAGTGTTATTGTACTGTTAGAAAACGGGTTATCAGATGACGTTTTGTCCACTTTGATTTAATAGAGAAGTTGAGGCACTGGAGGGAGCTGAAAAAAGTTGGCCGTGGGTGGGGCTAGTGCCATTCAAGATAGTTGTTTTCTTGTTTCAAGGAAAACCGTTTTCCAGTGAAAGACGATCTCCCTTCAGCGAGACCTGCAGGCTTGGATGAAGAACGTTTACATTGTTTCATCCACGATGATCCACTCATTGTGATGAATTGCAAATGTGAAGAACTGAGACCGATTCATCTTCATGTGACATCTGCGTTAATTGGGCAAGGTTCAAAAATTGAGTAGAGGTGTATTGCATACTCTTATTCTAAACGACAAAGATAAATGGCTGGCCATATCTTCTGGGTTGTATGACAGTGGTCCATGGAACTCTTCTGTCCCTGACATTTCGTCCAAAGCTACGTTGGACATTTCTGGAGGTGCTCCTGGTTGTGCTGAGTCTTGCCGACTGACGAGTCGAATGTCGAAGAACCGTGGAAAGTGGTCGTTGTCTGGATTTCACATCATAGCAGAGATAAACCTTGTCAAGGATAAAATATAACTATCAATCATAGTATGTCAAAGACAAAAACTTCGATTCTGTAGCGCCACTCTCCATATATCGCTGAGTTTTATAGCTTCTTCTTTTCTGTTAAAATTATCCCCACGTTCAGATATTTCTATGGCTTCTCTATATAGAGGCTAATAGTTTAGTACATAAAACTTCAGTCTCCAAAAAATTCACTATGTGATCACCCGATTGAAGAGCATGTTCTGCCACAGCTGACTTGTCTGTTTTCCCTAGTCGGCAAAGACTTTTATGTTCCTTCAGCCGTGTATTCACACTTCTCTTCGTAGTTCCTATGTAGACCCTATCACATGTACATGGAATCTTGTACACACCACTTGCAGACAGAGGGGGACGTTTATCCTTAACGGAATGAAGTGCTTGGCCTATTTTATTAGTTAGTCTGAAAATTGGTCGAACATTATGTTTCCGTAAATCCTGCCAATTTGATCCATTGCTTTTTTAATGAAGGGTAGATAAACCATGTTCTTCCATAGTTGTGTCCTATTGTTGTCTTTAGGCCTCCTGTTATTCGGTCACAAAACTCTATTTATTTCCTTACTAGACTACCCATTCTTCTCGAAAGCCTGCTATAGAAGACTGTAATCTTAATTATCAAAATCCTGAATTTATTCCAATTTATATTCATAATTTAACAAATCACTACGTTCTTTTGTTTATGAAATAATTACCAATAGATAGTAAATATACTGATGCTATGGACAATGAAATTTAATAATTAAAAAATGAGTTTATCCTTATGAATATAAGGATTCTGAGGAAACCTTACAAGAAACTAAATCACCTAAAGAAGAATATTTTTATTCAAGACTTAATAAAGATAATATTTCTGATGATGATTACAACCAACCTAATACAGTTTGTGATGAATGCAATATTAAAAGTTTGGATGACTATACAAAATATATAACAAATCTCATGTTTTAATACTAGAAGACATTTTCGAAAATTTTACAGGTACATGTATTAAATCTTATAAAGTGAATCCATCTTGGTTTTTTAATGCACCAGACATACCTTAGGATGCTGTATGGAAAATGACAAAAGTTGGATTAGATTTATTACAAAATTATGATATATTCTATTTCTTGGAAAAGGAATGCAAGGTAGAATTTCTCAAAGTATTTAAAGATATGCTAAGTCAAATAATAAAAATATGAAACTTTATAAGCCAACAAACCAATGAAATTATGTTGCATACTTAGATGCAAACAATTTATATGGTTGGTCAATGCGTCAGTTTTTAACATTTAAAGATTTAGATCAGTTAGAACAAAATATTTTCATGCTTAAGAAATACTTAAAGTATCAGATGACTATAAACATGGTTATATTTTAGAAGTTTATTTAGAATATCCAAGATATTTACATAACTTACATAAAAATTTACCATTAGCACCAGAAGGAGGTATAACAATTTTAAATAATAAAGAAACATGTTTTACATGATAGATATCTTGAACAATGTTTAAATCTTGGATTAAAATTAAAGAAAAGTCATAGAATTATATCATTTGAACAATCAGATTGGTTGAAGAAATACAAACATTTTAAAACAGAAATAAGAAAGAATGCAGCTTGCAATTGTGAGAAAGGTTTCTACAAGTTAATGAATAATTCAGTATTTGGAGGAAAATTGAAAATGTTAGAAATAGACACCATATTAAAATAATAAAAAATACAAGAAAATATATGAAACATATTTCAAAACAAAATTTCGAACATACTACTTTTTGTTTCAATAAATCTAAATGTGGTTCATATGAATAAAAATATTGTTCAATAAATCAATTTATAATGGAATGAGTAAACTACATATTTCAAAAATAAAAATGTACGATTTTCAACATTACATTACGAAACCGAAATAAGATGGTAATATAGGTTTATGTTATGTGGATAGTGATTCTTTCATTTATGATATAAGAACTAAAGAATTCTATAAAGAAATGAAATCGATGACTGATTACTTTGAAACAAGTGATTATCCAAATGATTACATTTATAGAATTCTCCGAGTCAATAAGAAACTTTTAGCAAAAATGAAAGGTAAAACTTGTGCAAAAATTCTATTAGAGCACATTTGTTTAAGATCGAAAACGTATCCCTGTAAGGTTGTCAATCAAGCAGAGAAAAAAACCTAAAGCATTTAAGAAATCCATTCTGTAAAATGCAATTACTTTCGATAATTATAAAAAAATTTCAGTAGGTCATTAAAACATGAAATGTATACAGAAGAATGTAATATAAGTGTTTTTAAGTTCTGATAATAATGAAGGTATTGTATAACAAGATGGAATTAATACATTACCATAAGGTCATTATAAATTAAACCCAAATAAAATAAAATATGGTAAGAGTGATTTCTTATAAGAATTAAACAGTTGCCAGGAGATTAAATAAAATAAAAAATGAATTATTTGTCATGTTCTTTCATAATAGGGTAATTTTTAGTGTTTTTCTAAATATATTTCACAGACAAATTTTCAATTTTTTGATAACCTCTTTCTTTATATTGTTAGTAAATTTCAGCTGTATTCGCATTTTGTAATTTATCACAGTTACGAATATATTTAGAGTATGTATAGATGAATTTTTAATTGTCTTTTCCACAAATAAATGTTTTTATGGTAAATAAGCAGCTATTCTCTGTGTTTCTGTTTTTATAATCATCTCAACCTTTTTCTGGGAGCATATTACGTTTTCTTATTTTAATTCCTTTATTAATTTCATTTTCTATAAGGCACATTGGACAAGGAAAAAGTTATTGGAATTAAAATTACTAAATTTTTAATTTTCAATAGTTTGAACTCTCAGTGACACCCTCCATTTATAGTTAAAATTTTTCTTGAACATTTTAATAAATTACATTATTTTTATTTACCCAACCGTTGTGTGTATTGCCAAGCCCTAACCATTTAACATATACTTTATTACCTTTATACTTTAAAACATTTCGATAACATGAATCAACAAATGGAATATTAGTTTACAGTAGTTTCTGCTCATAAAAATTCCTTTCATTTGTTCATCATTTAAATATTTCAATTTATATGTGACTGGAGTAAAATTAATAATATCGCCAATTTCAAATATTTCTATTGATCAGTTAGCAGTATATCCTTTTCAAAAATTTCTTTTAATTTACTTCTTGGTATTTTATCACCAATTTTATATTTAGCATCAATATCTAACAAACTCGTTATGTAAATAGTTTTCAATAAGATTTTTTATTTATTTGTTTACTTTTTTGGCGCCATTTTTATCATTAAATGTTTTGTGTTATTATATTCAACAATTAATTTAGTAACTAAGTCAACCTATTTACATTTTTCTTGAAGAGCAAATTTCTTCCACATCTTTTCTTTCAATATTCTATTAAATCTTTCAACAATAGAGCCTTATCATCCACTAAAAGATAAATACTGGATAAAGTAATATCTTTTAATTTTTTCTATAAAAATTTTACCATTTATTGTTTGTCAATTTTTCGGTGATCTAGCGATGAATATTTTTTCGAAATAATCAACTCTATTCTTACCTGTTTTACCTTTAACTAGAATACTGGGAGCAAATTTTGAAAAAACATCTATAATATTAAATAAATATCTATATTCTTTACTTATTTTTCAAATTTTTTCCAGATTACCTGAATCAATTTCGACGAAATTAGCTTGCCATTAATCAGCTCCTTTTACTTTCACATGCTGCACAAAGACCTTAGATTTTTTGTCTTCAATTTTTAGTTGTTAATCTGTAAGGATTACACGTTTCAGTAAACGTTTTGTATTCAAGTAGTAAATATAATTATCGTTCCTCATTTATACAGAATAAAAAGTAGTTAAATTATTTGACCAGCAGAATTATCTTTACATCAACTAGAACAATTTTAACAGAATCTTTTAATGGTAAAGTTCGAAAATTTCGCTTGTGCACTATATTTATTAATTGGACTCCAGCAGTTATTAAATTTTGTGAAGAACACTCATCCAAGTATCAAAACCATTAAATGTTAAATCTCTGTTCATGTTTTCTCTAACAGCAAAAACTTTTTTAAGAATAAGATCATATTAATTAAAATTATGCGGTTTTCTTGGCCGCCAGTCATAAAAGTAAATCAGTATTTCAAAAATAGATTTCACTCCTTACTAAAATGAGTTTTTGAAATAACTTCTTCAGTTTCCTTATTTGTAAAGTTTTCACTTAGTTCTTGTAATGCAATTATTGAGCTGTGTTAGAGGACTTCTGTATTCGGATTTCAAACAAGATTTGATAACTCATTCTGTAATGTAACATCTAGTTACTTAAAAATGGCATTTGATTCTTTCTGAAATTGTTTAATTACATTGATTATTTTTGATTCCACTGATGATTGCATATTTTTGATGTTTGTAATTATTTCGTTATTAGTTCTTGGCTCTAATATTTGAAAATCTTTTATTTTTCTAAACTTTATTTCCAAATATATCCAATTATTGAACTTATAATGTTATGAAGCTTATAATTCATGTATGATAGTTTTAAAACATATAAACACAGATGTCCCCAGATTACTTCATCATATCTCTTGATATTGTAGGATAGACTATTTTTCCCTAATGGTTAACTAGTTGTTTCAGTATATTTCTTCCATACAAATCAAAAACAAATTCAATTTCTTTGTTTTATAATAACATATCCAATGAGTACCAATATGCTCAGATGTATCTAAATTTACTATTCCACATTATAAAGTTTTAGATCCATTGGGTAATTCATCAATCACAAAAATGCAACCAAAATATTTAATTATTAATTGTTTAACTAATTCTTCTGTCCCAGTATTAGATAAAGGGTTATTTAAATTCGGAATTATTTCTTTGCATTTTTTCCACTTCCTTTCTTTTCCACTGCTAAATTATCCCTTTCTGCTTTTTTTAATTCTTTATCACACTTTTTCTCATTTACATATTCATTTGCAATTGCTGCAGAACCAGTGACAAGTGAAGCAATTGCAGATAAATATGGTCATTGCAGCTAAGTGTAATGGTAAAAATCCACATCCACCTTTGTTAGATCTTTACCTTCTTTCCTTTATGTTAGATATTCAAAATCTTTGTCTCAACTGGAACAGCTGATGAAACAGGAAATTTTTTATCAGGTTTCTCTCTACTTTTCTTTTTTGTGCATGAGTTAAAATGGTACAATACTAGTTCATTGTTCATTATTGAGTTTAATTGATTTTGGCTTAATTTTTCCTCTAGCTAGCAAAGTATAATCACTTTTCACTTACACAGATTAAAATTAATAAGGAATTTTTATAAACCACATCAATTTTTATCGAAATCTAATCCGACTGCTAAATCATATCGATCATAAGGAATCATTTGGTTCTCAACTTCTGTATTTTCTTCATTTGTTCACTAATTTTTTTACCTAATCCTTCAATTCCTTGGTTAACTTTTTCAATTTATATCGATAACTGATTGATCTTCTTTTTTAAATTTTTTATATTGTTCTTTTTCGTTTTTTCCATATCATAAACTCTTCTTTTGTCTGTTTTTTTTAACAACTTCTAGATCATATTTTGCAAACATCTATTATGGATAAAAAACATGATAACCATATTTATTTTATGTTCACTGTTTACCTTCTTCATATATATTCATTGTTTATATTCAACATTTATGTTGAACATTTCAAAAGTTTTTAATCTTTTCTACCATCACTAATGTTTGTTGCCATATCTTTCGTAATAAAACAAAACTTACCTTTATTCCAACATTTAATACATATTTCTTTGAATTTATTGAATTTTAATTCTGTACTCACAGATTCATGATAAATATGATAGAAATTTGTATCACCTTGTCTAAAAATATTTAAAAATGTAAACTACCTCTAACTTATTGTTTTGGAATTTGCCAATATGTTTAACTTCAATAAAAATAATTTATTTCTTGAAGTCTGCATCTAGTAAAAAATTCTCAAGGTATATCTTGACTTTCAAGAATGACATAATCAAAAACCACAACTGAATTGTCTTCACATTCATGTACTGGAATAATTTCATCGTTATTTTCAGTAAATGTGCCGAATATTCATTAATTTTTTCTCCATCTTTTCATGTTCTCAGTAATTCTTGATTTTTTGGTTGAGCAACACCTTTAGAATAAATATATATGTGTTTAATTTTTTCCAGTTGAACCCTCCTGGAGCTATAATATAATTATCAGTCATTAATGTTGTTTTTCCTCAACCACTAGGTCATATGATCGGACATAAAATAGAATTTTGTAAAAATTTACAACATTTGTTTTTCAATTTTCTTACAGAAGTCTTATTCTTGCTTTCCAATCAGTCATTTATTTGTTTTATATTATATTAATGTAAATGAGTAAACTATTTCAATTGAGTGATAATTCGGCTATTCCGAAAAAGAGATTTCACTATTCCAATGAGAGAAACTTATAAAAGTGTTTCACTAGTTGACTTTTGTTCTACTTTTTTAACTCCTTATATTACATCAAAAAATAATAAACTTTACTGTGGTGTAGAAACAATAGAAGTTTCTGTTATTCAATACAGTTTGAAAAATATAGAAAAATTTATTCAATCGAAAATCCAAGTGTTCATATTAAAGGAGATGAAATTATAAATAAAATTGTTCTTGAAAATCATGTAAAGATTGTACATGGATACAAACAAAGATAATATTGCGAGGCTGCTGGGATTTAACAATTAAATTATTAATGGAAATGAAAAAACTGTAGTTAAAGGTGCTCCTTAAATCATTTTATTAGAATTAATAACTATAAATTTTTATCTAGCTAATGGAATGTATCTTAAACATATTGTTCATTTTCATTGAGAAACTAATATCATTGCTTTATTTGAAACTAATGATGAATTTGCTGGTCCAATAATTTATGAATCAATTACCCCATATATATTCAAATTTTTGATACTATTCAGAATTTAGAAATAACTATAACTAATGAAAATGATAATTTGATTGACTTCAATGGCGCTTATGTAACAGTTGTTTTAGAAATTAATTAATAAGTTTTTCCCTTAATAAAAAATGAGCCAAATCGAAAGTTATCAATTTTACTCATTTCCTGTTAGTGAGAAAACAAAAAATAATTTAAATCTGCCTTAGAAGGAAAAAGAAATTAATATTAATTATGGTAATGGTTGAATTCATACTATTTGTTCACAACTTTATATGACCTTCGATGTTACTCAAACAGATGGAACTGGTTTTCAGCTTCTGATGGTAAATCAAAAATTAAACTACTTGATAATTATGTTTTAAAACTGTTCAATTTCATTGCAATTAAAAAAGGAAACTATATTTTCTTTAGGATAGAAGATCCTTTTATTTCTTCCTCAACTCTTATTCAATTAACTTCGTCACTGCCAACTGAATTACATATGTAAGGACATATTCTTAACAATGGAAAAATTTAAACCAAACAAAATTAAGTACTCTATCTTTGAGAATTAGTTGGTGGATTTTTAAATATTAGAATGAAATTATGTGGAAAGGAGATTTAAGTGCAATTCTTACTTGGAATTCTAGAAAAGATTAAGAGGATTCTATTCTTTGTTGGACTACTGACAATGATAATAGTATGCTTTCTAAAGAAGGTAAATTTGTTGTTAAAAGTATGGAAATTTGTGTTCCTGTTGTTAAATATGAACCAGAATATTCACTTGAACCAGAACAAGAAAGACTTAAAAATCCAAAAATTTTAATTTCTTTCTTTGAACTTCAAACAACTGAATTTGCTGGACTAAAGGGAAAAAGAAATTTTGAACTAGATATTACAATTTATTATAATTACTAATTACTATATATTGTAATTCTACCAAATTAGATATGCCTTACTTTATGTCATTTTCCAAACTAATAAAAAAATAATCATTTAAATGATTCTCCTTCACTCAGTCATGTTAAATTATAGAATATCTATGTTAAAAATGGAGGAAATAGAGTTTTCCTCAAGAATTATGGTATCTTGAACCACCAAATACCTTTTTAAAAGCTTACAATGGCTTTAGAGATTTTAAAATAATAGGAAAATTAACTAACAATGTAAATGCAAATCTATTCAACTTTATTTGCCATTAATTTATCTATGTAATTAATCTCTAGGAAAAAGAGTGTTGTAACTACTCAAAAAACAACAATGAAATTATCTGCATGCTTTAATGCCAATATCCAAAATGATACATTTGCATATGTTTTTATACATGGTAAAAAATTTAACCTCTGATTCACAACTGCAAATGCTTACTGAAAAATTTTAATTAAGTAAATGAATAAAAGTTTAGTAACATTGGAAGGAATTTTAAATTTATATCCTCATTTCCCTTTGAAATATTTTCAGAAAACAAAAGAAGATACATAATTTGAAAGGTGGCTACACTGAGCCACTGCGCCAGAGATTGCGCCAAAGAGTATTATTAAGCCGCCTCCGCAGTGCCTGTTAAGAACTCGTAGAAGTCAGTGCTTGGAGAGAGCTCGTAGTAGTCAGTGCCAGTTGAGGTCTCGTGGTAGTCTGTACTGAGATGTTGTAGCAGAGAGTGTTTGTTGAGATGTGCTATTAGGCAGTGCTTGCTGAGATGTGATATTGGAGAGTTCTGGTTGAGATATAATGTAAGGATTAGAATTATTTTCATCAATATAAATGAGGTAATTAACTCTGTTTGTTCTTAATTTCAGTATCCTAAATAATGCATCATTACAGGTTCAGTCAACAAAGCATCTGGCGTGTGTTCTTGTATTAGAGTGTAATTCTGCTTTCCTTACACAATTATCGTATTTCTAATTTTCTTTTATCACGTCAGTAAAATTGGTATTTAAAAATTCTTGTCTTGTTGAAGAAGAACCGTGCCAGATGTCCGTTGAGTCATACTTCCACATACAGAACAGTTATACTTGTGCTTTGGTTTCGTAGGTTTTATAGTTGCTGGGGACTTAATTAATCAATTGTGTTAACGAAAAATTTCATTTCATTCTTGTTGTTGTTCTTCGCAGTCAGACAGCGTAATAATACTAGTCAGGGCCAACCGATTACGAGACACAGCGTAATCGGACATACAGCTACGAAAAATAAAAAGTATTTTCAATCATATTTAATTAAGCCCCCATGCACGAGGCGACCGCTGCTTCGGATCGTCCCTTGGAATTCTTCTGATTGTAAAAAATAGTAGACAGTAGTATTGTTGTAGTTATTTGTAGTTAGTAATTGTAGTCTATTTTGCATGTGTAGATTTAGTAATTGTCATTCTTCTAATGGTATTTTTCAAAATTTAAATTGTTGTCTACAGGTTTGACAATTTAGTGCAATTATTTCAATTGTTCGATTAATCGTGTTTGAGGGAAACGTTTCATGTAAATGGTGTTGTTGGAGATAAAGAGTCATTGTGTGTAATTTTCGTACAGTGACAAATTTTTTTATGTTTTGTAAATGATTACGCGATCGATGAAGAAGGCAAAAATGATGGATAGTGAGAATGACGAAATTGTTAACATGGAGAACTCGCCAACAGAGGAAAACAGTGTGATGAATAATGAAGTGGAAAACAATGTAATAAGTCGGGAAGACAGTCCGGAACCATTTCAAAATTTTTCTCAATTAGAAAATTCACAGAATACGAGATTAACGATCGAAGATTCTGAAATAGTATCGAACACAGATAGCTTTACAGCTATGACGAAGGAAACTGGTTTTGCAGGAAATGTTCGGGGCGAAAAGAATTTTGAATCAGTTAATATCGAGCAGTTGATGGGTGTAATATTAAATTTGGGATCAGAATTAAAAACAAGGTTAGACTCACTAATGGGAACAATTAAAACAGAGATGGGAGCTTTACGATCGGAATTTAAAACAGAGATTGGATCAGTTAAAACAGAGATGGAAACAATGGCAACACGGTTAAGTTCACGAATAGGGACATGTTTCAACATGAAAGATGAATCAAACAAAGAAATTAGAGAAGAAGTGCAACCAATTTTGAATGCTCACAATAATAGTTTAATTTCAACAGAAATTAGACAAGAGGAACAGGACAGAGAACGGGAAGAAAAAGATCGCGTGATAGTGCAAAAATATTCAGAGTTAAATTTACAACGTGCGCACGATAAGGAGGAGATGTTTGAGAGAATCGAGGAATCCGTACAAAATGACAGAATAAATAACTTAACGCAACAGTGTGAACTGTTAACTACTAAAGGTGACAATACTGAAACCCGAGTCGCGACACTTACAGAGGATGTAAATAAACAGAGAGAACAAACAGGTGTTTCATCGGGAAGAGTTGAGGAGATCTCAGATAAATTGACAAGTCTTAGTTTAGCAGAGGGGTATGAAGAAAGTAATTTATTTCATTTACGGGATGTGACAAGAGAGCGCCAGGCGCGCGAACTTTACAATAATCGACATTCGGACTGGGACAGATGCGGTAGGTCTTTGTCGCCACGAGGCGAAAACTTTGACTATAAACACTTTTTGACTGTTCGGAAATTTAAGATTTTCCACAACTCTAAGAATGACATACATCCATGTACATGGTTAGATCAATTTACGTACGCACTTCCGCCAAAGTTGCCATTGAGTCACAAACTGGAAATTATGTGCAGCTATTAAAGTCCTCAGGGGATTCACTACACTAAGTGAATATGTGCCGTACCGAGCATAGGGCCCCGAGCTGTAGTGGTACTATTTCCCTTTTAGTTTTCTGTACCGCTGCCTACTCTTTTACTATTCTTTGCATCTGTCAAACCAACTCTTCGACTATCAATCTATCTAGAGAGTGAGTAAACATTAACCGGATATGACGATTTTACCCAAAGGAGATTTCCAAAATTACCGTTTGGACTTACTATATTTTCTGCAGCATTCATTTGTAGTTTAAACGAAATCTTACCTGTTTATCTTCGTGACAATATTACTTCATATGTTGACGACATTCTTATTGCTAAACATTCTTGGAGTGAGCACAACAAAATTTTGGATTCATTATTACGTATCTTTGCAAGAGTTGGTATTACAGAGAACTTGGAAAAATCTGAATTTGGTCGTTGTCAGGTGAAATTTCTCGGTCACATTATTTCTACAGAAGGTATTCTTCCTGATCCAGAGAAATTAGACGCTATTCGTAATTATGCTGTTCCTACTACAAAACCTGAGGTTCGTAGTTTCTATGGTGTCTGTAATTTTCTTAGACGCTTTGTTAGATTGGACAATTTGGCCACACCTTGTTTTTGCGATCTATCTGGAAAGTTCTTTTTAAACGAAAATGGTCGACAACTCTGTTTGGTTAGTTTGTATTCCTGATGAGTGGGTTAATAAGCTGATTTGGTATACGCATTTCAGTTATGCACACTTTGGTCCCAGAAAATGCTTTCACAAATTACGAGAAAATTGTTATTTCAGTAATATGGAAAAACGTATTCGATCTGTTCTGGCCAAATGCAAATTATGTCAAAAGGCTAAGCCGCCAACAGTTTCTCACAGAGCACCGTTGTTTCCTATCATTCCAGCGAAATTAAAGGAGATGGCTGCAGTCGATTTGTTCGGTCCAGTGGTTCGTTCTACTAATGGTTTTGCGTACATTTTCGTAGCAGTGGAACTGACGTTCAAATATGTGTGTTTTACACCTTTACGCAAAGCAACAGCTCGTTCAGTATCTAACGCTTTCATCAAACATTTTCTTAAAGAAGTTGGTCATGTTGATAAGGTTATATCAGATAATGGAACATAGTTTCGTTCTAAAATTTGGCTTCGTACTCTACAGCGTCGTAAAATTAAACCAATTTTCATTTCACTTTTTCACCCTCAATCTAACACTTCAGAGAGATGGATGAAGGAAATCAATAAATTGTGTCGTCTTTATTGTCATCAGAATCACAGAACGTGGGATCAGTATCTTCATATTTTTCAAAACATTCTGAATGAACTCTCTAATGATTCAACTTCTTTACCGCCTATTCTGGTATTAAAAAATAAAGCACCGACAAATTGCATATCTGAAATCGTTCCTTTTCCGCCTACACGGAAACTGCGGCATTCTGAAGTTGTCAACCTGGCTCTACGAAATATTGCATCTGCGGCTGCTAGAAGAGAGAGATCAGCTAAACGTCCTGGTCGTTCAAAAATCTTGTCAGTTGGTCAGAAGGTGTTAATTAAGTCCCACCGTTTGTCTCACAAAGGAAAAGGCTTGTGTCGCAAATTTTTTCTGCTTTATAACGGTCCATATAGAATTCGTAAAATTATTCATGATAACACTGTCGAAGTAGAAACTCTTAAATCACGACGCTCTAAGGGAATACATCATATATCAAACGTTAAAATTTTTGTGGAATGACATACTTTAGAGAAACCAACAGCTACATGTAAACATGCGGAGAGTACAAGGATACCGCGCTGTGTTTTGGCGGCGGCACATACTCAAAGCAACAGTCAAGTCTGCGCGCCGCACAAGGCAGTCGTTGACTGCGAACAATTGCTTCCTACGTCACGCGCCTATAGCTGATCGAGTGCTCAGTGCGAATGCACTGACAGCCGTAAACAAATACACAGTTTAATTTCTCCGACTAAATTCAGTATAAAGCTATAATGACTTGATGAATTATGTTATTAACATTCAGTATTTTTCAGGATACGGTTCTATAAAATATTTAAGAACTTCAGGTAAATTCTGTGTGTCTCCGACGTTAAGAGGACTTGCTATCGAGAAATTTTCAGGAAGAATGTAATTTCGAAGAAGAAACTAATAAACTAAAAAGGGTAACTATTAATTGAGTTCATTTTTCAGGTAACATATTTCCACTTAGGTACGTACTTTAGACGTAATTTGCTGCTCGCGATTACGTGATTCATACTTTGTGCCAATTTCATGTTCTATGAAATTACTTGTGAAGCGACGTGCTTGTGTACGTTAACTGATTTTGACAATGATTATTAATGAACTGAGTTGTAACTTGTGTATATTATGCATCGCTTGGCTGCACTGCTTTTTCACTGATGTCATATTTTTTAATTATGTGCCTGCTGTGCTTATTTATTTAAATTATAATTGTCACCTGATTAGTTGTGCTGATATGTATGTAAGTTATACTTTGTGATTTATCTGCTTGCGCCTTCATGTTTACTTATTAAGAGGACATATGAACATTTATTTGCTTATGCTGATATGATGCTAATGACATGTTTACTGCTTTACATATGGATTGCATATTTATACATATCTGTTGTTGTCATAACTACTCTTTAATTTGGTGTATAGAAATGCTGATGTACAGTGTACGAATATAGAGTTTAGGTTACACTATGGTATAGGTTACAGATTGTACGCTTGGCAGAGCCTCGTTGTAAGGATTGTGCTGCATCCACTTTTTGACATTCTGTTCTCTACTGGTATATTTACTCGCTATTGCTTGTTTTGCTTACGCTAAGTGCCTTATATTTTTAAGATAAGAACATGAACTGCTATAATTCGACGAACGACATTAGTACAAGAAACTTCATAGAAGTCACATGAGCTGGAGGTTTTATGGAAGCTGTATAACTTTATGCTAATAGGAAGGAAGCTAATGACATGAAATACCATTACTAGGTTTAGACCATTAACAGTTATTACACTGCATTTTTCGTGAGCAATTGAAATAGGAAATGACACTTGATACAAGAAATACTCCACATGTTTGCATCTGCCATAATTCTTGAAGTGGTGTACACACTGTGAAATATTGTGATCATTCATATTCCGTAATCGTACTTAATTACTGAGAGTTATTCGAACTAAGTCTGTTAGAGGTCATGTATGCATTTCTTTTGTTTATAATTCATAATGAGTAGAAGATTTTGCTCAGATGGATTACACAGAGGTTGTGTGTTGACAATCTGTCTTCAGATTGTATGGGATGATGAACTGAAGTTTGCATTAGGCTTTTATCTGTACTTGTTCGAGGAGACTGACTAGAGGAAAGAGTTGTTATGGAAGTGAAATGATATTGGTAATAAGGTTTATATGTATCGACGCATTGAAGAGGTATTATTGAGGTATTATTGAGATTGTGTGAAGTTGATGATTATTGGAGTTTTGGTGGATAAGAGGTAAAGTAAGTGAGGAGCATATATTGGCAATAAGGTTTATATGTATCGACATATTGAAGAGGCATTGTTGAGGTATTATTGAGATTGTGTGAAGTTGATGATTATTGGAGTTTTCGTATATAAGAGGTAAAGTAAGTGAGGAGCATATTTTTTTTTGTTGGTCTTATGGAACAAGGAGGATGAAGATAGCAGACTAGAACACTAAAGTAGAAGGAAGATAGTCTATACACACTTTGTTAAATCATTAAGCAGTATATACTTTTTTTTGAAGAGAGGAAGTAATTGCATATCTTGGCTCACTGACAGTTGTTCAGCAACAGTACATTTTGATCTGGCTTGGCAAACATTGGTCTTGACATGATGACTATGACGTTGACTTAACTATTATTGACTGTTATACATTGCTGCCACTACTACTTGATACACATGATGAACATCAAATTTTGACAGAATTGCATTTACACAGTTAACACTATTCAGTTACACAGTAGTACTTAATGTGGATGAAAGATGAGTGAGTGTGTTTTGTGTGTTTTCCTTTCCTAATCCTGCCCACCTATCTCCTAAATATTATTTTATTTGTTTGTTGTGGCTTGCACTGACACCCATAAATATTATAGGTTTACTGATATTTGAGTATTTGTAATAGTTAATATGACAATTATCTGACATCATTTGAGTGTTTGTTATGATTTGTATGTTTAGTGTAAAAGCATTTGTATGTGCATTCAAACTATTGTTCATGCCTGAACTGTCTGATTAGTGAGGGTAAATATTATGAACTGTTACCTGCACTTTTTCAACATAATGTGTGACACTTAGGAATGATTAATTTCTGCTGATGAACTGTGTGATCAGTGATAGTGAATATTATGGACTGTTACTTGTACTTTTTCTACATGATTGGTGCCACTACGACATGTTTAATTTCTGCTGATGAACTGTGTGATCAGTGATAGTGAATATTATGGACTGTTACTTGTACTTTTTCTACATGATTGGTGCCACTAGGACATGTTTAATTTCTGCTGATGAACAGTGTGATCAGTGATAGTGAATATAATGGACTGCTCTCTGGACCTGCTCATCATTGCTAGGTGCAACTGATGGACTACTTGTATGGAAATGAAGTCACTTCTTGCTGTCTGCACCTACTCAACATTACTGGGTGCACAGATGAAGCTACTTCTATGGAAATGATGTCACTTGCCGGTGTCTGCACCTACTCAACATTGCTGGGTGCCACTGATGGACTGCTTCTACTGAACTAATGTGACTTGTTGCTGCGTGTACCTCTTCAACTTTACTGGGTGCCACAGATGGAACTGCTTCTACTGAAATGATGTCACTTGTTGGTGTCTGCACCTGCTCAACATTGCTGGGTGCAACTGATGGACTGCTTCTACTGAAATGAAGTCACTTGTTGGTGTCTGCACCTGCTCAACATTACTGGGTGCACAGATGAAGCTACTTCTATAGAAATGATGTCACTTGCCGGTGTCTGCACCTGCTCATCATTGCTAGGTGCAACTGATGGACTACTTGTATGGAAATGAAGTCACTTGTTGCTGTCTGCACCTGCTCAACATTACTGGGTGCATAGATGAAGCTACTTCTATGGAAATGATGTCACTTGCCGGTGTCTGCACCTGCTCAACATTGCTGGGTGCAACTGATGGACTGCTTCTACTGAAATGATGTCACTTGTTGGTGTCTGCACCTGCTCAACATTGCTGGGTGCAACTGATGGACTGCTTCTACTGAAATGATGTCACTTGTTGGTGTCTGCACCTGCTCAACATTACTGGGTGCCATAGATGGAACTGCTTCTACTGAAATGATGTCACTTGTTGGTGTCTGCACCTGCTCAACATTGCTGGATGCAACTGATGGACTGCTTCTACTGAAATGATGTCACTTGTTGGTGTCTGCACCTGCTCAACATTGCTGGGTGCAACTGATGGACTGCTTCTACTGAAATGATGTCACTTGTTGGTGTCTGCACCTGCCCAACATTGCTGGGTGCAACTGATGGACTGCTTCTACTGAAATGATGTCACTTGTCGCTGTGTGTACCTCTTCAACATTGCTGGGTGCCACTGATGGACTGTTTCTACTGAAATGATGTTACTTCTTGCTGTCTGCACCTACTCAACATTGCTGGGTGCCACTGATGGATTGCTTCTACTGAAAAGATGTCACCTGTTGGTGTCTTTTTTGTTTAAACTGATTTTTTGTGTATTGTGTGAACTCTTATGTAAAGTCACATGTATGAAAAGAAGTTGTATTGCTTACTGTATTTCATATATTAGGTTATTGAAAGGTCAGTGCAAAGCCAAAATTTTAACTAATTATGTGATATTTAGGTATTAATATTATCTTTTATTTTTGTCTGTATTTTTCTGGACGAATTTGGTGGTATTTTCACCACCAATGCTGGCAAAAACACCATCAAATTCTGGCCTGTGGAGGAGGGGCATATGAAAGGTGGCTACACTGAGCCACTGCGCCAGAGATTGCGCCAAAGAGTATTATTAAGCCGCCTCCACAGTGCCTGTTAAGAACTCGTAGAAGTCAGTGCCTGGAGAGAGCTCGTAGTAGTCAGTGCCTGTCGAGGTCTCGTGGTAGTCTGTACTGAGATGTTGTAGCAGAGAGTGTTTGTTGAGATGTGCTATTAGGCAGTGCTTGCTGAGATGTGATATTGGAGAGTTCTGGTTGAGATATAATGTAAGGATTAGAATTATTTTCATCAATATAAATGAGGTAATTAACTCTGTTTGTTCTTAATTTCAGTATCCTAAATAATGCATCATTACAGGTTCAGTCAACAAAGCATCTGGCGTGTGTTCTTGTATTAGAGTGTAATTCTGCTTTCCTTACACAATTATCGTATTTCTAATTTTCTTTTATCACATCAGTAAAATTGGTATTTAAAAATTCTTGTCTTGTTGAAGAAGAACCGTGCCAGATGTCCGTTGAGTCATACTTCCACATACAGAACAGTTATACTTATGCTTTGGTTTCGTAGGTTTTATAGTTGCTGGGGACTTAATTAATTAATTGTGTTAACGAAAAATTTCATTTCATTCTTGTTGTTGTTCTTTGCAGTCAGATAGCGTAATAATACTAGTCAGGGCCAACCGATTACGAAACACAGCGTAATCGGACATACAGCTACGAAAAATAAAAAGTATTTTCAATCATATTTAATTAAGCCCCCGTGCAAATTATAGCGATGGTTGTGCAGAAGTGTTCACTAAATTATCAGAGCTTAAAAAATATAAATCTTATGCCATTTAAAAAGCTGAAATTTTACCAACTAAATTTGAGGTTATAGTTTTATTACTTTTAGATCTAAGATTACTCTTCTAGATCATGATACTAAAATCTTTACAAATGATGATCATAATTACATAAAATTGTTGGATTACATTTTATTTTCAAGGTAAAAAGCAAAATAAGTATCGTCCCAGTCATGTTACTGAATTAGAATAAATTTTATATTTTATGTACTTTTTGATTTTTAATTAAATTAAAATCTCGTTTTAACAGTGCAGATAAATTTTTGGTTGGGAGTTACTGCAAAATTAAAATCTTGGTTTGTATCCTGGAGTTTTTTAACCAATATGCTCTTTGCATCAAAACTCTAATAAATATACTACTACTACACAACGTGCAGAAAAAAATTATTTAGCAAGCTTTTGTGATTGTGTCTCATATTGCATAATGCATTTACATATGAATACAATTACATTTATTAATGAATTAGATAATTAGATAATAATCCATCCACACTGACAAAGCAACACTTTGTTAGGCAATTACAATATCACAGCTTGAGGGTGGCAGCAATTTGAAATGGAGAACAGTCATCACAAAGCATTCTGAATGGTGCACTGCTAATGATCAGTACTTGGGAGCTGCTGACAAATGTACCACACCTTTACTATAGCTGATCTATTAGGGGTTAAAGAAATACAAATTTATGTAGGCCATCAATTTACAATAAGGTTGGCACATGTGCAGTCCAAGGTGGCAGCTCACAATGTCAGTATTGGCTCTTGAGCAAAAAAGTTTGATGGCCATTGGAATAAAATGTGACTAAACGCCTATCGACAAGCAACAATCTGTCCATGCAAATCACATCTGCACAGCAGATCATTGTGTGTGAACAGGAGTTATGGGTACATATGAGATGTGCACAAACCTGGAAGATGGAGGTGAGGCTTTCAGCAAAATCTGTGCAGAGAAATCATGACATATGAACAGAAGATCATCACAAATCTGGTGTGTGAAACATGTATGAGTTAGTCGTTTGATCAGTGTAGTGTTTCAAGACTCTGTTTACATAGTGAATTTTGAAATGAAAGATAAATGTCAGCGCACCAGAAAGTTCATTGCTGAACTTACTGAAGTTTCTAGGAGTCACACGTGTTTGTGGAAAATTAAGAGCAAGGAATATAGTGCTTTAGATAAGAAGACAGCTAATTATAAGTTTTTAACAGAGAAATTTGTTGACCTTACAGCAAACAGGAAGATGGTAATAATAATATAAAAAGATTTATAAAAGCCCGTTTGCCACAAAGAGCTAAACAAAGTTACAAAATCTGTTTGATCTGGAGCTGGGAACGACGAAATATATAAAACGAGTTTGTGGTATTTTGGCACCTCTGTATTCTGAGCGATTCCAATGGAAATGAATCACATGAAACATAGTTTAATGGTCATCTCATAGATGACACTAACTAAATTAAGTTGATGTGCCAACGAGATTGCTAGCATAGTTTCACACTGTACCTGTGACATCAATATCGATTAGAAATATATTTATTGTATGTAATTATGTATCTGTGATTATGAACTGTTTGTTCTTTGTTAGTTAAGGTCACCGATTTGTGACAGGAAAGTTAAAGTTTGTAATATGTAAAAGCTAAATGATGTTTAAAAATAATGACATTTTATAATATATGTATGTTCATAAAGAAAAATTTGTATATTGGAAGCTGGTTCATGCTTAAGGAACTTGTATTGTGAAAGGTAAAAGCTGTAGGGAAGTCCCTCCGCAACGGAAGTGGCTTGGCGCGATGTAGAAGGTGGCTTTGGAGGTCGAAGTGGGCGGCTTCTTGGTGGGAACAGTGCGCAAAGAGTGGCTAGCCATTGCACGGTAAACATCAAGGGTGCCAAGGGAGGTCTTTGGAAGCTTTTTTGCATGGAAAATAGCCTCAGATGTGGATTTGGCTGTTGCACAGTACTCTCGACAATATGAAATGGCTCTAACATAATAAAAATCCGTTGCCAAAAAGAAATTCTAAAGAGCATTCAACATCAAGAGCCGTGAGTACATTTAGCCGCCATGTCGCTTGCCACCACTATTTCGCCACTGCTCTACCAGCTTCAGGCACACAGATATGTATTACAGCATGGACCAACAAATTTGTGTGTTTTCAATAATAATCCAAGTACTATAAACCCTTGTTTTAACGCTAATTTTACCCTAATCATGAACCGAAGCATTATACCCTCCTAAGTGTGCAGAAAACCGAGTATCCCGTTTCTAACTAACTAGTGATTTGTTTCTGTGAATGAAATGTGCAAAAATTTAGTGCTAGAGAATGTTAAAGTCATTGTCGAAAATACCTGCTTCACAGTTGATGAAAAAGGCACTTAAATTAAACTTATTTGAAATGTAATTTAGTTTTGATTGCTACAATAAATTATTTTTTTGGTTAATTGAGCTCAGTGTTGAGTAATTTGCTTTAAAGGATGAAAACATAAATTATTCCAAGTGGGGCTAAGAATTAATGTTAATTGAATTGAGCGTTTCTTCTGAAATCATCACAGAGTTTGCCTAAAGAGACAATGTCAGTTTATGGGTCTCCACTACGTTCTTCTTATGTTAATGGGAGTGTAAGAAGTGTATATGTAGCATTATTTAATTTTATTTGTGGTATTTATTTGTCAGTTAAATCAGAACTCTTCTTATGCCCAACTTTAGCTGCTTGTTTCCTGCAGTAACAACTCAGTAATGACTTACATAATGATTGTGATCGTAACTGTTATTATTATGAGTGGAGAACAATCTTGCTTTCTATGATAACTGGTTTGTGCATTAGTGGTAACTATTGCTACCCACATCTTAGACCATCCTGTAATCGTGTGTATCCAGTGTAGTACTCAAAGGTAATTGTAATGAAAATCACTCCAAGTGCTAATCTTCAATTTCGTTGAACTAATGTTTCAAATTAATGTTCCTACTTAGGCTGGCGACCGTTTATTGTTTCATTTGTATGAACTTTTCTGTTTTCATTATCCCCAAAGTAGAGCATGTTTAGTTTGTTATAAATTGCATTATAAACGAAATTACTGTCCGATATCCCTTATCCATTAGACACACACAGGGTCAAAACCCAAAATCCTCCCAGAGGGTATCACTAGTTTGTGTCATAGCAAACGAGTATAGCTAGTGTTATATAGCGTACTATCCAATGCTTTTGGGTGACAGTGTACTGAAATAAGTAAAGGTGACGTGGTTCCCTTTGCACAACATTAAAATGGGAATCTTATAGGTATATGAGAGGGTGCTGAATGCAACCATAGCTGTACTGTTGGCTGTCAGTTAGCAGGGACTTTGTGTTGAGGCCAGCTTCTGGTGGGTACTGTTCACGGTTCTTCATTGTGGTGGCAGAAGGGTGTAATGTTCTGGGAATGGTGACGACAAGAAAACTGTCAGAAGATAGCTGCAGTGTTGATGTTATTGGGGAATTCAAAATAATGTGTGAAGTGATTGCTGATGAAACCATTCCCAGTGTCGTGTTCAGGATGCTGACCATCGTGGATTAAACCATATAAACATTCTTCATGCAAGCTCATGGGTATTCCTTATGAGGAGAATCATTCATGTCAAAATAATCCTCCTTGAAACGAGAATCAGTGCACTATCATGATTTCTCCGATGACCCTGGCCCCATACACTACACCACTGTATTTCCCAACTGCAGTGTAGTATTTCAACTTGCATACGGACAGCACAACCACAGGTTTCAGGCATTATGTTTGTTATGTTAGTAATCATTGCTGGTGCCACCACTGCTATAAAGTTAGACATGAAAAAATAGATACAGAATACAGAGAGTGGTTGTGACAAGTCATTTATCCCTCCCTGCAGTGCCCCACTGTAGTATTAGCCTGATGTCGGAAGCAGTTACTATGTCATTGGAGTAAGTTAGGGGACAAATTTCGTCACTTTAGTGCATTAGGACCTTATAAGCCCTGAAAGATTATGGGAAAGGCTACAAATTCTTAGATATATTTTTGAATTTATGGTGCACTTCTAGGCAAGTTATAGTTCAATTTGTATGATGTAGTAAAACCAGTGTTTGTCACAGACGTTAACACAGCAAAACGAGAAATACAAGAAAAGTGGTCGCAACTTCATTCTACATAAAAATTCCCAAAAGTACAATAAATTTGAATATACAATCCTGGAAATTGAAATAAGAACACCGTGAATTCATTGTCCCAGGAAGGGGAAACTTTATTGACACATTCCTGGGGTCAGATACATCACATGATCACACTGACAGAACCACAGGCACATAGACACAAGCAACAGAGCATGCACAATGTCGGCACTAGTACAGTGTATATCCACCTTTCGCAGCAATGCAGGCTGCTATTCTCCCATGGAGACGATCGTAGAGATGCTGGATGTAGTCCTGTGGAACGGCTTGCCATGCCATTTCCACCTGGCGCCTCAGTTGGACCAGCGTTCGTGCTGGACGTGCAGACCGCGTGAGACGACGCTTCATCCAGTCCCAAACATGCTCAATGGGGGACAGATCCGGAGATCTTGCTGGCCAGGGTAGTTGACTTACACCTTCTAGAGCACGTTGGGTGGCACGGGACACATGCGGACGTGCATTGTCCTGTTGGAACAGCAAGTTCCCTTGCCAGTCTAGGAATGGTAGAACGATGGGTTCGATGACGGTTTGGATGTACCGTGCACTATTCAGTGTCCCCTCGACGATCACCAGTGGTGTACAGTCAGTGTAGGAGATCGCTCCCCACACCATGATGCCGGGTGTTGGCCCTGTGTGCCTCGGTCGTATGCAGTCCTGATTGTGGCGCTCACCTGCACGGCGCTAAACACGCATACGACCATCATTGGCACCAAGGCAGAAGCGACTCTCATCGCTGAAGACGACACGTCTCCATTCGTCCCTCCATTCACGCCTGTCGCGACATCACTGGAGGCGGGCTGCACGATGTTGGGGCGTGAGCGGAAGACGGCCTAACGGTGTGCGGGACCGTAGCCCAGCTTCATGGAGACGGTTGCGAATGGTCCTCGCCGATACCTCAGGAGCAACAGTGTCCCTAATTTGCTGGGAAGTGGCGGTGCGGTCCCCTACGGCACTGCGTAGGATCCTACGGTCTTGGCGTGCATCCGTGCGTCGCTGCGGTCCGGTCCCAGGTCGACGGGCACGTGTACCTTCCGCCGACCACTGGCGACAACATCGATGTACTGTGGAGACCTCACGCCCCACGTGTTGAGCAATTCGGTGGTACGTCCACCCGGCCTCCCGCATGCCCACTATACGCCCTCGCTCAAAGTCCGTCAACTGCACATACGGTTCACGTCCACGCTGTCGCGGCATGCTACCAGTGTTACAGACTGCGATGGAGCTCCGTATGCCACGGCAAACTGGCTGACACTGACGGCGGCGGTGCACAAATGCTGCGCAGCTAGCGCCATTCGACGGCCAACACCGCGGTTCCTGGTGTGTCCGTTGTGCCGTGCGTGTGATCATTGCTTGTACAGCCCTCTCGCAGTGTCCGGAGCAAGTATGGTGGGTCTGACACACCGGTGTCAATGTGTTCTTTTTTCCATTTCCAGGAGTGTATTTACCCATTCTAACATAACAAAGCACTTTCACTATAATAAATCACTTGAATTCTATGAATGAATCATGTTTTCAAATTACTTTTGCCTTCTAAAGATGTTTCACATATGAATTTGTATGTCTGTGTAGATGAAGACCATGTTTCGTGATAACAAACTAAATATTTCATGCAACGAATCCGTTTCTCACCCCTTTCGTTATCCTACATCAAAAAATAAAATAATCTTTATAAATAACAAATAAAATCAGTTTTTAATAACAGTTCCACATTTCGTCCCTGGAACGAAAATAGGAACTGCATGGGGAACGAAATTACGAACATGCACTGATTTATTATGCCGAAGCGCCAAAGAAATTTAATGGACTTTTAACGTATGCAATCATATCTCATATTATAAGTGGACATACTATATTAATTTCAAATAAATAACTCCGCAAAGATAAAACTTATATGTCACTTTGAATACTTAGTTCCTTCCCGCTGACCCTCTACACATATGCGAAGAAACTTGCCTACCTTCCAGCAGCAGTGTACCGTAGGTCACCTGAGGAGTGAAGCATTTCTAATGATTGGACAAAAGCACAGGTCATTCCCGTTCTCAAGAAGAATCGTCGAACAGACGCACGAAACTATAGGCCTACATCTCCGACGTCGGTTTGTTGTAGAATTTTGGAACATGTTTTATACTCACGTAATGTTACATTTCTGTAGGCTGTAAATCCCCTCTTTAAGTACCAAAATGTGTTCGGAAAACAACGATCGTGTGAAACTGAGCTCGCTTTGTTCATCCATGAGACACAGAAAGCAGTAGATACAGACCCCCAGGTAGATACCATGTTCCTTGACTTACGAAAGGTGTTTGATACAGTTTCACTCTACTGCCTGATGAAACCATGCGAACGTATGGAATGTCAGACTCAGAATAGCAAACAGGACACTGCATCTAATTCCGAATGGGGAGAAGCCTTTAGACATAAGAGTAACTTTAGGTGTGCCCCTGGGAGTGTTACAGGAGCATTACTTTTCACAGTATACACTGAAGTGCCAAAGAAACTGGTATAGGCATGCGTATTCAGATACAAAGATATGTGAACAGGTAGAACGGTCCTGTGGTCGGCAACGCCTACCTGAGACAACAAGTGTCTGGAGCAGTTGTTAAATTGGTTACTGTTGCTATAATGGCAGGTTATCTAGACGTAAGTGAGTTCGAATGTGGTGTTACAATCGGCACACGAGCGATGGGACAAGCATTTCCAAGGAAGCGATGAAGTGGGGATTTCCCGTACGACCATTTCATGAGTGTATGGTGAATATCACGAATCTGGTAAAACATCAAATCTCCAACATCGCTGCCGCCGGAAAATAATCCTGCAAGAACGGGACCAACGACGACTGAAGGGAATCGTTAAACGTGACAGAAGTGTAAAGCTTCCGCAAATTGTTGCAAATTTCAAGCTGGGCCATCAAACGTCACTCAACGAAACAGCATCGATATGGGCTTTCAGAGTCGAAGGCCCATTCATGTACCCTTGATGACTGCACGACACAAAGCTTTACGCTTCGTCTGGGCCTGTCAACACTGACAATGGACTGTTGATGACTGGAAATATGTTGCCTGGTCGAACGAGTCTCGTTTAAAATTGCATCGAGCGGATGGACAAGCATAGGTATGGAAACAAATTCATGAATCCATGGACCCTGCAGGTCAGCAGGGGACTGTTCCAGCTAGTGGAGGCCCTGTAATGGTGTGGGGCGTGTTCAATTGGTGTATATGGGACCCCTGACATGTCTAGATAGACTCTGACAGATGACATGTACGTAACCATCCTGTCCGATCAGCTGTATCCGTTCATGTCCATTGTGCATTCCGAAGGACTTGGCCAATTCCAGCAGGACAGTGCGACACCCCATCGGTCCATAATTACTACAGCGTTGCACAGGTACACTCTTCTGAGTTTAAACACTTCCACTGGTCACCAAACTCCACAGATATAAGCAAGCAACGAGCTGTTCAGAAGATATCTCCACCCCCTCGTTCTCTTACGGATTTATGGACACCGCTGCAGGATTCAGTGTCAATTCCCTCCAGCACTACTTCACATATTAGTCGAGTTCATGCCACGTCGTGTTGCGGCACTTCTGCGTGCTCACTGGGGCCCTACACGATATTAGGCAGATGTACCAGTTTCTTTGGCTCTTCAGTGCAAATAAATGACCTGTAGATTACATCGGAAGTTCCATGGCGCTTTCTGAGGCTGATGCTATTGTACACAGAGAACTCGCGACACTAGAAAATTTTAGCAGTGTGGAGGACTACCCGCATAGCGTCGGCGGTTGGTGCAGGGAGTGGCAATTGCCCCACAGCGTAACCAAATGTAATGTACTACGAATACAGAGACAGAAAAGCACATTATAGGATGATTAAAAAATTAAAAAACAGTCACTGGACGCAGGAGTATGCAGACGGAGAGATTTAAATTGGGACGGCCACGTAAAATTAATCGCAGTTAAGGCTGACGCCAGACTGAAAAATTCGTTCTAAGAATCCTCAGTAAAGGTAGTCCATCAACAAAGAAAGTAGCTTAGAAAACACTCGTTCGACCAATATTTGAATATTGCTCGTTAGTATAGGATTTGTAGCAGATAGGATTGATATAGTTGATACAGAAGCTTCAAAGAAGAGCAGCTCATTTCGTTACAGGTTCGTTTAGTAAGTGCTTTAGCATCACAGAGATGACCAGCCAACTACAATGGCAGATGCTTCAAGGGAGGCGTTCTCCATGACATTATGGTTACTGTCCATAAGAGTCAACTAATACACTCCTGGAAATGGAAAAAAGAACACATTGACACCGGTGTGTCAGACCCACCATACTTGCTCCGGACACTGCGAGAGGGCTGTACAAGCAATGATCACACGCACGGCACAGCGGACACACCAGGAACCGCGGTGTTGGCCGTCGAATGGCGCTAGCTGCGCAGCATTTGTGCACCGCCGCCGTCAGTGTCAGCCAGTTTGCCGTTGCATACGGAGCTCCATCGCAGTCTTTAACACTGGTAGCATGCCGCGACAGCGTGGACGTGAACCGTATGTGCAGTTGACGGACTTTGAGCGAGGGCGTATAGTGGGCATGCGGGAGGCCGGGTGGACGTACCGCCGAATTGCTCAACACGTGGGGCGTGAGGTCTCCACAGTACATCGATGTTGTCGCCAGTGGTCGGCGGAAGGTGCACGTGCCCGTCGACCTGGAACCGGACCGCAGCGACGCACGGATGCACGCCAAGACCGTAGGATCCTACGCAGTGCCGTAGGGGACCGCACCGACACTTCCCAGCAAATTAGGGACACTGTTGCTCCTGGGGTATCGGCGAGGACCATTCGCAACCGTCTCCATGAAGCTGGGCTATGGTCCCGCACACCGTTAGGCCGTCTTCCGCTCACGCCCCAACATCGTGCAGCCCGCCTCCAGTGGTGTCGCGACAGGCGTGAATGGAGGGACGAATGGAGACGTGTCGTCTTCAGCGATGAGAGTCGCTTCTGCCTTGGTGCCAATGATGGTCGTATGCGTGTTTGGCGCCGTGCAGGTGAGCGCCACAATCAGGACTGCATACGACCGAGGCACACAGGGCCAACACCCGGCATCATGGTGTGGGGAGCGATCTCCTACACTGGCCGTACACCACTGGTGATCGTCGAGGGGACACTGAATAGTGCACGGTACATCCAAACCGTCATCGAACCCATCGTTCTACCATTCCTAGACCGGCAAGGGAACTTGCTGTTCCAACAGGACAATGCACGTCCGCATGTATCCCGTGCCACCCAACGTGCTCTAGAAGGTGTAAGTCAACTACCCTGGCCAGCAAGATCTCCGGATCTGTCCCCCATTGAGCATGTTTGGGACTGGATGAAGCGTCGTCTCACGCGGTCTGCACGTCCAGCACGAACGCTGGTCCAACTGAGGCGCCAGGTGGAAATGGCATGGCAAGCCGTTCCACAGGACTACATCCAGCATCTCTACGATCGTCTCCATGGGAGAATAGCAGCCTGCATTGCTGCGAAAGGTGGATATACACTGTACTAGTGCCGACATTGTGCATGCTCTGTTGCCTGTGTCTATGTGCCTGTGGTTCTGTCAGTGTGATCATGTGATGTATATGGCCCCAGGAATGTGTCAATAAAGTTTCCCCTTCCTGGGACAATGAATTCACCGTGTTCTTATTTCAATTTCCAGGAGTGTATATTGCTTCATTCTACGTATATCTCACGAAAGCACCATGAAGACAAAATTAGAGACATTCGAGCCCACACAGAAGCTTTCCAGTAATCGTTCTTCCCGTGAACCATATGCAGCTGGAGCAGGAGTAGGGTGAAATCACACTGGTACGCAAACTACCTTCCGCCTCACACAGTAAGGTGGTTTGTGGAGTTTCTGATGTAGATCTTTCATGTGATCATTTTGAAATTGGAACTGGTGATAGATTTTGAAAGTTACACAATTTCTAAATATGTTTTCACAATTGTGTCTGCCATGTGATCTGTGTGTAAATACAGTCACATATCTGGAAAAATGATTGAAGATTGGTGTACATATTTTTTTACATATGTTCTGTATCTGAGCTGCTTCTTGTGTACATGTATGTATTTGTTTTCTTGTGTAATAAAGCTTGCTTCATTCAAATTTTCCTTGCGATATACCTTAAGTCATAAGATACTTCCAGAATTTTGTGACCATGGAGAATCTCTGACAAATAATTGTTGTTTGTTTCATAACGTTTTCGAAACATTAGGAACATAAGATCGTAAGATTTTGATGCAATCGAAAACATAGATGATGGATGGAAGGCACCGTAAATTATGTCTCTTTTGTAGGAGTATTATAAAATAATTTACTTTGCAATAGGCATTCCCCAATATATGTCTTTGCCACCTTATGCTAAATTTTAATTGAACTAGGTTTTCACATTAGAAAATATGGGTGACAGACAGAAAAGCCTGTAATTTCCTGTGAACAGGTAATTATTAGTTTTAAATTATAATGTCAAATTATAACAAGTACCCTTTGGTGGCAAAGTAAAAAGTGTAAAGCGTAAACTACTCTATGAAACAATGTTGGTATCCTTTTATATGTCGATTGTCATTTTGCAAAGTTTGAATCTATTTAATAAGCAAAAGATAAACTAATTCAGAAGAATGTCAGTTTAACTAGGTAGAGTCTTACTTATTAAACTTACGATCAGTCAAGACCTTTGCAAAATGACTGGTTGTGTGGATTAGGTCGTATTTTACCTGATCCTTGAGTCAGAGTTACCATATCTGACCCATGGATCACAGCTTATTTCAGTTATTTAAAATTCATATACAAATTTAACCACATGCTTCATACAATTCGCATAAAAGCAAAATTTTTATAGAATGTTTATTTAAGAACTCACTGTTCTCTGCAACTTGGGCATTGCATACAATCTCCAAGTGACACTGGAATTTGTCTGTACTGGATATAGCCAGCTGGTGTGGCCAAGCGGTTCTAGGCACTTCAGTCTGGAACCGCGCGACCGCTACAGTCACAGGTTCGAATTCTGCCTCAGGCATGGATGTGTGTGATGTCCTTAGGTTAGTTAGGTTTAAGTAGTTCTAAGTTCTATGTGACTGATGACCTCAGATGTTAAGTCCCATAGTGCTCAGAGCCATTTTAACCATTTTTGTACTGGATATATCTTATGTATGGGAAGGGGTGTGTTAAACGACAAAGTAAACTAAATCACCCAGAATGTATCTTCCCATTCTGAATGCCATGCAATCGATATCTGGCACTTGATCGTTTATACACTCCTGGAAATGGAAAAAAGAACACATTGACACCGGTGTGTCAGACCCACCATACTTGCTCCGGACACTGCGAGAGGGCTGTACAAGCAATGATCGCACGCACGGCACAGCGGACACACCAGGAACCGCGGTGTTGGCCGTCGAATGGCGCTAGCTGCGCAGCATTTGTGCACCGCCGCCGTCAGTGTCAGCCAGTTTGCCGTGGCATACGGAGCTCCATCGCAGTCTTTAACACTGGTAGCATGCCGCGACAGCGTGGACGTGAACCGTATGTGCAGTTGACGGACTTTGAGCGAGGGCGTATAGTGGGCATGCGGGAGGCCGGGTGGACGTACCGCCAAATTGCTCAACACGTGGGGCGTGAGGTCTCCACAGTACATCGATGTTGTCGCCAGTGGTCGGCGGAAGGTGCACGTGCCCGTCGACCTGGGACCGGACCGCAGCGACGCACGGATGCACGCCAAGACCGTAGAATCCTACGCAGTGCCGTAGGGGACCGCACCGCCACTTCCCAGCAAATTAGGGACACTGTTGCTCCTGGGGTATCGGCGAGGACCATTCGCAACCGTCTCCATGAAGCTGGGCTACGATCCCGCACACCGTTAGGCCGTCTTCCGCTCACGCCCCAACATCGTGCAGCCCGCCTCCAGTGGTGTCGTGACAGGCGTGAATGGAGGGACGAATGGAGACGTGTCGTCTTCAGCGATGAGAGTCGCTTCCGCCTTGGTGCCAATGATGGTCGTATGCGTGTTTGGCGCCGTGCAGGTGAGCGCTACAATCAGGACTGCATACGACCGAGGCACACAGGGCCAACACTCGGCATCATGGTGTGGGGAGCAATCTCCTACACTGGCCGTACACCACTGGTGATCGTCGAGGGGACACTGAATAGTGCACGGTACATCCAAACCGTCATCGAACCCATCGTTCTACCATTCCTAGACCGGCAAGGGAACTTGCTGTTCCAACAGGACAATGCACGTCCGCATGTATCCCGTGCCACCCAACGTGCTCTAGAAGGTGTAAGTCAACTACCCTGGCCAGCAAGATCTCCGGATCTGTCCCCCATTGAGCATGTTTGGAACTGGATGAAGCGTCGTCTCACGCGGTCTGCACGTCCAGCACGAACGCAGGTCCAACTGAGGCGCCAGGTGGAAATGGCATGGCAAGCCGTTCCACAGGACTACATCCAACATCTCTACGATCGTCTCCATGGGAGAATAGCAGCCTGCATTGCTGCGAAAGGTGGATATACACTGTACTAGTGCCGACATTGTGCATGCTCTGTTGCCTGTGTCTATGTGCCTGTGGTTCTGTCAGTGTAATCATGTGATGTATCTGACCCCAGCAATGTGTCAATAAAGTTTCCCCTTCCTGGGACAATGAATTCACGGTGTTCTTATTTCAATTTCCAGGAGTGTACATATATTACAGTTACTGCTGAAAGACGATGTATATCAAGTGTGCACATAATATTATCAGAGGTAATTTCGTTTTTCATTGTAATTGCTGAACATTAACAGTTCGATGTTATTCCATAGTTACATGACACATTATCTAAGTTAGTAAACGCCTAAAACGGTTTACCCAGCTTTGTCCCAGCTGCATGTTGAGTATCTAGTGGTTCCAGGGAAAACAAAATACTGTTTTTAAATATTTCATATAATTATTGACCGAATTTCGTAATTTAAAATACTTTCGAAAGCTACTCATTAAGAAATTAAATCTTACTTTCAAGGTTTAACACAATACAAGTACTGGGTTATTATAATTTATGTGCAACTGGTCATGGAATTCCAGTGTGGCCTGTAATTATCGTATAGCAGCGAAACTTGGTAGATATACTAATAGATTGACGTGAAACTTATATATGCTGGAAAATAATTAGTTCCAGTTTTGGCCAGCAGGTGCAAATCTGGCACTGTACAGCGTCTCGTCAACATTTCCAGTGCTCGTAATGAACAAACTGTGTAAGTTGTGGTTACTAATAAAATCAATGTTATATCTTTATCACTTGTTTGACCTTTTCTGTCTATGTCTTGTTCCCATCATTAGATACGGAAACATTAATTCTATACCTTTTTTTCACATTCATAGCGTCAGATTAGCGTCCAATGACCAAAATGGGAATTAATTTTTTCCAGGCTACATCGGTTCCACATTAACACATTAAAATATCTAGCAAGTTCAGTTGCCATAGAATAATCACAGGTCACACTGGACGCCTCTGAGTAGATGCACTTTAATTGTAACCACCCAGTATTGCAGCTAGAAACTATATTCAACCAATATTTGAGAATGAGAGAACTCAGTGGGTTTTAACAAACATTACACATCGTTTCAAACCTTTACGAAAATTTTTCTTGCAGACAGTCCCCAAAATATGAAGAAAGCAAAAAGGTTATCGTTCACTACATTTTCTTTGTTCATATAATAAAACTTCAGCATCAGGCCTGATGTATTAATTTATTACTTCTCTGCTACTAACTTTATTCGCAATACATTATGGAGACAGTATCCACATAACTACTGGATGTACCTGCAACATTATATCACTGTGTGGCACAAAGTTCAGTAATAGGACGTCATAAACGTTGAAATTTGTGAAAAGCTAGCGTTTGCTTAAAACAGAGCTCAAATTATGCCAACTATACGCATCCAGGATTTGATAATGAGGAGCACTTAGCGACTTTAAACATAATTTCAAATCTTTTCTAAACTTTCTATCGCTTATCATGCTTAATGTCACATGTTTAACACATTAAATCATTTGTAAAGTAATCAGATGTTTGGAGCAATTTTACATATGGGAGTTCGGGTGCAGCATCAAATGTTTGGATTTCTCCCCATTTACATGGCCTTACAAAACCGGATTTTTTAAACCCATTTCCCAATACTGCTTCTTAGTGATAATGTAAAAGTAGTAGGGCAAAGTATGGTCGTGTCCATTTTGTAAGTGCAGATTTCTACATCAGGAGCAGGTATGCACTCAGGGGCAAACCTATTGTTCTCCTTTGATTGACAGCTACTTAACCTATTGTTCCCCTTTCATTTTCAGGTACTTAACCTACTGTTCCCCTTTCATTGACAGGTTCGTAACCTATTGCTCTGCTAAAATGATCCTTCCTTTTGATTGACTCAATCTATCCCTCCGCCGCCCCCTCCCTTTCCCCTTCCCGTCAGGAAACCTCACCCCTCGCTGCTACAGGTACACTTTCAGGTCTGAGTTACTGGATAGCCCCTCTCACTCCCGTCAATTTGATTGACTACTTAATTTAATCAATTAATTAATTAACCTCCCCCTATGGTAGACCCCTTCCCCTCCCAGAAGGTGGCAGGAAAAAGACTTAGTTGATCAGTCATTTGGAGGGAATTCGGTGCAGTCTGTGGAATATTGTTTAAACACTTTAGTCAGTGTATAGAATAGTATTTAATTATTTATGACAGTGAATGGAACATAGTTTATTCATTTAGTTAAAGAATTTGTCTGGAAATCGATTGCTGTATATGAAATATTGTTTCAAAACTTTAGACAATGTGTGGAATATTGTTTATTTAAACAATTTAGGGGATTCAAGGAAGTGTATGGAATATATAGTAATTGGTGCCTCTTTGGTGGACAGGAAGGATCTCGTAACAGGAAATTCAAGGGTATATTGTTTATTTATAAAAAATTCAGTTTGTAGGTGTTGTATTTCTCTTGTTCATGATTCTCTGCTGTTTGGAAACACGTAGGTCTTGTAATAAGAAGTAATTACATGGGGCAAACATGTTGCATAACCTAATGTTCGACACTGTACTCTGGGTGTCTTAACCTAATGTTCGACCCTTCGTTAGCACTTAACGTATTGTTCTGTTAAGTGGTTTTTCATTTCATCCCCATTTTCTTAAATTATTGTACCGCCTTTGATACCAAGTTAAGTAAACTTTTCGAATTTCACGTGCTTCTGAACGCCATTTCTGGTGCAATCTTCTTTTCACCCACCCCTTTAAACTACTGTACTGCGTTTTACATAAAAATTATGCAAATTAACTTAGTGTTCTGCACTTAACCTGCTGTTCTGCTCCAAGTCACCGACTCATGCAAATCCTCCCCCTTAACTACTGTACCAGATATTCTTCACATGTATGGAGTAGTTTTTTTTAATTCACAGCATCCTATTGGTCGGTGAAATCGATGGAATATAGTTTAAACAAAAGATCGCTAATAAAAGCACATCCCACCACTCAACACCCGACACCCGACGCCGACGCCACCAACTCCACACACGCCCCCAGGATTCGGGATGCACTGGCAGACCCCACAAAGTGATGATGCGGCCGTCAGCTGCTAAACCACGTGATGGTGTCTGTTTGGGTCCCACAAGGATAAGACGGCGGTATCTCTTTCATACATGACACCCGAGAATACCTCCCAAAACACGTGTTCACCTAGGCACCATTGCTGGTGCAATGACACAGCTGCAGTGCGGGTCCAGTGCCGAGAGAGATGTTGCAACGTTTCCCAGAATAGCACAGGGTACATTCGTCGTCTCAATCCTAACAGGACAGCCTGTCCATCACTGAATTTACCCATCAAACTGCTGCTGCTGGTGGTGTGGGAGCACTGTCCGCACTTTTTTTCTGCAGATGGGACTTTCACCAGCAAAAACTATTTTGTACACATTACCATATTGCACTGGCAATTAAACCCCGCAAAAGTTATCAACAGATCAACAAATACAAGTATCACAAGAATATTGGGAACCAGGAATATATTTATCAGTGTAACTACAATTAAATATTAGATTACTGCTAGAGTCTGACACCTATCGATGTACAGCTAATGTCTCCTCTTGATGGCTGTGGTATCTCGGTATCTATAGTGCACATAATTTTCCACATAGTAATATCTCTCATACCCTGCAATATACACACATTTTACACAAACAGTGCTGTTTTCTTTTATCCTGTACAGTGCTCAAAAACGTTATGATATAGCTACACTCACATGAGCTATATGTCTCGAGTCTCCTCAGTCCTAGGAAATTATCTGAGAAAATCTTCAAATCAGTGCTTCTGGAAGGTGCAGCATCCTGCCAAGATTCTCTCAAGGAACTGTTATGAAGGACAGGTATCTGGCACTATGTGATAATGAATACCGCACTTGCGGACGTAATGCTTGGAAAGACATCACTGACATGGGTTGGTGTACTGTAATCAACATAACTATCGCTAGAACAACAAGGAAAATATGAGGGTACACTTAAGGGTGCTGATGAGGGATGTATTGTTGCAGCCGTATTGCCCATCCTGTTTGTACAATATAGCAGGTCCAGTTGAACACTTGCATTGCTATATTATGCAGCTGTTTTTACATCATTTGTATAGCTATCGGCTCCGAGACACTCGTACATACACCGCAAAGAGAGTCAGCATAGCTCATGCACTGTAGGTATACTCCTCGCTGCAGCAGATATTTGGTTCAAATGGCTCTGAGCACTATGGGACTTAACAGCTGTGGTCACCAGTCCCCTAGAACTTAGAACTACTTAAACCTAACTAACCTAAGGACATCATACACATCCATGCCCGAAGCAGGATTCGAACCTGCGACCGTAGCAGTCGCGCGGTTCCGGACTGAGCGCCTAGAACCGCTAGACCACCGCGGCCGGCCACCAGATATTTCCCACGATGTCGGGTGGTCATCTACTCCGGACGTGTGACCAGAGTGCCCTTAGTGGACTGAAGTCATTCTTAGAACTGTTCTACAAATTTGGGGTCGGCCCCCCTCGCACAAAAGTATTACTGCTTCCAGCCCTGATCTGTTTGCTTGCTTGCTTTTCTACACCCATCTCCAGACTCTGGAATTATAAGAACATATGTAATTTCGCATGGCTTGCCAGAATATCATACCATTTTCGCAATACTTCTCGATAACATGCACGCTGCAGTGTCCTATCGATCGATCGCACAACATAATTCCGAAGATATAGACTGGAATTTATTTCTCTACAAACCCGTAACTTTGGCGAGGTAGAGCGTGCAGTAAACCACTGAGTAACTAGAAACTTATCCCATCTGCGAAGACCTTTATGTGAGAACTCTAAAGGAATAGAGAAACCTGATATTTCCACTCGCGAATACGTATGTCGGTGATGTAACACATACCAAATCATCCCTATAATTTACTAAGTCAAATAAGGTCTTCCTCATGTCTAGTGAACCAGCATACGTATCTTCCACCTGTCTTTCAGCAGCTAGATGCACACACCACAATCGATGTTCCCTCAACTAAATAAAGGAGCGAAATGTGCAGGAACAGTCAACCCAGCAATTTACATGGGAGGGAATACTGGTCCACCACAAACACACGTCCATATTGAATCTTCTCAAATTTCCATGTGATCACGAAAGCTGCCCAACACATACTAAGTATTAGTTTGCTATTCGGCCGTCTAGAGGACGACACGGTTAAGTCGGCTACATTCCTGCATCCCAACAGGCCTCTCCACTCGGACAGCTCCTACCGTTAGCCGGAAACGTGAATCATTCCCGCCACAGGCCACTGTCGCTGCATGCCAAACACGCGTAGACAGGATCATCTTAGGATATCGGTCACAAACATATTTGATCACTACACTTACAATTCAATGTTATACCGGCAGTCTCAGTCGAACGACATTCGACAATGAGCGAAGTATCGGAAATAAATCCTGCTGACGGGTGTGGCTCTGGAAATAGAAATACCTGCATCATTCTTATGACATGACGTACTCTTCCCTTCACAGTATTCCACGCAAATCCATACCTTCCTTACGACTGGACAGAGTCATTCATGTCGGAACACAGACACATACTTTATAAGCCTGATTCTCAAGGGGAACCAGTCCACATTCCCTACTACTGAATATAATACTTCATCAATAACTGATTGCTGGCGATACGAAATAATACTGACCGGAAATCAACGATGAGTGGACATGTTTCCTAAGTTTTCTTGCGAGTGGTACTACTGTGTCTTAGCAAGAGAGTCGTAATTGCCTTACAAACCGCCAGATGTTAAACAATCACGATCGCAACAACTATTGTATGTTACTGTCACAAGTCGTCTTGGTTCCACAGGTGCATACAAGTATCCATGTTAAAAGCTATACTGGCTATATAACTCGACTTATGGCATTACCTCCCAATGAATTGGTTTTTTTCAGACAACTACTGCGACACTGAATGTAGATGGTGATCGCCAGAGTGTATAAAATCAGACCAACAGTGCGGTTACACGTCGCCGACAGTGCAACCTCGTAATAAAATTACCGAATTTTGAAAGTGATGCGGCTAAGGAGCGAAGCCGGTATTTGCAATTCCCTCACGCCGCCACCGCTAGATATTTCTCCAGCATTTGTAATGCATTCTGTCTCGATGCCACGTCAGAGGTTCTGTGATATATCGACTGGGTTATAGGAGATGGTTGATTGAGAAGGATCACAAACAGTAGTAGATGGTGTGCTGATTCATGTCATAAGAAATGTACACTAGCTTTTCAGATCTCTAGTGCCACGCTTTCGGTAGGAATGCTGTGTGGGATTAGGAATCAAGTCTTTCCATTCAACCATATACCTGCATTGGATCGTATGGAGAAGTCCTTTAATGATTACAGCCACTAGTGAATCATATATCTGGCACTGTCATATCTCGAAATGAGTCACCTTTCTCGAAACTATCAGCTACAGTAAAATTTTCGATAGACCCTATGCCTCTTGCAACTGCCGCCATTTCTGCAGCTTTACGCATGTGATCGTTCCAATATAAGTCGGAGAAAGCTACGTCTACCAACTTCTACAACCCATGTAGAAACAGGCTAAACTGAATTAGAGCGACAGGACCGTGTTTTGACCATTTGGTGGAATGGGAACATCCTGTCATAGCTCTTCCAACAATGCGTAAGGTCAGCGCCAAATGAAGCCTGCTCCTGCAACAGAAAGTAGTATAAAAGACAGTATGGGAAGGGGGACAAGGACGAGCATTTTGCTATTGCATCGTGGTGTGCCCCCAAACTACATACAGGTATTGCTGTCCAAAGCAGATCCGCGTCCCTCAGGGCCCATTCACATCTATAGCCCCAACAAGCTATCTTCCTTATTCTGAACCCTCCAAAAGAAAAAAAATACGAACTATAAAAGCTCCACTAACTTCATTCGATAGAGAACTCAAAAAGATATTTACCGCCTCTCTCTCCCCCCATCTATCGCAAACAAATACCGTCTGCATGCTGGCATCGATCACATGTGACGATCCTATTAAATATACAGCTATTGATCTGTTGCATGGACCAGTTAACATTGTATCACCTGTACTGTAGAAGGATGACTGTATTGCACAAACTATACTATAAGTCGAAGAGACCCTCCCTGTGACCCTGTGTCGTTGTTTGAAACATTATTTTTGCTGCTGTAACATGCTTTGAACACCGCCACACATTTTGTTTTTCTGCCACGACTTCGAGGTCTGTGTCAGGTTCTGAACTGACATTAACACGTTCTGATCCATTGCCACTCACAGAAAACTAGACATCGCACGGTCTAAGTCATTTTGTTACTGCTGCTACCATGACACACCACACACACTGTACGATTTTAAACAAAAGACAGTTACAACATAAGGAAACTGGAAGAGTTTGGCAGCATTGTGGATAGTTTCCAAACTGCTGTCTGAAGGTGATTGACGACCTCTACATTTAATCTCAGCTGCCACAGTGACGGAATAGCTGATGCCTCTGCATTCCATTTCGACTGATTCCTCATATTGCAGTCATGTACATGATCACTGTTTTGGTGCTAGCTATCCCCGGAAGGTGTTGTCCCTCCACCAAAACTCTCCATCTCAAAAAAGCGATGTCAGTCAGTCATTACGTGGTAATCAACAGTGTGCCAGTGACAGACGGGACAGAAAAAGGCACCGTCGATTTACTGTAATAATAAGCATCGCAGTTGATAGTCCAAACAATTTTAGCAATTTTTCAGTAATTTCAACTCCGACCAGTGATGTGACAGCATGTTTCCCAGTTTCAGTATCATAGCTAAACCATCCCTTCTCTACTTTGTGAGTATCATTGCGAATATAGATAGATGACTTTGCAGTACATCCATTCATTGTTAATTCCCGAACACATACATAATCAAAGCATACCAGACGGCGCCCTACATATTTCTAGCACCTCAAGCATAGTGCATAATTTACGATCTATCTCTATGCGGATGGGAGCCACAGAGCTTTCTCACAGTCTTAAGGGGACTGAAAGGCCCCTTGCACTGCCTTTGACCAGCCCGCCCTGCAGCACCGTTACCGATTTAATCTGCAGCTGACCAGAAGTAGACCGCTACATTCTGCGTCTTGTGAATGAATGGAGCTAGCCGAATCCTCGACCATCCAAGGACACAAGATCTCGCCAGATGCGCCCATTCGAGGAGGTTAGCACCCCTTATCGGTGTATAGTAACAGATTTGAAAGTGTTGTGATGTAATAGCAGACAGTTAAGAAGAACAAGAAACAGCTGGTTTTTGTGCATGTTGGAGCTCCTGGCTGATGGAGTTCGAAGAATTTTTACCCAAATCAACCATGCTACTCAACGCTAAAGTATTGTTCCATAGTCTGGGGTCAGTACCTGGAAGGTATTGGTAAGAGAGAACATAAAAAAAAACGCACTCCTAAGGCTACAACGTTCCGCACGTAAAACAGGCTATAGTGTTAGATCGCTCCAGTTTCCAACCCATTAGTTGTATGGAATGTAACACTGTTAATATTCCAATGTAAGAAATATATTTCCAGCGCATGACATACATCCTTCTTTCGAGTTTCTCTACGATAAACTATGGTAACAAACTGTAAAATGAAAAAACTACTTCCTTAAAATATCGATTCTGTGTGATATATGCACAATATAGCTTTCCAGATATGTATTGCATCCACTGTTCACATCCAGTCGCGGTTCAGAAATTATACTATGCCCTCATCAGTCCTATATAAAATGATTGTTAGTAATGGAGAATACCTCTTACAAGGAAAGAGGTAAATGAATAGCAGCGGTGTTTGACACGTGAAATTACACGTCAGGCCGCCACTGCCTCTGTAAACAGGACATCTGTCAGGCAAATGTACACACAGGAATTGTAGTGCCTCACAAACATGTATCACTAACTTAGAATCATCTTAGTTATGAAACTGAAGTCTTGATTTTATACCCAAGATGTGATAGGGGAATGGAGTTCATTCCATAAATCTTCGTTCGTTTAGAGGAATGTGTCATTTTAATCACACAGGAGATGGAAGTCCTCTGATGACCGAAAGGTTTACTGTTAACGATCACAAGTACAGGGTTATTACAAATGATTGAAGGTGATTTCACAGCTCTACAATAACTTTCTTATTTGAGATATTTTCACAATGCTTTGCACACACATACAAAAACTCAAAAAGTTTTCTTAGGCATTCACAAATGTTCGATATGTGCCCCTTTAGTGCTTCGGCAGACATCAAGCCGATAATCAAGTTCCTCCCACACTCGGCGCAGCATGTCCCCATCAATGAGTTCGAAAGCATCGTTGATGCGAGCTCGCAGTTCTGGCACGTTTCTTGGTAGAGGAGGTTTAAACACTGAATCTTTCACATAACCCCACAGAAAGAAATCGCAAGGGGTTAAGTCGGGAGAGCGTGGAGGCCGTGACACGAATTTCTGATCGTGATCTCCACCACGACCGATCCATCGGTTTTCCAGTCTCCTGTTTAAGAAATGCCGAACATCGTGATGGAAGTGCGGTGGAGCACCATTCTGTTGAAAGATGAAGTCGGCGCTGTCGGTCTCCAGTTGTGGCATGAGCCAATTTCCCAGCATGTCCAGATACACGTGTCCTGTAACGTTTTTTTCGCAGAAGAAAAAGGGGCCGTAAACTTTAAACCGTGAGATTGCACAAAACACGTTAACTTTTGATGAATTGCGAATTTTCTGCACAAATGCGTGAGGATTCTCTACCGCCCAGATTCGCACATTGTGTCTGTTCACTTCACCATTAAGAAAAAATGTTGCTTCATCACTGAAAACACGTTTCGCACTGAACGCATCCTCTTCCATGAGCTGTTGCAACCGCGCCGAAAATTCAAAGCGTTTGACTTTATCATCGGGTGTCAGGGCTTGTAGCAATTGTAAACGGTAAGGCTTCTGCTTTAGCCTTTTCCGTAAGATTTTCCAAACCGTCGGCTGTGGTAACGTTCAGCTCCCTGCTTGCTTCATTCGTCGACTTCCGCGGGCTACGCGTGAAACTTGCCCGCACGCGTTCAAGCGTTTCTTCGCTCACTGCAGGCCGACCCGTTGATTTCCCCTTACAGAGGCATCCAGAAGCTTCAAACTGCGCATACCATCGCCGAATGGAGTTAGCAGTTGGTGGATCTTTGTTGATCTTCGTCCTGAAGTGTCGTTGCACTGTTATGACTGACTGATGTGAGTGCATTTCAAGCACGACATACGCTTTCTCGGCTCCTGTCTCCATTTTGTCTCACTGCACTCTCGAGCGCTCTGGCGGCAGAAACCTGAAGTGCGGCTTCAGCCGAACAAAACTTTATGAGTTTTTCTACGTATCTGTAGTGTGTCGTGACCATATGTCAATGAATGGAGCTACAGTGAATTTATGAAATCGCTTCAATCATTTGCAATAGCCCTGTAGGTGCTGCTCTAAGACCCACACAGAACACGCTGTTGTATAAGAGTCGAACGCAGGCTATGTCACGCAACTGTTGCATCCTGAGAGAACAGCGCAAAACTTGACCTTGCAGCACCTTCTCCCTCTATATATCTCTCTCTAGAATGCATCATCAGTCTACCATTAAATCGTACCTCGTTAGAACTTCATCTCATCCGACTACTCCATCCACTCTTTGTCATCCTTTAACGCAGATGCAAGCAAGTTTAGGGACAGATGGTTCTCTGTCTTCCTGAAAAGCGTCAAATACAGTATGGCTCTGAGCACTATGGGACTTAACTGCTGTGGTCATCAGTCCCCTAGAACTTAGAACTACTTAAACCGAACTAACCTAAGGACATCACACACATCCATGCCCGAGGCAGGATTCGAACCCGCGACCGTAGCGGTCACGCGGTTCCAGACTGAAGCGCCTTTAACCGCACGGCCACACCGGCCGGCGTCAAATACAGTAGTCAACATGCGTGTATCACTGTTACGTCAATAGACATTCAGTAGAATACTGCCTTGATGGAAAAAAGTGACTTTTTCCAGGGTTCCCGATGCTTCCATGTCGATGTTTCCTCAGATGCCTCTTGCTGTCACATACCTTTACATAAATTCCCTCAATTTATACATATTTCCCACAATTCTATCGATTTTATTTATGTCAGTTCTACCCATGCGGTCATGACATAACCTCTCGTTCCTTGTTCTCAAATTGCTTCTAAATGTTGTACAACTGCCAACACCTAGCTCAGATGCACTGATCGGGAGGCATAGTATACCACTGTACTCGATTGTATCCAGTCGTCTCCACCCCACATATTCCGCATTTGCAGAGCGTCTGTTCTGTTTTTTGTATGTCTGTGTATGTGCATGTGTCGTGGATGGCTCCCAGGACTTGCAGCAGACTTAAGTTCGAGTTCGAGTGTGGATCCACCGGGCATTATATCTGGAGCAATATTGGGACACGGATCCACAATGTGCCATGTCTGGGATAGGCTTTGAAGGTGGCTCTGCAACACACAATGTATGAAGCAATGTTGGGATGCAGAATCACAATCTACCACATCCGAGTTGGCGATCAAGTGAGAATCTTCCGCCCACTATATATCCAGACCAATGTTCAGAGGCAGGTCCACCATATGTTATATACGGGGTAGGGCTCACAGATGGACCAAACACGCGTTACGTCCGAACATGTGTTCTGTTTTCGAAGTTGGGTCCACCAGCGGCAGGACCTGCTCCTGGGAGCCATCTGTAACACATGCACATACACAGACATACAGAAAACAGAGCAGACGCTCTGCAAATGCAGAGTATCTGGGGAGGAGGCGACTGGATACAATCGAGTACAGTGCATTTGCACTAGGTGTTGGCTCTGTTAACTGTTAACAGCTGAGGTCATTAGTCCCCTAGAACTTAGAACTACTTATACCTAACTAACCTAAGGACATCACACACATCCACGCCCAAGGCAGGATTCGAACCTGCGACCGTAGCAATCGCGCGGTCCCAGACTGAAGCGCCTAAAACCACTCCGCCACAGCGGCCGGCGCACTAGGTGTTGGCAGCTGTACAACATTTACAAGCGCAATTTTAGAGCACAGAACGAGACGTTATGTCATGATCGCATGGATAGAACTGACATAAAAGAAATCGATAGAATTGTAGAAAATATGTATAAATTGAGGGAATATACACTGAAATGTGGGGAAAATGAGGAAGTACTTGCATGTCTTCTGTTTGACACAGAACAATTCTTGTACATGGGAACAAGTATGCGAAGGTAAGAGGAATCCACTAAAACGTCGACGTGGAAGCATCGCGAACCAGGGAAACAGTCACTTATTTCCATCAAGGCAGCATTCTATTGTACGTCTATGTAAAGGTCTTTGCAGATGGGATAAGTTTCTAGTTACTCAGTGGTTTACAGCATGCTCCACCTCACAAAAGTTTCGGGTTTGTAGAGAAAGAAATTCCAGTCTATATCTTCGGAATTATGTTGCGGGAGCGATCTGTAGGATGATAACGAGAAGTATTGCGAAAATGGTATGATATTCTGGTAAACCAAGCGAAATTACATATGTTCTTGTAATCCCAGAGTCTGGAGATGGGTGTAGAAAAGCGAGCAAGCAAACAGGTCGAGGCCGAAAGCAGAAACGCTTTCGTGCTGAGGGGGGCCGACCCCGAATTTGTAGAACAGTTCTCAGAGTGACTTCAGTCCGCTGAGGGCGCTCTGGTCACGTGTCGGGAGTGGATGACTGCCCGACCTCGCAGGAAATATCTAGTCCAGCGAGGAGTATACCTACGGTTCATGTGCTTCTTCTGTCTAACTTTGCTGTGTATGTACGAGTGTCTGGCGGCCCATAGCAATGCAAATGATGTAAAAACAGCTGCACAATATAGCAATGCAAGTGTTCAAATGGACCTGCTATAGTGTACAAACAGAACGGGCAGTACAGCTGTAACAATACGTCCCCTCATCGGCACCCCTAAGCTTACCCTCTCATTTTCCTTGTTGTTCTATCGATAGTGATGTTGATTATAGTTCACCAATCCGTATCGCTGATGTCTTGCCAAGCATTACATTCGTGGTTGCAGTATTCATTATCACATAGTGCCAGATGCCTGTTCTTCATAATAGTTCTTTGAGAGAATCTTGGCAGGATGCAGCACCTTCCAGAAGCGCTGATTCGAAGGACTGAGGAGAATCGAGACATATAGCCAGTGTGAGTTTAGGTATACCATAACACTGTACAAATATAAAAGAAAACTGCACTGTTTGTGTAAAATGTGTATATATTGCATTGTAATGTTACTGTGGCTTATGTTGTGGCATTATCAGAGAAAATGAGTGTGTGTCCTATCATAAGGGAAGTATATATTCAGCACATTGATAACCTCGAGGGTGTAACAGAGATTTTTATGTGGAAAATCATGTGCACCGTAGATACTGAGATTCGTTCCAAAACCACAGCTGTCGGACTGTAGCAGCAATCGTAATAGTTAATTGTAGTTACACTGGTAAATATACGAGGTGTGGCTAGAAAAAAACCGGACTAGTACTGGTGAAACAATAAAACGAATGCAATAAGGCTGAAAGTCGCGCGGCCTGTCACGTGACTCTCGCTCCGCCTACTGCTCGAGTTTCATCTGCCTCCTGCACTCAGTCTGCCCGCGGCGTCTGTTTTAAGTAGTTGACGTTTTGTCTGTGCGTCGGAAAATGTTGAGTGTACAGAAAGAACAGCGTGTTAACATCAAATTTTGTTTCAAACTAGGAAAATCTGCAAGTGAAACGTTTGTAATGTTACAACAAGTGTACGGCGATAATTGTTTATCGCGAACACAAGTGTTTGAGTGGTTTAAACGATTTAAAGATGGCCGCGAAGACACCAGTGATGACACTCGCACTGGCAGACCATTGTCAGCAAAAACTGATGCAAACATTGAAAAAATCGGTAAACTTGTTCGACAAGATCGTCGTTTAACAATCAGAGCAGTGTCTGAGTTAACAGGAGTTGAAAGTTAGGCAGATTCTTCATGAAAGTTTCAACATGAACAAAGTGTGTTCAAAAATGGTTCCAAAGTGTCTCACAATTGAACAGAAGGATCGCCGAAGAATGATTTGTTCTGACATCCTGGAAAACATTGAAAGTGATCCCACCTTCTTACAAAATGTTATTACTTGCGATGAATCGTGGTTTTTTACTTACGATCCCGAAACTAAACGCCAATCGATGCGTTGGAAAATTCCTGGTTCTCCACGACAAAAAAAAGCACGAATGTCAAAATCGAAATTCAAGGCAATGATGATTGTTTTTTTTTTTTGACAGCAAAGGGATTGTGCTCATTGATTGGGTACCAGAGGGACAAACAGTGAATCAGCATTACTACATTAGCGTCCTGGCTACCCTACGTGAGCGAGTACGGAGAAAACGGAACGATTTGTGGAGAAAAAAGTCATGGATCCTTCACCAAGACAATGCCCCAGCTCACAGTGCGTTGTCAGTGAAGACGTTTTTGGCAAAACACAACATTCCCATCTTAGATCATCCACCCTACTCACCTGATTTGGCCCCCTGTGACTTTTTTCTTTTCCCTAAAGTCAAGTCAGCTTTGAAAGGAACTAGATTTGAGACTGTTGAAGCAGTAAAAGAAAAAGCGACGGAAGTAATGTATGGACTTACCGAAAATGATCTGCAGCATTGCTATGAACAGTGGAAAATTCGTATGGAGCGGTGTAGAGACCGAGGAGGAGAGTACATTGAAGGAGATAACATGAAATTGTAAATAATTGTAAATAAATGTTTTTTCCAGCATCAGTCCGGTTTTTTTCCAGCCGCACCTCGTATTCCTGGTTCCCAGTATTCTTGTGAGTCTTGTATGTATTTGATGATCTGTAGACAACGTTTTTGGGATTTAATTGCCAGTGCAATATGGCGATGTGTACAAAATAGTGTTTGGCCACTGAAAGTCTCATGTACAGGAAAAAAAGGGCATATAGTGCTCCCACACTGGCAGCAGCAGCAGTTTGACGGGTAAATTCAGTGATGGACGGGCTGTTCCATTAGGATTGATACGAAGAATGCACCCTGTACTATTGTGGGAAGCATTGTAACATCTCTCTCGGCACTGGACGCGCACTGCAGGTATGCATCATCACGCCAGCAACGGTGCCTAGGTGAACACTTGTTTCGACAGGTATTTCTCGGATGTCATGTATGAAAGAGATGTCGCCGCATCATGCTTGCGGAGTCTGAACTAACACCTACGCATGGTTTGTCAGCTTACAGCTGCGTTGTCACTTTGTGGGGATTGCCATAGCATCCGGACATCTGGGAATGTGTGCAGAGTCAGCGGCGTCGGCGTCGGATGTTGAGTGGTGGGATGTGCTTTTATTAGCGATCTTTTGTTTAAACTATATTCCATCGATTTCACCGACCAATAGGATGGTGAGAATTAAAAAAAAACTACCCCATGCATGTGCAGAATATCGAATTAATTAATTTGCATACATTTTTATATCAACCTGGTGTTAGTGGTACAATAGCTAGGGGAGAGTGTGCGTGAGTGGGTGACATGGAGCAGAACAACAGCAGGTTAAGTGCAGAACACTAGGTTAATTTGCATAATTTTATTTAAAATGCTGTACAATAGTTTAAGGGGGTGGGTGGCGAAGAAGAATGCGCCAGAAAGGGCGTTCAAATACATGTGAAATTCGAAAAGTGTACCAGAAAATGGTGGGAGGGACATAACTAATTACTTAATTTGGTATCAAAGGGGATACAACAGTTTAAGGAAACAGGGGTGACTTGGAAAACCACTTAACAGAACAATAGGTAATGTGTCGACAAAGGGCTGAACATTAGGTTAAGACACCCAGAGTACAGTGTCGAACATTAGGTTATGCAACATATTTGCGTCATGTAATTACTTCTTACAAGACCTACAGCAGAGAATGATGAGCAAGAGAAATCAATCCCCCACAAACTAAGTTTTTTTTTGTAAATAAACAATATACACTTGAATTTCCTGTTATGAGATCCTTCCTCTCCACCAAAGAGCCATCAGTTTCCATATATTCCATACACTGACTTTAATCGCCTAAACTGTTAAATAAACAATATTCCACACATTATCTAAATTGTTTAAACAATATTCCATACACAGCAATCGATTTCTGGACAAATTCTTAATTAAGTAAATAAACTGTATTCCATTCACTGCTATAAATAATTAAATAATATTCTAGACATTGTGTAAAGTGTTTAAACAATATTCCACACACTGCAACTGAATGCCCTCCAAATGACTGATCAACTGAGTCATTTTCCTGCCAATTTCTGGGAGGGTGGGTGGGAGGGGAGAGGGTTTACCAGAGGGGGAGAGGTTAATTAATTGATCAGTTTAATTAAGTAGTCAATCAAATTGTTAAGAGTGAGATGGGCTATCCAATAACTCAGACCTGAAAGTGTACCTCTAGCAGCGAGGGGTAAGGTTTCCTGTGGGGGAGGGAATGGGAGGGGCGATGGAGCGATAGGTTAAGTGCCTGACAATCGAAGGATCCTCTTAGCAGAACAATAGGTTAAGTACCTATCAATGAAAGGAGAACAATAGGTTAAGTACCTGTCAATCAAAGGAGAACAATAGGTTAAGTACCTGTCAATCAAAGGAGAAAAATAGGTTTGCCCCTGAGTGCATAGCCTCCCCTGATGTAGGTAACCCGCCCTAACAAAATGGACCAGAAGATACTTCGTCCTACTACTTGTACACGCTTCAAAATCGATTCTGGGAATCCGCTTCTGGTTCCTGGTTCTCCAATTCCATAATCGATTGTCGCTCCCATGTAAGCGCAAATGGTTTTGCTTGTGCTGTCAGGTTTTGTCTTGTTTTTGCAAATTTTCAATTAATATGGACAGAGTGGCTTTTTGTACAATGAAGGATAAGTAGAAATGTTAGACTGAAGCTGTTTACACCTCGTCTAATTGAACATAAATAGCGATTATGCCGACTAAATCGCAAACTCTAACTGCTGTTATTCAGACGCCATATTTAATTGGGCTACGAGATCCGTTTCAGAGCTTCACATGTAAAAGCGACAGCGTAAAACGGTTTCCGAAATTCGGTTTTCTTCTTGTAGAAGATGGGTCGCACTTAAACGTAGTGTTTGATAGTGCTGAAACGCCAAGATTGCAATAGCAGAAATACAACTTCTACAGCCATAGGCGGAAAAAGAGGTTTTCATCAATTGTTCGGAATTGTATAATACGAGTCTTTGTAAGATTTAGGGTTAATAACGATTTACTATTTTACATAAATAAAAAGACCTGTTCAAACAAGTCCCAGGAAAAGTAGAAAACAATATCTTCATTTTATCCATTGTTGACAGTTTTTATTCCCTGAATGTATTACTTTTGTAAAACAAAGAACAACCACCTTCAGTCAGAATCGTTGTTTTACTTCAACACACGATTCATTTTGAGCCCTAGGGGCTTATCTTCAGGTGCTTTGATAGTCTACATTAATTTTTTGCAAATTTAGGTTACTTCTGATCAGTTTTTTGTAGTGGATACATCGTTTTGAAATAAAGTATATATATATATATATATATATATATATATATATATATATATATATATATATATACTTTCCGTTCTGCAGCACTTGAGTAAACGTAGATGGAAAGGGTAGAATGGAAAATGTATTTATGCACATAAACGTATCTATGCATACTGTACTTCAAAACCATGTATCCATTACTGCAAACGGATCAGAATTAACATAAATTAGAATAGACATTGATGTAGACTCTCTGAATATGACCCACGTGTGCTCGAAATACATCGTGCATTGAAAGAAAATCACGATTGTGACTGAAGGCGGCTGTTCTTTAATTTACGAAAAGCAAGAAAGTGTGTTTCGTTCAAGGCAGAGAGTTCAGGAAGCTGTATTGTATGCAGCTCTGACGCGGGACATTTTTAATATGAGGGGCTTTGAATAAATAATGAAACACGTTTTTTTCCTCGGCCAGTTTCCGATGAAAAAATTCCGAATTTGTTGTGAGACATCGTAGAATATTCCCGTTTCAGTCCCTATAGTTTCACGAAGTTCCGATACGTCGCAGCACTATACGTAGCCTTCAAACTGCCGTCTGTAACGAAAAAAGTATGCATAGATCTTAGGTGCGAAGACCTGGCAGTTTCCTCTAAGAATAAAAGCTAGAACATAAGAACAAGCAATAGGTACATTTCATGAATACCCACACACGAAAACTTTTGAAAAACTGAACATGTGATGTGTACTATTAAGCACTTCATAGTGTTTCGATATTGCTGCACGATAAGATTTCAGTTTGTCCCATAGGCGGTTAAGAAAAATGAAGTTTTCCCAGCACAGTGAGTATTCCATAAGGTTTCGGGATTGCAGCCAGATGGCACTGACATCTTGCCACGATTTTCAGCTGGCAACTATTCAGCCATCTTCGGGTCAGTGTTTAGCACTGGAGATTGCTGGTGGACCTCGATCGGTTTAAACCGAAAATTGGGGCGGAGGCGTGTGCAGATAGGTTACACGTGTATGAGCGCCTTTGTCGAGTTTAGCGCCCCCTGTCGAACATCACTCCATCTGAGGCGTACAGGCTTGTGCGTGATCTTGATGCTGCATGCATGGCCTCTGTCGAGTCGCAGGCCTGCAGTGCTAAAATTCAAGTGTCAGCATAGTAAAATTAACTGTCGCTAGACAATAAATTGTGCAATGTATTGTTTTTGAAAATATTAAAGAATTCATCTCGCCACACGCCTTACACTGTTGAAAGCTCTATTAAAGGTGAACTCTGTCCATAGGCCCCTAGCGAGGCCATCGGACCGACCGCCCGCCATGTCGTCCTTTGCCTGTGGAGTCACTGGATGCAGAATGGAGGGGCAGCGGGGTCAATACACCGCTCTTGGCCGTTGTCATTTTTCGTCACGTGGAGCGGCTACTACTCGGTCACGTCGCTCCTCAGTTGGCATCCTGAGAATGAGTGCGCCCCGTTCTAGACCTCTCACCAAGAAAAAAATTGTGGTAGCACTGAAGATCGAACGTGGGTCCACCATACGGCACTCAGCCGCGTTGTCCACCTTCTTTTAAGGGGACCTCTATCCACCCCTAGTGATGTGTGAAATGAGTGGCAAATAATAAGCAAACAGCTGTTGTCAGTAACCAACTCAACCACTCAGCTATGGAGGCAGACTGTTGAAAGTCGCCATATCGATTAATAAGTTGTTGTGCCAAACGTATTTTCACAGATTCGCTAGTAACTTAATCACATAAGGATATCGTCGTGGCCAATATTTTCATGGTAGCATAACCTATACCGTGTCCTGTGGGGATACAATGCCCAGCTATGGCTGACTTACTGGACTACGAAAGGCGATTGTATTTAACGCACCTTCACGTACTGTGCGTGTGGTCTGACCAATGCAGGCAGTACCACACTCAGATGGCATTCTGTAGACCGCCTTTCGCAAACACAGATCACATTTTACCTAGACGGGGAAGAGCACAGATGGCTGGAAGGTTACTTTAATAAAATGTTTCTTCTGGATTCTGCCTAACTGGACGAGGCCGATACGTAGGAGGAAAGCCTGGGATTTGAAGAGCTCTTCCTCCTCTTGATTTAGTGTGTGGTCACGTTTATTTCCGCTTAAAGTTGTGCTGATATGATGTGGAGGATATGTGTTATCTCTGAACGCAGATTGCAAGTGTTCCATCTCCTTTGCAATGGTGTCTCTATCAGACACAACAAGTCTCCATCGTACCAACGTTTGAAGGACGTCCATAGTCTGAGACCTTTACAGAGCTACAAGCCTGAAAATATGCGTGGACTTAAGGTAAAGGAAATGCCATCATGACGCATGCACTTTCCGACTTACTAAGACGTCTAGAAACTGTACATCGCCGTCTTTTTCATTTCTACCGTAAAATGGATATTCTCGGATTACGGTGTTGCAAAAATCTTGCCACCTCTACTTCACCATGGGACGACGCTACAGAAGTACGAGGGTCATTCCACACGTCATGGCTACTATGGTAGATGGCGCGAATGTGTGGAATCACCGTAATCGCAGTAAATAGATCAGAAAGCCCGCGGTAAACATTACCGAAATCAACCGACAGATTGCGATCGCATCGAGTATGGCTCGGCACCAGCGCCTGAAACATTCAGTAGGCCTTTGAGGTTGGCGATGTTACAAGATAGATCTTCTCCCACCCACACTACAACCAGACCTCAGTCCATGCGACTTCGCCTCATTCCACAACTGAGGAAACCACTGCGTGGGAGGCGATTTGCAAACAGGGCGAATGTCCTCACGACATTTCGGCGACAGGTGGCACACATTAATGGCAATGCCATTGGCATTCAACATCTTTCCCACCGTTGGCAACACTGTGTGTATGAGGTGCGGGAGTATTTTGAAGCACAGTAGTTGATTTTGATTTATTTTTGTTCCATTTGTACTCGTGCACAATAAATTTACACAGAGCTACAATGCGTGTGTTCCATTTCAACCTTTACCGGGACCTCCTGTACTGCAACTATTGTTTCATTCAGTTACACGCTGCAGTACCGGTTCAGTGCACATCGTGGAATTCTCATATTGTCCCATTATTGCAAGATATACCATACCTTTTTTTTCCGCCCGGCGGATTAGCGTCGAAGTCCAGTGTGCCGGCCAGTCTGTGGGTGGTTTTTAAGGCAGTTTTTCATCTGCCTCGGAGAATGCAGGCTGGTTTCCCATATTCCGCCTCCCAATAAGTCGGCGATTGCTGCGCAAACACTGTCTCCAAGTACGCGTACACCATAATTACTTTACCCTGCAAACATTGGGATTACACTCGTCTGGAATGAGATGTTCCCGGGTGGGTCCACTGGGGGGCGAACCGCACAATAAAATAACCCTGGGTTCGGTGTGGAGCGGCGGTGGGGTGAATGGACTGCTGTAGCCTGTTGTGGGGTTGTGAACCACTGAGGGCTACGGCGGGGACAAAGCCTCTCCGTCGTTACTAGGTCCCTAGTTCAATACAATACAATACCTTGACTTAAGAAATGGCCCTCGTATAATTAACATAGCTTCAGAAGACTTTTGGAATAATTGATTGGCGACTCCATGGCGTGTTGTGTGCACCACGACCAAATAGTGGATAGAATTGGAAGGAAAATCAGCAATGGCCGCATTTTGTTGTTTTATTGTCAGCAAAATCGATTTTCGGTCATTTGGTGACCATCCTCAGTGCTGTAATATACAATTAAAATTGGTAGGTACTGGTATCAAGCTATAACCACAAGCTTAGAGCGAGTTTATGTGATCGCTCTAAGCTTGTGGTTATAGCTTGATACCAGTACCTACCAATTTTAATTGTATATTACAGCACTGAGGATGGTCACCAAGTGACCGAAAATCGATTTTGCTGACAATAAAACAACAAAATGCGGCCAATGCTGATTTTCCTTCCAATTCTGTCTTTTGGTTTAAGCTTCGGCGAATTGTCAACTTGTTCAAAATATTCACTGTTCAATAAAAAGTAAGTTAAGGTAAGGGCATAATGAAACAGTGCTGTTATACCGGCTTTGAACCTGCCAGAGATGTGACAACGAATCTGTGAGAGGGACCCTAGTAATGAGCGAGGCGACATCAAAACTTCAATAGTAAGCGCGATTCACTGAGTCGTAGTGACGCCAGTCTATTGTTAAATCAGCAGAGTTGCGAATACGATGCGAACATTTCCTCCGTGCCGTGCCGTCTCGAGAAATCCAACTCTACACGCAGCTTGTGAGTATGAAATGCATGTTCTGACAAGATTTGTGTGTGTGCGTGTGTGTGTGTGTGTGTGTGTGTGTGTGTGTGTGTGTGTGTGTGTGTCGGGCTACCTTCAAATTCTGTGGGACTTCAGAAACTTTTACGTCTCTCGTAGTGTTTGAAAAAGTAATTATAGTACTTTGCCCAGCCTCAGGGGCATGTTTTAACAAATTTGAAGTCCTAGTACCGTGTACGGTGTAAGAATACACTTTTTTTACACGCAAAACAAATCACTATATCTTTGATTCTCTCCTTGCCATCAAGTACATAACCATTTTTTTATGATTTCAGTTTGGTTTCTCGCATTAATGTGAAATCACATTGTTTCACCTCACATGAAATCATGTGCATGGCGTTCACTTGAGTAAAGCAGTCTCACTAATGTTTACTCCCACATTCTCGTCACGTTGCCACTCAGCCAGTAAAGCGTTAACTGAAATCAACAGAAGCTGCTGAAGGCAGCAGAAACTTGGATCCTCGCACTTCTCACATAGCCAGTGGCCATCTCAGAACGTGCTTCACAGTCTGCGCGAAATATATAAGATAGTGGCAACACATGGGTACTTAGGTGCAAAGCGATCGTAGCCAGAAGGTAACGACGGAAACGGACTTCCGCTTTACCTGGCCCTGGCAAACATTGGAACAATGCCCACAGACTTCTTGTTTCCAGTACATCAGGCGTGCGGTGCCGATTTAAGTAATGCTGTTCGCTGACAGCAGCTAACCGCGCACTCTTTTATCCGGAAGGTAAAATTACTGCGGATATCCGCTAGTAACCGCATCCGCGCAGTCTTCTATCTGTAGACATCAGCAAAAGGGGAGCCAACTTTTGGAATGTGGAATACAGAATTTTCATTCAAAGCAGAATTCTTGTGCATTTCTCGAAGTGACAGTGGTTCTACTAAGCTCCAGGTTTAGTCTATTCTTGCATTACCTTGGTGGACGTAATCGAAAATACTGTGGTATTCGTAATCGCTACGGATCCTGTCTCAGCAGTTCGACCTATCAATGACAGTAAAGGTTTATTGATGCGACTGTTTTGATACAACCCCGAGTCTGTAATTATTCACATGCCCTTAAATAAAAGACCAAGTTTACCACCCCACAAAACGAATATCCTGTGTTGGTTAACCGGAACACTTTTCTGGAAAATCACTACAGCACGCGTGAAACTTTCAGTGGAGACTGACATTTACACACAAGTTTCGAATGCAAACGTGGCCCACATAGCGACATACATACACTGAGAATACAATGAGTGCATCAACAGGTTAAGTGTATCTATATTTTCACAAAATGAATTTTAGTTTTTGATTACAAACTTCAGTTGTTGGCATTTACCTTGAACGCGCTGGTCGTAAACTATCATTATAACTTTGAATGGAGGGAAGTTAGACACGTGTTTACCTGGGCATTTTTCTTGTTTTCCCGCGCGGAATATGCCCCAAGTTTGTAAATGTTGACATCAAAGTTTTTATTTCCTCATCCTCTACTTTTGATGAGTTTTAGCCAATAGTACTTTATAAGTGGTTGTTACGTTATGTCCATGTGATTACAACATTTGCTCTTAAATTTTTCTGTATCAGATTGTTAACGCTCAATGTCAGCCAAACATTTTCGTTATAGGAATATACGTACTATTTGCGAATATTTCATACCTTTGTTTACAAACTTGTTAACCACGTTGTTGGATATTTGCAGGCATTTAAAATGTGAAAGAACGTAATGAAAATATACTATCACATAATCGAGGTGAAAATATGACATCAATAATCATAAAATTCTTCACGATAATGGATGCCAGCCAAAAACAGTTGCAGGATAAAAATTTATTAAAGTTCTTGACCAAGGTTTCGGTACATATAAATATACCTTTATCAGAACTAAAAAATCCTGAACAGGAAGACACTTTCATAAAATTCCTGAGGATATTTTTGTATCGTCAAGAAAATGCGTATCTGCTCACCAGACGCGTTTCACTTTATTGAGGTGGTCTGTAATTAAAGATATTTACAATTTGATTTGTTTCTAAGAAAGAAAAACAGTTCGATAATGGTTTGTTGGTTTTTACGTCGGTAATTTCTTCTCGGTTTGTCGCCTACATCAGGAAATGCCATCTGCTGGCATGTGTTTGGTTTGGTCTAGTATAGTTTGGCTCAAAAAAGAAACAAAAAACGTGCTAGCAGAAGGCATTTCCTGATGTAGTCGAAAAACCAATCAGAAATGATAGTAAGTAAAAACGAACAAATTGTTAACCAACTTTTTTTAGACCCTAAAAACAAATCAGATTATAAATATCTTTAGTTACAGACCACTCATTAATGAATTGAAACGCTTCTTGTGAGAAAAACACTCATTTGTAGCTGTAATGACGGAACAAAAATAACTTCAGGAATTGTAAAGCAATTACGGACAGTATGGCCACACAAATGAATAATGTAATCATAAATTATCATGAAAAAATATATTTAGTCTATGGTAATGATTCATGTGGGCTTCTTGGATATCATAGTAATGTAATTACAATAACTATCGGGAGAATCACTATAGCTATAAGGTTTCGTGTATCTACTGTAAAATTTCGGTTTTTGGGCATGGCATATTCAAACTCACTGATTTCCCTCCCCCCCCCCCCCCCCCCACTCTTAGAAAATTTTTGTGGGCGCCCCCATGGAATGTCCAAGACAAATATTTTACAAAATATATACTCGATACACACCAACAAACCATGGTAATGGAGTACAGTTGGACTAACAAGGAGAGTGCCAGGGTTGGGAAATAAAGTTCGGAGTGGGACGGCGCGTGTTTCCAGCACTACCCCATTGAGTTACAATGGCCAGCCATTCACGAGAAAAACGCTCCGAAACATGGGTATACAATACTAATGCATCCGCTCACTGAACCGAATGGCGCGGTGGTCGATGCAATATTGGTAACAATTCGTGCTTTGTAGTTTCAAAGTATCTATTTGCTTTTACTCATTAAAAAAAAATACGACGTTCAAATTGAAAACTTTTGTTCTTTCAACATTTTCAACTTTTCCAACCAAATAATTTCCTTCAAATATTCGTTCGTATTGTATATTGAAAATGTGTGCATGGGAGAATAATATTCATATTGTGAAGACTATGAATAATGATATGTTTATTCGCTGGATTCCGAAATTACACAAGAGCCAGAATGATATTTGTCATAAAAACACTCGAAACAAAAGATGTTAGAACAATTTGCGCATCAAATAAATGAAGATCTTTTGCACGAACAGCGAGTTTTGAGGATATCTGTCGAAAAACAGACCTCGTTAACATTTCTAAAGATGCGTCTTTCTGCGGTTAGTTTCGACGCGAACCATGCATATTGGATCATATTGTGAAGAACAGGAGATGATAACTAATGGTGAACGATCGAGTGAATTTTACAATCTTCTCTTGAATTAATCCTTCGTTCCTGTTCAATTAACGTGGCGCAATTTTGCAGGCATTTAATGAAATTTTTCACCTGTCTGTAAAGGTAAACATCACAGGGCTGCACTAGTGGTGTACACTTCGGTGGAATAACTTTGAGGGTACAGGTGGGACGTTGTGCGTCGTCCTGGAAAACCTCGTCATACAGTTCTGGTTGTGTTTGCCCTCCCCAGGAGTTGACGATGAGGAGAAACCTTTTGTTCCCAACATAGGGCTTCAAAGATGTTTTAAGAAACTCGTTGTACGTGTTTGTAGTCAGCTTTCCAGATTCTGATGACGTCATAATGACGTTCTTGTATGCTTCGCCGTATTCATCGATCGTCTTCTGGACTCTGGGTCCAAATACACCTGTTGTCTCCTGCAGGCATACGAAAACACTCGGCAGGACACGTCCAGAAAAAGGAATAGCATATTATGCTGTATATGAATGCTTAACTTTCTTCATGTCCACTCTCTTCACAAGTACGGTCTTGCTTCCTTTTGCTTCCTTTGTGGGTGAGAGTCCGGTTGAAAGTAGACTGGTACTGACTTCCTGGAAGCAAATGAAACAGCTCGATGTTTAATGACCGAAACGATTGTACAATTACATGATTATATAAGAAAATTATTCAAATGGGTATTAGTTGTTTGAAATGCCGTTTATAGAATGTGATTTCATTTTGTGTCACATGCCTGTTCGATCTGTGTTGATAATATAGTCCTTGTCAAAAGTGGGTATTAACTCTCGAGTTTGTAGCCGGAAAGTTTCTGCAACAGCCAAGGTTTCTTCCAATGTCACTGTTTCCTTTCGCGATACGAATTTTGTTACTTTCCGTTGACGAATTCTGTGTCGTTGTTTAAATCTCGCCACCCATCGACTAGAAGCTTTAAATGTAAAATTTTCATCATATTGTGCGGCATATTTCGAGTGGTAACTTGCTGATAATTATGCCTAGCTTCGACAAAACGATCGTAAGTCCACGAATCTATCGCTGTGTATTTGTCAAATACAGATCCAGCCTTTTTAGCTTTCTCTTCCCATCGTGGTAAATATTCCTTTTTTTTTTTTTTTTTTTTTTTTTTTTTTTTTTTTTTTTTTTTTTAAACGATGACATCCTTTACTTTTCATTTTCAGGGCCTGCAGGATCCACCGAGGTGTGCTTTCGCAATCTTGACGCATTGTATTTTGTATTCTAGCGGAATATACGCAGGCTCTTTGGATTTTTTCCCTTGGGGCTCATACTCGTCCGAAGAATCAATCGTCTATTGTAACTTCTTCGATAGTGTTTTCACTATCTATCATAGTGTTGTACAACTTCTGTGCCATCAGCATAGCTTCGTGTGGAATTGACGGCGAACCTTCTGACGCTAGTAAATCGTGTCCAACCAGCAGTGCATTGAAATGGGTAACTGCATCTTTAATCAGCAACTTCTACGAGTCCCTCAGACCTCGCGATGTTTTCACTTCGAAGCACTGTAACCACAAAACGTTAGCAACAGGAAAAACTTTCACACACGTGTACTCGTTCCAAGCGCGCAAAAGCAACGGCTATCTCTTCGCTCTCCAAGTTTGTCAAATGCCCCCTTGTGGGGACCCTCGTTTATAGCGGTCTCATGACATTGAAGTCGATCGTATACTTGAACTAGTCGGATAGAAGCCGTACGCTCCTGTTCGACGGATGTTATGTATAATATACATGATAGCAATGAAATATTGTCAGTATGCAATACGAACGAATGTTTGAAGGAAATAATTAGGTTGGAAAAGTTGAAAATGTTGAAAGAACAAAAGTTTTCAATTTGAACGTCATTGATTTTTTTTTTAAAATAAGGAAAAGCAAATAGATACTTTGAAAATACGAAGTACGAATATTTATCAATATTGCATCGGCCACCGCGCCATTCGGTTCAGTGAGCGGACGCTTGGGTGTTATATTCCGTAGGACTGAAAGTTGCGGAACGTTTTTCTCGTGAATGGCTGGCCATCTGGCCGTATGGCTGGGGCATTGTAACACTATGGGGCAGAGCTGCAAACACGCGCCGTCCCACTCCGAACTTCATTTCCCAACCCTGTCACTCCCCTTGTAAGTCGGGTGATTGTGTGGGAATTAGATTACAAAATGAGACACTAAATGGAACAGATGAGTTTTGTTATTTGGGCAGCACTATAAACTAATGACAACAGAATTAAAAAATATATCATATGAAGACGGGCACTAGCGAGAAAAGCTTTCCTGAAAAAAAGAGATATACGTTTGAAAATATTTGTCTGGAGTGCTGAATTATATGTAGGTGAAGCATCAGATTTTGGAAGCCCAGTTTTGCTGGTTCAACTGTTCTGCACAAATGGTGCCTGTAGATCAGTTGTTTTGCTTTCGGGCAGGGGGTGGATAATACAATGACTGGAAAAAAATCCCAACAACAAGGAGTTGTGCGACATAAACGTAAGTTGGTAGGCATGTTTCTACATTTGAAAGATGATGTCTACTCAGATTTCGTGCCAGTCGCGTAAGAGTAGCGCTAGTCACACGGGTTTATAGTAACAGTGGGATGTGCGGGAAGTAAAAATGTAGAGGGAGAGCAAGGCTTGAGTTGAAGAAGCAGGTTCAGGTCGATGGAGACAGCAGTAGCTACACAGAGTATAAAAGATTTACTCAGGTTAGACTAGCGAGGGATCTGTACTAAACCAGTCTTCAGACTGATAACAACATACGAGACTGATATGCCAACGAATGCACTGTTAGATATATAATGAGTTTAGATTGCTGACGAATAGGTAATATTGTTGATGGAGTAGGGATGATACAGAGAAACGGAAATGAACTCTTGCAAATATATATAGAATGCAATATTAACAGGTCGACCAGCAAGACTAAAGCCTTAGACTTCAGAAACTCACAAAGCATTACAATAGGCCTCGTTACTTCAAGAACCATGGCCCTTGCCGTCGGTGGGGAGGCTTGCGTGCCTCAGCGATACAGATAGCCCTACCGTAGGTGCAACCACAACGGAGGGGTATCTGTTGAGAGGCCAGACAAACGTGTAGTTCCCGAAGAGGGGCAGCACCTTTTTCAGTAGTTGTAGGGGCAACAGTCTGGATGATTGACTGATCTGGCCTTGTAACACTAACCAAACGGCTGAAAGCAAGGGAAAACTACAGCCGTAATTTTTCCCGAGAGCATGCAGCTTTACTGTATGGTTAAATGATGATGGCGTCCTCTTGGATAAAATATTCCGGAGGTAAAATAGTCCCCCATTCGGATCTCCGGGCGGGGACTACTCAAGAGGACGTCGTTATCAGGAGAAAGAAAACTGGCGTTCTACGGATCGGAGCGTGGAATGTCAGATCCCTTAATCGGGCAGGTAGGTTAGAAAATCTGAAAAGGGAAATGGATAGGTTAAAGTTAGATATAGTGGGAATTAGTGAAGTTCGGTGGCAGGAGGAACAAAACTTTTGGTCAGGCGAATACAGGATTATAAATACAAAATCAAATAGGGGTAATGCAGGAGTCAGTTTAATAGTGAATAAAAAAAATAGGAGTGCGGGTAAGATACTACAAACAGCATAGTGAACGCATTATTGTGGCCAAGATAGATACGGAGCCCACGCCTACTACAGTAGTACAAGTTTATATGCCAACTAGCTCTGCAGATGACGAAGAAATTGAAGAAATGTATGATGAAATAAAAGAAATTATTCAGATAGTGAAGAGAGACGAAAATTTAATAGTCATGGGTGACTGGAATTCGGTAGTAGGAAAAGGGAGAGACGGAAACGTAGTAGGTGAATATGGATTGGGGCTAAGAAATGAAAGAGGAAGCCGCCTGATAGAATTTCGCACAGAGCACAACTTAATCATAGCTAACACTTGGTTCAAGAATCATTAAATAAGGTTGTATACGCGGAAGAAGCCTGGAGACACGACAGGTTTCAGATAGATTATATAATGGTAAGACAGAGATTTAGGAACCAGGTTTTAAATTGTAAGACATTTCCAGGAGCAGATGTGGACTCTGACCACAATCTGTTGGTTATGAACTGTAGGTTAAAACTGAAGAAACTTACAAAAAGGTGGTAATTTCAGTAGATGGGACCTGCATAAACTGACTAAACCAGAGGTTCTACAGAGTTTCAGGGAGAGCATAAGGGAACAATTGACAAGAATGGGGGAAAGAAATACAGTAGAAGAAGAATGGGTAGCTTTGAGGGATGAAGTAGTGAAGGCAGCAGAGGATCAAGTGGGTAAAAAGACGAGGGCTAGTAGAAATCCTTGGGTAACAGAAGAAATATTGAATTTAATTGATGAAAGGAGAAAACATAAAAATGCAGTAAATGAAGCAGGCAAAAAGGAATACAAACATCTCAAAAATGAGATCGACAGGAAGTGCAAAATGGCTAAGCAATGATGGCTAGAGGACAAATGTAAGGATGTTGAGGCTTATCTCGCTAGAGGTAAGATAGATACTGCCTACAGGAAAATTAAAGAGACCTTTGGAGGAAAGAGAACCACTTGTATCAATATCAAGAGCTCAGATGGAAACCCAGTTCTAAGCAAAGAAGGGAAAGCAGAAAGGTGGAAGGAGTATATAGAGGGTCTATACAAGGGCGATGTACTTGAGGACAATATTATGGAAATGGAAGAGGATGTAGATGAAGATGAAATGGGAGATACGATAGTGCGTGAAGAGTTTGACAGAGCAGTGAAAGACCTGAGTCGAAACAAGGCCCTGGGAGTAGACAACATTCCATTGGAACTACTGACGGCCTTGGGAGAGCCAGTCCAGACAAAACTCTACCATCTGGTGAGCAAGATGTATGAGACAGGCGAAATACCCTCAGACTTCAAGAAGAATATAATAATTCCAATCCCAAAGAAAGCAGGTGCTGAGATATGTGAAAATTACCGAACAATCAATTTAATAAGTCACGGATGCAAAACACTAACGCGAATTCTTTACAGAGGAATGGAAAAACTGGTAGAAGCCGACCTCGTGGAAGATCAGTTTGGATTCCGTAGAAATATTGGAACACGTGAGGCAATACTGACCCTAAGACTTATCTTAGAAGCTAGATTAAGGAAAGGCAAACCTACGTTTCTTGCATTTGTAGACTTAGAGAAAGCTTTTGACAATGTTGACTGGAATACTCTCTTTCAAATTTTGTAGGTGGCAGGGGTAAAATACAGGGAGCGAAAGGCTATTTACAATTTGTACAGAAACCAGATGGCAGTTATAAGAGTCGAGGGGCATGAAAGGGTAGCAGTGGTTGGGAAGGGAGTGAGACAGGGTTGTAGCCTCTCCCCGATATTATTCAGTCTGTATATTGAGCAAGCAGTGAAGGAAACAAAAGAAAAATTCGGAGTAGATATTAAAATTCATGGAGAAGAAATAAAAACTTTGAGGTTCGCCGATGACATTGTAATTCTGTCAGAGACAGCAAAGGACTTGGAAGAGCAGCTGAACGGAATGGACAGTGTCATGAAAGGAGGGTATAAGATGAACATCAACAAAAGCAAAACGAGGATAATGGAATGTAGTCGAATTAAGTCGGGTGATGCATCGGGAATTAGATTAGAAAATGAGACACTTAAAGTAGTAAAGGAGTTTTGCTATTTGGGGAGCAAAATAACTGATGATGGTCGAAGTAGAGAAGATATAAAATGTAGACTGGCAATAGCAAGGAAAGGGTTTCTGAAGAAGAGGAATTTGTTAACATCGAGTATAGATTGAAGTGTCAGGAAGTCATTTCTGAAAGTATTTGTATGGAGTGTAGCCATGTATGGAAGTGAAATATGGACGAAAATAGTGTGGACAAGAAGAGAATAGAAGCTTTCGAAATGTGGTGCTACAGAAGAAAGCTGAAGATTAGATGGGTAGATTATATAACTAATGAGGAGGTATTGAATAGGATTGGCGAGAAGAGAAGTTTGTGGCACAACGGTTGGTAGGATATATTCTGAGGCATCAAGGGATCACCAATTTAGTATTGGAGGGCAGCGTGGAGGGTAAAAATCGTAGAGGGAGATCAAGAGATGAATACACTAAACAGATTCAGAAGGATGTTGGTTGCAGTAGGTACTGGGAGATGAAGAAGCTTGCACAGGATAGAGTAGCGTGGAGAGCTGCATCAAACCAGTCTCAGGACTGAAGACCACAACAACAACTTCGAAAATGTGGTAAACGGAAAGTTCGGTTAAACCGTAGAAGCTGTTCAGTCCCTGCCAAATTACATCGATAAATCTGCTGCTTATATTCCATTAGTATTGTTAAGATCTCTGCCGTAACCAACCTTGACAACACTACATATTCCAATTGGAATACAATGTATACGAGACAGGCGAAATACGGCAGGCTTCAAGAAGAAAGTGATAACTCCAATTCCAAAGAAGGCAGGTGCTGTAAAGTATAAACGTTACCGAATTACCAGTTTAATAAATCGTTCTTGTGAAATGGTGATAGGAATTGTTTACAGAAGAATGAAAAATTAGGGAAGATCAGTTCGGGTTCTGGAGATATGAGGAAACATGTAAGGCGATACTGATCTTAAGACTTATCACAGAAGGCACACAGAAAAACGGTTGTCTTTACAGGGTGTACATAGAGTCCGGGAACACTTTCAATTGTTTATTGCACAAGAAGCAAACATTGTACAGATATCATACATATGTCATTTTGAAGAAAAGCTCTGAAAGTTTTTTTCATGTATACTGCCACAGCGTAGTTTAGTAATTTGCTGATAGTCAGTGCTAGTCTCAAACACGGCGAGTTCCGGTGCGGAGCGAGCTTTGTGTGTGTTGGAGTTCCACAAAAACAAGTGTGCCACAGCTGCTCAACGGATGTTTAGAACCAAGTACGGTAAGAAGCCACCAACAAGGAAGGCCATTTACCACCGGCACAAAAAATTCGTTACGACGGGTTACTTGTGCCTGGCAAAGAGAGTGAAGTGAATGTGAAGCGCGTACGAGAGACATTCATAAGGAGTCCAAAGAAATCGGTGCGTCGTGCATTCCGTGAACTTGAAATGGCTCCAATGGCAGTGTCGAAAGTCTTGCGACAGAAGCTGTCTATGAAACCATTCAAATTAGAGCTAGTGCAGAGCTCAATGACGACGATAAAGACAAGCGGTTGAGTTTTTTGTTAGCAGCTGCAACAATTGAATGAGCATGGGGATGGTATTGTTGGTCACTTAACTTTTAGCAACGAAGCCACTTTTCACAGTAATGGGAAAGTGAACAGGCATAATTTTAAATCTGGGATACTAAGCATCCACACGAATGCATTGAATTTGAGCGTGATTCCCCAAAGGTAAATCTTTTTTGTGCCTTGTCACATCGAAAACTGTACGGGCCATTCTTCTTCACTGAGAACACTGTCACTGGATATTCCTACTTGGACATGTTGCATCAATGGCTGATGCCTCAAATGCAATCGGACTCTCTGTTCATCTTTCAGCAGGATGGGGCTCCATCCCATTTTCATCGTGAAGCTCGTGGGTACCTGAACACGGAGCTGCCGCATCGATGGATCGACCGTGCTACAGAAGGGGACAGCTGTTTTATGAAATGGCCTCCCCAATCACCAGATCTTATTCCGTGTGACTTTTTTCTGTGGGGACACATTAAAGATCCGGTGTATGTACCGCCTCTACCACGTGATGTCGCAGAGCTGTGGGAGAGAATACGGGAAGTGACTGCCTCAGTCGACGATGCCATGCTGGGACGGGTATGGCAAGAATTCGATTACCGTATTGACGTCTGCCGGGTCACTCATGGTTCGCAGATCGAATATTTGTAAAAAAACTTCCAGAGTTTCTCTTTTAAATGCAATATATGTACATGTTTAGTTCTTGTGCAATAAATAATTGAAAGTGTTCCCTGACTTTGTGTACACCCTATATTTATACCATTTGAAGATAAGTAAAAATTTTAATTTTATTAGAATAGGCCTTTTTGAAAATCAGAAGGTTGTAGGTAGAAACTAGAGGGAGAGGAAGGTTATCTTCAACTTGTAGAGACAGGAGACATGAAAGATAAGCAGTAGTTGAGATGAGAGTGAGACAACGTTGTTGCTTATGCCTGATGTTACTCATTCTGTAAACTGATCAAGCAATAAAAGATACCAAAGGGACACTTATGAAGGGGATTAAAGTTTAGCGAGAAGAAATAAAATCATTAGCCTTCTCCAATGACATTGTAATTATGGCTGAAGGAGCAAAGGACTTGAAAGATTAGTTGAACAAAATGCACAGTGTTCCCTAAAGACGCTGAGTAACATCAATACACGAAATACAAGGATAATAGAACGCAGCAAGTTAAATCAGGCGATGCTAAGGAAATAAGTCTAGGAAACGAGACACAGGAAATAGTAAAAGCGTTTTGCTATTTGGGCAGCAAATTAACAGGCAATAGGAGAAGTAAAAAGGATTCGGAACGCAGCCTGCAATAGCCGGAAAAGCATTTTCGAAAAGTACAGGGAGTATGTACGTTGCTATAGTTAGGCGTCTTGAGGAGACAAAGAAAAGCGCAGAGAGCTGATTCAAATCAGTCTTCGGAGAAAAGACCACAACATCAATCGGAAACGATCGATGTTAATATCGAGTCCATACTTTTTCGTATCGCTAGGTTCATCGGTGACAGTTTCGATGACATTTAAGCCCTAGCTTAGTCGAATAGAATTATGTGGAACTTACTATCTTCCTATACATATACACTACTGGCCATTAAAATTGCTACTCCAAGAAGAAATGCAGATGATAAACGGGTATTCATTAAACAAATATATTATACTAGAACTGGCTTGTGATTACATTTTCACGCAATTTGGGTTCATAGATCCCGAGAAATCAGTACCCAGAACAACCACCTCTGGCCGTAATAACGGCCTTGATACGCCTTGGCATTGAGTCAAACAGAGCTTGGATGGCGTGTATAGGTACAGCTGCCCATGCAGCTTCAACACGATACCACAGTTCATCAAGAGTAGTGAGTGGCGTATTGTGACGAGCCAGTTGCTGGGCCACCATTGACCAGACGTTTTCAATTGGTGAGAGATCTGGAGAATGTACTGGCCAGGGCAGCAGTCGAACGTTTTCCGTATCCAGAAAGGCCCGTACACGACCTGCAACATGCGGTCGTGCATTATCCTGCTGAAATGTAGGGTTTCGCAGGGATTGAATGAAGGGTAGAGCCACTGGTCGTAACACATCTGAAATGTAACATCCACTGTTCAAAGTGCCGCCAATGCGAACAAGAGGTGACCGAGATGTGTAACCAATGGCATCCAATACCACCGCGCTGGGTGATACGCCAGTATGGAGATGACGAATACACGCTTCCAATGTGCGTTCACCGCGATGTCGCCAAATACGGATGCGACCATCATGATGCTGTAAACAGAACCTGGATTCATCCGAAAAAATGACGTTTTGCCATTCGTGCACCCAGGTTCGTCGTTGAGTACACCATGGCAGGCGCTCCTGTCTGTGATGCAGCGTCAAGGATAACCGCAGCCATGGTCTCCGAGCTGATAGTCCACGCTGCTGCAAACGTCGTCGAACTGTTCGTGCACAAGGTTGTTGTCTTGCAAACGTCCCCATCTGTTGAGTCAGGGATCGAGACGTGGCTGCACGATCCGTTACAGCCATGCGGATAAGATGCCTGTCATCTCGACTGATAGTGATACGAGGCCGTTGGGATCCAGCACGGCGTTCCGTATTACCCTCCTGACCCCACCGATTCCATATTCTGCTAGCAGTCATTGGATCTCGACCAACGCGAGTATCATTGTCGCTATACGATAAACCACAATCGCGATAGGCTCCAATCCGACATTTATCAAAATCGGAAACATGATGGTACGCATTTCTCCTCCTTACACGAGGCATCACAACAATGTTTCGCCAGGCAACGCCGGTCAACTGCTGTTTGTGTATGAGAAATCGGTTGGAAACTTTCGTCATGTCAGCACGTTGTAGGTGTCGTCACCGGCGCCAATCTTGTGTGAATGCTCTGAAAAGCTGCATATGACAATATCTTCTTCCTGTCGGTTAAATTTCGCGTCTGTAGCACGTCATATTCGTGGTGTAGCAATTTTAATGGCCAGTAATGTATGTTCAGAGAAATTGGAATAAATAAGTAACCGGTAAATGCTAAGTATTCAGCTAGTTGGCAATAAAAGAGGAAGATACAAATACATTGATGGCACACAGTACAGAAAATTTTAAAAATATGGTACCCACAATGATGTTTTACAGTAACATTGTTCTTTCTACCCTACTGGAAGGAAGAGAGGTGCGGATTCCAACGGAAAAGAAAGATGCCTTCGTTACGCAGGAGAATGGTATTTAGTTTACACAGGGAAAGGTATAACTGTCTAGAGCGAGCTTATGTTCCAAAACAGTTGGGAGTTAACAAATCCACGAATGTGAGACTAGTTACATGTTTCACCTCATTGTGCTAATTCAAGTCTCCAGCCTTCATCAATAGCTCGAAGTATTTTGGCAAATTCTCTCCCATGAATGGCAGTAAATTTCCCACAGGTGAAAAGGAAATGGGATATTCTCGGAATGGCAGTAAATTTCCCATAGGTGAAAAGGAAATGAGATATTCTCGGAATGAGTTGCAGAACGCTACAAACAGCGACTACATCTCTCTCTCTCTCTCTCTCTCTCTCTCTCTGCCTGTCTTTTGCGATGTTGTTTATGTTCTGTTCGCGAGTTCTGCCCAACCTAAATTTTATAGTTATTAATTTCCGTAGCCAGTTGTCATTCTTGCAGCCACATGTATGTGGACGCCAATGTACTAGGAGAACCATTTCCAGTAATGTATCAAATGTTGGACCATCAACACACAAAAAATTATGATAATTTTTTTCGTTGAACCTCAGTTCTCTCAACAAGTTTTCGTGGCTGATCTTTGGTGCTCCGTGAAACACGTTTTTATCCACTTTTTTCTGCTTGGACCGAAGTAGAACAATTGTCACAATTGCAGGGTCTTTATCGTCTAACATTTCGAACGACAGTATTGTTACACAGAATTATTGATGGTATATTTGTAACTGACAATATTATTCAGCAGTCTAGGGAGGCCGACAGCAAGATTGTACAATATTATTGACCCTCTACGGGCCGCTTAATTAATGAGGAAGTTACGTTTGAACGAGATCTCGTCCACAGTGACAGGTAGCTAAGGTCAGTGGCGTCTCTTGATGTCCCGCGCTGGCTGTCCTTGCTTGAAGCACGTAAGCTCACCCCGCTGCGGTACCGTTACAAATGTGAATGCGACCTTCACCCTACAACCTGCACCTAGGGCCGTCAGTTCCGCTGTGAAAGCCCCCGTATTCCGTCTTCACCTCTCAAATGCTCTGAACATACCTTCTTTCATTCCGTTACTTCGTGAAACGTCGCAGCAACACAACTTGCAAAAGACGAAAACCAAATTTCGGAAAGTGATTTTCGCCGTCCTGTTTAAATGTGACACCACACCAGATTTTGGAAGCCCGGTTTTGCTGGCGTCAGCTGTTCTGCACGAATGGTGCCTGTAGATCACTTGTTTCGGTTTTGGACAGGTTTCGTAATGGATACATGTTATAAAAATAGATGTGGGTATGTGAGTGTGTGTGTGTATGTATGTTCCACATTTCCTCCTAATCCACTGGACCGATTTCAACCAAACGTGGTACACATATACATTAGTGTCAGGCAACCATCGCTGTGGAGGTAAGAACCATCTTCCTATCAAAGGAGAGAGGGAGAAAAAAAAAAGCATAGCTCGCGACGGGTGAATTACCAAATTTTATTCACTCTGAATGTCAGAATGAGAGCACTTAGTTACTTGCAACAAACTTTACACATGATTTCAAACCTTTATGAATTTTTTTCTCACTGCAACCCCTACAAAATGAAAAAGGGAAGAAAGTTTATTGGTTACAACTTTCCTGCTGTTCATGCAGTAAAAATAGGGTATGAAGCAAGACGTTATACTTTATTACTTCTTTACTGCTACTTACTTTAGTATTTGGATGCTGTCTGGTGGCGTTGCGGGCACGTGAGGCGGTAATAAAAGTATAGAAGCGGAGCAGACGCGGATAGGGTATCACCCTAGCGAAGGTATGGCATGCAAATGGGGAAATCTAATGAGATGAGCGACTTTGGTAAAGGACAGATTATTATTACGCAGAGCCTGTGAGCGAGTGTCTCAAAAACGTCGAAGCTGGTCGAACGTTCAAGTGCTACTATCGTGAGCATCTTCAGAAAGAGGTAGGACAGTGAAACTACCGCTAGGCACTAAATAGTTGGTCGCAGGTTCGAATCCTGCTTCGGGCATGGATGTGTGTGATGTCCTTAGGTTAATTAGGTTTAAGTAGTTCTAAGTTCGAGGGGACTGATGACCTAAGATGTTAAGACCCATAGGGCTCAGAGCCATTTGAACCATTTGAACTAATTAGCTGGACGTCCACGACTCTTACAGAACGTGTGGTTCAGAGGTTTGTCTGCTCTGTAAAGTAGGAGCTTTATGTAGCACCTCCATTTGTTCATTTATATTACCCACTTCATGTTTACTATCTTTTACATGTGCTCCAAAAAGTCTCTATCTCAACATGCTCGAAGAGATTGAAATATACGCTCATCAAAGAAAAACCCCAGGCCTATTACTTAATGAGCAAAGTGATTTTATGCACAGGAGTTATTATGAGATTTTTAAAGACCTGTTTTAGGCTTACTCTCGAATGCAACAGCACGCTCCAGTATGAACCAGCTGCAGCGGAACGGCCCTCAGCGTACTGGCGGCGAGGTGAATTGGGCGCGGCGGAAGAGGACTTGGCGTAGCGTTGTATACGTTCTGACGTAGGGAAATCCTCTTCGCCAATAATCAAAACAAAGAAGAGGAAACGCACATTTTCGAAGGAAAATCGACCTTTTAATTATTTTTTAAAGTTTCTTTATAAAGAAATTTTAAATTAGTGTAAATTATTTCGGTTCATGGTCCACTCAAAAAAAGATTATTCATATCTTATTACTTTAAAAATTATTTTATTAAAAAGTATATTCGCCATTAATATGTACAGTGAAATAATAACATATGCACAATTCTTATAGGTAGAGGGCACTTTTTACTGCTACCAATCAGGTTTCTCTAAAACCGCAATATAAGGTTTTAACAGATTAAAATTTACTTTAGTTATGACAGCGAACCGATAGTTCTGTACTGACAAGTTACTCTGTAACTGCAATATATGGTATGTTGGCATTTAATACGTTCCAAAATTTCTTTTTGTAAACTAATATATTTCTATTACTAACTGTATCTCTCTTGTTAATATATTTTTACCTTTGTGTAACAGATCTGAAAATAGGCAGCTAGCCTGAAACCGGTCATTGAAAATAAAAAATAGCGATCAAAGACTGAAATTCCATATTTTTATTTAATGAACGATCGCGGAAATCCCATTAAGACAATCATGTCTAGTTTTGATAAAAATGTACAGATTAGTCTTCTCTTTGGGGGAGTAAGTGTTGCCATCCACGGGAACAATCTCTAGTTTGCCAAATTTTTGAAAGCTAACGTAAGATTTCTCGCTCTCCCACTGGCAAACTGAATCAAAATTTTCTTGTATGCCTAAAGGCCTTCACGATAAAGTCCACTAACGCACACACATTAAAAACTTTACAGTGCTGTAGTACTACGTCTTTAAAAATTCGTACTGAAAATACACAGTAATTATTCGCGTTATTCCCCCGTGTTAAGATATTGGTGCGATATGCTAAATACGACTCCTCACACCGGCCCCACAAATGTGTTAGGTGTTTTCCAACTTTTTTTCTTCACTTTCTCCTCATTTAATAAACCAGGCATTTTGACTTCGGCTTCTTCCATTGTACTGGCATACATCACATTTCGGAATTTCCTCATAACTAGTTGTCGATCGTCTTTGATAACGTCACGATCACTTTCCCACAACCAATGCCAAAGAGCTTAATTAATACGGAATATGCTCACAAGTAACCTACTGTTTGGAAGTATAGCTCGTAAGGCATTCCTTTCTGTGCTGCAGTCATCAGTTATAACTATTTTTGGGTGAAAAACCTTCTGGCAAGTTTCCTCTTAATAATATTTTGCAGACTGGAGGCATGTATGTAATTTTCTTGAGACTGACTTGTGTGCAAATTGACAACAACGGCAAAACACCACTTTCGTTGCAACAAATATAAATGTAACACGGGCATTTGTTTTATCACAAGATACACTTGTATCAATTGACACCATTTCATCAGCCAAACCAACCATAATAGGTGTTATTATAACGCACGCAGTTGGTTCTTCTTTGACAGAAATATACACATTTATGTTAGATAACTCAGTCTTCTTTTGTTTTAAAAAGTTCAATAACATCACTGATGTCTCGTGTCCCGTTAAGTTCGATAATGCCATTGTTCAAATAGATTCGTAACTTGACAGTCAAGTGGATTTTTTTGTTCATTATACAATGTAATGTAAGAGTTTCTCTCACCTTTCTCTATTATAGCCATTTCATGATGAGATTCGGCTGCTTCAGCTGTCATACCATCTACAATATACGCTTCAAAATATCTTGTACTGTCTTTTAGAAGAACGCTGCAGACTCAACGCTTGTGCCACATCGATTCGATGGAAATGATTATAATTAATCTCTATTAGGATATTCAGTTCCTGTCCCATTAATGGGGAACTTTTTAAGGTACTCTTAGTTACTTTTAAAAACTTGATTCCTATATGCTTTACAATGAAAGTTTCTAATTGGGTCTTTCTTGTTGCCTTTGTTTTTGTTTTGTCCGATAGATGACAATAATATACTTTTTTAAAATCATATCGTACCCGCTGCGAATAACGTCTCATCATAATCCAATTTGTTTGAGTTGACTCCAAAAATTTTTCATTGAAATAACCACACTTTGCGTCACCTTCACAAGACAAAGAGCATCGAATTTTACATTGATAATCATCATTGTCTTTATGTCCTTCAAAAGTTCCAGATTAACCGACAGCACACGGTAAAAACAACCTCAAACACCGCACAATGAATAACAAACCTGATTGACGGACTAAACGCAAGCGGCGTGAAACGAGCGCGCGAACTTCATAGGTATGTTCCATGAATCGCCTTAATCACATGTTTGGAAGAACAGTTTGCGCTTCAAACCCGTGCACGATGGAAGACGCATGCCTTGAAACTGACAGTTTAGAGAGGGAATTAGTGTAACAAAACCGTGCGTGTTTCAAGGCACTATTACCTCCTTCTGAGTCGGCCAGAGTGACCGAGCGGTTCTAGGCGCTACAGTCTGGAACCGCGCGACAGCTACTGTCGCAGTTTCGAATCCTGCCTCGGGCATAAATGTGTGTGATGTCCTTAGGTAAGTTAGGTTTAAGTAGTTGTAAGTTCTAGGGGACTGATGACCTCATATGTTGAGTCCCATAGTGCTCAGAGCCATTTGAACCATTTGAACCTCCTTCTGAACACGGAACAGGAAACACACATGCGGGCGTGGACGCATAGCTATAAAAGAATACCTTGACAATGTTGCGTTTCTCTGTTAGCACTTTTAATAAAGAGAGAGTACGATCTCCTTACGGCTGTCGGGAGGATATTGTACAAGGAAAAAAAATTTGATAATTTTATCCATGCTCATTAAAGTGTGCGGAACTGTTCTGTAACTTCCACCTACAGGGTGACAATTATTGAACTGTATGAGGAAAACGTAAATTAGTTACAAACTACGGCGGGCGCATACTTTATTCAACATGTGAACGTCGCTACAGTTATTCGAATTTAGGTTATGACATGTTCGATATGCCTGCCATCATTGGCGATGAAGTGCCGCAGATGAATTCTGCATGACCCGTTTAAGTGTCAGTAGATCGATGCTGTCGATGACCTCATGAAAGGCTGTTTTCAGCTCAGCAGTGGTTTTGGGATTATTGCTGTACTCCTCGTCTTTAACATAAACCCACAAAAAGGTGTCGCATGTGTTCAGATCCGGAGAATATGGCGACGAATAGAGGCCCATGGCAGTGGTCTCTGGGTACCCCTGAACCAGAATGTGGTCCCCAGAGTGCTCCTCCAGGACATCTCAACTGCTTCGATGGGGTCTAGCTCCGTCTTGCATGAACCACATCTTGTCGAAACCAGGGTCACTTTGGATAATGGGGATGAAATCATCTTCCAAAACCTTCACGTACCGTTTGGTAGTCACTGTGCCATCAATTAATCCGTGGCTGGATGTTGCACACCATACAGTCACCCGTTGAGGATGTAGAGACTTGTCCATCGCGAAATGCGGATTTTCAGTCCACCAAATGCCCCAATTTTGCTTATTGACGAACCCATACAAATGAAATTGGGCTTCGTCGCTAATTCCCATCATGCCCCGCGGCCAACCGTGTAGTTTGAGCGTCCTACGTAAACCGTTCAGAAGTTACGTTGACTTTATTTCATACTGTTCAGTAATTGTAACCCCGTACATCACGCGTGTCGTGGATAAAATGCAAATCGCTAACTTGTCGAGCACTATTACACGTTCTTAATCATGTGCACAGAATTACCGAATACTTTTGTCACTAGTAATTTATCATACACGAGAATCACTGTCTCTAAACGCGAGAGTACGTACAGCGATTTACAGATTAGCGTGCGAGGCTGGGTATCAGATTGTAATCAAGGAGTTCGGTTTTACTAATTCAGTAAATACGGGGCTGGGAAAATGAAATTGGTCAGGTAATATTTACAATAAGTGGGATTGGATCTTGTTAGTGAACATGCTGACAATGGCTACCGTGGACGTCGATGTGGCGTTGTGCTCGACATATCATCCAACTGTGAGACACAGACACAGCGACAGTAGCGTTTGCAGCGTTCTGCTGTAGCACTTCCACTGTGTGAGGATTATTTGAGCATGTCTGACCCTCCTCTTTGCCTCACAGATAAATATCAGAGGGAGGCACATCAAGTGTTGCACTGTTTCTACTGCTTGGCCTCTCCTCGCCGAACACCTCACGCAATCGTTACAAGGCTGTCACAGTGGTGTGTTGCCCAAAATACCCACGCAGCCGCCCATCTTCTGTGAGTTGATTCACGTAAGGTTTACTGAGTACAGGCGTCACCACATCTCAATTGTTGGGGTGGAGGGATGGATGGATGGATGAAGAGGGTTGTATGGGCGCACGACGGCAAGGTCTTCAGCACGCGCTCAGTAACAGATTGAGACGGGTGTCAAGAAAAGACTCAGAACAGTAAGATAAAACAGAACTTAAAACACAGGTAACAAGCTTGGAAAAAATATGTGCCTACCCACTCCAAAGCGTCGGACGAAGCATGTCGCCAGTAGTAAAAAAAAAAAAAAAAAAAAAAAAAAAAAAAAAAAAAAAAAAAAAAAAAAAAAAGGGGTCAGAGCACTATGGGACTTAACATCTGTGGTCATCAGTTCCCTAGAACTTAGAAACTTAGAACTACTTAAACCTAACTAACCTAAGGACATCACACACATCCATGACCGAAATAGGATTCGAACCTGCAACCGTAGCGGTCACGCGGTTCCAGACTGAAGCGCCTAGAACCGCACGCCAGCAGTAAAACATGGACAACACAGGAAGGAAGTGGTAGAGGGAGCTAAAACAATATAGCAGATGGAAGTGGCTGCCTGACCGCGAGGAAAAAATGGAGGAGCCAGCCACTCTGCAATACACTAAAAACTCCAGCCTAAAAGTTTAGGCCAGAGTCCAGACACATCACAAAACTTTAAAACCCTAGACACACACGTCTCGTTGTTGTTGTGGTCTTCATTCCTGAGACTGGTTTGATGCAGCTCTCCACGCTACTCTATCCTGTGCAAGCCTCTTCATCTCCCAGTACCTACTGCTACCTACATCCTTCTGTATCTGTTTAGTATATTCATCTCTTGGTCTCCCTTTACGATTTTTACCCTCCACGCTGCCCTCCAATACTAAATTGGTGATCCCTTGATGTCTCAGAACATGTCCTACCAACCGATTCCTTAACATCTGAGGTCATAAGTACCCTAGAACTTAGAACTACTTAAACCTAACTAACCTAAGGACATCACACACATCCATGCCCGAGGCAGGACTCGAACCTGCGACCGTAGCGGTCGCGCAGTTCCAGACTGTAGCGCCCAGAACCGCTCGGCCACTCCGGCCGGCAGCTAGATCCACACTGTACTTTGTACGGTTGTAGTCTGTTTAGATCCTGTATCAACGTCAATTTTTGCGTCATTGTGCATTGTTGACATCAATATCACTAGTTTGTTAGGCACGTAAGAAACCAATGTGCAAGGGGGGTAGAAGCCAAATTTTGGTGAATTTATTGGATTTCCTTTCGCCACACGAAATTCCCTGGGCACATCTCTTTTGTCCTTCCGTATTGTGGAAACCACGGTTTTTCTATTTTCAAACAGCTCCTTGGCGACATGGAGCGAAGAGAACCAGTTGTCCATTGTTATATTAATGTTTCTTCCGAACACAGGACGTACGATTCTTGTTACCACATCACTTCTTTCGTTACTCAAGCTATGTGGCTCTTCCGGTTGTTTACCTGATAAGAGCTTTAAATCTTTGCTCAGACATAGTCAAATAAACTGCATCAATTCCAGTATGTTTTATGTGGTCAAACATTTGGCTTGTGCTCGATCGGCTTATTTGCAGCACTCCACTCTACATCTACATCTACATCTACATCCATACTCCGCAAGCCACCTGACGGTGTGTGGCGGAGGGTACCCTGAGTACCTCTATCGGTTCTCCCTTCTATTCCAGTCTCGTATTGTTCGTGGAAAGAAGGATTGTCGGTATGCTTCTGAGTGGGCTCTAATCTCTCTGATTTATCAAATGGTTCAAATGGCTCTGAGCACTATGGGACTTAACATCTGAGGTCATCAGTCCCCTAGAACTTAGAACTACTTAAACCTAACTAACCTAAGGACATCCCACACATCCATGCCCGAGGCAGGATTCGAACCTGAGACCGTAGCAGTCTCGCGGTTCCGGACTGAAGCGCCTAGAACCGCACGGCCACCACGGCCGGCTCTGATTTTATCCTCATGGTCTCTTCGCGAGATATACGTAGGAGGGAACAATATACTGCTTGACTCCTCAGTGAAAGTATGTTCTCGAAACTTCAACAAAAGCACGTACCGAGCTACTGAGCGTCTCTCCTGCAGAGTCTTCTACTGGAGTTTATCTGTCATCTCCGTAACGCTTTCACGATTACTAAATGATCCTGTAACGAAGCGCGCTGCTCTCCGTTGGATCTTCTCTATTTCTTCTATCAACCTTATCTGGTACGGATCCCACACTGCTGAGCAGTATTCAAACAGTGGGCGAACAAGCGTACTGTAACTTACTTCCTTTGTTTTCGGATTGCATTTCTTTAGGATTCTTCCAATGAATCTCAGTCTGGCATCTGCTTTACCGACGATCAACTTTATGTGATCATTCCATTTTAAATCACTCCTAATGCATACTCCCAGATAATTTATGGAATTAATTGCTTCCAGTTGCTGACCTGCTATTTTGTAGCTAAATGATAAGGGATCTATCTTTCTATGTATTCGCAGCACATTACACTTGTCTACATTGAGATTCAATTGCCATTCCCTGCACCATGCGTCAATTCGCTGCAGATCCTTCTGCATTTCAGTACAATTTTCCATTGTTACAACCTCTCGATACACCACAGCATCATTTGCAAAAAGTCTCAGTGAACTTCCGATGTCATCCACAAGGTCATTTATGTATATTGTGAATAGCAATGGTCCTATGACACTCCCCTGCGGCACACCTGATATCACTCTTACTTCTCCATTGAGAATGACATGCTGCGTTCTGTTATCTAGGAACTCTTCAATCCAATCACACAATTGGTCTGATAATCCATATGCTCTTACTTTGTTCATTAAACGACTGTGGGGAACTGTATCGAACGCCTTGCGGAAGTCAAGAAACACGGCATCTACCTGTGAACCCGTGTCTATGGCCCTCTGAGTCTCGTGGACGAATAGCGCGAGCTGGGTTTCACACGACCGTCTTTTTCGAAACCCATATTGATTCCTACAGAGTAGATTTCTAGTCTCCAGATAAGTCATTATACTCGAACGTGTTCCAAAATTCTACAACTGATCGACGTTAGAGATATAGGTCTATAGTTCTGCACATCTGTTCGACGTCCCTTCTTGAAAACGGGGACGACCTGTGCCCTTTTCCAATCCTTTGGAACGCTACGCTCTTCTAGAGACCTACGGTACACCGCTGCAAGAAAGGGGGCAAGTTCCTTCGCGTACTCTGTGTAAAATCGAACTGGTATCCCAACAGGTCCAGCAGCCTTTCCTCTTTTGAGCGATTTTAATTGTTTCTCTATCCCTCTGTCATCTATTTCGATATCTACCATTTTGTCATCTGTGCGACAATCTAGAGAAGGAAATACAGTGCAGTCTTCCTCTGTGAAACAGCTTTGGAAAAAGACATTTAGTATTTCGGCCTTTAGTCTGTCATCCTCTGTTTCAGTACCATTTTGGTCACAGAGTGTCTGGACATTTTGTTTTGATCCACCTACCGCTTTGACATAAGACCAAAAGTTCTTAGGATTTTCTGCCAAGTCAGTACATAGAACTTCACTTTCGAATTCATTGAACGCCTCTCGCATAGCCCTCCTCACACTACATTTCGCTTCGCGTAATTTTTGTTTGTCTGCAAGGCTTTGGCTTTGTTTAAGTTTGCTGTGAAGTTCCTTTTGCTTCCGCAGCAGTTTTCTAACTCGGTTGTTGTACCACGGTGGCTCTTTTCCATCTCTTACGATCTTGCTTGGCACATACTCATCTAACGCATATTGTACGATGGTTTTGAACTTTGTCCACTGATCCTCAACACTATCTGTACTTGAGACAAAACTTTTATGTTGAGCCGTCAGGTACTCCGTAATCTGCTTTTTGTCACTTTTGCTAAACAGAAAAATCTTCCTACCTGTTTTACTATTTCTATTTACGGCTGAAATCACCGATGCAGTAACCGCTTTATGATCGCTGATTCCCTGTTCTGCGTTAACTGTTTCAAATAGTTCGGGTCTGTTTGTCACCAGAAGGTCTAATATTTTATCGCCACGAGTCGGTTCTCTGTTTAACTGTTCAAGGTAGTTCTCAGATAAAGCACTTAAAAAAATTTCACTAGATTCTTTGTCCCTGCCACCCGTTATGAACGTTTGAGTCTCCCAGTCTATATCCGGCAAATTAAAATCTCCACCCAGAACTATAACGTTGTGGGGAAATCTACTCGAAATATTTTCCAAATTATCCTTCAGGTGCTCAGCCACAACAACTGCTGAGCCAGGGGGCCTATAGAGACATCCAATTACCATGTCTGTGCCTGCTTTAACCGTGACCTTCACCCAAATTATTTCACATTTCGAATCTCCGTCAATTTCCTTCGATACTATTGCTCTTCTTATCGCTATAAACACGCCCCCCCCCCCCCCCTCCTTCACTGTCCAGCCTGTCTCTGCGGTATACATTCCAATCTGAGTTTAGGATTTCATTACTGTTTACGTCTGGTTTCAGCCAACTTTCTGTCCCTAGTACTATTTGGGCGTTGTGATCGTTTATTAATGAGAGCAGTTCTGGGACCTTTCTATAGACGCTCCTGCAGTTTACTATTAGCATCAACAGAATCCCAATAAGTCCCATTATTTCAGTTGGATCTGTATGTTTAACACCTCTCCCACTAGAAAAATTATTTTTCATGTGGTCTATTTTTATGTTAGTGTATTTCGTTATGAGATAAATGATGATACCATCCAAAAAAAGGGACATGCAATCTTCGATAGTAGTTTTCAGTCGTGCGGTTCCTTTAGGATCAGGAGGAACATATACTATGTTATGAGCTCTAGTTCTTCCTATATTGAGAGGAGTCTTTGACCAGATTGTGTCATCTACACCAGTATAAAAATCAACCCCTCTGCTTCTCCGGGATGGTTCATCACATGAAAATTCAGGGCTGTTCTCAGTTGCCTCACCTGGTACTTCTCCCTCTTGCTCATACTCAGACTTATGGTCCTCTCTTCATGATCGTCATCTTCATCGTTAAAACTTGAGTCGGGAATATCTTTCCCATCAGTCTCCTTCAGACAAGCCAGAATTCGAGCTCCTTGCATCTGATCCATAATTTACCTAAAATTCAATGAAATTCTACAATTGTTTCAAATATTTTTACATTTTAAAACAATAAAGAATAGATGTAAGACGTATTCCAACAAATAAGTGGAAAAAGTGGACGAATAAAAGAAAACTGTTTTTCAAAAATATTTACGTAACAGGTCGCGCGGACTACAGTGGTAGACCGCCGACTTTGACCAGGTCCTGTGGGGCAACCACACGTGACCGGCGCTCGCACAACACTGAGAGGGTCCGCCAACAATCCATTTTAAAGCACAGAAGCTCGAAGCACCACCGCTTCTGGAATTCCAGATTTATTTGAATTTCCACATGTGGATTACATACGTAATCCACCCGACCACTGCAAGGTTAATGGTATCTCTGACAATTGTTCAAGGGATGGTGATACGGAGTGACGTCCATCTAGCTACTCAATACATTGTTGTTGTTGTTGTGGTCTTCAGTCCTGAGACTGGTTTGATGCAGCTCTCCATGCTACTCTATCCCGCGCAAGCTTCTTCATCTCCCAGTACCTACCGCAACCTACATCCTTCTGAATCTGCTTAGTGTATTCATCTCTTGGTCTCCCTCTACGATTTTTACCCTCCACGCTACCCTCCAATACTAAATTGGTGATCCCTTGATGCCTCAGAACATGTCCTACCAATCGATCCCTTCTTCTAGTCAAGTTGTGCCACCAACTTCTCTTCTCCCCAATCCTATTCAATACCTCCTCATTAGTTATGTGATCTACCCATCTAATCTTCAGCATTCTTCTGTAGCACCACATTTCGAAAGCTTCTATTCTATTCTTGTCCTAACTAGTTATCGTCCATGTTTCACTTCCAAACATGCCTACACTCCATACAAATACTTCTAGAAACGACTTCCTGATACTTAAATCTATACTCGATGTTAACAAATTTCTCTTCTTCAGAAACGCTTTCCTTGTCATTGCCAGTCTACAGTTTATATCCTCTCTACTTCGACCATCATCAGTTATTTTGCTCCCCAAATAGCAAAACTCCTTTACTACTTTAAATGTCTCATTTCCTAATCTAATTCCCTCAGCATCACCCGACTTTATTCGACTACATTCCATTATCCTCGTTTTGTTTTTGTTGATTTTCATCTTATATCCTCCTTTCAAGACACTATCCATTCCGTTCAACTGCTCTTCCAAGTCCTTTGCTGTCTCTGACAGAATTACAATGTCATCGGCGAACCTCAAAGTTTTTATTTCTTCTCCACGGATTTTAATACCTACTCCGAATTTTTCTTTTGTTTCCTTTACTGCTTGTTCAATATACAGATTGAATAACATCGGGGAGAGACTACAACCCTGCCTCACTCCCTTCCCAACCACTGCTTCCTTTTCATACCCCTCGACCCTTATAACTGCCATCTGGTTTCTGTACAAATTGTAAATAGCCTTTCGCTCCCTGTATTTTACCCCTGCCACCTTCAGAATTTGAAAGAGAGTATTCCAGTCAACATTGTCAAAAGCTTTCTCTAAGTTTACAAATGCTAGAAACGTAGGTTTGCCCTTCCTTAATCTAGCTTCTAAGGTAAGTCGTAGGGTCAGTATTGCCTCACGTGTTCCAACATTTCTACGGAATCCAAACTGATCTTCCCCGAGGTCGGCTTCTACTAGTTTTTCCATTCGTCTGTAAAGAATTTGCGTTAGTATTTTGCAGCTGTTACTTATTAAACTGATAGTTCGGTAATTTTCACATCTGTCAACACCTGCTTTCTTTGGGATTGGAATTATTATATTCTTCTTGAAGTCTGAGGGTATTTCGCCTGTTTCATACATCTTGCTCACCAGATGGTAGAGTTTTGTCAGGACTGGCTCTCCCAAGGCCATCAGTAATTCTAATGGAATGTTGTCTACTCCCAGGGCCTTGTTTCGACTCAGGTCTTTCAGTGCTCTGTCAAACTCTTCACGCAGTATCGTATCTCCCATTTCTTCTTCATCTACATCCTCTTCCATTTCTATAATATTGTCCTCAAGTACATCGCCCTTGTATAGACCCTCTATACACTCCTTCCATCTTTCTGCTTTCCCCTCTTTGCTTAGAACTGGGTTTCCATCTGAGCTCTTGATATTGATACAAGTGGTTCTCTTATCTCCAAAGATCTCTTTAATTTTCCTGTAGGCAGTATCTATCTTACCCCTAGTGATACTCGCTTCTACATCCTTACATTTGTCCTCTAGCCATCCCTGCTTAGTAATTTTGCACTTCCTGTCGATCTGATTTTTGAGACGTTTGTCTTCCTTTTTGCCTGCTATGATTAACTTATGCTCTGTGCAAAATTCTACCAGGCGGCTTCCTCTTTCATTTCTTAGCCCCAATCCATATTCACCTACTACATTTCCTTCTCTCCCTTTTCCTACTACCAAATTCCAGTCACCCATGACTATTAAATTTTCGTCACCCTTCACTATCTGAATAATTTCTTTTATTTCATCATACATTTCTTCAATTTCTTCGTCATCTGCAGAGCTAGTTTGCATATAAACTTGTACTACTGTAGTAGGCGTGGGCTTCGTATCTATCTTTGCCACAATAATGCGTTCACTATGCTGTTTGTAGTAGCTTACCCGCATTCCTGTTTTCCTAATCACTATTAAACCTACTCCTGTATTACCCCTATTTGATTTTGTGTTTATAACCCTGTAGTCACCTGACCAGAAGTCTTGTTCCTCCTGCCACCGAACTTCACTAATTCCCACTATATCTAACTTTAACTTATCCATTTCCCTTTTTAAATTTTCTAACCTACCTGCCTGATTAAGGGATCTGACATTCCACGCTCCGATCCGTAGAACGCCAGTTTTCTTTCTCCCGATAACGACATCCTCTTGAGTAGTCCCCGCCCGGAGATCCGAATGGGGGACTATTTTACCTCCGGAATGTTTTACCCAAGAGGACGCCATCATCATTTAACCATACAGTAAAGCTGCATGCCCTCGGGAAAAATTACGGCCGTAGTTTCCCCTTGCTTTCAGCCGTTCGCAGTACCAGCACAGCAAGGCCGTTTTGGTTAGTGTTACAAGGCCAGATCAGTCAATCATCTAGACTGTTGCCCTTGCAACTACTGAAAAGGCTGCTGCCTCTCTTCAGGAACCACACGTTTGTCTGGCCTTTCAACAGATACCCCTCCGTTGTGGTTGCACCTACGGTACGGCTATCTGTATCGCTGAGGCACGCAAGCCTCCCCACCAACGGCAAGGTCCATGGTTCATGGGGGGGGACTCAAGACATTGGCAGCGAAAATTTTCAATATTGGCCACAGCTTTGCTGCATATAAGCCGGTACTCTTTGAATGAAACGCTCTGTGGTTTCCACTGCATTGTGAATTTACACGTATAGTAAAATGTAACTTGAAGAGGTCTGTACGTAGGAGATATTTAAGAAAACTGAATATGAGGGTGTTTTTATTATTACAGCTATTGAAGAGAGAAAAATTACTTTTAGAATTTTTATGTTATGTCTGTACGCACACCACGCAAAAAGTAATGCACGGAGTTGGATACAATTTTCAGTTGTATTTTTTCAAGTCTAACTTATAATAAGCTTGTACTGTTACACACCATAGGCCATTGTCGCTTGCTGCAAACAATCAAATGTGCTGGCGGGGCGGCAAAGTTCTGTGAGCCGCCGCTCGCGCCAGCGTCTTTTATGCGCGCACGAAGTCAAGGGTAAAAGTTAGTCGCAGTGCAGTAGAGCCCCTCTAATCAGACCTTGGATGGTCCGTCACTCCTGTTAGTCCGACCATGCTCAGGCTCGCGAGCCTGTGCCGACTTGTCACTGACTGGACGCCTATCGAGCCATTGTTGCGGTGTCTATCACTGTGCATATTGCTATACTGTACGTTATTGTGCAGTTTTATCCTTTGTTGGGATTAAAAAACATCGTTGTTTGCTTTATTGCGTGTTCTCTACAGTACTTATTCTGTAGATTCATTGTGAGTACAGTTGTCGGTTTTTCAACATGTCTGGATTCAAACGTAAACACGTAACTCTTTCACTAAATGAAAAATTAGCACTGCTACAAAGACTGGACGAAGGAGAATCGCTCCAAAAAATTGCAAAGGAACTGAATAACTGAATGTAGGTGTTACGACAATTAAGGATTGGAGGAAGAATCGGAAAGACATTGAATCCTATACAGTTCCGATTGATGGTGAAGACACTCTGAAGAATCGAGAAACATTAAAAAAGCCTAAACTTGAACTGCTTGATAACGCATTGTGGATGAGGTTTTGTCAAGAAAGAAGGAAAGGAACTGCAATATATGGGCCAATTCTCAAAGAAAAAGCGATAGTTTTGCACAAAAACTGGAAGCCGAATGTAAATTTGCGGCCAGTGAAGGCTGGATCGATCGCTGGAAAACTCGTCATGGTGTCCGATTTGTTTCTATTTCCGGTGAAAAACTGTCTGCCGATGGCGCAGCTGCTAAGGAGTTTTCTGTTAAGTTTCAAGAAATTGTAGAAGAAAATGAACTGTGACCCTGACAAGTGTGTAACATCGTAGAAACAGGGCTGAACTTCAAAATGTTGCCAACAAAAACGCTCGCAGCTTCAAATGAAACCGTGGTAGGAACGAAACTTATAAAAAAAACATGAACAGTCATTACTTGTAGCAATGCAGATGGTACCCACAAGCTCCCCTTGTTTGTTATTGACAAATATAAGAAGCCAAGGGCATTCAAAAATGCACGTATAAAAATGTAGAAACCAAAAATGTATCTGGCACCAGTTACAGACAAATAAAGTTCGTGAACAGTCTCAAAACTGTTTTGCAGGAAGTGGATAAAAAAAACGTGTACAGGAGAGTGATTAAGTGTACGTGGCACTGGCCTTTTTTAACATCCGTTGAGCGAAACTGCGCACACAACTGTCACCATTTAGTAAATTTTTAGCAAAGACTGTTTATTAATGTGCTTTTTCAATCATTCTAATTTCTCCGACAACAGAAACAAGTCCGGTCTTACCTCAGACAGTTCCTCCCCGCAATGGAAGTCAGACTTGTGACAACTCTAAACCACTAGGCAATCTTCTTCCACCTGATTTTATGGTCAGTCCGGAAATGGCAGACTCCTTAGTTCCATGTTCTTCATTCATTGACAAGGTTTTGTGACCTGAAACTACTACGGAATGAAAACTAATCTACTGTAATCTTGCATGGTTTTAGAAAACACGTCTCCTCGCGACATCCGTCAATATTCCTTGTCTATGCCGCGCGGAATTAGCCGAGCGGTCTCAGGCGCTGCAGTCATGGATTGTGCGGCTGGTCCCGGCGGAGGTTCGAGTCCTCCCTCGGGCATGGGTGTGTGTGTTTGTCCTTAGGATAATTTAGGTTAAATAATGTGTAAGCTTAGGGACTGATGACCTTAGCAGTTAAGTCCCATAAGATTTCACACACATTCGAACATTTTTTCCTTGTCTATAGAATGAACTATCTGCTAAAATATAATCCCCATAAATCAAACTTTGGTCATCTCGTGCCCCTAGTATGCATGTCACTTCTAAAAGTAGAAACAGAGGCGACAGCAAGTGTCGATCTGCAGATCCCACTGGCATGTTATGTAGCTTTTTTTTTTTTTTTTAATTCCGATTTTGGCCGTCTAGGGACCGCGTTAAATAACTATTTTTCAATGTACATTTCTCCTATTGCGCTCCTCCTCTTTTCTCTTCTGCCAATATGTCTTCATCCTCTCTCTGTGCTGCTCCCTTCGGTCTTCTGTCCACACTGTTCCTCCAGTTCTTCTCTTCTTCACTTCAAATCCTTCAAAATGTTGAATTTTGTCTCTCATTAAGTCTCTGTTGGTTATATCATCTTCTCCTATACCCATCTCCTCTAAGTCTGCTTTGACTTCTTTGAACCAGGTAATTTGGGTTCTGGGGTTCTTGTCAAAAAACATGAATATTTTCTTTGTCAGCCTTTCATCATTCATTCTTTTCAAATGGGCGTAAAAGCTTACTCTTCTCTTCCTCATAGTATCTCCCACTTTCTCAATTTTGTCATACACTTCTCTATTACTTCTAAGCTTCCAAGTCCCATTCTCAAACCTCGGCCCAAGTACTCTTCTAATTATTTTTCGCTCCTTTTTTGCTATAGCTTCCATTTCCTTGTTAGTGTTCATTGCTAAACATTCAGATGCATACAGACACTCTGGCTTAATCACAGTGTTGTAGTGCCTTATTTTTGCGTTAATTGATACTGACTTCTTGTTGTACACATTCTTTGTTAGCTGGAATGCCATTTCCATTTTTCTTGTTCTTGTTTTATTTCCTTCTTTATCTGAAGCATTGGGCTGGATGATTTCCCCTAAATATTTGAAATTAGAAACCTTCTTTATCTGGCCATACTTTGTAATCATATTGTTCGGTGCCTCTTTTACATTGGTTAGGTACTCTGTCTTTTCAAAGGAGATTTTCAGTCCTGCTTTTTCTGCTGTTTCATTCAGAATATTGATCTGTTTGACTGCTTCTTCCAAACTTCCTGCCAGAATCGCTAAGTCATCCGCAAAAGCGAGGCAATCTACTTCTAATCCATCCTTTATTCTTTCTAATCTGATTTTTTGTATTCCTTCTTCAGTCGTTTTCTTCCTCCACTCTCTAATAACTTTTTCTAACACACAGTTGAATAGGGTAGGTGACAACCCATCTCCTTGCCTTAATCCTGTTCTGATTTTGAATGGTCTGGATACCTCAACACGAAACTTTAGTTTTGCATAGGTGTCCGTAAGTGTTTCTTTGACGATTGCGACTGTTTTCTTGTCTGCTCCAAACTCCCTAAGGATGTTAACCAAGGTTGTTTTGTCAACGGAGTCGTACGCCTTCTTGAAGTCAACAAACGTGATAAAGATGTCTTTTCCTCTTAATCGTCTATATTTAATAATTAACTTCAAGTTTAAAATTTGCTCCACACAAGATCTTCCCTTCCTAAAGCCTGCTTGGTATTCACCAATTTCTTGATCAAGTTGTTTCTCCAATCTGTTTTGTAGGGCCTTAGATAGAATTTTATACTTCACCGGAAGTAAAGATATCCCTCTGTAGTTATTTGCATCGGTTTTATCCCCTTTCTTGAAGATGGGGTGGATTAATGCAGTTTTCCATTCTTCTGGTATACGTTCCGTTCTCCAAATCCCATTGATTATTCCCAGTAGTTTTTCTTGAGTTGTATTATCCACACTTTTCCACATTTCTGCAATTATCATGTCTTCTCCTGGTGCTTTATTGTTCTTAAGGTTTTTAATGATTTCTCTGATTTCTATGAGGCATGGGGGTTCAGAATTATTGTTTACTGTGTTTGGGGTGTTGGCTGGTAATTTTTCGATAGGTTCCTGACAGTTGAGGAGTTGTTCAAAATATTTTGCTAATATTTCACAATTTTCTTCATTATTCATTGCCAGTTTTCCACTGGTATCTTTAAAACACAGATTTGGTGCTACATATTTTTGTAGTTTCTGTCTGAATGTGCTGTAAAAGGATCTGTTATTGTTTCTCTTAAAATCTTTATCCATTTGTATAAGTTGGTTCTTTTCAAATAGTCTTTTTACTGATCTAATGAGTTTTGCTGTAGAAGATCTTTGCTGTTTGAACTCCAGGTAGTCCTTATCACTTTTGGTTGAGTGCCATTTCTTCCATGCCTTCATCCTTTGTTCTATTGCTTCCTCACATATCTCATCCCACCATTCGTGTTTCTTTCTCTTTTTCATTTTTGCGACTTCTTGAGCAGATCTTATCATTCCTTCTTTTATATCTTCCCATTTATCCGAACATATAACTATGTTTTGACAGAACTCTTCTCTTTTCTCTTTCAAGATGTTTGCGTCTATCTTTTGAGTTTTCCTGTTTTGTACTTGTTTCTTTCTTTGTGGTATGAAATTTAATTTGATTGTCGATAAGTAGTGGTCAGTTACAATGTTTGCCCCTTTCCGAACTCTCACATTCATTATTTCTTTTCGATTATAGTGTGTGATGGCTATGTGATCTATCTGGAACTCTCCAATACTTGTGTTTGGTGATTTCCATGTTTTCTGTTTCTTAGGAGGTTTTTTGAAATTTGTAGACATTAATTTTAAGTTATGACCCTTGCATAGTTCTATTAATCTTTCTCCATTTCTGTTTGTCCTTTTGTGAGCCGGGTAGTTTCCTACTGTTTTTTTGTATTTTTTTTCTTGGCCTATTTGTGCATTGAAGTCCCCAAACAGTATTTTCACATTTGATGTTGGGATTTTAGAAAGTTCGTGGTCTAGAGATTCCCAATATGTATCTACTTTCTGAGGGTTTTTCTTATTGTCATTGTTGATGGGTGCGTGGCAATTAATAAGTGTATAGGTTTTATTTAGGGCGCGGAATGTGAGAAAAGACAAGCGTTCATTAGGTGACTGGAAGTCGGTTATTGAGTTTACCCAGTTAGATTTCACGATGAAGCCTGTTCCAAGGTGGGGAAGGCCTCTTCCACATGGGTTCCAGCCTTTCTTTCCTTTAAATATCCTGTATCCTTCATAATCCATTAAATCTTCATCTGTAAATCTGGTTTCCTGCAGCGCACATATTTGGATTTTATATACCTTCAAGACTTTGGTGAGCTGCTTCAGTTTTCCCGGCTTCAAGAGCGAGTTAATATTTAGGGTTCCAAAGAAATGTACGTTGTTTTTCTTTAGTTTAAAGGATTTTGAATTTCTTGAACGACATGGTGCTTGAGGCTCTCCAGAATCCTTAGGCCTGATTGCGCTGCTGTTAGCGGCGGAGGATTGGTTACCTCCTGGAGTAGTTCTATCTAGAGAAATTGACATCATGCATAGTTGTTTGAAATTCAAGGGGGAGATGGCTTTTTATAGTATTACTGCTGCACAGACTGGACGAGTGTGTCGTCTTTCGTCCCTTTTTGATAGGAGGACGATCATACGTGATTTCTAAAATGAAAATACGCTTACACATACTTTGTCTATCGAAAACTCACAGCCGGCCGGGGTGGCCGAGCGGTTCTAGGCGCTACAGTCTAGGCGCTACAGGTTCGAATCCTGCCTCTGGCATATATGTGTGTGATGTCCTTAGTTTAGTTAGGTTTAAGTCGTTCTTAGTTCTAGGGGACTGATTACCTCAGAAGTTAAGTCCCATAGTGCTCAGAGCCATTTGAACCATTTTTATTTATTTATTTATTTTTTTTTGAAAACTTACATGGGCATAGCAGCTAGGGTGTCGTTGAAAAATTCTACAAACACAGTAAATACGACTGTTTCGTAGCGACACTTTTTTGTTTTGTTGGAGTAAGATGGGTTAGCTTTCGCACTACAAAAGAACTCTTACTGAATACGTACACCCATGTAACAGATTATTTTTGAAAATTGGCTAACGTCCCATTGATCAACATGTTAACGTCGTGTGCCGTCACGTTACCGCAGCATACGATATTAAATTTATGTAGATCGATTATGTTGACCTTTGAAAACTTTTGCGCACGCGTACATCGCTTTCTACCCAATTTACTGTTAATTTAAACGTCGTTTTTGTTATAATAATTAAAAAATCTCCTTAACGGCCCTGGAAAATACTCTTTTTTTTAGTCTTCCAAACAGTGACAGACCATTTCACATGCTCCTTCGCTATCATCTCGAGCTATTACTGACGATTTTAGGTCTTCAGAACAGTCTTCATTATCACTTAAGAACTTCCTCATTTTAGCGTCCATTGTCCTTACCACCATTGGAGCTTGTGCGTCGAACGACAGTCCATTATTTGCATCTTCATTTGGAAAGTTGTCTATGATATCTGCAACGAAACTGAAGCATATAAATAAGAGCGCAAAGATAAGCCCATACACTTCCATTTGCATTTTAGCCAGGCATGTCCTTACTAGCTCTCGCTATTTTACATTCAACCGCTTTAAGTTGAGTGTCTTTCCATTCAAATCCAGGAACTGCCGCACGGTAGCTCGTGGGTAGCCGGTAAGTCGAGATTACGTATGCACTTCGCGCTTAGGCTTACAATGGCTGCAGTGTGGCCAGTACTTAATTTCTGAACTTTTAGGTGCAGGAACGCGTCACCTACTACCACTTAGTCCCCCCCCTCCCCCTCCGCCGGCCACAGAGAGAGACCTGTGAGAAGACTTACCATGAGAAATAATTTTCTAGAAAATACTGTTCTGAAATACAGATTTATAAACCATAATATCTTATAATCAAAAACATAACACCACAAGGTTCTAATATAAACAACAGCTGCCACCGCCTGCCGCCGTACCAGTGTCACTTTGCTCCATAGTTTTGCTTCATACGTATTGGCACAACACGGTTGTCTTCGTGACTATGTGCCCATGTTTTCAATTGCTGCCAGCCGCAACATTCGAAGAGTTGCTTTGTAGCTGCTCTATGAACGTGTGTTCAGTATTAATCAACAAGGCATTTAGCGGTTATGACGATGAAGATATTCTTGCTCCATCTGGGTCTCGTACAATTCCGATTTCCCACGTCTTCACGAAACGTTAATTCCGTGTGCGTTTTGTACCATAGCAGCTTATCGTTGCGTCGCGCCTGAGTTGATAACAATGCAAGGTAAAGATAAAACATTCCCCCCTCCCCCTCCTCACCCTGCCGCAATTTTCCTCCTCTCCTCTCCTCTCCTCCCCACATCAAGTTACACTGCCATGGGGAAAGACTATATGTAATGTTCTTCAGTCAGATTTTGTCGTTTGAAACTTTCACTATAGTGGGTGAAAACGAAATCACAAGTTTTATTTATACGAGTAATAAATAAATTCGCTTCTAAATGTAAAATGTAACTAATAGAATAAAAAATATCTATGACTTCCTTTTACACTCGTAAAATAATTAAGTAGTTTCTATGTTACTAGCCAAGGAGAAAGATCTTTACCATTTAATTAACATGAGACTCTACGCGTAAAAATTGAACTGAAAAACCACTATTGTTTGTAATTTTTGGCGGCCTTGACACAATTCCGTGTCGCAGCTGACCGGGCCAAGCAGCGCGTCTCCGCATATGAACAATCGGCACATAACTTCAGCATAGTAGTAACAATGGCGGCAGCATCAAAGCTGGTCGCGGCGGCATGAAAACCGCTCACAGGAACAGCGGCACACGTTGCCACTGGTTGCATGCTGATCCGCGTCTTTTGAATGCTCGGGCGCGCAGAGAACCGCTTCTCGCAGGTGTCGTGTGGAGAGGCCTTCTGCACTTACCTCAGAAAGTCAGTTTCGTCTTTTTCTTTCTGCATCTACTGATTATTTCTCTGTAATCAAACTAAAACATGGAGCGCGCTAGAAAATGCCAGTGAAACTTGTTAAGCATTGTAATTTGGAAAGTAATTCTGAATCTATACGGAATGTAGGCCTAACTGCCGTTGTGACGCTGCGCGACGCCAAAACATTGTATTCAACTATCGTCAGTACTGTCTACCAAATCGTTCAGTAAACATTACCTTTTGTTCTGCTCACGCTCTTGAATATACATTATTGTAAACACAGAACACTAGCTATTATGACCCCACAGAAATTAGTTTAAATAAAATTACTTCTATAACAAAATTGTAATGCAGTTAAGTTACAATAGGCCGGCCGTAGTGACCGAGCGCTTCTAGGCTAGGGTGACCAAATTATTTTCGGTGAATACCGGAACACATTCACCCGGGTGCCAATGGACACTTCATTCCACATGTACCCAGGTTTCTTAATTTTAAATATTAATGTTTTGTCGATACATTTTGTTAATTCGATTATTATAACAAATAAGAGGATACAAAAGATTGATATAATCTAGATTACCTGTATAATTAATGACATTTAATAAACGTATACAGTAATAAAGAAATGTATTACGATTTTACAAAATTTTACAGCCATTCAACTTTTAATCAATTAATATTAACATGAGCTTTAATGTTCCTGAGCACTTGTAGATGGAATTGACTGTCCTTGGAGAAAAGGGTATTTTTCACTGCCTCCAGCCTTCTTGATCATGTCTTTGTTCTTGGAGACACAGTGATAAAACTCGGCACAATCCACTTTGTAGTTGTACAGGGTCTGCAGGATTGCTTCAAGACAGTCCACCTCCATTCTGTTTCTTTCATCAGTCCACTGGATATTCATGAACGAAATTATTCCTTCCACATTGGCATTATGGGCTGGGATTGCAAATAAATACCTTGCAATTATTACCAACTCAGAGTAATGCTGAAGACAGTCACAGCTTTTAAAAAAACTCACCCACTTCTCATGACATTCCAATGGTGGTTTTTTTTTTTCGTCATTCCACTTGTGAAGACTTCCTTCAGCAAAATTTGTCAGTATGCCGAACTGATCAAAGAGAATGGAATCATCGATTTCAATCTCTTTACTCTTCAAATAAGAAACTGTCTCTTCAACACTTTCCCATTTTGGCACTCTCTTCAGTAACATCCAATCAAACACCAGTGATGAGGGTAAATATGAAGCGCTCCACTTCCTGAGATATTCTACACAAGTGTCATAAAACTTGTTCACTTCTTCTCTAAAACTGCTTTCCGCTGCTTCTGATACTTCTGCTCTTTTATGGACAGATTTAACATTAAAAGAAATGAACTGCTGTTCTCTCCTCTTAGTAACAGTTTCCAGAGTATTTTTCAAAACATCATTTACCTCTAGTACACTTTTCGTGCTTCCCTCAATTTCCTTTATCCCATGCTGCAAAGTGCTGAGCTGACTGTGAATGAACCATAAGTAGGTTTCACTTAAAGGGTTACTGAAAAACTGGACCAATATTTTGGGGGCTTTGTCTTCATTTAGGAAAAAATCTTTTAACGGTTCGAACAGGCGGATTACTCTTTCAACTGCTGGACACAGTGATTACCAGCGAGTTTTCGAGTGACACATTACATTCATATATTCAGTTCCCACATAATCACAGAACTCCTTAAGCCTCTCTGTTCTAAGAGTGTATATCTAAAAGTGTGAGTATACCTTCATGGCGATAGTTTCAGCATCACAGCTTAAACTGTCAGCAGACGTCTGCACGCTATTGTGTAAAACATGTGCAGGGCACCCTATGCCTTCAATGTTTTCATGTAATGTTGCCTTTAATTTGGTAAATACATTGCATTTGCCTTGTCTCTTTAAACCACCAAAGTTTGTGTTGGTGTTGTCTCCACAAAATGTCACACATTTATTTTTCTCAAGATCAAACATTTCGATAGTATTCATACAAAATCTTGAAATTTCATCAGATGCTTCATTAGGTAGGGAACTCACCTTCAAAAGTTTGGTCTGAATTCCCTGATTAATATCGAAAAACTGAACAACAAACGGAAATATTTTAGTGGCCTTATGATTGCTGGCATCAGTGGACTTTTTGATGTATTCAAGGCTTTCCTTTACACTCTGGGGAGCAATAACTCCTTTCACTAAGGCTGACACTTCAGCTCTTGCTGAACTAAACTTTTTTGCAATGGAAGAATCATCAAACATAATGCTGTTAAGCTTATTAGTACAATAACTAGATCTATAAGTTTGGTGATGTTTTTCCGTGTGGTAGGCTAGTGTAAGCTCAGTTGCTCGAACTTTTGTCTCATTCACTTGACTGATGTTTCACAAAATAATTTTGTAGAGTTTTACTGCAGCTCGGTGCACTGTATCTGTTAATGTGTTTCTTTGACCTGATGTGATCAACAATGTCGGAACGTCCACCATGACTTATACAAATTGAACAGTTACATACGGAACACTCTGCTTCGTAATCAAAACGACCTTTCTTAAGGAAATTCCATCCCTTGGAATAGCAGTCACTGAACTTGCAGGCACGTTTCGGCATTGCGTTTCACAGTACTGCAGCAATAATACCACTAATATGAGAAAAAACTATTGCAGTTTGTCTGACAAAACATCAACTACTACACTGTTCTGACAATGACTGTGTGAGTAAGTGGCGCGACAGTCGGACGGTTTCATAGCTCTGTAACAATAATACAACTTACTACTTGTTGGCCAAGTACCGCTCAAAGTAAATTATTGCCTGAGTGTATCAATACTGATACTTGATGACTAGTATGGGACAATGGAGGTTTTAGACAAATAAGCTAAAATATATTAATTTCTTGTGTTGTATTTCCTTTAATATAGCGAAATTCCAAAAATTTGAGAAAGTTTCACGAAACGTATTTAAAAACTGAATGCCGGGACTTTTGAGCGTCCCGAAACAAATTTTCGGGACACCGGAACACAGGGATGAAAACCTGGCAATCCCGGTTTTCCAGGACGTTTGGTCACCCTATTCTAGGCGCTTCGGTCTGGACCCGCGTGACCGCTACGCTCGCAGGTTCGAATCCTGCCTCGGGCATGGATGTGTGTGATGTCCTTAGTTTTGTTAGGTTTAAGTGGTTCTAAGTTCTAGGGGACTCAGATGTTAAGTCCCATAGTGCTCTGAGCCATTTGAACCTTTTAAGTTACAATATGGCTGACCATAAAATATGCACCAACGGGTATTGTTTCTAAACGAAAACAATAATTGTGGAAAATGCCATGCAATGTAAATATTTCAATATCTTTCTTCCCGCAGTGAGCATAACCAAAGAAATGCGTTCTCTGTCTATAGCAGAGATTCACACAAAAATAATTTACTCAAATATATACAGAAATTAATTGCTGGAAAAGAATTATGAAAATTCAGGGATCGTGGGATTTTGTTGTCAGCAACAGCAATTAAAGAGAGATCTGATAAAAAATGACCAATTTTATTCAGAACTAACCATTAAACTGGGAAATTCTGTGACGCTATACATTACGTTATAATAATCATAAAATGATAAACTCGTCATAGAGACGACAGATTTGTTCTTTGCTTTAAGCCCATACTGTCTTTTAACTGAGAAAAACATATTTCATGAGTAGCCGCTGCAAACTGAATATTTGTTTATTAAACCACAAACAATCAAAAGGGACCTGTTATGATAAATGTTGAGACATTTGCTGCAATCTGACCGAAAAACGTTTTACACGTAGAATACATCTTGTAGGAAATGCAATCAACGCATTTGGCATTGGGAGAGAATTATTACAAAAATAAACATGCACTTGAATTAAAATCAGCTTCACAGCGAAGTCGACCATTTCAATCAAGGTCGCACTTATAACAATCATCCATCTTGGGCGAATATTTTACAGAAATATCAAAGCTTCTTGAGATCCATTATAGCTCTGTTAAAATTACTTTTTCATTTCCAATAACATACTGTGTATATAAAATAATTGGTTTGTACATTAAACCATTATTTAAACAATTTTACTTCAGTGGGCTACACGAAGATGTTACACTGTTTCAAGCACAAATTCAGAACTTTAAGAATACCGCATCTCAGTAGATTTTTGGCTCGATTTGCTGTTCCACAATTAAAACGCTAATGACCAATAAACTGAAACGGTCGGACTGAGTATCGACCTGTTAACTCATTTATGATTAACTCATTTATGATAAAATTAAAAATGATTCCAAATCAAGAATATCACATTAATAATAAATCGTATTCAGCGCTAATTTTGCGATTACAATATTGTAATCTGAAATATGAATTTAATTTCCCTTCACTCATAAAATAACAAGTCCTGTCAACATGCAGTATATATCTTTGACCTAAGGGTGTACAACTTTGTTTAAATACTTCCCTTTAAATTCTATTACACTTTTAACATAGCATATTAACTTAAAATGACAAACATCTGTTATTCTGACAGAAGTCAGTGGCATATGACCAGTCAATTTATACAGAACATACGTTGTATATTTATTGTTAAAAAGTACTTTTTTAGGACGTATTGAATTTTAGCTGAGCTCATAGTTTTAACTAAGTTCATACTCAGTGGCTCGAACAAAGGAAGAAAAAGTAAGCATTGCGAAATTATTTCAAACTCAATCAATCACAAACAGTTTGAGATGGATTAAGAAAAACATTTGCATAACACAATATTGTATTTATTATACAATTTATCACTTCGTGCTTTTGACTGTGTAAGAAACGTAGAATGATATCCCTTCGCCAGCCAAGACTTTACATGACGCCCAGGTTCATATCTAGCTACAGGTGGTCCCAGAAGTCTAATGCGTAATAAACTACAAACAGTGCTGAGGTAGAGTGAAGATCTCAGTGGTGTCATAATTAAGTTCATTGCAGAAAAGCCACGTTCACACTCCGCACTCGATACTGCAATGCTGTTTAGTACTGATAAGAATATTTTGAACATTGGTGGCTCTACAAGAATAGTTGGCGTTTCTCCGCTTAGTACTGGTTTCAGAACCTGTTTGTACTCCCTGAAGTCCTTTATTATTTCACGAGGGCTATTAATCTTAAATCTCTCACACATTCGAAAAATCTCATTTTCTCCGTAAGTGATCGATATATTTTTAGGTCAGAATTTGGGGTGAATGACCTTCATGTCATTCATAACAACATCGTAGCTTTCAGATGCATTCATTATTGATAACAGCCTGTATGACAAATTATTTGCCAAGCTGCGATAAAACTGTTTATTAGAAACCTTAGAAAAGTTCGACACATTGAAAGTTCATATTTTCCAGTGCAATGTTAGCTACATTTGCATGTTGTCCCATTGCATCAATCCGACTTTTAAAACACTTTTACTAAAAGTGTAATGTCGTTGTGAGCTTGAACACACTTGATATTTGAAGCTTTAGGGATAGATCGGCTAACTCTTCTAAGGCATCATACATTACAGCTAGGTTGGAGACAAAAGATGTAGATGACAATGTATTAGAAAGCCCTTTGTAAGTAGACCGTTGTTTTGAGTCCCGTTTCGTGTCCTTTCATGCTTCTAAAAAATGATTGTACAGATCCCTGTGATCTTTCCATACAGCTTTTAATGTGAATAAACTGGAGGCCACCCAACGAGTGTCAAGCACACGACCGATTTTTAAAATTTCTTGCTCCAAACCTTTAGCAACAACTGCCAGCTCCCTGCTGTTTTTCGGAGAGCAGTTGAAGATATTTCTAACTTTATCCATGAATATTTTGAAGTGATTAATTCCCGCCACTTCTTCTATCGTGTCGTGCACGGCGAGTTCTAAACGATGATTCAACAATGCCTGATGAATAAGTTTGGAAACATTTCCATCACCTGCTTTGCGGGGCCAGACTTTTTTCCTAACATGACAGAAGCTACATCGCAAGTCAAAGCGATTAAATGGTCTTTCAAAAAGTCATAGCGTAGACCTAGTGATTCTAACTGCTTTAAAAGTTCTTTCAAGATACCAGATGCTGTTGTGTCATTTAGCTCAAAAAATTGTCATGGGGTTTTCCATTCCTTTTAACAAGGTTCTAAAGTATACAATCAAAGTGTTTTTGTTTGAAAGAGAAGTGGCTTCATCCAAAAGAAGTAAAAATTTGGAGTCAGTCTTTATTTAATTATTTATTAGATCCGATGTCATCTGGTCAGAAATACGAAGCACTATATTAGAGCAAGCAACATTTGAATGTAGTATTCGGTCCATCTCCAAACCATTTTTAATGTGGAGATCAATTTCTGTCTCAAGCTCATAAAACGGTCAATTTAACTTTGCTTGCTTATAAGCTGTGCGAAATACACTCTCAGTAACAACTTGTTGTTCCTTTACCGTGGAAGCAACTGGGTTCTGAATGTGATGTTTTTCTGCGTTAGTCTGGATTTTGTTCGCTAAACCGTGAGCTTGAGATTTGCGGTGATCAAATAGTTTTTTCCTAAGAGACGTTAGTTGATCTTTTTTATTTGTTCCATATGAGCTTAGAGTTCCTAAAATCCATTGCTCACTCAATTGTAACCCTTTCGTTCTTTCAGCATCTAGTGTAGATACATTTCTACAAATTTTGCAACCTAGCTTTTTTTTTAATAATTAACTACGGGTTTTTATCTTCATAATCTGTACATTGTTCGATAGACCAACAATCTGGCTTTTCATCATCATTACACTTATCCTGTCTATAGATGTTTTGTCCGTATCCATATCCACCAACTTACAGAAATTTTCATTTAGCGACGACGACGTAGGAGAAGGATCGTCTGCTTTGTTGTTTGCATCTTCTTTTCCAGCCACAGTTGAAGTCGTCGATTCCACATGGAAACTGCGGTTTTCAATGTTCTCACTAACTTTTTGTCTTTTAGGTTTAAAGAAGTCACCAATTTTTGTAGAGGTATACATAACTGTTAAACTCTCGTGTCGACACACAGTCACAATGTGTAAATAAATACTACGAACAAACCGAAACAATGCTGTCGGTTCTGAGCAGAACAACAACTGAACTGCAAGCGACTGACGTACATAGAGTGAGTGAGTAATATTGTTGAATATGAATTCCGAAAATGCCTGTTGGATTGTTTGTTGGCTTCTCTGTGAGGCAGCGATGACTAACAAGGTAAGTTGATTCAAATCGAAAAAGCCATAGACACGACCTGTCTGAATCGTGGACTACAGAGACTGAATTCACAAAGAGGCACACAGATAGGCAATTATAACTCGAGAATCACTTATGCGATTTACATGTTTCTTTCTTTAACTCACAGATATATTCATTAACTATCTATTAGTATATATTTATCTACTTTAGGTAGCACAAGAAATAAGCTGTGGCTATAATTGTAAGCCAAGTCGCAAGAAAGTGGGCTACCGTCGCGCTCTCTGCCAGTACGCTGCTTAAACTATTAGAGCAAAATCATTTGATTTAGAAATGAATTGTAGACCTCAAAAAGAAACACAAAAAGTCGGCGAGAGCATATGTTTGTCTTTCACAGTTGAGTCACAATCACACTTTTTCTGCTTTATAGGTGCTGAAACAGGCGACTTCAGAAGACAAAAATCATCATTATCGTTCAACCGTAATCTTTTACACTCCTGGAAATTGAAATAAGAACACCGTGAATTCATTGTCCCAGGAAGGGGAAACTTTATTGACACATTCCTGGGGTCAGATACATCACATGATCACACCGACAGAACCACAGGCACATAGACACAGGCAACAGAGCATGCACAATGTCGGCACTAGTACAGTGTATATCCACCTTTCGCAGCAATGCAGGCTGCTATTCTCCCATGGAGACGATCGTAGAGATGCTGGATGTAGTCCTGTGGAACGGCTTGCCATGCCATTTCCACCTGGCGCCTCAGTTGGACCAGCGTTCGTGCTGGACGTGCAGACCGCGTGAGACGACGCTTCATCCAGTCCCAAACATGCTCAATGGGGGACAAATCCGGAGATCTTGCTGGCCAGGGTAGTTGACTTACACCTTCTAGAGCACGTTGGGTGGCACGGGATACATGCGGACGTGCATTGTCCTGTTGGAACAGCAAGTTCCCTTGCCGGTCTAGGAATGGTAGAACGATGGGTTCGATGACTGTTTGGATGTACCGTGCACTATTCAGTGTCCCCTCGACGATCACCAGTGGTGTACGGCCAGTGTAGGAGATCGCTCCCCACACCATGATGCCGGGTGTTGGCCCTGTGTGCCTCGGTCGTATGCAGTCCTGATTGTGGCGCTCACCTGCACGGCGCCAAACACGCATACGACCATCATTGGCACCAAGGCAGAAGCGACTCTCATCGCTGAAGACGACACGTCTCCATTCGTCCCTCCATTCACGCCTGTCGCGACACCACTGGAGCCGGGCTGCACGATGTTGGGGCGTGAGCGGAAGACGGCCTAACGGTGTGCGGGACCGTAGCCCAGCTTCATGGAGACGGTTGCGAATGGTCCTCGCCGATACCCCAGGAGCAACAGTGTCCCTAATTTGCTGGGAAGGGGCCGGGCGGTCCCCTACGGCACTGCGTAGGATCCTACGGTCTTCGCGTGCATCCGTGCGTCGCTGCGGTCCGGTCCCAGGTCGACGGGCACGTGCACCTTCCGCCGACCACTGGCGACAACATCGATGTACTGCGGATACCTCACGCCCCACGTGTTGAGCAATTCGGCGGTACGTCCACCCGGCCTCCCGCATGCCCACTATACGCCCTCGCTCAAAGTCCGTCAACTGCACATACGGTTCACGTCCACTCTGTCGCGGCATGCTACCAGTGTTAAAGACTGCGATGGAGCTCCGTATGCCACGGCAAACTGGCTGACACTGACGGCAGCGGTGCACAAATGCTGCGCAGCTAGCGCCATTCGATGGCCAACACCGCGGTTCCTGGTGTGTCCGCTGTGCCGTGCGTGTGATCATTGCTTGTACAGCCCTCTCGCAGTGTCCGGAGCAAGTATGGTGGGTCTGACACACCTGTGTCAATGTGTTCTTTTTTCCATTTCCAGGAGTGTATTTACGTACATCTTTTTGAGCTCTAAAATCTGGTACTACATAACGTGATGTAGTTCTTATGGTCTACGTAATATTTCAAGAGAGCACGCTGGCGGAAAACATTTTTACTTCATAACACTGATGAAATGTAAACGGCTGAACAGACTTTCAGAAATATAGCTAAGAACCGCCCCGATTAAACCAGCTTTCAAATAAAAAAACGGCTTCAAAATTGGAACTTTCGTTTGTGAACTATGTTGGGGCAGACAGACAGACATACTTACGGGCCAAACATATACACCTCCGTTGTGCTTTGGGAGTTCAAATTCGCCCCCTGTGGGAGCTCGCCTCTACTGTATAGCGTCAACCATGTTCTAACAAGGGCGCGGGCAGGTAAAGATTGAAAGGTCAAGAGTGCCGTGGACAAAGGGATGTATCGGCTCGAAAGGCTGCCAACTTTTAGTCATGCATGCTCCATACGCACATTTGATTAGTAGCTATGACATAAATTACGATACGGAATAAAATGATTTCGTGAAAGTACATTATACAGACGTTCACATTCAAACACGTCTTACGTTATTTATTTCTCATTGACACACATAACATGAGACGTCGCCTTGCTACTACATCGCTGAGGTTGTTGGCAGTCGTAAATAAAAGGCGATATGTACCGATCACAACTTTGGAATGATACTCAACTTATCTTGGGTATACTGTACGTGCGTACACACACACACACACACACACACACACACACACACAGTACCTCCTGCCCGTCATATCACGTTGGCGACCCATTGTCATGTTCACTTGTGCTGGCGCAGCGGCAAATTATATTTACGTTGTGATTTAATTCACGTGTACTATTTCAAATCTCCGGTGCTTAACTGTTAACGAAAAAAGGGTCTCTGGGTGATTTAATACACGTGGCTATTTCAAATCTCCGGTGCTGAACTGTTAACGAAAAAAAAAAGAAGGGGTTTCTGTGAGGTGCCGGAACGCGTTCCGGCCGAAATTAAGTCCTGAGTGTGACAGAGCAAGTGACGTACAACCTGTATGGCCCACATTCTCAAGCTAATATTATCACCTGACTACTGTTTTACGAATATTACGGGAATTTAAATCTCTTACAGCAGAAGAGATCTTGAAAAGTACTCCTAATTTCGTGAATTGCTTATCCAGATGATTTAGAAGAATCGCTAGGCGGCGAACTGGTACAATTCGCTGAGCTGCTGCCATTGATAGAAAAGGAACGAAGCTTTGGGACTACAAATTTACAAATTTTTAATGGAAAATTCATTAGGATCGTGTTTTCCAAATTTAGAAATAGCCTTACGCATTTACTTATCTTTAATGTTCACCAACTGCAGTGAAGAACGTTCTTTTCGAACGTTAAAGCTCACTGAAGATGAATTAAAAAATACGGTGAGACAGAAAAGTCTAAATGACCTCAGTATAATGAACACTGAATACAATTTGCTCAGAGACATTGATCTAACTTGCATTATTATTAAATTAGCCGAAATTAAATCGAGAAACGTTTATTTGTAACAATCTTCTCGTATTTGATATCCTAAACCATATGACCTAAACAAACCAAGGGCCCCTTGCTATGGACCCAGCGCTTGTTTAATCCGGCACTGCTTAAGCGTGTGTAGTCAACTTATCGAGGAATTGAGCAAGAACATCGCAGAAAGGCGGCGGAGCGCCATTGTTAAATTTTCCATTATCGTATGTCTACGGTTTTAAGTGAAGTAGTCTGAGTTTTAACCAGTGTGCACTGATATTAGGAGGATGGCGCATTGCATCCAGGAGGGGCATATTGGCGCAGCAGAGGTAAGTAAAATTCCACGTTAACATTGTGAAAATGGTTCGTGAGTATATTGTGGAAAGTGGGAAACTTTTTCATAAAAATGGCAGCAACAAAGCAAGTGGTAAAAGAGTAGCCAGTTTAACCTTGTATAAATGGTACAAGTCAAAACTAGTTTGCTGGTGACAACCTGTAACCTGTAATAGTGCAATGTGGCCGGCAAACCTGGAATTCCAAGGGAAATCTCAAGACATTCGTAAAGAATATGGAAAATCTGAAACTCAAGTTAATGTAAAAGGACAATTAGAGGTCACGATGTACATAAATTATCTAGCAGACAAGGTTAGCCACAAACGACACGGTTGTGTGAGGGATGTGGCAACGTTAGAAAATTGCCAAGAAATGCAGAGATTAGATTAAATTTGATTCAATGTGGCTTACTTGGTCTCCCACAGATCCACATTGAGAAGTCCCTCAGTGATGTAGAACATGTCCAGAAAGAAGAACAGATAATACATATTTACAAAAGGAGAAACCGCTAATGTCCCTTCGTCAGATCCAAAGTGATATGGTTCTCATGGGTGTGGAATAAGTACAAAAAAATCATAAACATGTTTTCATTTGAGAGGTAGTAATCACATTCTCACAAGACATGTAAATGTACCATACAGTGAGATGTATACGATAATTATAAAGTTGTTGTTGATAAATTCAGTTTACACCTCTATTGATCTTACTGCTGCACTGAAGATGTGCAGAAGTCAGATTTCACTTAACATTTGAAGTATATGATATTATTCATAACATACACACATCTGTCGGTTAGGCTAATAAATTCATCGACAGACTCGAAGCTGACCACCAATACATCCTATCGACTCGTCTTAAACTGAACTTTATTAGTAGTTAAACGTTTTATGGTTGCTGGCGAGTTATTGAAAATATCTGTTCCTGAACAATGGACGCCTTTCTAGACAAAGTAAGTGATTTTACAACTTCGTGAAAATTATGCTTATCTTTAGTGTTGATTCAATGAACTAAGCTGTTGGTTTAAAAAAGAGTCAAATTATTTATGACGTAAATTTGTTTTTGAAGGGCCTGGGGACCACCTAGAGCAAAACACAATTTCTTCTTTACTTCTGTTATCAAGACGTGTTTCTCAGAAGTTTCAGCACCTTTTATGTTTTGGATTCCATTGTTTTCCTTTCACAGTGTGTCATCTGCAAACACATAAAACTTATCGTAGAAAAATTATGTACCTCAAAATTTTACGACTGAGAATGTTGTGGTTAAGCCTAACATTGTTTGATTCTACACTCCTGGAAATTGAAATAAGAACACCGTGAATTCATTGTCCCAGGAAGGGGAAACTTTATTGACACATTCCTGGGGTCAGATACATCACATGATCACACTGACAGAACCACAGGCACATAGACACAGGCAACAGAGCATGCACAATGTCGGCACTAGTACAGTGTATATCCACCTTTCGCAGCAATGCAGGCTGCTATTCTCCCATGGAGACGATCGTAGAGATGCTGGATGTAGTCCTGTGGAACGGCTTGCCATGCCATTTCCATCTGGCGCCTCAGTTGGACCAGCGTTCGTGCTGGACGTGCAGACCGCGTAAGACGACGCTTCATCCAGTCCCAAACATGCTCAATGGGGGACAAATCCGGAGATCTTGCTGGCCAGGGTAGTTGACTTACACCTTCTAGAGCACGTTGGGTGGCACGGGATACATGCGGACGTGCATTGTCCTGTTGGAACAGCAAGTTCCCTTGCCGGTCTAGGAATGGTAGAACGATGGGTTCGATGACTGTTTGGATGTACCGTGCACTATTCAGTGTCCCCTCGACGATCACCAGTGGTGTACGGCCAGTGTAGGAGGTCGCTCCCCACACCATGATGCCGGGTGTTGGCCCTGTGTGCCTCGGTCGTATGCAGTCCTGATTGTGGCGCTCACCTGCACGGCGCCAAACACGCATACGACCATCATTGGCACCAAGGCAGAAGCGACTCTCATCGCTGAAGACGACACGTCTCCATTCGTCCCTCCATTCACGCCTGTCGCGACACCACTGGAGCCGGGCTGCACGATGTTGGGGCGTGAGCGGAAGACGGCCTAACGGTGTGCGGGACCGTAGCCCAGCTTCATGGAGACGGTTGCGAATGGTCCTCGCCGATACCCCAGGAGCAACAGTGTCCCTAATTTGCTGGGAAGTGGCGGTGCGGTCCCCTACGGCACTGCGTAGGATCCTACGGTCTTGGCGTGCATCCGTGCGTCGCTGCGGTCCGGTCCCAGGTCGACGGGCACGTGCACCTTCCGCCGACCACTGGCGACAACATCGATGTACTGTGGAGACCTCACGCCCCACGTGTTGAGCAATTCGGCGGTACGTCCACCCGGCCTCCCGCATGCCCACTATACGCCCTCGCTCAAAGTCCGTCAACTGCACATACGGTTCACGTCCACGCTGTCGCGGCATGCTACCAGTGTTAAAGACTGCGATGGAGCTCCGTATGCCACGGCAAACTGGCTGACACTGACGGCGGCGGTGCACAAATGCTGCGCAGCTAGCGCCATTCGACGGCCAACACCGCGGTTCCTGGTGTGTCCGCTGTGCCGTGCGTGTGATCATTGCTTGTACAGCCCTCTCGCAGTGTCCGGAGCAAGTATGGTGGGTCTGACACATCGGTGTCAATGTGTTCTTTTTTCCATTTCCAGGAGTGTATGTGGAAGATTGTGTGTGTGTGTGTGTTTTGTGTGTGTGTGTGTGTGTGTGTGTGTGTGTGTGTGTGTGTGTGTGTTTTTTTGTATGTATTTTTTTGGGTTGGTGTTGTCTCAGTTCTTTCAGGGCAGAGAACAGAGTTCGGTTGTAGAGAGCTGTATAGTAATTTATTACTTTTTACCTTCTACTATTGCTATTTGTATTTGGTAGTTTGCCTCAATTATTAATTTTTTTGAGAGGGGAAGGGGGGGCTGGCAGTTGCTGCACTTGAGAATTTTCAAGTCGGTCTTGATGTCTTTTGGGCTTTATTTCATTTCCAGAAGATGTTCAGCAAATGTAGAATGACAGCTGTTGCTTTTCAATGCTCTTCAGTGTTTTGTCCATCTACTATTACAGTTTCTGTTTGTCTGTCCTATATAAACTGATTTAGGGTACTGGCAAGTCAGTTCGTTAATTTCAAATATGTTGTTTTTGTTCGTGTTTGTATTGGCTGCTGTTAATTTTCTCTTTATTGTGTTATCAACCGAAATGCAAAACAGAAAACGAGGAATACCGCAGAATGTGGTAACAAGGTACATAGGCAAAACTATGTCTGTTTTTCAAATTTGTAAATTTACGAGTGTACAAGTAATAAACAGCATTTTTCCTGTGTAATAGAAAGAAAATAAAAAGTACTGATGATGCTGAAACTTAAGCGAAACATGCGTGGTTAATGGGAGACAAGAAAAAATTGTTTTTTACTGAAGTCGGACCTGGCCCAAAAACAAATTTATCGGGTGATCAAAAAGTCAGTATAAATTTGAAAACTGAATGAATCACGGAATAACGTAGATATAGAGGTACAAATTGATACACATGCTTGGAACGACATGGGGTTTTATTAGAACTAAAACAACACAAAAGTTCAAAAAATGTCCGACAGATGGCGCTTCATCTGATCAGAATAGCAATAATTAGCATAAAAAAGTAAGACAAAGCAAAGATGATGTTCTTTACAGGAAATGCTCAACATGTCCACCGTCATTCCTCAACAATAGCTGTAGTCGAGGAATAATGTTGTGAACAGCACTGTAAAGCATGTCCGGAGTTATGGTGAGGGATTGGCGTCGGATGTTGTCTTCCAGCATCCCTAGAGATGTCGGTCCATCACGATACACTTGCGACTTCAGCTAACCCCAAAGCCAATAATCGCACGGACTGAGGTCTGGGGACCTGGGAGGCCAAGCGTGACGAAAGTGACGGCTGAGCACACGATCATCACCTAACGACGCGCGCAAAAGATCTTTCACGCGTCTAGCAATATGGAGTGGAGCGCCATCCTGCATAAACATCGTACGTTCCAGCAGGTGTTTATCAGCCAGGCTGGGGATGATGCGATTCTGTAACATATCGGCGTACCTCTCACCCGTCACGGTAGCAGTTACAAAACCAGAATCACGGATTTCCTCGAAGAAAAAAGGCCCGATAACGGTAGATGTGGTAAATCCAACCCATTCCGTGACTTTCTCATCGTGCAATGGAGTTTCCACGACAGTTCTAGGATTTTCGGTAGCCCAAATTCTGCAGTTGAGGGCGTTGACAGACCCTCGGAGCGTGAAATGAGCTTCGTCGGTCCACAACGCGTTACTCAACCAATCGTCATCTTCCGCCATCTTTTGAAACGCCTGCACTGCAAATGCCCTCCACTTCACTAAATCGCCAGGTAACAGTTCATGATGCCTATGGATTTTGTACGGATAGCCTCGGAGGGTACGCCTCAGTGCCAACCAAACAATAGTGTACGGAATGTCGGTGCGACTTGCGACTGCACGAGCGCTGACTTCTCCGTGCACAGACGACCCCCCTACAGTCTCCATTTCTTCCTGAACTGTCTCAGCAGCATTACGCCTTATGCTCGGTCGGCCACTACAGGGTCTATGATCTAAACAACCCGTGGCTTCGAACTTCGAAATCATTCTCGCCACAGCTGCATTGGTCAGCGGAGTTTTAGCCGTCGAATCCCCTTCCTATGACGATAGGATCGTAGCGCTGAACTAGCACATTCCCCATTCTGATAATACAGCTCCATTAAAAGCGCCTTTTCAGGTAACGTCAAGATGCTGCGACTGCTGGCGCATCTGATTCTCTCTCTCATTACAGCTCCTTTTATACACGATTGTCATGCGCAGTCACTGACGTTTTGCTGTCCAGCGCCATCTGTCGGACGTTTTGTGAACTTAGTTTTCTTTTGGTTCTAATAAAACCCCATGTCATTCCAAGCATGTGTGTCAATTTTTACCTCTCTGTCCACATTATTCCGTGGTTTATTAAGTTTTCAAATTTATACTGACTTTTTGATCACCTGGTATATGTAAGCAAATGCGGAAATAAGAGCGTTCAGCTTCAAGATGATTATTAATGACAAATTTCATTGAAAGTAACTATGCTGGGAAGCCGTAGCCAGCATCGCCAGTTGCTACAAGACGTCCTTGAGTTATAATTTATATTACATGCCTTTAGACTAGGAAAATTTTAGCTTGACTAGATGAGATACCACAAAAATGATCCCGTATGACGTCACGGGCTGAAATTAATCGAAGTATGCTAGTTTTTTTTTTATATCACCTGTCTCTGACAACACCCACACTGCTTTAAGGCGGTTAAGGGTTTTTGTGTCCGCGGCAGAGGGCCTCCCTTGGTATCTGCCAGGATTAAGCAGGCATTGCGTCCATGAGGTACAGAAATACGCGTACACAGAGTTATTTGCAATCACTAATTTATTTCCATAACAGCAGTAAAATAACGCGCTCGCTACGCCAACCCGTCCTAGCAGTGTCTGACGTCCTATCACGATTTAATACGGATTTGTCAAGACCCTACTGTGAGCCGAAAACAGCATGAATTCCGCGTCGAAACCACGCACATTGATAACAGACCGCAAGCTACGCGACTCGACTGCTGCGAACTGCGTGTGTGGCAACTTAATACTGACACCGCAATTCGTCAGCATTCCAAGATAGCGCCAGATCGCGCTCGCGTACGTCGCACGAAACGGCTGCGACCCAGCCCGTAATCCCCTACACTGTAAATAAAAATGAGAGTTATGATGATCAGGGCGTGATCCACAATTGGCAGCTCAGTCTCATCAGTGTTTGTAAATGTAATGTAACCGAAGGGAAATAGAGAAAAGAATACGACATCGTTTGACTACACGGTGGGCAATCAGTCCCATCCTTCGAGTTTCTATCCGGCGCGATTTAAGGATGGGACCACCAAATTCCGTAAATCTAGCCCTAGCGTAAGACAGATGCCAGTCGCATATTTATTAGAAGAACCCTAAGGATGTGCAATTCGCACATGAAAGAGGTATCTTAGACAACTCTCCTTTGAATAGTACTTCGACAACATTCATTTGAACAGTTCTTCGTCAACCCGCCTTTGAACAATTCTCCAGAACTGTTCGGCAGCCTGGGCCCCTTATCAGGTTTAATTGACAGAAGAAATGGAGAAGATTAAGGAAAAAAAACTGGTCGTTTCGTCGCGGGTTCGTTTGACTCTGTGAGCCGTATTGGTTCTTGTTTATCAGTTCAAATGGTTCAAATGGCTCTGAGCACTATGGGACTTAACTGCTGAGGTCATCCGTCCCCTAGAACTTAGGACTACTTAAACCTAACTAACCTAAGGACATCACACTAACCTAAGGACGTCACACACATCCATGCCCGAGGCAGGATTCGAACCTGCGACCGCAGCAGCAGCGCGGTTCCGGACTGAAGCGCCTAGAACCGCTCGGCCACAACGGCAGGCTCTTGTTTATCAGTGACTGAAGTAAATGGAACTACACTCATGTTCAGAAACAGCAGAACACCTTGAACGATTAGAGATAGGACGCTCTTATTCACAGGTCAGGTACATTAATATGTTCTGCAGAAATTATTAGCATTCGAATCATGTCGGCCCGCGAGTTCATGGTCAACATCGAAATCGCGGCGCAACACCACGTACCGATAAATTGTGCCTGCGGCCCTCGTTGTCGCTATAAAGCGTGGGTGGACCACTGTGACTTGAGCAGACGTGCAGGATGTTCAAAAATGTATGTGAATCTTATGGGACTTAATTGCTAAGGTCATCAGTCCCTAAGCTTACACACTACTTAACCTAAATTATCCTAGGGACAGACACACACACACCCATACCCGAGGGAGGACTCGAACCTCCGCCGGGACCAGCCGCACAGTCCACGACTGCAGCCCCTGAGACCGCTCGGCTAATCGTGCAGGATGGCTCGCAATTAGTCATATTAGTGAGATTGAAAGAGGGCACTTTATTGGCATGAGAGAATGTGAGACAGTCCATTCGGGAAATTGCTGCTTGTGTGGGGCGAAGTGTTTATGCATGCAACGGGTGTATGCAGAACACGACGAGATGGCTCGGGTCGCACCACCTAGACCACTCCCAGAAAAGATCGACAGCTTTCCGAATGGCATTTCAGGACAGATCTGTGTCCTCCTCGGCTCTGACGCAACACTGGAACACGTCGTACAGGTCGTTTATTACGGCATGATTTACGTTTTGCGCGGCACCCACTCCTCCGCCCACCTGTGACGAATGTGCAGCAACATGCTACACGGCAGCGATGTGTGGAATGACGTCTCTGGGGACAGGAATGGCATCAGATAGTGTTTTCGGACGAATTCAGGTTCTGTTTGTTTGAAAATGATGGCCACATTTCGGGTCGCCGTAGACCGGCGTAGCGCCATCACAGTAACTGCATTCGCACAAAGCATACAGCGCCAATTGGGTACAACCACAAATTAAAGTTGGTGCGTGACCAGGCCACTGTGGCCAGTGTTACCTACATGAATGACATCCTGTGACCCATAGCTATACCCTTTCTGCACCACACTCCAGACGCCATTTTTCAGCAAGACAGTGCACGACCTCATGTTGTTGCACGAACGCATTACTTCTTGGTGTCACAGGATGTCAGCCTTTTCTCCTGGCCCGCCAGATCACCAGACCTGTCGGCAATAGAAAATGTGTGGGATGTGATGAAGCGACAGGTAGCATCGCTGTGACCCAATGCCAACCGCCACAGATGAACTTTTGAATGCAGCGTGGATGGCTATACTACAGGACGCCATTCGCGCCTTATACGCATCGATGCCATCACGTATGGACCACGTTATCACTGCCCATGGCGGACCCTATGCCTATTAGGCAACAGGATGCATACTGAACCGAGGTGACTGAAATGCTAATCATTTCTGCAGAACATACTAATGTACATGTCCTGTGAATATGAACGTCCTAACTCTAGTCGTTAAAGGTGTTCTGTTTTTTCTGGACATGAGTGTATGTATCTATAACGGCAACCAGTCAGATAATTTCTTCCACGTGATTTTAGTAAATGTATGAACATTTTACTACTCATTTCGGCCTCATACAGGGTACTATTTTACGGCATTGTCTACCGTAAAATGATAAACAGCCGGTGATAAACAAAAGGTAGACCACAGCAGCAACAATCAGACTGCTACAATATGATTAACTTAGGAGAGATTTTATTTTATTTTGGAGTGTGTAAATGTGGTTTGTATTGCATGTAAACACAAGAAGGTACTAGATCATGACCGGCCGGGGTGGCCGCGCGGTTCTCGGCGCTACACTCTGGAACCGCGCGACCGCTACGGTCGCAAGTTCGAATCCTGCCTCGGGCATGGATATGTGTGATGTCCTTAGGTTAGTTAGGTTTAAGTAGTTCTAAGTTCTAGGGGACTGATGACCTCAGCAGTTAAGTCTCATAGTCCTCAGAGCCATTTGAACTAGATCATGGGCGACAGCACGAAACGCGTGATACATTGCTCATGCAAATACAAAAAACGTAAATTAAGAAAATTATGTGACTGGTTATAGACAGAGATAAGGTGTATCATAATTAACAGCGAAAACTGACACGTGTGAAAATATACTGCAACATAAGCAAAACCGTACTGTAAAATATGGGTCCGCAGTGCCATTTGGGAAATAATTGCGGATGTATGGTTACTAGCCGCCAGCGACTTCAGTATGATATATTGGCCTATAGTCCGATTAAAATTACTTTATAGTTGACGGGTGTCACTTGGTGCCACGGTGTTGCTAGAACGGTTACCGCTCGGTGCGAGGTGACACACAAAAGCGGTGGGTCACTTCAGAAATGCTGTTAATGTGTTGCTCGAAGCGATATTGGAATGACAGCCGCGAGGTTTGTCGGAAATGCGAGATGCCCTGCCGACAACTGCTTTTAAGCGACCAATGACTGAAATGCGTCAGACGACGGTCTTGTAGCCCTGAATTTAAACTCTTGTCCTAACCTAACCGCAACCTCGCGATGTGCAGTGTATCCGAGAAAACAGCAGTCAAAAAACTACGGTAGATCTAAAATCGCTACCGCTTTGTTCACGACGATTAAAGCTAATCTCTACGAACAAAATCAAGACAGAAAGATTTCAGTTTCAGTGCTAAAAGCAAACTGTAAATTCTCACTATCACTGGTTACCAGAAACTATCTTCACCCTGGCCACACGAGCTGTCTCGTTACTAACTGCTAGGAGTCAAACTTGGCACTTGGCTGCAGATTTTGGTGACACATGTCGATTCCAAACGAAAACAGAATGATAGGAAGAAAAACAAGAGTAAATAAAAAACTCAATACGATGATGAAAATGACGCGGCAAGGTATCAGATATAAAAAATAACATTTAAACCAGTTAATTGAATAAAAATTATAATCAGAGTCTTTTGCTTAATTTTACAAATGAAAACACATTCGTTGCATTTGATGATTCGAACCTATGGCATTCTACACCTCAAGTTTATACTCCAAACTATTGCGCTACGCCATTACGCTGAAGTTATTATGTTTAAGATCCTAGTGACAGGGTCACAACGATGAATATTAGTCTTCTACAATTCGGCTTCAAGTAACGTCGCGCGAAGCTTACATTAGAATGCTTCCTAAAGTAAGCCGATCTCTTATGATTACAGCTGTATATGTGACGCTGAATCACTTCTTGTGTAGAAGGATCCAATAGTGTTTGCTCAGTGCTATTAATGAAACGTGTGTATTTTGTTAGCATCGTTGTGTGTGTATGTTGTGTTTGGTGTGGTTATCATGTGTGATGAAATACGAAATAAAAGGGCCAGATCCAGGATTCGGGATACAACACATCGAGATAGAAAACCGGACAAGGAATTGGAAGGACTAATTGTTGTGGCAGTTTGGCAACGGTGAACCGTTCGAGTGTGACAATGAGCACTCTGATTGGAGAAAACCAGCTCCAACGCTAGAAGTGTCAATTATAAATTAATTTTAATGGGAATCTTGTTATTAGAAATATATTTTACTGTAACCATTTCGATTAAGTCGCCTAATTGGTCTCAAATTCCACCGATGGTTTACCTTAACAAAAAAATAAAATACTGGTTCAGTACGTTACAATTTCCTCTACTCTCGTACCGACTAATGGAGATGTTACACATGTCGTCTTCTCATTGTATGTAATACTGCACTTGTCTCTGCAGTGGCTTACGAATTCTTGGAAATAGCCCCGAATCATCTTGGCAATTTGGCATGACTGTACAATATGCTGCTCGAGTTCTTCTACTGTATCAACATGAATTCTACAAACTTCACTTTGAGGTCAAATGATGTTGGTAGGCAAGACAGCCCTGCTCAACCTGTCCGTCTTGGACCATATTAGCGCATTACATGTTGTCTTACATACGCAGAAAAATATGCCGTTGCACCATCGTGTATCTACCACATTCGCCAACCACGGGCCACGGATACATCATGTGTGAGCCCAATTAGATGGAGAGTTTACGTTTTAAATATACCGCTGACTAGTGCAGTTATTCTTAATGAAGTCAGTAGTTGCTCATAATCACACTTGAGGAAATATCTCGCAAACGGATAGTTTGGTGATTCATGTTTGTTGGAACGCTGTTGCTTCCCATGTCACCACGTTGACAATATATATCGACCAACACGAAAAATTTTTAGTTTAAATTCCAGTCACTTTTATTACACTAATCTACTATTTCGTGACAAAATAGTATGATACAGTCCCACGTAAGTGTCTAAAAATGAAAAAAGACGAATATAAGCAAATTAAGTCAGAGATGTACTCACACTTCAAGCAAATTTTGAGGACGCTCATGAAGGTAAGGCACCTCTGTTTTTTTTCATTTTTTTCTCCTACCCTTCATTTCACACACCTCTTTTCGCATCGTCAAAAGCATACATTACCTCCTCTTCCACTAATCACGGCATGCATCATTCAGGTACGCTCCTGATTAATGCTGTCCTCTTGAGGAATAATTTCCCATTTTTCTTGAGGAGGACCATGCTTTCGATATTGTGTTTACGAGATACAACAGTAAAACAAAAAAAAGTGTCTTATTTGGGGCCAATGTCCTTAAATAGTGCAATGAGTCCCTTTATCCCTCACCCCATACCACTTAAGCACAACACCGCCGGGGGGAAAAATCTAGGACAGTCATATCAGACCGCAAATCAAGGCATAAAAACAGTAAAACCTTTTGTAGCAATTGTTTCCGATTCGTCTACTTTTTTGGTTTTGCAATACTGGCTAATTGGTATGCTTGCACAAATTTGCATGGTTGAAAATGTATCGAATGTAATGCAGCGCGAATAGTCGCAAAATTCCCCAAGACGTGGTCAAGCATGCTTGCACAAAGTGCTTGATTATGCATGCTCGTAAAGTACGCAGTTAGGTGTGAGCCCGTCTTTAGTCAGGTACTTCTAATTTAATTTATCATACCTAAGTAAATGACATCTTTGTATTTAGTTTTTATACGTATGGATGTATTTAACAGCGAATATTTTGTTAATCACCATAAAATATTGAAGATTCGCCGGTTATTACTACAACACAAGCTGTTCTACTAATAACTCTCCTCCAAATTTTTCACGCTGTCCTTCTGGTAAACAATGACAAAAGTGGACACGTGCTCATTTGTAAACAGTCCATTGCCGCTATCGAAGTCTTAGGATTACGTTGCAATGGTGGCAGCTGTAAGCCTGTTCCTGCTACCATTCATCAAACGTTTATTGTTTATTTTCTTTTCTTTATTGAATTTGACCATCGAAATACAGTCGTCTATCCTATATATGCAGCACCATTCTTAGTGGCTGTTCTGCTACACACTTAGTTCGTCGTCATTTACAAAAAATTAAAGATCTGAACAAGTGTGATTCCATGAAAAATGAAGGTTTTGTTACTTCTGCATCACTTCCTGTTCCTTTGTTTGGTGGCAAAAACAACGCACCTCGCTTCATCCAACTGTCACTGCATATTGTCCATACACTGGTGGAAAAAAAATCACAGCACCAAGAAGGAGCTGTGCCACATAAACGAAAGTTAGTAGCCATGTTTCTGGGTCTGAAAGATGATGTCTATTCACATTACATGCCAGTCGCGTAAGAGTGGTGCTAGGAGCGCCAATATCAGGATGCAAATCAGGTTTGCTTTAAATACAATCTGTAACGGTTATGAGCGTTAGTTTGTTGTGAGGTTGGACGTGGTGATTCGATGTTTTTTTTTCCGGACGGCCACGTGGTGCTGCCGAGAGGGAAGAGTAAGACCACCGTGTTCAGCATATGGGTCTGGCGCATCGTACTGCATCTGCAGCAGCAATTTGAGTAGGAATTGGCAGCACAGTCGCACAACGAACTTTCACAAATGTGTTACTTCAAGGATCGTTAATCTGGTGATTCGACCTGTTGTGCTGCCATTCATGAATAGCGTTCTAGGGGATGTTTCCCAAAAGGATAACGCTCGCCCACATACCGCTGTTGTAACCCAAAATGTTCTACAGAGTGTCGACATGTTGCCTTGGCATACTCGATCACTAGATCTGCCTCCAATCGAGCACATATGGGATGTCATCGGACTACAACTCCAGCGTCACCCACAAACAGCATTAACGGACCCTTTCTTGACCGACCAAGTGCAACAGGCATTGAACTCCATTCCACAAATTGACATCTGGCACCTGTACAACATATACAGGGTGTTTCAAAAATGACCGGTAAATTTGAAACGGCAATAAAAACTAAGCGAGCAGCGATAGAAATACACCGTTTGTTGCAATATGCTTGGGACAACAGTACATTTTCAGGCGGACAAACTTTCGAAATTACGGTAGTTATAATTTTCAACAACAGATGGCGCTGCAAGTGATGTGAAAGATATAGAAGACAACGCAGTCTGTGGGTGCGCCATTCTGTACGTCGTCTTTCTGCTGTAAGCGTGTGCTGTTCACAACGTGCAAGTCTGCTGTAGACAACATTGTTTATTCCTTAGAACAGAGGATTTTTCTGGTGTTGGAATTCCACCGCCTAGAACACAGTGTTGTTGCAACAAGACGAAGTTTTGAACGGAGGTTTAATGTAACCAAAGGACCGAAAAGCGATACAATAAAGGATCTGTTTGAAAAATTTCAACGGACTGGGAACATGACGGATGAACGTGTTGGAAAGGTAGGGCGACCACGTACGGCAACCACAGAGGGCAACGCGCAGCTAGTGCAGCAGGTGATCCAACAGCGGCCTCGGGTTTCCGTTCGCCGTGTTGCAGCTGCAGTCCAAATGACGCCAACGTCCACGTATCGTCTCATGCGCCAGAGTTTACACCTCTATCCATACAAAATTCAAACGCGGCAACCCCTCAGCGCCGCTACCATTGCTGCACGAGAGACATTCGCTAACGATATAGTGCACAGGATTGATGACGGCGATATGCATGTGGGCAGCATTTGGTTTACTGACGAAGCTTATTTTTACCTGGATGGCTTCGTCAATAAACAGAACTGGCGCATATGGGGAACCGAAAAGCCCCACGTTGCAGTCCCATCGTCCCTGCATCCTCAAAAAGTACTGGTCTGGGCCGCCATTTCTTCCAAAGGAATCATTGGCCCATTTTTCAGATCCGAAACGATTACTGCATTACGCTATCTGGACATTCTTCGTGAATTTGTGGCGGTACAAACTGGCTTAGATGACACTGTGAACACCTCGTGGTTTATGCAAGATGGTGCCCGGCCACATCGCACGGCCGACGTCTTTAATTTCCTGAATGAATATTTCGATGATCGTGTGATTGCTTTGGGCTATCCGAAACATTCCCTATTCGCCAGACATGAACCCCTGTGACTTCTTTCTGTGGGGACACTTGAAAGACTTGCATTCAACGTTCTGGCCGTAACACGTGTCATTAATCTACCAGCATTTCACATTTGGAATGGCTTATCTTACGCTTACATTAATCTGTGATGTTGCAGTGTTAATTATTTAAATACCTTTCTTACACAAATGTATTCCCGACATGTCATCATTCGACAGTAATTATTTTTTGGTGTTGCGATTTTTTCCTTCAGTATATTTGAGAGTATGTGTTTTATTGTGATGTTAGTACTTCATGTAAATTCTACAAATGTTATGTCCTAACATGACCTGTAAAATACTGAAACCTGACAGTACCTGCAACTACGCAAAATTAATTGTATCATAAATTTTTTGAAAAAGAATGGAGCATGTCATCATACATACTATCTACCCATCATGTGCAAAGTATCTCTAGATAGATCGCTCATATTTAAGTAGTTGAATGTCATATTTAATTCTAGTTCACACTTCGCGTTACTAGCAAGGCTGCAGCCAATGTTGGAAGGGGAACACTTGCCTTCACCAGTGCATGGTGCATAAAATGGTACATGGTTCAAGGCCTCTTCTTCACTGAATAAATCACATATGGGAAGTTCCTTCAATCCTATTGATGCGTTGGAAATGTGCTTTCATTTAAGCGCATGCACGTAGCATTGTTATCAATCACCTGCTTCTATTCCAAACAAAAAATCGTGAAGGTAATGCTATTTTCAGTTGATACCTATGCTTAAGGTTGTCACACGTTGGCACGACATGGTAAGTTATAGAAAGGTGACAGTTCGTGGTGAAAATAGGTTTTTCGCGGCCTGTGGGAGGGGAAAAAGCTTATAACTGCAGTATTGTTGACAAAACTATATGAAATATATTATGAAATTCTCTATCGGTATACACAAAAAAACTAGCATTTATAGATTTCCTGCTCTAATAGAATAGCTGTAGTATCTGTTAGCTTATTTGTTTGATTTGATTTTGACAGTGAAGCTAAAACAGCTTAGGCCTAACCCGCCACTACCCGCACAGAAACTAAGTTTATTGTGCGGCATCGCTCTCTGTGTCTAGTAAAGCCAACCAATGCCCTTAAATAGTTCAAGGAGTCCCTTTACCAGTTTTTTGTTAGACACAATTTCTTCAGGTCTAGTTGTCCTGAAGATTCTGTATCTTTTGCTCTCTAATGTCATGCATTAGAAGATTAGGTGTGATGCAGTTTCTTCACCCTCATCACAGATCCTACATTTAGGGTCTTCTTGCGTCATACCCATTGTGTGTAGGTGTTTTTTGAAATTCCCATGGCCGGTCATCAGTCCAGTCATGAGTTTGATCTCTTCCCTGTTCAATCCAAGGACTACAGAGCTTCTTTTAAAACATGGCTTGCGCATCATTACCTTACCATGTTTTTGTTTATGGACCTTGGTCCAATATTCTACGTGCTGTTTCCTGAACCAGTCCCGTAATTCTAGTTTGATCATAGCCTCGGGATTGTCAGGACAGGTTACGGTCCAATAAATGGAGTCGTTGCTCCCATCCCGGCTTGTTCATTGCCACAGATCCCTGAGTGGCTAGGACCCACACTAGGTTTACCCCATTGCTTCCCTCTAGCTCCACCAGAGCCCTGTGGGATTCTGCAACACGCTTAGATCTTATTGCAGGAGCTGCCAGTGATTTCAGGGCTGCCTGGCTATCTGAACAGATGTAGATGCTACGGTCATTGTAGCACCTACATACTCTCCTCCACACCTAACCTGATTGCAGTAGTTTCAGCTTGGAATACAGAGGCCAGTTTTCCTTGAGAGATGATGCCCTCCAGTCTTGACTGAACCCCATACACCCCTGCCCCAACGCCTTGGTCTGACTTCGACCCAGCGGTGAAACAATGTCCCCCGTACGGTGTAGAACTGTTTTTTCCCAGTGCTCCCTACTGTTATATTGAAAGGCTTGTTGAAACAGTTAGCTTATTGGTACTTAAAATAATATAAGTTCCTCAAAGTATTTCACATACGATGGACGCTCAGTAAGTAATGCAACACATTTTTTTTCCGAAAACAGGTTAGTTTTATTTAGGATTCCAGTATATCACATTATTCTCCACTCCTTTGGATACAAAACTCTATCTTTCAACATGATTGCCATTCAATGCGACAGCCTTGAACCATCTTACTAGGAGGGCCTGCAGGTCCATATGGTACCACTCTAACAGTCAACGTCAGAGTCAACGTCTTGCTACATACGTAACCTCCCCATCACCCATACACTGCATGCTGTGGAGTGCATTCTTCATTGGGTCAAACAGATGCTCTTAATGGTCTTTTGTTAGGTGGTGAGGGACCAAGAGGGCACCCATCTTTGAGTACCTCAACTTGCGGACGAATGTGTCAACACTGCCAACAGATGTCCATTTGTGCAGCGAGTTGTTTGCTCGTGATCCGTCGATCACCTCGACTTAGAGTGTCCGGACTTTCCAACATTGCAGGAGTCACAGTTGTGTGCGGCCGGCTGGCAAGCGAGAGATCGAACAGGATTGCGCGACCTTGATGCTATAATGACAGACGCCTCGCACAACGACTCACTGTGCTTTTGTTCACTTCCATGTCTCCGCGGACATTCTGCAAGCGGCTATGAATAACTGCGATGCTCTGGTTTTTCCGCCGAAAGAAATCCGATGAAATCTCTGTATGTAACGCATTTCCGTTACAGACGCCATTTTGAAAGCTGCGTATAGTGCCGTCACCTGTCGTAACGTCATGAAACTATAGGGGCTGAAGTGGGAATGTTCCACGATGTCCCACATCAAATTCTGTATTTTTTCAGTTGAAATTAGCCGAGAAAAAAGGGTTGCATTACTAATTGAACGCCCCTTGTATCTTTCATTGTTAATAGTTCCTGGAAAATAACAGGGCCCATTATCTTCTCAGCGCTAATAGCGCACCACACTCCTACTTTTTGATCATGTAGAGGTGCCTCGTGTATTACGTTAGGTTTTTCAGAACTCCAATAACTTAGGTCGAACCATTGATTCATTCGATAAGGAAGTTAGGTGAGGGTCACTTTCTCCTTCACACACCCTGTTCAAAGTCCATTCACAAAACCACAACCTGAAACTTCCTGGCAGATTAAAACCGTGTGCCCGACCGAGACTCGAACTCGGGACCTTTGCCTTTCGCGGGCAAGTGCTCTACCAACTGAGCTACCGAAGCACGACTCACGCACGGTACTCACAGCTTTACTTCTGCCAGTACCTCGTCTCCTACCTTCCAAACTTAACAGAAGCTCTCCGCGAACCTTGCAGAACTAGCACTCCTGAAAGAAAGGTAGAGCACTTGCCCGCGAAAGGCAAAGGTCCCGAGTTCGAGTCTCGGTCGGGCACACAGTTTTAATCTGCCAGAAAGTTTCATATCAACGCACACTCCGCTGCAGAGTGAAAATCTCATTCTGGAAACATCCCCCAGGCTGTGGCTAAGCCATGTCTCCGCAATATCCTTTCTTTCAGGAGTGCTAGTTCTGCAAGGTTCGCAGGAGAGCTTCTGTTAAGTTTGGAAGGTAGGAGACGAGGTACTGGCAGAAGTAAAGCTGTGAGTACCGGGCGTGAGTCGTGCTTCGGTAGCTCAGTTGGTAGAGCACTTGCCTGCGAAAGGCAAAGGTCCCGAGTTCGAGTCTCGGTCGGGCACACGGTTTTAATCTGCCAGGAAGTTTCATATCAGCGCACACTCCGCTGCAGAGTGAAAATCTCATTCTGGAAACATCCCCCAGGCTGTGGCTAAGCCATGTCTCCGCAATATCCTTTCTTTCAGGAGTGCTAGTTCTGCAAGGTTTGCAGGAGAGCTTCTGTTAAGTTTGGAAGGTAGGAGACGAGGTACTGGCAGAAGTAAAGCTGTGAGTACCAGGCGTGAGTCGTGCTTCGGTAGCTCAGTTGGTAGAGCACTTGCCCGCAAAAGGCAAAGGTCCCGAGTTCGAGTCTCGGTCGGGCACACAGTTTTAATCTGCCAGGAAGTTTCATATCAGCGCACACTCCGCTGCAGAATGAAAATCTCATTCTGAAAACCACAACCTTTTCGCAGGGTCACCCGGCGTAAGTTCTTGCGCTTCAGTTATCCATTTGAAGGGAGTCATAGGAAATTCCCATTTTCTGAGGAAGACGTCAAACTGATTTTCTAGGAGATCTTTCCAGGTTACGCTCAATGTTATTCAGTGTTTCTTCTATGAGTATTGTACGCGGTTGTCTGTTTTCTGTCAAGAACACTATCCATTTCACGAAATTTATTTATCGACCGATGAATCATACTCCGATTAGGAACGCGAACATAAGGAAATTCCTTATTGCGTGCTGTTTCTGTACGCGCGTGTTAAGCATACATGAATACTCTTTGACGAATAGAATATTAGGTTTCGCCATTTCACATGAAACCTTTTCACTCAATATATTTCATGCTGTGCATGTCGAACATGTACTACCGTCGCAAACAAAGGCTTCACAGCGGAGGGGAAGTACAAGGATCAGCGCTCCCGTCGACTGGCTGCCGATGGTGCAAAAAGATCCTGCCGGGCAATTGCGTTGAGGAGTGATCACCCTGTAAAAAGAGGAGTGGAACTTAGAATTATTTCAGTTGGAAAAGAGTTAGAATAGTTTAAAATACGGACAATATTTTTCTACGATGTAGCACATTGCTCACAGAATTGACGGATTACTCTTGTAACCTACATACTCACATCTAAAGATGGTTCAGTGGATCCGAAACCAGTCATAACTTTAGAAATATGTGCAATGCAGACAGTCAAAAACTTTTTTTCATACGTTCCGTTGACTTTCTATGAGAAAATGATCGGACCCAAGGGAATCAGAATACATATAAATATTTTTTCGAATTACTTGCCAACTTCTTGACACTTATGCTATTCTGCAACAGTAGGCTGAGAAATCTGAGAACTGATATACGTAAATATATAAACACTTATAGCAAAATGTTCTTTGGTGGGGAGGCGAGGGAGGTTATGCCCCCATGATAGCCCCACCCTTCCTCTTCGGATCCGGGTCTTATGTTGCTCTGTCACAATCGTTTTCAACTGTTGTCTCCGTCTCATATACTTCGTTTCTTATATATGCTGTTTAGATTCTGCACACATTGTAGTTAACCTTTCGCTCCTTGTGTTTTATATCTAATAGCTTTAGAATTTCAGAGAGTATCCTGCAGTCAATGCCCCCGGTAGCTGAGTGACGCCGGCACGGTAGCTCAGCGTGTTCGGTCAGAGGGTTAGCTGCCCTCTGTAATAAAAAAACTGAGTGAATGGATCAATAACGAAATTCAAAGGGCGTCGGAATGTCAATCCTAAGGGCCCGGGTTCGATTCCCGGCTGGATCGGAGATTTTCTCCTCTCAGGGACTGGGTGTTGTGTTGTCCTAATCATCATCATTTCATCCCCATCGACGCGCAGGTCGCCGAAGTGGCGTCAAATCGAAAGACCTGCACCAGGCGAACGGTCTACCCGACGAGAGGCCTTAGCCACACGACATTTCAATATCTTCACTAAAGAAAAATAATTAGAGTCTGACACAGACGGCCGTTCATTACTTCGACTACGAACCAGGCGAGAGAAAGAGTGATCGTCAAAAATCCGATGTCCGATCTAGCTCCTCCTCCTCCTCATCATCATCATTTTTTAACACCAGTTTCCCGAGAGTGGTGTACAATAGTTCGCCATCTTCTTCTGTTCCAGGACAGCTTTCCATTTCTGTCTTTGCTCGTCCACATCTGATCATTCTTCCAACGGTGGCTTGGTTTAGGTTTGAAAGCAGTATATATTTGCTCAGCTGCTGACTTGCCACGCCTAACACACGTGGAGTTTTTCTTTCAGGGTTTACTCCCTTTGCCTTTGAAGATCCCTCCTCTCCTCAGAGCAGTGGTGTCCGATTCTAATTATCCCTAGGAAGGATAGATTGCCTCATCCGCCATCTCCACCATTCCGAAGGTCTCCTCTGCCAATGGTGCCGTTAAGGTCCTCGCCCGTAACTTAGCCATCCTTTCACACCGGCCTACTGATGTGGAGAATGCCCATACCCACAGCGCGGATGCGCCAGGCAAAAATTACCCAAGTGGTCGGTAGGGACAATGCCCTATCTCCCTTGAGCTGTGTTAATGGTTGTGTATGTTAATGATTATGCCACAACCAAGGGCCGAGCTCCTCGTAACAGATGAAATTTGTTTATTCTTGTAACAAGAGAACTCTTTTCAGATAAACTGGATGTATCAACGTGTATCGGAGAAACTTTCATCCTTAGATTTACCAGGCACATTCAAATTTTTGGCGTTCCAGAGCTCCAACAGACAAATGAGAAGGCGCATTAGGACACCATTCTATCCATTTTACACTATAATAGCTTTTTCTTCAGCTGCGACAGGCATCGCTATAGCTCCAGTTTCTTGGTCGCGAAACTCATGTGTTCTAAGTATGAAATTGCAGAATATCACAAGTATCAGTGTCTCACTTTTAACCACTACGTTATCGCTTGTCTGTTAACACTTGAGATTACGACGCATATCTCCACCCGTTTGGTGATTTATCAACAGCTCAAGACGCGTATCTGTATCACGCTATGAAACAATTACACTTGAAATACCGCGTGCAGTACAGCGGAACATTTAAAACTCCGGAAATAATTTCTATAGAAATTCGATTCACGTGTCACTTACTGATTTGTTCTTGATGGATATTCATACTGAGTTAGGTGGTTTTTATTCATATACAGATCATTTGCAAAACTAAATCAGACGAAACAACTTTTTAAAACATTTAAGTAAGTCATGTATACAGCAATATTATCTTATGAAAAAAATACTGTAACACTATTCACGGATTTTGCTTAGTTCTGAACATCTAGATAAGACCAATTTTCCATACATGCCAATAGGGGATGTTTTTGTATTTAGAAAATACTCGTTTACATAGAAAAGCTGGTCAAATAACGAGTGGAGCGAGCATAGAGGACAGCTCCTGATTGATTGGCACAGGTCTTGCCGCTCGAGGTTCCGAGGAATCCACACTGTCTATGTGTTGGCACTCATGTTCTGGCACTCTCAGATGCTGGACGCAGATACCACTTTAATTTGACTTCTGTAGTAAAGCCGTGGTAAACAACATTTCCCTCCATTATTAGATTGACTATTCCATTGTACTTCCTTTAGTCAAGCTGTGCCATAAAGGGTTTTACTCCCCTTCTCAATTCAGTACCTCCTTGTAAGTTATTCGATCTGTGAGTATACAACTGCTCATAAGCATTCTTCTGTAACACCACGTTCCACAAGCTTCTCTTTTTATCCGTACTGTTTATCGGCCACGTCGCACTTCCATACAACGCTACATTGCAATGCTTTCACAGAAGCCTTCCTAACACTTGAATTTGTATTCGATATTAATACAAAATTTCTCCTTATCTGAAAAGCTTTCCATGCTATTGCCAGACTGCATTTTATGTTATGTTTACTTCTTCCACAGTCAGTTACTTTCCTGCTCAAATAGCAAAACATCTATGTTACTTTTACTGTCTCACGTCGTACTATAATTCCCTCAGCATCACCTCATTTCATTCAGCTAACACGATTACCTGTATTTTACTTTTATTGATGTTCAGTTTATAGCCCCATATTCTCTCCACCTGATCCCTGAAGTCCTTTTCCGTCTCTGACAGAATTAGAAGGCTTTAATTCTTTTTTCCAAATTTCTCCTTGGTTTTATTTACTATCATCTCATTCCCTATCCAATTACTGTCTCTCTTCGATCCATCCAACGGTAGTCTGACTTCTGTGCAAGTTGTAAACAATCTCACACTCCCTAAGTTGTGGATAAACTTGCGCTCCCAGTGTTTTATGCCTACCACAGTTTGAATTTCAAAGAGTGTATTCCAGTCAACACTTCCCGAAATCTACAAATGCTAAATGTAGCTCTGTGATTCGCTACTAGACCTTTAGCGATCGCGTTCGTAAACCACTTTCTCAATATTTCAATAAGGGTTCTGGAAATGCGGTTCTAACTGCTGGATTTTCTCTTCTACAATCGATACTCGCTCCCACGAAACGCTCAACTGTTTTAGAAACTTGCTTTCAAAAATATTGGTTTATGTGGATGAAGCAATTTTATGTGTAGTGAAGAAAATGAATGAGAAACCTGTTTCTCTTCATTAGCTGGAAAGAGGTTCGTAATTTATATGTTTGTTACATAGAAAAAATTGAACTGATTGGCAACAACTCTACATTCTGCATAGCTGGCTAATTTCTAAACTGCTATACCGACTCCTTCTCTTAGTGACAAAGGCATACATGCACTATCACTGGCTGAAGATAAGACATTAATTGCGTGGATAAGATTTTTATACATTTCTTCGTGTACATTTATCTCCTCCTCCTTCTTACGAGCTCAGTGAAGTCTATAATGAAACAGTGCACTGTATTAAAACTATTTTGAAAGTACTGATAACCTGACTTATAAGGCAGACGTAATTGGAGAGTTGATTAAAGACACATTAGCGAAAAACAAACTGACGCTCGAGAAACAGACATTTGATCGGACTATCAAAGTTTATTCAGTGGTAACATGTAAATACGAAAGGTAAATAAAGGTTTATACATTCTGATTTCATCTTTGGGAAGATTTATAGCCATGTAAAGGCAGTGGCAGTACGTTTGAGTGCGCTGCAGTAGCTGATTTCAGGAAGGAGAAGCAGCTGGTTGTGTATCAAGAGCTCACATGGCAATCCAGTATCAAGCAAAGAAAGAAAAGGTGGAGAGAATGTATACAAGATCTATAAAAGTGAAATACACGTGAAGGAAAGATTGTAGAAGGGGCAGAAGAAGTAGCTAGAGATAAGATGGCAGGTATGACGCCGTGAGAAGAATTTGACACAGCAGTGAAAGACCTAAGCCGTAACATGGCACCTGTTGTAGATGACAATCCATCAGAATTGTTTGGATCCTTGGGAGAATATACAGCAACAAAACTATTCCACCCAGCGTGCAAAATTATGAGACAGTCCTGAAATACCCTCAGACTTCAAGAAGAATGCAAAAATTCTAATTCCAACGTTCGAAGGCAGATACTGACAGCTGTGAATATTGCCGAATTGTCAGTTTAATAAGTCAGGGTTGCAAAATACTCACGCGAATTATTTACAGAATAATGGAAAAACTGGTAGAAACCGACTCTTTGAGATTATAAAGGTATCAGGGGTATAATGTAGGGAGGGAAAGTTTATTTACGACTGTTAGTGAAAGCAGACTGTTGTTATACGAGTCGAAGGACATGAAAGGGAAGCAGTGGTTGAGAAGGGAGTGTGACAGGGTTGTACCCTGTCCTGTATGTATTCAAATGGTTCAAATGGCTCTGAGCACTATGAGACTTAACTTATGAGGTCATCAGTCCCTAGAACTTAGAACTACTTAAACCTAACTAACCTAAGGACATCACACACATCCATGCCCGAGGCAGGATTCGAACCTGCGACGGTAGCGGTCGCGCAGTTCCAGACTGTTGCGCCTAGAACCGCTCGGCCACTCCGGCCGGCGTATGTTATTCAATCTGTACGTTGAGCAAACAGTGAAGGATATCAAAATTTGGAAGTGGAACTGAAATCCGAGGAGAAGAAATAAGAACTTCAAGGTCTGTAGATGACATTGTAATTCTGTCAGAGAAATCAGAGTACTTGAGAGAGCAGTTGAATGGAATGTAAATTGTATTGAAAAGTTCATAAGATGTACAGCAACAAAAGTAGAACAAGGGTAATTAAATGTAGTCGAGTTAAATCAGTTGGTGCAGATACAGTTAGTTTATGGTGAAACACTAAAAGTAGTAGCTGAGTTTTGCTATTTGGGCAGCAAACTAACTAATAATGTCCGAAGTGGAGAGGGTGACGGTATAGAATGGCATGCATGAGAAAAATATTTCCGGAAAAGACTAATTCGTTAATATCTAATGCAAATTTAAGTGTTAGGAAGTCTGTTGTGAAAGTGTTTGTCCTCGCGTGGAAGTGAAATGTGGATGATAAGAAATTCAAACAAGAAGAGAATAGAAGATTTTGAAGTGCGGTTTTACAGAAGAATGCTGAGGATTAGATCGGTATTCAAGTAACTAATGAGGAGGTACTGAATCAGTTTGGGGAAGAAAGAAGTTTACAGCACAATTTTCCAAAAGAAGGGGATCGGTTGATGGGACCCTCCCTAAGGCATCAAGGAATCGTCAGTTTGATGATGGAGGGAAGTGTGGAGGATACAAGTTATAGAGGGAGACCAAGGGATGATTACAGGAGACCAAGGGATAATTCCAGTAAACAGATTCAAATAACTGTAAGTTGTAATAATTATTCAAAGATAAAGAGGTTTTCATACGATGCACTGGCGTGGAGAGCTGCTGCATCAGAACACTTTTCGGACTGAAGACGACGACAAAAGCAAGAAGGTGGCAGGCTATTTCTCCCTTGTCAGATGGTCTGCGGCTTTCACCAGCTTAGCGCCAGCCTTCCTGAAATCCTCTGGAGCGTTTCCGGCCGGGCAGTCGGTGGCCACCAGATGGGGTCTTCCCTATCCCGGACACGTTAATGCCTTTTAAGAAATCCGGAAGTTCTTCCAGTATGCCCCAGAAAGCACAGTTGTGAGATCGGCATGTAGTTCTGGGGAACGGAGTCTTTGTTTAACTGAGACAGCTTTATGATTCTAGTCTTCTTCCAAGGCTTTGGGTAACAATACAGGCCCAAGCATGCATTATATGAGGACTGTTCAATAAAGAATGAACATAATTTTTTTTGAAAACATACCTTTACTCATCCCCATAATTTTGATGGTCCTTCTCAAAGTAGTCTCCGATGCGATGCACTTGCCCCAGCGTTTCTGCCAGTCATCAAATACATGCTGGAAACCATTTTTCGAGGGGCCCTTCAAATTCGCCTCTGCAGCCTTCACAACTGCTTCTGATGTTTGATTATGAGCTTTCACTACTGCTTCTGATGGTTGATAATGCCTCCCACGAAGGCGTTTCTTCATGTTAGGGAATAGAAAAAAGTCACATGGGGCTAAATCCGGACTACAGGGACGGTGAAGGCTGCACTTCACGGTGATTTTTGCAAGATTTCAGCAACAACATTGGTAATAAGCGGCCGCGCATTATCGTAGTGGAGCATCCAGCCTGCTTCACGGAAATGTGGTCTTTTGCGCCTGATATGAACGTGCAATGTTTTCAGGACGTCTCTGTAGTATTGTCCAGTTACTGATGTGTGTGCAGGTACAACATGCTGATAAACTATTCCATGAATATCAAAGAATGAGATGACCATTACTTTCCCAGCAGAAGCAAGCACTTTTGCTTTTTTGGGGGTTGGTGATGAAGGATATTTGCACACTGAGCTTTGCTGTTTGCTCTCAGGATCAAAATGATGGAGGCAAATTTCATCAGCAGTTTCCAGAATGAGATCTTCACTCTGCAGCGGAGTGTGCGCTGATATGAAACTTCCTGGCAGATTAAAACTGTGTGCCCGACCGGTCGGGCACACAGTTTTAATCTGCCAGGAAGTTTCATCAGCAGTGATTACATTTGAAGGAAACTCCGGATCTTCCTCTAACATCAACTTTAGCTGCATGCATACCTGCACGCAGATGTCCTTTTGTTCGGGAATCAACTATCTTGGAACCCATCTTCCACCAACGTGTGGGTGGCACCCAATGAAATGTTCAGTATTTCAGAACGTGATCTTTAGGTAATTAGTCGATCTTCTCTAACAATGACAGCAGCAGTGTTGATGTATTCTTCCGTAAGGGCAGTAACTGGAGCACTGGGACCACCTTCCTTTGAAATTGATTGTCTCCCCTCTTTAAACATTTTAACCCACCTTCCAGCTGTGCTGTAGGGAAGAACAGACTCTCCATAGGCCTCCTGTAACATTGCATAGGCCTTAGCTGAAGATTTGTAGAGACGAAAGCAGAATTTCAAAGCCGCATATTGTTCCTCGCCTGTTACCTCAATTACAGCGCTAGGCGATACTGAACATGTCTGACCTTGCCTGCCTCTCACAGGAGAGTACCAGGAGTTCCAACAATGAAACTACTACGGCATGTTTGTTGCACATTAAGCTAACAGAATATCATAAGATTAATTTTTAGTGAGAGAAATTATGACCATAAAAAATTATCATCATTCTCTATTGAACAGCTCTCGTATATTGAGGTCATAGGTTCGTCTGAATAACGATCATAGGCGTCACGATCACGCGATTGCGTTCGGGAGAGACATTCTTCCAGTTCCAGTGGGTTATAACTAGCCGAAAGCTGTTCGAGCCACGACCAATGAACGGCCACAGCTAGTTTCGACTCATCACAGAAATTTATTCCTGTGACTCCAAAGAGCAAAGGTCGCAAAGCTAAATGTACTATTCAATGAGGCAGCTCTCACGTCAGGCGAAAACAGATCGCACTTACGTGACAGCTGTTGAGTGAATTTAAATACATACACGTCACGTTAGACTAAAGAAACGCTACTTGTTGAAGTAACTTATTTTAATTCTCTGTTTTGATTCCTACTTTATTAGGAAAGCAAGCACAAATTGTGTTGCAGAAATTTGAAGTTGTTTGAGAAATTAAATGTGCTTTTAAAAATCTGATTTTTCCCCATGTTTGATTGCATTTATCAGCAAAAATGGGCCTATTCTCTTTCGCTAGGGCTGTCAATTTGAAACAAAACTTTTCATTCCATACTGTTGTCTCGTTTCAACTGTTCTTTCAATTTCAAGTACCCCATTTTCATCCCTCGTGAACCCCTCGTCTTCCACATGGCTTTCCCGCTCAATTTTGTCTGGCAGGGCTGGATTGAGTTCGCGCCATTTTCAGTACCTTTCTGTTAACTCTCCGGCTGTTGGCTCTAATCATTGTTGTCTTTCAGTTACGAAAGATACATTGTTTATGAAACATTGTTATAGTCTAGAGGACACTTGTCATCCGCGCGAGCTCTGCTGCCACAATTTGAAACAAAGTAAGTCTGTATTACTTTATTGCTTTCCTAGATTTAATCGATCTCTCATGTGCGTAAATTTAGACGTATTGAAACTGGTTGCAGTTACCTTCGGAGTTACCTAGTATTCTCTTTATTTTTAAATTGTGGAAGAAATGTCAAAGGCAATAAAACTCGGACAGAGTTTAGTAGAGATTTTAATGTATGGCTGAAATGGTTCAATGAGCTGAGTGATGAAGATGCTCACAGTGATAGCGCTGACTCAGAGACTGAGGATTCTGTTCATGAAAGCGGACATGATTCAGGAACAGAACAAGAAGTGTCAGAAAATGATGAATATGAATCACAGGAAGAAGTAGCTCAAGAGGATGCATTTATTTAGGGAAAGATGGAATAACTAAACGGAGGAAAAATAGATATCCTACCAGTGTTAGAAGCAGATGATGTAATTTTATTACGCATTTGCCTGGACCAAAAAACAGGCTCGTATAAAAAAGACAGAAACAGAAATTTTGAACTTGATCTTGGATGAAAACATAATAAGCATTATCGCAACATGCACAAATATATACATTAATTAACTTCGTGGTAACTTTTCTAGGGAAAAGGACGCTAAAGAAACACATGCAATAGAGTTCAGAGCTTTCATTGGTTTGTTATATCTATGTGGATCTTTGAGATGTTCTAGGAAGAGTATATCAAAATTGTGGGATAACTCAAAGGGAAACAGATTTGAATCATGTTATTCATGCATAAGAGAAAACCGATTCAGGTTTCTCTTGAGATGTCGGAGGTTTGATAATATCCGTGATACAGGTGTTCGCAGGGAGATTGACAAGTTGGCTGCTATCGTAGCTATCAGAGAGGTACTTGAACTATTCACGAACAATTGCCAAAAATATTATCACCTAGTGAATATCTTACTGTTGACGAACAGCTTTTGGCATTTAGATGAAACTACCCGTTCAGGCAATATATTCATAACAAACCAGCAAAGTATGGGTTAAAAGTGTTTGCTTTGGTTGATGTAGAAACAGCTTACACTTTGAATTTAAAGCTGTACGTCGGTAAGAAACAAGAGGGATCATGTAATGTCAGTAATTCAGCTGAAGATATTGTTCTTCGAATGGTCAAACTGTTTCAAACGTTAGAATATACACTCCTGGAAATGGAAAAAAGAACACATTGACACCGGTGTGTCAGACCCACCATACTTGCTCCGGACACTGCGAGAGGGCTGTACAAGCAATGATCACACGCACGGCACAGCGGACACACCAGGAACCGCGGTGTTGGCCGTCGAATGGCGCTAGCTGCGCAGCATTTGTGCACCGCCGCCGTCAGTGTCAGCCAGTTTGCCGTGGCATACGGAGCTCCATCGCAGTCTTTAACACTGGTAGCATGCCGCGACAGCGTGGACGTGAACCGTATGTGCAGTTGACGGACTTTGAGCGAGGGCGTATAGTGGGCATGCGGGAGGCCGGGTGGACGTACCGCCGAATTGCTCAACACGTGGGGCGTGAGGTCTCCACAGTACATCGATGTTGTCGCCAGTGGTCGGCGGAAGGTGCACGTGCCCGTCGACCTGGGACCGGACCGCAGCGACGCACGGATGCACGCCAAGACCGTAGGATCCTACGCAGTGCCGTAGGGGACCGCACCGCCACTTCCCAGCAAATTAGGGACACTGTTGCTCCTGGGGTATCGGCGATGACCATTCGCAACCGTCTCCATGAAGCTGGGTTACGGTCCCGCACACCGTTAGGCCGTCTTCCGCTCACGCCCCAACATCGTGCAGCCCGCCTCCAGTGGTGTCGCGACAGGCGTGAATGGAGGGACGAATGGAGACGTGTCGTCTTCAGCGATGAGAGTCGCTCCTGCCTTGGTGCCAATGATGGTCGTACGCGTGTTTGGCGCCGTGCAGGTGAGCGCCACAATCAGGACTGCATACGACCGAGGCACATAGGGCCAACACCTGGCATCATGGTGTGGGGAGCGATCTCCTACACTGGCCGTACACCACTGGTGATCGTCGAGGGAACACTGAATAGTGCACGGTACATCCAAACCGTCATCGAACCCATCGTTCTGCCATTCCTAGACCGGCAAGGGAACTTGCTGTTCCAACAGGACAATGCACGTCCGCATGTATCCCGTGCCACCCAACGTGCTCTAGAAGGTGTAAGTCAACCACCCTGGCCAGCAAGATCTCCGGATCTGTCTCCCATTGAGCATGTTTGGGACTGGATGAAGCGTCGTCTCACGCGGTCTGCACGTCCAGCACGAACGCTGGTCCAACTGAGGCGCCAGGTGGAAATGGCATGGCAAGCCGTTCCACAGGACTACATCCAGCATCTCTACGATCGTCTCCATGGGAGAATAGCAGCCTGCATTGCTGCGAAAGGTGGATATACACTGTACTAGTGCCGACATTGTGCATGCTCTGTTGCCTGTGTCTATGTGCCTGTGGTTCTGTCAGTGTGATGATGTGATGTATCTGACCCCAGGAATGTGTCAATAAAGTTTCCCCTTCCTGGGACAATGAATTCACGGTGTTCTTATTTCAATTTCCAGGAGTGTATTATACTGTGTACAAATATTAAATGTATTGTATTTAGATTTAATAAAAACTCATAAAACCAGTCTAAGGACCGTTCGAAGCGTACAAATAGACCACCTGCTTTGTGGATGACACCAGTCATCCGCGCGAGTGACGATGTCACGAATTTTCGCGCGAGTAACGGAGGGTAAGAGCACTGACAGAATATGTATAATGCCGTAATAAATAACGAATCACGAGAGAATATTCTAGGAGTACTGGCGTGTCGAAAATAACAACGAAACTCATAATAGCAGGTACGCCTACTTCTCTTGAATTTGGCCCAATGTATGCGGAGTGTAACATTGATTACTGGTATGGTTTAGAGTGTGGTTTTCGAAATTCTAGTATTGTTATATCCTCTCATGTTTCGTTTCTTGTATGACATAATATACGACCTGTTAGTGGTACCACATGTGCGAACGTAGATACAATTGAAAGTGACTGTACAGCTGAAAATGGTCAGTATAGTAGAATAAAACATTGCGTTCACAAGACATATTTCGACATTGTTACCTCCTCCGGGCCTCACGTTATTTCTTAATTAGAGTCGTTTACGTCTTAAATTTACAGAACGTCATTCTTAGGTATGTTATGGACTGGCAGCATATAGTGTTTTACCATGATAATCACTCGCTTAGGAAAGAACCACGAGGGCAATGATCAGTACTAAGCCAACAGATTTATTTAGGAGACCTCTCTTCCAATATTCGTGTATTTCACATCTGCATCTATACTCTGTAAACCACCGAGAGGTACATGGCAGAGGCCCGTTGCACCAGTTATTAGGGTTTTTTCCTGATCCATTTGCGTTTGGAGCGCGGGAAAAATGATTGACGGAATGCCTCTGTGCGAACAGCAATTATTCTTTTCTTATCCTCAAGACTCCTATGTGAGCGATACGTAGGCGGTTGTACTACATTCCTAGAGTCACCATTTAAAGCGTTTCTTGAAACTTTGTTAACAGACTTTCTCGGGATAGTTTACGTTTATCTTTAAGAATCTTCCAGTTCAGTTCCTTTCAGTATCTCCGTGACACTCTCCCACGGATTAAACAACCCTGTGACCATTCGTGCTGCCCTTCTCTGCATACGTCCAGTATCCCCTGTTCGTACTCTCTGGAAGGAGTTCCACACACTTGAGCAATATTCTAGAACCGGTCGCTCGAGTTATTTGTAAGCAATCTCCTTTGCCGACTGACTGCACTTACCCAGTATTCTAACAATAAAGCGAAGTCTACCATCTGCTTTACCCACGACTGAACCTATGTGATCATTCCATTTCATATCCCTAAAAAGTGCTAAACCAGGTATCTGCATGAGTTGGCCCATTACAATAGTGACTCATTGATATTGTAGTCATAGGATACTACGTTTTTTCGTTTTGTGAAGAGCAAAATTTTACATTTCTGAAGTAGTTGCCAATGTCTGCACCACTTTGAAATCTTATCAATATCTGACTGGCTATTTAAGCAGCTTCATTATAGATAACTTCACCATCTGCAAAAAGCCTGATTTTGCTATTAATATTGCCTGCAATGTCAGTAAAATACAATGTGAAGAGCAAAGGTCCCAACACACTTCCCTGGGGCACACCTGTGTTGCTTCTACATCTGACACAGAGAGAACATCTAAGTCCGTTGGAAATAATAACAGTAAAATTAATGTCCATAGGAAACTAGAAGATATGCAATAATTCTCCACGTTCGTACAACAGAAACCTTTACCTTTACAAAAATAGCCCTTTTCAGCAAGGAATTCAAATGTACATCAAATTAACAAGAATAGAATATACTGTCTTTTCCTTGTTTAGCGAGAATCTCAAAGCCTTTTTGCTTGATATTTGTTTTTCAAATGTATCTTTATTCACATGTAAGCTCAAAGAAATATGACGTTAGCAAATGCAAGCATAAAAGATACGAGTATAAGCAATCACACAAAATCTATGACAGTGAATTTCTTTAATGTACACTACGGGCCATTAAAATTGCTACACCAAGAACAAATGCAGATGATAAACGGGTATTTGTAATCCTCTGTGAGTTTGGTGTATATCGAGAGATATTTCTGTTCGTTCATGTTACACTTTTGCAATATGTCAAATACGTACGTGTACTGTAGTGTTCCTGTTCTTTTTTGATATAAAATGTGCATTTCTTTTGTCTGGTGACCTAGTTTTTCATACTTTCCACTCGTGGCAAATGAATACCGCAGTAAACAATACTGTGTGAGCATATTGACCTATGGTGTTTTTCAAGGCGCATCAAGATTAGAAATAAATATTTGAAGCACTCTATGATGAAATCAGTGGTCTTGGGAAATATGTAACCAGCAAAGTCAACACATCGAACATAGCATCCTGGACTTTATATCGCTGATTCAGACGTTTCCGTCTAACCTACAATCCATAAATTCATCGATCTTACTCGAAAAATTCGATTATCTTCGTTATTTATAACGAATTTTCCATCGGGCCAGTTCTCGCAAGGAACTATTTTTTTTTATATTGGAGGTATCAGCTCGTATCTTGTTTTCCTTACACGCCACAAAGCGCAAATACCTGTAAAACATACACTACTGGCCGTTAAAAACATTACACCAAGAAGAAATGTAGATGATAAACGGGTATTCATTGGACAAATATATTATACTAGAACTGACATGTGATTACATTTTCACGCAATCTGGGTGCATAGAACCTGAAAAATCAGTACCCAGAACAACCACCTCTGGCCGTAATAACGGCCTTGATACGCCTGGGCATTGAGTCAAACAGAGCTTGGCTGGCGAGTACAGCTACAGCTGCCCATGGAGCTTCACTACGATACCAAAGCTCATCAAGATTAGTGACTGGGGTATTGTGACGAGCCAGTTGCTCGGCCACCGTTGACTAGACGTTTTCAGTTGGTGGGAGATCTCGAGAATGTGCTGGCCAGAGCAGCAGTCGAACATTTTCTGTAACCAGAAAGGCCCGTACAGGACCTGCAACATGCGGTCGTGCACTGTCCTGCTGAAATGTAGGGTTTCGCAGGGATCGAATGAAGGATAGAGCCACAGGTCGTAACACATCTGAAATGTAACGTCCACCGTTCAAAGTGCCGTCAATGCGAACAAGAGGCGACCAACACGTGTAACCAGTGGCACCCCATACCATCACGTTGGGTGATACACCAGTATGGCGGTGACGAATACACGCTTCCAATGTGCGTTCACCGCGATGTCGTCAAACACGGATGCGATCATCATGATGCTGTAAACAGAATCTGGATTCATCCGAAAAAATGACGTTTTGCCATTCGTGCACCCAGTTTCGTCGTTGAGTACACCACCACAGGCGCTCCTGTCTGTGATGCGTGATGACTGGCTGTTGTGTGATGTCCTTAGGTTGGTTAGATTTAAGTAGTTCTAAGTTCTAGGGGACTGATGACCATAGATGTTAAGTCCCAGAGTGCTCAGGGCCATTTTTTTTTGTCTGTGATACAGCGTCAAGGGTAACTGCAGCCGTGGTCTCCGAGCTGATAGTCCATGCTGCTGCTGCAAACGTCGTCGAACTGTTCGTGCAGATGGTTGTCTTGCAAAAGTCCCCATCTGTTGACTCAGGGATCGAGACGTGGCTGCACGATCCGTTACAGCCATGCGGATAAGATGCTTGTCATCTCAACTGCTAGTGATACGAGGCCGTTGGGATCCAGTACGACGTTCCGTTGGGATCCAGTACGATGTTCCGTATTACCCCCCTGAAACCACTGATTCCACATTCTGCTAACAGTCGCGAGCAGCAATGTCGCGATAGGATAAACCGCAATCGCGATAGGCTACAATCCGACCTTTATCAAAGTCGGTAACGTGATGGTACGCATTTCTTCTCCTTACACGAGGCATCACAACAACGTATCACCAGGCAACGCCGGTCAACTGCTATTTGTGTATGAGAAATCGGTTGGAAACTTTCCTCATGTCAGAACGTTGTAGGTGTCGCCACCGGCGCCAACCTTGTGTGAATACTCTGAAAAGCTAATCATTAGCATATCACAGTATCTTCTTCCTGTCGGTTAAATTTCGCCTCTGTAGCACGTCATCATCGTGGTGTAGCAATTTTAATGGCCAGTAGTGCATACAGTATCAGACTCTGTTAATGTTTTTATTTTCTTGGGAAGAAGAGGAACACATAGGCAGTCGCAATCCCATTAGTCTTTATTATTCTAACAAATCTAAATTTCGGGTATAAATATCCATCTCCAGTGAACTTTCGTTATACGTATTTCAACAGACTCGCGGGAGTTCTTGTGGCCATGTGTTCTTGCAGGTGTGTAGGCAGAAGGACACTCATTTGCTACCACAAGCGCGCGTATGTGTGTATGTATGTGTGTGTGTGGTGGGGGGGGGGGGGGGGTATGGGCACAGAGAGAAGGAATTTCAAACTGCAATAACAGATTGTTGATTTTTGCGTAATTACGCTCAAATCTTGTTTCCCCATGTACTCGTATACAAACGAAGTTACTAATCACACCAAATGAAATATATCTGTCATGACATCTGCCATGTCTTAGTACACGTGTTGTGTACAACAATATGCGCGTACCTTTTCTGAAAATGACTGGGAGAACTAAAAAGAAATAATAATACGGGGGAAATGCATTTCTGAATATTGTTCAGACCTAGTAAAAGAGTGCCCTAGATGTATGTGCTTTCTGTAGCTATTAACGACTATTACACACTTGCAAGCATGGGATAAGGCTTTACAACTTTAAAAGTAGCCTTACTTGGAACTGTAAACAGAGGTAGGTTGAAGGTAACATAATTATACATCACCGTGGCATTTCCCTACTTTTACTACGTCATGTTGCGCCAAAAACGTGATTTTGACAGATCTTTTATGAATCAGTCCCACTAAACATGATACGGTAAATTCTTAGCACGCAAATTATAATTGCGTAACTCCAGTTGTGGCTAGATAATGTTGATTCGAAATGCAGCAACGACGAAATCCACCACAGCGTTGAAGAAAGCGTTGAGTTGTCAACCAGCACTACAGGTGGCCAAGTAACAGAACACAGAATATGCACTCGAGCGATGCAAGCGATCTGGGACGATCAAAACAATCACGAAGGTGCCAATGCGCAGTAGAAATAATTTGAAAACGGTTGTGAGCGGCCACGATTCATTTACTCGAACGAACGATACGTATTCCTCTGCATTTAGTGGCAGTGCTTTAAACGCTGGAAGGGGGGGGCGGGGGGGGGGGGGGGGAGATGGAGACAGTAATGTTCTCATACAGGTTTAGTTAAGGAGCGAGCACATCGTTCACCAAGCCATGCGCCTCTGAGCAAATTCACTTCGCAAGAAACATTAAGCACGGCACGGAAGTCGTCTTTACTGGATATACAGAAGGCGTTTGATCGGGTTTAGCATAAAGGTCTTATCTCCAGAATTCAGTATCAAGGCTGCCCTAAGCACATTCTCAATATCTGGGGATGCCTTTTAAGAAAAAGATATTTCTATGTATGAGTACCTGGTGCAGACAACAACCTCCTACAGATGCTGCTGTGCCACAAAGTTCTGTAATGTGCCCAATTCTATATTCAGGGCACACGAATGACATCTCCAGACAGCTCCAGTCACCTATCAATATCCGCTGATGATACTGTCCTCTGCAATAAAAATCTCCTATTTATCGCAAAGAACTTACAGAAAAATCCCCAGCTGATCCAGATTTGAGATAATTTATGGAAGATCTCCATAAGTACACTGGCCGGGAAAAAATCGCAACACGAAAAAATAATTAATGTAAAGTAATAAAATTACGGGAATGCATTTGTCTAGGGAACATATTTAAGTGATAAACATTGTAAGATCACAGGTTCATGCAAGCGCGCGAGAAGCCAATGCAAATATGAAATGCTGGTACATTAAAACCAGTGTAACCGCCATATTGTTGAATGTACGCATGCAAACGAGTGTGAATAGTGTTGTATAGATGCTGGATGTCAGTTTGTGGGATGGAGTTCAATGCCTGCTGCACTTGGTCGGTCAACACAGGGGCAGTTGATACTGTCTGTGGATGATGCTTAAGTTGTCCTCCGATGATGTCCCACAAGTGCTCGATTGGAGATAGATCTGGTGATCGAGCAGGCCAAGGCAACATGTCGACACTCTGTAAAGCATGTCTGTGGGCGAGCGTTATCCTGTTGGAAAATACCCCATGGGATGCTGTTCGTGAATGGTAACACAAACAAGTCGAATCACCAGGAGACCCAAAAATTTGCAGTCAGGGTGCTGGGATAACCACGAGAGTGCTCCTGCTGATATACGAAATCGCACCCCCAGATCATAACTCCAGGCGTAGGTCCGGTGTGCCTAGCATACAGACAGGTTGCTTGCAGGCCCTCAACTGGCCTCCTCCTAACCAACACACGGCCGCCATCACTGACAGGGAGACAGATCCAGATTTCATCAGAAAACACAACAGACCTCAACCCGGCCCTCCAATGAGATCTCGCTTGAAACCACTGAACCCGGAACTATAGTCGTTAGCATCTGATACAAATGCCAGGAAAGTTCGATCAGTGCACGATAGTCTTATGCGGTTAGCGTTAAATGCGTCTCGTTGCCTGCCTAACAGACTCTTATGTGCAGAATCAAACACTGAAAAATTCCTCACATAATAAAAATCCGAAAATTTTTTCACAAGAACCATCATCACTTTATCCCACTTACAACAGGGCGCCTCGATCGGGGATGTCCTTGAAGTAAACGTTTTGCAACTTTTTAAAAAAGAACAGTAAACCGCTATTTGGCTGTGTATTATTATATTTGTCTTTTTGTACTATCTAGATTGAAAACAACATCAAGTTTCGTTTTTGACAAGAGACTGACATATGACTTAGATATGCAACAAAGGGTCTCGACAATGATAGATCATATGTGAATACTAAACTTAAAATATACAAAACAGTACTTCTATTAGCTACTTTGTGAGTTGGAACTATGGTCGTTAGCATCTGATACAAATGCCAGGAAAGTTCGATCAGTGCACAATAGTTTTATGTGGTTAGCGTTAAATGCGTCTCGTTGCCTGCCTAACACTCTTATATGCAGAATCAAACACTGAAAAATTTCTGACATTATTAAAAATACGAAAAATTTTTCACAAGTACCATCACTTTATCCCACTTACTAAGTCGAAACATATATGTAGGTATCATCCCCAACTACTTAACAACCAAAATTCGCTAAATGACTATCACAAGGCAAAAGCATATCAAAAGAAAATGCCGAATTATCCTACATAAGCGCAATAAAATAACGCTCACTAAGTAATATAAATCCATTCATTTCTAAACCTCAGTCTCAGACAGGAGGCACGGGCTCTATCAGTCACGAGAAACCATAGGGGTCCTCGACCAATCCGACGCCTCCCTAGTTTTGTTTCGGACGCAGCCATATGTCAAAAACACTGCGGCATACAATGTTTCATGAATGGAAGATTCTCACTGCTGACGCCGCAAATTACTAGACTTCACCGTATGACACAACAGCAACCTATATTCACTTATTTTTTATTTTGACGCACTCTCACAGTTGTCAGTTCAGATTTTGTAGTAGAGTATATACCAATTTCCACCGAAAGCCAACAGGAAGGAACGTAGCAGGAGGCAATGTAACCCAGTGGCCTGGCTTGCCTTAGACGAGTCCTGTATCAAAATTTGTCACGGGGCCCTTTAATCCGATTGTGGCGAAGCTCAAAAGCAGGGTAAAGATTTTTCACAAAATAAACAGAAAAATCTCATTTTGAATAATATAAATATTTATTGATTAAGTATAGGTTACATAGGTAAGTAATTATTTACAATTAATGCTCCTAGGAGCCATATTAACGAAACAATTCAAATATATATTTTTCTCGTCTTTTTTCGGTACCTTTTCTTTAGTTTTTCAAGATGTTCTGCCTCTGTAGACAGCACTGAGAAGTCTTAAAGGCGTTCTTGGCTTGTAGAAGTTTTTAATCAACTTTAACTTCGAAAAACTTCCTTCAGCTGTTGCAGTTGTTACAGAAAGTGTCAAAATTAGGAAACATGTTGTTATTACCTCCGGTAAACAGCATGCAAGGCTACTGAATTTAATCAGTAATCATTCCATGAGTTCCTTAATGGAATGGAATTTCTGAGTTTCAGTGATTTCAAATAATGAATTAAAAAAGGTGACAAGCACTGTAAGATTGTAGTTCTCTAAAATATAAATAATATTTTTACATTCGCCACGTTCGTCTTTTTTAGTAGAAATTAAATTTTCTGGTACAAAGTTTTCATTATTATTGAATAACTTTTCTTTATAGCTAATAAAATGTCGTGTCTTGAAGACCAACTAGTAGAGTATACCTTCTGAAGGGTAATTTTATATTTTAAAAATTTATCGTTACTCAGCATTGCCCAATGTTTTAATTTGGAAATTCGTGGTAAGATCTTATGGGACCAGACTGCTGAGGTCATCAGTCCCTAAGCTTCCACACTACTTCATCTAACTTAAACTAACTTACACTAAGGGCACACACCACCCATGCCCGAGGGAGGACTCGAACCTCCGACGGGAGGAGCCGCGCGAACCGTGACAAGACCCCATAGACAGCGCGGCCACCCCGCGCGGCACCAATGCTTTATACTACTGCCAAAACAGGTATATATTTTCCAAATTATCGAAAAAATTGACACGTCAGGAACACATTTTGCAACATTATTTAAAATTAAATTTAATGCATGTGCCACACAATGAATATAATCGGCATTTGGGGCATGTTCTTTTATAAGGGCTTGTAATCTTCCATACATACCCGACATAACATTTGATCCATCGTAATCCTGCCGTCTACATTTGGACAAATCAATTCCATATTCTTTTATAGTAATAAAAATTCCATATTTGCGGAATACCGCCGGAAAGGCATTTCGGCACCTCGGAAGGAAGATTTTTTTGGAACCGAGTAGACCAAGTCCGCACCAAAGACTGAAAGTAGTACACTTATTTTAAAACGTAATGTAAAATAGAATTCGCCGCTGTGCAGGGACCGGCGAACGTAACAGTTCCACACGAATATCAATTTGCAATAACTGCAAAACTCCAATGTGCGTAACTGACCTCCGTATTTGTGCTCTTGCCATTTGTAATCCTCTGTGAGTTTGGTGTACATCGAGAGATTCGTTTTACACTTTTACGAAGTGTCAAATATATACGTGTACTGTAGTGTTCCTGTTCTTTTTTGAAATAAAACGTGCATTTATTTTCTTTGGTGACCTATTTTTTCATACTCTCCATTCGTGGCAAATGAATATTGTAATAAACAATACTAGGTGAGCATATTGACCTTTGATGTTTTCCAAGGCGCATCAAGATTAGAAACAAATATTTGTAACACTCTAAGATAGGGTGACCAAACGTCCCGGAAAACCGGGATTGTCCCGGTTTTCACCCCTGTGTTCCGGTGTCCCGAAAATTTGTTTCGGGACGCCCAAAAGTCCCGGAATTCAGTTTTTCAATATATTTCGTGAAACTTTCTCAAATTTTTGGGATTTCGCTATATTAAAGGAAATACAACACAAGAAATTAATATATTTTAGCTTATTTGTCTAAAACCTCCATTGTCCCATACTAGACTCCTGGAAATTGAAATAAGAACACCGTGAATTCATTGTCCCAGGAAGGGGAAACTTTATTGACACATTCCTGGGGTCAGATACATCACATGATCACACTGACAGAACCACAGGCACATAGACACAGGCAACAGAGCATGCACAATGTCGGCACTAGTACAGTGTATATCCACCTTTCGCAGCAATGCAGGCTGCTATTCTCCCATGGAGACGATCGTAGAGATGCTGGATGTAGTCCTGTGGAACGGCTTGCCATGCCATTTCCACCTGGCGCCTCAGTTGGACCAGCGTTCGTGCTGGACGTGCAGACCGCGTGAGACGACGCTTCATCCAGTCCCAAACATGCTCAATGGGGGACAGATCCGGAGATCTTGCTGGCCAGGGTAGTTGACTTACACCTTCTAGAGCACGTTGGGTGGCACGGGATACATGCGGACGTGCATTGTCCTGTTGGAACAGCAAGTCCCCCTGCCGGTCTAGGAATGGCAGAACGATGGGTTCGATGACGGTTTGGATGTACCGTGTACTATTCTGTGTCCCCTCGACGATCACCAGTGGTGTACGGCCAGTGTAGGAGATCGCTCCCCACACCATGATGCCGGGTGTTGGCCCTGTGTGCCTCGGTCGTATGCAGTCCTGATTGTGGCGCTCACCTGCACGGCGCCAAACACGCATACGACCATCATTGGCACCAAGGCAGAAGCGACTCTCATCGCTGAAGACGACACGTCTCCATTCGTCCCTCCATTCACGCCTGTCGCGACACCACTGGAGGCGGGCTGCACGATGTTGGGGCGTGAGCGGAAGACGGCCTAACGGTGTGCGGGACCGTAGCCCAGCTTCATGGAGACGGTTGCGAATGGTCCTCGCCGATACCCCAGGAGCAACAGTGTCCCTAATTTGCTGGGAAGTGGCGGTGCGGTCCCCTACGGCACTGCGTAGGATCCTACGGTCTTGGCGTGCATCCGTGCGTCGCTGCGGTCCGGTCCCAGGTCGACGGGCACGTGCACCTTCCGCCGACCACTGGCGACAACATCGATGTACTGTGGAGACCTCACGCCCCACGTGTTGAGCAATTCGGCGGTACGTCCACCCGGCCTCCCGCATGCCCACTATACGCCCTCGCTCAAAGTCCGTCAACTGCACATACGGTTCACGTCCACGCTGTCGCGGCATGCTACCAGTGTTAAAGACTGCGATGGAGCTCCGTATGCCACGGCAAACTGGCTGACACTGACGGCGGCGGTGCACAAATGCTGCGCAGCTAGCGCCATTCGACGGCCAACACCGCGGCTCCTGGTGTGTCCGCTGTGTCATGCGTGTGATCATTGCTTGTACAGCCCTCTCGCAGTCTCCGGAGCAAGTATGGTAGGTCTGACACACCGGTGTCAATGTGTTCTTTTTTCCATTTCCAGGAGTGTAGTAATCACAGTATCAGTATTGATACACTCAGGCAATAATTTACTTTGAGCGATACTTTGGCCAACAAGTAGTAAGTTGTATTATTGTAACAGAGCTATGAAACCGTCCGATTGTCGCGCCACTTGCTCACACACTCAGAACGGTGTAGTAGTGATGTTTTGAAAGACAAACTGCAATAGTTTCTTCTCATATTAGTGGTATTATTGCTGCAATACTGTGAAACGCAATGCCGAAACGTGCCTGCAAGTTCAGTGACTGCTATTCCAAGGAATGGAATTTCATTAAGAAAGGTCGTTTTGATTACGAAGCAGAGTGTTCCGTATGTAACTGTTCTATTAGTATAAGTCATGGTGGACGTTCCGACATAGTTGATCACATCAGGTCAAAGAAACACATTAACAGATACAGTGCACCGAGCTGCAGTAAAACTCTACAAAATTATTTTGTGAAACATCAGTCAAGTGAATGAGACAAAAGTTCGAGCAGCCGAGCTTACACTAGCCTACCACACGGTAAAACATCACCAAACATATAGATCTAGTGGTTGTACTAATAAGCTTAACAGCATTATGTTTGATGATTCTTCCATTGCAAAAAAGTGTAGTTCAGCAAGAACTAAAGTGTCAGCCTTAGTGAAAGGAGTTATTGCTCCCCAGAGTGTAAAGGAAAGCCTTGAATACATCAAAAAGTCTTCTTTCTACGGGATATCCACTGATGCGAGCAATCATAAGGCCACTAAAATATTTCCGTTTGTTGTTCAGTTTTTCGATATTAATCAAGGAATTCAGACCAAACTTTTGAAGGTGAGATCCCTACCTACTGAAACATATGACGAAATTTCAAGATTTTGTATGAGTACTATCGAAATGTTTGATCTTGAGAAAAATAAATGTGTGACATTTTGTGGAGACAACACCAACACAAACTTAGGTGGTTTAAAAAGACAAGGCAAATGCAACGTATTTACCAAATTAAAGGCAACATTGCATGAAAACATTGAAGGCATAGGGTGCCCTGCACATGTTTTACACAATAGCGTGCAGACATCTTCTGAAAGTTTAAGCTGTTATGTTGAAACTATCGCCATGAAGGTATACTCACACTTTTACATATATACTCTTAGAACAGAGAGGCTTAAGGAGTTCTGTGATTATGTGGGAACTGAATATATGAATGTAATGTGTCACTCGAAAACTCGCTGGTAATCACTGTTTCCAGCAGTTGGAAGAGTAATCCGCCTGTTTGAGCCGTTAAAAGATTTTTTCCTAAATGAAGACAAAGCCCCCAAAATATTGGTTCAGTTTTTCAGTAACCCTTTAAGTGTAGCCTACTTATGGTTCATTCACAGTCACCATAGCACTTAGCAACATGGGATAAAGGAAATTGAGGAAAGCACGAAAAGTGTAATAGAGGTAAATGGTGTCTTGAAAAATACTCTGGAAACTGTTATTAAGAGGAGAGAACAGCAGTTCATTTCTTTTAATGTTAAATCTGTCCTTAAAAGAGCAGAAGTATCAGAAGCAGCGGAAAGGAGTTTTAGAGAAGGAGTTGACAAGTTTTATGACACTTGTGTAGAATATCTGAACAAGTGGAGCGCCTCATATTTACCCTCATCGCCGGTGTTTGATTAGATGTTACTGAAGAGAGTGCCAAAGTGGGAAAGTGTTGAAGAGACAGTTTCTTATTTGAAGAATAAAGAAATTGAAATCGATGATTCCATTCTCTTTGATCAGTTCGGCATACTGACAAATTTTGTTGAAGAAAGTCTTCACAAGTGGAATGATGAAAAAAAAAAAAAACACCATTGGAATGTCATGAGAAATGGGTGAGTTTTTTTAAAAGCTGTGACTATCTTCAGCATTACTCTGAGTTGGTAATAATTGCAAGGTATTTATTTGCAATCCCAGCCCATAATGCCAATGGGGAAAGAATATTTTCGTTCATGAATATCCAGTGGACTGATGAAAGAAACAGAATGGAGGTGGACTCTCTTGAAGCAATCCTGCAAATCCTGTACAACTACAAAATGGATTGTGCCGAGTTTTATCACTGTGTCTCAAAGAACAGAGACATGATCAAGAAGGCTAGAGGCAGTGAAAAATATCCTTTTCTCCAAGGACAGTCAATTCCATCTACAAGTGCTCATTAATATTAAAGCTCATGTTAATATTAATTGATTAAAAGTTGAATGGCTGTAAAATTTTGTAAAATCGTAATACCTTTTTTTGTTACTGTATACGTTTATTAAATGTCATTAATTATACAGATAATCTAGATTAAATCAATCTTTTGTATCCTCTTATTAGTTATAATAATCGGGTTAACAAAATGTATCAACAAAACATTAATATTTAAAATTAAGAAACCTGCGTACATGTGGAATGAGGTGACCATTGGCACCCGGGTGAATGTGTCCCGGTTTTCACCGAAAGTAATTTGGTCACCCTACTCTAAGACGAAATCAGTGGTCTTCGGGAATATGTAACCAGCAAAGTCTACACATCGTCTACACATCGAACATACAATCCCGGAATTTATATCGGTGATCCAGACGTTTTCATCTAGCCTACAATCCATAAATTAAACAATCCTAGTCGAAAAATTCGATTATCGTCGTTATTTATAACGAATTTTCCGTCGGGCCAGTTCTTGGAAGGAACTGTTTTTTTGCTATTGGAGGTATCAGCTCGTGTTTTGTTTTCATTACGCGTGACAAAGCGTAAATATCTGTAAAACACCCTTTTATGATCTTTGGTTAAATGTACCCTACACGCTGATAATCGCGGCTAGAAACGAGTCAACAATGGGTAGTTAGTTCTAGTCACATTTCTTCCATTCATTTCGGAAAAAAAATTATTGCAACATTGGGAGTTTTTGTTAAAATGAAACTGAATTACTTTTGGGACTTAAATCCGTGTTAACCCGTTAAAATTTACTATTAGAACTAATGTATTCATGTCTGGAACAATTTTTTTCGCGTTAACAAAGAGTTCGACTTAGCGATTTCGCGCTAATGAGGTTATACAGTAATGCACTATTATATTGATTAAAATTTTATTTTATTAAATGTGTACTTAATAAAATCTACATTGACTGATTTTATTTCCCTTACTGGTATAAACTCACTGTAGTAAACAAATGTAATGTATCACCATTTTGTTAATTGTGTACAATAAAAATTTATTTACTTAATACACTCTGCACGAAACGCGTAAAATTAAACATCTATGTACATACGCCTAATGTGGGAAAACTTGCGTATATAAAATTATGGAATGTATTTTCTTATGAAGGTGCATATTGTGTGTATACAAATCTAGCGCACGCGCTGCTCGCATGTATTTACCAAGCGCAATTAGTTCGACTAGACCAGTGTTTTTCAACCTTTTTGAATACGCGACACTTTTCCAAGTAAACCTGTTCTGGCGACCCCCAGAACCATAATTAAAGTATGTCAGCGATTGCAAAGCCAAGCTATTTAATTTTCTTTCTATTGATACTATACTTACAGAGAAATCATGCAACGCGAAATTAAAATCAATAATGCCAGATTTTTCGTGGACACACTGCTTTCTTCATTGACAAGCTGTGGCAGCCACGATTTTAACTTCTGATTTAAATGATGTGCTTAAAGAGGTGATCAAAGCTGTAAACTCTATTAAAGGTAAAGCCTTGCAAACTCGACTACTTATGGTCATTTGTGAGGACATGGGTTCGCTCCATCAAAGTCTCCTGTATCACACAGAGGTCAGGTGGCTTTCCAAAGGAAAGGTATTGATACGAACTAAAAGGTGAATTGAATTACAAGATTCTAAATTGAATTACAAGATTCTAAATCTGGAGATGCGAAATATTTTTGTGGCCCTGTTTGGCTATTAAAATTAGCATTTCTCGCAGATCTTTTTAACCACCTAAATATTTTAAACAAGAGCCTCCAAGGGAAAGAAGAAAACATTACAACAGCTAAGGATAAAATCAAAGGATTCGTCGCAAAACTTAGTTTGTGGTCAACGTTTTTACATGAGTCTTTCCCTTGTATTCAGACGATTGTCGAAACAATTCCAGTGAAGCAGTCGATGGTACTAAGTTCTCACATTCCTTGGACGATACAGAGCTTGAATAATTTGGAATAGAAACTGTTAAGTTACTTTCCAGAGCTGAACTCTGACGCTGACAATGGTAGATGGATACTAAATCCTTTTTTAGATATTTCAGTACAACTGGCTGATCTGACCACGATGACGAAAGAAACACTTATAGATTTAGCAGCTGACGAGATGCTTAAAATGGAATTTAATCGCAAAAGATTGACGTCTTTTGGATGAAGAGGAAAGAATGGTATCCAGTCCGGACAATTGGATGATGTCGTCCAGGATACCGAGCATCATACATAGCACGTGCCCGTTGGACATTTTGATCACAATAGCCATACATCAACACGATATCGACATTTTCCGCAATTAGTAAACGGTCCACTTCAACACGGGCAATGTATCACGAAGCAAATACCGTCCGCACTGGCGGAATGTTACGTGATACCACGTACTTCTACGTTTGTGACTATTACAGCGCCATCTATCACAAAGCGAAAAAAATGGTCCAACTAAAACATTCATATTTCTTTACGTACTACACGAATGTGTAATAGAAAACGGGGGTTTCTATTTTTAAAAAACGCAGTTGATATCCGTTTGACCAATGGCAGCGCCATCTAGCGGGCCAACATAGCGCCACCTGGTTTCCCCCTTCAAGCTAGACAAGTTTCGTTCTTTGTAGTTTTTTCGTTTGACGCTTATTTTGTGAGATATTTGGCCCGGTCACAATCAATGGACCACCCTGTATATAAATGACCTTGTGGATAACATCGGAAGTTCACTTAGGCTTTTTGCGGATGATGCTGTAGTATATCGAGAGGTTCTAACAATGGAAAATTGTACTGAAATGCAGAAGGATCTGCAACGAATTGACGCATGGTGCAGGGAATGGCAATTGAATCTCAGTGTAGACAAGTGTAATGTGCTGCGAATACAAACAAAGAAAGATCCTTTATCATTTAGCTACAATATACCAGGTCAGCAACTGGAAGCAGTTAATTCCATAAATTATCTGGGAGTAGGCAATAGGAGTGAGTCGGTAAAGCAGATGCCAGACTCAGATTCATTGGAAGAATCCAAAGGAAATGCAGTCCGAAAACAAAGGAAGTAGGTTACAGTACACTTATTCGCCCACTGCTTGAATACTGCTCACCGGTGTGGGGTCCGTACCAGATAGTGTTGATAGAAGAGATAGAGAAGATCCAACGGAGAGCAGCGCGCTTCGTTAGTAATCGCGAAAGCGTTACGGAGATGATAGATAAACTCCAGTAGAAGACTCTGCAGGAGAGACGCTCAGTAGCTCGGTACGGGCTTTTGTTGCAGTTTCGAGAACATACCTTCACCGAGGAGACAAGCAGTATATTGCTCCCTCCTACGTATATCTCGCGAAGAGATTGTGAGAATAAAATCAGAGAGATTAGAGTCCGCATAGAGGCATACCGACAATCTTTCTTTCCACGAACAATACGAGACTGGACTAGAAGGGAGAACCGATAGAGGTACTCAAGGTACCCTCCGCTACACACCGACAGTATGGATGTAGATGTAGATGTAGATGCGTCTAGCTCCAAGTACCATTCGGCGTTCAAAATCTGTTAATTCCCGTCGTGCGGTCATAATCACATCGGAAGAACTTTCACACGAATCACCTAAGCACAAATGACAGGCCCGCCAGTGCACAGCCTTTTTATACTGGTGTACGCGATACTACCAACATCTGTATTTGTCCATATCGCTATTCCATGACTTTTGTCACCTCATTGAGAAGCGGCAACTGGAGCGCTTACAGAGAAGTCGAGTAGGTGGTCTGCTGACAGCACGTTACCAGAGCCCGCCAGACCAGCTGAGTCCACAAAGCACGCCTTGTGTGTCCACTGACGCGGCTGTCTCAGCGTATTCTACTTGACATGCCTTGGGCAGCATGCAGGTCTGTAGGAAGGCCCCTCCTCTCGTTGCTAAGACCCATATTACACTGTCAAAGATCTTTGTCAAACATTTTGTCGAACTTGTGTGACAAAGCTACTTGAACAACTCTACTGTCGTAAAATTTTCCGTCATGGTTGCTCGGGATTGGAAGTCGATCAGTTAATCGCCTGTGCAGGAGCATTTAATAAAATGTTGGTGGCGAGCGCATTATTTGAAGTGAAAGAGAACGGAAACGACTGTAGGTGAAACCGTGTATAGCGAGAAGTTCGAAGTGTTCACCAGAATTTGCTGCTTGAGTTGCAGTGCCAGGACACAAAGAGCTACGAAAATTATTTGAGAACAGATAAACAAACATTTTAATTTGTCCTGATAAAAGTAGAAGTAAGATACTCATTTAGGGAATGCCATTTCTGTTAAAGATCTCGTGGTTACGTTAAGCAATAGGCGAGAGCTATTCTAATCTGCAATACAGTACTCGCATCCCGCAGTGTTCTATTTAACGCATTTTTCTACAGACATGTGAAACAATACATAAACCACTTAAGGAGGAATTATGAAGCACAACATACTTCGAATAACTAATAAATATATTTATTTCACTTATTTTCAGTCTATTAACAACATATGGATTTACACATCATCTAAGAGAGTTAATAGTTGTCATTTTCTTCCACTTTGGCGTATACGAAACACGTGACGGTATTCCTGAAGAACCTGATGGCGTATTTAATGAACTGTTATCATTCTCTGCTGTCTCATTCTATAATCAATAAAATGCACAGCGTCACGTATTCTTGAAGAACCTGATGGCGTATTTAATGAACTGTTATCATCCTCTGTTGTCTCATTCTATAAGCAATAAAATGCACAATGTCAGTTTTATCATACCCATCATCGGCGTTTGCAGTTCTCTCAAGGAAACTCGTTAATGGGTACCAAAGCCGGCCGGGGTGGCCGAGCGGTTCTAGGCGCTTCAGTCTGGAACCGCGCGACCACTACGGTCGCAGGTTCGAATCCTGCCTCGGGCATGGATGTGTGTGATGTCCTTAGGTTAGTTAGGTTTAAGTAGTTCTAAGTTCTAGGGGACTGATGACCTCAGCAGTTAAGTCCCATAGTGCTCAGAGCCATTTGAACCATTTGGGTACCAAAGTTTTAAAAATATCTTTTGCACTCGCATAGCTCTTGACACGTGAATGTGAGTGAGCAATGTGTTGTCACTTCGTAAAGTAAATGTATTAATAATTAATTCACAGTTGTGTGAACTGACTTTCAACATTTCCACCAACTGCTGACGACTTAGACCATTTAATTTCTTCCTTGTATATCCACACTGCCTCCATTTCGAATGCAACTGATCGCTGCAGCTATTTCCTTGTAAGATTCTAACCGCTTATTGTGGCTTTTGTGGTCAGCGTGCTTTTTGTTACGAAGAATTTCGTATTCTTCACGCTGTGCAACGATCGCTTTGGTGATAGCCACACATCCTATACACCTTGACGTCATTCTATAAGGTAAGGAAGGGACTAGAAACAAACAAGGCGCCAAGTATACAATGGCGAACTTTTACAAAAACTAGGACCTTGCTCTAACTTTCATCAACGATCTTTGATAATCTTGTATATAATCATACCCAGTAGACCGCCAAAAGGACATTTATAACAGATCTTTTACAGTATAATACGGGTCTAAAGGGATATGCAAGGGACCAGAGTGTGCGGGTTGTGGGGCAGGGGGAGGGAGAGTGGGGGAGGTGGGTGGGGGTTGGAAGAGGGAGTACCTGTCTCCAGCTGCTGGAGTCTGGGGCACGGACTTTTAATTTTTTATAGATTTCTCACTGATGTCAAGAATCAATTGTCTGTGGTCTGCTAAATCGCATTTTAGCATTATGAAGCGCAACAAATAATACTGGTGGCATTATCAGTCACTATATAACTTAGGTCTGCTTGTCTGTCAGGCTTTTCTGGAGAGGAATTGTGCCTCAGCTCCAATTTCAGTGCAGTGCTGCAGTCATGACTGGTGTTAACCCTATCGACCTCCAGAAAACTCCTCCCTCACCAGCGCAACCTAAACAGGGCTGTGACGTAATCCTGACAGGCATCTGCCACCATTTGACCATTCCCACACGGATACACACCTTCTGCCAGCTACGTAACTTAATCGAAACAGCAGTTCATCTTTTCTCCACACACGTACAAGATGTGTCAGGCTAGGTGAGATATTCTGTTTTATACGTCCGAGCGCTGCTAGTAGACCTTGAAGAGTGCCGACACTTGGAACCGTGTATATGTTCACTCTTATGTGCTTTCTGTGTGGCTGCAAATGCAACAGTCAGAACGAGAAAAAGTCACTGTCTGCGGTTCAAAAGAGAAAAAACTTGTGAAATTTCGAGGTAGAAATAGATGTCCGCTCCTGAAGTTAGGCATCTGCTAGAATCTGTGGAGTGCAAAACAGCGAAACCTGCAGCTATATAGTTGTGAATTGTGCAGCTCACTTGGCATGGCTGCAGAATAACAGAACTTATCCAACTTGGGAGACAAGGGCCATCTTGAGTCAGTCCTAGGCAGTTAAGTCAGTTCTATTGGCCAATTCGAGTGTGTTTTTGGGAGGTTTCCCTCATCTATTTAGCTGAATGCTGGTCTTTGGTTATTCTTTACACAAACAACCCAGAAATGAAGTTTTCATTACATATTTTGTTCAACTTGAGTTATGCCAGTGAACAATAAAAAAGTAGAGAGTTTGAAAATAATATAAGGTACGATCAAAAAGTTCGTAATCTGAGGGCGTTGCAGTAGTGTATATGCAACGTAGCGCGACTCTGATGCGAGTATACAGGACGTTCATTTTAACTTACGACATTGAAATATGCCTAAAACTACACACCGGATCAAAAAAAGTTATGATTCCAATTTGCTTGTCTCAGAGCATATTCGATCCGCCACCCCATCCCGTGCGTGGGTGGTGGGGGGCAACTTTGAAATCTTCGATGGGAACCCCCGTTTTCTATTGCAGATTACGCTTCTACGGCAAAATCTACATACGTTTTGTCTGAAGCATTTTCTTCGTTTCGCCACAGATGGCGTTGTAATCCGAGGACTAGAAATCGGTACACAATCGTTATTTTTGACGTGTACACAATGGCACTTGAATACTCAGTGGCACTTGGGACCCCACCTCCACGCTGCGAGGGCAGGACATCCCAGTATTTCATAACTTCTAATTGGCAACCCCATTCGCAACGTTGTATTCCTCCGTCATATCGAACAGGGAACTGCACACGTGACTCGAGGCGAACGCTACTCTACTTTTCCAATTAAAGTAAGTGTTCAAACGTAGTACCGCCAACTTCAGTACTCTTAGTGATCCGGTTTTTAAATGACTGTACACAGGACAGAAGCTTATCTGTGAGAACGTCAACCCAGACGTTTCTAATGCCATTGACCATGCCTTGACGGCCTGTTGGCACTTGTTGGTACACCTTATCTTTTTATTTATCCCCACAGAAAGAAATCCTGCGACGTCAAATACGGTGACCTAGCTGGCCAATTAATAGGGCCAACTGTGCCGATCCACCGACCAGTGTGAACACTGTCTAATACCTTCCGTGCTTCTGTTGTGTAATGCGCTGGGCAATCGTCATGCTGAAACCACATACGTTATCGAACATCCAGAGCAACATCCTCCAGTGGTACTGGTAGTTCCTGTTCAAAAAACGTTCGATATTTGCGTCCATTCAACGTGCTGGCCATAAGATATGGACCAATGAATTTGTTTCTCATGATGCCACACCATATGTTGACTGACCAAGGACGTTGATGGTCTACCTCGACAAAGAACTGGGGGAATTATGGAAATCGGCGCCGTAAAGTTCTTGATGCAGTGACATGTGGTATGGATGATAATTATGATAATGTAGCATTGTGGTAATATTACCTCTGGACATACTAGAATCGCACTGTTTTTGCTGGGCGCTTATCCGTGGGTTGTGATGCACTGCCGCTAGTACAGCTATTTCATTAGGTTCTCCTGTAACACGTTTGTTTCGTTTCCTTTTGCTGTTCTGTACGCTGCTGTCAGACATAAAGTCGTTCACGACATTTTAAAAGAACGAACGAGAGCGAGCTATCTCTGGAAAACGCTCAGCATACAAGGCAACAGCAGACTCAACGTCTCTACTACATTCTCCATAAATCAGAATCATTTCAATTTTTTCTTCTGTGGTTGCAACATTCATCGACCTCTTACACGTATGTTCTCCAAATGACAGGTACGTCATAAACACTAAGTAAGTAGGGGGGACAAACTTCGTATGAGTGCATTTGCTAGTGTGGGTTGTCTACATCAGGGACAGGTATGCACTCAGGGGCAAACTTATTGTTCTCCTTTGATAGATATGTCATTAACCTAATGTTCTCCTGTGATTGACAGGTCCTTAACCTGTTGTTCCCCCAACCTCTCCCCCTCCCCCCTGCCCCGCCCCTCAGGAAACCTCCCCCCTCACTGCTACAGGTACACTTTCAGGTCTGAGTTATTGGAATAGCCCCTCTCACTCTTATCAATTTGATTAACTACTTCATTAAATTGATCAATTAACTAACCTCTTCGCCACTGGAAAACCCTCTCCTCTCTCACCCTACCTCCTGGAAATTGGCGAGAAAAGGACTCAGTTGGTCGGTCATTTGGAGGGAATTCAATTGTAGTGTATGGAACATTATTTAAACAATTTAGACAATGTATGGAATATTGTTTAGTTATTTATGACAGTGTATGGAATATAGTTTAGTTATTTAGTTAAAGAATTTGTCCGGAAATCGATTGCATCTATGGAATATTGTTTAAACAATTTAGACAGTGTGTGGAATATTGTTTATTTAAACAATTTAGGGGATTCAAGGCAGTTTGTCTATTTATTTAAAGAATTTTTCAGGAAATCGATCAACACCTCCGCCACCCCCTTCCCACCCCGCTCGACCCCTCCCCTCTCCCCGTCCCCTCCTCTACCTGCAAATTGGCGGATCTGTGGTGGAGAGGAAGGATCTCACACGGGCAAATTCGAGGGTATATTGTTTTTTATAAAAAAAAATCAGTTTGCTGGGCTAGGATTTCTCTTGCTCATCATTCTCTGCTGTTTGGATAGATGCAGGTGTTATGAGAAGTAAATACATCGAGCACATTTATTTTTTTATTCTGATTGCGCAAGGAATACATCATGAAACACTCATCACACATAATTACACACAGTTAAAAATCTTTCGATCGCGAAGCACGCACCACCCACCGCCCCTGTCCACTGGACCATACAAGACGCTACCGCACATGCTCCCAGGAGTCGGGATGCACCGGCAGCCCCTGCAGCTGTCAGCTGCCAAGCCTTGCACAGGTGTCAGTTCTGATCCCAGAAGCATGAGGCGGTGGCATCCCTTTCATGCTTTACACCTGAGAAATTCCTGTCGAAATACATGTTCACCTAGGCACTGTTGCAGGCATGATGACTCATATTCTTTGTACCTGGTGTCCAGCGAGAAGTTCGCATAGTGTGTCACCCTCACCAAACTGTTCCAATGTGCGCACACGCCGACACCGACAAAAGAATACGGGGGCGCGAGCAATTGCTCCTAGGCCACTGCCAGTGGCAGCCAGCAGGTGAAAGTCGGATCTATTTTCGGGTTTACAGTAGAGTTCTTCGAGTGTTATACTGACATCAAATGTCTATGTAAATAAGAGCCAAGTCACCCTCTGGACCGCACGAACGTGTTTACCGTTGCTGGCGCAAGACACGTCGCACTATAGAAATATCTTCCAATGCTTTCCAGAGTAGCACTGGGTGCATTGTTCCTAGCGATCCTAGCGAGCTGTGTCTAACCGTCCAAATGCGTTTATCCACTCATTGTGGCTGATGCATTGCCAAGAGCCGGCCGGGGTGGCCGAGCGGTTCTAGGCGCTACGATCTGGAACCGCGCGACCGCAACGGTCGCAGGTTCGAATCCTGCCTCGGGCATTGATGTATGTGATGTCCTTAGGTTAGTTAGGTTTAAGTAGTTCTAAGTTCTAGGGGACTGATGACCTTAGAAGTTAAGTCCCATAGTACTCAGAGCCATTTGAAACATTTTTTTCGATTATGCTTCAAGGAACACGCGAGGATATGCTTAGGGGCTGCCGATGAGGGGACTTTTTTTACAACTATATTGCCCGTCATGTTTGCAAACTACAGCAGGTATAGTTGAGCTCTTGCACTGCTATATTGTGCAGCCGTTTACGAAATGAATCTCTCACGCCTTACGTTCAGATATATTCGTCAATGCGTTGAAATTACGATTCACCACGTCAAATGTACCCTTCTCTTACGACTAGACATACGTAATTTTCTTTTTTACGTAAATAGTAGTTTGATTACGTCCCATAAACGTCTGGTGACATGTCGGAACATAAGCCACAGTCACTTTATGTTCAAGCAGCAGCATGACATTACTGACTATCAATTATAGGTGTATAAAAAAATTATGATACGTCCACACATGCACCAGCTGGGTGTCGTTTTCGCACTGCAAGAAAGCCACCCGCCATCACATACTTGTCGATGAATAAAGGTTGTAATTACAATTTAAAAAAAGCCCTAGACTCTTTTCGGTTTATCGATTTCGTCACTTCCATGAAACCTTTTGGTATTTTCGATACTTTTAAATCCAGTCAACACACAGTGGCGTCTTTTATATATTCAGACCGCGAAGTCGGGGTTTGCGTCACTGCCTTCTATACATAGGTTCCACCACCCAGATCACACAAGTATCCCCTGACTAAGAAATTATTGTGAGTGCAAAATATACTAGAGTACGTTCAAAAATGGCTCTGAGCACTATGCGACTTAACGTCTGAGGTAATCAGTCGCCTAGAACTTAGAACTAATGAAACCTAACTAACCTAAGGACATGACACACATCCATGCCCGAGGCAGGATTCGAACCTGCGACCGTAACGGTCCCTCGGTTCCAGACTGTAGCGCCGAGAACCGCACGGCCACTCCGGCTGGCGGAGTACGTTCATTCGGAGTTAATTTTCACGGGCAGTTGGGTGGAGAAACGACAAAACTGTAATAGTCTAAGCGCATCTTGAAGTTCATGTTGCCTGTTTAACACTTTGGAGCAGGAGGAGGATCACCGCGAGACGGATCTGTTGTTTCATCTGGCGAAATTGAATTTGTTATGAAAAAACAAAAGAGCCTGTTAGAGCGTCATACTAAGATTTTGTTCGTTACATGTGCGAGAAACGGTGACTTAATGATACAGCCCAGTATAGATCGAGTAACGTGTGCGCGGGAGCTGAATTTTCAAAAAGGAATATCGTGTTATGTATAAACCTCCTATAGACCCGGATGCAAAGAATGCTTTATTACAAGCGTCCAATAGACTTTTGTTTATCTCTTTCAGCGCACTAGCTTTATGTAACTGAATAATCACTATGAATCCATCGTCATTCAGTTATTCAAAAAAAAAAAAATGGTTCAAATGGCTCTGAGCACTATGGGATTTAACAGCTGTGGTCATCAGTCCCCTAGAACTTAGAACTACTTAAACCTAACTAACCTAATGACATCACACACATCCATGCCCGAGGCAGGATTCGAACCTGCGACCGTAGCAGTCGCGCAGTTCCAGACTGCGCGCCTAGAACCGCGAGACCACCGCGGCCGGCCATTTCAGTTATTCAACTTCAAGTGTTTGTGAATAAGGTAATGTCATTGTTCTGAGGAGTTGTAGTGAGTATAGTGTACAAAGTATGGTCATGCTTTAGTTATCGCTATTAAAGGGGGATAGTGACTGCGCGACTCTGCTTGTTCAACAACAGAGCTGTAGCCAGACATTAGAAAAAATTTTTCCATAGGTCTTACTTTTACTACAGTTTTTGTTTGTTAAACAGTGTCCACAAAACGAAGTCGTTCACCAAGAGACATTCCGTTGCGCCGTGGAGTGCCATTAAATAGTCAGGCTTTGGAATTGCTGTGGAGGATGCATGAGTTTTACGAGCAAGAAAAAGAATTTGTTTCTTTTCATGGACATGCGTCGATTCCCGCCAATAAAGATCTTAGAGTGTTCCTCGAAAACTCTAGGACTCTGCGACAATTAACCTTGAGATCTACGGATTCAAAGAAAAAGAGAATGTTAGTGCTTAAGCCTGTTTGAGCTGGTGAAATCAAGAAATGCACGTAATGCGCTCTTGGATATTTATGTGAAACTGGTAAAGAGTTGTCGTACCATTACCCTGTGATATATATTTTATTTACCTCCTGACGTATTTCCAAAGTATGAGCCTCGCTTAATAAGCACTATGGCAATAGTGGAACAAAGCAGGCACCACCCCACTCTCGATTGTTGCCAGATGTATCCTTATACCTGGGCCGATGAAACATGTCACTTGACAGTTCACATGTGGTTGGCTACACTGGAATTGCGAGATTGTAGTAGCTGCCATCGAACAGGACCACAACTCCGAAGCACGTTTTGTAAATGTAAGCTACAATCAATGTTTGTACGTAAGTGTAACAAAGTACGTTTTCATAACAATAGAGAGTTCGTCGATGGAGACTAAGTGTTTGATAGTATATGAAACTGGGAAATAAAACAACCAAAGCGAATGACAATATCTATGAAAAGTCGTTCCATATTGTTACAGTAATAGCTGCATCCAAAATGTCGTATGATAATGTAAATCTATGCATACCAGATAACATGCAATCCACACTCATAGAAACAAATAAAGCAAACCATGCATAGCTTACCCGATTGCAGAGAGAAAAAGAATTAATTCTGTGTACATTTACATTCACCAATTTACGATGTCAAGCGCAGTTCCATCCGGTTCTCGTTCACTATCTTCGGAATCGGCGCCAAAACCGTTGTCTTCGTCATCATCATCATCATCATCATTAAGAGAAATTATTAATTGTTCGTTTTCATTTATTATGCCATTTATAGTCTTTGCTTCTCTTATTAGTTTAGCAACAGGGTCTACTTTTTTTCTCCATGAGGTAGCGTCTACAATAGCAAGACCTTCACGTAGCAGTCTTTCCACTTCTGTTATAGCAAAAGTCTTGTTGTTACTTCTAATGTACACCTTGACTTCACTCCAAACCAATTCAGTTGGATTAAAATGGCAGTGATAAGGCAGTAGCCTAATTACCAAGTGACTCTGTTTGCTTGCAGTTTCATCTGCAATTTATTTAGGTGTCACAGGCTTATTTTGTTTCACGAGCAGGTATAACAGCTGCTTTGTCATTCTCATGTCTGCAGCAATCAATGTCTCTCGCCTGCAACCACTGCACCATAGTTTCTTTACGGTCACTAGTGGTGGCAGTTTTATCTAAAATCATGGAATGGTACGATGCATTGTTCATCACAAAAACTGTCGGAACACTAAACTGGAGCAACACATTTTTATACCACTGTAGATACCGTGGGTGGTCCATATCCTCATGATAGTCACCAGTTTTTTTCGATAGAAAAACTAAAAGTCCTACAGGTACAAAGCCGTTTGAAGATCCTGCATGGGCCGAAATTAGTCGGGATACCCTTCCTGTTGGCTGATGACTGCTGCTATTCGGAGTATCATCTGTCCACCATTTCTCAACTGATTCTTCAGCATTGACCTAGGTTTCGTCTAACCATATGACTGAGTGTATGTCCTTTCCTACAATTTTATGTAAGAAAATGGTACGAGCTGCAACGTCATGAGCTTTTTCTAGTAACGGTTTTCGTCCATCTAACTATTTAAAACGGAAGCCCATACTTTTTAATATTGTCTTAAGGGACGTTTTCCCCTCCAAGAAAAGTTCACTTTCTTTTAAAGAAATTAGGAACTCACTATTGTGGGGTATTCTTTCCTTTTATAGTATCCGTATATGTGCCGACGAACTGCATCGGATTGGAAAGAATCAATATCTGTAACAGGATGAGGATACATTTTTTTCTTGCCCGGAGTACTTAAAAACACACAGTTTCTTCCACAGGGGCTTTCTTCCACACTGTTTACTTCACTGTCTTGTAAGTCTTGAAGTTGCACCCCTTTCCTTATAACTGTTCTTTCACTGACTCCTAGAGTTTTAGAGTTGTTGTTGTTGTGGTCTTCAGTCCGCAGACTGGTTTGATGCTGCTCTCCATGCTACTCTATCCTGTGCGAGTTTTAGAGGTACGCTCTAAAACTTTATTGGCAGGAATCAACGCATGCCCAAGAGCAGAAACAAATTTTTTGCTTGTAAAACACATGCATCCTCCGTAGCAATTCCAAAGCCTGACTATTTAATGGCACTCCACAGCGCAACGGATTGTTGCTTGGTGAACGACTTTGTTTTGGTGACATTGTTTAACAAACAAAAACTGTAGTCGAGATGGTAACACAACACAACAGCAGGCATTCCCTCACTAACATACTATGTTTACACAGAAGCCGTCAACGTGGTAGCGTCGATGCTGGAACCAGCTTTTGTTCGGTGATGTTATTGGTTCAGAAGACGTGGCGCCTCCCGTTCTTCACTTGTTTGTGAGTTATACTACCAAATCTATGGCGCTTGTGGAGTGTCCTTGAAGTGACATGTTTCAGTGGCCCGGGTATAGAAGACGGCGATGGTGTCATCCAAGATGGCAGCCTGTAGACTTGGGAGCAGCACATGATGTCATCCAATATGACAGCCATGACGGAACAGCACACAATGTCATCCAATATGGCGGCCGTGACGTCATCCAAGATGGCTGATTTTGGTGGGAAGATAGGTCAATTGGGCTACCTCCACTATCCTAACCCCCCCTCCCCTCCTTTCCCTCAGAAAAAGGTGGAAATTCAAATTCCATCAGGATAATGCAACACACCATGGCTTCCTCTACTAACCTAAGAAAATTCAGGGAAGATAGGTCAATTGGGCTACCTTCACTAACCTAAGTCATCCGACCGCCACCTCTTCCTAGGGATTGGAGGGTAATTTGCATTTTGGCAGTAAAGAAAGGCCACTTGGACTATTCCTACTAACCTAAGAAAATGGCGGGAAAGAAAGAGCACTTAGGCTACTTCCCCTAACCTAAGTCATCCGACCGCCACCTCTTCCTAGGAAATGGTGGGAAGAGGACTCTAACTGTGCTGGTAATAAGTCCTTATTTTCAGTCTTTATTTTAACAATTAGAGACAGTACCTCCATCCAGTGTGTTCACCACGAGGTCCAGAGTACACAGTATTGTCATCAGAGGGCACTGTCAACCGTTCCATGACAGTCCACGATGGTGGTCTCAGTTGGGGCCTAGTACACAGTACCGCCACCAGAGGGTGATGTCATCCCTTCCGTGACATAATCCAAGATGGTCGTCTGGTGGTGGAGAGGAAGGGTCTCATAACAGGAAATTCATGGATATATTGTTTATTTATAAATACATAAGTTTGTGGGGGTTGGATTTCTGTTGCTCGTCATTCTCTGCTGTTTGGAAACATGTAGAAGACGAAATTATATGGAGCAAACATGTTGCATAACCTAATGTTTGGCATTGTACTCTGGGTGCCTTCTCCTAATGTGTGGCCCTTTGTTGGCACTTAACTTATTGTTCTGTTTAGTGGTTTTCCATGTCACCCCCATTTACTTAAAGTATTGTACCGAATTTGATACCAAATTAAGTAATTAGTAATGTCCTCCCACCATTTTATGGTACACTTTTCGAATTTCACATGACTTGAACGCCATTTCTGGCGTATTCTTCTTTGTAACCCACCCCCTTAAACTATTGTACTGCATTTTACATACAAATTATGGAGATTAACCTAGTGTTCTGCACTTCACCTGCTGTTCTGCTCCATGTTACCCACTGAAACACACCATCCCATTAACTATTGTACCATACAAATTGAGAAACACGCAGCCACATCATTGGTCGGTGTTGAAATTACTGTAAAATTGGTAAAATTGTTCACACAATCATCTGTAATTCTTATTATTTCAGTTCATCAGGGGCGTCTTTTCCAGTCCATCTGTCCACATGTGTGCTGTTGGTTACCACATAATGAAATCGCTTGTTTGAAATAGAGAAAGAATTTTGCTGGAGGGACAACACCTTCTCGGGGATGGAATAGCACCAAAATAGTGATCGCGTACATGACTACAATATGAGGAATCAGTCGAAACAGAATGCAGAGCCATCAGCTATTCCATCACCGTGACAGATGAGTTTAAATGTAGAGGTCATCAGTCACCTTCGGACAGCAGTTTGGAAACTCTCTACAACGCCGCCAAACTCTTCCAGTTCCCTTATGTTGTAACTGTCTTTTATTTAAAATCATCCAGAGTGTGTGTGGCGTGTTATGGTAGACGCAGTAACAACATGATTTAAACCATGTGATGTCTAGTTTTCTGAGAGAGGCAATGGATCAGAATGTCAATTTAGAACCTGACACAGACCTTGAAGTCGTGGCAGTAAAACAAAATGTATGATAGTGTACAAAGCGTGTTAATGCAGAAAGAAAACAATGTTTCAAACAACAACACAAGGTCACAGGGAGCGTCTCTTGCGACTTACAGTATAGTCTGTGGGACACGGTCATCCTTCTACAGTATAGGTGATGAAAATTTAGAACTGGTCTGTGCAGTGGATCAATACCTGTATATTTACTTGGATCGTCACATGTGCTCGAAGCCAGTATGCATGCGGTATTTGTTTTCGATATATGGGAGGAGAGAGATGCGGTAAAAATCTTATCGAGTTGTCTATGTCATGAAGTTAGTGGAGATTTATAGTTCGTAATTTTTCTCTGGTGGATGGAACAGAATAATGATGATAGAATGTTGGGGTGATAGACGTGAATGGGCCCCGAGGGATGTGGTTCTGTAGTACCTGCTTGTAATTTGGAGAAGCACCACAATGCAGTAGCAAAATCCACATCCTTCCTCCAGTTCCCGTACTGTCTTTTTTACTACCTTGTGCTGCAGGAACAGGCTTTGTTTCTGTCGACTGGTCAAAACATAGTTCTGTTGCAGTAGTTCAGCTTCGCCTGTTTCTACACGGGTTGCAGAAGGTGATAGATATAGCTTTCTCCAACTTCTGCTCAGTTCTGAATTACATTGGAACAATCACATGCACAAAGCTGCAGGGACGCTAGTCCAGAGTCTGAGGGGTAGTTGCAAGATGTATAGAGGCTACCTAAAACCATGTTGGAATTTTACTGTAGCAGATAGGTTCGAGAAAGGTGGCTCATTTCGAGATTTGAGAGTGCCAGAAATATGATTCACTAGTGGCTGTAATAATTAAAGGACTTCTCCATAGGCTCCAGCGCAGGTGTGTGGTTGAATGGAAAGACTTGATTCCAGATCATAGACATAATTTCTACTGCAAGCGTAGCATTAGAGACCTGAAAAGCTAGTGTACATTTCTTACGACCTTAGTCATCACACCATCTACTACTATTTGTGATCCTTCTCAATCAATCGTCGCCTATAGCTCAGTGGATATATCGCAGAACCTCTGACATGCCATCGAGACACAATGCATTACAAATACTAGAGAAATATCTAGTGTCGGCGGCGTGAGGAAGTTGCAAATACCGGTTTCATACCATGCTCCTTAGAGGAATCAGTTTCAAAATCCGGTAATTTTATCTCGAGGGTGCACTGTCAGCGATGCGTAACCGCACTGCTGATGCGATGATATACAGTGTCACGGTATTTATCTGGAAAAACTACATCATTCATAGGTAATGCCATACGTGGATTTATAAAGCCAGTATAGCTTTTAACATGAATACTTGTGTGCACCTGTAGAACCAAGACCACTTGTGATGGTAATATGGTTGTGTTTTTTTAACGTATAGCAGTTTGTAAGACGATTACGCCTCTCTTTCTAAGACACGGTGGTAGCATTCGCAAAAAAAACTTATGAGACATGTCTACCCATGGTTTATTTTAGATCAGTATTATTTCGTATCGCCAGCAATCGGTTATTGACGAAGTATTATACTTAGTAGTAGGGGGTGTGTGATAGATTTGCCTAGAGCATCAGGCTTATAAAGTATGTGTTTGTGTTCCAACATGCGCAAAGAAAATATGTCCAGTCGTAAGGAAGGTATGGATTTGACGTGGAGTACTGTGATAGCAAAGGGAGGAGTGCATCAAGTCATGAGAATGGTACCAATATTTCTGTTTCCAGAGCCACAGCCAACAGTAGGGTGTATTTCCGATACTTCGCTCATTGTGGAATGTCGTTCAACTGAGACTGCAGTCGTAAAATTTAGCTGTCAGTACAGGGATAAAATATATTTGAGGCTATTTTTTTTCCTAGGACGATTCTGTCTATGTTGGCGTGCAGCGCCAGTGACCTGTGGCGGGAATGATTCACATTTCCCATTAACTGTAGGAGCTGTCTGATTGCAGAAGCCTGTTGGAGAGCAGGAATGTAGCTGACTTAACCGTGTTGTCCTCTAGACAGCCGTATAGCGAACTGATACTTAGTACGTGTTGGATAGCTTTCGTGATTGCGCGGAAATTTTTGAGAAGTTTCAATAAGGACGTGTGTTTGCGCTGGACCGTTATTCCCTTCCATGTAAATTGTCCGGTTGGCTGCTTCTACGCATTTCGCGCCTTTATTTAGTTGAGGGAACATCGGTTGTGGTGTGTGCATTTAGCAGGTGAAATATGTGTGGAAGACACGTTTTCTGGTTCTCTCTAGACATGAGAAACACCTTAGTTGACTTTGTAAATTATGGGGATGATTTGGAATCTGTTACATCCCCGATATCGGTATTCGCTAGTGGAAATATCAGTTTCATCTATTTTTTTCGAGTTCTCATATAAAGGTCTTCGCAGACGGGATAAGTTTCTAGCTACTCAGTAGTTTATAGCACACTCCACCTCGCTAATGTTTAAGGTTTGCGCAGAAATAATTTCGGGTCTATATCTTCGGGATTATGTTGCGCGAGCGATTGGTAGGATACTACCTGATATCGAGAAGTACAGCGAAAATGATATAATATTATGGCAACCATGCGAAAATTAATGTGTTCTTGCAATTCCAGAGTCAGGAGATGGGTGTAGAAAAGCAAGCAAGCAAGCAGGACCAGGCCAGAAACGGTAATGCGTGACGATCCTATTAAATATACGGTTATTGATCCACTGCACAGACCAATTTAAAGACTCATCATCTATACTGTAGGAGGATGACGGTATCCCACACACTGTACTGTAAGTCGCAAGAGACGCTCCCTGTGACCCAGTGTCGTTGTTTGAAACATCTGGCAACAATGGATGGAGAGTGGGGTGGCCCTGCTTTGTTCCACTACTTATGTCTCGAATGCGCGATGCCACACTGATGAGCCACCATCAGTTAAGATGTATTGTACTGGGTGCACAGCTGAATACATCAATAATGTCTGTTCTGTAGCCAAGTAAAATGCTATTACTTTTTTAATGACCTATTTCTTTACTTCGTGGTTTCTATAATGATGAGCGCTGACAGATAACATTTAAAGATATGGTGTACAAAGAAGATGCAGAAATGCTAGAGACATTCTAAGCAAACATTGCATCACCGAGGTCTTTGAAGTATGTGAAGTGTGCTAAGACACAGAAGAGTGCAAAGTGGTTACCACATTTCTACCATGGAATTCACTGGGATGATCCCAGCATACGCTATAAAGATATGGTGACGTCGCTTCAATTATTCGACTACACGGATGACAGCATCTATGTGAAGAGGAAGGAGAAAATCTCATGGATGCATCGAATCTTTAAATTAGCTGCTGTTCAAGACCTGGAATTCTACGGGTGTCCTTCTCTCCATCGACTCAAGAAGAAGAAGATGTGTGAAAATAGTGTTTCTGTGTCTGCTTATGAAAACATAAAACTACTTTTTTAGTTGGCTGAGAAATAAATGAATTTTTTCCTCACAACCTCCGAGTTCTTTTTTTCCCACCTTATTCCCACTTTGACAGTGTACAGTTTTAGCCACATGCTATATCTGTGGTTTTCTTCAAGCACCGGAGATATAATTTTAGACATGTCTGCTATACATCTTTGGAAGCGGACGCGATCACATGCCTCCTGCTCCCATAAACGAATTTGTGCTGCACGGTAGGCGTAGTTCCATGTAACCATTCCATATATTTTGTTATCTTCCATCTTAAAATTCACCTCCTAAATAGCACTCATCTTCAGAAAAACTAATGTCATTTGTCACCTGGACAGCTTTTCTATACATATACATATACATCCAAAATGCAATAGGGGAAGGGGCTTTTTGTAAATAACAACAACAAAGACGTATGGTGAAGAATTTTTTTTTTCGTTTATTCAGTTCACACAAATACAATATAATTCTTGAGGTACAATATAATTATTGAGGTACAATGCAGTTTTTTTAGGTACAATATAGTATTCTTGAGGTTTGAATTGACTCTGCTATTCCAATGCAGAAATACTTTTAACTTACACGCTACAACCTACAACAGTAAACAATGGCCGGAATTTTTTTTTATAAATCTACACTAAAAACTAATGAGGAGGTACTTTCTTTAATACAACTTAATTCCACAGACCCATTAGCATAGTTTTTACAATAATTCTGGCGGACTGTGCACACTTAGAAACTGATTTCAACAGTCTCCAATAGCAAAGTTTTCTTACAATAACAATTCTGATGGACTGTGAGCTATATAGATATTATACACTTAAAAACTATTCTGATTTGGATGGCTAGTGGCAGGTGAAAAACTTAAAAGCTATTATATTTACAAGACACACATGGTGTGTAGATATATTCCAAGATGCTACTCCAAGCGAGTGTAAAATGAATGTGCGCAACGGAAAATAATAAACGCTAAAATGAAGAGTTGGCCATGTCTGATTACCCCCTGAAGCAGACCTTAGGATCTCTTAATTCTATAAATTACAATCTAAACATAAATGAATGATGAAGGCAACTAATCCTACTAAATGATAAACGTTGTTCCTGCGTAGATATTTATTGTAGATAAAAAAAACCTTTATATTACAATGTTTACATTTCCTAAGTAAAATTACTAATCAACTGCCCAACTCTGACCCTTATGATGACTGCACAATCTAATATCAATAACGTGAAATGACTGACATCATCTACATATGTAGAAGAACTATGTAAAGGGACTGTGGCTTATGTTCCGACATGTCACCAGACTTTTATGGAACGTAATCAACCTACTATTCACGCAAAAAAGAAAATTACATATTTCTAGTCGTAAGGGAAGGATACACTTAATGTGGTGAATTGTAATTTGAACGCATTGAGGAATATATCAGAACGTAAGGCGTGAGAGATTCATTTCGTAAATGGCTGCACAATATAGTAGTGCAAGGGCTCAACTGTACCTGCTGTAGTTTGCAAACATGACGGGCAATACGGTTGTAAAAAAACATCCCCTTGTTGGCACACATTAAGCCTATCCTCGCGTTTTCCTTGTCGCATAATCGACAATGATATTGATTACAGTACACCAACCTGTATCAGAGATATCTTTCCAACCCTTTTGACCAAGGGGCGTTGTTGATTATCACATAGTGCAGTACGTATGTGCTTTATAACACTTGTTTGAGAGTGTTTTGACAGGATGCAGTACCTTCCTGAAGAGCTGACTGGAAAACTTAACTTCAAATAATTTACTAGAACTGAAAAGAAGTGAAACATGTAGCTGGTGTGAATGTGGACATGTCATAATTTTTTTGAATGCTGTACATGTATAAATGATAGCTGCACTGTTTGCCTGAAGTGTGTATAAGTTGCGGTGTAAAGTTACTGTCGCTTATGTTCCAACGTGTACAGAGAAAATTACTGTGTGTCCTATGGTGAGGGAGGTATAGATAAAGCACATCGGTAGCTGTAAGGCGAAAGAAAGAGTTTTTATACATGGCCAATTATGTGCACTATAGATATTGAGATTCGTTCCAGAACCATGGCCGTCAAGAAGAGACATTTCCAGTACGTTGCTCGATGTCACTCTGTGGCAGCAATCCTATTTAATTGTAGTTACACTGATAAATATGTGACTGGTTCCCAATATACATGTGAGTCTGGGGAAGGCCGTAGAAAGTGTAGCAGCAGTCAAGCAGGTCAGGGCAGGAAACAGCATCTCAGCATCCGCCTCTGTTCCGAGATTGGGCTTGCCCATCTTTGTAGACCAGTTCAGAGAGTCCGAGAAAGCTTCCAGCTTATGACGATTTGGCTTGCGGCTCCCACTGGGTGGATGAATAATGAAATAATACCCAGTTTGCATTGGGTTGTCTGCGGGACCGTGTGTGTCGTGTGTCTACTCTGCAGAAATTTGAGAGATCCAATATGACGAGTGTTTGCACTGGGAATATTGATAGCGTTTGGACTCCTACCACTTAGATCCTCCTGGGGTGGGCGCTAGTCCACGACTGGCTGGCCTCTCTCTGGCTTACATGCACTTCTGTGGCTGCGGTCATGGGCCGTGTTTACGGCGGCAGTTTCCTCCGTTGGCGCTCACTGCGGCACGGTGAGCATGTCGGATGTATTTGACCATCTGTAGACCACTTTTGCCACTGAAAGTCTCATCTGCAGAAAAAAAGGCGGACAGTGCTCCCACACTGGCAGCAGCAGAAGTTTGACAGGTAAATGCAGTGAGAGATGGGCTGTCCCATTAGGATTATCAGAAAGATGCATTCGGTGTTATTCGGGCTATTTTCGTAAACAGATCCTGTTAGGACAAGAATTTCCATGCAGGCAAACTGAGACATCACGAAAGCTCCTACAAAAGCGATCGTTAACTATTTCTGCGACATTTTCCTAGAGGTCGACTTGGCTGTTACTTACATAGCCACGTGACGTCCGTATAACATTGAGAACCTTTCAGATGGTAAGTTGCTACCCAAACATTTCACGGCGATGTGTCAGCCACGCTAGGCAAGTAAACACGCGTGCACGGCTAGACGCAGCTCACATGTCGTGTTAGGATCGCTAGGAACAATACACCTTGCGCTATTCTGGGAAACTTTGGAATAGATTTCTATAGTGCGACCTGTGACGTCAGTATCCACAGGTAAAGAGGTATCGCGCCAGCAACGGTAAACACGCACGCGAGGCCCAGAGGGTGACTTGTGTCTTATTTACATAGACATTTCATGTCAGTATAACACCCGAAGAACTCTTAAGTGTATACCTGCAAACAGACGCGATTTTCACCTGCTGGCTGTCGTGGGCAGCGGCCTGGGAGCAATAGCTCGCACCCCTGTAATCGTCTGTCTGGCAGTGGGTCATGGCGTCAGCGCAGGGGCGCTTTGGAAGAGTTCACTGAGGGTGATCTGTTATGCGAACATCTCGCCAGACCACAGGTACAAAGGACATGTGTCATCGCGCTAGCAACAGTGCCTAGGTGAACACGTATTTTGACAGGAATTTCTCAGGTGTCAAGTAAGAAAGGGATGCTGCCGCCTCATGCTTTCGGGACGCGGACTGACACCTGTGCGTGGCTCGGCAGCTGAGTGCCGTGTCGTCACTTCGCAGGGGCCGCCAGTGCATCCCGACTCCTGGGAGCATGTGCAATAGCGTCCTGTGTGGTACAGTGGACATGGGACGGCGGGCGGTGCATGCTTCGCGATCGATAGATTTTTAACTGTGTGGAATTACGAGTGATGTGTGCTTCATGACGGTATTCCTTGCACAGTCCGAGTAAAAAAAGAAATGCGATCGATGTAATTACTTCTCATAAGGCCTTCATCTTTCAAAACAACAGAGAATGATGAGCAAAGGAAAATCCAAGCCCAGCAAACAAGCCATTTATGGGTCATCTGTCATGACATACTTATGGGCATACTGTCAAAGTTCCTCGCAAATCACTCGCTCGAAAAACAGCAGTGTATCGACATTGGTTAGGATTTCAATGTTGACAAATGTGGGTTTGGGCATGGTATCCCAAGGAATCCCTGGTATGGTGTAGTAGAATTCAGGATCCAGAGAGTATGTTTCCACGGATGCGCTCCAGAATCGTTCGCAAATGTCCTCAAAATGTCCTCAAATAAGCAAGTGCTCTACCTTCTGATCTACCCAAACACAACTCAAGCTTTACTTCCGCCAATACCTCGTCTTCTTCCTTCAAAATTTCACAGAAGCTCTCCTGGGGAACTTGCAAAACTAGCACTCCTGGAAAAAAGGATATTGCGGAGACGTGGCTTTGCCACAGCCTGGGGGATGTTTCCAGAATGAAATTTCCACTCTGCAGTGGAGTGCGCTGGTATGAAACTTCCTGGCAGATTAAAACAGTGTGCCCTTGAAAGGTAAAGGTCCCGAGTTCACGTCTCGGTCCGGCACACAGTTTTGATCTGCCAGGAAGTTTCATATCAGCGCACACTCCACTGCAGAATGAAAATTTCATTCTAGAAACATCCCCCAGGCTGTGGCAAAGCCATGTCGCTGCAATATCCTTTCTTCCAGGTGTGCTAGTTCTGCAATTTTCGCAGGAGAGCTTCTGTGAAGTTTGGAAGGTAGGAGACTAGGTACTGACGGAAATAAAGCTGTGAGGACGGGGCGTGAGTCGTGGCTCAGATGGTAGAGTACTTGCTCGCAAAAGGCAAAGGTCCCAAGTTCGAGTCTCGGTCCGGCACACAGTTTTAATCTGCCAGGAAGTTTCAGCTTGATACATTGCTGAGGAAGGTGTCATTTTATGAGGTAGTGGGGTCACCTTCAGAGCCCACCTCAGGAGGGAGAAGGCACTCAAACTCCTTGCGCCGAAAATTCTTGAGCTTTAAGACCTTATTCTTCTTATGAACATCTCTACGTGTACTGGGTACTGCATAGAGGAACCCAGCAGATGCTGTGTTAATAGTTTACTCGAAGTAAATTGGTTTTGGCATCTGGAGCAAAGATGCCATGCCCTGTTATGATTTTTTTTCAAGATTCGTCTGTTAATGTTGACTCTAGGAATATAATACAATCCCATACTTATTGCTTCCGTCGGGATCGTGAGGACAAGGTTAGATTAATTACCTAATGCACAGATGCGTTTAAACAATCATTCTTCCTGCACTCCATAAGTGAGTGGAACGATAAACAGCTCAAATAATTGGTGCAGTGGGCATTTCCATAGAGTTTAGATGCAGATGTAAACGTGGACGTGACGGCCAGAGTGAATTGGCCTTTAGCTTCTCAATCCCGACACTATACTGCGACTTTTTATGTCACGTATGGTATGCCATGACCTCATTTTCACCGTTCGGTAATGGGCGTAATTCAATTCGCACTGTGGACAACGTCATGTCGACTGAAAGTCGGGTCACGTGACGTCAAAATATTCTCCTATGCTGTGAAATGGCGAATCCGATCACATGATGTGACGTGAAATGTCGACATGAAATCACAGTCTAACATTTTATGCTAGACTGTAGTGAAATGACGTCCATTATGAATACACTCTGATGTCCTGACTTCAGTTCCGTTGACGTCCACTGTGAAACTTGCTTTATACATCGTCTGTAAAAACCATCTTAACATGCTTTGATAATGCCTCATTTTCTCGTGGAATTTGATTATTCTACTGTACAATGGTGCAGCAGCTCCTAAAGCCCAAATACAATTTAGAAAAAAATCATGGAATAATCGATTTACATTCGGCTGTCTATCAAAAGTATCGATAGTTCGACGATAGTGGCGCAGCTGGATTCAAGCTAGAACATGCGCAGACCGCAGACGGTTTTGTTGCATGACATCGTCTGCTTGTGTGTTTTTTCGCAACTGTGGGCTTGATTTGTGACGACATAAATGTTGTGTTTTTCATGCAGTTGCATGCGAATACTGTCAACAAAATAGCACAACGTTTCGAAGCTTTTGTGTGAGGAAATGTCTACCTGGACAAACGAATTTGACGTCTTCAGGGACCTCGATAGACTGTCAGGACTTGGAAGAAGTAATGTAACGTATCCTTCTTTGAACGCCTTTGGTAGAGGAAAGCTGATAATCAAGGAAGATCGAAATGGAAGAAAAACGAGGGTTGCTCAGGTATTATATCGCGCGTGCAGCAAAATTACCAACTGTATTGCGCTAGGTTGACATTCTGTGTGTAACATTCAATGTGTACTTGAACGATAATATATGCTAACTATGAACTATCTAAAGGCAACTGAAACGTTTGTGGGTGCGTTTCGAATAACTCCAAAGGGAAAGTTATCTTCAATGGAGTAAGAATTGCCAAATGAAATTATAATTTTTTTGCTTTTTAACTCTTTTAGGCACAAGACGTTCAGCGTGATTTGGTGATAAGTTGGACACCTATGTATTCATCAGATTCCTATCCGTACTAACATTAAACCCATCATAGACATTGTTTTTGGACCTAGTATGAAAACCGTAAATTTTCGAGAAAAAATATTGATAACAAAAAGGATTGGTTAATATTTATATCTTGAGGGAATTATCACAATACCTAGTTTTCGAAGTGGTAGCTGTGGGATGTTCTGCAAAGCACACTGGATGTAATTCTTATAACAGGATTGATGTTCTTATTTTTAAAATGACACTTATCTGTAATCTTGTTCATGCAAATCTATCTAAGCTATTGTGCCTTTTAATTCAGAGGTGTGACTTTTCCCAGTCCGGCTGTGAACTGTCTTTGGTCTCAAAAAACTTACCATACTTGTTTTTGTGAACATATCCGATGTTGTGGCAATTTGTGATAAGTGCTAATGCTGACTTTTATTCTTCCTTTTCGTGGCTTCTAAAGCACTTGAAGCTTATTTGCTCACTTCACATTTTGCCTCAAAATGCTTCTATCTTGTGCTACATCCTGCCAAGTATTTATGCCCAACCTGTCATATATTGTTTTAATTTCATTTTCCCATGTATTCCTGGGTCTCTGCTTTGGTCTCTTACAAAATGATTTCTCCATGAATATTCTTGAAACTGCTTGATTCTATTTCATTCTGATCAGATGCCCTGTCCACTGAAGTCTTCTAGAATTTATTATTCTCATTGTTGTTGCTTGTTGTGATAATGTGTGCGTTGTCTTTTTGAGCTTTGCAGTCCATCATCATAACAAGGACCAAAGATTTTCTTGTACTTTTTGTTTTCAAATACTGGTGTAATTGGTGTTCTCTTTTTGTTAAACTCTGTTTCTGCTCCATAGGTTAGGATTGGTCTGATGATTGTGTTATATAGCTCTGTTTTAGTTTTACTTGTCAGTAGTCTAGACATTATAAGTTTTTAAGTAGAACAGTAGGCCTGTTAGCATTTTGTAGTATCATTTTCACTTCTAATTGTTTCTGATGTTGTTCGTGTATCATTGCTTGTGGAAATTTGAACTGTACAACATGTTTGAGTTTATGCTTTCTAATTAATAGTGTGATTGGTGGTCTTGTTCATCTCTACATCTTTTAACTGTCATGTATTTTGTTTTCTTTTTTGTTTGTCTTTAGGGCAAACTTAGAAGCTTCTTCTAAAAGCTCCACAAATAACTATCTAATCTCCATTTCTCTTTTTCTGTATCATCTGCATATGCCAAAACCTTCACTTTATTTCTGTGGGGGGATCCTAGCAGGTAATAGTTTTTAAAAACTCTCCAATGAACGTTACAGACAGAAGGGGACAGAGCATCTGTCTTAGTACAGTTTTATTATTAAAGTGGTCAGATTTTATTCCATTTAGCAAAACCATGCCTATATTATCATCAATGCATATTTTGCAGAGGTTTACAAGTTTAATTGGAAATCCCAAGTGCATCACTACATTCCGCAGGCTTTGCCTGTGAATTGAGTTGTACAAATGTGTTGACTGTGTAAAGCCATTTTGATAATCCCTGTTTATATTTCCTGCATATGTTTTCAAGCAGTTTAGCAATAAGCTGGATAAAATTTTAAATGCTATGTTAGGTAATGATTTTCCCTTAGGGTTTCTGAAGTCTTCCCCTATCTCCTTTCGTATTTTTTAGGAATATTAATGGTTCTTTCCTTTGTGTTTGTAAATTCTCTTTTTTCCAGATTAGCTGTACTGGGTGAAACAAACATCTATGCTTCACTTCTTCATGTTTTAGTATCTCAGCTGGAATTTCGTCACTCTCGGATGCCTTTTCATTTTTGATGTTTCTGATACTTCCGAGCACTACTTCATATGTCAATGCTGGAATCTGGTCTTCGTTAGGGCTGCTGGTGGAATTTGTAATTGGTGATTTGGATCAGAATAATTCAGTAGATTGTCAAAATATTCATTGCCTGTTGATAAAATTCTGCATGTTTCAAAAACCATATTGCCATCCTTATCCTTAATCACCTGAGATTTGTAATCAAAACACCCTTTAATTTTGTGAACTGTGCCATACATTTTCTGAATGCTATTATACTGATTTTTAATAGATTAAGTCTGATTTGGGTAATGTTTCTTTTTTGTATAGCTTGTTGTATGAACTTGCTTTTGCGTGTGCTGATAAGTAAATTATATTTGAGGATTCCTGTTTGCTTGTAGCCATTTGCTGCATAATCTCGTAACCTTCTCTTCAGCTTTCTCACATTGTTCATCAAAGAGAAACATACATCATTCATTCACACAAGCAAGCTCATCTCATGCACACATGATCATTATCTCCAGCAGCTGGGTCCAGAATGGAATGCAAGCTGCAATTTGTAGGAGCAGCAGCAAAGGGGAAGGGATAGCAGTGTTTTGGTGGGGAAAGAGAGAAGTGCTGTCTGGGAGAGCGTGCAGGAACTAGAACGCCAACAGGCACAGTGGTGCCCCCAGGGGCTCCACAACTCTTTTGTGGATATGTGCGTGGCGAGCACGGGACCCCGAGCTAGTGCAGCCCTCTTTCCTTTCCGGTCTGCGTACCTTCCTTTTCCACTTCCTTCCCCATCCCCTATCCTCCCCCCCACCCTCACCTCCGCCTCGTCCCTTCCCCTTCTCGTCCTCTGGAAGTATGTTTTGTGCCTACGTCTAGAGACGGACACTTGTTACTGTAAGACAGTCTCTCTTCTTTACTTTCTATGCTGGAAAGTCTCTGTCCTTCCTTTGTCCTCTTCTCTTTACCATCTTCTCCACTGCGGCTTTTGAGACCTCTCTTCTTTCCTTTTCTTTGTTCCTCCCTTTCTTGTTTTTCCTCCCTGTGCATGTCTGAAGGCCGACCCACGCTTTCCTGCGCGTAGCCAGTGACGGGGTAACGCGTAATTCCCCGCTCCAGGTAGACAGGTTACCCCCTGGTAACGGCCAGTCCCAGGGAGAGGTGATTACCTGAGGTGGTACCTTCTGAAAGTGCCGATTGGTCCCTTCGTCCGTTTATCGGGAGGTGTGAACAATCACCTAAGGCGGGAGTGCCCTCAGAGAGGGCCCCCACAAGGAAGGAGCACGCCATCGGAGACGCCGGTAATCATGGAGGATACTTCCGCAATGGTTTCCTCATCATCTACTACGTCTGCTCACAAGCGAAAGTTAAATGAGTCTCAGCCACAGACAATTCTTCCATCAGTGCCACAGTTCCTTGTTGTTTCTCGGTCGGATGAAGGTCAAAACTTCTCCACAGTCAACTCTTTCATTATTCAGAAAGGTGTTGACACAGTTGCAGGTCCTGTAAAGTCTTGTTCCTGATTACGAAATGGCAACTTGTTGTTAGAAACAGTCAGTGCCCTTCAGGCACAAAAATTGCTGCGAACTTCACTGCTACACACCTTTCCTGTCCGGCTGGAAGCGCAACGCACTTTAGATTCATCACGTGGGGTGGTTTATACAAGCTCCCTCAACAGATTGTCCGTTGAGGAAATTCAAAATACCTGTCTGACCAGGGTGTAACGGCTGTTCATCAAGTCATGAAAAGTGTTGACAAGGACTTGGTTCCAACTTGTACTATCTTCGTGACATTTGACACAGTTTAACTTCCATTGAACATAAAAGCGGGCTATGAGATAATTTCAGTTCGCCCTTACATCCCCAACCCTACACTTTGCTATCGGTGTCAGCGGTTCAATCATACCAGCCAGTTGTGTTCCAATCCGGTCAAATGCGTTACGTGTGGCAAGGATGCCCATGAGGGTGCTTGACCACCTCCATCCCCTCATTGCATCAACTATGACCACGCTGCTTCCTCTAGAGATTTTCAAAGATGAATGGCTTATTAAGGAAATCAGAGTGAAGGAAAAGGTGTCGACATTTGCTGCTTGTAAGTTATTCGCCAGTCGAAAGCCCACTGTGCCTCCCACAGGAAAATATAGCACTGTCCTTACATCTCCTCCGCCTACTAAGGAGGCAGCCATGCAGACTTGTGATATCACCTTTAGTGCCAGGTTCGTTAGATTGGCCAGTGCAAAGATCGCCCGTTCGGCCTCTCCACTATCACCTGCTCACTCTGCGGCTCACCCTTCATCGGCTTCTGCTAAATCGCAATTGCCCCAAAATCAGACACCCGGACTTCCAAAAAAGACCCTACTCGCAAAGATTTTTTACGTACCCCGACTTCACAACCATCAATTTCTCCCTCATCTCAATGTCCTGTTTCCAAGAAGGCTCATAAGAAACCCAGTTCCTCTCCTTCTCCGCCACAGCGTGTCTCATCTACAGCGCCACCTGGCAGTAACCGCCCTCAGCCATCTTCCGTGTCACCAAGGCGCACTGCTGGTGGCCGATCAACCAGCCGATTGCTGATGGCAGGAGCTGCTCCCGAACAACCTATGGATCAGGATCTTCGGCTGAATGCCATTCCACACTGTCGGCCACCAGCTCTCAGCAGTCGTTGAGAGCAACAGTGTTAAGGTTCTTCCCTTTTCTGTCCACCCCATGTCCATTAACCATTGGAATATCTGCAGCATTAGAGCCAATCGGGATGAATTGTCGATCCTCTTACGATCCTACTCGCCGGTCGTCTTCTGTCTTCAAGAAACAAACCTGCGTCACCACAATCGTTTTGTATTCCCTCATTTTCATTCAGTCTGGTTTATCTCCCCTCTGTTGATGGCACTCCAGCACATGGAGGACTCTTGATTCTTCTCCACTATACTGTCCATTATCACCCAATCCCCTTAAACAGTTCCTTCCAAGCTGTTGCTGTCCGTCATTCCCTTTCTGGATACACCTTCTCTCTTTGTACTGTATACATTCAATCGTCCACAATGATGGCAAGCGCTGATCTCCTTCATCTCTTGGTCAGCTTCCGCCCCCCTATTTGCTGGTTGGGGACTTCAATGCCCACCACCTGCTTTGGGGATCTCCACGTCCTTGTCCGCGAGGCTCCCTATTGATTGATGTCTTCCACCAAGCGGATCTAGTTTGCCTCAACACTGAGCATACTACATTTTTGTCTGCCTCCATGACAAATTTCTCTCATTTGGACCTTTCGGTTGGTACTGTTCAGCTAGCTCGGTGCTTTGAGTATGGGTCGCTCTTGCTGACACACACACAAGTGACCATTTCCCCGAGATGCTGGAAGTTTTCCCAAGCCAATTGGACACTATTTTTGTCTCTAGCGACATTCGATGACCGTCACTTTCCTAGCGTTGATGATCAGGTCACTCATATTACAGAAGTTATTCTTACAGCTGCGGAATGTTCAATACCTCGCACCTCTGATTTGCCCCGGCACCCCCCAGATCCTTGGTGGAACGAGGAGTGCCGTTATGCAGTATGCGAGCAGTGACGCACTCTTCGCGTTTTCTGCCACCATCCTACTTTGGCCAACTGTATCCGCTGTAAGCAGTTATGTGCGCGATGCAGTCATGTCATCCGCGATAGCAAGAAGACAAGCTGGGACTTCTTTACTTGCTCTTTTAATGCCTTCACTCCCTCCTCTGAAGTTCGGAGTCGAATTTGACAGTTATCTGGCGCGCCTGGTTTCTCCCCGATCTCTGGGCTCATTGATACCTTAGTGGACGGCGTCGCAATTTTGAACTCATTGGGTCAACACTTTGCTGAAATGTCGAGCTATTCAAATTACGTGCCAGCCTTTCTCCCGAAGAAACGTGCAGCGGTAATGCGACCTCTTGCTTTCTCCTCTTCAAATAGCGAAAGCTATAATACTGTTTTCTCCATGCGGGAACTCCAACACACACTCTCTTCTTCTCGCTCTTCCACCCCAAGACCAGATGGTATCCACATCCAAATGTTGCTGCATTTACCATACCATAGTCTGCACTATCTCCTTTGCCTTTATAATCGAATTTGGATGGACAGTACTTTTCCCAGAAGATGGCGGGAAGCTATCGTCGTTCCTGTTCTGAAACCTGGAAAGGACAAACATCTCCCATCTAGCTATCACCCCATTTCTCTCTCAAGTAGTGTATGTAAGGTTTTGGAGTGTATGGTGAATTGCTGTTTATCCTGGTGGCTGGAGTCCCGAAGCCTTTTAACACCTGCCCAATGCTGTTTCCGAAAGCATCGTTCTGCAATTGACCATCTTATTTCTCTCTCTACTTATATCATCAACAATTTTCTGAGGAAACGCCAAACAGTAACAATATTTTTTGATCTGGAGAGAGCTTACAATACCTGTTGGAGGACAGGCATCCTCCGCACACTGTTCTCTTGGGGTTTTCGAGGTTGGCTGCCCCTTTTTTTCATTAATTTATGGCAGAGCGCACATTTAAAGTGCGGGTGAACACGACTCTCTCCCGTACTTTCTCCCAAGAAAATGGGGTACACCAGGGCTCCATGCTAAGTGTTGTACTGTTTGCCATTGCCATAAATCTGATTATGATTATGGATTGTCTCCTTCCCGATGTCTCGGGCTCCCTCTTTGTGGACGATTTTGCGATCTACTACAGCTCTCAACAGACCAGCCTTCTTGAACGTTGTCTTCAAAGATGTCTCGATCGCCTCCACTCTTGGAGCATCAAAACCGGCTTCCACTTTTCTCCCAGTAAGACCGTTTGTGTCAATTTTTGGCATAGTATGGAGTTTCTTCCGCCTTCCCTACATCTAGGCCCTGTCAACCTTCCATTCACGGACGTCGCTAAATTCTTGGGTGTTATGTTTGACAGTAAACTGTGCTGGTCCTCCCACATTTCCTATCTTTTGGCTCGCTGTCTGGGATCCCTCAACACCCTCTGTGTCCCGAATGGTACCTCTTGGGGAGCGGACCGAGTGGTCCTTCTCCGCCTCTATCGCATCTTGGTGCGCTCGAAATTGGACTATGGAAGCATAGTTTACTCCTCTCCTCTTCGGCGTCATGACTCTGTCCACCACTGTGGATTATGTTTAGCATCTGTAACTTTTTACACCAGTCCTGTGGAAAGCCTTTATGCTGAGACTGCTGAATCTCTGCTGTCCAGCTGTCCTTCTGAGTCGCTATGCTAGCCATCTGTCTTCCATGCCTGCTAATCCGGCCCATGACCTTTTTTTCGACGCCTTCCTGGATTTAGGGTATGCAGGCCACCCTTCCTATCTGCTACCACTGGGAGTCCGCTTCCGTCAACTGCTACGTTCTCTTTCCTAAAACTTTCTGCCTGTCCATGACCTTTGTCAGTTTCCCAAGGATGGTACCCCTTCTCTCGTTTATCGTCGGGCATTTGCTGCCCTATGCGCACAAATGAAGGATGCCACAGTTATTTACACTGACGGCTCAAAAACATCATTTGGTGTTGGGAGTACCTATATTGTTGGCGACACCCCTAATTGATTTTGGCTTCCTGACCAGTGTTTGGTTTTTACTGCGGAGCTTTACGCTGTTCTCCAGGCTGTCCAATACATCTGTCACCATCAGCAGATACGGTGTATTATATGCTCAGATTCGCTCAGCTCTCTCCTCAGTCTCCAAGCTCTCTACCCTGTCCACCCTATGGTCCATAGGATTCAGGACTGCCCCCACTTGTTCCATTTGGGGGGTGTCTCTGTGGCATTCCTCTGAATCCCTGGACACGGTGGTATCCGTGGAAACGAGGCGGCCAATATAACGGCCAAGGCTGCAGTCTCTCTCCTTCAGCCTGCTGTTTGCGTGGTTCCCTTCGCCAATCTACCGAGTGTTTTATGTCGTTGTGTTGCTCTTTTATGGCATGCACATTGGTCTGCAGTTCCCAATAATAAATTGCGGGACTTGAAAGCTCTTCCTTGTGCTTGGACCTCTTCCTTCCACACTCGTCGTCTGGAGGAGGTAATTTTAACTAGACTCCGGATAGCGCACTGCATTTTTAGCCATCGACATCTTTTAGTTGGTGATCCTCGCCTGCTTTGTCCCCACTGCTCTCAACCGTGGACAGTGAGACACCTTTGACTTGAGTGCCCCTATTTTACTCCGTTATGCGCCCATCTACAGCTGTTGCCTGATATATCTTCCATTTTAGCAGATGACATGCGCTCAGCCGATTGCGTTCTCGAGTTTATTAGTGTCAGTGAGATGACGTCAGTCATTTGAAGCTCTTTTTGGGGACAAACAACCCCCCCCCCCCCCTTCTACAGTGGTTTTCTAAGCTTTGCTTCTGTTTTTTAGTTTCCCCACCTTTTGAGTTTCGCTCCCATTGCTGTGATTTACGACATGGTTTTTTTACCTTTTCCTCAGCCACACACCGGGCGCTAAAGACCGTAGCAGTTTTGCACCCTAAAACCATAACAAAAAAAAGGCACAGTGTCAGGGTTGTGTTGCAGGGAAGTGGGGAAAACTGGAAGCAAAAGGAGAGGGGGAGGGAAAGATGTGCAGTGGCAAAGGGCAGCAGCCAAAGAGGGTGGAGATGAGATTGGAGAGGAGGTGGTAGGACGTAGTGGGGTGGAACCTGTTGGTTGGTGAGTGTAGGGGCATTATGTTACCATAAGTTGAGATCATGATAATTATAGGAGTGGAGATGTGTTGTAAGGGTAACACCCATCTGTGAAGTTCAGAAAAGCTGGTGGTCGAGGAGAGGATCCAGATGGCTTGAGTAGAGAAGCAGCCATTTAAATCAGGCATATTATGTTCAGCTGCATGTTATGCCACAGGGTGGTCTACTTTGCTCTTGTCTGCAGTTTGGCAATGGCTGTTTATCCTGGTAGAGTTGAGGACCTGGTGAAGTGGCTCTGAGAGAAGGTGTTTAGGTTGTGAAGGAATGAAGATAAGGTGTCTTGGCCCTGAATCCATATCATGATTATATCATCAGTGAATCTGAACCACACAAGGGATTTGGTGTTCTGGGAGGCTCGTAAGGCCTCCTCTAAATGGCCCATAAACAAATTGGCATAGGAGGGTGCTGTGTGGGTGCCACTGGCTGTGTTGTGGACTTGTTTCCGTGTATTCCTTTCAAAGGACAAGTAGTCGTGGGTTAGGATAAAGTTAGTGAGGTGAAAGACACGTGAAGTAGTGCGTTTGGAGTCTGAAGGACACTATTGAAAACTACCATTCGGTAGACCATGAGCATGAGGGATGTTTGTGTATAGGGAACTGGCTTCAACAATGACGATAGGGATCCAGGAGGTAAAGGGGCAGGGATGGTATAGAGTCAGTGAAGGAAGTGGTTGCTATCTTTAATGTGGGAGGCTTGATTATGGACAATTGATTGGAGGTGTTAGTCATTGAGGGCCAAAATTCTTTCAGTGGGGACATAATAACCAGCTACAAGGGGAAGTTCAAGATTGTTTAATTTGAGGATTTTGTGGAGTGTAGAGAAGGTGGGTGTATGGGATGCCATGGGGATGAGGAGGGAAATGGATTCAGGGGAGACGTTGTGGGGAGGGTCTAAGGCTTTAAGTGAAGATTAGAGGTTGTGTCGGACTTCTGGGAAGGGATCACTCTGGTTCAGGTTCATAGACGATGTCATTGGGTTCAGACCCTAGACACCCTTATCTTCGTTCTTTTACAATCTCAACACTTTCTCTCCCATCCACTTCACCAGGTCCTTCTCAACTGAGCGTGTCACATCCATAGACATAGACCGCCTCCTCTCTGATAACTCCATCTGCATCTCCAAGTGTCCCCTTCCTCACCCAATACCACTCCAGACTGGAACAGCTGATCCACATCCTTTGCCAGGGCTTTGGTTGTGTATCATCATGCCCTGAAATGAAGGACATCTTACCTGAGCTCCTTCTCACCCCCTCCTGAAGTGGTGTTCCATCAGCCACCCGACCTCCTCCATAACATCCTAGTCCATTCCTATGCCACTCCCAACCTCTTGCCACAAGATCATATCTTGTGGAAGACCCAGATGCAAGACCTGTACAATCCAGCCACCCAGCTCTTCCTATTCAGTCTTGTCACTGATTTATCCTACCTCATCAGGGGCTGGGTCACCTGTGAAAGCAGCCTAGTTATTTACCAGCTCTGCTTCAGTCATTGCACAGATTTTTATATTGATATGATTACCAACCAGCTGTTCACCAGGATGAACAGCCACCACCAAGAGCAAAGTATACCACCCTGTGGCACAACATGCAGCTGAACATAACATGCTTGATTTCAATGGGTGCTCCACTACCCAAGCCATCTGGAGCCTCACCACCACCACCACCACCACCACCACCACCACCACCACCCACAGCTTTTTCAAACTGTGGATGGGAGTTATGTTTATGGTATATCTCTGTTCCTGTAATTATCCTGGCCTCAAACTAGGGTAACACACCATTCCCACACCCACCACCAAACAATTTCCATCCCCTCTGTGCTTTCACTCCTCATCAGCCTCGTCTCCGATCCTCTTTGTTTGCTGCCTTCTGCCATTGCACACACCTGGCCTTACCTACTCCTCTACTTTTTCTCCCAGTTTTCCCCACCTCCCTGCCCTAGTATAGCCTCCTGATGCTGCACCAGTTGGCATTTTCCATGTGATAGTTAACATTCTGGTCTTGAGTTGCCGGAGTTGGCAGTCATGTGTGCATGACGTGTACTTGCTTGTGTGAATGAATGATCTGTATTGTGTGTCTCTTTCTTTTTCTGACAAAGGCTGTGGCTGAAACCTTATGTGTAAAACTCTTTTAATTGTGCTTGCTTGCAACTTAACATGTCATCTTTACTGTAAGTAGCAGTCTGTCTTTTCCTATGTTATTGTTTAGAAACTCTACACTATGTATGGAGCTTTGTTGTAATCTGAATTATCTGCTAGGCTTGGTGACAGAAAAATGTTGTTTTTGGGATCCACAATTTTTGGACTAACTGAAATAAGCTCCCTATTCACCTTTTAAATTAGTTTCCTCTTTTGCTTCATTTGCTCTTCTTGTCTCTCTTTTTTTCTGTGTTTCAAATAGTTCTAGGTAATCTTGTGGCTAAGTGAACACACTTTTTTCCTGGAAGTGTGTACACTTCAATGTTTTGATTATGTTAATTAGTATATAACAAATTGTAGTGTGATTTATCCCAACAATCAGTAGTTTCCCTTGATGTTAAGAATACTCTTATCTTAATTTTCCATGACATTCTGATCTTATTTGTAACTTAGGGATTATGAGCAGTTATTTTGCATTGGCATCTTAGACACTAAATGAAGGCTGAGGTGACACTAATTTGTATCTAGCCTCAGGTCTAGGTCAGGTCAGACATGAGTCTTAGATTATTAGTGTCTGAAGCAAATGTCATCACAGCAACCTGTTTTTCAGAAATTAATGTTGTTGTCAATCTCACCACTACCATATCCGGAGATCTAGGTATGGTTTGAAGGTTGTGGTATGTTTGCGAGTTGGCAAAACCAACGAATGTATCAGAGCAACTTCTGATATATAAATCTTACATTCTGTAATTGTACTTACTCTCAGTGAATTTCCTATGGGCTGTTATTTTCGAGTTAGTAATGTGTTTGAGGGTGTAAATAATATCTTAACCAAAATCCCAGTATTACTGCTTGGGATGCTTTGATAGATGAAATATGTATGTTTGTATGATGTCATAATTGCCACACTTATTGATAGAGCCATTCTTAAAGGCTAGCAGATTGTATCTTACTATTCAGTCGTTCATCTACTGACATACCAATTTTTGAAGGCAGCTGTTTCTGTAGTAACCTATGGTGATGTATACCTGTAGTGATGTAATGCCTCTGTATACTGTGGTTAGTCTTACTTAGAGCTTGTAGGATACTCCTAGACTGGTGACTCAATAATGTTTTGTAGAACTCTGTAAGTTGGTCTTTGTGGGATATTTAATCTGTCTTAGAATCTGACATTTAAAGTTCATCAGCATACTATCCTTTGAGTCAAACAAATCTGAGACCATTTGTGCTATCCTTCTTCTTCCCCTGTACCCCCTGTTCTATTTGCTCCTGTTCCCCTGTTCTATTTGCTACTGGTCCCACAGACTTGAGCTATATTCTATAATGGGTCGAGTGAGTGTTTTATAACCAGTTTTCTTTGTTGACTGGCTGCATTTTCCCAGGCCAGGGTTACCACAAGTTCTGGAAATCATGGAATTTCAAGTGTATCAGGCAAATTAGGGAAATTGGAAAAAAACACTGGAAAAATCTCGTTTTTCTCTCAATAGATGAAATGGCTTGTTTACTGAGATGTCGTGCATTGTCACTGGCTGGGTGCAGCTGAGTACGTGAGCTGCTTCCCAACTCCCTCATTCTTATTGCTTCTCCCCTTTCTGCCACTCCCCTCAGCTTTCAGCCAGTGCTGTCACCACTTCTTGCTGCTAGCCTAGCAGCTGCCGACGAGAGGCAGGGAGGTGTGATGAGAGGTTTGTTTGGATCTGATTCTCAGAGGCTGTTGATGCAGTGGCCAGAGACAGCTGTCGTGTGTGCACGAGTTGTGTCTGAATGATTGTGTGAATGTGTATGTGCTTTTGTTTCCTGACAAAGGCTATTTCCAAAAAATTAGTTGTGTGTGTGTGTGTGTGTGTGTGTGTGTGTGTGTGTGTGTGTGTGTGTGTGTGTTTTCTATGTGCCTGTCTGCAGCTCAGTGATCATCTTTATGGTGAGTTGCTACTTGTCATCATTAGTATTGATTTTCAGAGTATTCACACAAGTTGTGTGTTGCGTGGATTGATCACTGCAGTCTCATTTCATCAACATGGTGTCTGTGACATGTGTAAATAGGTGACCACATCAGTGGACTTCCATGATGGGCCAAAACCGCAGGCCATTTCTGAAGCCCATCATTTCCCACTAATGTGCACGCCCTGCCTGTTGGATCTAGTCTCACCGATCTGCCCACAGGCCAGGCCTGTTTGTGTGTGGTGTAATGAGGCTGATTTTCATGGTTTATCCATGGACTCAGGACTGTGGTGCTCCTCAGTAGCTCAGAGGCCACATGCAATGGATTTCAGGAATTGCGACTGTATCACCCCAAGAACATAGTACAGTGTGGCATTTTATAGACATTTTATTTATTCCATTGCATTTGAAAGTAGTTTATATATTAGGAAGTATGGCTGATAAGAGGAAGAAAATAGTGGCAGTCACTCGCAGTTTGTGCACTATGTACTCACATATTTCGTGAAAGAAAAACCACACAATACCTGTAAAATAATAGTCGTAAGACAGTAGGCAATAATCAACAATAACAAACATAATAGAACAAACATTTTATTTGCAGTTGCCTATAGTGTTGGTTTACATAACTCTTCCCTGCCTAATCGACTTCTTCTAAGAGGTCTACTTTTTTCTGAAGTTATTTCCGAAATCATTGAAGATATTAAATCTGTCTTGCAATTACAATGAAATACATATCTTTGTCGCCAAATGTGTTTTGTTTTATTGAAATAAAATAACATCTGTGGTCTTAATGTAACATATATAACATTTGACTTGTTTTCTCCATCTAAAACCAGTTCATTGCAAATATGTTGACATTAGTATTTAAGATTTGTGCTCACATGTTTAGAAATACAGAAGTACTTACATTTTTTTGTCAACTTATGTTATTACTTACCCTTGTGATCACAAAGTTTGTCTCCCCAGTGGGCCAAAAGCTCTTTGGTGAGTACTAGTGTGATGTGCATGGGTCTCTGAGCTATTGCAGCCTTTATTATTATTATTATTATTATTATTATTATTATTTTATGCCCCCCTGCGGGTTCGGGGATCAGAATAGGCCCGCGGTATTCCTGCCTGTCGTAAGAGGCGACTACAAGGAGTCTCAAATGTTACGGCCTTATGCGATGGTCCCCTCTCGGGTTTGACCTCCATCTTTCTAAATTATTCCGAAGAGCGAGCCAATTGGGGAAGGGCGCCTTACATGGTGCACTGTATCCGTCGTGCAATTAGACCTTTAGCCGGATTGCTCGTCGTTGCAATGGTGTCCCGCTCGTTTTCGATCTCTTGGGCGAGAATACGTCCCTGGGTGCGATTACCACGCTGCCCTCTGCAGTGTTTCTTTTAACTGCGACGACGACCTTGGACATTTTTGCACCTAAGATCCAGCACGGTAGCCAGTCCGTTGTGGTGGGGCCGCCATGTACCATCTTGGTTGTAGCCCCCTAACAACACAGGGATCGCTCTACTGATGCCTGCGCCGTTAACTCCCCACGTATGCCAAGGAGTAGATGCCTATCCTCCTGGGGTATCGGGACTCCCGGCAACGGCCATCCTGCCAGGTGGCCTTTGCTGTGGCTGGGTGGCGCCCGTGGGGAGGGCCCTTGGTCGGAGTAGGTGGCATCAGGGCGGATGACCCGCAACGAAGTGTGGTACATCATCTCTCGCTGGCGGCCAGCCGCCAGCAGTCTCTAAGTGTTCTCGGGCTCAATTTAATGCTCAGAAGTACGATCCGAAAACGTTCCCCTCCCTGGCCACGCCGTGGGAAGAGCGTAAGTCTCAGGATGGAGGTAACAGTTATTCGCCCCGATTCTTAGTTTGTACGAGAGCTGATGGGGAGTCTTTTCTCTCCACAAAGCCTCAGTTCTTCGTCGAGCATTTAGAGGACAAGTTTGGGGAGGTGGAGGGCTTGTCTAAAATGCGCTCTGGGTCAGTACTGATACAAACGGCATCCTCCACCCAGTCACGCAGGTTACTTGCTTGTGACAAGTTGGGGGATGTTAACGTTACTATTACACCACATAAGAGTTTAAATATGGTCCAGGGTGTTATTTTCCATAGGGACCTCCTTTTGCAGTCTGATGACGAGCTGCGCGCCAACTTAGAATGTAGAGGTGTTCATTTCGTCCGGCGCGTTCATCGGGGTCCGAGGGACAATCAGGTTGCTACCGGTGCCTTCATCTTGGCCTTCGAGGGTGATACGTTACCGGAAAAGGTCAAGGTGATGGTCTACCGATGTGACGTTAAACCCTATATCCCTCCCCCGATGCGGTGCTTCAAGTGCTGGAAGTTCGGCCATATGTCTTCCCGCTGCACTTCCAGCCTCACATGTCGAGATTGCGGACGCCCATCTCATCCCAATACTCCATGTGCCCCGCCTCCCATCTGCGTCAACTGCGGGGAGCACCATTCACCTTGCTCGCCTGACTGCAAAGTCTTTCAGAAAGAGCGCAAAATCATGGAATATAAGACCCTGGACCGGCTGACCTATACTGAGGCCAAAAGGAAATATGACAGACTCCATCCTGTGAGAATGACATCTTCTTATGCAGCTGCTACAACACCTGTGCTAGCCCCATCAGTTTCGAGACTTCCAGCCAGCTCGATAAGCAGTAATACTCCTCCTGCCCCCTTGCCCGTGGGGGGCTCTACCCAACCAGTTGCTCCTGCACCACCTACCTCAGGAGCAACCTCCTCCCACCCGTCGGGGACGTCCGTCCCCGCTTCTCATCCGGAGAAGCGTCTAACTTCTTCAGCTACTCTCGCCCGTAAGAGTTCCCTTGGGACCCTCCCTTCCCAGGGTTCCACCAGCGGGAAGGATGACGGCCGCCAGTGGCATAAGTCCTCACCAGCGGCCGGGAGTAGGGCTTCACGATCCTCCTCTGTCCCGGAGACTGAATCGGTGAAGCCTTCCCAGCCGGTGAAACCCAAGGTTCAGCGAGAGAAGTCCAACAAAAAGACCTCTAAGGCCAAAGAACTTGCGGTGGCACCAACCCCACCGCACCTTTCGCGCTCTGTGTGTGCGGATGAAGTCGAGATTCTAGCGTCCGCTGAGGACCTTGATCTCGCTGGTCCCTCAGACGCCATGGATGCCTCTCGTACGGGTACTGAATCGGTGGCAGTGAGTGAACAAGCGGCGTAAATTGCCTTCCCAGTCCTCTCACGCCTTTCTCAGCCATGGACAATATCATCCTCCAGTGGAACTGCGGCGGTTTTTTCCACCATCTAGCTGAGCTCCGCCAACTTATCAGCCTTCGCCCTTTCTTCTGCATTGCTCTCCAGGAAACTTGGTTTCCAGCAATGCGAACCCCCGCCCTCCGTGGCTATCGGGGTTATTTTAAGAACCGGGCTGCTTATGAAAGGGTGTCTGGTGGCGTCTGCATATATGTCCTTCACACTCTGCACAGCGAGTCTGTCCCTCTCCAGACGCCTTTAGAGGCTGTCGCTGTACGCGTGTGGACGCCACAGGCTGTTACCGTCTGCAGTCTTTACATTCCACCGGATGGTGATGTCTCGCAGCATGTCCTGGCTGCACTGGTCGCCCAATTGCCGCCACCTTTCTTGCTATTGGGCAACTTCAACGCCCATAACCCTCTGTGGGGTGGGTCAGTGGCCACAGGTCGAGGCGCCATCGTTGAGCATTTATTGTCGCAGCTCGATCTCTCACTGTTAAATGATGGTGCCTTCACACACCAGTGTGGCGCATGGCACCTACTCCGCCATTGACCTTTCCATCTGTAGCCATAGCCTCTTACCGTCTGTCCAATGGAGTGTGCATGACGACCTGTGTGGTAGTGACCACTTTCCGCTCTTTTTGTCACTACCACAGCGTCACTCTTCTCATAGCCCTAGCAGATGGGCTATGAATAAGGCTGACTGGGATTTGTTCTCCTCCGCTGCCTCTTTTGCGCCTCTCTCTACTGATGACATTGATGCGGTGGTTCAATCGGTCACCACCGGAATCGTTACTGCCGCCGAATCTGCCATTCCCCGTTCTTCTGGGTCCCCTCGGCGGAAGGCTGTGCTTTGGTGGTCGCCTGAGATCGCTGAAGCAATTAAAGATCGCCGGCGGGCGCTCCAGCGTCACAAGCGACATCCCTCCTTAGCCCACCTTATCGCCTTCAAACGGCTGCGTGCGCGGGCCCGCCTCCTTATCCGCCAAGGCAAGAAGGAGTGCTGGGAGCGGTATGTGTCCACCATTGGCCTCCATGTCACTCCCTCGCAGGTCTGGGCCAAGATTTGACACGTCTACGGCTATCGGACCCCTGCCAGCGTCCCTGCGCTCTCACTGAATGGAGCCGTTTGTACTGACTCCGACGTCATTGCAAATCGCTTAGCAGAGCATTTTGCTATGAGTTCCGCTTCTGCGAATTACCCCCAGGCCTTCCGCTCCATTAAAGAGCGGCTGGAACGTCGGAGCCTTTCGTTTCGCACCAACCACCCAGAATCTTACAATGCTCCATTCAGTGAGTGGGAATTTCGCAGTGCCCTAGCTGCTTGCCCTGATACCGCTCCTGGGCCAGATGGCATCCACTGTCAGATGCTGAAACACCTTTCAGTGGACTGCCAGTGGCGCCTTCTCGATCTTTACAACCGTCTTTGGGTCGAGGGGGAGTTTCCGTCGCAATGGCGGGAAGGCATTGTCATCCCCGTTTTGAAACCTGGACAGACCCCTCTGGAGGTGGACAGCTACCGTCCCATTAGCCTCACCAACGTTCTTTGTAAGTTGCTTGAACGGATGGTGAGCTGGCGCTTGCATTGGGTACTGGAGTCTCGGGGCCTTCTGGCTCCGTCTCAGGGTGGGTTCCGTAAAGGCCGCTCCGCCACCGACAATCTGGTGAGCCTGGAGTCGGCCATCCGTACTGCTTTTGCCCGCCGTCAGCACCTGGTCGCTGTCTTTTTCGACATGCGTAAGGCGTACGATACGACATGGATTATGGGAGCCTGGCTTATGGCTCAGCATCCCCATCTGTGTTACGGGTGCTGGACCCAATTCTCCACAGCGGGATACGCCTTGCCACTGGTGCTTTCCGCACCAGCCCGGTGGACAGCGTACTAGTGGAGGCAGATGTACCTCCACTGCGGGTACGATGCCAACAATTACTGGCTGCTTATGCTGCCCATGTTTTTAGTTTGCCTGGGCATCCAAATTATCGTGTCCTGTTCCCGCAGTCGGTCGTCCATCTGCCGGACCGTCGGCCCCGGTCGGGTTGTCCGATCGCCGTACGCGTCAAGGAGCTTCTCTGCGGGCTTGGGTTTTTCCCTGTTCCGCCTCCTTTCCAGGCGCCTCTGCGTACACCCCCGTGGTGTGTTCCTCGCCCTTGCCTTCGGCTCGACTTGGCACAGGGCTCGAAGGACTCGGTCCCTCCAGAGGCCTTCCGCCGCCGCTTTTATTCCATCCTTGCCACGTATCAGGGCTCTGGAATTGTTTACACCGACGGTTCGATGGTTGCTGGTCGTGTCGGGTATGCGCTAACTCTAGGGAACCATTCCGAACAACGGTCCTTGGCGGCTGGCTGCAGCGTTTACACTGCTGAGCTAGTCGCCATCTTTCGAGCCCTAGAGTATATCCGCTCCTGCTCAGGTGAGTCCTTTGTGATCTGTAGCGATTCCCTGAGCGGTTTACGAGCTCTCGACCAGTGTTTTCCTCGTTCTCGTCTGGTGATGGCTATCCATGAGTCCCTGCATACTCTTGCGCGTTGCGGCCGCTCTGTGGTCTTTGTGTGGACCCCCGGTCATGTCGGTATCCCGGGCAATGAACATGTTGACCGCCTGGCGAAAGAGGCCACGTGTAAACCATCTCTGGATGTTGGCCTCCCAGAGACTGATTTGCAGGCAGTCCTCCGCCGAAAAGTTTTTGCGCTTTGGGACGCTGAATGGCGCGATCGGATTACACCCAATAAACTCCGTGCCATTAAGGAGACGACGACTGTGTGGCGGTCATCCATGCGAGCCAACCGCAGGGACTCCGTCATCCTTTGTCGACTCCGCATTGGCCACTCCCGGCTAACACACAGTTATTTACTGCGCCGGGAGGACCCTCCTGTATGTCGCTGCGGGGCGGCTTTGACAGTGGCCCACATTCTGTTGGCCTGCCCCCTTTTAGCTGTGGTCAGGCAGACATTTGCGCTGCCTGATACGCTCCCTGCCCTTTTAACAGACGACTCCACTATGGCTGACTTAGTTTTACGTTTTATTTGGGCAGGGGCATTTTATCATTTAATCTGAGTGTTTCTGTTTTATTTTATTGTTTGTGTTGATTCTGGCCTTTGGCGTATGATTTTCAACTGATTTTTTTTTAATGTGTTTCTAAGTGGTTGGCTTTTCCTTTTTTATTTCTATGGTCGGCCAACCACCGTCACATTCTGTGTGGTTTTAGTTCGTTTTGTCTTGTCTTTGTCTCAGTTTCTCTTGTTCTGTATTGTCTGTGATCTCTTCTGTTCCTCGTTTTTATTCTCTGTGGGTGTTCTTTGTCTTTGGAAAAAGGGACCGATGACCATAGCAGTCTGGTCCCTTTAATCCCCCAAACCAACCAACCAACCATTATTTTATGGGCTACTTTCCCTTCCCCTTCCTTCTCCTTCCCTTTTCCTTTGCCCCTTCCATTCCTTCTTTTGGTGTTCTTCTTTGTGTTGGGCTGGCTATCCTCATGACTTTGCTTTGTCTTGCGGTTTTGGTTGGCTGCTTTTCCTCCTCCTTTTTGGCTTTTCTTTTTTTTTGTGCCCCCTCCCAGGCGTTTGAACTCAATTTCTAAATTTGAAATCTGTAGTGCGAGCCAGTTGAGAACTCCCTCACCAGCATCTTTGGTGTGGATTCCTCTCCCTCTTCCCCCTTTTCCCCTTCCCCTCCCTTTCTGCCAAAGCCCTTTTGCCTCCTGGCTAGGTCACCAACTCAGTAGCCAGTCCATGTGGTGGGGCTGTTATGTAGCCATCTGGCTGAGCCCCCTGTTGCCACAGGGATCACAGATAACACTGCTGATACCTGTGCTGTGAATGCCGTATGCAAGCCAATGAGTGGTTGCCCATCTTTTCAGGGCATCTGAACTCCTGGCAATGACCATCCTGCCCAGCTGCCATTGCTGTGGCTGGGTGCTGCCCACAAGGCAAGCCCCTGTTCGGAGTGGGTGGTACCAGGGTGGACATTTGGCTTATGAAATATGTTAATCTCTCTGGCGGTACTACTATGGCTGTGTCTCTTTCTTAATGTAGTTCTGTCTCAGTTCCTGTTTCTGCCTTTCCAGCCTTATGCTCCTTGGATACACCCTTGGAGGAGGGCCAGACATGCCGGCTAGGGGCAAGACCCTTTCCACGGTTCCTGGTCTGTACGAGAACTGACAGGGAGACTTTTGCCACCAGTAAACCTCTTTTTTCTGTGGTATGTACTGAGGACAAGTTTGGTGAAGATGAGTCATTAAACAAGATGAGCTCTGTCTCTCTCCTTATAAAGACAACTTCTGCCAGTCACCCAGCCTCCCTCTGTGCCTGCGACCGTTTAGGAGATCCCCCATGGCTATTTATTCTCACAAATCACTCAGTATGACACAGGATGTAATTTTCCGCAGAAACCTTTTCATCGAGTTCAATGATGACCTTACAGCTAATCTGGAACAACATGGCGTTCATTTTGTCCAGCATGTCTAGATAGGCCCTAAGGATCATAGTATAGACACTGGCACTTTCATCATGGCATTTGAGGGTGATACCCTGCTTGAGATGGTCAAGATAATGGCGTACAGACATGATGTGAAACTGTACATTCGACCTCCCATGTGTTGCTGTCATTGCCTCAAGTTCGGTCACATGCCCTCGCGATACAATGCCATCCCATCTGTGACGATTGTGGTCGCCCTCTTCACTGAGCCCTTGCACCCAACCACCTAACTGTGTAAACTGCTCTGGTCTCCATTCTCCTCACTCACTGGACACTCCAGTACATGAAGGAAAAAAGAATTCCGGAAATAAAGACCCTTGACTGTCTCAGCTACTTTGAAGCCCAGAAGAAATTTTACAGACTTCACCCTGTAAATCTCTCCTCTACCTCAGTTACGATTTCCCCTCCTCACTCTTCCCCCCTCCCCCCCCCTCCCCCCCTTCTGTTTCCTCACCCTTGGCAGCTCCCATCCCTTCCCCTCCAGGAACTGCTTCTCCTCCTTGGCCAGGGAAAACATTCTCTTCTGTGGCTCGTGCTAGGGATGGGGCTCCATCTTGGAACACCCCTTCCCGGCATTCTCAGGACAGGAAGCTTGCACGCTTGGGCCGTAGGAGAGACCTGTGTTCTGAGGGCCCCAAAGCCACTCACTCTCTGTCGGATCCTGACATCACTGCCACCTGTTCCCTTGCTGATAATGCCTCCTCCCTCCCTCTGAGGAAGAACAAGAAGCAGCACAATCCAAAAGATGAGGCTTCCCTGGCTTCCTGGAGGGCTTCACCCCTCCACCTCATCCTGAATCAGACCCAGTTTGTATGGATGTCACCCAATCCTCATTGGTGAAGACCACTGACCAAGTGACTTGGCCTTCCCTTGGCTTCGTTATGTCTCACCTGGACTCTCACCACATGATAATCCAGTGGAATTGAAAAGGATATTATTGCCACCTCCCAGAAATGCAATGCCTTGTTTCCACCTGCTCTTTGTTCTGTCTTGCTCCTCAAGAAACTCACTTTAGTAATGTCCACTGTTTCAAGTTTCTTGTTATTGAGCATTGTCAGAACTGTGCAGGCCCCGGGATAGTGTCTGGAGAGGTCTGCGCTTTGGTTCGCACCGATGTCTTTAGTGACTGGATCTCCCTTCATACCAGCCTGGAAGCGACAGCAGTTAGAGTGTAGATGACTGTGGCAGTCACTGTTTGCAATGTCTATCTCCCTCCAGGTAGCCACTTCCTTACGTTGAACTGTCTCCTTTAATACAGCAACTCCCGCCCCCCATATCTCCTCCTGGGGGACTTCAACATGCACCACCCGCTGTGCGGGAGTGCCACTTCATTGGGTAGGACTCTTCTACTTGATCAACTTACTACGGACTTTGATTTGGGTCTCCTCAATGACGGTTGCCCTACCCACGTCAGTGCTGCTCATGGAACCTGTACTGCTTTCGATCTCACCATTTCCTCCCCTGCTCTCATGGCTTGGCTACATTGGTTGCCCTTTGATGATCTTTGTGACAGTGACCACTTTCCAGAGGTACTGTTATTCCCCTGCCGCCACCAGGCAGACATGCCCCCTCATTGGGCATCCCGCAGGGTCAGCTGGCCTTTATATACGTCTGCTGTGCACTTACACACCTCTCTCTCAGACTCCATTGATGTGGTCGCACAGGGTATTTCTGTCACTATTCTTAATGCTGCTGGCACTGCTGTCCTCCTATCCACAGATCCCCCCCCCCCCCCCCCCCCCCCCCCCCCCCCCCCCCCCCCCCCCCCCCCCCCCCCCCCCCCCCCCCGTCATCGACCAGTACCATAGTGGACCGAGGACGTAGCAGTTGCTGTCCAGGACTGTTGCGGGCACTGCGGCAATTTAAATGACACCCTTCACAGACCAATCTCCACGCTTTTAAGCATCTCCGTGCTAAGGCTCATTACCTTATTAAGCAGGGAAAAAAACAGAATGATTGGAGTACTATGTTTCTTCCTTGGGAACGTATGGCTCCTCATTGCAGGTTTGGTTCAAGCTCTGTAGCCGTCTGGTTGACAGTCAACTGTCCAGGGGCTTGTCCTCCAAGGTGCTCTGACTACCATTGGTCCTTGCAGAACACACTTTGCGACAGCATCGGCGTTCTGTTCCCATCCTGCCACCTTTCTCTGGCAGAAACACGGAGTTGAACAGACCCACCTTCTGTTTCAACCCTCACCAAGCTGAGCCCTTTAATGGACCCTTCACTGAATGGGAATTCTCGCAGGCTCTTACCTCTTCACATGACATGGCTCCAGGCCCAGATTCCATCCACAACCAGATGATCCAACAGTTGGACATTACACAGAGGCAATATCTACTAACGGTCTTCAACCACATTTGGCTCAGGGGTACCTTCCCCCCACAGTGGCGAGACAGTTTAATTATCCCTGTCCTTAAACTTGGGAAGAACCCAACACCTCTAAACAGCTACTGCCCAGTTAGCATGATGATCATACTTTATAAACTGCTGGAGAGGATGGTTAGCTTCTGATTTTGTTGGCTACTTGAATTTCGAGGCCTTTTGTCTTCGTATCAGGTGGCTTAGGGGGAGGACAATCTCAAACTGACCATTTACTCATATTCGAAACTGCAATCTGACTGGCTTTTACTAACTGTTGGCACCTTGTCATGGTCTTCTTTGTCCTACATAAGGCATATGACATGGCTTGGCACCATTGCATTTTGGTTATCCTCTGTGAGCGGGGCTCTCATGGCTCCCTTCCAATTTTTATCTGTGATTTTTTTTCATCCCATCGGCTCTTTGGGTTCCAGTTGGCACTTCACTCACACCTCGGATTCAGGAAAATGGTATCCCACAGGGTTCTGTATTAAGTGTTACACTCTTCCTCATAGCCATGAATGGGCTTGTAATCTCGGTTGGCCCTCAGGTTACCCCAGCATTGTATGTCAATGATTTTAGCATCTGGTGCACCTCCCACTCATTACCATCTGCTGAGTGCCGGCTCCGAGGGGCCACCCAACAGACCTCTGTGTGGGCTGTCTCCCAAGTCTTCCAATTTTCTCCCTCCAAAATGTGGGTTATTCATTTTTGCCATTTCATGCTACACCCTGGTCCTGCAGACCATGCTACTCTTCTCCATCTTCACAGTGCTCTGGCCATACCCATACTAGATTATGGATGCCAGGTTTATGGCTCAGTGGCTCTTTCTGCTCGGAAAATACTGATCCTGTTCACCATTGTGGGTGTGTCTGGCTATTGGTGCCTTTCACACTGGTCCCCTTAAGTCTCCTCCCAGAAGTTGGGATTTCCCCTCTACAAATATGATGAAGCCAACTCCTGGTTTCTTATGCAATCACCATTCACAGACTCCCTGACCATCCCATGTACCATGTCCTCTTTGCAAGCAAGGGACGTCTCCCTCCTGATCACTTCAAAATGGCATATGATATCTGTACAATGTTTTGTTCTTGTGCAATAAATAATTGAAAGTGTTTCCGGACTTTATGTACATTCTGTATGTATCGACTCATTGAGCAGGCTGCTACTCTCGTCTTCTTTCTCTCCTTCCTTGGCTGTGCCGCCTGCTCAGTTTCTTTCTCTGAGTCCGAAGTCATGAGGTTATCCCAGGATATGAACGGACTGACTGTTTGGGTAGATAAGCTGATACTCACGCTCCATTCCCTTTTGTGACTCCAGCTGCGGATATGCAGATGTAAGTCAAATCTCTCTTTGTTCGAAAGTGGAATGACATCTGGTGCACTACTGCTCTCAGTAATAAACTCCGCACAATCAAGGAGACTGCTGTGCTTTGATGCTCTTACTTCCGCTCCTCTTAGGAGTCCACTGCTTTAAGCCATCTACACACTGGTCATATCAGGCTCACCCATTGTGTTCTCCTGTGTAACGAATCACTGCCACAATGTGGTTGGGGTCATTCCATGTCAAGTCACCCAGGCCTTGACACCAACCATGTCAGATTTTGATGAAACTTGGTACAATTACTTCTTTTATCATCCTGAAAGCACTTGTAAAATTTTTTTGCTCTATCTCTTATAGTTTTTTTTTATAAATTTTTAAAGTTTTTGGATTTGGCTTTGTTTCAGCAGTCGGAAATTGTAACTTAAACGTGTCCTCGCAACTAAAAAAATTTGTATATTAAAGAATACTCAAGATATCAGTATGAAATGTTGGAATAAGTTTGTGTATTATATCTAAATGTTAAAAAAATTACCATAAAGATATATTAAATTCTTCCAAATGAAAAAAAATTTATAAGGTTTTTTTTTTTTTTTTTTTTACTAACGGATGTTTAGTTTTACAAAAACTGCAATATCTAGAGTCTCAGACCTGATAGAAAGCTCAAATTTGTTTTAAAATACTCTTAATTGTATATCAATATAATGGAAGGAAACATTCCACGTGGGAAAAATTATATATAAAAACAAAGATGAGGTGACTTACCGAACAAAAGCGCTGGCAGGTCGATAGACACACAAACAAACACAAACATACACACAAAATTCAAGCTTTCGCAACAAACTGTTGCCTCATCAGGAAAGAGGGAAGGAGAGGGGAAGACGAAAGGAAGTGGGTTTTAAAGGAGAGGGTAAGGAGTCATTCCAATCCCGGGAGCGGAAAGACTTACCTTAGGGGGAAAAAAGGACAGGTATACACTCGCACACACGCACATATCCATCCACACATACAGACACAAGCAGACATCTTAATTGTATAGGCTATTAGATAAAAGAAAAATTATGTTGGCTTTTTAACCTGTTTAATAGTTATCTAATTTTTAAAATAATATTAATTATATTTTAAAAATAAAAAATGCCAAGTGACTTACACACCGAAAATAAGTTTTTGTCTTCTTGGAGTAACAATGTACACTTGGATTTTGTATTGTTACTCCTGTGTTTTGAAGTAAAAAATTATTACAGTGTTAAATAGTGCTTGGATAGTATTTTATTAAGTTTATTCGAACTCTCAGTAAGTACTGTGTCTTAGTTTACAGAGATTCTTTTCCAATATCCTATAAAAGTAACCAGAACAGTAATCAGACCAAAAGTGAAATCAGTATGTCAGATATTCAAACCTGTAGTGTAGGGCTATTTAAAAAATCTGACTGTTTCCAAACAACCTACACACCTTCAAAAAAGTTACAACCGGTATCAGAATTGAGTGAGGAAGAAAAAGATTTGATCCACTTACGATCTGTAATTAATCTGTGTGAATTTAAGAATATATGTTCACACCACAGCTACTACTTTTTAAATGTTTTTGAAAAGTATCAAACAACATGTGTAGACCCACTAAAAAAACACAAAAAGCCCATCAAAAAATCGTTGAGAAGTGTAGGCTTGGATCTTTCTAAACAATTACTGACAAAAAATATTAGCATAAAACCTGGACAAAAGCTTTGCTCAACATGCCGTAACTTTTGTGAGGAAAAATTAAGAGTTGAAGTCAATGAAAGTGAAACAGATGATGAAGTCATGGTTGAATTAGAATCATTGGAATCCAGAAATGAATCCCTCGTACAAACAAACATTGCTCTTGATTATTTAGGTTTAACACCGATAAAGCTTCATGGCTTGTCAGAACAAAGTAAAGGGTCTTATTTTAAAAGGAAGGTTAGCAGTATTGAAAAGACTGCAAAAAAGGTGGTTTCAAAAGCATTAAAATATGATGCACCAAGTTCTGATGATGACGAAGAAGATAAAAGTGTGGTTGAGAAAGCAAAGGATTTTGATGTAATGATTTCTCTTATGAAAGAGAAGATTTCATCTGTTGGGAGGTCTAGAAAAATCCAGATTCTGACCTTGGCTTCAGATTCTTGGACTCGAAATAAAGTGATGAAAGAATTTAATGTGAATGAGTACATGGTGCGACAAGCTAGAAAGCTAAAATCTGAAAATGGTATTTTGGAAACTCCTGGTCCAAAAAAAGGTTAAACTCTTTCTGAAAATAGAGTAAGACTTGTAACAGATTTTTATGAAAAGGATGAAAGTTCCAGAGTGCTACCTGGAACAAATGACAAAGTAAGTGTTCAAAAAAATGTGTACATGCAAAAAAGACTCATTTTGTGTAACTTGAGAGAACTCTATTATTCTTTCAAATGGGATAATCGCGAGGTAGACGTAGGATTTTCAAAATTTTGTTTCTTGAGATCTAAATGGTGTATCCTTGCTGGTGCTGCAGGGACACACACTGTATGTGTATGCAGTATCCACCAGAATGTTAAACTATTACTGGATGCTGTGAAAATTGAAGAATCTTATAAAGACCTAATTAAGATGCTTGTGTGCAACACAGAAAACCAAAACTGCATGCTACATAATTGCAACAGCTGTCCTGCAAATACTGCACTAACAGAGTGCTTAACTGAAAAACTAAGTGAAGATTATGATTTAGAAGAAGAAATTGTAATCAGTCAATGGGCTAACACAGACAGGGCAGAAATGATCAAACAGTCTATCAGTGTTGAAGACTACATTTCTTTATTGGTTAGGTCATTGGAAAAGCTCACCCCACACTCGTTTATAGCAAAATCCCAATCAGCAGCCTTTAAAAGATTGAAAAAAGACCCACCACCCAAAACAGCAATTATTGTGATGGATTTCAGTGAAAATTATTCCTTTGTCATACAAAATGAGATCCAAAGTTACCACTGGAATAGAGGTGGTTGTACTCTACACCCAGTTGGAGTTTTTCTAAGAAATGAGGAAAACAATGTTTTTGTTTCCAACCACTGTTTTATTAGTGATGACCAAGAACATGACACTGGTTTTTTTAACTTTGTACAAAAAGAAATTACAAAGTGGCTGTCATTACATCATACTGACATTGACTCAGTTCACTACTTTACAGATGGTTGTGCTGGGCAGTACAAAAATAGAAACAGTTTTAAAAATTTGACTGAACACTTGAGAGACTTTAATTTGAAGGCCAGCACTCTTTTTTTGCAACAAGTCATGGGAAGTCAATTTGTGATGGCCTAGGAGGAACTATTAAAAGAATTTTAAAGAAAGCCAGTCTACAGCTTTCAGACAAAGAACAAATAATGACAGCAATCGATGTGTATAAGTTTTGTGAAAAAAATATTGAAAACATTCATTTTCACTTTATTGACCAAAAAGAAGCTGATTTGCTACGGTTAAAACTAGAAAAACGTTTTTCAGCAACCCGAACCATTCCTGGAACTAGAAGTTTTCATAGCTTCAAACCACTTCCAACAAACAACCTTGAAATTAGAAGGACTACAGATAGTGTAAAACCCTCCTTAGCCTTTTCTTTCCATTCTTCTTCTGATTGGGTTCGTGTTGAACCATCCATAAATTGCTATGTGGCTGCAAATTATGATGATAACTGGTACTTTGGACTGGTAAAAACAATATTCAATGATGAAGAAGATGCAGAAATTCTATTTCTACATCCTTCAGGACCCGCTGCATCATTTTATTGGCCTGAAAGAGAAGATTCCTGCATAGTGCCTTTGGAGCACATAGTCTGTGTAGTAGACGCACCTCAATCAAGCGGCACTGGGAGAATGTATTACTTCAAAAAAGACTGTATCAAAAGAACTGAAAGCTCTTGGATGAAGTGGAAAAACAGTTTGAATCAGCATTAATGTTTGTTAAAAAGACAAAATTACTCAAAAAATTCAATGATTCAAGCAATCAGTTGGGTTATACATAAGTGTCGTAAGTAAACTATCTTTGTACATAATTCTAATGTAATCTACTATAATTAATAAACATGTTAAAAAGCCATCATTATTTTTGTTTTATCAAGTAGCCTATATGTTTAAGAGTAAATTAAAACAAATTTGAGCATTCTATCAGGTCTGAGACTCGAGATACTGCAATTCTTATAAAACAAAACATCCGTTAAAAAAAAAGAAAAAAAATACATATATATATATATTTTTTTTCATAGAAAATATTAATATATTTTAATAGCATCATTTTTATCTTCAAATATGTATAATAAATAAACTTGCTGCAAAAATTCATGATGTTATCTAAAAGAGTTTTTAAGATAAGCAAATTTAAAGTTTTGAATACAAATTAAACTGACCATTTCCGAAGGTTCAGAAAACGCAAAACATAAAAACTTTAAAAATTTATAAAAAAAACTGTTAAGAGATACAGCAAAAAAAAAATTGCAGGTGTTGTCAGGATGGTATTAGAACCATTTGAGCCAAATTTCATGAAAATCTAAGGAGGTGGGTGTAAAATTTATTTTTTATTGGGTGATTTGATATGGAATGACCCGTTGTGGAGTCGGTCTGATGATATCCCACATATTGGTAGAATGTCTCCTCTGTGCTATGTATAGTCTTCCGTAATTTTAATACCAGCAGACAATTCACGGATTGTTGAACTGGTCCTTGATTTCCTCTGTGAAAGTAGTTATTTCCAGATGAAAGATTTTTCTTTACTCCTGAACAGAGGCAGGGTCATTGTGGTTGGTGCCTCTCTTCACATTTTCTCAGTCTGGGACCCCATGACAATTCCCCTATGGAAAGATCACTTTTATTTCCAGTTTTAAGATTGGTTGTAACCTTTTATGCCTTTTACTGTGTGTGTTTGACTTCCCTGACTGGATCCATCCACTTTTAGTTGACGCTCTCTCTTCTGTAAGTAACTCAGGAATCACAGGACTGATGATCTCACTGTTTGTCCCATAAACCCTCTCAATTAATCACTCAATCAATCACTCTCAAAATTTGTCAGGGAAAAATGATAAAACATGTCTGGAAATCAGGGAAAGATCAGAGAATTTCAATTGGGGAAACTTGTGGCAACACTGCAGGCTCTTGCAAGTGAATTTAAATCTCCCACCTACTTTACCCTTGACTTTGTCTGTGTGATCATTCCACTTAATGTCCCAAAAATTGTTAGCAAGTGTGTTATTCCATACTGTTGTGGTACATTCAAATTTTCTTGTATTCTTGTTCTGCATTGGCACAGGGGCAGCATGGTTATTAATGGATGTCACATGGTTAATTTGAGGGTTGGCCAGATACCTTTCCTGTTACCACCCCATTACTTCCTGGGTCAGAATCTGTGTATCCCAGCTGCCTCAGAGAAGTGTTATCTGTGTGAAAGTGAATGAAAGTTTACTAAATGTTCGTGAGTTGTGTAACTGAGATGGGACTTGGGTACCAGCCCCATATTCACTTAGTGGGGTGCATGGAAACAGCCTAAAAACCACATCCACCAAGCAACATTGGTCCAGGGCCAGTGCATTTCCCTGACCCGGAAGCGGAGATTTAATGCATTAGGCTATGTATTGTTAATCCATTCATCTGGGGCCAATGCATTTCCCTGGCTCAGAAGCACAGATTTAACACGTTAGGCTATCTGGGTGGGTGCAGTTTTGGCACAGTGATTTGAATTTACATGACAGCAACTGTTGACCAGGAATGTGACTACATGCAGTGTATTTGATGGTTTGTATTGTTTTATTCTGGCATTAATAATGGCCAAGATCAAATAATATTGTGCTCCTATGGCGGTATTTTCAACTGTAATTTAATCTTTTTGTGTGAGAATGAAGTACATCTGGGTAAAAAGTTTGTAGGGAGTTTAAAAATTGCCAATATGCCACGGAATATTGAGGTAGACTGAAACTATGCAGACTTGTAGCAGTCCATCATGTTACTATTTCGGTCAGTCCATGTAGAATGTTAGTTGTTCTGTGCATTGACTCTTTAACATACACCCTCCCTGCCTGCCCACCCTCCTTAATCCCCACTCCCCAGTAGCACTTTTCAGAAGAAGGGTTGTAATGTTTATACAGGGACCTGTTTTGGACACTTCGTGACCTGATGCTGTGTGATGGAGCACTATTTAATTTGTCCAGTTGCAAGGAAAGCAATTGTGGCAGGACTGAATACCCCAAGGAGCAATTTTGTTGTTGAATTTGCAGTTCAGTTATGTTGAAAGTCAGTTGCTAGTCTTCGCATCAAGTGATGATAAAGCTTGTTTTCTTGCATGCTGTCACAGTTATATGAGATGACTTTCCTGGATGCGATTTCCCCCCAGGGGGTCCACAACTCTTTTGTGGATACGTGCGTGGCGAGCACGGGGTCCCGAGCCATTGCAGCCTTCTTTCTCTCCCGGGCTGCATTTCCTTTCCCTTCCCCTCCTTTCCCCTCCATGCTCCTTTCCCCTCGCCCTCTCCTCTCCCTCTATTGGTGTCCTTGTTTATGTTGGCCCCGCTATCCTCTTGGTTCTGTTGGTTTTACACTCCGGCTTTGTTGTGTAATCGTCTCCTCCTTTTGGCATTCCTTGGTCCCTCTCTGGGGTTTGACCTCCATTACAAAATTTGTCCTCCGTAGTGTGAGCCATTTGGGGAAGAGCACCTTCCCTAGTGTCTCCGACGTGCGCCCTCCTAGTACATTCCACCTTTTCTTTCACGTCGTTGTTTGATGCTAGGGTGCATAGCCAGCACGGTAGCCAGCCCGTGTGGTGGGGTCGCTATGTACCCTTTTGGTTGAGTCCCCTGAACACACAGGGATCACACTTCTGATACCTGAGCTGTGACCTCCTCATGCATGCCTTGGAGTGGTTGCTCGTCATCCTGGAGCATCGGAACTCCCGGCAATGGCCGCCGTGCCAGACGGCCCTTGCTGTGGCTGGGTGGCGCCCGTGAGGAGAGCCCCTGATCGGAGTGGGTGGTATCAGGGCGGACGCTATGCAGATGAAACGCATACGGGTCCAAAACTCTGGCCGTTCTTCTGCGGCCGTCTCTCTGCGTGGTACTGATTCCTCAAGTGCTGCTTCTCTTGCCCCTTCGGCCTTCCCTTCCATGGCTACCCCCTGGGAAGAGGGTCAGGCCCATCGTCTAGGGGCAAAACCTTTCCCCCGTTATCTAGTTTGCACCAGGACTGATGGGGATACTTTCACCAGTGTCAAGCCTTTATTCTTTGTGGAACACATTGAAGACAAGTTCGGCGAAGTGGACTCCCTGAGCAAGATGCGGTCGGGTTCGTTGCTGATAAAAACCGCTTCAGCTGCCCAATCTGCGGCCCTTTGTGCCTGTACTCATCTTGGCACAATTCCTGTGTCCATTACCCCTCACCAGTCTCTAAATATGGTACAAGGTGTGATTTTTCACAGGGACCTCATCCTTCAAACTGATGAGGAACTTTGGGACAATCTCGGATGGCGGGGTGTTCACTTTGTTCGGCGTGTTCAGAAGGGTCCTAAAGATAATCGTATTGATACTGGTGCCTTTATCCTGGCCTTTGAAGGGGATACCCTTCCTGAGAAAGTTAAGATTATGGTGTATCGTTGTGATGTGAAGCCGTACATCCCACCTCCTATGAGGTGTTTTAAGTGCTTGCGTTTTGGCCACATGTCTTCTCGCTGTTCTCAGGACCCTCTCTGTGGTGACTGTGGACGTCCACTCCATGAGGGGAGTCCCTGTGTTCCCCCTCCTGTATGTGTAAATTGTCATGGTAGTCATTCTCCACATTCACCAGATTGCCCAGTATATAAGAAAGAAAAAAAGATACAGGAGTATAAGTCCCTCGATCGTTTAAGCTACACAGAGGCTCGTAAGAAATATGCACGACTGCACCCTGTGTCCATGACATCTAGTTACGCCTTGGTTACATCTTCACCCCTTCCTCCCCCTTCCTTACCCCCATCCCCGACCCCTCTCCTCCCCCCCTCCCCTGCGGCTCCCACACCTTCTCCTCTGGGCGCTGCTCCCCCTCCCCAGCCGGAGAAGTGTCCCACTCCTTCGGCGTCTGCCGGTCAAGGGCGCCTCTCCAGAGATGCCCCTTCCCGCACCTTCCAGGTCAAAGGTCTGCTGCCGCGCGGCGACCGCGAGAGCCGCGGGCTGTGGGCCCGCAGGTCACCCGGTCTCTTTCTGTTCCTGATATTGCTGCAGCTGGCTCCTTTATGCCACACAGCCCTCCTCGTTCTCAGCCTGAAAAGAAGAAGAAACATAAGTCCCGGGACAAAGAGCCTCTGGTGTCACCGGAGGTCCCTTCCCCGACTTCACAACCGGATTCTGACCTGTCGTTCATGGATGTCGCCCCCTCCTTGTCGGTGACGGGTGGGGACCCTGCAGTATGACTGGTTTTAGCGTGTTCCGCTCTCATTTCACCCATCGTTCTGTGGTTCTCCAATGGAATTGTAATGGCTACTATCGTCACCTTCCGGAATTGAAATCCCTTCTTTCGTCCTACTCTGCAGCTTGTGTGGTTCTCCAGGAATCTCATTTTACTGATGCTCACTCACCGACCCTCCGTGGGTTCCGTGTTTTCTGTCGAAATCGGGTCGGACCCTTGCGGGCTTCTGGTGGCGTTTGTACGTTGGTCCGTACAGACATTGCTAGCACGTGGATTCCTCTCCAAACTACATTGGAAGCGGTTGCTGTTAGGGTCCACTTAGACCCTGCAGTCACAGTTTGCAATCTTTATCTCCCTCCTGACAGGACACTTACACCTGCTGCCTTAACCACCCTTCTTCAGCAACTTCCTCCTCCCTCCTCCTTGGGGATTTTAATGCTCATCATCCTTTGTGGGGCAGTGCTCTTCCATCTCGACGAGGTCTTCTTATAGACCAATTTATTGCAGACCACGACCTGTGCCTTCTTAATGATGGCTCCCCTACTCATTTCAGTGCTGGTCATGGTACCTTTTCTGCCATTGATCTTTCTCTTTCTTCTCCCTCTCTCCTCCCTTCATTAAACTGGTCGCCACACGACGACCTTTGTGATAGTGACCATTTCCCATTGATTATCACGCTCCCTTCCCGCTCCCCGATGGACAGATTACCTCGTTGGTCTTTCCACCGCGCTGATTGGCCTCTATACACTGCACAGGTCGAGTTTTCTCCCTCTTTGTCGGGTTGTATTGATGACGTCCTACGTGACGTGTCTGACGCGATTGTTCGCGCTGCTAACGTTGCTGTCCCGCGCTCATCTGGACCGTTTCGTCGCCGGCAAGTCCTGTGGTGGAGTACGGCCATTGCCATTGCCATCCGTGATCGCCGTCGAGCTTTGCAACACTTAAAGAGGCACCCATCCGTAGCCAGCCTTACTACCTTTAAACGCCTTCGCGCTAAAGCCCGTTATTTAATCAAACAGAGCAAGCGGATATGTTGGGAACGATTCGTTTCTTCCCTTGGTTCCACTGTCCCTCTGTCACGGGTATGGGCTACACTTCGCTCTCTCCAAGGTTGCCATCGGCAGTCCACCCTCCCAGGCCTTCACCTCCCAGATGGCATTTGTACGGACCCATTAGTTCTCGCAGAACATCTTGCGACCCATTTTGCAGTAGCATCAGTGTCAGCCTCCTATCCAGCTGCTTTCCTTAATCAAAAACAGCAGGCTGAAGCTCTCACCTTATGTTTCACCACTTGTGAGCCAGAATCTTACAACGAACCTTTTACTGAATGGGAATTTCTTTCTGCTCTATCTTCTTCTCATGATACGGCCCCTGGCCCAGATTCCATTCATAACCAACTTCTTCAACATCTCAGTGCTCCACAACGGCAACATCTTCTTCGGGTGTTTAACCGTATCTGGCTCCAGGGTGACTTCCCTTCTCAGTGGAGGGATAGCATTGTGGTTCCTGTCCTTAAGCCTGGTAAGAACCCCCTATCTGTTGACAGCTATCGTCCAATTAGTTTGACCAATGTTGTTTGTAAGTTACTTGAACGGATGGTAGCCCGTCGGCTCACTTGGGTCCTCGAATCTCGGGATCTATTGTCCCCTTACCAGTGTGGATTTCGAGAGGGACGATCTCCAATCGATCATTTTCTTCGCTTGGAATCCGCAGTTCGGCAGGCTTTTTCCCAGCGCCGCCATTTGGTTGCAGTGTTTTTTGACCTTCGCAAGGCCTATGACACGGCCTGGCGCCATCACATCTTACTAACCCTTTATCAGTGGGGTCTTCGGGGCCCACTCCTGATTTTTATCTGCCAGTTCCTGCTCCATCGGTCATTCAGAGTTCGAGTTGGTACTGCTTTTAGTTCTCCACGGACCCAGGAGATGGCCATCCCACAGGGTTCTGTCTTGAGTGTTCTTTTCCTCATTGCTATCGATGGGCTTGTGGCCTCTGTCGGTCCCTTGGTCGCTCCTGCCCTGTATGTGGATGATTTCTGCATTTGGGTTAGTTCCTCCTCGATGGCATCTGCAGAACGGCAGCTCCAGGTGGCTATACGGCGTGCCTCTGCATGGACCCACTCACACGGGTTTCAATTCTCTCCTTTAAAATCGCGGGTGGTCCACTTCTGTCGCCGTACTACGGTCCACCCTGATCCAGAGCTCTATCTCGACGCACAACGATTGCCTGTGGTCCCACAGTTTCGTTTCCTGGGTCTTCTTTTCGACAACAAGCTCACTTGGCTGCCCCATATCAGACTCCTGAAGGTAGGATGTTTCCGTAAACTCAATGTCCTTCGCTTCCTTGCCCACTCCTCTTGGGGTGCGGACCGTCCCCTCGTCCTCCGTCTTTATCGTGCTCTCGTTCTGTCTCGTTTGGACTATGGTTGTCAAGTTTATGGTTCAGCTGCTCCTTCCACACTGCACGTGCTGGATCCAGTCCACCATCGTGGTATCCGTTTGGCCACCGGTGCCTTCCCTACTAGCCCTGTTGATAGTCTCCTGGTTGAAGCTGGGATCCCCCCCCCCCCCCCTTTCTGTTCGGCGGTCCCAGCTTCTGGTGTCTTATGCCCTCACTATCCGTTCTTCTCCCACTCACCCTTCCTATTCTATCCTGTTCCCAGACCATGGACATCGCCCACCCGACTCCCGCCCTCGGGCGGGTTTACCGGTTGGACTGCGCCTTGCGTCTCTTTACCGTCATTTTCAGCTTCCTTCTTTGTCCTGTCTTCCTCGCTCCCTCCCCTCCACCCCTCCTTGGTTAGTTCCTCGGCCTCGACTTCGGATGGATCTCCGCCGCGGACCGAAAGATTCCATCCCCCCGGTGGTGTTCCGTACCTTTTTCCGCCAAATTTTATGGGAGTTTCGGGATGCTGTTGTTTTTTACACTGATGGCTCTAAATCTGCTGATCATGCTGGGTATGCCTTCACGTCCTCTGTTGGAACGGAAAATCATCTGCTGCCACCTACATGTGGGGTGTTTACTGCGGAATTGATGGCAATTTCCCGGGCCCTTACCTTTATTAAACAATCCCAACACAATCGCGTTCTGTTATGTACGGACTCGATGAGTGGCCTTCTTGCTATTGACCGGTGTTTTTCGCGCCATCCCTTGGTCTCTGCCATCCATGACCATCTCGCTGATATTCACCGTGCTGCTTGTTCTATTGACTTCCTTTGGGTCCCTGGCCATGTGGGTATCCCGGGTAATGAGCTCGCTGATCGTTTGGCTGGGGGAGCAGTTACTTACCCCCCGTTTTCCGTAACCCCTCCTGCAGCGGATTTACGGTTCACATCAAATCCCACTTCGCACAGTCATGGGCCAATTCTTGGGAGGCTACTCCACTGTCTAATAAACTTCGTGCAATTAAGGTGACACCAGGCCCATGGCGTTCTTCCTTTCGCCTCTCCCGAAAGGACTCGACTACACTGTGTCGTCTCCGCATTGGCCATACCAGGCTGACCCATGGTTTTCTTTTGCGTGATGAGCCACCCCCGCTTGGAGCCTTCCAGTCAGTGGCCCACATTTTGGTTGAATGCCCCCTTCTTTTAGCTCTGCGTGTTAAGTACAGACTCCCCCACACTTTACCTTTGATGTTGGCTGACGATTCGCGGATGGTCTCTCTGGTTCTCGGTTTCCTCCGGGAGAGTGGTTTTTATTCTCAGTTTTAAAGTTTTTAATCTCTCTCTGGTGTTGGGACAGGGCGGTGAGTGTTTGGGTTTCTCCCACTGTAGGCAGTGTTCAGAGATTCCCGATTCACCTCCCTGACTGGAATCCTCTTTTCTTCCCCTTTTACTCTGTTTTTACCCCTTCTTTTTAAGGCTTGGTTAGTCTTTCTATTCCCATACGTACTTTCTGCATTATAGCAGTTGTACCTTTTAAGTCACAGGTGGTCTTGCCTATGCTGTTTCAGCATAGTGTTGGGTTCGTTTCTCTTGCCAACTTCCCTCATTTGTTTTTACCAATGACAACGTGACTGCCCTTTTACGTTTTTCCCTTTTTCCGTTTTATTGTTCTGACTTTTCTGAGATGTCTCGTTAGCAGAATGGAGTATATTTGAAACAAGGGACTGATGACCTCGCTGTTTGGTCCCTTACACCTCAAACAACCAACCAACCAACTGGATGCGATTTCAAAATCTGTGAATTCCAGGAGGGGGAGAAATGTGTGCTAGATTGTTTGTATAATACTGTGTGTGTGTGTGTGTGTGTGTGTGTGTGTATATAAATTCTTTGCTCTCAGTTCCCTCATGTAATTGATTTAACATGACTTTTGGTGAACATAGAATAATAATATATTTTTTCAGAAGAACATGTATTTTTGCTGGAAGCATTTGTCAATCTGCTGATTGAGAACAATGAATCTTGGTGAAAGTAAATGCATGGGAGGGAAAAAGGACTGTAGTTCATTCCACAGCCCTACTTATGTAAATGAAATTAAGTAACATGTCAATTTAATTTGCAGTTTTCACCACCACCTAAAATCCCAGTGCCACAGAGTTGTCTGGAAGAACAACAACCCAGTAAGATGCAAGATGAAACAACATGGGAAAGAGATAGAGACCTTTATTTGCAGCTGAGAGAGGTAAATCTTTATTATATTTTTTAAGTGTTTTATATCTTACACAAAATACGAACGTGAAAAATTAAACCTTCACAGCAAGCTGTGTACAAAATTTGTACCAGAATTGGAGTCTGAGAGAGTGAACTAAAGGTTTGCAAACTCGTTCACTTCTGGGAACTAGTTCACTTGTGATCCTTCTTGGGAACAATTCATTTTTACTCTTTCACCACTTCTTTTTATTTAATATTGTGCACACTATGTGGATCATGGATAAATTTTCAGAAAGAACATCACATATGCATAATTATTACTTTTGCTTGATAAATTCATTGATTGCCTAATGTAGACATGTTGTTTACTTCAATTTCCTAAGCTGAATGTGTCCTTAGAAAGTATCTGACGGTCCAGTGACTCCAAGCCAATAGGGGCCAGAGCAGGCGGGACGGAAGAATAGATTATGTAACCTGTTTAAGACCCAGTGTGGACCAATACAGCCATCATTCACTTTTGAGGCAACCTTGTAATTGTAGCAAGTACTGTGTCTTCATTTTCCATTTGTTAACGGAAAATAATGTACACTTGTGTCTGCTTTACTAGCATGAAGGAACTGAAAGAAAACAGCACCTGTCAGCCCAACATTAATAGTTTTTTATAATGTGCGGATGCGTAACTTAAATACATCTCAAAGTGCTATACTATCTGTGTGGCAAGCGACGATGTATTTGCAAAAACTATGTCTTCTGACACAGGGGCAAAAGAATTGTTTTTTACAATTAGAAGGTATGTATCGAAAAGGAACAAGAGTCTCCCCCCCTCCCCCCCCCCCCCCCAAAAAAAAAAACCTTTATGAAATAGCACCCATTATTGCTTTCAAGAACTTTACAGTAAAAAATACTTTCGATCAGCTTCCAGTTGAAAGGGGCACCAAGGTTCTTGCATGGAATCAATCATCAGTTATTTGAGAAAGAGAATGTCTGACCAAGGCAGGCAGCCATTAACAAATGAGAGTGAAATGCATATTAAATTCAACTTAAACATATTCATGTAGCACAGAGGTAAAATTGAACTGGAGGAAGGACAAAGATGAATGACTCATACAATTCAAGTATTTTATACTAAGAACAAATGAATAATTGAGGACAAGCTATCATAAAGAACTGTGACACCATAATCACCAGCATTGTAAAATCATATAGTATGTTTTAGAAATGTGAAGCATACACACTATGATCAGTAACTCAAAGCATAAATAAAAATTGGGAACATTATTAAATGAAAATAGCAATTCAAATGAAATTGAGTTCTTAGAAAAAAGCCGTGGTGGGAACTGTGATTACTTCCTCACAGTAGCAGAAAACATTACACCCACTAATAAACAACCAAAAACAGATATATTAGATTTGCTTCTGCGGACACGGTGTGTATCACCAATAGATACTAGATTAAAAAATGTAATCCTTCAGCCGAAACCAAATTTATCAGGTAATTCGTATATTGTGGCCTTGCCAAACCCTTGGATCATGTGGACAGATAGGCAAACTAAAATGTTATCACATTTATGACAACTCTCTTGCTTGGTTGGAGTCTTACTTTCATAACAAAAAGCAGAGTGTCAAATTGTCAGAGTATCACGAGAAATAAAATGTCCTTGGAGTTGGAAACAAAAGAAGTTGGGTCCCACAAGGATCGGCACTTAGTCAAATCTTGTTCTTAGCTTGCACGAGTGGTCTACCAATGACTTTGAAGTGCAGGTAAAAAATTGTAATGTTTACTGATCAGGAGTTCAAAGTCAGCCTTATGAGACACAGTTCTGATCATAATTGAGATTGCTTATGGCTGGTCAACAGCAAACAGTGAAAGATTAATCTCATAAATACTCATATTACACAATTTAAAGAAAGTAAAAATAACTTTGTCACCAGAAATAGATGTTAATGCTCACATGCTAACTGAAACAGTGTGTGTAAAATTCCATGGGATCCATTGGTAACAAGTTAAAATGGAGTCAACACACAGATAGTCTTAGAAGTGTACCTCATAATGTTGATTGAAAGACAACATAAGTGGCATATTTTAAATTTTTTCACTGTATTTCCTTATGTAATTTTGCAGGAGTCACTAAAAGTCCAGGCATCTTTTTAAAGATCTTGATTTTCATATGCTTGCTTCTCAATGGGTTCCTTAATGGTGTTTGTTCCTGTGATTAGAACTCATTTTGGCTTAACTGTGACTTGTGCAAGCATAATGCAAGACGTGGTACTGATTTAGAATTCTTCTACTGGGGTTCAAAGGGGGGTTGCATACTGTACTGCAATGTTATTCAATGATCACCCATCTAACACAAAGTAGTGAATTGACAATCTCAGCCAGTTCAAAAGAAGATTAGACACGTACTCATTAGTCTCTTGTTTCACAAATTACAAGAATATGTAGATTCAAGGATTGAAAATTTTTGTTAGCCACATGGCAAGTAGCAGGTTTGTCAACCTGCATGAGCAATAGTAGTATACTGTAAACGGTCCCCTGTTGTGACATGTTGTTGCCTGTTTACTTTGTAAAACTCTATTGTAATCATGAAAATATTATGCTGCCTGAAGAAGATAAACAGCAGCTATTTATATTACTAAATTTCTAATGAGGTTCCCAGTCCCAGTTGTAGGTTGCTTTGTCTAACAGCTTCCAGAGGCAATGGAAATTGGATTTTGAGCATCTTGTATAATTATTGACTGAATTTAAAAATTTTAAGTGCTATCATAACCTGCTTATTAAGAAGTATCACCTTGTGTTCAAAGTTTAACACGGTAAGACAACTATTACAGTTAGAAACTGTTTACATGCACTGAGGCAGCGTAACTTACAGTGCACAGTTACCCAGGCTACATTCGTCCAGTATTTGAGAATGAGAGTGTTTAGTGACTTCCAACAAGCTTTATACATAATTTAAAACATTTTCGAAATGTTTTCTTGCTTACTTGGTTAACATCAAATACTCAACACATTAACTCATTTGCAACCAGATGTTAGAACCATCAGGACTCCTGGCAATAGCTGTCATACCAGTTGATCTTTGCTCTGGCTGGGAGGTGGCTGTGGGGATAACCCTTGATCAAAGTAGATGACATGAGGATGGACGCTCTGAACATGAAATGTGTCGTATTGACACAATGTGCCCATTCTGATTCAGCCCTCTCAACAGACAGGTCTAGATATTTCAATGCAGACATTTACAATTACACTGCTTTTCCTACCTTGCTTACCCCACAGGGGGAGAGGGACAAACCAGACAACTGGGAGCGAAGCAGTTTACTAAATACCTGGTGTGTACGTGAACAGATGGAGATACTTTTACGGCAACAAAACCATTATTTTGTATGGAATACAGAGAAGTCAGATTTGGAGAAGTTGACTTCAGGCATGAGAACTACTGGGTGACATACCAGTGACTGCTGCCCCACATAAAACTTTGAATGTGGTACAAGGAGTTAATTTTCCACAGAGGCTGTACACTACAGACAGATGAGGAACTACGAACCAATCTCGAATGGCGAGGTGAAATTTTGCCCAGCATGGACAAAAATGTCCCAGAATAATCAGAGATACAAGTACTTTCATCTTAGCCTTTGAAGGAAATGAGCTCCCAGAAAAAGTTGGTTATTATCTGGAGCCTGAATTAGAACTGATCTATTCCAAGGACACAAAGTTTGTTGTCTCATGTGTAAAGTTTTTCTTAGATGTATATCTGTTGAAGAACATTCTTCTTCCAGGGCAACAGTTGAAATATGTTGTGAATTGAGAAGAAGGGATGGGGCGGACTATCTCATTAAGAAGATCAGGCCTGGCAAAGCATGGCTCACAAGACATTCTTTTCCAGTGAGTGTTTCCCCTCCAACTTGATTTGTACCCTGCTGTCTGTCACGGCTCCACCACAGCCTTACTGGCCAGTCTCAAGAATGACTAATCACCTGGTGCCTGCCTAATCCCAATATGTAAATGTTAGTAGATTGCTAAAACTTTAGTTTTTATTTGGTTATTTATCTCAAATTCTTGTACTTACATTAATGTGATATTTAAATATTTAGTTTAGATTTATTTAACTTTATCTTTACAAGTTCTGAAATATATATAAATATAAAAAATATATTTCAGTTTTCATTGTAGCAAAACAAAGCTGATGTTTCAATGGCTCATTGGTCACTGCATTATGCTGAGCAGATGTAATGTACTTCATTGAACAAAATATACTTGAACAAATGTATTGACCTGAAAAAAGATTTTATTTTAAGAGCAAAGTCTGCGAGTTTTGGATACTGACCTTATGGCATGACCTCATAACTTGATGCATCTCTGTTTTGGATAGCATGAGTGAGTGGATCATTTTGTAAATTGTATACTATTTCTTGAAGAACATGTTAACACTTTGTAGATTAATTTTCATTGTATTGTTAAAGAAAATGATAACCAGCTCCAGAGATTGAAAATCCTGAAAATGACTCTCTCATTGGAGACTTCATCAGTAGTGGAAGTAAATCCTGAAAATTTTAGTTCTGTGTATTCTTGTTTCATTTCACAGAAACTTGTGAAATGACACAAACTTTCTATATTAAGTTCTTATATTGCAACATAAGTTTACACTGGAATCCACTAATGTCCATAAACATATCAGAAGTAGTAACTTCCTTTCCTTGCAGACATAAATTAAAATTATTTAAATGATCAGTAAAATCTGTTTAAATACTAGTTCTGATAAAAAAAGTGAATACTTCAGTTTATTTCCAAATTCTGTAGTATGCAATTTTACTACTTCATTTGAAAACCTGAAAAGCTATCTACTAAGTGCAAGAAAATGAGCTAAGCATTTCGATGCACTCAACCAATGAATTTCGAAATGAAGGCATTTATATCTGTATTCATTGTCAGTTCTTCCAAAATTTGTATAAATTTTTGATGAGACAGTGATGGGTTTCCTCCTCATATTACATTTATAATTTTGTCACATCTTTGATTGCCAACTGCATTCTGACACTATTCCCACATAGTGCTTTCTGATGTATAATGCACTGAAAAGTTAAACAATTTATTCCATTTTTTCTTAAGTGATCAACGAAACTACTTTCGCCACCGACAATAGGTTGTGCACCATCAGTGCAGATTCCAGAGTACTTTTTAAAACTGCCATTTTGTTCAATACAGTTTGTAACTGTGTTGAGAATATGCAAACCTGTTGTTCTGAGCAATGGAAATAAAGTGAGTAACTCTTCATGTACAGAAGAGTCGTGTATTATTTGATGAATAAAAAATAGTAGTGGGCTGAGATCTGTTGGATCATTTCTCTTGTCCATAACAAAGAATAATGCTGACAGTTTGCACTAAATTATCTAGATTTTTTTATGCAATGCCCCATATCAAGAACTCAGTCTTTTACTGTGTTACATGACAAAGCAACTGTTTTAAAGTGCTCAGCTGCATCATCATAACCAGATGCTTTCGCCATTTCTATTCCACATTCTATCACGAGTATGCTGTTGCTGAAGCATTTTTGAGCTTTTACTAATTGTAAGGGCACCGCATGTGATGCAGTTAAACTATTTTCTTTAAGACTCGATCTTTCAGGCAGTTCGTGTATCTCTTTCTTTAACTTATCTACTAAAGTGCAGTGTTCGTCATGAGAGTAATGTCCATGTGTTGTTTATGGAGTGAAGACAGCTGTTGAACAAGATTACTACCTTTGTTTTGATTTAAGGTTTTTTTATTTTGATTTTTTGCTTTACATATCAGTTCTTGGGTTTTGTGTTGGAGTTGTGTACAAAGAAGTATATAATCTTCCACTCCTCATTGAAAACATAGTTTCTAGTATTCTTTCTTTTCAACATTCTTGATAATCATAATAGAAAAATAGCCACAGTAATAACTAGTCTCAAACAAAAATGATAACTCTAGTAATAACTTAAAGGACAACCTGAGCAATAGTGCAGTATTAAGGAGAGGAAATCTGAACAACAGTGAGACCAAGTGGATGAACAAAATGTAAAGCTGAACAGCGAGTGAAGGTGCAAGAGCCTGTTTGTTAAGGAAATTGTGAAAAAGATGCTGCCACTCTCAGTTGCTGATAAACAAGCAAACCATAGGCTGCGGCGAGGCCGTGTCTTCACCGCGAGAGTTGAGTTCAGGGGGAAGCAGTAACTGGAGGGAAATAGCTTGCAGACCATCTTGGCCACGCCTGATTTAGATTTTCCTAAAACACCATTGGACAAAAAACATAGATGGTACAGGTAAAAAATTGCTCACAAAAAGCCTTAATCTAATACTTCAAGTAAAAGCATTATGAAATGGTAACAAGTCTGTTGTTAGAAGTGCACGCTTACTGGCAACCGATACATTACACATTAATTTCTCAAATCACTTTGTTTTGCATGGTGACAGTGCATCAATCTACAGAGCAGCAGATGCTGTTTGCGAACATGAATGCTGAGAGTGCTGCCATAGCCTTTCATTACCAGATCTGCCCCTCTTAGACTAAAAAGACAAGACAGGAGCAAGTTTCTTCAAGTGAAGAGGCTACAGGAACCTGCAATGGAATGCTCAGATATCTCAAAACACAGGACAATAAAAGTGCACTTATTCTTGTGAACATGCTCCAAAGACAGCAGAAGCCATTCCGTTCGAAAAAGTTGTAGTTTTTCTTGGTTTTGCACAGTTCAATTTTTAAATGAAATTTATGAGTACACTATTATACACTATATACTATTATACAGACTATAACTGTTGTTTGGCAACAGCCTTGCCACAGTGGATACACTGGTTACCATGAGATCACCGAAGTTAAGCGCTGTCGGGTGTGGTCGGCACTTGGATGGGTGGCCATCCAGGCCGCCATGCGCTGTTGCCATTTTTCGGGGTGCACTCAGCCTTGTGATGCCAGTTGAGGAGCTACTCGACCAAATAGTAGTGGCTTCGGTCAAGAATACCATCATAACGACCAGGAGAGCGGTGTGCTGACCCCACGCCCCTCCTATCCGGATCCTCCTCTGAGGATGACACGGCGGTCGGATGGTTCCGGTAGGCCACTCGTGGCCTGAAGACGGAGAGATAACTGTTGTTTAAAATTCACAAGAAAGAGGTGGAAAAACTGCTGTCGCAGCAACAGAGATAAATTTTTACCAACGCGTGTCTGCTCAGCTATCTGCAATTACCATTTCTGAAGCTATAGGTAACACGAACAAAGACCCACAGAAGTCTTAAGTTAAATGTATTTTTACTTTTCCTGTTGTGCTTATTTGTCAGTTGACAGTTTGAGAATAAAGATTTTTTTCCCTGCTTTTATTTATGTTGCAGTCATTGTATTAAGATAAAGATAATGTAATAAAATATGCTGAATTTAACTTCTCATACATGGAAAAATTTAATGTCTCATTGCTTTCAGTTCAGAATTCATTGTAGCTAAGAAAAATTGGTTTTTATATCCACAGATTTGTGGACGTGGCTACTCTAATGAATTGATAGAGGAGGAGTTTGGACAAACAGAGTGTAAGTTTAAACACTTTTTCTTGTAGTAGTTGATATTTAGTATATTGAAACTCAATTTAAACGTAAATGACCAGTATTTAAAATCATATCACCAGAATTGTGAAACTGAACCATTGCAAATTATAAAGAAGCTTCTGAAATTTGTATCCCAAATTTTACTGTACATATGAAGCATGGTATGCTTTTTGTTCTGCTCGATAACTGGACAATGCTTGGTATGTTGCAAAGATAGTTACAGTGTTTTCTGTACAACAGTAGGTGTATTGAATGTATAGACTGAGGATGAATGTGAAGAGGGTAAGAGTTTGTGTGTAAATGAAGGAACTGTTGAATTGAATAGGCTGTCTTATCTATATAAAGATTAAACCCTTGAAATAAATCACTCAGTGTTCATACATTATACATTACTCTTACATTGTACATTAATTAGTGTTCTTTGTGACAAAGGCACAGACACCATAACACATGACTTAGTAAGGGTCACGACTGTTAGACAACTACCAAAGCTCAGTGTAGGAAAGCTTTAAAATAAAAACAAGAGTTTGCAAAGGAAATGGTTTCTGAACAATTACGATCAGCTTGATGCTGGATGAAGGGTTCAAACAGAGTAAGCAGATGAGCAAAGCCATGGCTATTGAAGCTGTGCCAATTAGATACAAAATGAAGCATAAGACCACTGCAGATTTTCTAACCTTTACCAGTGATACAACATTACTACATGAGAATGAAGGAGATGCAAAAAAAATGCAATGGAAAATTTTGCTGGAATTGCATTGAAAGCTACCTACAAGACATAGTACGAGGTGCATTCAAGTTCTAAGGCCTCCGATTGTTTTTTTCTCCGGACTGGAAAGAGATAGAAACATGCGCATTGTTTTAAAATGAGACCGCGTTCATTCTCAATACGTCCCAGAGATGGCAGCACCGTATGGCAGATGGAATTTTACCGCCAGCGGCGAGAATGAGAACTGTTTTAAATACTTAAAATGGCGACGTTTTCCTTACTTGAACAGCGTGCAATCATTCGTTTTCTGAATTTGCGTGGTGTGAAACCAATTGAAATTCATCGACAGTTGAAGGAGACATGTGGTGATGGAGTTATGGATGTGTCGAAAGTGCGTTCGTGGGTGCGACAATTTAATGAAGGTAGAGCATCATGTGACAACAAACCGAAACAACCTCGGGCTCGCACAAGCCGGTCTGACGACATGATCGAGAAAGTGGAGAGAATTGTTTTGGAGGATCGCCGAATGACTGTTGAACAGATCGCCTCCAGAGTTGGCATTTCTGTGGGTTCTGTGCACACAATCATGCATGACGACCCGAAAATGCAAAAAGTGTCATCCAGGTGGGTGCCACGAATGCTGACGGATGACCACATGGCTGCCCATGTGGCATGTTGCCAAGCAATGTTGACGCGCAGCGACAGCATGAATGGGACTTTCTTTTCGTCGGTTGTGACAATGGATGAGACGTGGATGCCATTTTTCAATCCAGAAACATAGTACCAGTCAGCTCAATGGAAGCACACAGATTCACCACCACCAAAAAAATTTCGGGTAACCGCCAGTGCTGAAAAAATGATGGTGTCCATGTTCTGGGACAGCGAGGGCATAATCCTTACCCATTGCGTTCCAAAGGGCACTACAGTAACAGGTGCATCCTACAAAAATGTTTTGAAGAACAAATTCCTTCCTGCACTGCAACAAAAACGTCCGGGAAGGGCTGCGCATGTGCTGTTTCACCAAGACAACGCACCCGCACATCGAGCTAACGTTACGCAACAATTTCTTTGTGATAACAACTTTGAAGTGATTCCTCATGCTCCCCACTCACCTGACGTGGCTCCTAGTGACTTTGGGCTTTTTTCCAACAATGAAAGGCACTCTCCATGGCCGCACATTCACCAGCCGTGCTGCTATTGCCTCAGCGATTTTCCAGTGGTCAAAACAGACTCCTAGAGAAGCCTTCGCTGCTGCCATGGAATCATGGCGTGAGCGTTGTGAAAAATGTGTATGTCTGCAGGGCGATTACGTCGAGAAGTAACGCCAGTTTCATCGATTTCGGGTGAGTAGTTAATTAGAAAAAAAAAATCGGAGGCCTTAGAACTTGAATGCACCTCGTACACAAAGACAAAGGGAGTCAATTGAGAGACTAACAGGATTGTTGGTGAATGGTGGAGAATCTGCACAGTTTTCACTATCAGGGGAGGGAAAGGTGGGGGTCAAGCAATCTCCAGATCAGCAAGAGCACGATGCAGGTATCAAAATATTTCAGAAATGATGGTATGTTGTTAAAAAAACTTATAGGGAGATGACAGATTAAGACATTGTATTTCAAAAACTAGTAATATTGGTTTACATGCAACAGAAATGAGTATATCATGCAGGAGAGCTTGTATCCAGCTAGAGGTGGATATCTAAAAACAAAAATGATGTGACTTACCAAACGAAAGCGCTGGCAGGTCGATAGACACACAAACAAACGCAAACATACACACAAAATTCTAGCTTTCGCAACCAACGGTTGCTTCGTCAGGAAAGAGGGAAGGAGAGGGAAAGACGAAAGGATGCGGGTTTTGAGGGAGAGGGTAAGGAGTCATCCCAATCACGGGAGTGGAAAGACTTACCTTAGGGGGAAAAAAGGACGGGTATACATTCGCGCACACACACACACACATCCATCCACACACATCCATCCACACATATCCATCCACACACATCCATCCACACACATCCATCCACACATATACAGACACAAGCAGACATATTTAAAGACAAAGAGTTTGGGCAGAGATGTCAGTCGAGGCGGAATTGCAGAGGCAAAGATGTTGTTGAATGACTGGTGAGGTATGAGTGGCAGCAACTTGAAATTGGCGGAGATTGAGGCCTGTTGGGTAATGGGAAGAGAGGATATATTGAAGAGCAAGTTCCCATCTCCGGAGTTCGGATAGGTTGGTGTTGGTGGGAAGTATCCAGATAACCCGGACGGTGTAACACTGTGCCAAGATGTGCTGGCCGTGCACCAAGGCATGTTTAGCCACAGGGTGATCCTCATTACCAACGAACACTGTCTGCCTGTGTCCATTCATGTGAATGGACAGTTTGTTGCTGGTCATTCCCACATAGAATGCATCACAGTGTAGGCAGGTCAGTTGGTAAATCACGTGGGTGCTTTCACACGTGGCTCTGCCTTTGATCGTGTACACCTTCCGGGTTACAGGACTGGAGTAGGTGGTGGTGGGAGGGTGCATGGGACAGGTTTTACACCGGGGGCGGTTACAAGGATAGGAGCCAGAGGGTAGGGAAGGTGGTTTGGGGATTTCATAGGGATGAACTAACAGGTTATGAAGGTTAGGTGGATGGCGGAAAGACACTCTTGGTGGAGTGGGGAGGATTTCATGAAGGATGGATCTCATTTCAGGGCAGGATTTGAGGAAGTCGTATCCCTGCTGGAGAGCCACATTCAGAGTCTGGTCCAGTCCCGGAAAGTATCCTGACACAAGTGGGGCACTTTTGTGGTTCTTCTGTGGGAGGTTCTGGGTTTGAGGAGATGAGGAAGTGGCTCTGGTTATTTGCTTCTGTACCAGGTCGGGAGGGTAGTTACGGGATGCGAAAGCTGTTGTCAGGTTGTTGGTGTAATGGTTCAGGGATTCCGGACTGAGCAGATTCATTTGCCATGAAGACCTAGGCTGTAGAGAAGGGACCGTTTGATGTGGAATGGGTGGCAGCTGTCATAGTGGAGGTACTGTAGCTTGTTGGTGGGTTTGATGTGGACGGACGTGTGAAGGTGGCCATTGGACAGGTGGAGGTCAACGTCAAGGAAAGTGGCATGGGATTTGGAGTAGGACCAGGTGAATCTGATGGAACCAAAGGAGTTGAGGTTGGAGAGGAAATTCTGGAGTTCTTCTTCACTGTAAGTCCAGCTCATGAAGATGTCATCAATAAATCTGTACCAAACTTTGGGTTGGCAGGCCTGGGTAACCAAGAAGGCTTCCTCTAAGCGAGCCATGAATAGTTTGGCGTAGGAGGGGGCCATCCTGGTACCCATGGCTGTTCCCTTTAATTGTTGGTATGTCTGGCTTTCAAAAGTGAAGAAGTTGTGGGTCAGGATGAAGCTGGCTAAGGTAATGAGGAAAGAGGTTTTAGGTAGGGTGGCAGGTGATCGGCGTGAAAGGAAATGCTTCATTGCAGCGAGGCCCTGGACGTGCGGAATATTTGTGTATAAGGAAGTGGCATCAATGGTTACAGGGATGGTTTCCGGGGGTAACAGATTGGGTAAGGATTCCAGGCGTTCGAGAATGTGGTTGGTGTCTTTGATGAAGGATGGGAGACTGCATGTAATGGGTTGAAGGTGTTGATCTACGTAGGCAGAGATATGTTCTGTGGGGGCTTGGTTTTGTTGTTGTTGTGGTCTTCAGTCCTGAGACTGGTTTGATGCAGCTCTCCATGCTACTCTATAATGTGCAAGCTTTTTCATCTCCCAGTACCTACTGCAACCTACATCCTTCTGAATCTGCTTAGTGTATTCATCTCTTGGTCTCCCTCTACGATTTTTACCCTCCACGCTGCCCTCCAATACTAAATTGGTGATCCCTTGATGCCTCAGAACATGTCCTACCAACCGATCCCCTCTTCTGGTCAAGTTGTGCCACAAACTTCTCTTCTCCCCAATCCTATTCAATACTTCCTCATTAGTTATGTGATCTACCCATCTAATCTTCAGCATTCTTCTGTAGCACCGCATTTCAAAAGCTTCTATTCTCTTCTTGTCCAAACTATTTATCGTCCATGTTTCACTTCCATACATGGCTACACTCCACACAAATACTTTCAGAAATGTCTTCCTGACACTTAAATCTATACTCGATGTTAACAAATTTCTCTTCATCAGAAACGCTTTCCTTGCCATTGCCAGTCTACATTTTATATCCTCTCTACTTCGACCATCATCAGTTATTTTGCTCCCCAAATAGCAAAACTCTTTTACTACTTTAAGTGTCTCATTTCCTAATCTAATTCCCTCAGCATCACCCGACTTAGACTACATTCCATTATCTGTGTTTTGCTTCTGTAGACGTTCATCTTATATCCTTTTTTCAAGACACTGTCCATTCCATTCAACTGATCTTCCAAGTCCTTTGCTGTCTCTGACAGAATTACAATGTCGTCGGCGAACCTCAAACTTTTTATTTCTCCTCCATGAATTTTAATACCTACTCCGAATTTTTCTTTTGTTTCCTTTACTGCTTGCCCAATATACAGATTGAACAACATCGGGGAGAGGCTACAACCTTGTCTTACTCCCTTCCCAACCACTGCTTCCCTTTCATGTCCCTCGACTCTTATAACTGCCATCTGGTTCCTGTACAAATTGTAAATAGCCTTTTGCTCCCTGTATTTTACCCCTGCCACCTTCAGAATTTGAAAGAGAGTATTCCAGTCAACATTGTCAAAAGCTTTCTCTAAGTCTACAAATGCTAGAAGCGTAGGTTTGCCTTTCCTTAATCTATTTTCTAAGATAAGTCGTAGGGTCAGTATTGCCTCACGTGTTCCAGTGTTTCTACGGAATCCAAACTGATCTTCCCCGAGGTCGGCTTCTACCAGTTTTTCCATTCGTCTGTAAAGAATTTGTGTTAGTATTTTGCAGCTGTGACTTATTAAACTAATAGTTCGGTAATTTTCACATCTGTCAACACCTGCTTTCTTTGGGATTGGAATTATTATATTCTTCTTGAAGTCTGAGGGTATTTCGCCTGTTTCATACATCTTGCTCACCATATGGTAGAGTTTTGTCAGGACTGGCTCTCCCAAGGCCGTCAGTAGTTCCAATGGAATGTTGTCTACTCCGGGGGCCTTGTTTCGACACAGGTCTTTCAGTGCTCTGTCAAACTCTTCACGCAGTATCATATCTCCCATTTCATCTTCATCTACATCCTCTTCCATTTCCATAATATTGTCCTCAAGTACATCGCCCTTGTATAGGCCCTCTATATACTCCTTCCACCTTTCTGCTTTCCCTTCTTTGCTTAGAACTGGGTTTCCATCTGAGCTCTTGATATTCATACAAGTCGTTCTCTTATCTCCAAAGGTCTCTTTAATTTTCCTGTAGGCAGTATCTATCTTACCCCTAGTGAGATAGGCCTCTACATCCTTACATTTGTCCTCTAGCCATCCCTGCTTAGCCATTTTGCACTTCCTGTCGATCTCATTTTTGAGACGTTTGTATTCCTTTTTGCCTGCTTCATTTACTGCATTTTTATATTTTCTCCTTTCATCAATTAAATTTAATATTTCTTCTGTTATCCAAGGATTTCTACTAGCCCTCGTCTTTTTACCTACTTGATCCTCTGCTGCCTTCGCTACTTCATCCCTCAAAGTTACCCATTCTTCTTCTACTGTATTTATTTCCATCATTCCTGTCAATTGTTCCCTTATGCTCTCTCTGAAACTCTGTACAACCTCTGGTTCTTTCAGTTTATCCAGGTCTCATCTCCTTAAATTCCCATCTTTTTGCAGTTTCTTCAGTTTTAATCTACAGGTCATAACCAATAGATTGTGGTAAGAGTCCACATCTGCCCCTGGAAATGTCTTACAATTTAAAACCTGGTTCCTAAATCTCTGTCTTACCATTATATAATGTATCTGATACCTTTTAGTATCTCCAGGGTTCTTCCATGTATACAGCCTTCTTTCATGATTCTTAAACCAAGTGTTAGCTATGATTATGTTGTGCTCTGTGCAAAATTCTACCAGGCGGCTTCCTCTTTCATTTCTTAGCCCCAATCAATATTCACCTACTATGTTTCCTTCTCTCCCTTTTCCTACACTCGAATTCCAGTCACCCATGACTATTAAATTTTCGTCTCCCTTCACAATCTGAATAATTTCTTTTATTTCATCATACATTTCTTCAATTTCTTCATCATCTGCAGAGCTAGTTGGCATATAAACTTGTACTACTGTAGTTGGTGTGGGCTTCGTATCTATCTTGGCCACAATAATGCGTTCACTATGCTGTTTGTAGTAGCTTACCCGCATTCCTATTTTCCTATTCATTATTAAACCTACTCCGGCATTACCCCTATTTGATTTTGTGTTTATAACCCTGTAGTCACCTGACCAGAAGTCTTGTTCCTCCTGCCACCGAACTTCACTAATTCCCACTATATCTAACTTCAACCTATCCATTTCCCTTTTTAAATTTTCTAACCTACCTGCCCGATTAAGGGATTTGACATTCCACGCTCCGATCCGTAGAATGCCAGTTTTCTTTCTCCCGATAACAACGTCCTCCTGAGTAGTCCCCGCCCGGAGATCCGAATGGGGGACTATTTTACCTCCGGAATATTTTACCCGAGAGGACGCCATCATCATTTAATCATACAGTAAAGCTGCATGCCCTCGGGAAAAATTATGGCTGTAGTTTCCCCTTGCTTTCAGCCGTTCGTACTACCAGCACAGCAAGGCTGTTGTGGTTATTGTTACAAGGCCAGATCAGTCAATCATCCAGACTGTTGCCCCTGCAACTACCGAAAAGTTGCTGCCCCTCTTCAGGAACCACACGTTTGTCTGGCCTCTCAACAGATACCCCTTCGTTGTGGTTGCACCTACGGTACAGCTATCTGTATCGCTGAGGCACGCAAGCCTCCCCACCAACGGCAAGGTCCATGGTTCATGGGGGGCTTGGTAACCAGCTACAATGGGGTGGCCGGGATGATTGGGTTTGTGGATTTTAGGAAGAAGGTAGAAGGTAGGGGTGCGGGGTGTCGGTGGGGTCAGGAGGTTGATGGAGTCAGGTGAAAGGTTTTGCAGGGGGCCTAAGGTTCTGAGGATTGCTTGAAGCTCCGCCTGGACATCGGGAATGGGATTAACTTGGCAGACTTTGTATGTGGTGTTGTCTGAAAGCTGACACAGTCCCTCAGCCACATACTCCCGACGATCAAGTACCACGGTCGTGGAACCCTTGTCCGCCGGAAGAATGACGATGGATCGGTCAGCCTTCAGATCACGGATAGCCTGGGCTTCAGCAGTGGTGATGTTGGGAGTAGGATTGAGGTTTTTTAAGAAGGATTGAGATGCAAGGCTGGAAGTCAGAAATGTCTCGAAGGTTTGGAGAGGGTGATTTTGAGGAAGAGGAGGTGGGTCCCGCTGCGACGGAGGACGGAACTGTTCCAGGCAGGGTTCAATTTGGATAGTATCCTGGGGATTTGGATCAGTAGGAGGAGGATTAGGATCATTTTTCTTTGTGGCAAAGTGATATTTCCAGCAGAGAGTACGAGTGTAGGACAGTAAATCTTTGACAAGGGCTGTTTGGTTGAATCTGGGAGTGGGGCTGAAGGTGAGGCCTTTGGATAGGACAGAGGTTTCGGATTGGGAGAGAGGTTTGGAGGAAAGGTTAACTACAGAATTAGGGTGTTGTGGTTCCAGATTGTGTTGATTGGAATTTTGAGGTTTTGGAGGGAGTGGAGCTGGAAGTGGGAGATTGAGTAGATGGGAGAGACTGGGTTTGTGTGCAATGGGAGGAGGTTGAGATTTGCTGGAAAGGTTGTGAAGGGTGAGTGAGTTGCCTTTCCGGAGGTGGGAAACCAGGAGATTGGATAGTTTTTTGAGGTGGAGTGTGGCATGCTGTTCTAATTTGCAGTTGGCCTGTAGGAGGATGCTCTGAACAGCCGGTGTGGATGTGGGAGAGGAAAGATTAAGGACTTTTATTAAGGATAGGAGTTGACGGGTGTGATCATTGGCTAAGTTGATGTGTAGGATATGTCTGCTTGTGTCTGTATATGTGTGGATGGATATGTGTGTGTGTGTGCGAATGTATACCCGTCCTTTTTTCCCCCTAAGGTAAGTCTTTCCGCTCCCGGGGTTGGAATGACTCCTTACCCTCTCCCTTAAAACCCACATCCTTTCGTCTTTCCCTCTCCTTCCCTCTTTCCTGAAGAACCGTTGGTTGCGAAAGCTAGAATTTTGTGTGTATGTTTGCGTTTGTTTGTGTGTCTATCGACCTGCCAGTGCTTTCGTTTGGTAAGTCACATCATTTTTGTTTATAATATATCTAAAACAAAGATGATGATGACTTACCAAACAAAAGTGCTGGCAGGCCGATAGACACACAAACAAACACATACATACACACAAAATTCAAGCTTTCGCAACCAACGGTTGCTTCATCAGGAAAGAGGGAAGGAGAGGGAAAGACGAGAGGATGTGGGTTTTAAGGGAGAGGGTAAGGAGTCATTCCAATCCCAGGAGCGGAAAGACTTACCTTAGGGGGAAAAAAGGACAGGTATACACTCGCTCACACACCCATATCCCCCCCAGGGGGTCCACAACTCTTTTGTGAATACGTGCGTAGCGAGCACGGGACCCCGAGCTAATGTGGCCCTCCTTCCTTTCCGGGCTGCATACCCTCCCTTTCCGCATCCTTCCCCGTCCCCCATCTTCGCCCCCCCCCCCCCCCACCTCCTCACCTCTGGCTCTTTCCTTCCCTTTCTCCCCCTCTGGGAGTATGGTTTGTGCCTACGTCCGGAGATGGACGCGCGAAACTGTTACAAATTCCTTGCTTTCTATGCTTGCAAGTCTAAGTCCTTCCTCTGTCCTTCTCTTTTCCTTCCCTCTTCTCTTTGCTCTTTTCTCCGCTGCGGCATTTGAGACCCCTCTTCTTTCCTTTCCCTTTCTCTTTTTCCTCCCTGTGCGTGTCTGAAGGCCGACCCACGCACTTCCATGCGTAGCTGGTGATGGGGTAACGCGTAATTCCCCGCCCCGGGTAGACAGGTAGGACACGTACGTACCTCCTGGTAACGGCCAGGCCCAGGGAGGGGTGATTACCCGAGCTGATACCTTCCGAAAGTGCCAATTGGTCCCTCCGTCCGTTTGTCGGGAGGTGTGACCTGAGGTGTGAACAATCACCTAAGGCGGGAGTGCCCTCAGAGAGGGCCCCCACAAGGGAGAAGCGCGCCATCGGAGACGCCGGTAATCATCGGGGATACTTCCGCAATGGTTTCCTCACCTTCAACTATGTCTGCTCACAAGCGTAAGTTCACTGAGTCTCAGCCACAGACAGTTCTTCCATCGTTGCCACAGTTCCTTGTTGTTTCTCGGTCTGACGAAGGTCACGACTTCTCCACGGTCAACCCTTTCATTATTCAGAAAGGTGTCGACGCAATTGCAGGTCCTGTAAAGTCTTGTTCCAGAATACGGAATGGCACCCTGTTGTTAGAAACAGTCAGTGCCCTCCAGGCACAAAAATTGCTGCGTACCTCACTACTACACACCTTCCCTGTCCGGGTGGAACCACACCGTACTTTAAATTCCTCGCGTGGAGTCGTTTATACACGCTCCCTCGATGGATTGTCTGACGAAGAAATTCAGCACTACCTGTCTGACCAGGGCGTAACGGCTGTTCATAGAGTTATGAAAAGGGTTGACACGAACATCATTCCAACCCGCACTGTCTTCTTGACATTTGACAAAGTTTGACTCCCATCGAAAATCAAAGCAGGCTATGAGATAATTTCCGTTCGCCCTTACGTCCCAAACCCTACGCGTTGCTATCGGTGTCAGCGGTTCAGTCACACCAGCCAGTCCTGTTCCAATCCGGCCAAATGTGTTACGTGTGGCAAGGATGCCCATGAGGGTGCTTGTCCACCTCCATCCCCTCGCTGCATAAACTATATGGGTGACCACGCTGCTTCCTCTCGAGATTGCCCCGTTTTTAAGGACGAAAAGCTCATCCAGGAAATCAGAGTGAAGGAAAAGGTGTCGACCTTTGCTGCTCGAAAATTATTCGCCAGTCAACAGCCCACCGTGCCTCAGACAGGAAAATACAGCACTGTCCTTGCTTCTCCTCGGCCAAAAAAGGAGGCGGCGGCCACGCAGACTTGCGACCTCACCTATAGTGCCACGGTCATCAGATCGGCCAGCGCAAAGATCGCTCGTTCAACCTCACCACTTTCGCCTGCCCACTCTCTGGCTCACCCTTCGTCGGGTTCTGCTAAATCTCGAGCCCAAAAGTCAGACACCAAGACTTCGACAAAAGAGCATACTCGTGAAGAGTTTTTACGTACCGCAACCTCCCAACCATCGGTTCCTCCTTCATCTAAACATCATACTTCGAAGAAGGCTACAAAGAAACCCAGTTCCTCTCCTTCTCTGCCAAGGCGTGTCCCATCTACGGCACCACCTGGCGGAAATCGCCCTCGGCCGTCTTCTGTGTCGCCGAGGCGCACTGCTGGCGGCCGATCAACCGTCCGATCGCTGGTGGCAGGAGCTGCTCCTGAACAACGTATGGATCAGGATCTTCTGCCTTCGGCTGAATGCCATTCCATGCTGTCGGTCTCAAGCTCTGAGCAGTCGTTGAGTTGACAGCAACCTTGGTCACATTCCTCCATTTTCTGTTCACCCTATGTCCATTATCCACTGGATTATCCGCGGTATTCGAGCCAATCGGGATGAACTGTCGATCCTCTTACGATCCTACTCGCCAGTCATCTTCTGTCTTCAGGAAACAAAGCTGCGTCCCCATGACCGCTTTGTTCTCCCTCATTTTCAGTCTGTCCGATATGATCTCCCCTCTGTTGAAGGCACTCCAGCACATGGAGGACTCATGATTCTTCTCCATGATACTCTCCATTATCACCCAATCCACTTAAACACTTCCTTCCAAGCTGTCGCCGTCCGTCTTTCCCTTTCCGGATACACGTTCTCTCTTTGTACTGTATACGTTCCATCGTCCACACCAATGGCACGAGCTGATCTCCTTCATCTTCTTGGCCAACTTCCACCCCCCATTTGCTGGTTGGGGACTTCAATGCCCACCACCCGCTTTGGGGATCTCCACATCCTTGTCCATGTGGCTCACTATTGCTAGACGTCGTCCACCAAGCGGATCTAGTTTGCCTCAACACTGGGGTCTCTACATTTTTGTCTGCCTCCACAACAAATTTATCTCATTTGGACCTTGCGGTTGGCACTGCTCCGCTAGCTTGGCGCTTCGAATGGTTCGCCCTTGATGATACACACTCGAGTGACCACTTTCCATGTGTCCTTAGACTGCAGCCTCAACTGCCATATATGCACCCGCGACGCTGGAAGTTTGCCCAAGCTGATTGGACACTTTTTTCGTCTCTAGCGACAGTCGATGACCGTCACTTTCCCAGCGTCGACGATGAGGTCACACATATTACCGACGTTATTCTTACAGCTGCGGAACGTACCATACCACGCACCTCCGAATTGCCCCGGCGCCCCCCAGTTCCTTGGTGGAACGAGGCATTTCGTGATGCACTACGTGAGCAGCGACGTGCTCTCCGCGTTTTCCGCCACCATCCTACTATGGCCAACTGTATCCGCTATAAGCAGTTCCGTGCGCGATGCCGTCGTGTCATCCGCGATAGCAAGAAGGCAAGCTGGAAATTCTTTATTAACTCATTTAACACCTTCACTCCCTCCTCGGAAGTTTGTAGTCGGCTTCGACGGTTCTCAGGCGCGCCTAATTTCTCCCCGGTCTCTGGGCTCACTGTCACGCATGATACATTAGTGGACCCCGTCGCAATTTCTAACTCGTTGAGTCAGCACTTTGCTGAGATTTCGAGCTCTTCAAATTACCTGCCAGCATTTCTCCCGAAGAAACGTGCAGCGGAAGTGCGACCTCTTGCTTTCTCCTCTCAAAATCGCGAAAGCTACAATATTGTTTTCTCCATGCGGGAACTCCAACATGCACTCTCTTCTTCTCGCTCCTCCGCCCCAGGACCGGATGGTATCCACGTCCAAATGTTGCTGCATTTATCAACCCATAGTCTGCGTTACCTCCTATAATCGAATTTGGACCGACAGTACTTTTCCCAGACGATGGCGGGAAGCTATCGTCGTTACTGTTCCGAAACCTGGAAAGGACAAACATCTCCCCTCTAGCTATCGCCCCATTTCTCTCACGAGTAGTGTCTGTAAGGTTTTGGAGCGTATGGTGAATTACCGTTTAGCGTGGTGGCTGGAATCCCGCAGTCTTTTAACACCTGCCCAATGCGGATTCCGAAAGCATTGTTCTGCAGTTGACCATCTTGTTGCTCTCTCCACTTATATCATGAACAATTTTCTCCGGAAACGCCAAACAGTAGCAATATTTTTTGATCTGGAGAGAGCATACGATACCTGTTGGAGGACAGGCATCCTCTGCACACTGTTCTCTTGGGGCTTTCGAGGTCGGCTGCCCCTTTTTCTTCGCGAATTTATGGCAGAGCGCACATTTAGGGTGCGGGTGAACACTACTCTCTCCTGTACGTTCTCCCAAGAAAACGGGGTACCCCAGGGCTCCGTGCTGAGTGTTGTACTGTTTGCCATTGCCATAAATCCAATTATGGATTGTCTCCTTCCTGATGTCTCGGGCTCCCTCTTTGTGGACGATTTTGCGATCTACTACAGCTCTCAACGGACCAGCCTTCTTGAACAACGTCTTCAAGGATGTCTCGATCGCCTCCACTCTTGGAGCATCGAAACCGGCTTCCGTTTTTCTCCCAGTAAGACCGTTTGTGTTAATTTTTGGCGACGTAAGGAGTTTCTTCTGCCCTCCTTACATCTAGTTCCTGTCAACCTTCCGTTTTCAGACGTCGCTAAATTCTTGGGTCTTAATGTTTGTCAGAAAACTGTGCTGGTCCTCCCACGTTTCCTATCTTTCGGCTCGCTGTTTGCGATCCCTCAACACCCTCCGTGTCCTGAATGGTACCTCCTGGGGAGCAGACCTAGTGGTCCTTCTCCGCCTCTATCGTGCCTTAGTGCGCTCGAAATTGGACTTTGGAAGCATAGTCTACTCCTCTGCTCGGCCGTCTATTCTTCGGCGTCTCGACTCTATCCACCACAGTGGATTACGTTTAGTGACTGGAGCTTTTTACACCAGCCCTGTGGAAAGCCTTTATGCTGAGACTGCTGAATCTCCGCTGTCCAATCGGCGAGCAGTCCTTCTGAGTCGTTATGCTAGCCATCTGTCTTCCATGCCTGCTAATCCAGCCCATGACATTTTTTTCGACGCCTCCTTTGATGTAGGGTATGCAGGCCGCCCCTCCTCCCTACTACCACCGGGAGTCCGCTTCCGTCAGCTGCTCCATTCTCTTTCCTTCCGCTTTCCTAAAACCATCTTGACAACTTGGGGTACAGCACTGCCTTGGCTACATCCCCGGATCTGCCTGCTCCGTGACCTTTGTCGATTTCCCAAGGATGGTACCCCTTCACTTGTTTATCGTCGGGCATTTGCTGCTCTATGTGCACAAATGACGGACGCCACATTTATTTACACCGACTGCTCGAAAACATAGTTAGGTGTAGGGAGTGCCTATATTGTTGGTGACACCCCAAATCACTTTCGGCTTCCCGACCAGTGTTCGGTTTATACTGCGGAGCTTTACGCTGTTCTCCAGGCTGTCCACTACATCCGACCAGTGTTCGGTTTATACTGCGGAGCTTTACGCTGTTCTCCAGGCTGTCCACTACATCCGCCGCCATCAGCGGATACAATACGTTATCTGCTCAGATTCTCTCAGCTCTCTCCTCAGTCTCCAAGCTCTTTATCCTGTGCACCCTCTGGTCCACCGGATTCAAGACTGTCTGCGCTTGCTCCACCTGGGGAGCAATTCGGTGGCGTTCCTCTGGCTGCCGGGACACGTTGGTATCTGTGGAAATGAGGCGGCCGATATTGCAGCCAAGGCTGCAGTCTCTCTTCTTCGGCCAGCTATTCAATCGATTCCCTTCACCGATCTATGGAGCGTTTTATGTCGTCGTGTTGTTCATTTATGGCACGCGCATTGGTCGACATTTCCCCATAATAAATTGCGGGACGTGAAAGCTCTTCCTTGTGCTTGGACCTCTTCCTCCCGAACGCGTCGTCGGGAGGAGGTAATTTTAACTAGACTCCGGGCAGGGCACTGTCTTTTTAGCCATCGACATCTTTTAAGCGGCGATCCTCCCCCATTCTGTCTCCACTGCTCTCAGCTGTGGACGGTAAGACACCTTTTAATTGAGTGCCCCTATTTTAATCCGTTACGCTCCCGTCTACAGCTATCGCCTGATATATCGACGATTTTAGCAGATGACACGCGCTCAGCCGACCGCGTTCTCAAGTTTATTAGTGCCAGTGAAATGAAGTCAGTCATTTGAAGCTTTTTTTGGGGACAACCAACCCCTTTCTGTAGTGGATTTTTAAGCCTTCCTTCTGCTTTTAGTTTCTCCAATTTTATGACTTTTGTTCCCATTGCTGCTGGTTTCCATTTTCGGTTTTTTACTGTTTCCTAAGTCGCGGACCGGGCCCTAATGACCATAGCAGTTTTGCGCCCTAAAAAAAAAAAAAAAAAAAAAAAAAAACACCCATATCCAACCGCACATACACAGACACAAGCAGACATTTGTAAAGGCAAAAAGTTTCGGCAGAGATGTCAGTCAAGGCAGAGGTACAGAGGCATATGCCCTCTCCCTTCGTAAGCTCTTAGTTCATCCCTATGAAATCCCCAAACCACCTTCCCTACCCTCTGGCTCCTACCCTTGTAACCACCCCCGGTGTAAAACCTGTCCCATGCACCCTCCCACCACCACCTACTCCAGTCCTGTAACCCGGAAGGTGTACACGATCAAAGGCAGAGCCACGTGTGAAAGCACCCACGTGATTTTCCAACTGACCTGCCTACACTGTGAAGCTTTCTATGTGGGAATGACCAACAACAAACTATCCATTCGCATGAATGGACACAGGCAGACAGTGTTTGTTGGTAATGAGGATCACCCTGTGGCTAAACATGCCTTGGTGCACGGCCAGCACATCTTGGCACAGTGTTACACCGTCCGGGTTATCTGGATACTTCCCACTAACACCAAACTGTCAGAACTTCGGAGATGGGAACTTGCCCTTCAGTATATCCTCTCTTCTCGTTATCCGCCAGGCCTCAACCTTGTGTGTGTGTGTGTGTGTGTGTGTGTGTGTGTGTGTGTGTGTGTGTGTGAGAGAGAGAGAGAGAGGAGACAGGAAGTATGACTGCACAGAGCAATACGGTATGCATAACAGCAGATAGTTGGATGGAAAAGTTAGGTAGGCTTGGAAAGTTAGGTATCTGCATCTGCCAATAATGTCATGGCGATGAAGGATGGATAGCCAACAGTGCTGGTAGCCAGTAAACTGGTTACAGTGGCTGTTGACAGGGTGCACCCATGCTGTGTGTATTGTAGAGAGCGTCTAGTTTCTGAGGCCACTGACTCAGATCACTTGCGTGTTTGCTAACTTAGAAGCCTGACCTACTGACAGTCTGCCACACTTGAACATTTGTTTGTTTAGGGAGATGTCCTTCCCAGTTTGTGCTCGTTACATGAAGTGCGCTGTTGACGTTTGTGACCTGTGTACGGTTTTGCTTGGGTTAGGTGTTCAGACATTTGAACTCTCACTGTTGACAACTGTGTACGGCTCAGACACAGTGTGGTGTTTTACTCCCACTTTACAGATTCATACTTCCAAAACACGGGAATGAATTGGCAAAATGGCTATGAGTCAGTCTCGTGTTCGCCTCGGTCAGGTTGAATCATCATGGATGAGTGGTTTATGGAATTATGGCAGTAGCAACTACAGCAACAACATGCTGAGTTTCAGCAAGTGTTGGTGTCTTAAAAGCAACCACGACATCAGGTGCTTTAGGCCACATCACCACCACCCCCTCTCCCCCCTTCTGCCATTTCTTGCTATACTGCAAGGTAAGGAAAGTTGCTGACCTAGTGGATATGAGTACACTACTCCTTTCTCCTAGCTCCTTCCTGTTAATTTGGTGTAAAAGCTTTGTCCATGCATGGAACTGGCTTCTTTGAAATTTGGAGAGACATGTATGATGTTCACTGCACATTTTGTGCCCGAGTCTGATGATGTGGCAGCACACCTTAAGTTAAATCAGTGATGAAAGTGGGTTGATGAGTCATATGTGGAATGGATAGCAGGGTTGAGCTACAGGGTTTGCCTAGAGCTTGTTTGTTTGATCATAGTCAGTGTGATGTATCTTACGCGGATTCCATTATTGGCGATTGGATCGTCCTACATGCAAACAGCACAATGGCTGTCGCAATTCCTGGTCTGGTACGGCAGGCAGTTATGGCCATCCTCCCTCGGCATTGGGTAGTTCCTTAGATTTTAGGGCTTCTCCAGTTGCCCTACACAGAAAAGTGGCAGAAGTGTCCACATTTAAATAAAGTTTGTTTGCTGGGGCCACATTGCTGCTGTCTGTGCTACGCGGCATACTGTTCGCAATGTTGACCAGTTGCTTACTATTGCGCTTTCTGTGCCATGCTCACATATCTGTTAATGGGTGCAGTTTTTTGTTTTAAGATTTATCAGGTAGTTTCAGCTTGATACTGGGGGTGTGGCCTCGTTAATCAATTTAGATATGTATCATGGCTGTGTAGCCCCCTGTTGCGAGCAGTTACCTGAACAGTGGTTTCCTGTAGTTGCAAATGAGTTGTCGTGGGGTCTGCTGGTTGTGGTAGCAAAATATAAAAATGTCGAGCATGAACTAATATTATTAGTGATCAATTGTACCTCGGTGTAAAATATTTGTGGATTGGATGCTTTTATGGCATTTGATTTCCAAATGGTTGATCACATTAATTTAGCATCTCCAGTTATTCCTTTTCAAAAACTTGAGTCACTTTTGCAGTCCATAAACAAGTGTTTCAGCCAACATTGGGTAAAGCAAAGCATTATCTGGCCCACATTCTATTGAAATTGTCTGCGACCCCTAAGTTTTGTCGTACTCATCCTTTGCCATATGCTACGAGATATGTAGTTAAAGCTAAATTAGACAGATTGCAGGAATTAAGGCTTATCTCACCTTAGCATAAAGTTAGTGGGTATCATAGTTCGTGGCGTGATTTGGTTGTGTGGAGATTTTAAATCCACAATTAGTACTCAGTGAGGTGAAGTTTATCTAACCCCCTCACACTGAGAAGTTATTGGTGAGATTGACTGATGGACACTATTTCTTGAAGATTGATTTGCGAGAAACCTATCTGCAGTTGCCCCTCGATGCTGAGTCACAGCAGTTGCTCACTATTAATATACCGTTTGACATCTAAGTTTACCAGTTTACCTTTTGGTGTTGCATCAGTCCCAGGAATTTTTCAGCATTTTATTGTATAGTGTGTTCACCATATCCTGAAAAGTGCAACTTATCTGGATGATGCAATTGTAACTGGTGACACCAGGGAAGAACATTTGCAAAACTTTGCAGGCAGTGTTTCAGGCGCTGTAGAACAGTGGTCTACATTGTAAGTTGGTAAAGTGTAAGTTTTTTTTCATCCAGTTTCAGGTATTTAGGTTACATCATAAGTAAGAAGGGCATTACCACTTGATGACCACATTGCAACAATTGATCAGTTGCCTCTCCCTTGGAACTTGAAGGAGCTGTAGTTATTTCTTAGCAAGGTAAATTGTTATAACAAATTCATACCAGATCCATCGGAGCTGTCTCAACCACAGTCAGCTGTGTAACAAAGACATGAAATTTGTTTAGTCAGGCACTTGTCAGCAAGCTCTTTTGCAACTGAAACATCGTTATGTATTGCTGCTTGCCATGGTACCTTCTATCCAAAGAAAAGCGTAATACTGGCTGCTGACGCATTGCAGAATGTGATTGGTGCCATACTGTCCACAGCTACCCAGATGGGTCAGAACAACCAGTTACTTTTGCATCTAAGACTTTCTCATCTGCCCAGTAGAATTACTCCTAGAGAGAGAATGATGAATTGGCCATAATCTATGGTGTTAAAAAGTTTCTTATTTTCCTGTATGGCTCCAAATTTCACTTGGCCAGTGATCATGAATGGTTGGTATTGCAGTTTAATCGTAAGGCTGGGCTCCATGATGAGGTGGCTCAGAGACTACAGCGTTGGGCATTATTTATTAGTAATTCTTTTTATAATATTCAGTTTTGGCCCACCACATAGCATGTGAATGCTGAGACATTGTCCAGGTTGCCCATGGGTCCGAATATGGAGTTTGACAAGGAGGAATCATTTTGTTTTGAGGTTGAAAGTGCACTAGGCACAGCACTGCAAGACCTTCCCATCACAGCAAGAAAAGTAGCAGTGGCTGCCACAAGTCATGACCCATTGTTGCAGCGGTTCAGTCGGAATGGCCTGTGTGCCTGTCTAAGAATGCCCATCCCAGTTTTTGAACTTATTTCAGTGTGAAAGAGTGACCCATTGTACATCAAGGAGAGTTGTTGCCTACAGCAGAGGGTGACAAGTGCCACATAGTAGTTCCGCCTTCATGCCATCTGCAAATCCTTCAGTTGTTGCATTCTTCTTACGGGAGATTTCTATCATGAAATCTTTAGTTCAATGACTTGTATATTGGCCTGCATTAAGCACCCATATCAAACATGTAATGAGTCAGTGTCATGCCTGTTCAAAGAACTAAGTGGCCCCTTCCTAGAAGTTTTTGCTGTGGCCTCAACCATCTGAACTGTGGGACAGAGTACATGTGGATTTCACCAGCCCTTTTCTTGGGAAAATATGGGCCATACTGCTGCATACCCTGTCTAACTTCAGCTATACAGCACGGATGTCCTGTACAACAGTGAGGTCCACCATCATGGCACTCAAGACTATATTTGCAATGCAAGAGGCACCAGTCACGCTGGTCTCTGATAATGGTCTCCAGTTTATGGTGTCAGAATTTCAGACAATGTCACCGGAATGGCATCCAGCACCTGACCACCCCTCTCTTGCATCCAGCATCCAGCTCAGAAGTGGAGCAGATGGTCAGAACATTTAAGACACAAATGAGGAATACAGTATAAACTGTGCTGGTAGATGAGGCTCTGTTGCACTTCTCAGCCATGTACTGCACTGCCCCAGTAAATGGGCATAGTCTGGTAGAGCTCCTGTACGGACAATAGCCCCCTATGTTGTTGGATCTCTCACAACCTACCATCTACCCCCTGCCCCCAACATTCACATTTCACACCCTGTTTCTGGAAGTATGTGCTGGTTTGGGTCTGCACATTTGGGCATCAACTGGGGTGGACAGAATGGGAGATAAAACAGCACTGGAGTTGGCAACTTTCTGACGTTGTGCTCAGAGGCAATATGTGCATAAAACACAGGAACCAAGTGACATGAGCATAGCCAGCCACTTCACAAGCCAAGTACACGGCCTTCAACCTGTATTGACGACGTCTGCATTTCCCCTCAGCATATAAGGCAGTGGGACTCTCCACCCCCGCACCGTGATGATTACTTACGGTCATGTCAGCGTTCATCCTCCGCAGCTTGGGGAGAGTGAGCTATGGTGGTTGAGCCACTCCTTCCAATGCCACCTCAGTGTCTCATTCAAAACAGTGAAGAACAGATGTATTTTGAGCCACACTTGTATCCACCAGCCACACCTGTGGAGACTGGCGTCTGGATGGAACTGCTGGCTGTGTTTCCTGCATCCTCTCCCCCCTCCCCAGACATTAAAAACATAGACCTGGGAACTTTAGCCCTTACATAGAAATTGAAGCGGAGAGGGATTTTGTATCTGTGACTGCTGATAATCTGTCTTGGCAATGAAGGACATGGAACAAATAGTGTAAGCAGCCAGCGAACCCGATACCGTGGCCGCCAACAGTGTGTGCCCATGCTGTGTGTATTGGAGAGAGCCTCTGGTTTCTGAAGCACAAAGTTAAAGTAGCTGTTGAAGACTGATCTGCTGTTATTCTGCCGCACTTAGATGGTTGCATCTTTCTCGGTTTGCTGTCGTGTCATATTAAGTGCGCTGTTGATATTTCTGGCTTGTGTATGGTGTTGCTTGGTTTAGCTCTTCAAGCATTAGAACTCTTGCTGTTGACAGCTTGGTGTGGGTCAGACACAGTGCAATGTTTTCCCCGCAGTTTCCCCAGGGGGTTCACGGTTCTTTTGTGAATTCATGCTTGGCACCCGCAGGTTCAGGAGCTGTTGCAGCCCATTCTTTCTTCTTGAGCTGCATTTCCTTCCCCATACACCTCCTTCCCCATCCTTGCTCCTTCCCCACTGCCCCCTCCTTTCCCTCTCACGGTGTTCTTACTTATGTCAACCTGGCAGTCCAGCTGGTTTCCTGTATTCCTTACACTTATGTTCCCCTCACTTTTTCTTTTACATCCATCCTTTTTGACATTTTTGGTCCCCCTTTGTGATTTGACCTCCACTTTTAAATTTTATCTCCATAGTGTGAGCTGTTTGGGGAAGAACTTTATTGTCTACGGTGTAGATTCACCCCCCGACTCCCTCCGTAGTGTCTACGGTGTAGATTCACCCCCCGACTCCCTCCGTAGTGTCTACGGTGTAGATTCACCCCCCCGACTCCCTCCGTAGTGTCTACGGTTTAGATTCACCCCCCGACTCCCTCCGTAGTGTCTACGGTGTAGATTCACCCCCGACTCCCTCCATAGTGTCTACAGTGTAGATTCCCCTCCCCCTTCCTTCCGCCCCTCCTTCCCCACCATAGCACCCCATCTGCCCCACTAGTTCACCAGCAATCGTAGCCAGTCCATGAGTTGGGGCTGGTGTGTATCCATCTGGCTGAGCCCCATGACAAACAGGGATCACAACGTCTAATACCTAAGCTGTTGCCTCCCCAGGCATGCCTAGGTGTATGCTTGTCATTCTGGAGCATTGGAAATCTGAGCAATGGACTCAGTATCAGGTGGCCCTTGCTGTGGCTGGTTGGCACCCTGGGAGGGGGGGGGGTGGTGGTATGAGTGCAGATACCTTCTGTATGAATCGTACCAAGCTCTGGAAATCTGACTGTTCTTCTAAGGCCGTCTCTTCAGTTGGTAATGGGTCATTGAATTCTGCTTCTTATGACCCTGCTGCCTTCCCTTCCCTGGCTGCACCCTGGGAGGAGGGCCAGGCTCGCTGGCTTGGAGTGAAACACTTTCCCCGCTAGGATGGCTGGGGACACATTCTCCACTTAAAAGCTGTTATTTATTGTGGGAAATATCAAATAGTAGTTCGATGAAGTGAACTTTCTCTGTAAGATGCTTTCCGGTTCCCCGTTGATCAGAACTACTACTGCTGCCAAATCTGCAGCTCTTCATGCTTGTGATCATCTTAGCGACATCCCTGTGTCCATTACACATCGTCGGTCCTTGAATATGGTTCAGGGAGTCATTTTTCATAGGAACCTCTTCCTTCAAACTGATGAGGATCTGGAATGATGGGATGTTCATTTTGTTTGGCATGTGCAGAAAGGTTTTAAGGACAATGGCACCAATACCGGTGCCTTTATTCTGGTTTTTGAAGGAGATAGCTTCCCAGAGAAAGTTAAGGTTGTGTGTTATTGGTGTGACATGAAGCCATATGTCCAGCCACCCACGAGGTGCTTGAGTATAAAACCCTTGATCATTTATCTTAAACTGAGGCTTGTCAGAAATATGACAGACTTCGCCCTGTGTTGATGACTTCCACTTTTCCCTCTGTTAATTCCTTTCCTCGTCTTTGCTCTACCTTACCAAAATCCTGTCCCCCTCTCCTCTTCCCGTCCCCTGCAGTTCCCATGATCTCCTCTACCGGTGCCGCTCCCACTCCATGGCCAAAGAAGTGTCCTCCTCCTTTGGCACCCACCAGTGGTGGGTCTCCTTCTTGAGACCCCTCCCCCTGGCATCTTTCAGGTCAGAGACCTGCTGCCACAGCTCTGCCCCAGGACATACAGTCTGTGCACCCCAAGGTCGGCTGATCTCTTTGCATTCCAGATTTTGCAGAAGCCTGCTCTCCCTCCATGTCCTACCCTCCTTAACCTATGAAGGAGAGGAAGAAGAAACGTAAGTCCCAGGACAACCTCCCCCCCCTCCCCCCCTCTGGTGCTCATGGAAGTGTCATGTCCCCCCTCGCAATCTGAGTCTGACCTCTTAGTTATGGATGTCTCACTCCCACACTCACGCTCACCACTCTCGCCCCCTCTGCGCACACAGCCGCACCACTCCAATGATGTCACATTATCATTATTGTCACCTCATAAAGCACAGTTCAGCTGATTAGTGTGTACACAATTGTACTGGGGGTGGGGGTGGGGGGGTGGGGGGGGGGGTGGGGAACAGCAGGGAAAATTATTACATACAACATGGTTAACTAGGAAATAACCTTTCCAAGAAGTAACAGTCCAGTTTGTGTGTGGATACTTAATGCTGAAGAAACTGAAAGGTATTAATGTACTTTCAGTTCTTTCTTCAATAAATTTTATTTCTACAGAAAATACACCAAACATCAGTTTAAAATCTGACACAGCATCCTTTCCTGTGCTAGCAGCACCAGGCCAGGAGATCACTTGTGTGTTCATGTTATGAGCACATGAACGCAAGTGGGTTACTTATTTAGATTTCTCTAATGCTTTTGTGACTTCCTTATGTGCTTATGTAACGTAGTTGTCCACTGTCTTTAATATGGATGGGGACTGCGAACACTTTCTTCAGATGCAAGGTGAGTTTGTGACCCTTCACTCACAACTTCAGGTGTTGCTGGATTCAGTCACACAGCTTGTGCCTGTTGTCAATGGTTATAACTGTGAGGTGCTGAACGTGGGGACCAAAGACACATCCATGATGTCCCATGTGTCCCGTGATTGGTCCACTACTGTGGATGTCCTGGTTACTGCTCATATTGAGGTTGACCCTTCACTTGTTTAAATTGGGAGGTCTTTTCAGGATGTGTCAGGCATTGAAAGATGAGGGTGTGAATGAAAGACCTCTCTAGTTTGTATAACAAACACACTTCAGGTGTTATCAGCAGCTGATAAGGGTCGTGAGCCAGCTGCAGTCATTTGCCCTGTTTTGGAGGACACCTTTCGGCCTGCAGGGTCTGGGTATTCACAGAGGGTGGGGTTATTTGTAGGTGGGAGATCAGGTTATGTCATGGAGTCATTTAGAAATAAGGCTGCCAAAGGGGAAGAATTGCAGGGTGCACTCAGAGTGCAGACTGGGGAAACCATTCCATTGCCCACAGAAGGTGGCTGCATGGGTAGCAGGGACTATGTGGAGTGGACAAGCCAGTTTCTTAGGTTAGAGGGTCTCGGGAAAGAACAGTCAGTCTGAGTGCAGGTCAAGCACAGGATGAAAGTAGACCTAGGGACCATCAGTACTACAGTTACACATTGTTGTTGTGGTGGTATTGGGAAAGATCCAGAGCTCTAGGCACTAATAGAAAACACTGACACTCGAATTGTTAAAAGTACTGAAAGTGGCCTAAAGTTGAAGGTAAGTTCAGCTGAAATTTTTATCAAGGGCTTAATGATGTTCAGGAAGGATAGATTAAATATGATTGGTGGTGGTGTGTTTGTTGCTATTAGAAGTACTACATTCTAGTGAAAGTGAAGTAGATAGTTGTTGTGAGCTAGTATGGGTAGAGCTTTTGCTTGGCAGCCAGAATAAATTAATAGATTATTTTTACCAACCTCCCTCCCAGATGATATAGTTGCTGAAAGGTTCAAAGAAAACTCGAGCTTCACTTCTAAGATGTACCCCACTCCTATAGTTTTAGCTGGTGTTGATTTGAATCTGTGCTTGATACATTGATAAAAATGCATATTTAAGGTTGGCGGTAGGCATAAAACATAGTCAAAAATTATACCAAATGCTTTCCCTGATAATTATTTTGACAGTTAGTCCAGAAATCCACCTAAAGTGTAAAAAGTTGTGATAACATACTTGACCTCTTAGCATAAAAAATCCTGAGCAAATAGGGAGCACCATCATGGATACAGGGATTAGTAACCTCAAGATTCTTGTAGTGAAACTGAGTACCATAATGTCCAAAGCAACTAAAAATATACCTATTTAATAAAGGAGACTTGAACTGTTGCCTTTCTAAGAGACAATATCTCTTCCTTTTAAACAAACTTCATGAGAGTAGACCAGATGTGGCTTAAGTAGAAGGAAATGCTATTGATAGCAGCTGAGAGATTTATAACAAATTAGTTGATAACAGATGGGAAAAGTGTGCTAGATTTAAAAGAACGTGAAATATCAGAGGTTGGCGATGTTTTACAGAAGCTTGAAGTTTAGCACGGAATTAAATGTGAGAAGCTTTTAATAGCTTCCACAACAAAACTCTGTTTCAAAATCTGACAGAAAATAGAGAGATTTTGGTTGTATTGACAAGGGGACACATGAAACAGGACTTAAAAAGGTATTCAGTGTGTCAGATCTTGCATAAAGAATTGAATTATGAATGAGGAAAAGTCATCACATGCAACAAATTGTGGTTGCAGAATGGGAGTCAATTTTGGATTGGCACGAATATTGGCACCAATTGTTTAATAATATCCTCTGGAGTAAAGAGGCTGTATTCTGTGTGGAAGCTTTTATCAACAGACACAATTGCCTTTATTGGCCAGAACAGAATTGTGGTGTTATGATGGAGAAGATGCATCCTTGCACAAAAGTGACCATATGGTGTGGAAGGACTGCCACAAGTTTTATCAAATGGTTTATCTTGCACAAAACAGTGAATGCAGCATGTTACCTGCAGATGTTTGAAAATTGTATTTGGCCCACAATATCTGTATCGGATAACACTGAAGACATTATTTTTATATAAGATGACACACCACCTCACTTTGCAAATGTTGTGTATGGGTGAGAATTTCCAAGAACATTGGCTTGGAAGATGTGGACCTCAAAAGTGGCCTGCAAGAAGTTGAGACCTGACTCCATATGTGACTACCTTTTATGGGGCTGGGGTAAATGTGATGTGTAACAGATGAAACTTTGCACAATGGAAGAATTGGAAGCACAGGTTTGGGACCTTATCACCAATACCCCATGCGATTTTCTCCAGAGGACTGGGAATTCCATTCGCGGCCGTTTGAAATGATTGATCGCTGTCATAGGCACCTACATTGAAGTTTAAAGTATGCGTACACATTCTTATACCTGTATAACAGTGTATGCATGGTACTAATTTCAGTAAATTACAGTTCTAAATGTAGAATTTATTTCCTTTTTTCTGTACCTAGTTACTTTGCAGGCACTGTCTACATAAATGATTTAGGAGACAATCTGAGCAGCTCTCATAGATTGTTTGCACATGATGCTGCTGTCATTTACTGCCTATTAAAGTCATCAGAAAACCAAAACCAATTGGAAAGTGAGTCTTGTTGGTATCACAGGTGTGTACGTTTGGGTATCTGCAGGGTTGTTTGTGTGAATGCGTGTACACATTTCTAGAAAAAGTGTGCCAAGCACCAGTCCTCTATAGGCATTTGTACATATTTTTCCATCCTGGGAATTTCAGTTATTGTTATTGTTATTCTTATGATGATGATGAACGAATCATTGCCAATGTGAATGACTGGTGGCCAATGCTAAATAGAAACATACAAATCTCTTCTTTGCATATACAGCAGGTTCGTCAGGGAAGTCGATAAGGAGTTGGCTGCATGATCTGGGTCTACAATGACTAAAATAATTAGAAGTTGTTGGTAAAAAATAATATATAGTACGTAACTGGTGGTACAGGAGTCTTCATAGTCAGGAGGAATATAATTACAAACAGAGAGCTATAGAGGCATCACATAGGCCATACTTTAACTAAGTGCCTTGTTAGAGGTTGCTTCCTATCAGCTGAAGGCTATATTACTTTCCCACTTGACGTCCCGAGCAAGAGTGGCTAAGTGCACGCTAGAGACTTGTTGCAAGCCGTGTAGCAGCGCTACTCTAGACTCATGGGTCCAGTGATACTAGTACGGACCGCGATCGATAACTGCAACCCCTAACAAGTGTAGTATCGAACGTTGATACCACAGTTACATAATTGCAAAATGATTTAGACAAGATATCTTATGCTGTAAAAAGTGGCAGTTGATTCTAAACAATAAAAAAATGAGATCACCCTCGTGAGTACTAAAAGAATTCCATTAAATTTCAGCTACGTGATAAATAGCACAAATTTAAGGGGTGTTGATATGACTAAATTCCTAGGGATTGCAGTTACACATGACTTAAATAGGAACATTTACATAGATCATGATGCAGGGAAGGTGAACCAAAGACTGTATTTTATTGGCTGTACACATAGAAGATGCAACAGATCTATTATAGAGGCTACCTACAATATTCTTGTCTGTCCAATTCTGAAGTGTGTCATAGGATCTTTACCAAATAGGATTGACAGAAGCCATCAGAAAAGTTCAAAGAAGGGCAATATATTTTGTATTATTGGGAAACAGGGGATAAATGTTTTTATTCAAGACTGTGCCAGTTCCCAAACATACTTGAAGATAAATGGCTTAGGTACAACCAATCATAATGAAAGAGTGAAATATAGCCTCAAGTTTTAGTAGAACCAATAGAACCCAAGGAGGCTCATGCATACTTGTAAATAATTTGGTAGAGTATACAGTGTAAGATGATTTAAATTTTCTTAATTAAAGTGTATTTAAAAGCTGCTCAATTGCATCAGGAAAATGTAATATTGTTATTATATCAATACACAGAATCCAAGATGTAGAGGTAACAAAATTACTTTTACCAAAGTATATATATAAATTTATCAAATGAAACCAGTGGCTCAATGAAGTTTATGGAGTTAATCCAAAAATTTGGTTTCAAGGTAAATTTCATGGAAGTTACAAGAGCAAATACATTGATAATATTTATCTAATTATAAATTTGATGATGTGAGGAAGCTATATGTAGATCTAGGACTTTTCAGACGACTGTGCTTTATTTATTGAAATAACTAATGCAAATGCACCAGACACTAGAAAAACATACTGTAAAAGACATTTTACTTTTAAAAATTTAAAATTGTTCTGCTCTAAATTAGAACAGATGGGGTGGCAAGTTCAAGATATTCCAATCTTTGTGCTTTTTAACACACTTTTAAATTTTTTTTACATGTATTTAAGGAAATATTTCCTCTTAGAATATGCCACACAGAAGTGTCAAATAAGCTGAATTGGCTGACTTCTCGAATAAAAACTTCCAGTGGGGAAAAAAGGCAACTTCACAAGGAAATGAAGTGCAACAAATACCCCATTTTCATTAATCATGTCAAACAGTAAAAAAGCATATTTAAAAGGGTAATGGAAACAGCAAGATTAATGCTTAACAATAATTACATCTTGGCTCAGGGACACAAATCAAAGGCAGTGTGGCCTGTTGTAAAATCAGCACAGGGAATTAGAACTGACAGTGAAGATAATAATAAAATTGTAACAAGTTCTGCTCGAATGTCAGAATCATTCAATAAACTTTTTATGAATGTAGCAAAATCAGACGTAGATGTCAATGCTTATATGGAAAAAGTACATTTAGACCAGAAGGCAGAAAAATGCTTCAACAAATTTGAGACAATTTCATCCTTAAGATGTAGTGGAAACTGTGTTACGTCTAAAAAATAAAAATTATGTTGTTTGAAATGACATATTCAGCAAAGTCTTTAAAGCAGCTGCCAGGATAATAGCTCAGCCCTTTTGCTCAATAATTAATAAGTTACTTGAAGAAGACCGCTTTACAGATGCTCTAAAGTATACAGAGGTAGAACCTTTGCTTAAAAAAGGCTCAAGAGAAGATGTGGGCAACTACCGTCCAATTTCTATTATCCAATATTTTCAGAAATATTTGAAAAGTGGTGGTAATGCAAATTTAAAAAAAATAGTGAAAAAGCAACATCAATTCAGATAATCAATATGGCTTTCATAAAGGTAAAAAGCACAATAGATGTCATTAATGAGTTTGTGAAAGAAATCAGTTCCACTGTAGACGTGTCGAGAAAAGTTACGGGATTATTCTGCAACCTCATAAAAACATTTGACTGTGTAAAGAATCACTTGCCCCTGTATAAAATGGGAAGATACTGAATTGGGGGTTGTGCTTCAAAGTGGTTTAAGTCATATCTCAAACAGAACACGAAAGGTAGTTATATCATCGAGCCAGGCAAATTTATTTTCTGGATGTATGATTATTTCTCAAGGAATTTCACAAGGTTTGATTCAAGTTCCAATTTTATTTCTATATAAACAACTTACACCTTAACGTAAGTTCACACTCAGTCTTATTTGCGAATGACACTTCTGCCTTTGTTGAAAACAAGTCACAAATCTACTAGATAGTTTAGAAAACTGATTCCAACTCAGTGGACTGAAAATGAATATTGTAAAAACACATTTATTGCAGCTCAAAACTAAAAACTCAAAGGTAAATGAAACCCACATTAATCATAGGAACCAAGAACTGAAAGAAGTGGGGTGTGTTAAAGTTTTAGGAATGCATCTGGACCCAATTTTATCCTGTTCTTTACATATAAAGTACTTAGCAAATAAATTAAACAGTTGACCCTTGTGTTGAAGAATCTATCATTTTCAACTAGCATGGAGATGAGAAAAGTAGTTTATCACAGCTATTTTGAGTCTTTTATAAGGTTTTATAGGGTTAACGGAAGCAAAATGATTGTAATATTAAAATTACAAAAATCAATTATTTTAATATGGTTTATGCAAAACCAAAGGAATCGTTTCACCCACTGCTTATAAATTTAAAAATATAGTAGAGACCTGGTATTTCAAAGTTCCATGTAATTTGAACTGGTCCTAAGAAAATTAAAATTTTACATAAAATTGGAGTAAAAACCCATTTTCATACATTGTGCTCATGTACATTTTACGCACTTTTGATTGTACTACATTTTGAAATTTCTTTCAATTTTCTGTATATAGTACAGTTAAAATTGTCCCGTGTGGGGGTTTTAGTTCATAATACACAGAAATAACCTTTGCCTCAGAGTGTTAATGCATTCCTATTACAGATGGACAGGTACTGTCAAACGGGGTGATATCGAACGGTTTTGTTGTTATTTTGAGTGAAACTTTTGTATATATTGTTAGATTAAATTGATTGTTATGGAAGTGGTAGGGTATATGTGTGACGAATAAAATATCCCAAATCCAGAAAGTGTATGTGTAGGTATATTTACCGGAGGCAGTTAAGGGGCTCCGGAACGCCCTATACTTGCAATGTTAAAATAACGCTTATAAATTACATCTTTCCTCACAAAGTATTTGAGGTAGGAAGTTGAACTTTTTACAGATTATTTATTGGAATATGGGCTACAACTTAACACAGGGATTTTACAAAATTTTAGTTCAGTTATTGAAGATGATTTTTTTTCAATTGTAATGAAAATTCACAACATTTTTTTGCAATTTTTTATTTATATATTCAAAAATATACAGTTTTTTGGAAAAAGGCTGTGTTCAATTAGGCCTATGCAGAAGGTACTGTGTAACATTTACTGAAAGTTTGAAACAAATATGTTTGGAAGATCCTCAGAAAACATGTAATTAGTATGAGAAAATAAAAGTTTTGGGAATCGAGCGACAAAGATTGGATTAACTTTTTAGTGCATTCCAGGTCCATAGGATGGATTATCTTCATCCTCTGCAAACTCCTCCTCCAGCTTCCTCTTGTTCCTCCTCCTGTTTACTCTTGCTTGTATTTCTAGACTCTTTACAGCCCTGTCTGCAGCCCGAAGGCGTTCCTTGTCTAAAGCAAGCATCGCTCGTTGTTCTGTTCGTAGATTTTGCTACCATTTTCTTCAGTTGCAGTTACTGCAACACTGTTCCAAAAGGTGGTCATGTATGAACACTTATCACATTTCAGTTGTATTTCACTAGCAAGTCCTACGTGCTTTATTATGGAGAGTTCCAGACCAACTTCACTACAATGAATACATCTTACACAGTTTGAAAAAATTCCTTTGAGAACCGACATATCAAATATTTCATTCACATCCGATTCGCCCATAAAACATTCATAGTTTTCACTCATCGAACCAAGCTTCTTCTGTGAAGTATTTTCTTTCCCACTTAGGTTCACTCACTTGGTTATCGTCTTTATTGTTTACAGTAATAACACATACCTTTGGCTTTCCAACATTTCTCCTTTTCTTAAAAGCCTTCAGAGGATTTCTAATAACTTTACTTTTACTCATTATTATACTTCAACAAAACAGAGACTCAAGAAACAGAATTAATTACGAATATTTTCGAGATAACGACAGAGTAAATAAACATTAAACAATCGACAATCCCACCAGCGATATATATTGAACCATCACAGGTTAGCCACAACACATACTTTATCTCACATCACTAAAATGTACCTGATGAACACGGACGTTAATAATAACACCATTTGACAGCAGTTTAACAGCGCCACAGTGGGTCACGCCCATGTAGAACACATTTTAAAAAAAATTTAAAAATAGTTGTAGTCTTCGGAATTGAATAAATTATATATCTATTAAAAGGAAATAGTCTGCAGATTCAGAAAACGCAAAAAAGTAAAAATTGAACTTTTCATGATTTTGAGCCTTTCCGGAGCCCCTTAAATAAAGTGTCCGAAGGCACCCCGTGGATTGGGGTGATTTCGGACATGGGTGTTTTTTAAATCTCTGTCCGAAGTTACAGTATATAGAGGGCGTATTCAGACAGTTACTGCCCCCCCCCCTTTTTTTTCTTTTTCTTTTTTTTTTTCCTACATGCTTTTTATTTGATTTTGGTGACATTTTACACATTTTAAGGTAGCCCTATGTTACGAATAAGCAATATAGAATGATATAATGAATTTTATATATTACAAATAAGTTTTTATTTTGCAAGAATTTAAATAAACAGTCTCTTTGTTCACTTCTGCACGAGCTTGTTTAGTATTTTGCTTCAGTGAACGGAAAGATCTTCTGACTGTTGTTGAGGAATAAATGCACCCATTCTTCTCCTGGCAAATTATTACGAAATTTCTTCTCTTTTCGGCCAGATTCATCAAGGTAGCCTTTAACTAAATACCTAATATCCAGTTTAGTGAAGGGAAATCCCAAATGTGCAGCCCTCAAGATACCTTGCTTCAACATTTCTTCTTCTTCTTCTTCTTCTTCTTCTTCTTCTTCTTCTTTATTTAGCACTGGCTGTCCTCCCATTTTTTTTTTCAGATGTGCTTCCTGCTCTTTATTTTGTAGGGTTGATTTAGGTATACCATACAAATCACATGCTTTCCTGTACGAGAATTTACCACTCTGAATATCACGAACAGCTTTATCTAAAAGTTCCGGGTCATAATTACACCTCTCCTTCTCTTATACGTTCTTGGCATTGTCTGAAATCACCCCACACAGTACACAGTTTTACAAAAACCGTTGTTATTTTATAACCTTATACGAGAAACTCTACAAACTTGTACAGAAATTTTCTCAATGCTGTTAGCTACTGAGCGCGTCGACAATTATGGTTACAATAACTTCCCGCTTGGCGCAACAATAGAAAGTTTCCACTTTACGATAATGCATGGATTTTTAACACTGAGACTGTTCGTCAATTATTCACCTAGGGAAACAATTGATGCAAAATAAAAGTTGTGGAAAGTGATAAATGCAATCTTGCACTTAAAATAACTGGCGCACAGATGTTAAAGTAAGTAACTCTTTGTTTCTATGTAGTAGCAAAGAGCAAATAAGCCGTACTGTCCGAATCCGCCCCGGTGTCCGAAATCACCCCGTTTGACGATACCATTAGGCTTTGAGAAGTGTGCTTGCTCTTTCTTTATTAACCGTTAACTAGCTGGGACTGCTTGACAATCTGTTGTACGGTACATACCATCCTTATTGTTACCCCTATCGTTGTGTCTACTCAGCAACAATGGTCATTTAGTAGAGTACACATTTTACAACATTGGCTGACCATTGTTGTATCTGCTGTAGTTGGTTGTGTAGTAACATGTGTACTGTAGTGAGCTACCTGTGTCACGTTAATTTTAGAGTGTTGTATGTATGCACAGTGTACTGTACATACACTGAAGCACCAAAGAAACTGGTATAGGCATGCATATTCAAACACAGCAATATGTAAACAGACAGAATACGGTGTTGTGGTCGGCAATGTCTATATGAGACCAAAAGTGCCTGGTGCAGTTGGTAGATTGGTTACTGCCGCTACAATGGCAGGTTATCAAGATTTAAGTGATATTGAACATGGTGTTATAGTCGGTACATGATCAAGGGGACACATCATCTCCAAGGTAGCAACGAAGGGAGGGGATTTTCCTGTATGATCCTTTCACGAGTGTACTGTGAGTATCTGGTGAAACATCAAATCTCAGACATTGCTGCAGCCAGAAAAAGATCCTGCAAGAACGGGATGAATGACGACTGAAGAGAATTGTTCACTGTGACAGAAGTGTAACCCTTCCGCAGATTTCAATGCTAGGCCATGAACAAGGGTCAGTGTGTGAACCATTCAACGAAACATCATCGATACGGTGATTTTGGAGCCGAAGGTCCACTCGTGTAGCCTTGATTACTGTACGACACAAAGCTTTACGCCTTGCCTGGGCCTGTCAACATTGACATTGGGCTGTTGATGACTAGAAACACGTTGCCTGGTCGGATGAGTCTCATTTCATATTGTATCAAGCAAATGGATGTGTACGGTTATGGAGATAACCTCATGAATCCGTGGACCCTGTCTGTCAGCAGGGGACTGTTCAAGCTGGTGGAGGTCCTATAATGGTGTGGGTCATTTGCATTTGGCGTGATATGGGACTCCTGATGCATTCAGATATGACTGACAGGTGACACATGCATAAGCATCCTGTTGATCACCTGCATCCATTCATGTCCATTGTGCATTGGGCAATTCCAGCAGGACAATGTGACACCCCATACATCCAAAATTGCTACAGAGTGGCTCCAGTAAAACTCCACCGAGTTTAAACACTTCCGCTGGCCACCAAACTCCCCAGACATGAACATTATTGACTGTATCTGGGATGTCTTGCAACATGCTATACAGAAGAAATCTCCACCGCCTCGTACTTTTATGGATTTATGGAGTCAGTTCCCTCCAGCACTACTTCCGACATTAGTGGAGTCGGTGCCATGTCATTTTACGGCATTTTTGCGTGCTCACGGGGGACCTGCATGATATTAGGCAGGTGTTCCTGTTTCTTTGCTTCTTCATTGTATGTAACTGTGTGTTTTCTTAATGTTTTAATTCATACATTACAATGAGTGGTAGGAGTAAGAGAAAATTTGTTCCGTTGAATGTGAAACTGGAGGCTTTCAGAAGGCCAGACAAATGAAAAACATTAAGAAACATTAAAAAAACTACCTGCTGAGTGTGGAGTTGGTGAAATGACAGTTGGAGACTGACATAGAAACAGAGACCAAATTGAAATTTTTGTCAGACGATTGTTCCGTTTCGTCATTTGAACTGAAAGTCAATTGAGAAATCGGAGTATGAAAAAATCGAGTAAACCTTTGTTTGTTTGGTTTACTTAACAAAGACAAAAAGGAAATCAAACAATGAAAAATCTAGTATGGAATGTAACAATATTGTGAGAATCTATTGTTGAAGAAGGCCTTAATGGCTGAAAGCTATAATTGTCTTTTTGTTGTGCCTATCTGCAACTCAGCATCTCAGCTATATGGTGACTAGCCACTTTCCTTCTCATAATATTGTTACAAGAAGGAAATCCATTTTTAGGGCCTATTCTACAAGAAACAGCAGTATTTTTTAGGAATGAGTTTAAGGAAGGTGAGGACCATTTCACTAAAAGTTCAGGATGATGGGATAGGTGGAAGAAGCAATATGGCATAAGGCAGCTTGAAATTTGCAGTGAAGAACTTTCTGCAGCTTCTCAAACTGTTACACAGTTGGTGAGAAATTAATAAAAATTATACAAGAAGAAAGTCTCACTGCTGATCAACTGTAATGGCTAAGTTATTAAATGCTTCCTTCTAAAACTATAGCCTCAAAAGGAGAAAAGGCTGCCCTGGGCTACAAAAAAATATAAAGAGAGGTTAATAGTTCATGCTGCATCGAATGCAAGTGGATACCATAAACTGAAGGTGTTGGTAATTGGGAAGTCTGCTAAGCATAGAGCATTAAAAAATATCACTGCTTCTGCACTGCCTGTTACATATGTTCTCCAAAAATCTGCTTGGATGGACAAAAATATTTCTAAGAAGTGGATTTTAGAAAAAGTGCCTGCTTTCCGAAGTAATCTTAATGCTTGACAATGCTGGTTCACACTATGATGAGGACAAATAGGACTAAGGCATTTTACAACGCTTGAAAAAAGAGGAGTCATCGTTTTTTGCTTCAGATGCTTCTACAAACAGAAGATGAAGGAATCATCAAAGAATTTCTAAAAAAAGATGACGATAAAAGATGTAGTTTACTGGATAGCTGATTTATGGTCTGAAATAAAGGCGGAGGCGCTAAAATGTCTTGGAACCAGATTTTATGGAATGAAATGGATACCTACACTACAGATGAAGATGACCTACAATTGGCAGAACTGATGAAAAGCTTGCTGGGTGTAAAAATGTGAATGCGAGTGATATTTGAGAATGTACGAACAGTGATGAACAGTTACAAGTTACAGATCTTGCAGTTGTTGAAATGATTACTGAACCTGCTGAAGACAGCTATGACAAGGAATTTCCTGAAGAATTTGTACCAGTGATCACTTAAATCAAGGATTTGGCAGCACTAGATGTGGCATTGCATTATATCGAGTGGCAAGTGGAAGCTACTCCAACTGACATCATGCCTCATAGAAGAAGACACAACATTGCTGCTAGAAAACTAAGTTATATTTTGAAACAAGACTGTGGACAATTTCTTTAAAGTGTAACTTATAGTTTTGCAACTTTAAATGTGTGTCCATATATGTACATATAACACAGATATGCTCAATATTGGCTTTTTAGTTATTTTTAATAATTATTGTGCTTATTAACCATTTATTCATAATTTGATTTAATGATGATACCATATTTTCAGATTTTTTTTTGTAATTCGAGGCAGCCTCAGTCCCAATTAGCTCGAATTACCATGGCTCTACTGTATTAAGTGCCCTCTGTTTGTCCATTTATGAACTGATACTTTTTGTATACAGTAACCCTAAGTTATTCATAGACAATAATTTTAAACATCAATACAGCACTAGGAACATGGGAAATTTCATGCTTCCCAGCTATATGCACAAATCCCAGAATACATGGTTACAATATTCTAAAAAATAAACAAATCCACAGCCTGGAGCTAGGGCAACTGAAACAAAAGCTATGAAAGTTGTTAGTGTAGAAATGCTATTATTCCCTATAATAGTTTCTGAATGATGATGTGAAAGTCTGGGCAAAAAAGCAAATGATTGTTAATTAAGCTTAGCAGTTTTATTTCAAATAAGTGACTGTAGTAGTTTGTTTTTTTATATTAATGCTGTTGTTATATATTGTTCCTGTAATACATTTGAATTGTAATTACAGTGTTGACAAGTCCCTGTACATTAAATCTATGATCTGACTTTGTATGATATGTGAGTTGGAGTGGCAGTCATTAAAACAAAGGCATTTTTTGTTGCATTGAGATGTTTTCATGAAAATCCAATCACCAGCTTTCTGTTCCAAATACAAAAGTATTTTGAAGATGCCCACCTACAATGGAAAAAATGATTATTGTGATAAAATATGGAAAATTTGAGCTTGCATCAAAAGATGAAAATGTTTATTTTTTCCATATGCTATTCTGGGTGGAGCAGTACAGAAATATTCTGCCAAGCACTTACATATGAATGGCATTGTAATCTTGTAGATGCAGATAGCTACTCATGTCATAATGGAAATCATTTCCACTCCTCTTTTTGTAGTTAGGAACTTGGGTGCTTAATGCTGAAAATTGCCTGTGCACTTCCTGTAAGCAAACTTTGATATACATATAAATCTCAAAGAGACTTGATTTTAAATTCTGTAAATATGGTCACTCATCGTTTTGTATTCTTAACACCATTCGTTATCCTGTTCACTTATTTCTGAAGTATAAATGATTGTTTTCTTAAAACTGTGCGGCCCCTGAACATCAAACCAAATCATACAAGCCTTTTGATATCTGAATAGTATGCACATAATACTGTTCCACTATTCCAGCAACCCCAAAAAACTCTTAAATGTAGCATTTGCTTATTATTTTTTCAGTACTTCATGTACTTTTACCACTGTGAAAAATCATCTAACCTATGTTCATTGATTTTAGTAAGATGTGTGATAATGCCATAGACTTGTAATTATAGCAGTATAATACTTACAGCTTTTGTTATGTCTCTGATTTTTCTGTTTAGCAAAAGTGACAAAAAGCAGATTACAGAGTACCTGACGGCTCAACACAAAAGTTTTGTCTCAAGTACAGATAGTGTTGAGGATCAGTGGACAAAGTGCAAAACAATCGTGCAATATGCGTTAGACGAGTATGTGCCAAGCAAGATCGTAAGAGATGGAAAAGAGCCACCGTGGCACAACAACTGAGTTAGAAAACTGCTGCGGAAGCAAAGGGAACTTCACAGCAAACATAAACATAGCCAAAGCCTTGCAGACAAACAAAAATTACGCGAAGCGAAATGTAGTGTGAGGAGGGCTATGCGAGAGGCGTTCAGTGAGTTCGAAAGTGAAGTTCTATGTACTGACTTGGCAGAAAATCCTAAGAAATTTTGGTCTTATGTCAAAGCGGTAGGTGGATCAAAACAAAATGTCCAGACACTCTGTGACCAAAATGGTACTGAAACAGAGGATGACAGACTAAAGGCCGAAATACTAAATGTCTTTTTCCAAAGCTGTTTCACAAAGGAAGACTGCACTGTAGTTCCTTCTCTAGATTGTCGTACAAATGACAAAATGGTAGATATTGAAATAGACGACAGAGGGATAGAGAAACAATTAAAATCGCTCAAAAGAGGAAAGGCCGCTGGACCTGATGGGATACCAGTTCGATTTTACACAGAGTACGCGAAGGAACTTGCCCCCCCTTCTTGCAGCGGTGTACCGTAGGTCTCTAGAAGAGCATAGCGTTCCAAAGGATTGGAAAAGGGCACAGGTCATCCCCGTTTTCAAGAAGGGACGTCGAACAGATGTGCAGAACTATAGACCTATATCTCTAACGTCGATCAGTTGTAGAATTTCGGAACACGTATTATGTTAGAGTATAATGACTTTTCTGGAGACTAGAAATCTACTCTGTAGGAATCAGCATGGGTTTCGAAAAAGACGGTCGTGTGAAACCCAGCTCGCGCTATTCGTCCACGAGACTCAGAGGGCCATAGACACGGGTTCACAGGTAGATTCCGTGTTTCTTGACTTCCGCAAGGCGTTCGATACAATTCCCCACAGTCGTTTAATGAACAAAGTGAGAGCATATGGATTATCAGACCGATTGTGTGATTGGATTGAAGAGTTCCTAGATAACAGAACGCAGCATGTCATTCTCAATGGAGAGAGAAGTCTCCCGAAGTAAGAGAGATTTCAGGTGTGCCGCAGGGGAGTGTCATAGGACTGTTGCTATTCACAATATACATAAATGACCTTGTGGATGACATCGGAAGTTCACTGAGGCTTTTTGCAGATGATGCAGTGGTGTATTGAGAGGTTGTAACAATGGAAAATTGTACTGAAATGCAGGAGGATCTGCAGCGAATTGACGCATGGTGCAGGGAATGGCAATTGAATCTCAATGTGGACAAGTGTAATGTGCTGCGAATACATAGAAAGATAGATCCCTTTTCATTTAGCTACAAAATAGCAGGTCAGCAACTGGAAGCAGTTAATTCCATAAATTATCTGGGAGTACGCATTAGGAATGATTTAAAATGTAATGATAATATAAAGTTGATCGTCAGTAAAGCAGATGCCAGACTGAGAGTCATTGGAAGAATCCTAAGGAAATGCAATCCAAAAACAAAGGAAGTAGGTTACAGTACGCTTGTTCGCCCACTGCTTGAATATGCTCAGCAGTGTGGGATCCGTACCAGATAAGGTTGATAGAAGAGGTAGAGAAGATCCAACGGAGAGCAGCGCGCTTCGTTACAGGATCATTTAGTAATCGCGAACGCGTTACGGAGATGATAGATAAACTCCAGTGGAAGACTCTACAGGAGAGACGCTCAGTAGCTCGGTATGGGCTTTTGTTAAAGTTTCGAGAACATACATTCACCGAAGAGTCAAGCAGTATATTGCTCCCTCCTACGTATATCTCGCAAAGAGACCATGAGGATAAAATCAGAGAGATTAGAGCCCACACAGAAGCATACCGACAATCCTTCTTTCCACGAACAATAAGAGACTGGAATAGAAGGGAGAACCGATAGAGGTACTCAGGGTACCCTCCGCCACACACCGTCAGGTATTGATCCCTCAACTATCTTCCCACTTCTTATGCTGTAGTGTAAATCTTGTGCAGTAAACCAGCTTTGCAGTTCCTTGTAATAAGACTATTTCAGACACTGCATTCGCCACTGACAGATAGTGCACTGTATCTGTTACAAAAATTTTGAATAAAGGGTCTAATAAAAAGCCTTGGGGTGCTCCATTAGCAGCATCCATATACACTGAAAAAATATCTTTCTTCACGGCATTGTTATGCACCCTGTGGCTTGCGAGATGTATTTCCATGAACAACATAAAGATATAAATTATTTACAGATGAGGTTAAAGGAAATCCTCTAGATAAAAACAGAGAGACCAATTAATTTTACCACAGTGTGTAGCATGGAGTACTTATTTCAAAAAGTTAAAGCTAGCTATTTAACTTCACTTGTTTTCCTTGAAACCATTTTAAGAATTAAAGTATTAAATAATTTAAAAAAACAAGTTAACCTTCCCTGAATGACTAATTATTTTAAAAACCAGCATAATAAGAAGACAATTTTATTTAATAGAACAGCAAAATGTGTTGTTGTTTTTCAATTTGTGTTCTTACTTTCTTTAATGAGCTGTTTAGAAAAAGTTTTAGCTCGTATGGTTTTGCTTCCGGCTGATTTTGCTTTGTGTGTGTGTTTTCTTTTTGGTGCTAAATATCTAACATCGGTCTTTAAAGTTTACTAAAAATTCCCTGTGTGGCTCAAGTTGCCTACTCTAGTTGATCCCTGTCTCCCTGCCACATCCAATCGCTTATGTTTCATTTTTGTTATTTTTCAGGCCACAGCCAAGAACAATTGAATGGTATTTCTTGCGATACTGGTGTTGAAGATTTGCTGGAAGAAGCAAGCAACAAATTAATTCTCTCTGACAAAGAGCATACAACCTTGACATTAAATAAATCAGCATCTTCACAGCTTCAGGCTTCGAATACTGAATTAGTATTACCTGGTGCAAAGCATTCACAACCAAGACTTTTTGTGCATCCTCCAAAGCTGAAACCTAGCCGTAATGCTCTACTGAATAGCCTAGCCCGCAGGAAAATTTTGCAGCTGTCTGACGAACCAGAAATGGTATGTATGTGGAAGAAACTTAAGATAGTTAATATTGGAGATCCTTTGTATATTCTGCATAAGAGGAGTCAGTACTAAGAGGTCAGTCTTCTTCTTCTTCTTCTTTCTGTAACAGTTTAGGCCTAGAAACCTGTTCTCGCTTCAGTCCGGTCTTTTAACTGTCCGTCCTATGTTCTTTTTTCCTTTGGGTTGCTATAGTAAGGCCATCTTTGGAATCTTTATTTCTCCCATTCATTCCAGATGTTCCTTCCAGTTTTGTTTAGTTTTGGTGTCATAAATGGCTTATCATAGTCCACAAATAAACCAATGAATGAGAAATAGTGCAGGCCACTTGACCTTATACCGTGCCTTCTGCAATCTGTAGCCCCCATGTCTTGACACCTTCAATGCATTTCGTGTAGTTTCTGTTAACTTGTCTGACTCAAAAGTAGGAAATGTGCCAGCTCTCTGTAGTAATGACGGATTTGTTAACTTCTATTTAAAAATTGGTGACCAAACATGGCACTGATTTCAGGATAATAATGTTGGAGCTCTTTGGATAACTGCCCCAAAAGATGCTACAGTGCTTCTCTGATGAGTATGGAATAGGATATGTTTGCATGATACAAACATACAAAAATATGTGTATCATCATGTTTTTTATTGTCTTGTACAAACTAGGCATGTCTTGCAATACAGTGATACCATACTGGAGTACTGAATGTATAAATTTAGAGTAGAATTTTGGCTCCTTTCATACTTGAAATTGGTAGTGACCCCCTATCAGCATTTCAAAACTTTTAGTGAGGCAGAAATTCAGTTTGTCATTTATGAGCAGTTCTGTGGTTATTTGAAAAACGAAATGATGGGAAAAATGTAGGCACTCTTCAGTGTAAGCAGTGTGCTTTGTACTGTTCCAGACATTCATTTATTTGGGCATTTGCTGATGGATGATGTTTTGAACCCAGCCATTATGTAATTCTGAAACCAGGAATGGGTTTTTGGAGACTCGCACAATTGTTCCCACTGCATTCCAACCCCCCAATCCTGTCTCAACACCAGCCTTTCACTTCATCTGTCTTGTTTGTGCGCCATTCTAGCTTTTTCTTTGGAACTTATTCCATTTTATATCTTTTAAACTGATTTATCCTTCTCATTTACAGGCTTTTTTTCCATTTAGCAAATCTTCTATTTGCTAAGCAACAATCGTCCTACACAGATATTGTATTATTGCAAGATACATGCTAAGATGTCTATAATAAACAGTTATTCTGTGTTATTGACCCACTATGCTCGGGTACCATTGATAGCTTGAAGAGGGGAATGTAGGTAATCTGCATTTTTATAAAACACAAGTACAGGAAGAAGCAACATCCACACCATGTGCTTATTGATGGGATGGGCAGGTTGGCTGCCAAGTGGAGTATGTCCTAAAGTCTACTTTTTCTGGAGAGTAAATTTAAAGTTTGCAGCTCGCTGTAAACCCATAATATTTCTTGAATAAATTGTGGCACAGCAATAACTTTTAAATGTAAACTTTCAATCACAATGTATAAATATAGTGTTGAAATGTTTTAACTGAAAGCATCCTTTTAGTCAACATGAGTCTACCTGAATGACCCTTGTAAGATTTGCCACTGTTTCACAACCTTTTTTGCAATATATTGATGTTCATCATATTTACTTACCTTTTTGGACTGGAGAACTGCAGCAGTCACATCCATATTGGTACTAGCACAAACAGGCAGCCTGGGTGGCTGACTAGAGGGATAAAAATATCTTGTAGAACAAAGTGGCAATTATATCAAAACGTTAGAAACAGTCAGAATCTAAATGCAGCAGCTCATTACAAACAGTATTGTAAGGTGCTTAAAAATGTTCTTAGGAAGGCAAAAAGTATGTGGTATGCAGATAGAATAGCTTAGTCTCAGGATAAAATTAAAACCATATGGTCAGCCGTAAAGGAAGTGACTGGTCTGCAGAGACAGGTCGGGGATATAGAATCAGTGAGTAGTGGGAATGTTCATGTTACTGATAAGTCGCATATATGTACAGTATTTAATAATCACTTTCTGAATATAGCAGGTGAACTAAATAGAAACCTAGTCTCAGCAGGGAATCATATAGCGCTCTTAGAAAAAAGTGTTCCGAGACTGTTACCTGAAATTCTTTTCCATGATACTGACAAGAGGGAGATTGAGTAATAATTAAATCACTTAAGACCAAGGACTCTCATGGATATGATGGGGTATCTAGCAGAATACTGAAGTATTGTTCTATGTATGTTAGCCCAGTACTTAGCCATATCTGTAACTTTTCCTTTAGGAGTGGTCGGTTTCCTGACCAATTAAAGTACTCGGGAGTGAAGCCACTATATAAAAAGGGAGACAGGGATAATATTGACAATTATAGACCTATTTCTATGCCATCGGTGTTTGCTAAAGTTATCGAGAAGGTTGTATATACAAGGTTACTGGAGCATTTAAATTCACATAATTTGCTGTCAAATGTTCAGTTTGGTTTTAGAAATGGTTTAACAACTGAAAATGCTATATTCTCTTTTCTCTGTGAGGTTTTGGATGGATTAAATAAAAGGTTGCGAACAGTAGGTGTTTTCTTTGATTTAACGAAGGCTTTTGACTGTGTTGACCACAAAATATTACTGCAGAAGTTGGACCATTATGGAGTAAGGGGAGTAGCTTACAATTGGTTCGCCTCTTACTTTAAGAACAGAAAGCAGAAGGTAATTCTCCGCAATATTGAGAGTGGTAGTGATGTTCAGTCCCAATGGGGCACTGTTAAGTGGGGCGTTCCCCAAGGGTCGGCGCTGGGGCCACTGCTGTTTCTTGTTTATATAAATGATATGCCTTCTAGTATTACAGGTGATTCAAAAATATTTCTGTTTGCTGATGACACCAGCTTGGTAGTGAAGTATCTTGTGTGTAATATTGAAACAGTATCAAATAATGTAGTTCATGAAATAAGTTCATGGCTTGTGGAAAATAATTTGATGCTAAATCACAGTAAGACTCAGTTTTTACAGTTTCTAACTCACAATTCAACAAGAACCGATATTTTGATCAGACAGAATGGGCATATTATAAGCGAGACGGAACAGTTCAAGTTCCTAGGCGTTCGGATAGATAGTAAGCTGTTGTGGAAAGCCCATGTCCAGTATTTTGTTCATAAACTAAATGCTGCTTTATTTACCATTAGAACAGTATCTGAAATAAGTGACACTTCAACACGAAAAGTAGTCTACTTAGCATATTTTCGTACGCTTATGCCGTATGGTATTATTTTTTGGGGTAATTCTTCTGATTCAAAAAGGGTATTTTTGGCTCAAAAACGGGCTGTTCGAGCTATATGTGTTGTAAGTTCGAGAACCTCTTGTCGACCCCCATTCAATAGTCTGGGATTTTCTGACATTGCCCTCACAGTATATATTTTCTTTAATGTCGTTTGTTGTTAGCAATATTAGCCTATTCCCAAGAGTTAGCAGCTTTCACTCAGTTAATACTGGGCAGAAATCCAATCTGCATGTGGAATGCACTTCCTTGACTCTTGTGCAGAAAGGGAGTGCAGTATTCTGCTGCATCCATTTTCAATAAGCTACCACAAGAACTCAAAAATCTTAGCAGTAGCCCAAACTCTTTTAAGTCTAAACTAAAGAGTTTCCTAATGGCTCACTCCTCCTATTCTGTCGAGGAGCTCCTGGAAGAGCTAAAAAATTAAGCAAATTCCAGTGTTACATTGTTGATTTTCTTTATTTAAACTTACGACTTGTCACCTGAATATGTATTTTTATATTTCATTTTATCTGTTTCTAATATCATGTTATAATTTCATGTATTGACTCGTTCCATGACCAAGGAGACTTCTCCTTAATTTGGTCCCACGGAACAATAAATAAATAAATAAAACAGTCTTTAACACACAGGCCGTGTTACTTTTGTCTTCACTTTACAAATTTGATAGTATGAATGTTTTTTTATATATGTACTGTCCCCGTTGACTTATATCAACGCCTATATGCGGCTAAGGGTATTCATTTCATTGTAATTTCATGAATGTTTGCACACAGCAGATCGTGGAGCACACAAGTAATTAGTGTTATCAGGTAGTGGTAGTGGCTTGACTGCTATAAGCAGTTGAACATAAACCACCTGATTACCGAGGTGCGTAGTAGTTTTGTTTAGTGTAATAAAATTTCGTTCTCTTTGTGCTGTGTAGTAGTGAACAGTGGAACTAGGATTTGTGCCGCTTCTCAGATACAAATATCTTCCTGTCTTAAGTGGTGTTTGGCCATTTTTCAATTTTTATGACTTACACCGGTTGGCAGCCAACCTGCCCAAATATGATAGGGTCCAGTGAAGTTTAGTAAGGGTAGTACATGAAATTACTAGAATAATTTAGTAATTCACTCAAATATTTGTCATGGAACAGCTTCAACATGCCATTTTGAAAGGTTGCCCAACAATACCAAAATTCACTGTATTTTTAATTCTTTTAGTGCTAAGAAGCTAAAGTGGAAAATGTCTTCTTCTGTTAAGATCTTTGTAACTTTATTGTTTGCTGCTGGTGAGCCCTCACAGGCAAGGAAAAATTTGCTGGTACAGAACTGCAAGAATTAGCCAGGTGGCTTTGAAATATAATGATTTTACCTATTGAAAACTTTGAGAGATAAAACATATGTTTATGAACTTGATATTAAACAAACATGTAAACTTACGTACCTTTCTAAGTATGTGCAAGTTAGATTTCTAGCATAATTAGTTAATTATCATTGGAATCTAAGTTTGGCAGATTTCATTTCATAAATAAAAGTGCAATTAGTGACATTAAGTAGAGTCTTATTCTGCAATTAAAATAACTTGAGACTTTTGGCAGGTCTGAGTAGAGCAAGCAAAGGGGCACATTTTTACCAGCATGTGTGTCACTCACTTTTGATGCATGATCATTAGCTGGCCATCAGAGAAACATTGTTAAGTAATAAACAAATGACTGTGACGAACAGGGCAATAACATCAATGAATATTTCAGAAAAAATTGCAACTATGGTATAATCGGTGCAATGGAAGTCGAAGAATGTCTGTCCGTTTCATCAGATCTTAAACTAGTGCAAGAGTTGACAGAAATGGTCTTCTATTTGATCTTACTGATTAAAGAAGACCACTCACTCAAAAGCAGATGTGTTGAGTTGTCTATAGGAAGACACAAAAGGAAGAAAACTTGCTAGCTTTCGGAGGTCTACACACACTATATAGTGCCAGCTAGTCTTAATGGCAGGTGGACTAGTTGTGGAGATAGTGTTGGGTGGTCTGGGTAGAGAGAGAGGAAGGCAGGAGGCAAGGAGAGGGCCTGGGGGTGAGGCTAACAGCTTGGAGGGATGCAGCCATCTTGCCAGCAGGGAATGTGGGAAGGAAGGAGGCATGGTTGGTATACGGACTTGTATGATTGTAGCAGCTGGCAGGAAGTAGCACATGCTGAAGGCAATGTGGGGATGTGAATTTGGAGGGGCAATAGGACAGACATAATGGAAAATGTGGGGTGAAAGGTGTAGGGGTAGTGGACCATCTGAGATTGAGACCAGGTTGACTATGGGAGCAGAGGATGTGTTGTAAGGATAAGTCACTTCTGTGTAGTTCAGAGAAACTGGTGACAGAGGCAAGGATCCAGGTGGCTCGGGCTGTGAAACAGCCATTGAAATTGAACATGTTGTGTTAAACTGCAAGTTCTGCCCCCAGATGTCAGTTTTGTTCTTAACAGCTTAACTGTGGCCGTTCATCCTGTTGGCCAGTTGGTTGGTAGTCATACCAGTGTAAAAGGCTGCACAGTGTTTGCAACAGAGTTAGTATATGATATGACTGCTTTCACAGGTGGCCGAGCCTCTGGTGGGGTAGGATAGTCGTTTGACAGGACTGGAATAGGTGGTGAATTGGTCAGGGTCTTGCACCTTGATATGCCACAAGGATTATAATCGTGTGACAAGAGGTTGGGAGTGGGAGTGGCATAGGGATGGACTACGATGTGATGTTGTTGGGTGGGTGATGAGACACAATTTTAGGAGGGGTGAGAAGAATGTTCAGTGGGAGGCCTTCCATTTCAGGGCAGAATGAGAGATAATCAAAATCCTGGTGAAGGCTATGGTTCAGTTGTTCCAGTCCAGTGTGATATTGAGCGAAGAGTGGGATGCTCCTTTCTAGCTGATTCTGGGGGATGGTGGGAGGATTAGATTTATGTGAAAATATGGCATAGGAAATTTGTTTGTGGACTAGGTTTGGGTTGTATTGCCTGTCTTTGAAGGCCTTTGTTAGACCCTCAGCACACTAACAAGGTATTTCTCGTCACTGCAGATATATAGTCCACAGGTGGATAGGTTGTGTGGGAGAGGGTGTTTTTTGTGTGTGTGTGTGTGTGTGTGTGTGTGTGTGTGTGTGTGTGTGTGTGTGTGTGTGTGTGTGGAAGGGGTGGCAGCTGTCCAAAATGCATGTGCTGTTGGTGATTGGTGAGTTCAATGTGGACGGAGGTGTGGATGGAGCCTTCAGAAAGGTGGAAGTCAATGTCCAAGAAGGTGATGTGTAGTTTAGAGGAGAACCAGGTGAAGTGAAGTGGATGAAGTGGATGGGAGAAAATGTGTAGTGGTTTTAAAGGAATGTGGGTAGGGCCTTGGGCCTGAGTCCAGATATGAAGATGTCAATGAAGTGCCTTCCATTCAGCCTAGCTACCTATGGACAAGGTGTCTGCGGTGACAAGAACTCCCCCAAAAGAAACCTAGTCCCCAGTCAGATTCCTTGTGCCATTCCTCACACACACCCCGATCCTCCCTTCAACCCCAAGAAACAGCTACTATATCCTTTGCCAGGGCTTTCTCTCTCATTCTGCCCTGAAACAAGGGTCATCCTACCCAAGATTGTTCCCATCCCTCCTAAACTGGCGTTCATTTGCCCACCAACCTACACAACATCCTAATCCATTCTTATGCCACTCTCACACCCAAATCCTTGTTACAGGGATCACATTCCTGAGACAGACCAAGGTGCAAGACTTGTCCAATCCACCCACCCAGCACCTCCAGGCCTGCCAAAGGACTATCCTACCCCATCAGAGGCTGGGCCACCTTTTAAGGCAGTTGAATCATACACCAGCTCTGCTGCAAACACTGCACAGCCTTTCACATGGTATCGCTATAAGCCAACTGCCCACCAGAATGAATGGCCAACACCAAACTATTGTCACATCATGGAGCTGAACACAATCAATGGCTGTTTCACAGCTTGAGCCATCTGGATCCTTCCCTCCACCACCAGATTCTCTGAACTATGCAGATGGGTGTTATCCTTACAACACATCATCTGCTTCTGTAGTTGTCCTGGCCTCAATCTCAGATGACCCACTGTCTCCACACCCTCCACCCAATTGTTTCCCCTTCATGTCCTGTCACCCTCTTCTAATTCACATCCCCCATGCTGCCTTGAACATGTACTGCTTCTCATTGGCTGCTATAGTCATGAAAGTCCATACACCCACCACTTCTCCCTCCTAAATCCCAGCCAGCAATCTGCATGCCTCCCTCCGAGCCATTAGCCAACTCTTTCTTTACCCACCCTACCCACCACAACCAGTCCACCACCTGCCATTATTGTAGCATTCATTCACCATGTAGGTGCGTGCGGGCCCGCACCCGCGTGAGTGCGCGCTCTTGCGTGTGGAGGGGGGGGGGGGGGGGTTGCAGTTCATCAAAGGATAATTCCAAAAGCTAGTAAGCATTATTCGTTATTTCTTTTGTGTGTACCTGTTGAGAACACATTTGGATTTCTGTGAGTTCTCTCCTTTAATCCAAAAATATTTATATTCTACAAGAACTTTCCTACAACATCTATTTGATCTATTTTTCCAGCAACCATACAAGGACCAGGCCTACGACACTTTTGCAGTAGCTTCTTAGCCTGAATTCCGTAAGAGAAATTTTTTTTTATTGTTTTTGGCCACATTATTTTTACCTGGGTGCATAGATGATGTTATATCGGGTGGAAGTGGGTATGGTATGGAGGAAGCCTGGCCCTACTTCAGTGATTGTCAAACGTTTTTGTTCAGGAGCCAGTACTGACGTTGTAGGGTGGCACCTCAAGCCCTGTATGTACTGATCTTGTTATTAGTTGGTAACTGACATAAATTAGTGTGTTACTGATTGTTAAAAGGCAGCTTCACTTGGAACACTTCATGTCAACTGATCTCTGTTTCAAGTTGTTGCACCTCAGGGATATCAAAGATGACACTGTAATTGCTCGATGAAGTATTGTTTTGCGTATGTGGGTGGATGATTGATTAATAACAGTGACTGTAGTTCATATTTAAATGCGTTATGTAATATGAGACATGATCATAAATGTTCACTAAATGTTTAGAATGTGTGTTTTTCTACATTCTGTCTTGTATTACAATTGCCTTAATTTAATTTCATATTCCTTTCACAAACATGTACCGCATTTCTGTAATGTGCGCACACAAATCCATGTTACTTATGGGTCAAAATTTGTACTGTAGCAGCTGATAGGTAGAGTCATACACACTCGTCAGTTGTCAGTACCGGAAGACATACAATGAAACATTACTCCCTCACATTCTCTAATCCCGCAGTGGGTTCTCTTCTGCTTCTGAGGTAAGGGGCTAAGTTCACTTAACTCGTGGCCAAATTCAGTGATGACAATTAAAATTAAGCACATATTAAAATAGTACTGTCTCTGTAAATATGTTTGTCACTGAGCAAGAAAATTACACTCTTAGAACGCTTAATGTTAGTCGACTTTTTTGGGTTTGGTTGTTAGTTGCTAGATGCATATTATTAAAAATACAGCTGAAATCTGTGGATCATACTTTTTTCAGGCTGCATGTGCTTTTAGCAGAAAATTAGCAAACCATTCTGTGAGAACAATGGTGCTCAGTTCCTCATGATAGTTGCTTTGCTTCATGGAAGTAAACAGCAACAAGCAGTTAGGTATGAAGCTATGAACTGAGACAATGTGAAGGATGATTATCCAGTAAAACTTACCTTTTGGTGCTTGTGTTATTACTTGTACTGTGTGATTCGCCTAGGTTTTTGTTAATGTGTGACATACATTGACCCATGTCTTAGCAAATCAGTGTCTCCAAACAAAATGTATCTAATGACATACAAATACTGACATCTCTGAGACACTGTCGCTTCTTTTGATAATAGATGTCAGAGATGAAAACCTCTCATGACAGAAACCAAACACAGTTTCTTTCAACCTGAAAAGAATTTTGTTGAAGTAGGGTATTCCTGGCATTGATGGTAACCATCTACTTGTCTGTGTATTGTATACTGATGGAATGCATCCATCTTGGTTACTCATCTGTCATAACTACTTTTCTTGCCAACTTTTCCCAACCTACTTCCTTCCCATTTTCTTTAGTTCTCAGCATCATAGACAATAAATGTTCAGGCCTGTTCTGTCCTCCACTTATTTAACATCTAGAATGAGTCCACAAATATTACATCCCAGTTAAAAGTACTTGCACACACTGCTCACAAATTCACAGCTTTGTTCGTAGATTGTAATTCCACTTTCCATCCTCAATACTCTTGAAGCAGGTGACCGTATTCTTGGATGACTGCGTCTCACTACACACAGGAAGTGGCTACACAGGTAGTGGGGCCTGTATGGAAGCGACTGGGCATTTTTTTGACTTGAAGGGTCTCAGGAAACCACAGAAAGGGCATCCATCTAAAAGGGGGCAGGTAAAACATAGTAAGGTAGTTGTAGAAATTATCAGTGTTGTAGTTGTAAATTGTCGTACCTGTATTGGGAAAGAACCAGAGCTCCAAGCCCTAATAGAAAGCACTGAAGCTAAAATAGTTACTGGTACAGAAATAAGCTCAGCCGAAATTTTTTCAAATGACCTAACAGTGTTCAGAAAGGATAGGTTAAATACAGTTGGCGGGGGGAGTATTGCTGTCAGAAGTAGTTTACCTTGTAGTGAAATTGCAGTAGATAGTTCCTGCGAAATATATGGGTAGAGGTTATATCTGACAATCGGACTGAACTATTAATTGGACCGTTTTACCAACCCCCTGACTCAGAAGATATAGTTGCTCAACAGTTGAAAGAAAACTTGAGTCTCATTTCAAATAGTTATAGTCGGTGGTGACCGTAATCTACTCTCGATATGTTGGGAAAATTATATGTTTAAGCCGGCGGCAGGCATAAACCTTATCTGAAATTGTACTGAATGCTTTCTCAGAAAATTATTTTGAACAATTAGTTCATGAGCCCAATTGAAGCATAAATGGTTGCTAAAGCATACTTGACCTCTTAGCAACAAATAATCCTGGACAAATAGGGAGTATCATGATGGATACAGGGATTAGCGACCACAAGGCAGTTGCTGCTAGGCTGAATGCCAAATTTAAAAGAACGCAAAATCCCCAAGATTGGCCAAGTTTTGCTGAAGTTCGAAAGACAGCGCATACTTGAGTGCGAGATGCTTATAATAATTTCCACAGCGAAACTCTGTCTCGGAATCTGGCAGAAAACCCAAAGGGAGTCTGGTCATACCTAAAGCACACAAGTGGCAAGACGCAATCAGTACCTCCACTGCGTGATAACAACGGTGAAGTCACTGATGACTGTGCCACTAAAGCAGAGTTATTTAACACGGTTTTCTGAAATGCCTTCACCAAAGAAGATGAAGTAAATATTCCTGAATTCCAATCAAGAACAACTGCCAAAATGAGAAACACAGAAGTAGATATCCTCGGTGTAGCAAAGGAGCTTAAATCACTTAATAAAGGTAAAACCTCCTGCCCAGGTTGTATATCACTCAGGTTCCTTCCAGAGTATGCTGATACAATAGCTCCATATTTAAGTTATTTACAAATGCTCGCTCACAGAGAGATCCGTATTTAAAGACTGGGAAATTGCTCAAGTCACACCAACATCCAAATAAGGAAACAGGAGTAATCTGCTGAACTACAGGCCCATATCACTTAATGTCAATTTGCATTAGGGATTTGGAACGTATACTGTGTTCAGACGTTATGAATTACCTTGGAGAAAATGATTTATTGACTCATAGTCAGCACGGATTCAGAAAATATCATTCTTGTGAAACACAACTAGCTCTTTATAATCATGAAGTAATGATGTCAAATTGATTCCATATTTTTAGATTTCCAGAAGGCTTTGGACACCATTCCTCAAAAGCGTCTTCTAACCAAGCTGCGTGTCTGTGGAATATCACCTCAGTTGTGCGACTGGATTTGTGATTTTCTGTCAGAAAGGTCACAATTCATAGTAATAGACGGAAGGGCATCGAGCAAAACAAAAGTAATATCTGGCATTCCCCAAGGAAGTGTTATAGGCCCTCTGTTGTTCCATATCTATATTAATGATGTATGAGACTATCTGAGTAGCCCACATAGATTGTTTGCAGACGATGCTGTCATTTACCGTCTTGTAAAGTCATCAGATGATCAAAACGACTTGCAAAATGATTTAGATAAGATATAAATATGGTGCGAAAAGTGGCAATTTACCCTGAATAAAGAAAAGTGTGAAGTTACTCACATGAGTACTAAAAGAAATCTGCTAAATTTCGATTACACAATAGTTCACACAAACTTGAAGGCTGTAAAGTAGACTAAATACTTAGGGATTACAATTACAAATAACCTAAATTGGAACGATCACATAGATAATGTTGTGGGTAGAGCAAACTGAAGACTGTGATTCATTGCAGAACACTTAGAAGGTGCAACAGATCTATTAAAGAGACTGCTTACACCACACTTGTCCGCCCTGTTCTGCAGTACTGCCGTGCAGTGTGGGATATGCATCAGGTGGGACTGACGGATGGCATTGAAAAAGTTAAAAGAAGGGCAGCTCATTTTGTATTATCGCAGAATAGGGGAGGTAGTGCCACAGACATGATACATGAATTGGATTGGCAATCATTAAAACAAAGGTGTTTTTTGTTGCGACGGGATCTTCTCATGAAATTTCAATCACCAGTTTTCTTCTCTGATTGTGAAAACATTCTGTTGGGACTCGCCTACATAGGGAGAAATTGTCATCACAATAAAATAAGAGAAATCAGGCCTCGCACAGAAAAATTTAAGTGCTCGTTTTTCCCATGTGCCATAAGAGAGTGGAATGGTAGACAGACAGCTTGACAATGGTTCATTGAATGCTCTGCCAGGCACTTTATTGTGACTAGCAGAGTAATCGTGTAGATGTAGATGCAGATGCAGATGTTTCAGGTGATCCTTGTGTTCAAATGTATGAAATAGCTACAAAAACAACATTATTACAAAATGATTAGTTCACAACAACAGCTGACGAACACCGGATACTTCAGTACTCAAGTACATTATAATTGCGTATGAGAGCTGAGAAAACCTGGAAGCAAATGATCAGCACCACATGCTACTGTTCACTCGCAGCATGGTGTACTATACCTGCCCACCTTTTGGTGATTTGGTAGGGAAAGCTAGTTTGTCACTGTAGTTACCTGACTAATTGACTGTGTCCCCTACACTGTCAAGTCGCAAGTTATTTTAATCACACAATAGTATTAGACATTTGACAAAAATTGTAAACCAAGATGATGACATATGTGTGAGACTATCTAACTTATAAGAAATTGTGTATCCAACTATTAATAAAATATTTCATTCTGTTGCTGTCATGTGCCCATTTTTTATGCGCTGCCTTGTATGTTTCAATATAATGGAAGGAAACATTCCACGTGGGAAAAATTGTATATAAATACAAAGATGAGGTGACTTACCGAACAAAAATGCTGGCAGGTCGATAGACACACAAACAAACACAAACATACACACAAAATTCAAGCTTTCGCAACAAATTGTTGCCTCATCAGGAAAGAGGGAAGGAGAAGGGAAGACGAAAGGAAGTGGGTTTTAAAGGAGAGGGTAAGGAGTCATTCCAATCCCGGGAGCGGAAAGACTTACCTTAGGGGGAAAAAAGGACAGGTATACACTCGCACACACGCACATATCCATCCACACATACAGACACAAGCAGCTGCTTGTGTCTGTATGTGTGGATGGATATGTGCGTGTGTGCGAGTGTATACCTGTCCTTTTTTCCCCCTAAGGTAAGTCTTTCCGCTCCCGGGATTGGAATGACTCCTTACCCTCTCCTTTAAAACCCACTTCCTTTCGTCTTCCCTTCTCCTTCCCTCTTTCCTGATGAGGCAACAATTTGTTGCGAAAGCTTGAATTTTGTGTGTATGTTTGTGTTTGTTTGTGTGTCTATCGACCTGCCAGCATTTTTGTTCGGTAAGTCGCCTTGTATGTTTCTTTAGACATTGGAAGTGATTGTCTTGAGGGCAAATATTAAGTAGATGATAGTGTCAACAGCTGTTTCAGTTTGATTTCTTGAAATTAATTTGTTGTTGCAGACTGATCTTCCCATCACTTGCCATGAAAGAGGAACTGGCTGTTTTGCAGAGGATGTCATTCCCAGTGATAAATGTCCACCAGGTGCAAAACTTTTAAAAACTGAGTTTGTTAATGGATTCTCTCACTCTGTCACTGAAGACAAACTGGCAATGCCAGATGTGGCTTCACAGAAGATGGAGGTAGAATCTGCGGAGATATGTGATCAGGGACAGTCTTACAGGGAGTCTCAGAAGCAGTGCATTAATTGGTCGGATATTCGAAAACTGAAAGTCCCCAATTACAGTCCTGTATCCATGTATTCTGGTGGCTCACCGAGTTCGCCTGTACATGCAGTCAACTCCTACACATCTCAGATGTCTAGACAGAACAGTAAAGTCAAATCTATTGCAGCTTCAAACATTTTTGATTTGCCAGGATTGTCAGCCACACCAGATTTCTTATGTGAGGAGAGAGACACTTCAAGGTGGAAACAGGGTTATCAGAAAAAGCAAGATTCGTCACGTAAGGCCTTAGGTGCGCAGTTTAAGTCGGGAACTAAAAGGACAAAAGAGTATTGGTGTAGTTTGCCATCCTCACCAACCAATTTTACCACTCCAAAGGAAAATCTTTCGTGGAGTTCTCTTAGAAAACACAATTCACATCCAAAACAAATTATGTTATCAGATTATATCAAACCAATGTGTAGCTTGGGATCAGTGCCAACACACAGTGTTTCAGAGTCTTCCAGTCCACATGAAGAACTGAGAGACTGTAACTCATTACAGATTCATTCTGCAAAAGATTTTCCTCCATTAGAGTAATTTAAACATTTTACAAAGATTTATATATTTTATTTGTATTTACAATGAGATGTTATATAATGAATTTTAATTTTCATATTGATTTCTTCATCTATACATTTTATACAGTTTTAAACAAAGCAAAGTGCCTGTTGTCATGTCCCAAATGTGGGTTTTTGCCTGTGATTGAGTGACACGGTTTGTAACAAAAGACTCAGCTGGTTGGCCATAGTGTGAGGGAGACTTCGACCTGGCTAAGATGTTGCAGTCTCCTTTGTGATAGGTAAAAGGCTGGAGTTAATTGAATTTAACTCTTCAGAACATTCAGCAATTTGAGATTTATTTAAATTTAAGCAAATCAACCCAGTTGCTCTAGATAAGATGTGTCCACAAAATGGTCAAGTCTGATACAGAGATGGTGACTGACTAACACCATTCCTTCTGCTTTAAGGAAACCCACACCACAAAATACAGTCCTTTGGCTGCTGCCTAACTGTGCATCTGATCCAGTTGCTAACTCTGCAGTGGACTCTCATTAAATCCACCTAGATGCCTGCCTGCCTGCCTGCCTGCAGCTCCTGCCAACAACTTTTCTAAAGCTGCTCAGAGACAGGTCGCCACACTATATGCTTGGGGCATCCTGCTCCCAAATTTTGTTAGTGTCTTCCCTGCACTTGCTTGGCATGCCTTAGTGTGAAGCACTGGTTGCCACATTATGGGCTGTATTTGTGCATTATTGTTCAGCATTCTTCAGAGACTGGATGGAGGGGTAGAGATGACTCTCTCAGTATGGTCATACACTGTGTCCTAAGCCTTCATTGGCTTATCATGATTTAGTGCAGTCCCACCAGATGGCCCACTCTCTTTCATCCCACACTCTCTCTCTAACTAGAAATGCTGTCCTCCTATTGTCTTTAATTAGTCTGTGCCAATGGCTCTGTTGTCAGAATACACAAGGCCCTCTTTGTGTGTTGATATCTTACAGTTCTTTTGCTCGTTACTATGCACAGCTGTCCATCTGCCTGGTGTCTCATGAGCTTGCTTCTGGATCTGTGGCTCCTCATGCTACATCTCGAGAGTTAATAGGTTACCACTGCTACTAACGTTGTGCTTAATTTGGTATTATACATTGTACTTCAGATTTGACTTTCCTTATGGATATAACATCTCCCCTGTCACAGAAATGGCCATTATTTGCCTTTGGCATAGCTACATTAAAGATTTTTACATTCATTGATTTTGTTACACTAATTTTATTTAAGTTTCTTCTATTACATTGAAACACATTTTATACATTGATATTAATATTTCATTTCATGCATTACATTCAGTTATTCCACTTTGTAAAAAGTACGTTGATTTCATATACTTTTCCTTCAGTGACAACAATTACATTTTACTGATGTAGTTTACAAAGTTCTTTTGATCTTAGCATTTATCTCTAAAGGCTATTGACTCATTCATTAGCACTCCTTTCATAAATAACTATTTCAGTCTCTTAGTTGAGGGGTCTCTGAGCTATACTGATCTCGGGACGTTGATTTAAAATAGTGGTTCATACATGTATTTTCCCACAACAATCAAGATCATCAAAGTATTTCCATATACTTCTGGGATACTTCTTACAAAATTTTCAATGCTTACAACAACACATTACCATAACTAATGTGATCAGTGTCTAATGATAAGTCTAATCTTAACACAGAAATATTTTCCTTCCCTTCATTTACAATTCAGCAGTCTGATTCTAAACTGATTTGTGGTATTATGTCGTTCTTTGTGGTTTTAACTGAGATTCACATTATCTGTATGAATAATCTCATTCCGTAATCTTTGCACTTACTATAAAAAATTATTTTACCAGTATCTTCCGTTACTAGGTCCTTAGATGCTTCTTTCTCACATAAAACTCCTTTGCAGCTAAGTATAACCATTCATTACTGTTCAGATGTGTCCAGTGCTTTGATTCAGTGGGACTGTTTTGTCAAGGAATCTTCTAGGATTTCTCTTACTGGTTGCAATAATTTTGCTTCACACTCTTCTGGGTCAAAGATTGATATTAATGTGAAGAACTGTCTACACAGTCATCTTATTTTTTTCTCTCTTCTTTACAGTTCAACTGCTCCATTGAAAGTTTCACATATTGCTGTTTAGACTCTTCTGTCAGCAAGAACTCTAAACGTATTTTCCTTCATTTGAGGAATTTCTGTAGATAATGGAAGTACTCTGTACAAATTAAAAGCATAGTTATCAGTAAACAAGATATTGATTACATATCCTAATATACAACCGAATGAAAACCATTTAACTCAGTTATTCTTAATAGTAAATAACCAGATTATTCAGCAAGAGGAACAGAAAACTTAATGTCTTTTAGTTCATCACATATCAAACTTAAATATTTCACAATCTGTACAGGATTCATTACATGAGGCTGCAGTATCCTCTTTTGTGCATTTGCAATTTCGTTCATTTGCTCATATTCCTCCTATATCTGGCCAAATATCACAGACAGCTGCAATAACTGTTCTGTTACGGTTATGAATGGAGCTACCCTCTTAAACCCCACGTCTGTGTTTTCATGAAACACTCCACTGTTTCCACCCATCTTTGGGACATGCTCATTTGCTTCTAAAGCATAAACAATTCTATTTACTCCAGACAATGTGGTCCTCACCACTGCCACATTTTTTCATCAACCTTGGAGGTCCTTCCATTTCCATGGTATTTATATGTTCCTTGTTGTATGCTGCATCTGCTTCAACTAGTCTGCCAAAAAGTATTTTACTTACCTGGCCTGAGACTCCTCTTTTTCTTAATATCTCATGCTTTGTCAGCTGTTGTTCTAATTGTTGCAGACTTGTAATTTTTTCTTCATCATGTGTTACCTGTTGATCTAATAACCGACACACTATTAATCCTACATTCAGTTGTTGTAGTATGTCTCTCTGCACCTTTGTACTGCTGCATTACGTATCGTTCAGACTTTTTGAAATTGCTCTGCTTTAGAGTCCAGGTTTACATACATCACAGTTCTCCATGTGGTACGGTATATGTAGACTTGTTCTAAGTTATCAACTGAGCGGGGTGGCGCAGTGGTTAGACACTGGACTCGCATTCGGGAGGACGACGGTTCAATCCCGCGTCCGGCCATCCTGATTTAGGTTTTCCGTGATTTCCCTAAATCACTCCTCTGAAAGGGCACGGCCGACGTCCTTCCCAATCCTTCCCTAATCCGATGAGACCGATGACCACGCTGTCTGGTCTCCTTCCCCAAACCAACCAACCAACCAACCAACCTAAGTTATCATAGTATAATGCTGAAGTTGGTGGAAACTACATAACTTGAAAGTCATGTGGCAGGTGTGCTGATGTCAATTGTGTGTATGTTGCTACCATTATGAGAAGTTGGAATATTTTCCATCAGATTAGCATACCTGAAATTTAAAAGAATTGTTTCAGTCTATTGGCAAGTAAATTTTGTTTCCTTATTTCTTTTAATTAGTGCTTTCAGCTTTCAATACTTCAAATGGACCTCGCCATTGTGAATATAACCTTCTAGATTTACCATGCCCATCATAGAGCAACAGCCTGTCACCTACTTCGCTATCTTCCAAATTTTGCTTCTTCTCGTACATTTCCATACCAGTGCAATTGTGTATGCTTCCTGCATTCTCACTTTTAGCATGTCGACTTAAGATTCATATTAGTACGAGGGCAGTTCAATAAGTAATGCAACACATTTTTTTTCTGAAACAGGGGTTGTTTTATTCAGCATTGAAATACACCAGGTTATTCCCCAATCTTTTAGCTACACAACACTATTTTTCAACGTAATCGCCATTCAATGCTACGGCCTTACGCCACCTTGAAATGAGGGCCTGTATGCCTGCACGGTACCATTCCACTGGTCAATGTTGGAGTCAACGTCGTACTGCATCAATAACTTCTTCATCATCCGCGTAGTGCCTCCCACGGATTGCGTCCTTCATTGGGCCAAACATGTGGAAATCCGACGGTGCGAGATCGGGGCTGTAGGGTGCATGAGGAAGAACAGTCCACTGAAGTTTTGTGAGCTCCTCTCGGGTGCGAAGACTTGGGTGAGGTCTTGCATTGTCATGAAGAAGGAGAAGTTCGTTCAGATTTTTGTGCCTACGAACACGCTGAAGTCGTTTCTTCAATTTCTGAAGAGTAGCACAATACACTTCAGAGTTGATCGTTTGACCATGGGGAAGGACATCAAACAGAACAAGCCCTTCAGCGTCCCAGAAGACTGTAACCATGACTTTACCGGCTGAGGGTATGGCTTTAAACTTTTTCTTGGTAGGGGAGTGGGTGTGGTGCCACTCCATTGATTGCCGTTTTGTTTCAGGTTCGAACTGATGAACCCATGTTTCATCGCCTGTGACAATCTTTGACAAGAAATTGTCACCCTCAGCCACATGACGAGCAAGCAATTCCGCACAGATGGTTCTCCTTTGCTCTTTATGGTGTTCGGTTAGACAACGAGGGACCCAGCGGGAACAAACCTTTGAATATCCCAACTGGTGAACAATTGTGACAGCACTACCAAGCAAGTTGAGCACTGAGTTGTTTGATGGTGATCTGTCGATCATCTCGAACGAGTGTGTTCGCACGCTCCGCCATTGCAGGAGTCACAGCTGTGCACGGCCGGCCCGCACGCGGGAGATCAGACAGTCTTGCTTGACCTTGCGGCGATGATGACACACGCTTTGCCCAATGACTCACCGTGCTTTTGTCCACTGCCAGATCACCGTAGACATTCTGCAAGCGCCTATGAATATCTGAGATGCCCTGGTTTTCCGCCAAAAGAAACTCGATCACTGCCCGTTGTTTGCAACGCACATCCGTTACAGACACCATTTTAACAGCTCCGTACAGCGCTGCCACCTGTCGGAAGTCAATGAAACTATACGAGACGAAGCGGGAATGTTTGAAAATATTCCACAAGAAATTTCCGGTTTTTTCAACCAGAATTGGCCGAGAAAAAAAATGTGTTGCATTACTTATTGAACTGCCCTCGTAACTTACCTGTGCTGAGTCTTGTTGCAGTCTCCTGGTATATTAGTTTCCTTCCTATATGGTAATTTGGATGGTGTGTGCCCTGTGCTGCTGTGTGGTGTAGTATTAAACACAAAGACTGCATATGGTACCCATTTGTCCTGTGAAATTTGATTACCTGTTATGAAGTGACTTAGTATTTGGCTAGTGTTTGATGGCTTCTTCCCAAAGCAATATTAGATTTGGCATGGTAAGCTGAAGGTTGTATATGCTTCACATTTAACAATTTACGCACTTCTCTTAGGGGGGGAGGAATCTCTTTAGAATTTCAAACCTTCCCCTGTTAAAAGAACAGATGGAATTTTGTATCTTGAGTATAATATGTTCCACAAATGAGGGGCTCAGATGTGAAACGTGGTAACTGGCATTTTAAAAATATTAGAATATGAAGTTCCACAAAAATATAACAATACATTTTATTATGTTATATCTTTTCTTCAAGTTTTAACTAAGTATTTGAACATTAAGGAATGCACTGGTAAGGTTTACAAAATGGAAATAAATTTCTTTATTGGAAAAAAGAAGCAAGACATAACACATTGACACAAATTATATGGTAGATGTCATGTTATTCGTGAATGTAAAATGTAGATAACATGTTATTCTTTGCATTAAAAAATTTTCGTTTCCCACAGGAGAATCAGACATTATGAAGTTAGTTGATAATAATTTAAGCCAACATATTAATGACATAATGTAATTAAATTTAACAGTTTTAATAACTGAAAACACTAATAGTGGTATTCAGATTTCACTGTCACTGCTCTCATCATTTGCCTTGGATTGCTCAGCTGCTTTTAATGTCTTGCAATAAGCATGATGTACTTCTGGTATGTAAGGTAAACAAGATAGAACATCATTCAGTTTGGTAGTGTCAGTTGGTTTTGGACCTCTGTGTAGAATTGGTAGAGGACATTTGAAGCCTTCGAGGAGCTGTACTGGACAAACTCTTCGCTTTAGTGATACAGTATCCATTTCACCATGGTATGAATTACATACGTCCATTTTTTTCATGTTCCTGCCTTGACAATTCCATCTTCACAACATTTCTAATTCCAAACTTTTCGCCAGATCCTGTTTTATAAGCCTGATTGAAGCTGTTGCGCAAGTTTGAAATCTTCACAAAATCACCTGTGGTCGTACAGTACACAATCATACGTTTCTTCTTTGGACACTTCTTCAATACCTGTATCCACTCGCGAGGATACACACTGGCAGTGATTCCACATGTATTTCCCAACAAAGTCGAAGTCACAATCGGAAGGCAACATTGAATGCCCTATTTGCAGAATAGAAAATGTGACAATTTTGAATCTACCTTCTGCTATAAGTTTCGACCATACTGTAACAATGGTCCAGTTTTTGTTTTGGCCTCCACAGATGTCAGGTATGGCTATCAACTTGTCTCCCTGAATGTCATGTCCATCAAAGTGCTTCAGGAAATAACTGCCAATCTCATCAGCTCCTCTACCTGCATTTCCTTCATCTCACACATAGACATATCCTTGTTTTTTCTGGACAAGAATGGACACCATGATTGTAAAAGAAGAGTTTCTTTTTGTAGAAAGCAGGACCAGTTGAAAGTTTGGGAGTTGGTAGGGCCTGCTGCAAGTCAGTCGTAATGTCGTAAATACCTTTATCTTTCTCTGACTTTTTTGTAGCTAGCGTAATAACATCCTGTCCTGCTTTTGCTTTACGCTGATGTAACTCAAGTTCAGCAGATAAGGATTTTGATAAGTTTTGGTCTTTCTCCTTTTTTGCATTTTCTATTTTAATATTTAGTCAATCGCATATTCTGTAAATGTCTGATTTAGGATTTTCAAAGGCTATGTTGTGCTCTCCTACAAAAATCCATCAAAATTTATCACTGGATACAGGCAATTTTTGTTGTTGTTCACATTCTTCTTTGTATTGATCATAACAGATTTCTATTGTGTACTCCTTGCTTATGAATTTCATATTTGGACTATCAACTCTTTTGTAATGACTGTATTCGTTGGCAGTCTATTTATGAAAGTGTTGACAAATTCACTATCTGCACTCAAATACTTTTTGGAATGATGCTGGTGTTCTCACCTTCCGTCTCCTGAAGGGATTTTACAACATTCCTTTATTTTGGATGTTAAGTGTTCTAAATGCCCCTACTTCTTGCAGTCCACGAATATTAAAGAGCGCAGTCTCACAAACTTCAATGTGCTTTACACTAGATGACATCACAGAATACCTTATAATTGTGCTCTGTCTTGATGGACTGTCAGTTTTCTTTGTTGTTCTCTTTGTTTCGGTTGCTTGTATGCAACCATGAAGGTAGGCATTCTGAAAATCATAATTTCCCCTAGTCCAAAACTTCTGATAGATAGCCATTCTCTCTCCCTCATTGAATAACTGAAAACCTTTTTTTGCAGTTACAGTTAGGACCAGGCTTGCAGCTGTGACTCTCATTCCCTGTCCCTCATTTCTGAAGATAAGGCAAACCTCTATTGCGAGCTTCTTGGCATTTTCATTGTTGGGTCATACACCTCTTCCTTTTTCTTCCGTGACTCTGTTCGCCTTACTTAGGATCTGCATTATTCTAAAAGAAAAAAGAAAGAAATCCGTAGGCCTAATGTCATTTAAATACAAAAAGATTTTCTTCGAAAAACACACTGAAATTCATTTACAATTTTAATTCTACTACAGTTCTTATTAACAAATCTTAATCAAAAATACACTGAAAATTATTTTGTAGATACATTACATTACCTAAACAAGCAAGCTACATGGTTTAAAACATAATATGCTCACAAATATTTGCACAGGAGAATTTTATAACACAGTTGTAGTTCTCTGTATTAACCCATAGCATGTATAACATCTTAACTACAGTAGATACTGTTGTTTACATGAAAAGGAAAATATGAGGTTAGTGTAAATACTTACATTACTTTCTTCATTATTACTGCTGACATTACTTTCATAGTCTGTCTTGTGGTAGTCTAGATCTTTATCATTGTCATCACCCTCAAAATCATCGTTTAATAGCTCTTCTAACATCGCAAAATTGTCCATTCTTCATGCCTCCAAACTTCAACTTCCTGACCGTAGCCATTTTCTCACAGTTATGTTATACATGCAGATGTCACAACTTACCAGGAAAAAAACAAGCCGTATTCTGCTGCCATCTGTGAAGAATTTTTGGAAACTAACTCATCTATTTATTTCAACAAGCAAGATACTACATGATAAGTGGTGTAAGTCATTTTTGGCTAAAATGTCAGTTGCCATGTTTTACGCGTGAGCTTGGAACTGCTACAGTAAATTTATTTAAATCATCTTGAAATGTAAACGTATACCTGTTACTGTACTTTATATGTCTATAGGGCTTGCCATGTCCATTGAAAATTTTTCAAACACTGTCTCAGCTGTATCAGTAATTTCTAAAGGCATTCTTGTTTTTGCTTGTGTGTGCCTATTTCTTTGACAGGGCGGACTCCTTACTATGTAATCCTCAATGTCACCCTTCATTCTGCACCACTGCTTGTAAGCTGTTATTCTTTCTAATATCCTATGCATTCCTTGGTGCCCTCCCAAGGGGTTATCGTGCATCTCTTTTAATGTGTTGTTCTCATCTTGTAGACTGATTCCCTTTTCGCTATCTGTATGCTTTCGTATTTCTAGAGGTACCTGCACCCTTCACACATTCACGGGTCGCTTTCTCCACTTGCTTTCACTACAGGGATTTTCACTGTGTCTACCTTCTGTTTCACGTTAGTGTCTTCAGCTCTCTGGGCATTATTCTCCTCAGAGCATACACATTAGGGTAACCTTCCTGGTTTGTATATTACCAAATAATCATATTTTTTGAGCTTCAGTCTCTACTTCAGCAGTCGCGAACTCGGATCCTTTACATTAAATATCCACTTTAATAGCTTATTGTTGGTTACCACTGTAAATTTTCCTCACTATATGTACAGTCAGAACTGTTTCAGTTCATGTATTATAGCCAGCAATTCTTTCTCCATAGTGCTACAATTTAGCTCCACCTTGTTCAATGCTCTGGATGCGTATGCAGTGGACAAGTAGTCACCAACTTGCTTTCCTTGTGACAAAACTGTCCCCAAGCCTGTGCTGCTAACATCAGTGGTGGAAAAAACAGTTTTGTGAAATCTGGGTACTGAAGTTGTGGAGGATTTATCAATTCCTCCTTCAGTTCTTTGACCACATTATTTTGTTGTTAACTCCAGTTGTACTCCACTCCTTTCTTTAATAACTCACGGAGTGGTTTTTCAATTTTGCTGATGTGTACAGTGAACTGCCAGTAGTACCTTATTAATCCTAAGAACCTTTTCAATTCTTTTGTCGTTCTTGACTGTGGAAATAACTTTTTTTTTCCACTTTTGCCATGTTCCGTGAGATTCCTTTTTCCGTAATACAGTGGCCTATGAAGATCACTTCCTTTCTTCTCACTTTTATCTGGTTGCAACTTCAGGCTATATTCTCACAGCCTATCAAAGATTTCACGAAGCTTCTCATTATGCCCCTGCAGGTTTCATCTGTAGACTGTCTAAATAAACAAAACATTATGCTCCTTGCAACTCTGCCAAAACTGAACTCACATGTCACTGGAAGCATCCTGGGGTTCCTTTCAGTATCAGCATTATCTTATATTCATAATACTGGTAATTTGAACTGTACACAGTTTTCTCTCTGTCCTCATCTGTCAATATTAGATGGTATCTGCCTGCAAGATAAAGCATCGAGAAGTACTTTGCTACACATCGCCTGCCTACAATAATATCATTTAATCCACTATGATTCTGCGCTTCTGTTGGCCACTGGAATCTGTCTTTTTCGGTACTAATAATAATGGCGCATACCAGCTACTCTTCGCTTTGACAGTTAAGTCATCTTTCAGCATTTGCTCATTTAAAGCTTCTTTTAGTGCTCTGGGGATCCGGTATGGTCTAGCATTCACTAGCTTCCCTGCATGATCCAGTGCTATCAATAGGTGTATGACAATTTGTCACCTGGTGGATGGTATACATCTTCGTACTCAGTGCACACCAACAGTGATGCATTCTTTCCTCCTTCTTTTAAATGATAAACTCTCAGCTGTTTTTGTAAAGCGCTAACACAACTTTGTTTTGTTTGTGGCTTCCGTGCTGCCTTTTACTTGGTGTACTCTTTCTAATTGCTCTATTCCACTGTCAGTAACCTGACATTCTTCAATTGAATTTCAAGGCATTCTCTCTGCATTTGCCGTTTCAAACTCTCACTAATGATTCATGCACAAGCACACTACGTGCAATCTCCTGTCTCAGGATAATTATTTCCCTTTCACTTCCTCATGGTAACTTGCCTTCCACTCTCAACAGCATTACTTTTTTTCTTGTGTCAGAACCCTATTGCCCTGTTGAATTCTTGATCCCCTTCAAACCCATAAGCTTTTGGTTTCTCTTCTGCTACCAAGGGTATATGTTGTCCTTCCAGTTTTAAGACTTTTCTGCATAATGTAACTTGACCTTATGCTCTGTTGGGAAAGTCTCTTCATATCACCCCACCATATGGTATGTCTAATTCTGATACCCATACACATGGAACTTACGCCTGACTTTTTCAACACCATCCACATTTGAGTGTATTTTCACAGCATGTGTATTGTTCTCACTGCCACTGCTTTGCTGATGACACCTTTCAGATCAAGCCTTTCTGTTTTGTTTTTTCTGGACAGTTTACAGTAATAGTCATTCTATACCAAAGACAGAACTGTGCTCCTGTGTCTACTTACAATTTTAATTCCTTCCTTAACTCTACACAATATAACACTAAAATATCATTTTTTGTTGCACAGTGTATCACCATAACTTTGGGTTTATTTAAAGCGACAGAGCCCAACTGCACGGCTTTGGCATTCCTTAGTTTCCCCATGCCTTCCCCATTTTACCTGGTGTTGACACTGTGCTCTTTCTCTATGCATGCTACATGACTTCATGGGCAGCCCTTGGCATAATGCACCAATCACTTGCACTTGAAACAATTCACATTTTTTTACCTTATAGATGGGATGCCACAATTACCTAGTAGGCTACTTCGCAGACATCTCCATTCGCATAAATCTCCGTAGGTTTCCTTATGATTTCCCCTAAATTTGCTGACATCTATAGCAGTCAATTTCCTCTGTCTTGCTCAACTTTCTGCATTGGTGTCACCCTGGTTAGTGAACTCTTTACCTGTCATGACTCAGAACCTGCCTTCTGGATTATTCGTTCTGCATTTACTCACATTGTGTCCTTGCAAGCCACATGTAAAACATTCTAAATCTTTAACTTGTTTTGAGACCTTCACTGTGTCCATTCCACAATTAAACTTTATCCTCGGGGCCTTCCGTTTTCTTTCATTGACAATATCATACTTTCCTCTTGGAGATCTAACTCCATTGCTGCTGCCAACCCAGTTTTGTATTTTCTGCTTCCTACTATTGTTTGTTATCGTTACTTAGGTCCTGAATATAACCAGTTCTTCCCAAGAAGTCCATCAACTCTATGGCACCTTTAACATTCTCTTGACTTGTAAGCCTAGTTACAGCTTCTCTAAAATCCCTCTGCATGTGATTGATTCTATTTGCCCACAACAAAATTAGCTCTCCTTGCCCTTCCCTAGCTCAGAACACTTTGCAACGGTAGTAGTCCATTGTCAGTTTAGACGGGTAACTTTCTTCCAGAACACACTTTCTTTCTCCCGTGTACCCGTTCTTTCACGTGTTCGCAGTCTTGACCTTGCCTCACCAATTATTTTTGCTTTAATGAAATTCAGCAAGGTTTTGTGTTCCTCTGGCTTGACTAATTCAAAAGTGGCATTTATGTTCTCTATGAAGTCCCTAAGGTAGTCCCTAAGGTCTCATGTATTCCCCTCTAATACCTTGGAAGTAGTACATAAAGCCATCTTAACTGACAATCTAACAGCACTGGTAGATAAAGATGCTTCTACAGGAGCTATCTTACCAAACTTAACTATTGTAACACTTTAAAATTCAGGACAGTACGCTGTAACAATGTCAACTAAATATGACCCACTTTTCTTGTAGTGTATCGAGACGAGTCGAGCTGCTCTGAGTAACCTGATGCATGTGCACTGCCCAAGTGCCCATGATCTGTGATGCGTTGGCCGCTACCTGCTTGGCTGTGCCGACCCCATCGTTCGCCTTGGCTGCTGCTGCTGCTGCTACAGCTGCTTCATCTGCTTCTGCTAAGTCTGCTGCTGCTGCTGAACCCTGACCTTTGGTTCCAAACCTGTGAAGTGCTGGCTGCTCGGGCACCTCTGTGCATGGTAGATCTGCACTGTGTGCTGTTGTAGCCCTGAGTTACCCTGCACCCGCCAGCACTCCCTTCGGACTCTGCTGTTGTGGGGCGAAACTCCTACTTATGGTGATAGTTGCCACAGCTTCTTGTAGTTTGCCACTGCCTAAATGCGCATCTGATATGGTGACTAGCTCTGTGATGAACTGTGATTAGATCCAACCAGCTGCCTGCCTGCAACTGCTGCCAACAACTTCTCTAAAACTTCTCTAAGACTTGTTGCCAACACTATCTGCTTGGTGTGTCCTGCTGCCAACTTTTGTTACTCTTTTCCCTGTACGTGCTTGGCATGACTTAGTGTTAAGGGCTGCTTGCCACATTATTGATGGTATTTGTGCATTATTGTTAAGCATTCTTCAGAGCCTGGGTGGAGGGGTAGAGATGCCTGTCAGTATGGTCATACACTGCATCCTAAGCCATTCATTGGCTTCTCATGACATAGGTCCATCCCACCAAAAGGCCCTCTCTCTTTCTCCCTCTCGTCCCATGCTCTCTAACCAGAGGTGCTGCCCTCCTATTATTCTTAATTAGTCCGTGTCAATGGCTCTGTTGTTAGAATACACAAGGCCCACTTTGTGTATTAATATCTTACAGCTATTTAGCTCCTTCCCACACACGGCTATCCATCCACCTGGTGTCTGACCAGCCTGCACTTCCAGTTCTGTGGCTCCGTGTGTGTGTGTGTGTGTGTGTGTGTGTGTGTGTGTGTGTGTGTGTAATGATGTAAATCCCAAAAAATCACCCTATTTGCTTGGCTGTCTTTAATGCAGGTTTGTGACTGTATACAAAATAAAAAAGTTTGGCAGCTGCTCCTTGTTAACAATATAAACATTCACTCATTTCATATTGTTGAAGGCTTCCCTTTGATTAGATTTATGGAATACTGTGGACGAATAAGTGAATAGTAGGTAATTACAGTTACCATGTGTTTTCTGTGTTTTGTTTAAATGATATTCTGTTAGTTTTTTATCATTTCAAAGAATTTTAAATTACTTGCTACAGTAACAGCGTAGAGGGCCCTTCGGTTTACTTGCCCAGCACCTTCATGTGCAACTGTGTTGATTAGTGTTAGTATATGAGACCTTGGAGAACAAAGACCATAAATAGGATATGTAACTGTCGGTGAGAGAGATTAGAGAGTTATCACTTTTTCTGATCACAGTTGTCCCTCCCTCTTCTGGGTACCTTGTCTTCCATTTATTGGGATTATTTCAAGCATTGAACTTGAGTTGTCAACACGCACATAAACATAAACCAGACTGAATACTTGATGTGAATTTTTCAACCTTGTTTAAGTGCTTTAGATGACTCAGTGCCTCTACTATGCTGTGAGTTGTTACCTTTACTGCTAAGTTATTTACATTCTGCCAGAGTTTTCCATACCATATGAACATTAAGCTTTTTTTTTTTTTTAGTGATAAATGAAGTGAAATAAATAAACCATTCAGAATCTTATTTTACCATTAACTAATTGTTCAGTGTGAGTGTTTCAATTGCTGTGTACCTCATGTGGTTTACAAATGAATTAGTTGTGGCTTAACTATGGGCAGTAACTGAAAGCTAGTCATCGCTTTCTATTTCTATGGTGTGCAATATATACAACATTATTTTGGTATTGTATATTAATATCAAGAGAATATCAAAATTATATTTTTCATAGTCATTAGAAATATTTAATTAACTTCACTGAAGATAAGCTACTGTAGGAGTAGTGTATGAGAATAACAGAAAAAATTCTTTCGTTAAAAGGAATGTTACTGCTTGTAATGTTCCACATTTATTGCAAGTAAATCCAGAAGTAATTCTCTGACCTAAGTTCAGACCAGGATAAAGATTATATTATGAAAAGAGTAGACTTCTACTCATTGCATAGTGATGTTGACTCGCAGACAGTCACAACAAAAATACTAGCAAGCGCATAAGCTTTTGGCCAAGATATTTTGACATTTGTCAGCGTGATGGTCGGCATTTAACTAACTCATTTGGGAAGGTGTGTGGAAGTTAGCAACTGGTGATTTGCTCATGGAACTATCATAGTGTGTTTGCTGGGAAAAAATTAAGTAAAACATAGAAACTGTACATTACTTCAAGTGGCTAATTAATCTGAACATTTTCATTTCTAATAAGAGGTTAGTTTCTAAACTACTGTGCCATTTCACTTCGTATAAATTAAGATATGAATTATGAGGTAGCAAAACCTTAGCTCCATAGCAGAAGTGCAAAATTGGTATTGCATTTTCTGTGTTAATGTGTTAGAAATCAATACTGAAAATAGTGATTCATGTCTTGTTTCCACTATAGTTATTTGTTTGAAAACAATATTAACTTGCATTTCAGTGTTTGCATTACAAAGAAATACTTATATGAATTAATTATTAAGAGTTAAAGTTTCTTTTCTATCTAATGGGTAAACAGAATTTCTAAAGTGCCTGTGTTATCTGCATGGCTTTGGTAATACAGTGTATAGTGAAGATGATGGGATGGCTGAAGCAGAATTGTGTTCAGAATTTCATCAGATTCCAAATTTCTTCCTAATGAGTGATTAACAATATTAATGCTAGCAATACAAAAGAAAGGGAAAAAAGCAACTCTGGACTTGTGCTGTAAAGAAGGATGTTATGTACTTCAGAGCAAATACCTGGAAAATGCAATGACAACTCGTGGTCATTAACACCAGATAACCATCTGTGGTGACACTCCTTACAATCTTGTATGGGGAGAAGTTACCACCAAATGATTCTTTTGGAACAGTGATGCGAAGTGTCACTTTTCTCCATGGGTTGTTTTTTCATTGTTGAACTGTTGTGCCATATCTTTGTCACTCAGTATCTGAACTGAATGTGTGTTAAATACATATTAGAAGCAGTGTTGCGTTTGAGATAGTTGGATAAATCAGTTGCTGGTAAATACTCATTTGCTTTGGTCTGCTTTTTTAAATATGTATTGTATATATGGTTGAGAGGGGATGGGAGAGGATTTTATTTTACATTCATGCATTTAAGAAGTTGAACCACATTTTCTGTGGTTAAAGAAATGTTTGTACCAATGATACTGTTACATTGTACCTGTAAACTTTTAATTAAAAAAACATTCCATCACTGAGCACATAGTGCAATGATGTATTTCAAAAATGACTAATGAGTAGAATGTTGCAATGATGTGTATTGTTTGGTTGTTATATTGATGAGGAAGACAGATTAAGTGTTTCAAATGATATCCTGTGAATAAAATATGTCTGTAACCTGTGAAAAAGTGTTGATTTATAGTTTTTAATATATTTTTCTTATCTCTAAAATAAAGATTTTAATACACTTTAATTTGAAATGATGTTCTCCAATAAAGCTCCTTCCATATATGGATCTGCCACAATTTGACTTTTTGATTAATGTAATTACATGATGTCAGCTCAAGTTTTATCCTGCAGGTAGCTGGTGCATTTTAAGTTGTCTGTTGAGTCTTTAATGTTAGATATTTCGTTTTGAGAAACATGTGCAGCCTGACAAAAAAGTGAAGCACCCAAAAGACATAGTTGGATGTAAGTGTAAATTTGTACATGCAAATGGCATTGACAAGGATGATTAGAGTTGAAGTTTTTTTTTGACAGGTAGAACAGCTACCTAAGTGCTTTAGTGTTCATGTTTAGTGGTGTTGCCAGCCATGGTATGTTATATAAGAGGCGCGAACAGTGCCCGATGTTGAGTTGGTCTCTGTGAAGGACATGAAGATGCCACATACTCGTTTGAGATGGAACTATTAGTACATGACGGGATTTATTGGAAGCATCGTTGTGAGTCTCCATTTGGGTGGCTATTCAAATTGTGCAATATCCAAATGTGACAGTGGCGTGTTGTTGGACTGCAAGAGAACATGAGCGCAGGCATACTCATCGTGAAGGTTCCAGGTGACCATGTCTGACCATGAGGTAGGATACCATATTGTGCACTGTCACCTGAACGTCCAGATGTCAGACACTCATATCGATACCAAGCATTGTGTGTCGGTAAAGTATCAACCAAACCACCAATTTAGTTAGTTATGTGTGCTGTTGGCTAGTAGAAAATGCGTAAATGGTAATTAAAAGTGAGTTGGTAGAGTGTCAGATTGTCATTCTAAAGGTCCCGAGTTTGAAACCCACTGACGGAGATCTTTTTTTAACAGATTACGTGTGAAATTGTTATTTGGGAGAATGTTATCCTGCCATATAAAAGGATGTTTTGGAATTTGTAGCAATGTTCTTTTGGTAGGCTATTTCACTTCGTCAGTTGAAAGTTGCAAACCTATAGCATACATTTGTATAGATAACACCACACCTATCCAAGAACAAGTGATAGACTCCTTGCAACATTGTGTCATCTAGCACCATGGTCTGGAGACTAGCAGCAGTGGAACTAGGGAATTATCATCGCATGCATAGGCTGCAATTAATACCTAAACACACAGCTGCATTTTGAGTGGTACTGGGACTGGGAAGCTTCTACTGCTAAAGAATGGTGTCTCATTGTGTTCAGCAGTTAATCACAGTTACGCACTTCTGGGTCACCATTTAATTCCAAGGAAATTTGGGAGTGGAGCACTGGGTTTTTTAATTGAGGGTAGGTCGAGCTGATTCAAGTTTCTTTTATTAACCTTGCTCCTTCATACTTACGCTTTCAAAATACCAATTCCACAGAACTCCGAGCCATCTAGGCCCAGTGATATGTTGATGAAGGAGACAAAACACCAGGCACCGTAGCTTCGCACTGCTGGGGCACATGATGGTGATGGCAGAAGCAGCTTGTTTTTGGAGGGTCCCTATGTGGGAAGCAGTTGGGGTCAGGACATTGCTCTGTAACAGAAACCTGAAAAAAACTGATCACGAACCTTCAATCTGTGCACCCAGCCATCAGATCTGCTCTTTTAAAGCAATACAACCATAAAAACATCAAATAACCAAATGGAATGAATAAACAGTGACTCGAGCAAACTCTATAACTCGAAGCTATTTAATATTATACATCTCTGGCAAAAGCTAAAACTAGATAATTTTGACATTTATAATACTAAAAATAGGGTTCTTTTAATACTGATTATAAAACCCTCTTAAACTTCAGTAATGCCTTGTTCGAAAACGTCTTACAGTAAGTGAACACCAAAATACCAGACTTAACTATACTAGGACATCACATTTCACAGGGTTGATGCACACAACACATGTAAGATTTTTAAGATGGTTACACAGAACATATACCAGCAAACCTTAAGTTAGTGACAGTAACTTCTAAGGCTAAGTTTTTGAAACAGCCACAAGTTGCTCCTAGTATTTTGCAAGAGTCATTTGTGGCTGAATTCAAAAACTTAAGTTTTAATAGTTGCTCCCCCTGCAGGCAATACTTGTTCTTTCTAAACTTCTAAAGCTGCCAGTCTAGTGGCCTTTGATTTCACTATACTCAAACTACTGTCCTCTTACAACTGCTTAGTCTCAATAACCATAATATCACTTAAAGTAAGGCATTAAGTTGACTTGGGGTCTTATAATTTACAAATATGGGACTAACCCTTTATTTCTCCCGCCAGTAGGTGTGGGTTAATTTAGATCTTAGTAATTGGCAGGGTTTAGCCCCTTGTCACTAGGTGGGCAGTAGCCTAAACATGTGTTAGCCTATGCTTAAAGTGATAACTTTCCTATGTGCAGAACAAGACTAATTCATCACTTACTGCTAATCCACCACTAAGAACCATGCCAGACAAGGCAGTGAAAACCATTATCATGTGTTGGCAGATCATACAACAGCAGCAGTCAACTGCTGCGTTCCACTTGTGCAGTTATGGTTGAGTACAGAAAAACCCTTCTGTGCTCTACAGCCAACTGAGATAACTACGTCTTGTTTTCCTCAGTTATTGACAAGGAAACACAGACACCATGGCCAAGCGAGGTGGCACAGTGGTTAGGACACTAGACCCACATTCAGGAGGGTGATGGTTCAATCCCACGTCCGGCCATCCTGGTTTAGGTTTTCCATGATTTCCCTAAATCGCTTGAGGTAAATGCTGGGATGGTTCCTTCAAAAGGGCACGGCCGACTTCCTTCCCCATCCTTCCCTAATCCGATGAGACCGATGACCTCGCTGTTTGGTCTCTTCCCCCAAACAACCCAACTCCAACAGACACCATGGCACAATTTACACAACAGTATCGCTAGGCACTCAGACAGCAAGTGCTTTCAAAATCATTCAAGTAATACAATATCAAACAACAATATTAATAAACTGACTGTGCCTCTGGAAGCTCGCTCAGATTCTGTATTGTCATAGGTCACACCATCACCCAATACAACCAAGGACAACTTAATCTTACATGGGGCGCTTGGATTCAACCATCAGTCTGTTGCAACATCAATGACCTAGCCACTTAAAATACCTCTGTCCTTTTGACTTCACTTGCTGTCATTTGACTGTCTGGCCGAGTAGAGTCCTCCTCATATGAGGAAGGCAACCCGTTTCTTGCCATAATTCAGCAAGACCAAAAGTGTCACTGACAGAACAGGGTATTAAACCAACAATCATAACTCATGGACTACACCATTATTTCACAAACCCAACAAACTTCCGTCTCCCAACTAGAAACAATGCATTAATAAGAAAACACACATGCAGGAGCAGAATTCAGTTTCCCATCTGCATCGTCAATTGCTCGGGAGTGCAAAATACCAACATACAAAATTATGTGAAGTCTGAACAATAACCACCAAACACTTTTGAGCCAACAAACTAACCACATCCACCAATAACCAAGTATGTGATCGAAAGGCTGCCCCAACGACTCAACAAACAATAACCTCATGTCTTACATGCACCAGGAAGCAACAAATATCTCCCCAAATACCAGCAGCCTGTACTTCCAGTAAGCTCCGCACCATTCGATACCCAAACCAAAAATACCAGAACCATGTTGGCTGACCACATCCCATAATATTGAGCCACCACCAACCACACAAATTTGGCGAACACTTTTTATAATGGAATACTCATGATACAGCAAGCACAAGTTCTGCAACCAACTATCATTGTTGGTCACCACTTGTATTAACATAATGCCTACTATACAGTAGACCCGATTCTGCAACAAGCTGTCAGAACTACCCAACGCTGGTGAACAGTCATTTACATCAACGGGGCCCCATGTGACTCCGAAATCAGAGTCCACAATGTGCACACTACCATCGTGAATCAGCACAGGCAATATGCGTCTCCACTAGCCAGAGCTGCACTCTTCACAAGCAGGCCAAGCACTACACCTCACCTCAATCCACATGTCACAGCACCCCAGTACTGGTGCAAAGTGACACCACCAGTGTAACGTGCTAAGAGCTAATGTGGCTGGAGTTCAAATCGCTGCAGCACACTGCCAAATCAGCACATTACCCCAGACGATCACTGTCAGTGAGTATGGCAGCGACTTTGGGAGAACTCCAATTCTAATGTTTTGGAGAGGCACAGTAGTGATACTTCCGGCATAATGGTGTGGCAAACTGTGGGGTATGGCTTCAGATCACAGATGGTAGTAATTGAGGGTACTCTGACAGCACAGCAGTACATCATGTGTCCGGTGTAACCTCTTACGTGAAAGTATTGTGGTGCCATTTTTCAAGTGAACATTGGTTGTCCACATGTGGCATTCACAGAGATGAACTGTCTGCGTGATGTTGAGGTATTACAGTGACCATCAAGATACCCACGTCTGTCCCCGATGGAACATGTGTGGGACCAGTTTGGATGTAAGCTTAATCCTAATGCTAGAGTCCAGGATATCAAAAACCAGTTACAACAGTTGTGGGCCAATTTGCCTCAGGAGAGGGTACAATGGCTTTCAAACCCTTCCCAACTGAAGCAGTGCGTGCATCCGGTCCAGAGGAGGTGCATCATCATTCTGCTAAATGGGCTTATACTGCCAAGTTCTTTGTAAATTTGACTTGATTTTGTAATCACTGAAATACCATCACATGCCCTCTCATCTTGTGAAGTTTAATTTCATTTCCTCTTCTCTCTCTGGATGCTTCACTTCTTTTGTCAGGCAGAGTATTTTCTTAATTAGTATTTAAATTAATGTTTCCATAACAATGAATCTGTGTTAGAAAATTAACTGAACCCCTTAAACCCCCCCCCCCCCCACACACACACACACACACACACACACACATTCCAGGAATTTTGAAGCAAATTTTCTGGGTGCCTAGTTCCCAATTTGTGTGTCTGCCTAGTTGTAATGAATTTACGTAAAATTTATCCTTACCATTATACTTTAGTTGCTACTGTAGCTTTCAAATTGTCAGCTTGTAAATTAATATTTTCATTCATATTCCAAACAGACTGAATGTTTAACTTACTGGTATATCGAAATGTTCAAAACTGTTATTAAAGATAATGGCACATTCAGATATATGTTTGTTAAGTAATATTTACATGTTTATTGTCTGATCCTTCAAAATACCGTTGAGATCAAATTATACAGGGTGGTTCCATGATGATGTAACAAACTTTTAGGGATGATGGAAAAGCCTAAATGTCTGAAACTGAAGTGAGGAATGCTGGTCTGGAAATGAGAGTCAAAAAGTGTTGTGAAAATCATTCTGATGAGCTGAGAGTGGAATATAAGTACTGGTACTGTTGTCACTAAGATTGTATAGTAGGCAATTTTCACAGGTGGTAGTATGAACCAAAACAAGAATAAATGTGTAGTGAACGTGGAATCTTAAAATTCGTACTTTAAGCTCTAACACTACTTCTGCAGAAGAGATGTTTCACAGTGGTGAAGGTGAACAAGCGCTCATAGCACTTAAGGTATCCATTTTAGAGCCCTTGTTTACTAGACTTTTTTTCTTGTTTTGGTCTGTACTACTAATTTTGAAAGTTGCCTACCCGACAATCTTAGCAACAGTAATACCAGTACTTGTATTCTGCTTCAGATATATGAGAATGATTTCACTTATAACTTCAGACTTGGTCATTTCTGGGCCAGGGTACGAAACTTCAAACTGATACATGTAGAGTTTGTGCAGAATAAAGTGGCCGTTAGCTGCGCAGTTCGCAGGGCATGCATGGGAGACTGGTAGTGGTGAGGGTTACAGGCAGGTGCTGGAGGTGAAGTGCCATTCTAAACCAAAGCGTATGCTCCTATTTTTTGTAAATTTTAAGTGGAGCACCTCCATGCCCACACTTACGTGTTGACCATTGAGAAAGATCTGTCTCCTCTGCTTTGGTTAGTGTCTAAAAAGAATTATGCTGAAAATGTAGCAATTTATTTTTGCCTGCCTTTCAGAGAAGCGTCATGAATAAATCCTAGATTTCTCTTCTTGCCATGTTAATGGTTGCTTCTTTTGTCAAAACACAGCAGTGTTTACACAGTGTCATCTCACTAAAATATTGTGCAGACACAGTTGTGAGAGAATTCTGTTGTATATTAAGTGAGGAACTGAGGAAAATTAAGGTCAGTGACTTAAGAAAAAGCACATCCTCAGTACAAAATAAACATGTAGTGTCTTCACTTACGTTGTTCCAAAACCCACAACATTTCTTGTTTCACAAAGTTGATATCCCTTGAAAATTACGTTCTTTCATGGAAAAGGTCTGTAGTGAGTGGAATAACACAGTCAATAATGAAGTTTTGCATAATAATGACATAGTTAAATACTCTCCTCTTTGCATGCTATCATTTGCCAAAATCTCATTTTGATATCTCAAACTGTTAATGAAATATGAGGAATGTTGTGGATATGTTGCCCAGGCTTTGTTGTTGGCATGGGGCGATCGCAAATGAGTGTGCTACGTCACATTAATTTCCTTGAGATTGGTCACAGATAGAGAGCTGCATGCAAGTCTAAAGAAAAATTCAATATGTCAGCTAAATTTCATATGCAGCAACATATTATGCAATATGCACCAAATGCAAAAACATAGCTACCCCTATTTTTCACTCCAGACTTTTTCGAATTTCTTGCAGTGTTTTTATTCCATGTGAATATCACAATAACTATGACCATTAACAAAATGATGGGCACATCATCATGAGCCTGACACATAAAGCTATAAGTACTACAAAAATGAATTTTTTTTTTACCAGATAGTTTCTGTGAAATCATATGAGAAAGACTGCTTGCGTGCACCTTGGTTTTGTTATTGCTGACTGGGCAAAAGATGGCATACACTGTCATCTTCCCCTTCCAAACAAACGAATGAACTCACTCGGCACTTTGCACAAAAATTGATTACTGCACATCAGCCACCGTAACCTGTGTGGATTCTACCTTTCTCCATCATCCCTGAAAATTTGTAACATCATCATGGAATCACCCTCTATTTTGCTACTTGTTTGTCTGACAGGAAACACAATTGTGTTTCAGATCTTTGTAGAAACTTCTGAAAGTTTCATAGAGGAGCTCTGTAAACTGTATTTATTAGGTACGTGTTAGTAGGCATCTGTACCTCACATTTGGAATAGTCATACATATAGTTTTGAATTTGTGGTTACTTCACTCATACATAGCCTCTCCCATTTTTTACATGATGATGGGGTACTGATTTATTCTGTCGCACATGTACCCCTCTGTATTCCTTTGTTCACATGTTGTACTGTCAGCAACAGCCCAATAATTTCTAATTCATTGAAACAGAGTTGTAGGTCGAGATTTTAATCCTCTAATATTTTGTTGTATAGTAGTAAGTGTTGCCATATCTTTTTTTTTCTCTGTAAGGTGTTTGAAATTTATGAATTATTTATACAAAATATATTTGTCTGCAAGGGAGTTTCACTATGCGTAATAGTGACACTCCCATCTCCCTTCTTAAAGTCTCAGTTGAAAATAATCTTCTGATCTGTGAAGTTGTAAGCTATCATTTGAACAGTATGTCTGTATGTCCCGTATCACTAGCAAAGATTCAATATGACCATCCACATGTTCATGAGAAATGTCCACACCTTGCTCGTTGTTGGACCACACTTTTCATATTGCTTCAAAACCTCAATAAATGTAATTTTTGTGTCCACAGTTTCATTCCCTAACCCCCTGTAATGGTAATCTGGCTCCCTTTTTCATCTTTTTAGTTGCTGTCTGTGAGGTGTGGCCCACCTCTGAGTGGCTGTTCCTTTTGTCTTCGTGTGCAATGTAATTCATTTTGTATGAATAAAAGCATTATGAACAAAGTAATTGTTGTTTATTTTTACTATGATGAACCACACACTACCAATAATCCCCCCAGAGGGCTCACAACTACTTCGTGATCACATGAATGGTGCATAGCTATAGCTAGGAGCTTTTGCAACGTATCTTCCTGCTGCAGTCCCCCTCTCTGCCTCCTTTCTGTCCTTCTCCTATGACCCAGAAAAGAACAAGAAATTTAGCATAAACAGTACTGTGCCAAACAATGCAAAGTCATCAGTGTTTACAGCATGACACGAAATATGTGGCCTTTACTAAATATTGTGAACTTTGTCATTTTCCACATTCCCTTGAAAAAATGTAAATCTGAAGACATTAGTTTATTAATATTGGTGACTGATATTTATTGTTGAAACTAGATCTTGACTTTTTCGAGGATTCATCCGTCCAAACAACTGTGCCTTAGGTATGATTTCGGGTGATAAGATGTATCTGCCAAAGTCACATTTCCTAAGTTTTCAGAATCAGCTGTTCCAGCATTGCCCCATGTGACATGGGAGCTGGGAAGTATGTGTCAGCTTGCTTATGGGCAAAAATCAAAGAATGGAAAATCCAGGATGGAATGTAACAATACCAGAGAAGGAAAGTTGCTACTTACTATATAGCGAAGATGCTGAGCCGTGATAGGCATTACAAAAAGATTCACACAATTAAAGCTTTTGACCATTAAGGCCTGTGTCAGCAGTACACACACACACACACACACACACACACACACACACACACACACACGTAAACGCAACTTGCACGCATGTCTGCAGTCTCAGAGAGTTGAAACCCTTGCTTATGGGCAGGCGCGGCTAGTGTATGTACCTGCCAGGTGGCCCTATGGCATGCCTTCTGTGCACCATTTGGTGATTCCTGCCTCCAGGCAATGAGGTCACAGCAGTATTGTTCTGTATGCTACTTCACCCATTTGCCAACTGCTGCCTGCAAGTGGGCTTTTGAACTGTAGCGGCCTACTTTATACCAAAATGATCCAATTTTAAAGGTGCTTAGTGTGGGGTATCAACTAAGATGCATGTTTCATAGTGCTGAAGTATAAATCCAAATACAGTACTTTAACGTTGCCAAATGTGCAAATTTGTATCAGTGGCATTGGCTTGGTTTGCTTCTATCAGCCAAACAGGCTTTGCTGTAGATGTGGTTGTCACCAACAACTTAATTCCATAAAATAGTAAAAGCAATATTCAGTAAATACTGAAACTGTTGTGTCTTCATAGCAAGCCTAGATTTACCTCAGGAGAAAGACGAATGGGTACTAAAGTGCCCATAAAGTATTGACTGACTTTAAGACTTTAATATAGCATACTTAACTTGGATGCAGTCCATGTCCACAGAGCACAAGAATAACTGTTCATAACACTGACTAGTACTGAATGTATGTCACATATTAATGTACGTTTAACTATAAACTTTGGTACGCAGTTCTGACTAACTATACAAGTGCTACCAGATCTGAGCTGTGATGATGCTGCTCTCATAGTTGGCTGTCATGGAGTGGGGTCAGTGGAGCTGCTCTCTGATGCAAGTAGACATCCAGCGGCATAAAGAACTTCTTGAAGACTTGCCTTCGCTAAGGTCTCTCATTTGTGGCTGCATCTGGCAGCAATTGTCCTCAGCTTGTGGCTCTGTTGTGAGGTACCAACTGTAACCTACGACCTCACACTTTGGACGACACTACAGAAATGAAATTCTGCCGCCACAAACCCATTTGTGTGACATCAGGGTCCTGGCTGTGAAACAAACCCAGTATGCACCATGTTGATTTATGTCTTTGCGAAACTAAAGTGACATATCTATTTTTGTATTTATACTTGTGACTGTGGCCTGTTCAAGAACATTTTTCCACACAAGCAATTTATCATTTGGTGAAAATATTAAGAATTGATTTGGCTGTCCATGTCATTTCCTTTTGAATTGTTTTTATTAGTTTCATACTCCCAGGATGGAGTGACTGATGACCCAAAAATCCAATCCATTCCAATCTTACCCTCTAATTTACCTGGGGTGCCCATGGCACTGTTTCTTTAAGAATGGTCAGTCTTTAAAATGTCCTTGCAACTATTGATAGGTGATTATTTGGATCCATATTTAATGCTTTAATTTCTTCTGTCAGCTGACCTCAGTTGAAATTCTTCATCCTCTAGATCTACTGGGAGGACACTTATATCTATTTCCTCTGATTCCTCGATCTGCGCAAAAGTTTGTCATGTACATGAGAGAAGCTGAAGAACTATACAGCCAGATATACAGCCCCACAAAACACTTAATTGTTACTATCCTATTGTAACCCCCTACGTTTTCAGCCATGGCACCACTATAGTTCCATTAAAGTAATTTAGGGAACATAGTAAAATCAATGAAAATGTAAATAAAGATAAATTGTAAACAACAGCAAAACTCAATAAAAATCTACACACAAATGACAAAACTGTGAAGTTAATTGTTGTGACAGTTAAATTAATTCAAAAAAATATGACCAGTCTTAAATATAAGAGTTAGAGTGAGAACCAAAGAAAATTTCTAATTAATACAAATATTTGATGACACTGGTTAATAAACTTGAGCCACTGAAGAGGTGTTAAAATGGCTACAAGAAGTATCTGACACTACAGTTATTTCAATGATTTATACCATTTCAACTCTCATTTTCCAGATTTGTAGTTTCATTTGTGCCAAAATGATAATCTTGAAATTATTTATTTGCAGGAAAACATGTACCAAGACATCTGCGGATAATCTGATATCACAGATTATACTCTACTGGCCATTAAAATTGCTACACCAAGAAGAAATGCAGATGGTAAATGGGTATTCATTGGACAAATATATTATACTAGAACTGACATGTAATTACTTTTTCATGCAATTTGGGTGCATAGATCCTGAGAAATCAGCACCCAGAACAACCGCCTCTGGCTGTAACAACGGCCTTGATACGCCTGGGCATTGAGTCAAACAGAGCTAGGATGGTGTATACATGTACAGCTGCCCATGCAGCTTCAACACAATACCATAGTTCATTAAGAGTAGTGACTGGTGTATTGTGACAATCCAGTTGCTCGGCCACCATTGACCAGACATTTTCAATTGGTGAGAGATCTGGAGAATGTGCTGGCCAGGGCAGCAGTCTAACATTTTCTGTATCCAGAAAGGCCCGTACAGGACCTGCAACATGCGCTCGTGCATTATCCTGCTGAAATGTACAGTTTCGCAGGGATCGAATGAAGGGTAGAGCCACAGGTCGTAACACATCTGAAATGTAACATCCACTGTTCAAAGTGCCGTCAATGCGAACAAGAGGTGACCGAGACATGCAACCAATGGCACCCCATACCATCACGCTGGGCGATACGCCAGTACGGTGACGATGAATACACGTTTCCAATGTGCGTTCACCACGATGTCACCAAACACGGATGTGACCATCATGAAGCTGTAAACAGAACCTGAATTCATAGGAAAAAATGACGTTTTGCCATTCATGCACCCGGGTTCGTCGTTGAGTACACCATTGTAGGCGCTCCCATCTGTGATGCAACGTCAAGGGTAACCGCAGCAATGGTCTCCGAGCTGATAGTCCATGCTGCTGCAAACATCGTCAAACTGTTCGTGCAGATGGTTGTTGTCTTGCAAATGTCCCCATCTGTTGACTCGGATCGAGACGTGGCTGCATGATCCGTTACAGCCATGCGGATAAGATGCCTGTCATCTCGACTGCTAGTGACACGAGGCCATTGGGATCCAGCACGGTGTTCCATATTACCCTTCTGAACCCACCGATTCCATATTCTGCTAACAGTCATTGGATCTCGGTCGACGCGATGATACGATACGATAAAATGCAATCGCGATAGGCTACAATCTGACCTTTATCAAAGTCAAAAACATGATGGTACGCATTTCTCCTCCTTACACGAGGCATCACAACAACATTTCACCAGGCAACGGCGGTCAACTGCTGTCTATGTATGAGAAATCGGTTGGAAACTTTCCTCATATCAGCACGTTGTGCGCCACCTGCGCGCCAACCTTGTGTGATGCTCTGAAAAGCTAATCATTTGCATATCACAGCATCTTCTTCCTGTCGGTTAAATTTCGCTTCTGTAGCACGTCATCTTCGTGGTGTAGCAATTTTAATGGCCAGTAGTGTAAAACCTTTAATATTTGCTGCTTTCTTTAACTAGATTTGTAACTATAGTGGATTGCAAGGGTATATTGTAATACAAAATGCAGTTGCGAGAATGAATGGATGAAGTTTGTGAACACAAGTTAACAGGCATACATTGGTGAACTAAAACATTACGATCACCTGCTTCGTATTCCAGATATCTTCCGTTGGGTGTCTTGATCGCTCTTGGTGTGTGGTTTGACTCAATGACTAATAGTTTTAGTAATCTCACAAAATGCATTTTTTTTTTTTCAAAACTAATGTCTCTCAGTGACTTTATTCAGTGGCTGTCAGGGGAAATCAAATGCATCTGCATTTGATTGATAGTTATTGGTCCCATATTTGCTGTCACTGGTAAAAAATTATCATTAACTTTTGTGGTCATTAATTTCTGCTAGAAATAATAACAGTAAATTCTGTATGATTTCTCACTCTTCTATTTTTTTAATATGGGGTACTGTATGGCTCAAGATATAGTTTGCTTTATGTTTTATTCTCATGCATTCTATGTTTAATTTACCAATGATAGTTGTTAGTTTACCTCTAAATCTTGGATAGTCCATCTTCTGAATTATGTAGGGTTAGCATAAGTTACTCTGATTCCAGTTGTTATCTGTCCATTGGCCCTTTCCATGTTTAATTCTCCTCTGATTTGTTTTTGGAGATTCCTACTGGAATGAAAGAGAAACAATGGTTGAGAAGTGAGTGACATGCGGTTGTAGCCTGTCTCTGATGCTATTCAACCTGTACATTGAGCAAGTGGTAAAGGAAACCAAAGAAAAATTTGGAGACAAAATAAAAACTTTGAGGTTCGCCGATGACATTGTTATTCTGTTAGAGATAGCAAAGGACTTGGAAGAGCAATTGAGTGGAATGGACAGAGTCTTGAAAGAGGATTTAAGATGAACATCAACAAAAGTGAAACAAGGATAATGGAGTGCAGTAGAATTAAATCAGGTGATGCTGAAGGAATTACATTAGGAAGTACTTAAAGCAGTAGATGAGTTTTGCTATTTGGGAAGTAAAATAACTGATGATGGCCGAAGTAGAGAGAATATAAAATGTAGACTTGCGATGGCCAGAAAAACATTTCTGAAGAAGAGAAGTTTGTTAACATCGAATATAGATTTAAGTGTCAGGAAGCCTTTTCTGAAAGTATTTGTATGGAGTGTAGCCATGTAAGGAAGTGAAACATGGACGATAAACAGTTAAGGCAAGAACAGGTTAGAAGTTTTTGAAGTGTGTTGCTATAGAAGGATGTTGAATATTAAATGGGTAGATCACATAACTAATGAGGAGGTACTGAATAGATCTGGCGAGTAAAGAAATTTGTGGCACCACCTGTCTAGAAGAAGGGATCGGTTGATGGAGGGAAGTGTGGGGGTAGAATTTGTAGAGGGAGACCAAGAGATGAATACAGTAAGCAGATACAAAAGGATGTTGGTTGCAGTAGTTATTTGGAGATGAAGAAGTTTGTACATGATACAGTAGCATGGAAAGCTGCGTCAAACCAGTTTTCTGATGGAAGACCACCACGACATTACAACATGTTTAAATCTACATTGTCTGCTTTGTGAATATTTTCCCAATGGTATTCATGCAGATTGTCTCTGAGCTGGCAGGCTCCTTTGTTACAATTCTGTTACCCAGTAGTCTCCTTTATGATAAAAATTTAAATAACCAGTGCATTATATTGTTAACATTTGATGTTATGGCAGACAAGGAGTTGATCATTACATATACATTTAAATTACTGTAGTTAGTGCTTAAAGACAAATTGCAGGTTGAAAACCTGGAATTCTCAGGGAATTACATACCACCTGAAAAAGGGGAAACCTCAGAGAATTTCATAAAACCTCAGGGAATTCTGTGTTTCTGACCTAACATTGAAATTGAATTTTATAATTCACAAATTTTAAAATACTTAGTATCTTAAATTGTGTTAATTATAAGAATATTATTCCATATAAATTATTGATGTTTCAAAACTGTGGTTAAACTACTGCTTACGGCTGGTATATTGTTCAACTGAGAGGGTAGAAAAGTCATTACTGCGGTATGCTGCCCCCCCCCCCCCCCTCTCTCTCCACACACCATTAATTATTTATTAGGAACTTCTTGACACCATGTTCCTCCTCACAGCTGGAATTCTTGGTGAATTTGTTTTCCAAGTTTGAGTAGCTACCCTGAGTTGTCACTGGCTGTTGCACCATCCCCTGTGCAAATTATGTTAGGAAATTATGTTCGGACCTTCATTGCATGAAATTATTGAAATCTGGAAATATATAAATGGAGCAAAGATGAATGGGGAATCATTCTAGTGATGATATGGGCCTCAAATGGGGAAAAGCACTAACAAATGTGACTGTGACAGGGGACCATTGTTATGACCCAGCACCTGCGATGAGCACCTCAGAAATGGCAAGGCTTGTCAGATGTTCAATGCTGCTGGTGTGAGCGTATATGGAAAGTAGTTGCAGAATGGTCATATCACGAAAGGCGACCAAGTGTTGTATGTCGTCCCTCATTAAAGAACATAGAGATTGAAGGCTAGCCTGCTTTGTAAAACAGGATAGGTGGAAATCTGTGGCAGATATTACAATAAAGTTCTTTGTTGGTTCAGGTGCAAATGTTTAGCAGTGTACATTGTTGAATATGGGGCTCTGCATCAGATGGCCCCCTATGTATTCTCATGTTCATCCAACAAACATTGTAGATTACGATACATTGGGCACAGGATTATCAAGATAGGACCATGGATCAATGGAACCTTGTCACCTGGTTCGATGAATCACATTTGTTGTTACACTAGGTCAAAGTCCATGTCCAGATATGCTGTCACCCAAGTGAAAGGCTGCTCAAAACATGCACTGTGCCACGAAAGCACGTTGGTGGGGACACTGTTTGCTATGGGGAACATTCACCTGAAATTATCGTGGAGCACTTGCATCTGTTTATGCTTGATGTCTTCCCTGACAATGATGGCATATTCCAGCAGGATAACAGTCCATGTCACAAGTCCAGAATAATGCTACAGTGGTTTGAGGAGCATTATAGTGAACTCACATTGACATACTGGTCACCATATTCTCCTGATCGAAACCCAATGGAACACAGTTGGGACACTGTTATGAGCCAGCTCCATGCAGATAAATCAATCGACCGTAACTGACAGGAACTGCATGACACACATGTAGACAAATTGTGCCACTTACGTCTGGGAACCTACCAAGGACTTGTAGAATTTTGGTGACCTTTTGTGACCAAAAGAATGGGGAATAATATGGTGGAAGGAAATGCAAACTAATAGCTAAGTTTTCAAACCAAATACCACCCTTTGTTGGGAAAATTAGCAAACACTCAAACCCCACATACTCAGAGCCTCTCAGTTTACTTCTGCTGTTACAAAAGCCCAGTTGCTAAGTGGACTTTTACAAATTGCACAACTTGCATCCATCTAGGTGATACTGTACTGATGTTTTAATATTCTTGCATCCCTATAGTTGAATCCAAATGCAGTATTTTGGTTTTCTGTTGTTGTTCTGTAACTGTATTTACTCAGAAGCTCTGTTCAAAATAATCTGGTTACCCAAAAGCAGACTAGAAAACACTGAAAATCGCTGGAAGTGAATGTTCAGAATGGATGTTTTTGGCAATCAGTTGTGCAAATAGCGTGTTATTAGAAGCTTTCAGATGCTAATAATGTTGTGTTGCAACACAACAGAATGAGACAAGATGCATCACCCTATGTGACTATTACAGAATCAGTCTGTAATATTTGTATAACTACATAGGGAAAATACTAGATGGGACACCATTAATGGAATGTACATTTGGAGAATTTTGTAATGTATTCCATGAAAAAAGTAAGGAATGAATGTGTAATAAAATGATTGAATTTAAATCTTCCGAAAGCTAATTGTTGGGAAGTGGGATACATCTCAATGACCACAGGGTGAGCACATTAAAATCATGAATAATTAAAATTTCCATATTGAATAGTATTATAACTCCAACTTGGCAAACAATGGCTGCTTTACCTGCATGTTTTGGGTTTTCTTTTACTGTCAGATGCAGAGTCATCATTGGGTAGCAGAAAAGCTTGGTGATGGCAGACTGTGATGGTACAGAATACAATGCACCCAAACGAACACAAAAGCAGTAATTGGAATTTGTAAAGAGAAAATTAGATTGCAAGGTTCAACACATAGAAAATGCAAATATGCATATCATGGTGCAAAATCATCATGTCACTGAACCAATCACTTCCCAAAGAAGTTAAATAGCTAAAACATAAACAAATTTTGAATCCATCATTAGTAAAGGGATTTTAAGCAAATGTCTACTAAATAAAGGCATAAGTGAATATAAATATTATTATTATTATTATTATTATTATTATTATTACTAAAGTTTGTTGTTGTTGTTGTTGTTGTTGTTGTGGTCTTCAGTCCTGAGACTGGCTTGATGCAGCTCTCCATGCTACTCTATCCTGTGCAAGCTTCTTCATCTCCCAGTACCTACTGCAACTTACATCCTTCTGAATCTGCTTAGTGTATTCATCTCTTGGTCTCTTGGTTACTAAAGTTACAAGTAACAAAGAAATGTGTCCTTACCTGCAGACAGATGGAAGACAAAAGGCAATAGTGAGGAGACTTTTAGTATCTCAGTTATTTTGAAACATTAAGAATGACATTCATCAACAGTTGCAAAATGTTAGTAGAGATACGGAGTATAATTTGACCTTTGACATAGGGAGGTAATTTATTACAATGCCGACTTGAATGGTTAAGATAATGCTTGTTACAAATACTGGAAGAGCCATTCAACTACGTTATTCAATGAAGTTCTTCAGACACGTTGTCAGTATATAGCCATAGTAATTACATAATTACATTCAGTCAAATATGTGGTTGCAAGTGTCTGGAAGTTTTGCTAATAGTTTCATACAGTTAATACAACTCTCACTGTGACATTTTGTTATACAAGATAATCATTACATATCGTCTAGCATTTTGGCAATAGAACATTAGGTGTCATGGCTTAATGTGAACAGCTGGAATTTTGACTGAGCTCAGTGCTATTTAGATAAACATTAGCCCCCCTCCACATCTGGGCATAGTTGACAGAAAGTCTAAGAAGACAGTGATGGGGCTTCAGACTTTCACTGTGCAAATAACAGAATTGATTTTATATGCCAGAATGAAATTACGTGGTATGCTTCACATAATGAAAGTTGATAATTACAGTTCTTTGGGAAGACAAGTTGTCAAAATACATGATTGACAATTATTGACACAATTTAATGTACTGCACTTTAGTTGTTTGTGTTTTTGCAATTTGTCTTTGTCTATTACAAATGTCTTACACAATTTATGATCAAAACAAGTGCCATACTTAATTTTCAACTGTTAATCCGGGCAACATAGTTTTATGATGGTATAATGCACAAGCACTCACAATAAAAGGAAGATTATTGTTGCTTTTTTGTGTTTCTCAGACAATGGGCATTACATTTCATGAGATACTGTACTGTAGAAGTGGAATGTTGTGGTACCTAGGCAATGACCAAGTGTGGTGAGCCCTAGGATAAGGCTCAGGTGATGTCATTGTCTGTGGTAGGACCCATCTTAATGATCATGTTCTTGACAGAAAGGTCTTTGGAACAGTAGGCAGGAGGTATCTGCTCAGTTCTTCTTCCATATCAAGGTTACCTCAGTGGCACACTCCTCAGTCTTTACAGCCAAGCTCTTTGCCTTGTATCAGGCCACGGAGTACTTCCAGCGACATAGCCTTTTCAATTGTGTCCTCTGCTCAGACTAACTCAGCGCCCTTCAAAGTTTATGTGTACTGTACACTGCCCATCCTTTAGAGCAGTGGGTCCAGGAAAACTATCAACCGCTCACTCTTGGTGGAACCAGTGTTATGTTTCTGTGGGTCCCTGGTCATGTCAATCTGCCAGGAAATGAGGCTTCTGGCGCTGCTACCAAAGCTGCAGTCCTAGTACATCAGCCCACGTACCTATGTTCCCTCTGCTGATCTCTGTGTTGCCATCTGTCAGGAGGTAGTGTCCCTTTGGCATTGCCAATGGTCCTCCCTTCACCGGAATAAGCTCTGGCTTATTAAGCCTCTCCCAGTGGTTTGGATGGCCTCCTACTGGCCCTCCTGCTGGGAGGAGGTTATTTTAACTTGGCTGTGTATTGGGCGCTGCCATTTTAGCCATCGTCATTTGCCAAGCAGTGCTACCCCACCACTTTGTACACTTTGCGCCCAAGTTCTAACTGTCTGCCACTTCCTGATGGAATGTCCGTTTTTTAACCTTTTACGTTCCTGTTTGGGTTTGCCATCTGAGTTATCGGCTGTTTTAGCAAATGACTTTTGGGCTGTTGACCGCGTTTTACTTTTTATCCGCCAAAGCAATATGATGACAGCCATTTAATTTTTAGTTTTGGAGCTCTATTTCTGTATGGTGTCCTTTTTAGCCATTTTTCCATGTGTCTGCTTTTAGCTGTCTGCTATTATGTCAATTGGTGCTGATGTATAGTCGTTTTTTAACTCCTCTTTGTGTTCTATTGTTTTGACTTAGGCGCTAATGACCCCAGTTGTTTTTGTGCCCCTAAAGAATAACAAAACAAACAAAACAGGGTTACCTCAGACTGTACAACATTACCAGGTTACATGAAATAGTGGTTCATTTGAATTACCACTATGCAATGATTGACCTATACAGGTTCTACTGAAATAAACTCGTTAGAACACAAGTAAAATTTTTTATGTTAAATGTAAAGTGGAAGGTATAATTTTAATATATTAGGTGGATCCATGTTCTGCATGGAGGGAGGTGGGGGGGGGGGGGGGGAATCTTTTTGTCATGTTTCATTTATAAAGTATTACTCATTGTCCATTCCATGGTGAATTAAACTACTAAAGCTTGTGATGAACAAATTCATTAAATTTGAAATCACTTTTGTAATTAATGTCTGCAACATGCATGATGTGAGTGTGTCTGCTGGGCAAGTTTATTTTGTTTTGAATACATAGTTTATTTCCATAATGACATTTACAGCAACAATCAGGACTGGTGTCCTGCTCATAGAATGGTTGGAACATGGCAATGTACCATTGACTCACGCATGTCCAAACTGTGTATTCTTTTGTGTGTGTGTTTAGACGTTTGTATTCCGTTTTTCTTTCACTTTTATATTTTGTCCTTTCATCAGTTGAATTCAGTATCTCTAGAGTTACACAATAATTTCTACTAGGCCTCGTCTTTATAATATCTGATCCTCTGCTGCCTTCACTAGTTCATCTCTCAAAGCTACCCAACCATCTTCTACTGTATTCTTTTCCTCTGACATTGTTAATCATTCCCTAATGCTCCCTCAGAAACTCTCAACAACCTCTGGTCCTTTCAGTTTATCTGGGTCCCACCTCCTTAATTAACTACTTTTTTGCAATTTCTTCAGTTTTAATCTACAGTTAATAACCAATAAATTGTGGTCAGAGTTCATATCTGCCCCTGGAAATGTCTTGCAATTTAAAATAGGTACTGATATTTTTGTCTTATCATTGTAGAATCAATCTGAAACCTTCCAGTGTCTCCAGGTCTCTTCCACATATATATCCTTCTTTCATGATTCTTAACGAAGTATTAGATTAAGCTCCGTGCAAAGTTCTACCAGGCAGCTTCTTCTCTTATTCCTTTTCCCCAGTCCATATTCACCTCCTTTTTTCCTTCTCTTCCTTCTCCCACAGTCAGATTCCAGTTTCCCATCACTATTAAATTTTCATCTCACTCAACTATCTGAATAATTTCTTGTATCTCATCATCCATATCTTCAATCTCATCATCATCTGCGAAGCTAGTTGGCATGTAAACTTTTAGTACTGTGATGGGTGTGGGCTTCATGTCTATCTTGGCAACAACAATGCATGCACTATTCTGTTCATAGTAGTTTATCTGCATTCCTATTTTCTTATTCATTATTAAACCTACACCTGCATTACCCCCATTTAACTTTGTATTTATAATCCTGTATTCACCCAACTGGATGTCCTATTCCTCCTGCCACCAAACTCCATTAATGCCCACTATATCTAACTTTAACTTATCCATTTCCCTTTATAAATGTTCTAGCCTACCAGCCAAATTAAGGAATCTGAAATTTCCACATTTCAATCCATGGGCATCAGTTTTGTTTCTCCTGATAACAACATCCTCTTGTGTAGTTCCCGCCAGGAGATCTTAACAGGGGACTATTTTACCTCTGGAATATTTTACCCAAGAGGATGCCATCATCATTTAACCATGAAGCAGAGCTGCATGTCCTCACAAAAAGTTACGCTGTAGTTTCCCCTTGCTTTTAGCTGTTTGCTGTACCACCACAGCACAGCCATTTTGGTTGATGTTAAAAGACCTGATCAGTCAATCATCTGGACTGCTGCCCCTGCAACTACTGAAAAGGCTGCTGCCCTCTTCAGGAATCATATGTTTGTCTGGCCTGTCAACAGATACCCCCCTGTTGTGGTCGCATCTACAGTACAGCTAACTGTATCGCTGAGGCATGCAGGCCTCCCTACCATTTGCAAGGTCTATGGTTCATGGCAGAATTAAAGTTATTAAATTTCATTCTATTAAGCAAAATCTTGGTTTGAGTGAGTACAGATGATAAGTGACTTCACACTATGTGCAGGCAAGGGCAATGGACAATGTGGTCCTTACCTCTTCTTTTACGATGTAGCATAGATAACAGTTGTCCAATAGCTTAAAATTTTTGTAGATCTTCCAATTATCCATTTTATGGTTTATCTACAGTGGTGTTTTCATATTTTCCATGGTTTCTCTCATGGTATAACTGATTGTTAACTTCCAGTACTCAACAATATTATTTTCCACAACACAAGAAACAAAAAGAAAAAAGATGGTAAAGGTGTTATGATATCAATAAAGTTTACATATTGTGTATTTAAAAATTATATGAGGTCCTGTCATGGATGCCAAAATGCATGCCTGAAGAAGAAAGGAATGAATATCTAATAAAATGATTGAACTTAAATCACCCAAAAGCTAATTGGTAGTGTCATACTTCACAGCAACCACAGCAAGACCACATTAAAAATTATAAATAATTAGAATTTTGCTATTAAATAGTATTCTAACACCTACGCGATCAAGGATAATTTCTTTACTGCATTTGGGTTCTATTTTACTGCAAGGTGCAGTGTCATTATTGGGGAGAAAAAAAAAGCTTGGAAACTGTGCGCCGTTATAATGTGGAATACAATGCACCCAAATGAGTTGCATAACACAAAAACAGTAATCAGGCTTCATAGTGAGAAAATTGGGTTGCAGCATTCGAGTTGAAGAAGATGCAAATATCCGAATGATGTCGCGCCGAAGGCGCAGAATTGACATGTCACCAAACATCATTGTTATTACTGAAGTTACAAGTAACAAAGAAATGTGTTCTTCCATGAAGATGGACAGAAGATAAAAGGCAATAGTGAGGACACTTTAAGAGCCTGAAAAACAAAATTCATCAATGATTTATAAACATTATTAAAGATACTGAGTATAATTTGATCTTTGACATAGGGTGATATTTTGATTTATTACAATTTTCTCTGCTGTACTTCAGATAATCTGTCAACCAACCATTTAAACTCACTGAAAAACTTACTGCACTGTAGGTCTTCACAACATGGATTTGTCAAGAGTAAACAAATGTTGAGAAGTGGAATTAAAATCCAAGATGAAAGAATGTAAGTGCTATGATACGCTGGTGGTATTGCCATTTTCTGTGAATGCGAGGAAGAATTGTAGAACTTGTTGAATGGTATGAAGTCTACTGAGAGCAGAATATGAGCTGAGAGTAAAGCAAAAAGAGATAAAACATATGGAGGAGTGGCAGATAAAGCAACAAGCTTGGCCTCAACTTTACACACCTCATAGTAAAAGAAGTGAAGAAATTTGCTCCCTTGCATGCAGTGGTGGCTCATAGCTAAAAAAAATGGGGCAGTGCTCTAGAAAATTGTGTAAATGGACATATATAAAAAGGATATTTATCCAGAAACTTGATAAAATCCCAAAAGAACAAAATCAAAGATTTTACTTACTAAATTGTTACACTTCAAACTTGATCTATTCATTTAAAAATGAAATCTGTTCTTCTTGTTTTGAATTGCACAAAAAGATCAACAATTTTGTCCTTGATCTTGAGATAACAAATGAGGAAATTTTTCTCAATTGAAAATAGCACAAACGCATTTCATTTTTCTGAATCCTCAGCACTTCTTAAAAATTCTTACTTTCTTTTCGATGTTGAAAGGCAGCGTTCTGCCTGTAATGTAGTCATGGGAACTGTCAAGAGGATTTTTATCAGTTCATTTTTTTACTAAAACATCCCCTTTGTAAGAGTACTTTTCAAGATAAGTTTTAGCAGCTCAATGAATTTGCAACACTTGTGAATATCAGACTTACAATAGAATACATTCAGTTCAGTTTCAAGCTTTTCTTTGTCAATCAAGGAATATGCTTCAGTTCTCAGAGGATGTTCATTCTTTAAAGCAAATGATGCATTTTTGTTGAACAATTTAGCAGCCTCTAAGTCTCTGGTGGAAGATTATCAAACTCACATACAGTCACTCACTTCCTTAACTTCTGCCCTGATAGTCTTTGAAGAATTCTCTCTGTACTTTGAATTTTTTGGTATTAAAATAGCAGTTTTGAAATTTGTTATATATTCATCAACTTCAAAAAATTAATTTCTTGAGACTGCATTTTGTTATAACGTATCTGAACATTAGATGTAATCTGATGAAAAACCTCTAATTGAAACTGAAACTATCAACATTCAGGTATTTTAAAATTCCTGTTGCTTCTGAGATGGTTTGATGTGTACTTGATGTTGAGTGAATTTCAGTAACGTGGTTTTTAGAGGTTACAAATAATCATTAACTCTGTTTATGGTCCAAATGTTGAAGTTTCACCTTGTAAGGAATGTATGTGGAATACTGATGTCCACATTGGCATCCACAAAAGGGAGAGGGGGACCACTTGCTCCCTCCTGTAATCAGGGTACAGATGTTTCATTCATTACTGAATTCTCTCAGATTTCTAGCATTCATTGACTGTGACTCCACTAAATGGCAGATTTAACATTGCTGACTATGAAGGGAAATATTGCAGCTTTAGCAGTCTCTCACTATATATTCAGTTCCCCATCAACCATGGACCTTGCAGTTGGTGGGGACGCTTGTGTGCCTCAGCGATACAGATAGCCATACTGTAGGTCCAAACACAATGGAGGGGTGTATATTAAGAGGCCAGACAAATGTGTTGTTCCTCAAGAGGGGCAGCAGCCTTTTCAGTAGTTGCAGGGGTAATAGTCTGGATGATTGACTGATCTGGCCTTGTAACATCAACCAAAACAGTCTTGCTGTGCTGATACTGCAAACAGCTGAAAGCAAGGGGAAACTACAGCCACAATTTTTCCCGAGAACATGCAGCTTTACTGTGTGATTAAATGATGACGACGTCCTCTTGGGTGAAATATTTACAAAGAGATAGAGGGGCTGGCCAGTACTTACCTCAGCTCAGTACAGCCGATACATACACAAAACAGAACACAAAATTTTTTATCCTAGCTTTTGGAACTTGGTTCCTTCATCAGGGTGGAGAGAGGGGAAAAAAGGGGAAGAAGGGAAAGTGGATTCAGTTACTGACAACCCAGGTTATGAAGCAACAGGGGAAAGGTAAACAGGGAGAGTAGCAAAGATGGAGGCATGAGTGTCAGAGGGAAGCCAAAGATATTCTACTGTAAGTACTGTGCCAGCTTCCAACCAAAGAGGATGCATACAGAAGTAAAGAGGTATATAGTATAAAGATAAACACAACTATCTAGGATGAAAAGATGTGTGAATGGCTAAAGAGGAAAGGGAAAGGGGAGAAGACTGAAGAGTAAATGGGAGTGAGGTTGGTTAATGTAGGTTCAGTCCAGGGTGATGGCGGGATGAAAGGATGTGTTGGAGTGCAAGTTCCCATCTCTGCAGTTCCGAAGGACTGGTATTGGGTGGGAGAAGCCAAATGGTACGTACAGTGTAGCAGGTTCCTAGGTCCCTAGAATTATGCTGGAGGGCATGCTCTGCTACTGGGTATTGGACATCTCCTAGGCGGTCAGCCAGTTTAGTTGTCATCATACCACTGTAAAAGGCTGTGCAGTGCAGGCATGTCAGCTGATAAATGACGTGTTGTTTCACATGTGGCCCTGCCTTGAATTGTGTATGTTTTACCAGTAGTGAGGCTGGAGTAGGTGGTTGTGGGAGGATGCATGGGGCAGGTTTTGCAGCAGGGTCGGTTACAAGGGTAGGAACCACTGGGTAGAGAAGGTGGTCTGGAAATATTGTAGGGTTTGACAAGGATGTTACAGAGGTTAAGGGGATGACGAAAGGCAACTCTGGGTTGTGTGGGGAGAATATTGTCCAGGGATGATCTCATTTCAGTGCTTGACTTGAGAAAGTCTTATCCCTGGTGGAGTAATTTGTTGATGTATTTGAGGCCAGGATAATATTGGGTGACAAGGGGGATGCTTCTGTGTGGTCTGGGGGTAGGAACATTGTTGTTGGACAGGGAGGAATGTATTGCTCGGGAGATCTGTTTGTGGACAAGGTCTGCAGGATAGTTGCGGGAGAGGAAAGCACTGGTCAGGTTATTGGTGTAATTGTTGAGGGATTTGTCACTGGGGCAGATACATTTGCCACGAATACCTAGGCTGTAGGGAAGGGAGCGTTTGATGTGGAATGGATGGCAGCTATCAAAGTGAAGGTACTGTTGTTTGTTTGCGGGTTTGATGTGAACATAGGTGTGGATGTGAGCTTCAACAAGATGAAGGTCAACATCCAGGAAGGTGGCTTGGGTTTTGGAGAAGGACCAGGTGAAATTCAGATTTGAAAAGGAATTGAGGTTATGGAGGAAATTAAGGAGTGTTTCTTCACCATGAGTCCAGATCACAAAGATATCATCTATAGACCTATACCAGGAAGCAGCTGTTGGGTCTTCAGGAAAGCCTCTTCCATGCGGCCCATGAAAAGGTTGGCATAGGATGGAGCCATCCTGGTTGCCATGGCTGTTCCCCTGATTTGCTTGTAGGTCTGGAATTCAAAAGTGAAGTAATTATGGGTGAGGATGAAGTTGGTGAGTATGATAAGGAACAAGGTTTTTGGAAGATCTTCGGGTGGGCATTGGGAGAGGTAGTGTTCAAGGGCAGAGAGACCATGGGTATGAGGGATGTTTGTGTAAAGGGATGTAGCATCTGTAGTGACAAGAAAGGTTTCAGGTGGGAGGGGAGTGGGAATGGATTTGAGGGGTTCTAGGAAGTGGTTTGTGTTTTTGATGTAGGATCGGAGTCTGCGGGTGATAGGTTGGAGGTGTTGATCTACCAGAGCTGAGATACATTCTGTTGGGGCTTTGAAGCCTGCCACAATGGGACAGCCAGGATGATTCTCTTTGTGGATTTTGGGTAATAGGTAGAAGGTAGGGGTACATGGCTCAGGTGGAGTGAGTAGGTCTATGGAAGCCATTGTGAGGCCTTGTGAGGGACCTTGGATTTTTAGGATTTTCTGCAGCTCAGTCTGGATGGAGGGAATGAGATCCTGGGTAACAGCTTTGTAAGCTGAGGTGTCGGAGAGTTGACGCAGTCCTTCTGCCACATACTCCACACGGTCAAGTACCACAGTTGTGGAGCCTTTATCTGCTGGGAGGATGACAATAGAGGGGTCTGTTTTCAGCTCGTTAATGGCACGGGATTCAGCTGGGGTGATGTTGGGGGTTGTTGGGATGTTCTTCAAGAAGGACTGGGAGGCAACACTGGATATGAGGAATTCCTGAAATGTCTGCAAGGGATGGTTTTGGGGGAGGAGAGGAGGATCCCTTTGAGAGGGTGGTCAGAACTGTTTTAGACAGGTTTCAACACTGGGTCTAGTATTTGTGGGCTGTCTTTGAGTGGTGAATTGATATTTCCAGTTGAGGTTCCGGGTGAATGAGAGGAGATCTTTAACCAGGGCAGTGCGGTTGAATTTAGGTGTGGGGCTAAAGGTTAAACCTTTTGATAGAACTGATGTCTCTGGAGGAGAGAGGGATCTGGATGAGAGTTTTGGAACTGAATTGGGACTGGTTGTATGTGGCATTTGACCATGGTTATAGTTGATATTTGGTCTGTGTGGGGTATGTGCTGGGATTGGGAGACTGAGTAGGGTGGCTAGGCAAGGTTTGTTGGCTATGAGGGGGGTTTGTTGAAGGTGCTGTTGTGGTTGGTGTTTGTGAGGGATAGGGAGAGGGACCCCACTTCTTAGGTGTTGACTAGCACTGTGGATAGTTTTTCAGGTGGTCTTTCTTTGGTACTGAACATCACCAACACATTTGGGTAAGTTAAAGTTAGATATAGTGGAAATTAGTGAAGTTCGGTGGCAGGAGGAACAAGACTTCTGGTCAAGTGAATACAGCGTTATAAATACAAAATCAAATATGTGTAATGCAGGAGTAGATTAAATAATGAATAAAAAAATAGGAATGCAGATAAGCTACTACGAACAGCGAAATGTATGCATTATTGTAGCCAAGACAGACAGGAAGCCCACACCTACCACAGTAGTACAAGTTTCTATGCCAACTAGTACCACAGATGATGAAGAGATTGAAGAAATGTATGATGTGATAAAAAAAATTATTCAGATGGTTAAGGGAGCCAAAAATTTAATAGTCATGTGGGACTGGAATTTGATGGTAGGAAAAGGAAGAGAAGGAAAAGTAGTAGGTGACTATGGACTGGGGGTAAAGTATGAAGGAGGAAGCTGCCAAGTAGAATTTTGCACAGAACAAAACTTAATCATAGCTAACACTTGGTTTAAGAATCATGAAAGAAGGTTTTATATGTGGAAGAGGCCTGGAGACACTGGAAGGTTTCAGATAGATAATATAATGGTAAGGCAGGGATTTAGGAACCAGATTTTAAATTGTAAGACCTTTCCAGGAGCAGATGTGGTCTCTGATCACAATTTATTGGTTATGAACTGCAGATTAAAACTGAAGAAACTGCAAAAAGGTAGGAATTTAAGAAGATGGGACCTGGGTAAACTGAAATAACCAAAGGTTGTTGAGAGTTTCAGAGAGAGCGTTAGGAAATGATTGACAAGAGCAGGGGAAAAAAATACAATAGATGAAGAATGGGTAGCTTTGAGATGTGAAATAGTGAAGGAGACAGAGGATCAAGTAGGTAAAAAGACTTGGGCTAGTAGGAATCCTTGGGTAACAGAAGAGATACTGAATTTAAGTAATGAAAGGAGAAAATATAAAAATGCAGTAAATGAAGCAGGTGAAAAGGAATACAAACGTTTAAAAAATGAGATCAACAGGAAGTGCAAAATGGGTAAGGAGGGATGGTTAGAGGACTAGAGGACAAATGTAATGATGTAGAAGCATTAATCACTGGGGGTAAGATAGATACTGCCTACAGGAAAATTAAAGAGACCTTTGGAGAAAAGACAACCACCTGTATGAATACCAAGAGCTCAGATGGAAAACCAGTCCTAAGCAAAGAAGGGAAAGCTGAAAGGTGGATGGAGTATATAAAGGGTCTATACAAGGGTGATGTATTTGAGGGCAGTATTATGGAAATGGAAGAAGACATAGATGAAGATGAAATGGAAGATGATATACTGCATGAAGAATTTGACAGAACACTGAAAGACCTGTCGAAACAAGGCCCTGTCAGTAGACAACATTCCATTTGGTGAGCAAGATGTATGAGAGAGGCAATATACCCTCAGACTTTAAGAAAAATATGATAATTCCAACCCCAAAGAAAGCAGGTGCTTACAGGCGTGAAAATTACAGAACTATCAGTTTAATAAGTCATGGTTGCAAAATACTGACAAGAATTCTTTACAGACAAATGGAAAAACTGGTAGAAGCAGAGCTCGGGAAAGATCAGTTTGGATTCTGTAGAAATGTTGGTACACGTGAGGCAATACTGACCCTACAACTTATCTTAGAAGATAGGATAAGGAAAAGCAAACCTATGTTTCTAGCATTTGTAGGCTTAGAGAAAGCATTTGGTAGTGTTGACTGGAATACTCACTTTCAATTTCTGAAGGTGACAGGGGAAAATACAGGGAGCAAAAGGCTATTTACAATTTGTACAGAAACCAAATGGCACTTATAAGAGTTGAGGGGAAAAAAGGGGAGCAGTGATCTCCAGTGTTATTCAGTCTGTATATTGAGCAAGCAGTAAAGGAATCAAAAGAAAAATTTGGAGAAGAAATAAAAACTTTGAGGTTTGCTGATGACATTGTAATTCTGTCAGAGACAGCAAAGGACCTAGAAGAGCAGTCAAACAGAATGGGCTGTGTCTTAAAAGGAGGATATGAGATGAACACCAACAAAAGCAAAATGAGGATAATGGAATGAAGTCAAATTAAATCAGGTGACAATGAAGGAATTAGATTAGGAAATGAGACACTTGAAGTAATAGATGAGTCTTGCTATGTGGGAATCAAAATAACTGATAATGGTTGAAGTAGAGAGGATATAAAATGTAGACTGGCTATGGTAAGGAAAGGGTTTCTAAAGAAGAGAAATTTGCTAACATCAAGTATAGATTTACGTGTCAGGAAGTCCTTTCTGAAAGTATCTGTATGGATTGTAGCTATATATGGAAGTGAAACATGGATGATAGATAGTTTAGACAAGAAGAGAATAGAAGCTTTTGAGACATACTGCTACAGAAGAATGCGGGAGAAGAGTAATTTGTGGCACAGCTTGAGTAGAAGAAGGAATCGGTTGATAGGACATGTTCTGAGGCATCAAGGGATAACCAATTTAGTATTGGAGGAAGCATGGAGAGTAAAAATCGTAGAGGGAGACCAAGAGATGAATACACTATGTAGATTCAGAAGGGCATAGGTTGCTGTAGTTACTCAGAGATGAAGAGCCTTGCACAGGATAAAATGGCATGGAGAGCTGCATCAAACCAGTCTCTGGACTGAAGACAACAACAACAACAAGAACAAATCTTGAGTTTTCTTAGTTGTCACTCTGTTCATGGGAAATTATGCCGATTCTTTGGTGCAGCTGCAGCACTGGAACTTTTCTGCAGTCAAGATGGATCTAAACCTTTACAGAACAGTGCCAAAATTACTATTTCAATCTTTTTATATCATTTCTTCATCCAGCTCTTATCGTGGTTGGGAAAGGATTCAACTGCCAGTTTCCAACACATCATAAACATGGCACCCACGTATGTGTAAGTCATCCATTCCAGACTCTCATAAGGGTGTCCTTTCTGCACAGTGGAATCGTGACAGTAGTTTACCATTTGACTGTGAACAAAGAAAACTGAAGTTGGCTTGTTGATTCTATATTCTGTTTTAAATGACAGAGTTATGTATTGTAGTACAATGGTAAGAGCATAGGTATGCTACACTGTGTATACATTTATATTTAATCTACAAACACAAACACATCATTCGATAAAATCAAATACTGTTTTCTGTGCTGGAAGAGAGGGAAGAAAATGTGGAATTTCAAGGTCAAAAAATGGACTCTACAGGATTAGGATCTTCTCAAAGTCCATAAGTGCTACACAGTGCCTCACGCAGTCACAGAGCTATGAATTCTGCATCCAGTTGGCAACTGCACAGTAATGTGAGAAACTCGAGGGACGAGGGTTACCTTGGTGCAACCCTAGACTGCTCAAAGTAGATATAGATGGGATCAAAATTAAATACGCCTTTTTTAAAGTTTATCCTCTTTGTCACTTCAAGGGATATTAATTTTGTTGCTGTCCAGCAATTCTGACTTTTTTCCCCATTTTCAGGTTTCTAATTTCAGTTTAAACCCAATAAGTTTTTTGGTGAATATTTATTTCTTACTCGTCAGATGCCTTGGATATAATCATAGTAGCATGTAATTTCATATTGTTAAATAGAAAAAGGTGGCATCCAGATTCATACTAATAACACAAAAAGATATACCGGGTGGTTATAATTAAATTGAAAATCAGCATACTGATGTCAAAAAAGGAAACATTTCACATTCTGACTGCTTACAGTGCCATACTATAATCTTTTGAGATACAATAACTTTTGTCTACTTATTGTGAGATTAGAACATGGTGCATTTTCAAACTCACTGAATTAGTTTGATCAAAAATGGCAGTTTGGAATCCTGCCTTCTCTTGAAAAATTTTCTGCAGACACCTATATGCTACTCAAGAATGGACACATGTTGCAGTGATCTTTAGAAAAATGTTGGAATAGCTAGAATTTGAGAGAAAAATATTGCTGCATTTTGTGTAATACTTGCTGTGTTTCTCATTATTAAATTACACTGAGGTGACAAAAGTCATAGAATACCTCCTAATATCATGTTGGCCCTTCTTTTGCCCAGTGTAGTGCAGCAACTTGACTTGTCATGGACTCAACAAGTCACTGGAAGTCCCCTGCAGAAATACTGACCCATGCTGCCTCTATAGCCATCCATAATTGCGAAAGTGTTGCCGATGCAGGATTTTGTGCCTGAACTGACCTGTTGTTATGTCCCATAAATGTTTGATGGGATTCATGTCAGCAATCTGTGTGGCCAAATAATTTTCTCGAATTGTCCATAATATTCTTCAAACCCACTGTGGTCCGGTGAGAGGTCGCATTGTCACCCATAACATGAAGTCCATGAATGGTTGCAAATGATATTTAACTAGCTCAGCATAACCATTTACAGTCACTGAGCATTTCAGTTGGATCAGAGGACACAGTCCATTCCATATAAAAACAGCTCACACCATTATGGAGGCATCACCAGCTTGCATGGTGCCTTATTGACAACTTGGGTTCATGGCTTCATGGGGTCTGTGTCACTAACTGAAATTGGGACTCATCTGACCAGCCCAGTCATCTAGGGTCCAACCGATATGGTTACAAGTCCAGGAGAGGAGCTGCAGGCAATGTTCTGTTAGCAAAGGCACTTGCATCAGTTGTCTACTACCATAGCTCATTAATGCCAGATTTTGCCACTCTGTCCTAATGGATACATTTGTCATATGCCTGTGTTTATTTCACACAGTGTTGCTTATCTGTTAGCATTGATACCTGTACACGAAGGCCACTAATTTCACTCATCAAGTGAAGGCCTTTGGCCACTGTGTTGTCCGTGATGAGAGGCAATGCCTGAAATGTGGTTTTCTTGGCACAGTCTTTAACACTGTGGATCTCAGAATATTGAATTCCCTCATGATTTGTGAAATGGAATGTCTCATGTGTCTAGCTCCAACTACCATTTCACATGCAAAGTATGTTAATTCCCATCATGCGCGATAATCAAATTGGAAAACATTACACATGAATTGCCTGAGTACAAACGACAGCTCCTCCAATGCACTGCCCTTTTATACCTTGTGTACATGATACTATCACCATCTGTATGAGCATATCGTTACCCCATGACTTTGTCACCTCAGTGTAAGTTGATCTGCATAAACCAAATGAAATATGCGCTACTATAAATAACTTTTATTTTTGCTTGAAGTCCTGGTCTTATGCCTTTCATGACATTTGCACCATCAAGTGTCTAAACCATTAGTTTCAGTCCATTTAATTGAAGGATTATGTCCAATTATTCTAAAATTTGCTTTAATATGCTATACACAGTTTGATTTTTGGGAACAAAGAATTCTAAAAATGCTGAAATATTTCTTCATTTAACGCATATCATAGAATCAAGGACCATTTGAATGTATTCCAAAACACCTGTTGTGTCATCAGCTGTGACAGCTTTTATAATTTCCATCCTTATGTCCTTATGGTATATATGTAGCTGGGAGTCAAGTACCTCAATCTGAATAATCTTAGAAACACATTTGAAGACTGGATGGTTTCTAAGTGGTACCTGAAGCCTGAATCACCATGGTTTACTGAATCATCTTTTCATCGTGTCTGCATAACAAAGTTTCAAAGTTTCCACAGAAGAAAATGCAGGCTATTATTCTGAGCAAAATTTTTGTGATTGTTTTTTAACTTTATATTATGCTCAGTGAATGAAAGTTTGTATACCTCACTAAGTTCCTCATTAATACTTACAGTCCCTGAAACTACATTATCAATGTGATTCTTTGGCTCCAATTACTTTACAGTTTTTTCTTTTATTCCGTTTATATTTCTAAAACCATCTTTTTTCACTGTTACATAAGCTACAAACAGCAAACACGGAAAGCAAAACAGTGCACTTTTTACTTCATAGCCGCAAAGGTAGCTGTTGAACTTGTTCTATTCAAAATTAAAGTTACAAATACACAAAAAAGAAGGTTGTCCGGCCACTCCTTAAACTAACAATGCCAACTCTAGCACCCAACACCGTGTAGATGTGGAACAAAGATTCAAGAACAACAAGATGATTTACGCTGTATGTACTTGTACATGTAAGTTACCTCTCTTTCTTTTTTCACAGTGATTGCATTGCTGCTTGTCTTAAACTGTAGTTAACATAAAACTGTTTTCTGTCAAAAAAGTTTTCAGATACTTTTTGAAAATATTTTTATTGCTTATCTCCGTCAAGATTAAAGGGAGGTTTTTAGGGCATTTGGACCTACATATAATGACTTTCATCTACATCTACATGGATACTCAGCAAATCACACTTAACTCCCTAGCAGAGGGTTCATCAAACCACCTTCACAATAATTCTCTATTATTCCAACTTTGAACAGTGCACAGCAACAACGAACACATATATCTTTCCATGCAAGGTCTGATTTTCCTTATTTTATTGTGACGGTCATTTCTCCCTATGTAGGTTGGCACCAACAAAATATTTTCACATTTGGAGGAGAAAACTGATGACAGAAACTTCATGAGAAGATTCTGCCACAACAAAAAATACCTGTGTTTTAATTATGTCCATCCCAAAACGTCTATCATGACAGTGATTCTCTCTCCCCTATTTCTCGATAATGCAAAATGTGCTGCTCTTCCTTGAACTTTGTTGATGTTCTTCATTAATCCTATCTGGTAAGGATCCCACACCTCACAGCAGTACTCTAAAAGAGAATGGACAAGCATAGTGCAGGCAGCCTCTTTAGCAGATCTGTTGCATCATCTACGTGTTCTGCCAGTACAATGCAGTCTTTGGTTTGCCTTCCCCACAACATTTCCTATGTGTTCTTTCCAGTTTAAGTTGTTCTTAATTGTAATTCCTAGGTATTTAGTAGAATTCATGGCCTTTAGATTTCAATGATTTATCATGTAACTGAAGTTTAATGGATTACTTTTAGCATTCATGTGGATGACTTCACACTTTTCATTATTTAGGGTCAATTAATTGCCAATATTCACACCACAGAAGTATCTTTTCTAAATCATTTTGCAATTTGGTTTAATCCTCTAATGACTTTACTACATGATAAATGACAGCATCATATGCAAACAACCTGAGACGGCTACTCATATTGCCTCCTAAATCATTTATATAGATAAGGAACAGCAGAGGGCTATAACACTACCTTGGGGAACACCAGAAATCACTTCTGTTTTACTCAATGACTTTCCATACTCTCTGACAGGAAAGCATGACTCCAATCACACAATTGAGACAATATTCTGTAAGCGACAAGGTTGTGATGTCCAGACGGTTCTGCTTCTCTTTAGCAGTCAAACTGTGTAGGACCTATCTTGCAGAATTTTTTCTCTTCTTCAAATGATTTGTCAGTCTATGGGATTCTGATGTTGGGGGAATTCCCACAGATAGTTCCTCACAGGTCACACTGCAATCTTCTTCAGGAGCATTTGTCGCTAGTCTTAAAGTTTGTTCATCTGATGATTTTTTTGGCCTTCCAGAACTTGGATTATTGTCTGCATTCATGCAACTACCATGAAAATGATTAACCCAACGTGAAACTTTGCTATGGTCCATTGTAAATTCACCACAAACTTCACTTTATGCGCTAAGGATATCTGTCGGGTTTTTGCAGTGTAAAGGTTTGGTCTTGATGCCTGATCTGTAGTTTCAATAGTCCATTTCTACCTCTCACCAATTTTATGTTAAGAGTACACAGCGATAAAACAAAAACATATACTTCTTCCTCAAGCTCCCAACTACAACTGATGTAATTTTCATTATTTTTGTATTAAACAATCCACAGTAATCCCAACCTGTGCATTATTTATGAATGTCCCTTGTATATGTTGCATAGTGTTAGTATTGTAAGAGCTTTAAATGCTGGCTTACATGATTCGCTCCATTTAAGTTGGCTGTCATTCTTATTGCTCTTTTTTTGTAATTTGAATACTCTATTGATATCTGTTTTGGAGGAGCCTCCCCACAAAACTATGCCACAACTTAACATTCAATGAATCAATGCATAGTACATCATTTTCATAATATTTTTGTCTTTCATTTAGCTGAGTTTGTGCTGCACATTTAGGTCTGAGCTGAGTTTTCCACTTATACATGTACTGCATGTGCTTCCTCAAATTACATTTTGATAAAGAAGTCACAGTAAAACACCATCGATTCTCACTGTAGGATAATGACACTAAATGGGTACAAAAAAATACAATATATAACACACACAGCCATACATCACAAGAAGAAGGCAAACTTTTTATCAGTAAGCTCACTGTATAAGTCTCTGATGGTACAAACGATTGGAAAGTACAGCAAACACATATGTGAAAGTACAACACTGTTTATGACTATCAAAGAAACAAATAAAACAAAACATTTTAACTGATTATTACACTACTCCCACTTCAATTAATAAATATGTAATGCATTGACTGTCTTTAATCTCTATGATCTTCATGGTTGACAACAGAAATTAGCTGTCTTATTTTATAAAAGTTGCTTTTAATGAGTGGCTTGGTGAGAATATCTGCTTTTGCTGAATGGACATGTTCGAGGTCGAAAATGCTCAAGCTGAATTTCTTTTTGTATAAAATGATACTTCACATTCATATGTTTTGTTCACTTTTGACACTTAGGGTTCTTGATTAACTGGATGGCATTTTTATAGTTGATGTACAAGGTGCTAGTTATTTCTTTTAGCCTCATAATATTTAGCAAAATTGACTGGATCCATATGATTTCTTTTGCAGCTTGACAGGAAGCTAGATATTCTGCTTCTGTTGTTGACAAGTGTGCCACCTTCTGCCTCTGAGAGTTCCAGGTGATGGTGGCTGCAATGAGTTAAAAAGAGTTGTTTATTTTCAAGAAGAACATTTCCTCCATGGTCTGAGTTCACTAAAAACAGACAAATAAGTATCCCAACTCCTTGGATAATATGAGCTATAAGACTGTTCCTTTTAAGTACTTCTCTTCACAGCATTCCAATGAGTCTTTTTTGGTTCTCTCTCTCTCTCTTTTGTGCTTACTATGCTGTGCAGTGTAAAAGTGACATCAGGTCTGGTTTCCACTGATAGAAAGAGCAAGCTTCCAACAGTTTGATGGTATGAAGCATTGATAACACTAGAACAGAGTCCCTGCTCATAGTACACTTGACTGTGGTCAGCAGGTATTGCCACAGCATTGGCATTCTCCATGTTGTACCAATCCACTGTAGCCCCTGCATATGCCCCTTGATTTAGGAAATTGAGCCTTCTTGAAACTACTCTATCTACAAACTGAGTTACACCAAATTTTTGCTGCAAATCATTCAGCAACAGATTGATGACTTCTCTACACTGCAATATAATTAGGCCATCATCAGCGTGAATAGCTAGGATGGTAGACCCTTGTCATTTACAAAAACATAGGGACTTGGATCTGTTGCTGTCAAGCCAAACTTGTTTAGCCCACTGATGAATTGTTGATTCTGTAGTCTAGATGAGGCGTAGGCAAACTTTGGTGACCTGAGGTCTGGATTCACATACTTACTGAAGTTCATGGGCCACCTAATCGTGTGGCTCAACAGTAGGACTCATAGGCAAGTAGTGTCTGTGATGGACAAATGCACCAACACAAATGGCACACCTTTGGCGACACTCTATGTCAACAAATTAGCCTCAAAACACGTTTTTGAGAGTATATTCATTTATGTTCACCCCATTTCAGCTGTTTACATTTATTTATGCATCATGAACTTTGTTTCTGTACTTGCCGTTTTTTACAATAGCTGTCTTAATAATGTCCATTGCCAAATTCCGCAAATCTGTTAGTACAGAAACAACAGGATGCCTGGCATCTTGATAGGTCATTGTGGAAAAATAGACACCTGTAAAGCAACTGACTGCAGATAATGCATTATAAATTACATTCAGTTTCAATTATTTCAGTGTTCTAATTCATCCACAGGAGACACAATTATTTTTTAATGTTGAGACAAGCAAAAATAGATAAACAAAATACAGAATGAGATAGGCAACCCTAGTTGACGAGCAGTTAGAAGTAACTTTGTGAATTTTGGCCACAGGCAGGTCATTCAAGTATTCTTCAAATCTAGCAGTGTAAAAATGGCACTGTGTGTGGATGGAGTGACTTTCACTTGTCTGTGTCATAAGATGCAAACATGATCTGAGCCAAACATATCTGAAACTGCATCATGGGCAGAATACAATTGGATAAGGACCTCGCTCTCTCCCACATGAATTTCATCTGTGGGCCAGATTGAAACAAATCGCAAGCTGGATCCGGTCCGCAGGTCACCTGTGGTCAAGATGCTTGTGTGAGTCCATATATGCTTTTCTTCAATTTGCATACCTTTTTGATACCATCCTCAAAGCTCTCAGGTTTGGTATCAGTTTCACCAGTACACCACCATTTCACCTCAGCCTTTGCTGGAGTAATTACCCACCAGCCTAGTTCAAAAGCATATTTCCATGGGCCATCACATCCAGTCCTGTTACTGCTGTTCTCTCCAAAAAAACAACATGGAGTACACCACTTGTCATTCAGTATTATCCTGGTCTTGAATGTATTAATCAGCTACTTTGACAAGCCCATGACTTCCTAAAACCATTCCCTGAAATGAGGTCCACTCTGTCTGAAATTTTGCCCGCACCTAGAATAGCTTTTTGTCACTCTCCCAATCTCCACAATATCCTTGCAGACCCTATGCTCCTTCTGCACCCATCTCCCTATCCTATGGCTCCTACCCCTGTCACCACCCCACTGCAAGACTTGCCTTATGCACCCTCCTATTCCACCTGTACCAGCCCTGTAAATGGCCAAACATATACTGTCAAAGGGAGAGCCACCTGTAGAATGACACGTAATAGACCAGCTGTTATGTAAAACTGTTCATCCTTTTACATCAACACGACTACTGCCAATTTATCAGCTAGGATGAATAGGTGTTGGAAGAGGGTGTATGCTGGCAACACAAAATATCCTGTTGCAGAGCATGCGCTGCAACATGACAGTTGTGACGCTGGTGCTGTTTCACTATGCATTCTTCCCCCAGACACCAGTTTCTCTGAACTCTGCAGGTGGCAACTGGCACTAAAACATTTCCTTGACCTTTTCCACCAACCTGACCTTAGTTTATGTTAATTTATTTGGTCTCAGCATTTCTTCACAGTAACTATTCCTTTCTTCACTCTGTTTTAGTTTTCTACATCTTTCTATTGTTTGCTGTCCTCTTCCCACCTCTAATGCAAACAATGCACTTAGCTTTATGCTCTCATTTACTCATTCACAATGTTTTAGAAGTAATCTGTGTGTTGCTTATTACCCTGTCTTCACCTTTAAGCTCTCAGGTTTTCAAATCTCACCTGGTGCAGTACCCAGCAACCAGTCTTTCCTTCTTGTCCTGTCCAGAAGTCTCCCCTGACCCGGATTTCTGGGTAGTTTTTCTGCAACTCACCAGTCCCTTTCCTTCACCCCTCCTTGTTTCTCTACAACCCATCAACCAGAAGAAGGAACCACAGGTTCCAAAACTTGCATATGTAATACCTTTTATGTGTGTGGTCTCCTTCCACCTCTTGGTGAGTAGATTTTTTTATCTATCCATTGACATTGTTGTTGTTGTCTTCAGTCCTGAGACTGGTTTGATGCAGCTCTCCATGCTACTCTATCCTGTGCAAGTTGCTTCATCTCCCAGTACTTACTGCAACCTACATCCTTCTGAATCTGCTTAGTGTATTCATCTCTTGGTCTCCCTCTACAATTTTTACCTTCCACGCTGCCCTCCAATACTAAATTGCTGATCCCTTGATGCCTCAGAATATGTCCTACCAACCGATCCCTTCTTCTGGTCAAGTTGTGCCACAAACTTCTCTTCTCCCCAATCCTATTCAATACTTCCTCATTAGTTATGTGATCTACCCATCTAATCCTCAGCATTCTTCTGTAGCACCACATTTTGAAAGCTTCTATTCTCTTCTTGTCCAAACTATTTATCGTCCATGTTTCACTTCCATACATGGCTACACTCCATACAAATGCTTTCAGAAATGACTTCCTGACACTTAAATCTATACTCGATGTTAACAAATTTCTCTTCTTCAGAAATGCTTTCCTTGCCATTGCCAGTCTACATTTTATATCCTCTCTACTTTGACCATCATCAATTATTTTGCTCCCTAAATAGCAAAACTCCTTTACTACTTTAAGTGTCTCATTTCCTAATATAATTCCCTCAGCATCACCCAACTTAATTCGACTACATTCCATTATCCTCATTTTGCTTTTGTTGATGTTCATCTTATATCCTCTTTTCAAGACGCTATCCATTCCATTCAACTGCTCTTCCATTGATTCTCATCATCACATCCAAACATTACTAGGGGAGTGGGCCACGTCAAGGCTGTCCCCGTCCACAAATAATTGTGTGCAAAGGTGCTACAGCAGATTTTGCTGAGTAAGGTATTTCCCTTCTAGATTTCTTCACTGTGCCTACAATGCTTTTACTCTTACATTTCACACTGGACTCGCATTCGGGAGGACGACGGTTCAATCCCATCTCCGGCCATCCTGATTTAGGTTTTCCGTGATTTTCCTAAATCGTTTCAGGCAAATGCCGGGATGGTTCCTTTGAAAGGGCACGGCCGATTTCCTTCCCAATCCTTCCCTAACCCGAGCTTGCGCTCCGTCTCTAATGACCTCGTTGTCGACGGGACGTTAAACACTAACCACCACCACCACTCTTACATTTCAAATTTTATGCAGGGCATTTCGTTGTGAAAAAATCGTCGCAGCTTATGTTTCTTCCTGCGGAAACAAAGGGCTGCATGAGACATGTTACAACATGCTCTGCAAGTGGAACACCTGTGGATCACTGCTCATTTTTGCCTAGGTAAGGAAACCCATTCACCAGATACTTAGAATTCTTATCAACTGCAAGCCAAAACTTTATTCCAAATTTGTCTGGTTTATTGCTGATGTGTTGTATGAAAGAGTATCTAGTGAATGGAAATAGTTGCTCATCCACAGACTCATAGAATCTAACACAACAAGGAATTGGCAGTGAAAGGATTCCACACAGGAGTAGCAGGTGCAAAACGATTTGTCTTCAGTCTATGTGAATGGGCGCTCTTTTCGTCAAATCGCATAAACTGCAAAATTTTGGTGAACTTATTTCTGCTCATTGCATTCTGAAAAATGCTGGTCCCCATGTATTCAACCATAACAGCTTCAACGGAAACGTTTTTGCTACGTATAAGCCTCGTCAATACATAAGTGATATTGCGGCTTCTATTGCACCGACGCTAATGGTCCAATCATCATCACACAGTTCTTAGTGTGCTCTATTTTTTGTACACTTCTTTATATTTTGAAGCATGCTGTCATAAGTTAGCAGTCTCCATGCACTAGACTATATACCTTTCCTGACAAACTTCTTCACATAGCCTGTATTTCCTGGTGCTACCTTCAAGATGTTCTGCTGCGCACGTCTTCCAGTAACAGCTTTCGTAGGTGTAACAATCCATGTTGTCCCATCATTAGCTGCCTCACTACTCCCAATGGAAGGATTTCCTCCCATCTGAATTTTTCCTTTCACTCTGCCATGAACGCCTTTAGAGCTGTTAGCTGGAGGTTAGCACACACACTGTTGTTTGATGTACTTTAACATATAGTATATAATACAAAAATTCAGTAACAAAAACAATGAATTTCAAATTGTAATACAGCAAAATAGAAAACATTTATAATGCTTGCTGAAATATCAGTTGTGATAAAATATAAAATAATAATAGAATGCCTATACAAACGTATCTGCTATAGGTAAAGCAAGATTGGTTTGCAATTTCTTGGCTTGCTCTTGTCCAGTAGTTGCCACATTGCTGTCTGATTTCATTGATGGGAGGGATATATTCCTCATCATCAATAGCGCTTACAGCGCCATCTTCTTGTAATTCATCAGTTTCACAAACATCATGAGGATCTTCTCCTTTGACTTCACCATCTGACACTGACATCAAATATTTTAAAATTCCTTCATCAGAGAAACCGCGTCTTTGAACCACAATTACGAAACAACTGAAATGTGGACACCACAAACTGCGCCATTTGAGCAACAAAGCTTATCGACAATGGGTCTGCAGAAGACAATAATCAAATTAGGGTGGTAAACAACAATAGCTTTGGATATGTCTGAAAGCTATTATTCACATTTTGGTACCTGTCAAAATGACAGACTTTGGTCCTTGTAGTAGAACATGTTTGGGCCACTTTTCAGAATGGTCCTAATGGGTAAATTCTTTGCAGGCGCCTACCTGAAAAATATTTATGAAAAGCATAGAACATGGAACCAGTAGAAGAAACCATTTAGGAGAAATAAGTCTACAGAAGTAGAATACCTGTTAAAATTATGGGTGCAGTCCTTCTAGTGTTAAAAGTGGTTGCTCTTCTGTTGTTTATCAGCCAGGAATGACCCACCACCTCATCTCTTATGTCATCTTCCATCAACAATATCGAGGTCAAATTTGATAGAGTTTGTTAAGCAGGATGTATTGATTCACACACATTCAGAAAATGCTTATAGCCCATTGGTAACACTGTCATTTCACAGAACCCAAAGAAGTTCTGGTAACGTGTAAAGATTTTTAGTGTCAACAAAGTTAGTATCCAGTCCCTAGCGAATGAGACAGAGGTACCAAAGCAGAAGCTGAAATGGTTAATTCCATTTTCAAATGTTCCTTTACAAAGGACAACCTAGGAGAATTCCTTCAATTTAATCCTAGTACAACTGAAAAGTTGAATGAAACAAGTATTAGTGTCAGTGGTTTTGAGAAACATCTGAAATTGTTAAAATTGAACAAAGCTCCAGGGCCTGATGGAATCCCTATCAGATGCTATATTGAATTTGCGGCTGACTTAGCCCCTTCTAACTACAATCTACCGTACATACCTTGAACAAAACACCGTGTCCAGTTCTTGAATGTAAGCACAGGTGACACCCATCTTCAAGAAGGGTAGCAGAAGTGATCCACAAAACTACCATCCAGTATCCTTGACATTAGTTAGTTGTAGATTCTTAGAACATATTTTGGGCTCAAACATAATGAGATATCTTGAACAGAATGAACTGAATGCCAACCAGCATGGTTTCTGAAAACATCCATCATGTGAAACCTAACTCACACTTTTTTCACACGACATACTGAGGACTTTGGATCAAGGCAGTCAGGTAGATGCATTATTTCTTGACTTTCGGAAAGAGTTTGACTCAGTATCACATCTACAATGATACGGGGTATGAGGTGAAATTTGTGACTTTTAGGTAGGGAGGACGCAGCCTGTTATCTTGGATGGAGAGTCATCATGATGTATAGAAGTAACTTCAAATGTGCCCCAGGGACCTCTGTTGGGACCCTTGCTGCTCATGTTGTATATTAAAGACCTTGCAGACAGTATTAATAATAACCTCAGACTGTTTGCAGATGATGCTGTGTATCTCTAATAAAGTACCAGTACTATCTGACAGAAGCTGCATAAATATGCAGTCAGATCTCGATAAGATTTCAAAGTAGTGCAAAGATTGGCAACTTGATTTAAATGTCCAGGAACGTAAAACTGTGCACTTTACAAAACGAAAAAAAGTTGTATCCTACGATTATAATATCAGTAAGTCGCTGTTGAAATCGGCCAACTCTGTAGTGGTACATGTTGCTTTAAATCATAGCAACAAGACTCACTTTCCTCTTAGTACACTAATGAAAGATGTGCTTGTGAAGAACGTGACTTAATTAGTAGTAGCATAAAGAGCATCTACTGCGCCCACGTGTATTGAAATTTTTGTGCAAATATAAGAAAGAAAAATGGGGGCATAGCATAGAAAGCTACGGCAGATTGAGTTGTTTAAATGAAGAAATTCTCTAATAGCCCTCGCCCTCTGCAACCGGAAAAGAAGTCAGCGGTCAAATACGTGGCGTAATACAGCAGGATCACAACATCAAAAGAAAATAAGACGGTGACCGAGAAACTCGGAAAAAGAGGTAACCGTTATTACAAGGAACGAGTAAAGACTTGGCATCACGCAATGTATCGATGACTTAAAATCGACCCGCAACAAGAAAAACACGTCATGTGGCGTCCTAAGTGAAGAACAAGGACGAGAGAAAATAAAATAAGAGAGCTATAACAAAAAACTAAAACTAAAATTTTACGAAAAATGGGGAGATGTACGTCGTTGCCTAGTAAGACGGAAGTAAACAAGCCATCAAGAACTTTATCGTAAGCATATACGCTGTACCGATACAGCCGGCTGCGATGGTCGTGCGGTTCTAGGCGCTGCAGTCCGGAACCGCGGGACTGCTAAGGTCGCAGGTTCGAATTCTGCCTCGGGCATGGATGTGTGTGATGTTCTTAGGTTAGTTAGGTTTAAGTAGTTCGAAGTTCTAGGGGATTGATGACCACAGCAGTTGAGTCCTGTAGTGCTCAGAGCCATTTGTACCGATACAAACGACAACAACATTATACAAATTGAAGGGATTGTGACGTTAATTAAACCCAGGCAAATTATATTATCCCGATCTTTAACAAAGGGAGTGCCAGTTGGCCATAGCAACCAGTTGAACAACGAATATTATTCGCGTGTTGGAGCACGTTCTCGTGAGTGACGACCACCAGGTTCTGAGTTAATTGCTCAATTTTTTCCACTTTGGTTTCCTAGGAGGCGATTTCTTCCTCTCGGCACGTAAATCACGATAAAATAAGCCGACTACAGACAAGATTTCCGGCGAGCGGTTTCGACGACGACGAGTGCTGTGACGGCTTCCGATGCCAACACTTCATGGCTTCGCACTCGGCGACAGTGCAGTTAACTACGGCAGCGGCTGTACAGTGGCTGTCTAGATTGATCTACACACAAGACGACATCGGCAGGGCGCTACAGCAGCTAGTGCGACGAATTAGGTGAACTGTTCAGTGTAACGTCTCCAGAATTTGTGTGTCATATAATTCTGTGGAATAATTGATTGTGAATTGCGTGAAATAATTGATTGTGAATAACGTTGAATAACCTTGGATGATGGTCTAAAGACGTTGATAAACAACGAAGGTTTCTAGTGTGATACCAGCTTTATGTTGTACGGTAATTTTGATTATATGCCTAACACAACTAGTACGGTCTTAGAGGAAATTGTAGATAAACTTAAATCATTAAAGAAGCTAAATGAACAATCAAATAAACTAGATGGGATGTCTAATAAAGTGGAGCAGTTAGATAAAATCTCGAAATAATAAAAAATTTGGACGATTTAGCCACAAAAATAGACAAAATTTCCAGTTTAGAGGAAACCTTAGCTAATTTACCTAAGGAGTTCGAAACGAAAGTAGTCGAGCATTGTGATATAGTTAGACAAGAAGTGAAATTACAGTTTAAGAATATAAACGATAAGATGATACAGTTAGAGAAAACATCTTCGAGAGTAACGAAACTATATGCAATCAAACTTCAGAGACTCTAGATAGGTTAGAAATATTAGAACTAAATAAAAAAGTTATTAAATGTTCTAGCAATGCAGATACTTCAGACGATTTGGGAAAGCATCTAGAAGAAATGATAGAGTAAAAAGTACACGAAAAAGTAGATATCAACAGCTCTATCTCTAATTCTGTGGACGATACGATCACAGAAATAATGGTAAGACTTAGAAGACACTAAACAGGCCGGCCGGTGTGACCGAGCGGTTCTAGGCGCTTCAGTCTGGAACCGCGCGACCGCTACGGTAGGAGGTTCGAATCCTGCCTTGGGCATGGATGTGTGTGATGTCCTTGGGTTAGTTAGGTTTAAGTAGCTCTTAAGTTCTAGGGGACGGATGACCTCAGATGTTAAGTCCCATAGTGCTCAGAGCCGTTTGAACCATTTTTGCACACTAAACAGGAACTTAGAAGCAAAATAGCTACCTCTAACATAGGATTATCGCCAAAATTATTAGAAGAACTACAAATAGGTTATGGTGTTAGTTGTGCTAAGCAGTTTCTAAAGTTTTAAGCCGGGAGGAAAAGTAGATCAAACGTATTTCTTAAGAGTATTTTCTCGATCTATGCCTCAGAAATGGGATAATACTAAAAAAAGTATATTTTGCACTAGGCCATTTAATAGCTGATGCAGTGAAATGGGGAACAGCTCATTCAGAGGAATTTAAATTGTGGGAAGATTTTCAGGAAAAATTTAAGAGAAAATGTTGGTCCACAAGTTCGCTGGGAAAACTGATGGACTACCGTGGCACAATTATTGACATTTGTGGAAGATTTGGATACACTGGCCTCAGGATAATCTGACCTCTTTGAAGATTAGGTGGGGTGACGCCCACCAGGTACTGAGCCCCCTCAAAAATTCGTTTTTTTTGGGGGAGGGGGGGGGGGGGGGTGCGACCGCCCCCCAGTAATTTAAGAAAATTGTTAGCTATATTTTGCTTTGTAAAATCACAAAATTATGTTGGAATTTTTTATTTTCCTTCTTTGACGATAGTTACCTTTTAAAATATATTCAGTAATGAGTTAAAAGAAATAATCATTACGGCAGTAAGCAGGTTAACTGAAAACGAGTGGTGTGAATCATGATAGTGTTACAATGCTGCGGGCACTCTTAGAATTTGTCCCGGTGCACGAACCTTCGGGTAAAGTCTGGCGCCGCCGGGCCAGCACTGTTGCCGCGGCAACATCAAAAGGACTGGAGCAGAAGCGCCTGGAACCCTCCGCCTCGCGTCGCCTTGATGCTTTGAGACATTACGACGCCGTGGCTATATAAAGCCCGCACCGCTGTCGCAGTCATTCAGTGCTGATAGTTTCGTTCGGTGCATGCTGCAAACATGTTTAGTGTTCCGACTTTAGTGTATAGTGGACTATTTTATATGACCATATTTTATTCGTTGACTTTAGTCTCTTAGTGTATTGTGAATTAAGTTTGCAATGGATAAATTTTTTACCAAAAAGGCACGCTTGGAAGTTGATGATACTGCAAGTCAACCTCCAGCTATTATTGTGTCATCAATTGCTTCGATGTCTTCGGACGAGAACCGTTCACAGCCGAAGCCTCGATAAGCTGCTAAGGCAGATCATTTCAGAAGTCTTGGTTGATCAAATATACATGGCTAGAATATGAAGCATCTACCGAAAAAGTCTTTTGCAAAACTTGCAAAGAGGCAGATGTCAAAAATCTATTACAATTTTATTAAAGAAAAGAGGATACTGTTACTTCCGTAGGGTTTTATAACTGGAAAAAGGCTTTGGAAAAATTTCGTCTTCACAAAAATACGTTTACGCATAAATAAGTTGTTCTGAAATTAAATTCTATCACTAACCTAAGTGTGGACTCCCAATTGAATGAACAGTTAGATATATGGTGATACGATCTTGGCCACAATAATGCGTTCACTATGCTGTTTGTAGTAGCTTACCCGCACTCCTATTTTTTTATTCATTATTAAACCTACTCCTGCATTACCCCTATTTGATTTTGTATTTATAACCCTGTATTCACCCGACCAAAAGTCTTGTTCCTCCTGCCACCGAACTTCACTAATTCCCACTATATCTAACTTCAACCTATCCATTTCCCTTTTTAAATTTTTTAACCTACCTGCCCATTTAAGGGATCTGACATTACACGCTCCGATTCGTAGAATGCCAGATTTCTTTCTCCTGATAACGGCATCCTCTTGAGTAGTCCCCACCCGGAGATCCGAATGGGGGACTATTTTATCTCCGGAATATTTTACCCAAGAGGACGCCATCATCATTAACCATCCAGTAAAGCTGCATGCCCTCGGGAAAAATTACGGCTGTAGTTTCCCCTTGCTTTCAGCCGTTCGCAGTACCACAGCAGCAAGGCCATTTTGGTTAGTGTTACAGGGCCAGATCAGTCAATCATCCAGACTGTTGCCCTTGCAACTACTGAAAAGGCTGCTGCCCCTCTTCAGGAACCACACGTTTGTCTGGCCTCTCAACAGATACCCCTCCATTGTGGTTGCACCTATGGTACGGCCATCTGTATCGCTGAGGCACACAAGCCTCCCCACCAACGGCAAGGTCCATGGTTCATGGGGGTAGCCAATGACATTACTGCATTTCCAATGACATAACTGTATTAAAAATGCAATTTTAACATCAAACTCTCTCATGTCCATGGTTTTGAATTGTGTGACAGATGAGATTATTCTCACGGAGTAAGATCTTACTGGTGGACTGAAAGTTTCATGCAAAGCCTCTCTCAAAATCCTCTAACAACAAATCAGGCTTTAAATGTTACAGTTACATCTGTTTTCCTCTTCACTTTGAATACTCAATAACTCTCAGTGTATCCTGAGTTTTTGGAGCTTCAGTTAGCATCCAAGTTTAATTAAGATTGAATGGATGCATTTCTTTTTGCGTAGTCTGTTCCCAATTTTCGGAGTTGTCACAGTACATGACATCTTGATAGAGACAGAGGTTCATAACACTGTGTCACACATGCAGAGTTTATATTAATGTTTGCATATCTAATATGCGTCACTGATTTTCACCTGGTCTCATAGGCTTCTTCCTATTTCAACCATGGATTCTATGCCACCTATATTGACATTCTATTTAGTACAGTTGATTTCAGAATTTAATTTTTCTTCAAGTGAGTTAATTTCCTACTCTCCTGCTTCATTCAGGATTCCTTTTTGAATAGGATTTCCACCCTCAATGACTTCAGGTTCTTCTTGAGTGGGCTCACATAACCTTTTATTATCTTCTGTAAACTGAATGTGTCTCTCTGTCGAAATCTTTTCATGAGGGAAGTTTCAGTGTGCAAGTTTTTTGTGCCATGTTTCAAGCTCTACGTTAACAGCCATATTTGCCTGAGTAATGTCATATTCAACTAACGAAATCTTTAACTTCACATTATCAACTTTTCCTCATGAATTCTCACTGCAAAACCATTTTCTCTCTTGAAGAGCTTGCATTTTGTCCCATCAGATTTAAATGTTATTTGCTTGTCAACAGCTGCTTCAAGTGAGAGTAAACTGAGCTGAATCCCTGGCACATATACGACATTTGACACCTGTTTCTCATCCTGTTTCCCTCTATCAAAGACTTCAATGTTCTTTTAACCTTTTCCTTGTTATGAAATAACTCTGCCATCACCAATATAGATTGGGACTTCACTCTCAAATGGATTGTAATCATATACCATTCACTTTGATTAGACTTATGATCAATGTCACTAGAAATTTAAAAAACAACAAACATATATTTTCATCTACATGGATGCTTGCTGTTTAAGAAAGAATTTTGCTATCAGGGCATCCCCTCTTGATTTATATCAAGCCTGTGACACTGGGTTTCTGGACTCTTTTACGTAATGTCCAGATGTATTAAATTTTAAACATTTACCAGGTTTTCTTGAATTTTTATCTTCAAGGTGAGTGTTATTCCTAACATGTAACATATTTATTTTGTCACATACCCTGGGATGTGGAGTATTTTCTATCCAGTCACAAAAGACAGTTCTTTGTGTAATGTGTATACAATATTTAACAATTTAATAAATGTAAAAAGTAAATTATGGCAATACTGAACACTGAGATTACATGTTAGTCAATTGTTTTTGAGCGAATATAAACTGTGCTGATAGCATATTGTAAATTTGACAAATTATTCAATACAATTATCCTATGTCAAGGGGAAAGACTGACACCAGTCACAGTCAGACATCAAAAATTATTTGATGGTGGAAGTTGAAAATTTGTGCCAGAGCAGGACTCTAATCCAGATCTCCAATTTAATGGGAGCAGTTGCCTTAACTCCTTCACCATCCAGACACACTTCCCTTCCAACCCACATTCTCACCTTGTCACATGCTAGGCACACCCACTGTCCATTTACCTATTTGCTTGCAACGAGTCCCGTATTCCTGCAAGAGTCTCAGACCATGTTGTGTGTCTGAACTGAAGTTATCAAGGCAGTCGTGTGCGTATGTGTGTGTGTGTGTGGGGGGGGGGGGGGGGGGTTGTTGGATGCAAAATAGGAACAAACAGAATAATATTTGACCAAAATAACAACACCATTGTTACAAAATGTTCCAGATTTTTTAGACCAAATTCAGGCAGTTTTAACAAACATAATACCTATGGTCTCCATGTATGTGTAGGACAATTCTGATTTTTTTCTTGTCATTGCTATGAGGGCACTTGGAACATCTTACATACTTTACATAATCTTCCTGATGTATCACTGAAAGACTTTTATTCAGCATACTATATATACTTACTCAAATCTGCCATGGAACATGGTTACTGAACATCCTTCTAGTAAGATGTGATTTCGTTAACTGCTTTGCTAGCAACTTAATGAAGTCCGGTCAAGCTTTCTTCTTATGTGAAGTAATGGGTAAATAAATTATTGATGAATTCATGAGAGAAATCAATAGGAAGTAGAAAACTGCAAGAGGCCATCTGTGAGTACTGCAGTTAGTTGAATATGCTGTACACTCTGCCCTTGGTACTACTATAAAAATGAAAAAAAAAAAAAAGACTTTTTGTGTATTCTGATATTTGAGCTGCATGATGCATAGAGGAAACCAAAATTACAGATTTATTCCTTTTAGGGACATGGAAATGGTTTCCTTGTAGCCCTAATACTGGCATCATCAAAACAAAGGCAAGCTAAAATTACACTTATACAGTTTGAGGACAATGTACACTTTAATATCTCCCAACCTGTGTCACCTGTTCCAAATATTGTCTCTAAAATATGATCGCTGAATTTAAACATAGGTGAAAAGAATAAAAGTCATATATATACTTTCAATTCTTCAAGGTTTAGTTCTCAATGTTCAGTCTGGTTTGGCTGCTTTATTCTGCCTTTCACTTGTTACAACTTACTGTTGGTATGCACCACTATCTGTGCTAGTATTTCATTTATGAAAATTACTTCCAAGCACCTTTCTTTGTGCTATATGAAGAAAGCCTTTGCCCTGCACCAGCTGTCCCTTGCAAATGTGTACTATAATGATATTGTGTCTCCTTGTTCAGATGTTTGTCTCTGACTCACTTTTACACCATTTATGATCCTTATTTCCATAGTAATAAAGTGTACATTCATTATTTTCAGTTGCTGCATTATGTTCTACATTCACAGAAAAAGCATTTTCTTTGGTGGACCCTCATCTGCACCATCACTGTTATCACCTTCACTTTCTGTATTACAAGCAAAATCACATACCAAACCTGGATCTCAGTTACGAGCATTGTCACTAAATTCAATTCCTTTTGCACCTATAGTATCCTATACCCAGTCACCCAATTTTGGATCACCAATCAGCATCAACCACAGTCATTTAAAAGAAAAAAAACACAATTCTAAAATAGGGATCGAACCCAGAATATGTTTTACATTCTATCCTAGACCATAATCATAGCAATATAATTTGTCATTTCTCTCTTGCAAGAATATAGATATCACTCACAACAGTTAATAATGAACTTATAGAAAGGTAATGGGATGCACTGCTCTATTGGGTGATGGATAAAGCAATTTTAGTGGAGTATGTGTGCGAGGCTGGGGTAGGATATACCTCAAGTCCAAGGTTATGGGTTAGCACTAGGTGGACTGGGGATTTTGATCAATCTAGAAGGACCAACCCATCATTTTGACGGATACAGTTTCATTTGCTGTTTTTGAAAAAGTAAACACATTTTAACGTACATCAATTTATTTCAGACAAGGATAGAGTTTCATTTTTTTCTGTAGAATTACATTTCCATTTTATACCTAAAAGTAATCAAAACATTATGTCAGGTTACTTGCCATTAGGAAGGTGGGTACACTCAGTGACTGTGATCTGATTTATAAATTATAGAGCGCAGCAATCAGTCACAGTTCTTTGAACACTACTAGTATTCAAAGACCTGTGACTTATGCCCAAACAACAGGCAACTGACATGCACTGAGACTAGAAAATAGTACATTGAAAATGGCTAGGCACTAGCCGAAATCTGGATTTGCCAAATAAAACCTGCAAAAAAAAAAAGAAAGGACGACTGTTGTTTGCACTCCATAATTTATAAAACATTATGTAACAAAATGTGGAATGGATAACTTTCCAAAGAAAAGAAAACCATGTGTTTTAATACAAATATCTGAAAAGCACAATATGTTCTAGAGAAAACATTTATGACCCTGCTTTTACTCACTCAAAACCACCTGCTGCTTCGTGACACCTCACACAGGTATGTATTTTGTACCCTTGTGGCCTTATATGCTGAAGCCAACTCTTCTGCCAATTTGTATATAAATTGATGTCTACTTACTTTTTCTTCTGTTACTTCCTTAAAGAGTACCCAAGCATTTATAGCTGCTAATTCCAAGACATTGAAACAAAATGTGCATGGGCCATCTGCGGCATCCATACTTCACAGTGTAAAGCTGAGCCGTTTGATCAATTACGTCAACACCATACTTGGTGTTATTGTAGTGTGCCACTGACTCCGGTAGCTTTTTAGGATGCGTTCATTGATAGTTACTGTGTCATGCATTGAACTCAAAATAAGCACATGCTCTTCTTTTTCCCCCTCATATCATGTTAGAGTCATGCCACCTGACTTATAAAGAATAGCTGTGTTAGATATTATTTTTATTTTGTGTTCGATATGCCAGATGCCTTACAATACTATACACATTCAGCATGGGAAACTTAATTAACATGCAAATGCAACAAAATATTATTCATTATAAATTTAGTTATATGTATTACAGTACTTATAAACCTATAGTGTATACATATTGCAATCTGTGAAAAAAAATTAACAACTACACAGAAACATTTAAATTAGAAAACCAAGAAACTGATGACCATAGATGGTAAGTCCCACAGTGCTCAGAGCCATTTGAACAAAACCAAGAAATGGCCCAGTCTGTGAGTCTATGCAGATCCTCTGGTGAACCGTCCGGAAAACCATGAATTTCACACTTGATTACATGCTGCATTGTCTGTATTTTGCCACAGTCACAGTGAGGATCATCCACGTAGCCCCACTTGGTCATCAGCTCGTTGCACCATCCAACACCAGTTCTCAGTCTATTTAGCGCCATCCAGGTTCTTCAATGGATGTTGAGGCCAGGAAGATGATCAGCCGGGTTCTTAATGAGTGTCCACTGTTAACATTTGCTTGTTGCCATAGGTGTTTCCATTCTGCCATGTTGTCCCGACTGTTCAATGAGTGGGTCCAGAAGGGATTTCGTGACTTAAATCATATTGGGCGATGCAGATCAGCGTGTATTGGGTGTGTGGTGTCAGCAGCAATTTCTCTTTGGAGTGGGTGTTGTCTGTGGAGTGAGGGAGGTTCAATGTATGCCAGCACAGAGAGCCATGGTGTTGTGGTAGGTCTCACTGTTCCAGTTATTGTTTGCAAGTGTCATTTAGGAGAACATCTACTTCATTGATGTGCGAACTGTTGGCCCATAAGGCACACAGTATTCTGCAATGCTATAGACTAGAGCCAAGGAGGAAATGTGAAGTGTTGCAGCATTACTTCCCCAGGTAGAGCCTGCGAGTTTCTGAAAGATATTGACTCTGCCTCTGAGTTTTTGGCTGACATCCTGCAGGTGTTCTTTGAATGTAAGGCTGTGGTCCAGTTTAACACCCAAGTATTTTGGTGCTCGTTCATAGACATATTCTGAACTGCTATATTCAAGTGCAGCTTCCTGTCTGCGTGTTTGTTATTCAGGTGCATCACTGTGCTTACTGTTTTTGACGAATTAAGGTTCAGATGCCAGGTCCTGTAGTAGTTACGAAGCTGCACCAAGTCAGAATTTAGGCCTGACTCCAATTGTTCGAATGACTCATCTTGCAATGAAATAGCCAGATAATCGGCATATCCAAACTTCCGTGATTTGAGTTCCGGCATATCAGAGATGCACAAATTAAACAGTAAAGGAGCTAGCACAGAGCCTTGTGACAGCCCATTATTGAGGATTCGGGCTTTGTTTGTCTTTCCGTGAAGATGTACTCTGTACTCCCTTGAGGATAGTATATTACAAAAGAGCTTTAATGACTTCTTACATTTGACTACTGTAGTAAGCTTATACAGTAATCCTTTAAGCCATACTATGTCATATGCAGCTGAGAGATTTATAAATACAGCACCGGTCTTTTTCTTGTTCTGAAAACAACATTCAATATGCATGGTTAGTGCCAGGACTAGATCGCAGCAGCTCCTCTTCGACCTGAAACCAGCTTGTTCCACTGGTATTACTGCATCTATTAGGTGGGTCACTCTCCTTAGGTGAATTTTCTCGAGAAGTTTGTGCATCACACACAGCAGAGAGATAGGCCTGTAGCTCTTGGGAACTCTCTCATCCTTTCCAGGCTTCAACATAGCTATTATCTTCGGCTCCTTCCATTTGTTTGGGATGTTTCCAGTCTCAAGTATGGCAGAGAAAAATTTGCAGTCATGTGCATACTCTTGGACATAGATTCTTTAGAAACCCCAGTAGGATTCCATCAGGTCTGGCTGCTTTCCTTGATTTGATGTCATTTATTGCAGTTATCAACTCTTCTTCAGAGACAGTGCGCACAATGTCTGACTGTTCTGTGCAGTTCTTCAGTGCTTCAGCCATGAGTTTTTTTAAAGTCCTTCTGCTGTGTAGGGATGTGGATCTCGGAGTTTTCAAGTATAACTGAGCTTATTTTGTTATGGTTAACAGCAATCTGTTAGGCACAGTGATTACAGCATCCCATAATTTTCTGAGAAGGCCCCAACTTTTATGGCTGAAATGGGTGAAGTCAAGCTGCTCAACTAATTCATGCCAACGTTTCCTTCTTTCTTCATCAAGACGCTTGGTGAGTGAGTCTGCAGTATGTTGTCTGCAGTGTTGTTGTATTCCTGAAGAAGATATTCACATTGTTTGGTAAAGCCTGGTATGTATTCTCTTCTAGCTCCATGTGGGATAGTCTCTTGGGCTGCTCACAGAAGCAGTTTAGTAAACCGTTCATAGTTTATCAGAATTGGAGGAATTCTGGTCACAGTTTCTTCCACGTGAAATTGGAATTTGTCCCATGGTGCCTTACTAAGGTTCCAGTGGGGGATTGGTGGGCTGTCTATCGCTGGTACCTGCAGGTCAGTCTCCACAATGACTGGTGAGTATGGGCTTTTTGGCAGGTGTGTCAAAACAATTCACTTTGCTTGCACTGGGATCCCATCGTTACTGGTCATCACAAAACAAGAGATCTGGTGAAGTTGAAGTTTTCCACGCATTCGACGTAAATGGGACCTTGTCCTTAGCATTGTATATGAGATGGATATTGCTGACATGAGCCCAATCTGCTAGCTGGAGACCTTGGTCATCACAGGAATGGTACTTCCTCTGAAATGGTGAAAATTGAAATCCCCAGTGTACACTGCTGTGTGGCTTACATCAGAAAGAACAGAAGGTGCCCAGTTTTTGTTTGGAGGTTTGTACACGTTGACTATCGTGAGTCATTTACTTTCATCCCTATGGCAAAGTCAGTGGGCATGGGAAGCTCTGTAGTATTAAGCAATAGCTCTTTTCCATGCTTTTCAAGGCCTTTGGAGGCAACTGTGGTAAATCCTTGCACTTTAAGTTAGTAAGTTGAACTCTCTTCGGTATGTGTTTCTTGAAGTTCCAGTACATTTACTTCATTTTCTTTCATAATTTTGGGGAGGATATCAACTTTGGCTGTGCTATAGCCTTCAATGTTGGCTTGGCGTATTCTTAGAACATGCCTAATTTTTGGTTTTTTGATGGACTGCATTCTGCTAGCCTATGAGTACTGCTTCTGGCAGGGCCGGGAGGTATGAGTACATCTGGCCATCCCTTGGGAGTGACATTGCTTCATGTTTCGTTCATCTTCTCCTCGTTGTTGTTGTTGTTGTGGTCTTCAGTCCTGAGACTGGTTTGATGCAGCTCTCCATGCTACTCTATCCTGTGCAAGTTGCTTCATCTCCCAGTACTTACTGCAGCCTACATCCTTCTGAATCTGCTTAGTGTATTCATCTATTGGTCTCCCTCTACAATTTTTAGCCTCCACGCTGCCCTCCAATACTAAATTGGTGATCCCTTGATGCCTCAGAACATGTCCTACGAACCGATCCCTTCTTCTGGTCAAGTTGTGCCACAAACTTCTCTTCTCCCCAATCCTATTCAATACTTCCTCATTAGTTATGTGATCTACCCATCTAATCTTCAGTATTCTTCTGTAGCACCACATTTTGAAAGCTTCTATTCTCTTCTTGTCCAAACTATTTATCGTCCATGTTTCACTTCCATACATGGCTACACTCCACACAAATACTTTCAGAAATGACTTCCTGACACTTAAATCTATACTCGATGTTAACAAATTTCTCTTCTTCAGAAATGCTTTCCTTGCCATTGCCAGTCTACATTTTATATCCTCTCTACTTTGACCATCATCAGTTATTTTGCTCCCCAAATAGCAAAACTCCTTTACTACTTTAAGTGTCTCATTTCCTAATATAATTCCCTCAGCATCACCCGACTTAATTCGACTACATTCCATTATCCTCATTTTGCTTATGTTGATGTTCATCTTATATCCTCCTTTCAAGACGCTATCCATTCCATTCAACTGCTCTTCCATTCATTCTCATCATCACATCCAAACACTACTAGGGGAGTGGGCCACGTCGAGGCTGTCACCGTCCACAAATAATTGTGTGCAAAGGTGCTACAGCAGATTTTGCTGAGTGAGGTATTTCCCTTCTAGATTTCTTCACTGTGCCTACAATGCTTTTACTCTTACATTTCAAATTTTCTGCAAGGCATTTCGTTGTGAAAAAATCGTCGCAGTTTATGTTTCTTCCTGCGGAAACAAAGGGCTGCATGAGACATGCTACAACATGCTCTGCAAGTGGAACACCTGTGGATCACTGCTCATTTTTGCCTACGTAAGGAAACCCATTCACCAGATACTTAGAATTCTTATCAACTGCAAGCCAAAACTTTATTCCAAATTTGTCTGGTTTATTGCTGATGTGTTGTATGAAAGAGTATCTAGTGAATGGAAATAGTTGCTCATCCACAGACTCATAGAATCTAACACAACAAGGAATTGGCAGTGAAAGGATTCCACACAGGAGTAGCAGGTGCAAAACGATTTGTCTTCAGTCTATGTGAATGGGTGCTCTTTTCGTCAAATCGCATAAACTGCAAAATTTTGGTGAACTTATTTCTGCTCATTGCATTCTGAAAAATGCTGGTCCCCATGTATTCAACCATAACAGCTTCAACGGAAACGTTTTTGCTACGTATAAGCCTCATCAATACATAAGTGATATTGCGGCTTCTATTGCATCGACGCTAATGGTCCAATCATCATCACGCAGTTCTTAGTGTGCTCTATTTTTTGTACACTTCTTTATATATTGAAGCATGCTGTCATAAGTTAGCAGTCTCCATGCACTAGACTATATACCTTTCCTGACAAACTTCTTCACATAGCCTGTATTTCCTGGTGCTACCTTCAAGATGTTCTGCTGCGCACGTCTTCCAGTAACAGCTTTCGTAGGTGTAACAATCCATGTTGTCCCATCATTAGCTGCCTCACTACTCCCAATGGAAGGATTTCCTTCCATCTGAATTTTTCCTTTCACTCTGCCATGAACGCCTTTAGAGCTGTTAGCTGGAGGTTAGCACACACACTGTTGTTTGATGTACTTTAACATACAGTATATAATACAAAAATTCAGTAACAAAAACAATGAATTTCAAATTGTAATACAGCAAAATAGAAAACATTTATAATGCTTGCTGAAATATCAGTTGCGATAAAATATAAAATAATAATAGAATGCCTATACAAACGTATCTGCTATAGGTAAAGCAAGATTGGTTTGCAATTTCTTGGCTTGCTCTTGTCCAGTAGTTGCCACATTGCTGTCTGATTTCATTGATGGGAGGGATATATTCCTCATCATCAATAGCGCTTACAGCGTCATCTTCTTGTAATTCATCAGCTTCACAAACATCATGAGGATCTTCTCCTTTGACTTCACCATCTGACACTGACATCAAATATTTTAAAATTCCTTCATCAGAGAAACCGCGTCTTTGAACCACAATTACGAAACAACTGAAATGTGGACACCACAAACTGCGCCATTTGAGCAACAAAGCTTATCGACAATGGGTCTGCAGAAGACAATAATCAAATTAGGGTGGTAAACAACAATAGCTTTGGATATGTCTGAAAGCTATTATTCACATTTTGGTACCTGTCAAAATGACAGACTTTGGTCCTTGTAGAAGAACATGTTTGGGACACTTTTCAGAATGGTCCTAATGGGTAAATTCTTTGCAGGTGCCTACCTAACAAATATTTATGAAAAGCATAGAACATGGAACCAGTAGAAGAAACCATTTAGGAGAAATAAGTCCACAGAAGTAGAATACCTGTTAAAATGATGGGTGCAGTCCTTCTAGTGTTAAAAGTGGTTGCTCTTCTGTTGTTTATCAGCCAGGAATGACCCACCACCTCATCTCTTATGTCATCTTCCATCAACAATATCGAGGTCAAATTTGATAGAGTTTGTTAAGCAGGATGTATTGATTCACACACATTCAGAAAATGCTTATAGCCCATTGGTAACACTGTCATTTCACAGAACCCAAAGAAGTTCTGGTAACGTGTAAAGATTTTTAGTGTCAACAAAGTTAGTATCCAGTCCCTAGCGAATGAGACAGAGGTACCAAAGCAGAAGCTGAAATGGTTAATTCCATTTTCAAATGTTCCTTTACAAAGGACAACCTAGGAGAATTCCTTCAATTTAATCCTAGTACAACTGAAAAGTTGAATGAAACAAGTATTAGTGTCAGTGGTTTTGAGAAACATCTGAAATTGTTAAAATTGAACAAAGCTCCAGGGCCTGATGGAATCCCTATCAGATGCTATATTGAATTTGCGGCTGACTTAGCCCCTTCTAACTACAATCTACCGTACATACCTTGAACAAAACACCGTGTCCAGTTCTTGAATGTAAGCACAGGTGACACCCATCTTCAAGAAGGGTAGCAGAAGTGATCCACAAAACTACCATCCAGTATCCTTGACATTAGTTAGTTGTAGATTCTTAGAACATATTTTGGGCTCAAACATAATGAGATATCTTGAACAGAATGAACTGAATGCCAACCAGCATGGTTTCTGAAAACATCCATCATGTGAAACCTAACTCACACTTTTTTCACACGACATACTGAGGACTTTGGATCAAGGCAGTCAGGTAGATGCATTATTTCTTAACTTTCGGAAAGAGTTTGACTCAGTATCACATCTACAATGATACGGGGTATGAGGTGAAATTTGTGATTTTTAGGTAGGGAGGACGCAGCCTGTTATCTTGGATGGAGAGTCATCATGATGTATAGAAGTAACTTCAAATGTGCCCCAGGGACCTCTGTTGGGACCCTTGCTGCTCATGTTGTACATTAAAGACCTTGCAGACAGTATTAATAATAACCTCAGACTGTTTGCAGATGATGCTGTGTATCTCTAATGAAGTACCAGTACCATCTGACAGAAGCTGCATAAATATGCAGTCAGATCTCGATAAGATTTCAAAGTAGTGCAAAGATTGGCAACTTGATTTAAATGTCCAGGAACGTAAAACTGTGCACTTTACAAAACGAAAAAAAGTTGTATCCTACGATTATAATATCAGTAAGTCGCTGTTGAAATCGGCCAACTCTGTAGTGGTACATGTTGCTTTAAATCATAGCAACAAGTCTCACTTTCCTCTTAGTACACTAATGAAAAATGTGCGTGTGAAGAACGTGACTTAATTAGTAGTAGCGTAAAGAGCATCTACTGCGCCCACGTGTATTGGAATTTTTGTGCAAATATAAGAAAGAAAAATGGGGGCATAGCATAGAAAGCTACGACAGATTGAGTTGTTTAAATGAAGAAATTCTCTTATAGCCCTCGCCCTCTGCAACCGGAAAAGAAGTTAGCGGTCAAATACGCGGCATAATACAGCAGGATCACAACATCAAAAGAAAATAAGACGGTGACCGAGAAACTCGGAAAAAGAGGTAACCGTTATTACAAGGAACGAGTAAAGACTTGGCATCACGCAATGTATCGATGACTTAAAATCGACCCGCAACAAGAAAAACACGTCATGTGGCGTCCTAAGTGAAGAACAAGGACGAGAGAAAATAAAATAAGAGAGCTATAACAAAAAACTAAAACTAAAATTTTACGAAAAACGGGGAGATGTACGTCGTTGCCTAGTAAGACGGAAGTAAACAAGCCATCAAGAACTTTATCGTAAGCATATACGCTGTACCGATACAGCCGGCTGCGATGGTCGTGCGGTTCTAGGCGCTGCAGTCCGGAACCGCGGGACTGCTAAGGTCGCAGGTTCGAATTCTGCCTCGGGCATGGATGTGTGTGATGTTCTTAGGTTAGTTAGGTTTAAGTAGTTCGAAGTTCTAGGGGATTGATGACCACAGCAGTTGAGTCCCGTAGTGCTCAGAGCCATTTGTACCGATACAAACGACAACAACATTATACAAATTGAAGGGATTGTGACGTTAATTAAACCCAGGCAAATTATATTGTCCCGATCTTTAACAAAGGGAGTGCCAGTTGGCCATAGCAACCAGTTGAACAACGAATATTATTCGCGTGTTGGAGCACGTTCTCGTGAGTGACGACCACCAGGTTCTGAGTTAATTGCTCAATTTTTTCCACTTTGGTTTCCTAGGAGGCGATTTCTTCCTCTCGGCACGTAAATCACGATAAAATAAGCCGACTACAGACAAGATTTCCGGCGAGCGGTTTCGACGACGACGAGTGCTGTGACGGCTTCCGATGCCAACACTTCATGGCTTCGCACTCGGCGACAGTGCAGTTAACTACGGCAGCGGGTGTACAGCGGCTGTCTAGACTGAGCTACACACAAGACGACATCGGCAGGGCGCTACAGCAGCTAGTGCGACGAATTAGGTGAACTGTTCAGTGTAACGTCTCCAGAATTTGTGTGTCATATAATTCTGTGGAATAATTGATTGTGAATTGCGTGAAATAATTGATTGTGAATAACGTTGAATAACATTGGGTGATGGTCTAAAGACGTTGATAAACAACGAAGGTTTCTAGTGTGATACCAGCTTTATGTTGTACGGTAATTTTGATTATATGCCTAACACAACTAGTACGGTCTTAGAGGAAATTGTAGATAAACTTAAAGCGTTAAAGAAGCTAAATGAACAATCAAACAAACTAGATGGGATGTCTAATAAAATGGAGCAGTTAGATGAAATCTCGAAATAATAAAAATTTGGACGATTTAGCCACAAAAATGGACAAAATTTCCAGTTTGGAGGAAACCTTAGCTAATTTACCTAAGGAGTTCGAAACGAAAGTAGTCGAGCATTGTGATATAGTTAGACAAGAAGTGAAAATACAGTTTAAGAATATAAACGATAAGATGATACAGTTAGAGAAAACATCTTCGAGAGTAACGAAACTATATGCAATCAAACGTCAGAGACTCTAGATAGGTTAGAAATATTAGAACTAAATAAAAAAAGTTATTAAATGTTCTAGCAATGCAGATACTTCAGACGATTTGGGGAAGCATCTAGAAGAAATGGTAGAGTAAAAAGTACACGAAAAAGTAGATATCAACAGCTCTATCTCTAATTCTGTGGACGATACGATCACAGAAATTATGGTAAGACTTAGAAGACACTAAACAGGCCGGCCGATGTGACCGATCGGTTCTAGGCGCTTCAGCCTGGAACCGCGCGACCGCTACGGTAGGAGGTCCGAATTCTGCCTCGGGCATGGATGTGTGTGATGTCCTTGGGTTAGTTAGGTTTAAGTAGCTCTTAAGTTCTAGGGGACGGATGACCTCAGATGTTAAGTCCCATAGTGCTCAGAGCCATTTGAACCATTTTTGCACAGTAAACAGGAACTTAGAAGCAAAATAGCTACCTCTAACATAGGATTAATGCCAAAATTATTAGAAGAATTACAAATAGGTTATGGTGTTAGTTGTGCTAAGCAGTTTCTAAAGTTTTAAGCCGGGAGGAGAAGTAGTTCAAACGTATTTCTTAAGAGTATTTTCTCGATCTATGCCTCAGAAATGGAATAATACTAAAAAAAATAGATTTTGCACTAGGACATTTATTAGCTGATGCAGTGAAATGGGGAACAGCTCATTCAGAGGAATTTAAATTGTGGGAAGATTTTCAGGAAAAATTTAAGAGAAAATGTTGGTCCACAAGTTCGCTGGGAAAACTGATGGACTACCGTAGCACAATTATCGACATTTGTGGAAGATTTGGATACACTGGCCTCAGGATAATCTGCCCTCTTTGGAGATTAGGTGGGGTGACGCCCACCAGGTACCGAGCCCCCTCAAAAATTCGTTTTTTTTGGGGGAGGGGGGGGGGGGGCGACCGCCCCCCAGTAATTTAAGAAAATTGTTAGCTATATTTTGCTTTGTAAAATCACAAAATTATGTTGGAATTTTTTATTTTCCTTCTTTGACGATAGTTACCTTTTAAAATATATTCAGTAATGAGTTAAAAGAAATAATTATTACGGCAGTAAGCAGGTTAACTGAAAACGAGTGGTGTGAATCATGATAGTGTTACAATGCTGCGGGCACTCTTAGAATTTGTCCCGGTGCACGAACCTTCGGGTAAAGTCTGGCGCCGCCGGGCCAGCACTGTTGCCGCGGCAACATCAAAAGGACTGGAGCAGAAGCGCCTGGAACCCTCAGCCTCGCGTCGCCTTGATGCTTTGAGACATTACGACGCAGTGGCTATATAAAGCCCGCACCGCTGTCGCAGTCATTCAGTGCTGATAGTTTCGTTCGGTGCATGCTGCAGACGTGTTTAGTGTTCCGACTTTAGTGTATAGTGGACTATTTTATATGACCATATTTTATTCGTTAACTTTAGTCTCTTAGTGTATTGTGAATTAAGTTTGCAATGGATAAATTTTTTACCAAAAAGGCACGCTTGGAAGTTGATGATACTGCATGTCAACCTCCAGCTGGTATTGTGTCGTCAATTGCTTCGATGTCTTCGGACGAGAACCGTTCACAGCCGAAGCCTCGATAAGCTGCTAAGGAAGATCATTTCAGAAGTCTTGGTTGATCAAATATACATGGCTAGAATATGAAGCATCTACCGAAAAAGTCTTTTGCAAAACTTGCAAAGAGGCAGATGTCAAAAATCTATTACAATTTTATTCAAGAAAAGAGGATGCTGTTACTTCCGTAGGGTTTTATAACTGGAAAAAGGCTTTGGAAAAATTTCGTCTTCACAAAAATACGTTTACGCATAAATAAGTTGTTCTGAAACTAAATTCTATCACTAACCTAAGTGTGGACTCCCAATTGAATGAACAGTTAGATAGATGGTGATACGAAGAAAGGCCGTTTAGCTCTTGAGACAATTTTACTACTGTGCAATTTCTATGCCGACAAGGACTACTCAATTTTTTTTCAGTTGTTCGAACTCCAAAAGAATGACATAACTGAGTTTAAAGATTTGTTAGGGCGTTCGGGGTATAAGTGGACGTCCCATGATATGCAAAACCATTGATCTACTAGGAAAGTCTGGGTTGAGAAAGGTATTGGCTTCAATCAAGAAGAATGAACATTTTTCTATTATGGTTGACGAAACAAGTGATTCTTCGATTCACGAACAAGTGTCATTTTGTATTCGGACTGTCGATGATTCCTTGATCATCAACGAAGACTTTATTGGCTTATACGAGACCCCAAACACTGAATCACAAACTCTGTTTAGTAATTTAAAAGACGTTTTTGCTCGTCTTGATTTGCCAGTGGATAACTTAAGATGGCAGTGCTATGATGGTGCCTTGAATATGAAAGGTAAGTTCAAAGCACCAAAAAAATTATTTTTGGATATACAACAAAAAGCACATTATGTGTACTGCACTGCTCACAGTTTAGACTTGGCAGTTGTAGACAGTCTCCGCCATCTTACGTCTATGAGGGATATTATGGCTTTAGCCAAGAACTTAATTAACGCCATAAGGGAATCCAGCAAAAGGATGGGACTTTTCAGAAGTATACGCTTTGAGAGCGCCAATGACCAAGTTGGTCTACGACCCCTTTGCCCAACTCGATGGACTATGCGAGCTTCTACTATCTTGAGAATATTGAAAAACTTTGAAGAACTTCTAGAGTTTTTTGAAACATTTTCTGCAGAGGACAAAACAGAGGCAGGTTACAAATTTCAGGCTACCTTGAATCAATATTACAATTCAAGACATATTTCTTTTTACGTATTTATTGCCAAGCAATGAACCCAGTAGAGGATGCCAATGAAAAAATTAAATGCCCTCATTTAAGTGTTGCTGATCTGGAAAAAAAAAAAATGAGGGCTTGATTTGTATATTGAATGGAAGGCATGATAGTTTTGAACACTTTTGGGAGTTATGTTTGAAAGAAAAACCTTCAGAAGTTGATGATTCTTCGCTTCCTCGGAATCGAAATATACCAAAGACATATGAAAACAACGAAGCCAGCTCACCGCACTCTTTCAAAACCCCAAAGGAATACTACAAAGCTATTTACACTGCAGTTTGTGTCTACCCCCGTTAGCTTAGTGGTCAGCGTGACGGAATGTCAGTCCTAAGCGCCCGGGTTCGATTCCCGGCTGGGTCGGAGATTTTCTCCGCTGAGGGATTGGGTGTTGTGTTGTCTTAATCATCATCATTTAACCCCATCGACGCGCAAGTCGCCGGAGTGGCGTCAAATCGAAAGACTTGCATCCTGCGAACGGTCTACCGGACGGGAGGACCTAGTCACACGACGCGACTGAAGTTGTGAAAAGGTGCTATCTTGCATTACTGAGCGATTTGTTTCAACTGGACTCGCACAGGTCACTGTAGGTGAAGAAGAGTGCTTACTTTTATCAAACAGAGGTAAAAAAACTGAGTTTTTCAAAAATATCCTAGACATTGAGAGACTGCGCTTACAATTGAGTATGTTAGCCGATATCGCTAATAACAAACAACTGGTCTTAAAAAACATGTGTGGTGTAAGAAAGTACTTTACAGAAGAGCCTGCAGTTGGAGAAATGTTATGCGAACTCCAAGTAGTTCCAATCACGCCAGCAACAGCAGAACGGTTATTTAGCGCCCTTAGACATCGGAAGTCATGTCTCCGATCAACAGTGGGACAGAAGCGGTTGAACAACTTGGCTGTTCTTCATGCTCACCGAGATGTTTTGGATGAATTTGATATCCGACCAGTCATCAACGGCTTCATACTCAAACGGTTGACATTTGCACCTTTCTAAAGACACTCTAGCCCTAAATTGGCATTTAGAGCAATATTAAAAATCTTTATAAAATAGAGAATTAAATACATACATAATGTTAAATTCCCAGTTTCGAAATATTAGTTATTTTCAAATACTTAAATATCTTTAGGGTGTAAGACCCAGTTAAAACCCACTATTTACATACTTTTGACTGAAGGTATTAGGCATACCGTATTAAGTTTATTAACTGTATTAAAGCATTAACTTTGAGATACTGTTTTTATTTAATGAACTCTGAGCCTTATTCAAAGTAAGCTTAAAATAGCTATTACTGTGTGACAGCAATATTTTATGTTTTATTCTTTTAATGATAGTTTAGGATTTATTTAAATATAATTTCAGTCTTTTCAGAGCTATATATTCACTGCTCTGTAATAGTCTATAAGAATGATTATTACTGTAAATTAAATTAGCTTTTTACGAAAATACCGTGCATGTTTATGTTTTGTTTCTTTTTTCAAAACCAAAAAATGTGTCAGGCTTGTCGAGTTTCCCGGAGTCTCGAATTATCGAGAATCCACTTTTCGGGGTTCTAATGTTGATCATATGACTCTAAAATGCTTAAAGAAACTTTAAAACTAACTGTCGTTCATCTAAAATTTAGAAAATTTCCCAGAGCAAGACCCTCCAGTATGGGTCCCTCCAATATTTTTTATTATAAGTCGATGACCTTGGGGATAGCTGTTGAAAAGGTGCACATATATCCATATTTTGAATACATAAGTGTAGCATAATCTTTGTAAGTCGTTACAGGAAAGTAAAGATTTACTAAAGTAATTGAAGAAAATACTAGAGTGCAATGAAATTAGGTATTTATTTGTACACTCTTTATAAAAGTGATCCAAATGCTTTTATATATTTGCAGTGTTCATGTCATCATTACACATTGGTTTAATTGTTTGGTCTGTGAAAATATCACAAGCTCTCACGGTACTTAAAGTTATATGAAATAGAAATTTCCAGGCTGGCCAGTTATCGATGCATCTGAGCTTTGTAATTCTTGTAATGTCACTTTCCGTCATTGTAAGATTGCGTTTTCACTTGCATATGTTGCAAATAATCCAAAAACTTCTTTCTCATACACTTTTTTGAAATCAGTACTATACCCGGTATCCCATTTTATTTAAGTCACATAAAAGTGGTCACTGAGTGATTACTCGGCCCATAACCTGATAAAGGAGTCACAATAAAAACAGTACTGGTTCTCACTATAGGATAATGACACGGTTTTGTTCACTAAAATACATGATACAAAAGGCGTGCAACCACACACACATTATGGGAAGAAGTCATTCTTTTTACCAGTAAGTTCACTGCGTAAGCCTTAGATGGCACGTTTAAATCAAAATATATTGTAGTGGTGCAATCAATTAATTCTATTAGATATTGCTTTATGAGCTACAGTAGTTTTTGCTCATACTTACTTCAAGTCTGCTGTACTTCACATGGTCTAGGAATTCTGCAACTGAATAAAAGCAGCGATCTAATAAGAATGCCTTAGGGATTTATAAAACTGTCAAAATGAGTAAATAACTATTATTTTACATGGCAAACCATTGTACGTTTTACGTTCTCTTGGGCCCGCAGCAGAGTATTAGTATGTCAGTATAAGTCGTTATCGAAATGAATGCTCCAAACCAGCTACAATAAGGTAATATGTTATTTTTAATATTCGACACGACCCACCTGTTTCGGCTTATTGCCATTATTAAATGATCTGCGCGAAACATTAAGAAGATTATCTCTAAATAAATTATGACCATTTTGCGTTGACTTTTGCTCTGGTACTTACGTCTAGTTGGAAGTGACGACAATATTGCATATATAGTAAAGTCTTTCTGTGATGTCTCGGTAAGTAAAATAGTTCTCGTAGTTATAAAACGTAAAAATACGTTTTTGTCAGATATTTTAACAGTTCAATTCTGACAGGTTTTTTTGCTATAATACTACATGTTTACAAAGTATATACAGCTTACCAGAGATGACGTTACTTATCGTTGTTCTTATTTTGTTTTAAATTTTATCTCTAGTCAGTGTAAGTTTTGTTTACTATTTGACTATATCTTTTCGCGTTCTGTTATGTCAATAAAGTTTTCTAGATAGTATTTATATTTAAAATCTGAGTGTTTCTTTAGCATTTCGTGCGAATGTTTCCATGTGTGAATATAAATTTCCAGTTTCTCGAGAATGTTCGAAAGGACACGGCCGTTTTCCTTCTCCATCCTTCCGTAATCTGAGATTGTGCTCCGTCTCTAATGGTTTCGTTGTCAACAAGACGCTAAACACTCTTCCAAACAAACAAAACTTTCTAACTAATTAATACGACACATTTTCATCGATTATTGTTCCGAGGAATTTTCTGTGTTTTCAGTTTTCTGTTATGCACTCATCTATGCAAATACTGATAGCTTCATTGCATTGGCTTTTTGGGTTGGAATTTACGCCCTGTGTCACTAACATCGTGCAAATATAGTCCAGTAATTGTTTCGGTAGTACTATTTACTTCTAAATTGGCTCTGATTTCTGGGTTTTCTGTGTCTTTATCCTTGAACAGTAGAGTTGTGTCATCTGCCTGTTGGCATAATTAATCATGTTTGGGATGTGATTTGTGTATAAAATGAAAAGCAATGGGCCAAGAATGGATCTCTGTGGGACAGAGAAGTGTAGAATCCTCGCTTCAGCTCTTATTTTCTCTCCTGTAATTTTTGTAATTTTTGTATATTGGCTCCTGTTTGTCAGGTATGAAAGGAACCGATGTCTTGTGTTCCCTTTTGTGCCATATACTCCTAATATTTCTGCTAAAGCTTTGAGTTCTATGCAGTCAAATGCCTCTGTTAGATCCATAAGCACTACAATGCATTTATTTCGAAAGCGTAAATTAGTTATGACATTCTCAATGGGATCTATGACTGCATCTATGGTGCATTTATCTTTCTCGAGCCCGACTGGTTCTTGCTGATTAATCCATATTTCATCAGTAATGTAATGAGGCTCTGTGCATAAGCTTATTTAAATATTTTTAATGTAATTTGTGGAAGAGCCATGGGTCTATAATTTTCTAGTTTGTATTTGTGTTGGGGACTGATGACTACAGATGTTAAGTCCCATAGTGCTCAGAGCCATTGTATTTGTGTCCCTTTTTATGTATATATTTTACCAATGCTTTCTTAAGCAATTTGAAAGAATTACTTTCAGGAACGATGTGTTGATCAGTCGTGTAACAGTTCTCTTGAATCCCTGCATACAGTATTAAATTTCTATATATGGTATTCTATCAATTACACACGTTTTTGTTAGTTTTAGGTTTTCTGTTATCTGTATTATTTCTTCTTCTGTCACTGGCAACATTATCACAGTTCTTATGTAGGGCCTAATAAACATTTTCTGTGTATTATTGCATTTATTATTTCTTTTCTCTTAGTTTTGGCCTACTGTGAGAAAATGATCATTGAAGAAACTGATGACATTTTTCTATTCTGTTTCAATTCTTTTGCTGATCATAAACTATATTTTGCTGTATTCCTGTGAGTTTGATGGTATGTGGTTTGTATTTATAACAGAGCAGCAGCTCTGCCTTTATTGTCAGCACTACTTACATAATTTTTTATCTAGTTGTTTGTCTGCTTGGGGTGTACATAAAGCTTGAGAACACTTTCAATTATTTATTTATATGTTAAAGTGTATAAAAGAAAATACACACACACACACACACACACACACACACACACACAACCACACACACATATATATACATATAGTGATGCACTTTTAAATTTTCGTAATTGCTTCTGTTATATATTCTGTACAATATTTTTATCTTGTTTCTAGAGAACAAAATACTGTACCTTTTGCTATACATTTTTAGTTTTTATTGGTGATCTTGGTATTGGCTTAAGACTGTTTATATAGTTGCTGTTTATCTCGTTATGATTGATATTGTAGCTCTCTGACCATTACTATTCTGTCTGCAAATTGCTAGCCATTAAATTATAATTTACTACAGTAAGTTACAAAAGGATGTTGAAAATTATGTGTCTGTTAAAATAAGGAATAAGGTTTTATTGCAAAATTATGGATGAGATGACTGTGTGGAAAATACTAACCAGAAAAATCCATACCAGAATATGCACAAGATAGCAACTGAGCTTTTACAGGAGAGTGTCAACGAAATCAGCTTGGAGACTGTTTTGAAGACTGCTGGCTAAGCAAAGCTGTAACTGGCAATTAGCAAGAAAGAAGCCCTGTATGACGAACGTGAACCATTAGGAACGACTGGACTTCAAAAAAAGTTAGTTTTATAAGGGCCCAAGGAGTGAGAATGTGCATTTATGGACGAAAGCAAATTTAATGTCTGCTATAGCATGTTGTACCATACGAAAAATGAAAAAGAAAAATCTTCTGATCCTTGTAAAGCACGAAGAGCGCAGTGTAATGTAACGAAGATGTCTTAATGTATCTTTTTATTTGTTGTCGCCACTATGATTAAGAATAGTACTTGATAATTTTAGAAAAATGTCGACATTCTGGGCGTCAGATCTGTGTTAATATCCAACAAGTACATGAATCAAAGTGCGCCAGTTACAAGTTTATAAGGTCGTTGTTGAAAACTTCTACAATATTTCCGAAAATTTATGGGATCACAGGACAGAAAAATACGGCTAAGGCAAAAATTTGCAAAGAGACTCTCATTCGTCTTTCAGTATCATCGTTAATCATAAAAGTGGAGGAAGAACGGCTTAATGTTCATTCCAAATTGACCATGTAAATATTTAAGACAGTGAAACGACACAGAATTGAATAATAAGAGTGTATTTTGTTACGGTACCGTAGCTTTCTTTGTTCATAGGTTGTCGAATATTAAAATGACATCGATTTGTTTTGTCTTTATTATTTTTATGTTTGTTTTTCGTGTTTATTTTGTTACGAATATTATTTGCAGTCGACGTGCGCAAAAGTAATACAGGGGTTCGAGAAAACCACACGACTGTTTTGTTTTATTCATAAATACCATTTTGCAAAAAATTTCATAAAAACGATTGGCTCATGCTCTCAGAGTGTCGTATCCTGCCCACTCGTCTAAGATAGGGTGCCTAGTAAGCTGGTTTTATCGGATAGCTAGACAACAATTCAAGCAAATCCTATTAATGGAGTTTATTGCAGTAAGTTAAATTGACAACACTTAACTTTGCGTTTTTACAAAGACGGATTGCAAGCAAATGGCGACATGTAATAATCATTGTCCTTCAATATATACAATTTCCATGCAAGCAAATAATACAGTTTATAAGTCACGGCTAAAGCGTTTGGATGACGGCTCGTCCTAGAGTGCGGCAGCGGCTAGGCGGAGCGGGGCTTATATTCTCTTCGTTCGCTTGATGTTACGCCGGAACACAGATATTACCGAATGTAAAAGTAAACAATGTGTTTGCAATAAAGGAGTTACTACTTTTGGCGACTGGAGCAGTTCTTATAACACAGACGTGTTTGCGCGAGTGATACGTAGCAGCTCAGCTCCTTGAGCATGCCTGTTTTCTGTCCTTCAGATACGTACCAAGAAGCTTGGCACTTCCGCACCCCCTGCAGCGATCCAAGGCAATCCCATTTTCAGCTGTTTCCTGTGATGCTCAAACTCACCATATAAGTACGTCTGCGTGTGTGATGTTTAAGGAACCATTTGCACTCGAGCACAGACAATATTTAATTTAGTTAACTTAGATTACATGTAACGATTTTTTTAAGACAAGAGAATGCAAAATAAGGGAATTAACTCCGCTCTCTTGTCGCAGCCAGTAGGCATCTACACACTCTTGTGTCATTCGTTGTCCTAGAAGGGCGTAATATTTTGTGCGGCTCCACAGTTAGCCATATTGTTATTTATTTGCAGAAAAGAGGCGCAGAATTAATAAGTCGCTTTCATTTGTGAATTATCTGCAATTATTTACATATAACTTTACGCAAGTGTCATTCATATAGTAATGTACATGATGTAATGAATATATGTTTTATTTTATCCTATGCTTTTCTCTGTTTTAGTAGTTTCAGTCTTCCCATTGGTCAGATATCAGACTTTGTCAAAAAAAAAAAAAATGTATAATGAGCTCTGGTTACGTTCCGTACATCTTTGGACGTGCGAAGCTCGATAAATTCACGGCGTAAATTTTAATGTCTCAATTACTTACTTAACCAAACAACGAAACAATAATTATTATTACAATCATATTATTATTATTACAAAATTATTAGTATTATTATTATTATTATTTAATTTTTTATTTGTTAAAGATGGCACATGGTAAATAGTAATTGTGGCAGGTGCTATCTACAGCTCCTTTCACTCGCTTCAAGAAAACATGACGAATAAATGGTACTACACTACTGGCCATTACAATTGCTACACCAAGAAGAAATGCAGATGATAAACGGGTATTCATTGGACAAATATATTATACTAGAACTGACATATGATTACATTTTCACGCAATTTGGGTGCATAGATCCTGAGAAATCAGTACCTAGAACAACCACCTCTGACCGTAATAACGGCATTGATACGCCGGGACATTGAGTCAAACGGAGCTTGGATGGCATGTACAGGTACAGCTGCCCATTCAGCTTCAACACGATACCACAGTTCATCAAGAATAGTGACTGGCGTATTGTGACGAGCCAGTTGCTCGGCTACCATTGACCAGACTTTTTCAGTTAGTGAGAGATCTGGAGAACCTGCTGGTCAGGGCAGTAGTCGAATATTTTCTGTATCCAGAATGGCTTGTACATGACCTGTAACATGCGGTCGTGCATTATCCTGCTGAAATGTAGGGTTTCGCAGGGATCGAATGAAGGGTAGCGCCACGGGTAGTAACACATCTGAAAAGTAACGTCCACTGTTCAAAGTGCCGTCAATGGGAACAAAAGAAGACCGAGACGTGTAACCAATGGCACCCCATACCATCATGCCGGTGATACGCCAGTATGGCGAAGACGAATACACGCTTCCAATGTGCGTTCACCGCGATGTCGCCAAACACGGATGCGACCATCATGATGCTGTAAGCAGAACCTGGATTCATCCGAAAAATTGACGTTTTGCCATTCGTGCACCGGTTCGTCATTGAGTACACCATCGCAGGCGCTCCTGTCTGTGATGCAGCGTCAGGGGTAACCGCAGCCATGGTCTCCGAGCTGACAGTCGATGCTGCTGCAAACGTCGTTCGTGCAGATGGTTGTTGTCTTACAAACGTCCCCATCTGTTGACTCAGGGATCGAGACGTGGCTGCACGATCCGTTACAACCATGCGGATAAGATACCTCATCTCGACTGCTAGTGATACGAGGCCGTTGGGATCCAGTACGGCGTTCCTTATTACCCTCCTGAACCCACCGATTCCATATTCTGCTAACAGTCATTGGATCTTGACCAACGCGAGCAGCAATGTCGCGATACGATAAACCGCAATCGCGATAGGCTACAATCCGACCTTTATCAAAGTCGGAAACGTGATGGTACGCATTGCTCCTCCTTACACGAGGCATCACAACAACGTTTCACCAGGAAACGCCAGCCAACTGCTGTTTGTATATGAGAAATCGGTTGGAAACTTTCCTGTCAGCACGTTGTAGGTGTCGCCACCGGCGCCAACCTTGTGTGAATGCTCTGAAAAGGTAATTATTTGCATATCACAGCATCTTCTTCCTGTCGTTTAAATTTCGCGTCGCTTCTGTAGCCCCTCGTCTTCGTGGTGTAGCAATTTTAATGGCCAGTAGTGTAACATTCTTACCATTTTTATTATTAGGTTGTAAAGCCAGACTAAAAATAACTGATCTTTAAAATCTCTGCAAATCGTCTCTGAACTTCCTTCTTCTTCTTCTTCTTCTTCATCTTCATCGTCACCGTTGTCCTCTTCATATATAAGATGGTCTTCACCGCCATCGAGAGCGTTACTTATGCCCACTTCTTGAAAGATTTAACAATAATATCATCTCTCGTTATAGACCACGACTGGTTTATCCACTGACCTACTTGCTTGATTGTAGGTCGTTTCGAAGCTCCCTTCGGTGTGAATTCGTGTTGGGTTTCATCCATCATCCGTTTGTTCCATTCCTCTCTTATATACACTTGAAATGGTTTACTTATCGAGACATCAAGAGACTGCAGTTGTGAAGTAAGGCCTTCCAGAATAACAGCAAGCTTCGTATTTCCGTGTCTCAGTTTCTCTTTCACAGAATTTTTCAAATGACTTCTGAACTGATCTAGCACAAGAAGAGAACTCTTTTTTCAAAAAAGAGACCTTTGCTTCTCTCCCACACTCTGTTAATCCATAATTTCATACCAGTCTTGTCCATCCAACCCTAAACATGTGCGTGATCAACAACACCTGGCGGTGTTTTAGAATGTTTTGGCACTGTTTTGCGCTTGAAAGTGAACATTGGATTAAGTTTAGTACCGTCAGCACAACATGAAAGGACAACAGTGTAGTGCATTTCTGCATGTCCACTTATTTTTATAGTTACAGTTTCAACAGCTTTCATGATAACAGTTCCCTTACTCGGCCCATCAAATGTAGAGGAGTTTCGTCCACATTAGCTATTTGGCTTAGTTTCACACTGGTTTTCTTTAGACGTTTGATAATATAGCGATGGAAAGATAATACGAGGGTCACTCCAAAAGAAATGCACAATGTTTTTGTAAAAATGCAGTTTTCATTCTGCATGTGTGAAAGTCTTACAGTGTGTAGATACATCCTTCTCGCTTGTTTTCAAACTTAGTTCAACCTGTTCCCGTGAGTGGCACCGTCACAGCATGTCTTCACGATGGCTGCTACACTTGACGTTCGTCAGAAGCAACGTGTTGTCATAGAATTCCTGTGCTGTGAAAACGAGACAGTGGAAAACATCCACAAGAGGTTGAAAAAGGTGTATGGAGATGCTGCTGTCGATCGCAGTACAGTAAGTCGGTGGGCAAGCAGGTTACGTGAAGAAAGCTGGCACGGCAATATTGGGGACTGTCCTCGCAGCGGCAGGCCTCGTAGTGCACACACTCCAGATAATGTGCAGAGAGTTAACGAATTGGTGACTGCTGACAGACGCATCACAGTGAACGAATTGTCACGCTACGTTGGGATAGGGGAAGGAAGTGTTTGCAGAAGTGTTGGCGTTAAAAAATGTTTGTGCCAGGTGGGTTCCCAAGATGTTGACAGTGGCTCACAAAGAAACAAGAAAAACGGTATGCAGCGAGCTTTTGGAACTGTATGAGAATGGTGGAGATGAATTTCTTGGAAGAATTGTGACAGGTTATGAGCATGGCTCCATCATTTTTCACCAGAGACGAAGAGGCATCACGCAAATTCACCCAAGAAAAAAAAAAAAAAAAAAAATTCAAAACCACACCTTTTGCTGGAACAGTTATGGCTACTTATTTTTCGATTCCGAAGGACTCTTGCTCGTGGACATCATGCCAAGTGGAACCACCATAAATTCTGATGCATATGTGACGACACTGAAGAAACTTCAAGCTCGACTGAGTCGTGTTCGACCACATCGGCAAAAGCAGGATGTTTTGCTGTTACACGACAATGCACGGCCACATGTCAGTCCAAAAACCATGGAAGCGATCACAAAACTAGGATGGACAACACTGAAACACCCGCCTTATAGTCCTGACCTGGCTCCATGTGACTACTATCTCTTTGGGAGCCGCCGGAGTGGCCGAGCGGTTCTAGGCGCTACAGTCTGGAACTGCGCGACCGCTACGGTCGCAGGTTCGAATCCTGCCTCGGGCATGGATGTGTGTCATGTCCTTAGATTAGTTAGGTTTAAGTAGTTCTAAGTTCTAGGGGACTGATGACCTCAGAAGTTAAGTCCCATAGTGCTCAGAGCCATTTGAACTATCTCTTTGGGAAACTGAAAGACTCTCTTCGTTGAACAAGGTTTGAAGATGATGTCTCCCTTGTGCATGCTGCCAAACAGTGGCTCCAACGGGTTGGTCCAGACTTTTACCATGCGGGTATACAGGCGCTGGTTCCAAGATGGTGTAAGGTAGTTGAGAGGGATGGAAATTAGGTGGAGAAATGAAAATATTGTTCCTAAAGGATGTATCTACACACTGTAAAACTTTCAAACATTTAAAACAAAAGATGAATTAAAAAAAAAACAGTGTGAATTTCTTTTGGAGTGACACTCGTATTTCTCTTCATACTCTCGTGGAATTTTCTGAGGAAATTTTGTTTTGCGTGACGCTTCATGAACCTGTAGCACCAACCAACTAAACCCTTAAAGTCTGTCAAAAGTTCCACTGTAGCGCTGGCTTGAGTCATTTTTGTATTAAGTCCAGTGCCATTTTGACGGTGTCCGTGAATCCGTTTCAATATGTCATCTTCCAGTTTTGGCCATTTTGCATTCAGTCATCTATTTGTGCATTTAGTCTTCCTCATTTTTTGCAGTTCTTCTTTACTAGGCCGCCAATCGTGAATGGTTTTTTCCGTTAGTGGAGGACCGAAATGCCACTCAGCTGCTGTGTTTCCTGTTCTTCTGCATGTGCTGCTACTTTCGATTCATAGTATTACGAAATTAGCCACTAACAAAAATAGTGTACTGTCACCGATAACACAAATCAATTCAAGTTTACTGGCAGCATAGACTGCAATGCGTTTGTGATGGCGGAGCGGAAGGGAGACTCTTAGCAAGCTTGTGAATCCCCGCAGCTCATGTTCGTCGCATCGGTGCACTACTGCTGCCAGTTGAATCCAATGTTGCCAGATAGAGATACGTTCCCCAAGGCATCGAATACATGGCCATTTTTAGGACTGGAATTTTAAATCAAACAGTGAACATTTTTTATTAATTTCGAGTATAAGACGCACCTGAATTTTGGAGGCAGTTTTTCGAAGTAAAAGCGCATCTTATAGTGCGTAAAATGTAATATCTGCCTCGCCTGCTCTCTATTACGTGTTTTAGTTTTTCCTTTTGTAAATGTTGGCTCTGAGCACTATGGGACTCAACTGCTGAGGTCATTAGTCCCCTAGAACTTAGAACTAGGTAAACCTAACTAACCTAACGACATCACAAACATCCGTGCCCGAGGCAGGATTCGAACCTGCGACTGTAGCGGTCTTGCGGTTCCAGACTGCAGCGCCTTTAACCGCACGGCCACTTCGGCCGGCTCCTTTTGTAAATGTTCTGTAATAGTTTATATGTACAGTTTTTATTGACTGATAGAGCACTGTTGTCCTATAATCACTACGTTGCACCCGTGATTTCTTGCAAACTCTTCGGTGAGTTCATTAGTGACGCAATTTTCAAATTATACCTGTTTAAAATAGTCTGCAGCCGACTATTATTTCGCTAGAGTTGTGTTATCCCCTTTTGTCCTTAATGTATCATCACGCCTGTTGTCCTCCCCTGTGATCGTGTAGACCAGGGCTTCTCAATCTTTTTTACCTACCACTCACCTGTCCACGTCTGTCAGCAGTAAAATTTCCTAACCACCCACCGATTCCACAGAAACAGTGATTCGTAGAGCATGGAAGTAACTTTAGTTCTTAAAATTCATAAAGCAGAGTTATAGCAAGTTAAAGCATATGATAATAATCACTTACCAAATAGATGATGTCAAAGTTTTACGAAAATGTAATGAAAATGTTTTTGAAACTCCTATGCCCCCCCCCCCCCCCCCATGAAAACTGTAACGCCCACTATAGTCCAACAGTTGTGGAGAAGCGATTGCAAAAATTATTACCTGAAAAACAAAAAATAAATGATGTCAGGGAAAATTAATTTGTACGTAGAGTTTCTCTTTCATGAAACTCGATCCAAGATGACGAAAATACCCATAAAATCCGCAGAGATGTAAAAAACTATAGCTCTGACCGGAAAATGTTAAATAAGAGCTTTGCAGGACTTAAAAAAGATTTATCGATTGCTATTTTATGAGTATCGTTTATTTTCTTACGTTTCGAGATACATCGACAAACCATTAAGGATTGGATTCTCTATAACTCGTTTTCATTCACGTTTCCGTACTTGCTATTTACCGTAAGTATAACCCGCAGTAAATCGAAAGAGTAATTGCTTGCAAAATAAAAAAAATAGTAATTATTCTTCGAGATATTGTATATAGATTCTTTAAAAAATGTGCTCTCAATAATTGACTAGATGTTCTCAGTGGATGGCCCTACGTTAACGGTTTTAGGTCTAGTTTCTTCGCAAAGAGTTGTGGTGCCATGCTACAGCTAATTTTTACGATTATGTTAATTGTAAGGATCAAAAAATAACTTCGCCCCACTTGGGCGTGTTTTTTTTTAACAAGCTATCTCAATTTTTATTTTATGAGAATAAATTCAAAGAAAGAAATTGCTGATATTTCTTCAGAAATTTAAAAGAAAATGGCTTCGATCTTTGATATGTTGCATTTACTTAATTTTGTACCAAAATTAATTATGTACTGAAATAATGAAGTAAGTGTTAAAGAAACCAGTAATAAGCATAAATTTAATATCATTAACTAAGCAAAACGTTCAAGTGTTAATGTCTGTGCTTACAGTGAACAGCAAGTACAGGAACGTGAATGGTAACGAGTTATAGAGAACTCGATTTTCAACAGTTTTTCGAAATGTCTAGAAAAGTAAGAGAGCAATTGACATTTATGAAAAAGCAATCGATAGATATTTTTAAGCTTACCACTTTTTTATTTCACATTTATCGATCGGAGCTGTAGTTTTTTACTTATTTAAGAAAAATAATTATTTGCAACTTTGCGTTTTTTTTTTTGGCTTTTTCGCCGTCTTGGATGGAGTTTCATGAGAAAGAAACTCTGTTTAAAATTTAATTTCCTACACGGTAATATTTTTTTATTTTCAGATAATAATTTTTACGTTAATTTAACATCAAGCCGTCACAGAATGCCTGGACTAGTAGCGGGCGGTAAGGACCAGGTTGATTACCGTTAGTGCAGACGATCACACCTGCAGCAGCAAATGAATTCGGTGGTGCAGGCTCGTTAAAGACAGAGAGGAAGGTAGCGGGTGCTTGCTCCACGCCACTTAGCTCCACCTTTCCCACCCTCGACGCAATGTTTTACTTTCTTGCGAAAACGGACAATGTTTTTCCAGGAATTAATTACGATAGTTGCAAACCACCTGGTCCTGACCAAGGATCTTGGGACATTACTCTTGGTTATCACGTGGATGCCGAAAGAAAATCTCCTCTCATGAATTCCCAGTTGCGAAGCTCCTGTGACCCACTCCCGGCCAATTGGAGTTTTTGATTGAAAAGAACACATTCTTACAATAGACTTCCCACCAGTTCAAAAATGTTCAAATGTGTATGAAATCTTATGGGGCTTAACTACTAAGGCCATGAGTCCCTAAGCTTACATACTACTTAACGTAAATTATCCTAAGGACAAACACACACACATATGCGCGAGGGAGGACTCAAACCTCCGCCGGGACCAGCCGCACAGTCCATGACTGCAGCGCCTAAGACCGCTCAGCTAATGGTTCAAATGGCTCTGAGCACTATGGGACTTAACATCTGTGGTCATCAGTCCCCTAGAACTTAGAACTACTTAAACCTAACTAACCTAAGGACATCACACACATCCATGCCCGAGGCAGGATTCGAACCTGCGACCGTAGCGGTCACGCGGTTCCAGACTGAAGCGCTCGGCTAATCCCGCGTGGCTTACTCACCAGTCATGAGCAAAGAATAGAGTAAGTTAATAAGAAAAGTGCGCCAGGGAGTACTAGATAGCGAAGTATTGTGTCAAGAAGACACGACTGTCCAGCAGTACATCCGCGAGAACGTTACAGGGTCCCGATAAAGTCCCGCTATTACTTTAAAAAAATTCACGAAAACTACAGGGTACGCCAGAACTTATGCGATCTTAAATTTAAAAAAAAATAGTGTGGTGGGAAATTTAGTTCTTACCGCTGGGAATATTTGTGTTGGCAACGGATGACCTTAGGGAAGACGCACAGCAGGGATATACAAGCAGTTTCCCGCTCTTTTGATGTCAGTGTAGAGGTAGCTGTGGGTGAACAAACACACATTTTTCCAGGCTGAATGTGTATTCGTTCTTGAAAGTTATTTCAAATTGCAATTTTTCTTAAAAGGTGAGGAAGACTTTAGGGTAACTTGTCCTAAAACAAGCGATTTCACGCAGTCAGTTTTCAGAATAACTGGTAATGTGAACGTTCCGGCCGACATTCGGTGTTAAATGATGCCTCATTGGAAAATATCCGCGCATCCTTGCTACGCTCACCGAGAAAGACGACATAAAAACTGTGTCACCAAAATGGTTCAAATGGCTCTGAGCACTATGGGACTCAACTTCTGAGGTCATCAGTCCCCTAGAACTTAGAACTAGTTAAACCTAACTAACCTAAGGACATCACACACATCCATGCCCGAGGCAGCATTCGAACCTGCGACCGTAGCGGTCTCTCGGTTCCAGACTGCAGCGCCTAGAACCGCACGGCCACTTCGGCCGGCTGTGTAACCAAACTGGAATATCTTATGAGTGTGTTCGGAAACCGACAAAGAAGCTAAAACTCGGTCCGTATCGCATTCGCGTCGTGCATAAGCTTCAACAACCTGAGAAAGGCTACATTAAGGTCAATGGTTTTTGTATTTTATTCACGCCACTGTTTGGGTGCTGGACTAGGTTTTCTTCTCTGATGAAGCATGGTTTCATGTAAGTGGCTATGTAAACAGCTAGAACGACACATAACGGAGTTCATGCTTTCCATGAGACCCCATTACATTCATAAAAGGTTGGAGTTGGTGTGCAATTTCTCGGAGAAGGATCGTAGGCACATTTTTTTTTCCTCAGAAGCAGTAATAGCTGAACGTTGGCAGGACATCGCCATGCAATTCGTGACATTGTTATAAGCCGATAAACGACCCTTCTGGCTGCAGCAAGATGGCACAATAGCCCAAAGACAATGTTGCTTGAGTGCTTTGGGGGGGGGGACACATCATTCCACATGACCTTTGGTCGCCTAGGTCGCCAGATTTATCTCGATAAGGTCTATACGACCATCCCTCACACAATTGAGCAACTGAAGCACAACATATGCTGCAAAATTGTAGCGACATCCAAAAAGTAGCAGTTAACACGAAGAAACGGTTTAAGGCGTCTGTTGCAGCATATAGACGACATTTCCAATATCTCTTATGAGAAAATACACACTGATCAGTCGGGGCATTATGACCATTGACCTACTATCGATATAAACCCGTCCAGGCGATAGCAGCGTCACCTGGCGAGGAATGACTGTCAGGCAGACACACGCAAGGTGCATGTGGTATCAGCTGTCCATGTGTAGAGTAGGGAAGGCGCGCGGTCTATCTGAAGTTGACCGAGGGCAGATTGTGGTGGCCCGGAGGCTCGGCACGACTTGTCGGGTGTTCGAAGAGTGCTGTGGTGAGTGCCTTCAACACGTGGCGAAACCAAGGCGAAAACACGTCCAGACGTCATGCGGTTGGGCGGCAACCCTTATTTACAGATGTCGGACGTCGCAGGCTGGACACACTGGCAAAACAGGACAGACGCCGAACTGTGGTGGAACAAACATCTGACTTTAAAGGTGGTCAGAGTACGAGAGTGCGGCAACTATGACTGAAATGGGTACGTGACCATCGGGGCTGGACGTTGATGCAGTGGGATGGTCTAGTGAATCCCGAGACCTTCTTCATCATGCCGATGGGAGGGCGCGAATCTGTCTTCTTCCAGGTATAACAGAAACCTAAACTAGTATAATAATACCCGATACAGTAAATAGTTTGGAAGCAACCGATAGTCCAATGTCCGATTTGAAGGCTGTCAGATTCCGTATATTTATCTTCGTACACTTCAACCTTGTTTATGTGGCAATTGCGCCTACAACTTATGACCATTGAACCACATATAATAGTTTACACCATTTAGCGTAACCTTGCAGCATGCAGAAAACATTAGCTAGCCTTTTCTGTGCATTCCTCCGTATTTAAAGTAATATATATATTCTTTTTCTCTAAAAGACAAAATACCACATGTTATCATAAATACCAGTTAGTCTCATCCTAACATAAAGAAAACCACGGGAACCTCTCAGCAGAATCACTCCTAGACTCAACGAAGCCAATATTCAGGGTGTTACAAAAAGGTACGGCCAAAAGAAAAGATGTTATGTGGACATGTGTCCGGAAACGCTTAATTTCCATGTTAGAGCTCATTTTAGTTTCATCAGTATGTACTGTACTTCCTCGATTCACCACCAGTTGGCCCAATTGAAGGAAGGTAATATTGACTTCACTGTTTGTGTTGACATGCGACTCATTGCTCTACAGTGCTAGCATCAAGCACATCAGCACGTAGCATCAACAGGTTAGTGTTCATCACGAACGTGGTTTTGCAGTCAATGCAATGTTTACAAATGCGGAGTTGGCAGATGCCCATTTGATGTATGGATTAGCACGGGCCAATAGCCGTGGCGCGGTATGTTTGTATCGAGACAGATTTCCAGAACGAAGGTGTCCCGACAGGAAGACGTTCGAAGCAATTGATCGGCGTCTTAGGGAGCACGGAACATTCCAGCCTATGATTCGCGATTGGGGAAGATCTAGATCGACGTGGACACCTGCAATGGACGAGGCAATTCTTTGTGCAGTTGACGATAACCCTAATGTCAGCGTCAGAGCAGTTGCTGCTGTAGAAGGTAACGTTGACCACGTCACTGTATGGAGAGTGCTACGGAAGAACCAGTTGTTCCCGTACCATGTACAGCGTGTGCAGCCACTATCAGCAGCTGATTGGCCTCCATGGGTACACTTCTGCGAATGGTTCATCCAACAATGTGTCAATCCTCATTTCAGTGCAAATGTTCTCTTTACGGATGAGGCTTCATTCCAACGTGATCAAATTGTAAATTTTCACAATCAACACGTGTGGGCTGACGAGAATCCGCACGCAATTGTGCAATCACGTCATCAACACAGATTTTCTGTGAACGTTTGGGCAGGCATTGTTGGTGATGTCTTGACTGGGCCCCATGTTCTTCCACCTACGCTTAATGGAGCACGTTGTCATGATTTCATACAGGATACTCTACCTGTGCTGCTAGAACATGTGCCTTTACAAGTACGACACAACATGTGGTTCATGCACGATGGAGCTCCTGCACATTTCAGTCGAAGTGTTCGTACGCTTCTCAACAACAGATTTGGTGACCGATGGATTGGTAGAGGCGGACAAAGTCCATGGCCTCCACGCTCTCCTGACCTCAACCCTCTTGACTTTCATTTATGGGGGCATTTGAAAGCTCTTGTCTACGCAACTCCGGTACCAAATGTAGAGACTCTTCGTGCTCGTATTGTGGACGGCTGTGATACAATACGCCATTCTCCAGGGCTGCATCAGCGCATGAGGGATTCCGTGCGACGGAGGGTGGATGCATGTATCCTCGCTAACGGAGGACATTTTGAACATTTCCTGTAAGAAAATGTTTGAAGTCACGCTGGTAAGTTCTGTTGCTGTGTGTTTCCATTCCATGATTAATGTGATTTGAAGAGAAGTAATAAAATGATCTCTAACATGGAAAGTAAGAGTTTCCGGACACATGTCCACATTACATATTTTCTTTCTCTGTGTGCGAGGAATGTTTCCTGAAAGTTTGGCCGTAACTTTTTGTAACACCCTGTATATACTATGAAGACAATAACGGAACCATCATCGTAAGTGGTCCGTTATCAGGGGAACCGCTCCTTGACTAAATGGCTCAAATGGCTCTGAGCACTATGGGACTTAACTTCTGAGGTCATCAGTCGCCTAGAACTAATTAAACCTAACTAACCTAAGGACATCACACACATCCATGCCCGAGGCAGGATTCGAACCTGCGACCGTAGCGGTTGCTCGGTTCCAGACTGTAGCGCCTATAATCGCACGGCCACTCCGGCCGGCGAACAGCTCCTTGATACCTGTACTGTGGTACGGAGAGAAGCTGGCGGCGGCTCGATTACGGTCTGGGGAACATTCATGTGGGCATCCGTGAGTCCAGCAGAGCTTGTACAGGGCATCATGACGGCCAGAGAGTATCGTACAGTGGTTGCAGACCACATACACCACTTGATGAAGATCATCCTTCCCGATGGAGGTGGCATTTTTCAGCAAGATAACGCCCCATGTCACGAGGCTAGGAGTGTGATGAAGTTTTTCGAGGAACACAATGGCGAGTTCCAATTGATTCGTTGCCCCCCCCCCCCCCGCCCGCCCCCACGCTCGTCAGTTCTGAAACCGATCGAACACGTTCTGGAATGTGATTGAACGTAGCATCTGAGCTCATCTCCCCCCTATCCGGAATTTATGGGAATTAGGTGACTTGTATGTCCAGATGTGGTGCAAACTCTCTCCAACTACCTACCAAGGCCTCATTGCTTCCATGCCACGACGCGTCACCGCTATTATCAGTGCCAAATGTGGACGTACCGCCTATTAGGTAGGTGGTCATAACATTTTGGCTGATCAGCGTATATTGCGTTTGCATACGTTGTTCTGTGACTGCGTATATTATAAGTACTTCACAAAGATTTGAATTTTTTGAATTCAGGGTTCGTAATTTCTGGCTCACTTTGTATTAAACACACAGTCGTGGTTTTTTGCAAAACGTTTAGGAGCTCTTGAAACATTTTTCCATCGTACTTTCTAGCAGATTTGACTTGGAGAGCATCAGAATGACAACAGACCAGGTAAAGATGCAATGTGTCACGTGGTATGCAGAATCCAAATCTGTGGCAATGGTACTGTAGATGTATAGATGACAGAATGGAAGGTTAACATTTGATGTGATATAATGCACAATGGGGTGAAAGACCCATTTTTCTTTACAGAGAAAACCATAATGGCTGCCGGCCGCTGTGGATGAGCGGTTCTGGGCGCTTCACTTCGGAACCGTGCTGGTGCTGCTACGGTCACAGGTTCGAATTCTGCCTCGGGCGTGTGTGTGTGTGTGTGTGTGTGTGTGTGTGTGTGTGTGTGTGTGTGTGTGTGTGATGTCCTTATGTTAGTAAGGTTTAAGTAGTTCTATGTCTAGGGGACTGATGACCTCAGATGTTAAGTCCCATAGTGCTTAGAGCCATTTGAACCATAATGGCAATTATTTATCTGGACGTGCTCGAATAGTTTTCACTGCCACAGACTGAAAACCTGCAACCGTCCACCTTCTTCCAGCATGATAGTGCATGCCCTACACTGGAGTTTGAACGTGCGAGTTGTTGTGAATGACACATTTCCTGAAAGGTGGATGGGTCATGTCCCCATGCTGCAATGCTGCAATGTTGATGCTGCAGTGCTGAGCCCTACATAGGAAGGACTAAAAATGGCCTTGATGTCGTAGTTGAGTGACTGCAGGAGGATACAACATGACTCAGACAAAATTTTTGGTTGGTGTGATGAATGGGTAGCTTGCTATAAATGTAGAGAAATGTAAGTTAATGCAAATGAATAGGAAAAACAATTATAATGTTCGGCTACAGCATTGGTAGTGCGCTGCTTGACACATAAATATCGAAATAAATATCTAGATGCAACTTTGTAAGGCGATATGAGATAGAAAGAGCACTTATAGACGGTAGTAGGGAAGGCGAATAGTCAACTTAGTTTTATTAGGAGAATTTTAGGAAAGTGTAGCTCATCTATAAATGAGACCGCGTATGGAACATTAGTGCGACGTCCCATTATTGAGTACTGCTCGAGTGTTTGGGACCCCTATCAGATCAGATCGAACGAAGACACTGAAACAATTCAGAGGCGAGCTGCAATTTTTGTTATTTGTAGCTTCAATGAACTCGCGGAGGTGATTCTGAACTCAAATGGGAATCCCTGGAGGGAAGGCGACGTTTATTTTGTGGAACACTATTGACAAAATTTAGAGACCTGCCATTGAAGTTGAGTGCAGAACGATTCTCGTGCCGCCAAAATACATTTCACCTTAAGAACAGCGAAGACAAAGTAAGACAACTGGGGCATTTAGACATTTAGACATTCGCTTTCCCATAGCTTTATTTGCTAGTGGAACAGGGAAGGAAGCGACTAGCAGTGGTACAAGATACTCTCCCCCATGCACCATGCGGTGGCTTCCGATGTATGTATCCAGCTGTAGCGCCTCTCCGAGTGATGAATGGCATAACAGAAAAAAACCCACAATGCTGTATATCTAATAGTTTGCAAGTTAGGACTGTTTTGAAAAGATAGTGGGACCTTATCGACACCCTGTATTATAGTTATTCAACGTCGGAAAAACACCGTACAGGATGTTTCACACAAAACCGGTTCGCCGCACGGCCTAGATTCAAATAACAATGAACTAACTAAAAAAGTACAGACAATAGAAACGTTAAAAAGCATGTAGTTTACCTGTTTATAAGAGATACTGGAAGTGATGGCCATGGGCATCCAGACATCGCGGACTTGTGTAATGACGTTGTCAGCAACACGCTGTAATTCTGCAGGCGCGATGCTGTTGATTTCTCTAGTAATGTTCCGTTTAAGATCGTCTATTGTGCGAGGATTGTCAGCATATTCTTTTCTTTTTAGTGTGCCCCATAAAGAAACATCACACATTATTAAGTCAGGTGATCTTGGGGGTCAGAGACCTCTACTTACAACTCCGTCTTCAGGGAACACGTTTGTGATGTGAGCCGTACGTTGGCTGGATGTGAGAGCAGTGAAAGGTGGCTACACAGAGCCACAGCGCCAGAGAGTTTTGTTTCGCCGCCTCCACTGGCAGTGATTATTGAGAAGTAGCGGAGGGCAGTGCTTGTTGAGAACTCGTAGTAGTGAGTGCTTGCTGAGATGTCGTAGTGAAGAGTTCTTGTTGAGATGTGGTAGTAGCGAGTCGGTGTGGAGATATTGTAATGATTAGAGTGCTTTTCATCAATATAAATGAAGGAAACAAACTCCTTTTCTTTTTTTCTCATTATTTCAATGTCCTGAATAATGCGTCATTACAGGTTCAGTCAACAAAGCATCTGGCTTGTGTTCTTGTATTAGAGTGTAATTCTGGTTTTCTTGCGCAATTATAGTATTTCTAATTTTTTTTATCACGTCAGTATAAATGGTATTTGAAATTTCTTGTCTTATTGAAGAAGAACCGTGCCAGATGTGTACGTTGAGTCATACTTCCACACACAGAACAGTTATACTTGTGCTTTGGTTGCGTTGGTTTTATAGTTGCTGGGGACTTAATTAATTAATTAATTGTGTTAACGAAAATTTTCATTTCATTCTTTGTTGTTGTTCCATGCAGTCAGATTGCGTAATAATACTAGTCAGGGCCAACCGTTTACGAGACACAGCGTAATCGGACATACAGCTACTAAAAATTTAAAAAGAATTTGCATTTCATATTGATAATAATTGAGCCCCCATGCACGTGGCGACCGCTGCTTCGGATCGTCCCTTGGAATTCTTCTGATTGTAAAAATAGTAGACAGTAGTATTGTTGTAGTAATTTGTAGTTTAGTAATTGTAGTCTATATTGCATGCGTAGATTTGGTAATTGTCATTCTTCTAATGGTATTTTTTTTCTTTCAGAATTTAATTTTATTGTCTTGTATACGCGTTTGACAATTTAGTGCAATTATTTCAATTGTTCGTTAATCGTGTTTGAGGGAAACATTTCGTGTAAATGGTATTGTTGGAGATAAGGAGGCATTGTGTGTAATTTTCGTACAGTGACGAGTTTTGTATGTTTTGTAAATGATTACGCGATCGATGAAAAAGGCAAAAATGATGGATAGTCAGAATGACGAAATTGTTGACATGGCGAACTCGCCAACAGAGGAAAACAGTATCATGAATAATGAAGTGGAAAACAATTTAATAAGTTGGGACAATAGTCCCGAACCATTTCAAAATTTTTCTCAATTAGAAAATTCACAGAATACGAGATTAACGATAGAAGATTCTGGAATAGTATCGAACACAGATAGCTTTACAGCTATGACGAAGGAAACTGGTTTTGCGGGAAATGTTAGGGGCGAAAAGAATTTCGAACAAGTTAATATGGAGCAGCTGATGGGTGCAATATTAAATTTGGGATCTCGGTTAGACTCACAAATGGAAACACGGTTAAGCTCACTGGGATCACAGTTATGATCTGAATTAAAAACAGATAGGGGAACAATGGAAACACGGTTAGACTCACTGGGATCACAGTTGGGATCTAAATTTAAAACAGAGATGGGAACTTTGAGATCTGAATGAAAAACAGAGATGGAAACACGGTTAGATTCACGAATAGGGACATGTTTCAAAAACATGAAAGATGAATTAAAGAAAGAAATCAGAGAAGAAGTACAACCGATTTTGAATTCTCACAATAATAGATTAATTGCAGTAGAGATTAGACAAAGGGAACAGGATAGAGAACAGGAAGAAAGAGATCGCGTGATAGTACAGAAATTTTCAGAGTTAAAATTACAACGTGCAAAAGATAAGGAAGAAATATTTGAGAGAATGGAGGAATCCATACCAACTGACAGAATAAATAATCTAACACAACAATATGAACAGTTAACTACCAAATGTGTTAATACTGAAACCCGAGTCACGACACTTACGGAAGACGTAAATAAACAGAAAGAACAAATAGGTGATTTATCGGAAATAGTTGAGGAGATTTCAGATAAATTGACAAGTCTTAGTTTAAATGGGGACAGAGATTCAGATGATACAGCACCATTGCCATTTGCAGAAACCGAAGAGTATCAGAACATAAATAAACATGTTGAAAATCAGGGAAAATTTAATGAACACGTTAAAAGGGAAGTTGAGGCATTACGAAAGCAAGTCAAGCAAATTGAAGGCGAAATCGTAGGAAAAGATAGCAGAAGAAATTTAGAATCACAGATACCAGAGGGCTTTGAAGAAAATAATTTGTTTCATTTACGGGATGCAACAAGAGAGCGCCAGGCGCGCGAACTTGACAATAATCAACATTGGGACTGGGACAGACGCGATAGGTCTTTGTCGCCACGAGGCGAAAACTTTGACTATAAACACTTTTTGACTGTTCGGAAATTTAAGATCTTCCACAATTCTAAGAATGACATACATCCATGTGCATGGTTAGATCAATTTATGTACGCACTTCCGCCAAATTTGCCACTAAGTCACAAACTAGAAATTATGTGCGGCTATTAAAGTCCTCAGGGGATTCACTACACTAAGTGAATATGTGCCGTAGTGTGCATAGGGCCCCGAGCTGTAGTGGTGCTATTTCCCTTTTAGTTTTCTGCACCGCTGCCTACTCTTTTACCATTCTTTGCATCTGTCAAAACAACTCTTCGACTATCAATCTATCTAGAGAGTAAGTAAACAATAACCGGATATGACGATTTTACCCAAAAGAGATTTCGGAAATTACCGTTTGGACTTACTGTATCTTCAGCAGCATTCATTCGTAGCTTAAACGAAATTTTACCTGTTTATCTTCGTGACAATATTACTTCATATGTTGACGATATTCTTATTGCTAAACATTCTTGGAGTGAGCATAACAAAATTTTGGATTCATTATTACGTATTTTTGCAAGAGTTGGCATTACAGTGAACTTAGAAAAATCTGAATTTGGTCGTTCACAGGTGAAATTTCTTGGTCACATTGTTTCTACAGAAGGTATTCTTCCTGATCCAGAGAAATTAGACGCTATTCGTAATAATGCTGTTCCTACCACAAAACGTGATGTTCGTAGTTTCCTTGGTGTCTGTAATTTTCTTAGACGCTTTGTTAAATTGGACGATTTGGCCACACCTCGTTTCTGCGAACTATCTGGAAAGTTCTTTTTAAACGAAAATCGGTCGACAACTCTGTTTGGTTAGTTTGTGTTCCTGATGAGTGGGTTAATAAGCTGATTTGGTATACGCATTTCAGTTATGCACACTTTGGTCCCAGAAAATGCTTTCATAAATTACGGGAAAATTGCTACTTCAGTAATGTGGAAAAACGTATTCGATCTGTTCTTGCCAAATGCAAATTATGTCAAAAGGCTAAGCCGCCAACTATTTCTCACAGAGCACCATTGTTTCCTATCATTCCAGCGAAATTAAAGGAGATGGCTGCAGTCGATTTGTTCGGTCCAGTGGTTCGTTCTACTAATGGTTTTGCGTACATTTTCGTAGCAGTGGAGTTGACATCAAAATATGTGTGTTTTACACCGTTACACAAAGCAACAGCTCGTTCAGTATCTAATGCTTTCATTAACCATTTTCTTAAAGAAGTTGGTCATGTTGATAAGGTTATATCAGATAATGGATCACAGTTTCGTTCTAAAATTTGGCTTCGTACTCTACGGCGTCGTAAAATTAAACCAATTTTCATTTCACTTTTTCACCCTCAATCTAACGCTTCAGAGAGATGGATGAAGGAAATCAATAAATTGTGTCGTCTTTATTGTCATCAGAATCACAGAACGTGGGATCAGTATCTTCATATTTTTCAAAACATTCTGAATGAACTTTCTAATGACTCTACTTCTTTACCGCCTATACTGATATTAAAAAACAAAGCACTGACAAATCGCATATCTGAAATCGTTCCTTTTCCGCCTTCACGGAAACTGCGGCAATCTGAAGTTGTCAACCTGGCTCTACAAAATATTGCATCTGCGGCTGCTAGAAGAGAGAAATTAGCTAAGCGTCCTGGTCGTTTAAAAATCTTGTCAGTTGGTCAAAAGGTGTTAATTAAGTCTCATCGTTTGTCTCACAAAGGAAAAGGCTTGTGTCGCAAATTTTTTCTGCTTTATAACGGTCCATATAGAATTCGCAAAATTATTCATGATAACACTGTTGAAGTAGAAACTCTTAAATCACGACGCTCTAAGGGAATACATCATATATCAAACGTTAAAATTTTTGTGGAATGACATACTTTCGAGAAACCAACAGTTTACGTAAACATGCAGAGAATACATGGATACCGCGCTGTGTTTTGGCGGCGGCATATACTCAAAGCAACAGTCAAGTCTGCGCGCCGCACAAGGCAGTCGTTGACCGCAAACAATTGCTTCCTACATCACGCGCCTACAGCTGATCGAGCGCTCAGTGCGAATGCACTGACAGCCGTAAACAAATACACAGTCTAATTTCTCCGATTAAATTCAGTATAAAGCTATAGTGACTTGATGAATTATGTTATTAACGTTCAGTATTTTTCAGGATACGGTTGTATAAAATATTTAAGAACTTCAGGTAAATTCTGTGTGTCTCCGACGTTAAGAGGACTTGCTATCGAGAAAATTTCAGAAAGAATGTAATTTCCAAGAAGAAACTAATAAACTAAAAAGGTAACCATTAATTGAGTTTATTTTTTCAGGTAACATATTTCCACTTAGGTACGTACTTTCGTTGTAAGAATTGTGCTGTATCCACTTGTTGACATTCTGTTCTCTACTGGTATATTTACTCGCTATTGCATGTTTTGCTTACGCTCAGTGCCTTATATTTTTAAGATAGGAAAATGAACTGCTATATTTCGACATAAACTACATTAGTACAAGAAACTTCATAGAAGTCACATGAGCTGGAGGTTTTATGGAAGCTGTATAAATTTATGCTAATAGGAAGGAAGCTAACGACATGACATACCAAAACTAGGTTTAGACCATTGACAGTTATTATACTGCATTTTTCGTGAGCAATTGAAATAGTAAGTGACACTTGACACAAAGAATACTCCACATGTTTGCTCCTGTTTACCATAATTCTTGAAGTGGTGTACACACTGTGAAATATTATGATCATTCACACTCCGTAATCGTACTTAATTACTGAGAGTTATTCGAACTAAGTCTGTTAGAGGTCATGTATGCATTTCTTTTATTTAATGATGGACAAGGTAACCAAAATCCATCTTATAATTTATAATGAGTAGAAGATTTGGGTCAGATGAATTACACAGAGGTTGTGTGTTGATAGTGTGTCTTGGGATTGTATGGGATGATGAGGTTTGCATTAGGATTTTATCTGTACTTGTTCGAGGAGACTGACTAGAGGAAAGAGTTGTTATGGAAGTGAAATGATATTGGCCATAAGGTTTATATGTGTCGACGTATTGAAGAGGTATTATTGAGGTATTGAGATTATTTGAAGTTGATGATTATTGGAGCTTTTGTGGACAAGAGGTAAGGTAAATGATATTGATGATAAGATTTATATGTATCGACGTATGAGGTATTATTGAAGTATTGAGATTATGTGATGCTGATGATTATTGGAGTTTTGGTGGATAAGAGGTAAAGTAAGTGAGGTGCATTTTTTTTTTTTTTTTGTTGGTGTATATGGAACAAGGAGGATGAAGATAGCAGACTAGAACACTCAAGTAGAAGGAAGATTGTCTACACACACTTTGTTAAATCAATAAGCAGTACATATTTTTTTTTTGGAGAGAGGAAGTAATTGCATATCTTGGCTCACTGACAGTTGTTCAGCAACCGTACATTTTGATCTGGCTTGGCAAACATTGGTCTTGACATGATGACTATGACGTTGACTAACTATTATTGACTGTTATACATTGCTGCCACTACTACTTGATATACATGATGAACATCAAATTTTGACAGAATTGCATTTACACAGTTAACACTATTCAATTACACAGTAGTACTTAATGTGGATGAAAGATGAGTGAGTGTGTTTTGTGTGTTTTCCTTTCCTAATCCTACCCACCTATCTCCTAAATATTATTTTATTTGTTTGTAGTGGCTTGCACTGACACCCATAAATATTATAGGTTTACTGATATTTGTGTATTCGTAATAGTTAATATGACAATTATCTGATATCATTTGTGTGTTTCTTATAATTTGTATGTTTAGTGTAAGAGCATTGAGAATAATTTTGTAAAAGTATTTGTATGTGCATTCAAACTATTGTTCATGCCTGATCTGTCTGATTAGTGATGGTGAATATTATGAACTGTTACCTGCACTTGTTCAACATTGATGTGTGACACTTAGAAATGATTAATTTCTGCTGATGAACTGTGTGATTACGATAGTGAATATTATGGACTGTTACTTGTACTTTTTCTACATGATTGGTGCCACTAGGACATGTTCAATTTCTGCTTATAAACTCTGATGAACAGTGTGATCAGTGATAGTGAATATTATGGACTGCTCTCTGGACCTGCTCATCATTGCTAGGTGCAACTGATGGACTGCTTCTACTGAAATGAAGTCACTTGTTGGTGTCTGCACCTGTCAACATTGCTGGGTGCCACTGATGGACTGCTTCTACTGAGATAATGTCACTTGTTGGTGTCTGCACCTTTCAACATTACTGGGTGCCACTGATGGAACTCCTTCTACTGAGATAATGTCACTTGTTGCTGTCTGCACCTGCTCAACATTACTGGGTGCCACTGATGAACTGCTTCTACTGAAATAATGTCACTTGTTGCTGTCTGCACCTGCTCAACATTGCTGGGTGCCACTGATGGACTGCTTCTACTGAAATGATGTTGCTTCTTGCTGTCTGCACCTGTTCAACATTACTGGGTGCCACAGATGGAACTGCTTTTACTAAAATGATGTCACTTGTTAGTGTTTGCACCTGTTGACCAATGCTGGGTGCTTCTGCTGGAACTATCAACTATTTTTTTTTTTTTGAATAATTAAAAGTATTTTATGTGAACATTTGTATAAACTGATTTTTTGTGTATTGTGTAAACTATTATGTAAAGCCACATGTATGAAAGAATTTGTATTGCCTACTGTATTTTATATATTAGGTTATTGAAAGGTCAGTGCAAAGCCAAAATTTTATCTAATTATGTGATATTTACGTATTAATATTATCTTTTATTTTTGTCTGTATTTTTTTTTGACGAATTTGGTGGTATTTTCACCACCAATGCTGGCAAAAATACCATCAAATTCTAGCCCGTGGAGGAAGGGCATATGAAAGGTGGCTACACTGAGCCACAGCGCCAGAGAGTTTTGTTTCGCCGCCTCCACTGGCAGTGATTATTGAGAAGTAGCGGAGGGCAGTGCTTGTTGAGAACTCGTAGTAGTGAGTGCTTGCTGAGATGTCGTAGTGAAGAGTTCTTGTTGAGATGCGGTAGTAGCAAGTCGGTGTGGAGATATTGTAATGATTAGAGTGCTTTTCATCAATATAAATGAAGGTAACAAACTCCTTTTCTTTTTTTCTCATTATTTCAATGTCCTGAATAATGCGTCATTACAGGTTCAGTCAACAAAGCATCTGGCTTGTGTTCTTGTATTAGAGTGTAATTCTGGTTTTCTTGCGCAATTATAGTATTTCTAATTTTTTTTATCACGTCAGTATAAATGGTATTTGAAATTTCTTGTCTTATTGAAGAAGAACCGTGCCAGATGTGTACGTTGAGTCATACTTCCACACACAGAACAGTTATACTTGTGCTTGGTTGCGTTGGTTTTATAGTTGCTGGGGACTTAATTAATTAATTAATTGTGTTAACGAAAATTTTCATTTCATTCTTTGTTGTTGTTCCATGCAGTCAGATTGCGTAATAATACTAGTCAGGGCCAACCGTTTACGAGACACAGCGTAATCGGACATACAGCTACTAAAAATTTAAAAAGAATTTGCATTTCATATTGATAATAATTGAGCCCCCATGCAGCAGTTGCTGTATCTTGTTGGAATACTGCGTATAGCTTCTCTACACCTGTTAACTGTGGTTAGGAAGAGTCAAAGATCACTAGATATCTGGCACTGTTTAAAAAGTAATTGAAAAATGTGGGGCAAATAGCGCGCATGCCGGGCAGTGTACACCAAACAACTGTTTTCTGTGAGCGCAGAGGTTCGTCATGCAGAATATGTGTCTTGTCCTGTGACCAGTATCTGCAATTCTGGGCGTTTACATAACCTGACAAATTAAACCAATGCTCATCTGATATGACGTCAAACATGGGGTCCAAGTAACCGTTAGCCATTGATGTTAACACTCAGTTACTATAATGAACTGTTTTTTCCTGATCCTCTAATTTCAACTCTTGCGTCGCACTCACACAAAGGGCTTTTAATTTCATATCTCTTAGTACACGAAGACTCAATGTACGAGATACAGCAACCTGCCGCGATAACCTCCTTGCCGACTTGCGGGGACTTCTCGCAGTGTCCATGCGAATTCTGTCTGTAGGTTCAACAGTCCTCACAGTCGGTCGCCTCTTCCTCTACACATTCTGAACGGATCCTACACAGCCCTCCGTTTCAGATACAGATCTCGAATAGTGCTGGTCGTGAAGCGTTACCTACCAGGATACTTCGAGTGAAACATTTCTTTACATTCCTTGATGGAGCCTGTATTTATGTAACACACCACAATATCAAAAAAATGGCTCTGAGCACTATGGGACTTAACATCTGTGGTCATCAGTCCCCTAGAACTTAGAACTACCTAAACCTAACTAACCTAAGGACATCACTCACATCCATGCCCGAGGCAGGATTCGAACCTGGGACCGTAGCGATCACGCGGTTCCAGACTCAAGCGCCCAGAACCGCACGGCCACACCGGCCGGCCCCACAATATCAATTCGCTTTTCTAATGCAGACTGCACCATTTCTGTAACAACTCAAAAGTACAAGCTTCTCACAACTGATGCAGGAACACTCACAACGGGAGGCCACGACGTTTGGAACGCGGATTTACTGCAAACTTCGTACACTCGTAGTACTCCATGACGACAGCAAAATGTGTAAGCAGTAGCCCGTACTTCTCAAGCGTTACGGAGAAAATCGCAAGATAATTTCGGTCGTCAAATATATATCTGTGCGTGGCCATTTTAACCATGAAGCGGCGGCAGCCGAGCGGTGGCGGCACGGTAGCTCAGCTCGCCGGCACCGTAACTCAGCGTGTTCGGTCAGAGAGTTAGTAGCCATCTGTAATAAAAAAAAAAACTGAGTTAATGGATCAACGACGAACTGAAACGGGTGTCTTGAGACGTCCGCCACCAGCAGCTACAACGAACGAAAACGAACAGAATGACAGTAAAAAAACAAAACAAAAAATTTTCGGTTAGAGCGTTAGCTTTCCTTTCTAATAAAATAACTGAACCAACGGACCATCGAACAAACTGAAAGGGTATCATTGGACGTCTGCCCTGAACAAATTCAACGAAGAGTATAGAACAGAATTAAAAAAAAAAAGTGGTTGGCGTTCAAGCCGCTGGATCACTGGATCGAGTTCCGTTCGTCATTTTTTTTTTTATTTTCAACTCAGTCATTTTCCTTATTATTTATATTACAATTGATATAATGATATCACTTTATGCGTTTGGTCGTTTACTAGTCGATAGTTATGAATATTATATTATTTGTGATAATAAAAATTAGTAGACTGCCAAATAACATTGTAAATTTAATAAAAGTCCATCCGATTACAAGTATTTTTCCCATTATATCAATTGTAATATAAATGGTAAGGAAAATGTGTTGAAAATAAAAAAAAAAAATGACGAATGGAACTCGATCCAGCGATCTAGCGGCTTTAAGGCCAACAACTTTTTTTTTTTTTAATTTTGTTCTATATTATTCGCTGAATTTATTCAGGGCGGACGTCCGTTGACACCCGTTCAGTTTTTTCGTTCATCCGTTCGCTCAGTTTTTTTATTAGAATGGAAAGCTAACGCTCTGACCGAACACGCTTTTTTTTCCAATCTCATTTTGTTCGCTTTCGTTCGTTGTATCTGCTCGGGGCGGACGTCGTAAGACATCCGTTTAACTTCGTTGTTCATCGATTAATTCAGTTTCTTTATTACGGAGGGCTGCTAATCCTCTGACCGAACACGCTGAGCTATCGTGCCGACACCGCTCGGCTGCAGTCGCTTTATGGTTAAAATGGCCACACACAAATATATATATTTGACGACCGAAATTATCTTGCGATTTTCTCCGTAACGCTTGAGAAGTACTGCTTACACACTTTGTTGTCCTCATGGATTACTACGAGTGTACGAAGTTTACTGTAAATCAGCGTTCCAAACGTCGTGGCCTCCCCTTAAGTCAGCTGCAGTTTCCGATATAATGCAGTGTAGCCAACTTTCGAGACAGTATTCCCACTTCATAAGCATTTTGACTGTGATTAACCGGTACGTTTTATGTGGGACACCGTGTATCATACATACCGGCAAAACATGATACCTTACAACTCGAATGACCAGATCATCTGCATCTGCCGTCTGCTAGATATCGAGTATGAATACAGCAAGCTGTGTTTCACACGAATAGTTTTTCCTGAATCCGTGCTGATTCCTTGGAAGAGGTTCTTTCCCTTCTGGGAAGTCGGCTGGGGGGACTCAAAGACGGAGTTTCAAAGAAAGAGAAACAGAGAAAGGATTTAGGATTTCATTCCTGCGTTGGCCCATCGATCTAAAACGCCGTAACTGACGCGGAACCGTTCCGACTACGCAGGGAGCCGTCACTCGTAAATCTGGCCACGCGCCCGCCTGGACGCGATCGCTGGCGGAGGAGCTACGGCCGTAACCCGATCTGGCGGCGGGCATGGCCCCGGGCTCCGGTTTTAGCGCTTGGCTGGCGGCGCCGGCCGCGACGAGTATAGCAGCAGCGGCGGCGGCGGCGGCCGCGGCCGTGAACTTGAACTGCGCCGCGCGCGCCACTGGTTCAAGGTCCCGGCGCCGGCCTTGCCGCCCACGTCAGCGCTGGCGCGCAGCCCGCGCATGCGCGGTGGGGCCGAGCCGCAGCTCGTGCCTCCCCTCCCGGTCGCGTCCTGTCAGCTGCGCTGCGCATCGGAAAAACCGACGTGAAGGGGGAAATTCCGCTGTTTGATCTGGCCGTGAGCCTGCCACGTATGCCACGCGTTCCGAGGCCGATATTACGTAAGCAGAAATGTCCCTCTAACAACAGACTTTCGTTCTTTATATCCATTTTATCCCATACTGATCCGTAGGCGATGTAGGGATGGGAAAAACCGGCCGGTTAAAAACCGATACCCGAATTGCAGCTCTGAATAACCGGTATTTTTCAGGATTTGTTTGGCCTCGGTTATAACAAGTGTTTTTCATTTTTTACTAATAACCGAGCAAAAAATCGAATTTTGTGTTTTTAAATAAACACTTTTTTTCTTTTTTTTTTTAAAGGAGTATTTTTATTCGCGTAATTTACATTGGTTTCAAGTATTGCTTTATTATAGAAAATGGGAAGAGCGATCAGTGCTATTTTACTGTGCCGACAGAAACGAGCACAATCACATGGCTAAGTCCTGAGACCTGAGTCGGAACAAGGCCCCGGGAGTAGACAACATTCCATTAGAACTACTGACAGCCTTGGGAGAGCCAGTCCTGACAAAAAAATGGCTCTGAGCACTATGAGACTTAACTTCTGAGGTCATCAGTCGCCTAGAACTTAGAACTAATTAAACCTAACTAACCTAAGGACACCACACATATCCATGCCCGAGGCAGCATTCGAACCTGCGATCGTAGCGGTCGCTCGGCTCCAGACTGTAGCGTCTAGAACCGCTCGGCCACAACGGCCGGCTGCCAGTCCTGACAAAACTCTACCATCTGGTGAGCAAGATGTATGAGACAGGCGAAATACCCTCAGACTTCAAGAAGAATATAATAATTCCAATCCCAAAGAAAGCAGGTCTTGACAGATGTGAAAATTACCGAACAATCAGTTTAATAAGCCACAGCTGGAAAATATTAACGCGAATTCTTTACAGACGAATGGAAAAACTAGTAGAAGCCGACCTCGGGGAAGATCAGTTTGGATTCCGTAGAAATGTTGGAACACGTGAGGCAATACTGACCTTACGACTTATCTTAGAAGCTAGATTAAGGAAAGGCAAACCTACGTTTCTAGCATTTGTAGACTTAGAGAAAGCTTTTGACAATGTTGACTGGAATACTCTCTTTCAAATTCTAAAGGTGGCAGGGGTAAAATACAGGGAGCGAAAGGCTATTTACAATTTGTACGGAAACCAGATGGCAGTTATAAGAGTCGAGGGGCGCGATAGCGAAGCAGTGGTTGGGAAGGGAGTGAGACAGGGTTGTAGCCTCTCCCCGATGTTGTTCAATCTGTATATTGAGCAAGCAGTGAAGGAAACAAAAGAAAAATTCGGAGTAGGTATTAAAATCCATGGAGAAGAAATAAAAACTTTAAGGTTTGCCGATGACATTGTAATTCTGTCAGAGACAGCAAAGGACTTGGAAGAGCAGTTGAACGGAATGGACAGTGTCTTGAAAGGAGGGTATAAGATGAACCTAAAAAAAGCAAAACTAGGATAATGGAATGTAGTCAAATGAAATCGGGCGATGCTGAGGGAATTAGCTTAGGAAATGAGACACTTAAAGTAGTAAAATAGGTTTGCTATTTGGGGACCAAAGTAACTGATGGTGGTCGAAGTAGAGAGGATATAAAATGTAGACTGGCAATGGCAAGGAAAGCGTTTCTGAAGGAGAGAAATTTGTTAACATCGAGTATAGATTTAAGTGTCAGGAAGTCGTTTCTGAAAGTATTTGTATGGAGTGTAGCCATGTATAGAAGTGAAACATGGACCATAAATAGTTTAGACAAGAAGAGTATAGAAGCTTTCGAAATGCGGTGCTACAGAATAATGCTGAAGATTAGATGGGTAGATCACATAACTAATGAGGAGGTATTGAATAGGATTGGGGAGAAGAGAAATTTGTGGCACAACTTGACTAGAAGAAGGGATCGATTGGTAGGACATGTTCTGAGGTATCAAGGGATCACCAATTTAGTACTGGAGGGCAGCGTGGAGGGTAAAAATCGTAGAGGGAGACCAAGAGATGAATACACTAAGCAGATTCAGAAGGATGTAGGCTGCAGTAGGTGCTGGGAGATGAGAAGCTTGCACAGGATAGAGTAGCATGGAGAGCTGCATCAAACCAGTCTCTGGACTGAAGACCACAACAACAACAACATCAATAACCGAGCAAAAAAATCGAAGTTTTTGTTTTTAAATAAACACTTTTGTTTTAAAAAAAAAGGAGTAGTTTTTACTGGCGTAATTTACATTGGTTTGAAGTATTACGTTATTGTAGAAAATGGGAAGAGCGATCAGCGCTATTTTACTGTGCCGACAGAAACGAGCACAATCACATGGCGTAAGAACTGGTACAGCATTGCTCAGGCAACAATGTCCTTGTCGCCGTGTGTCGCAGCTTAAGGCGCGCTCGTACGTGCACTGTGCAGTGGGCACCTTCTCTAAACGGTAATTTCTCGCTGACGTCGGCAGATTTTACATTCGTGATCTCCTCGGGAGGTATAAGTAGGGGGAAGCAATATATTCGATACCTCATCCAGAAACGCACCCTCTCGAAACCTGGACAGCAAGCTACACCGCGATGCAGAGCGCCTCTCTTGCAGAGTCTGCCACTTGAGTTTGCTAAACGTTCCCGTAACGCTATCACGCTTACCAAGTAACCCTGTGACGAAACGCGCCGCTCTTCTTTGGATCTTCTCTATCTCCTCTGTCAACCCGACCTGGTACGGATCCCACACTGATGAGCAATATTCAAGTATAGGTCGAACGAATGTTTTGTAAGCCACCTCCTTTGTTGACGGACTACATTTTGTAAGGACTCCCCCAATGAATCTCACAACCTGACACCCGCCTTACCAACAATTAATTTTATATGATCATTCCACTTCAAATCGCTCCGTACGCATACTCCCAGATATTTTACAGAAGTAACCATCTACCAGTGTTTATTCCGATATCATATAATCATACAATAAAGGATCCTTCTTTCTATGTATTCGCAATACATTACATTTGTCTATGTTAAGGGTCAGTTGCCACTCCCTGCACCAAGTGCCTATCCGCTGCAGATCTTCCTGCATTTCGCTCCAATGTTCTAATGCTGCAACTTCTCTGTATACTACAGCATCATCCGCGAAAGGCCGCATGAAACTTCGGACACTATCTACTAGGTCATTTATATATATTGTGAAAAGCAATGGTCCCATAACACTCCCCTGTGGCACGCCAGAGGTTACTTTAACGTCTGTAGACGTCTCTCCATTGAGAACAACATGCTGTGTTCTGTTTGCTAAAAACTCTTCAATCCAGCCACACAGCTGGTCTGATATTCCGTAGGCTCTTACTTTATCAGGCGACAGTGCGGAACTGTATCGAACGCCTTCCGGGAGTCAAGGGAAATGGCATCTACCTGGGAGCCTGTATCTAATATTTTATGGGTCTCATGAACAAATAAAGCGAGCTGGGTCTCACACGATCGCTGTTTCCGGAATCCATGTTGATTCCTACACAGTAGATTCTGGGTTTCCAGAAATGACATGATACGCGAGCAAAAAACATGTTCTAAAATTCTACAACAGATCGATGTCAGAGATATAGGTCTATAGTTTTGCGCATCTGATCGACGACCCTTCCGCTGTATTGCAGAATGGCGCCAATCCTAACCTGGAAATATTTTTTAATTGATGTAGCAGTGAAGTACAATGCTTCATTTGCTCTAAAAGATTGACGATTTATCTGCCATTTCAATGAAATAAAAGAAGGAGGAAATAATGGCAACAGTAACAAATTTGAAGCTTAACAACTATTCATTAATTTGTATACTGTAATAAAAATGAAAAGTAACTGATCTGCTCTATGCGCACATAACACGCCTTTATCTGCTTGGAGCCCTTTGAAACGGTCAAATTAACACGAAAAACGGAATTGTTCAGCACTGACTATTCGTATTGCCCAAATAGAAGTATGATCACCAATTCCAACGCGATTTTTGAAAATGTTCAAATGTGTGTGAATTCATTAGGAACCATACTGCTGTGGTCATCAGTCCCTAGACTTACACACTATTTAAACTAAAAATAACTTATGCTAAGAACAACACACACCCCCATGCCCGTGGGAGGACTCGAATCTCCGGCGGGAGGGGCCGCGCGCATGATTTTTGAGGAGAGCTTAAAACAATTAGAATCAATTATTTGTAGTGTTCAACCACCGACCTGTCGAGGAAAACAGTGAACTGTGGACAGACTAAGTTTTCTTTTATTTAATTCAGAATTTAGACTCTGTTTATCATGAAACTGACAGAGTTAAAATTTTTCAGTGTTTGTTCGATTTCTGCGTTTATTACAGGAAATACACTGAAGCGCCAAAGAAACTGGTATAGGCAAATACAGATACAGATATGTAAACAGGCAGAATACGGTGCCGCGGTCGGCAATGCGTATGTAAGACAAGTGTCTGGCGCACTTGTTAGATCGCTTACTGCTGGTTATCACAATGCAAGCGAATTTAAACGTGGTATTATAGTTGGTGTACGAGCGATGGGACAGAGCGTCTCCGAGGTAGCGTTGAAGTGGGGATTTTCCCGTACGACCACTTGAGGAGTGTACCGTGAACATCAGGAATCCGGAAAAAACATCAAATTTACGACATCGCTGTGACCGGAAAAATATCCTGCGTGAACGGGACCAATGACGACTGAAGAGAATCGTTCTACATGACAGAAGTGCAACCCTTTCGCAAATTGCTGCAGATTTTAATGCTGGACCATCAACAAGTGTCAGTGTGAGAAGCATTCACCGAAACATCATCGATATGGGCTTTCGGAGCCCAGTGGAAGAGCAGCCAAAATCAGCGAACACAGATCTCCGCTTATCCGTAGGTACTCGACCAACGTACTTTAGGCCCCTTTTAGAGGGACCAATGACGACTGAAGAGAATCGTTCAACATGACAGAAGTGCAACCCTTTCGCAAATTGCTGCAGATTTTAATGCTGGACCATCAACAAGTGTCAGTGTGAGAAGCATTCACCGAAACATCATCGATATGGGCTTTCGGAGCCCAGTGGAAGAGCAGCCAAAATCAGCGAACACATATCTCCGCTTATCCGTAAGTACTCGACCAACGTACTTTAGGCCCCTTTTAGAGGGCGATAATCACAGTCGAAATGATGGCACGGTGACTAGCGTCGCAATCTGTCACTTCTGCGCCCCGTGTTTGAAACTCTATTGTTATTTTTATTTATTTTTTTTCCCTTTATCTACCCATGTTCGTAGAAAGTTCCTACTTACTTGTGTTAACTATAAAATTACAGCTGGGTTTCGCAGTAAGTGTCATCTACTTATTATACTATAATGTATATGTGCGTGTCATATTTTCAGGGATACAGTCTTTTTAAGCTCTCAAATTCTTGCATTTTATTGTTACATCAATTCTCATATTAATTCTTATACTAAAATTAAACTTAACTCCGTCCGAACAGGCCATGAAGGCCCAACGGTACCGACCGGATGCCGTGTCATCCTCAGCCCACAAATGGTTCAAATGGCTCTGAGCACTATGGGACTTAACTTCTGTGGTCATCAGTCCCCTAGAACTTAGAACTACTTAAACCTAATTAACCTAAGGACATCACACACATCCATGCCCGAGGCAGGATTCGAACCTGCGACCGTAGTGGTCACGCGGTTCCAGACTGTAGCGCCTATAACCGCACGGTCACTCCGGCCGGCCTCAGCCCACAGGCGTCACTGGATGCGGATATGGAGGGGCATTTGGTCAGCACACCGCTCCCCCGGCCGTACGTCAGTTTACGAGACCGGAGCCGCTACTTCTCAATAAAGTAGCTCCTCAGTTTGCCTCACAAGGGCTGAGTGCACCCCGCTTGCCAACAGCGATCAGCAGACCGGATGGTCACCCATCCAAGTGCTAGCCCAGCCTAACAGCGCTTAACTTCGGTAATCTGACAGGAACCGGTGTTACCACTGCGGCAAGGCCGTTGACAATTCTTATACTGGTTGGTTATAATTAAACTTTCCATATTTAACGCGTTATAACACGGAAACTGATTACCAAAAATGGTTCAAATGGCTCTGAGCACTATGGGACTCAACTGCTGAGGTCATTAGTCCCCTAGAACTTAGAACTACTTAAACCTAACTAACCTAAGGACATCACACACATCCATGCCTGAGGCAGGTTTCGAACCTGCGACCGTAGCGGTCTCGCGGTTCCAGACTGCAGCGCCAGAACCGCGCGGCCACTTTGGCCGGCTAAACTGATTACCGCACGAGTACCAAATTTGGTAGTATTAATGTCCAGAGTATGGGGTGCATGATTTCCATGAGTCACAGCGCCACCGTACAGTCCAGCTATGGCCACCAGGTACCATGATAGTCATCTTGATTCATAGTCTCACACAACTGACCAGACGCAGTACACTTGTTGACGTGTCAGCATGAGTTTGGACAATAGGAGCAGGGTATAATTGGTGAAGCTTTATTATTAAAACAACAGTAATGCTACAGCTGCACTTCGAGATTATTGCCGGCTGAAAAGATTGCGGAATGGTCCTCTTTCTCCTCCCGCTGTGCGGGATGTGATGAAGAAGTTGGAATCAACTGGAAAACTGGGCGTCTCTCCGGGAAGAGGCCGACGACTGGTTGCACCACAGATGGTTGATGAAATGAAATCGCTGTTGCTATGGGAGACAAAGCTGTGCACAATTCCCTATCGTCAGGCAGTGTGCGTTCTGTGCCACGATAGTTGACCATCCTGTGGTCCACTGTACGGAAGGTGCTTCGAACCATTCTCAAATGGTATCTGTACAAGATCCATATCGTACAGCAGCTTGCACCACAGGACGCACAACTATGTGTTGACGTCGCTATCAACTCCCTCGAGAGGACTGAAACTGAAGAGGGGTGGCCCTGGACCATCCTATGGGCAGACGAAACTTATTTTTCTCTGACAGGTGAGGTGAACACACAGAATTGCCGAGTGTGGGGATCTTCACCTCCAGTCACTGAGCATCAAGTTCCTCTGTCTGGTGAACGTGTCACCGTATGGTGTGGCTTCACGGTTACGTTCATCATTGGCCCATTCTTTTTTGAACAGGTTGGAGCTCAAGGACCAAAGACGTGCTGTGTGATTGGCCAGCGATACTGCCGACATGTCATACCCGCTCGTGAAGTTCACCTACTTCTCCGAAACACATTTGGTAACGATCGAATTATCAGCCGATCCTTTCCAGATGCTTGGCCGGTACGATCACCTGATCTCATTCCGTGTGACTTCTGGTTGTGGGGCTACATGAAGGACACGGTTTACAAGTGGAACATTCACACATGTGCTGATCTGAAGCGAAGCATTTCAAGAGAGGTAGCCAGCATACCTACGGACATGCTTCGTTCTGCTATGCAGAATGCAATCCTTCGCTTTTAGACTCTTCTGACACTGATGGACGCCATATTGAGCCCTTTTGTAGCAGTAATGGTGCCAGTACGTAAAGGTATTGCGCACCGTAGCAGCACATTTAAAGCGTTTTAATTGAATTGATTCTGCATTATTTCTCTTCCCCATGTCCTTGACATTAATACTACCAAGTTTGGTCCTCGTACGGTTATTAGCTATAAAGTGATAAATTGGGAAAGTTTAATTATAACCACCCGGTATTTTATATGAAGATGCTATTTGTCCTTCGGACATGTCCGAAAGGACAGATACCATTTTCATATATATATTTAAGGCTAACCGGCCATTGGCCTTCTTCTTCTGTGCTGGATGCACACGCATTGCCCGAACTCTTACGCGACTCGGTAAGATTGTCTGCCGCGAGTAATGAGTGTAAAGGGCAGGGGCACTATGAATATAGGGGGTGGACATTAAGTTGGCAAATGTGAGTCTCACGGGCAGCGTGGAAGGGATAAATCCCTGCAGTCGCAGTATCCTCTGTGCCCTCGGTGGCCCAGATGGACAGCCGGCACGGTAAATCAGCGTGTTCGGTCAGAGGGTTAGCTACCCTAACAAAGAAAAACTGAGTGAATGGATCAAAGTAGAACCTAAACGGGTATCATCGGATGTCCGCTCCGAACAAATTCAACGAACACTGTAGAACAACACGAGGAAAAAGAAATATATATATATATATATATATATATATATATATATATATATATATATATATATATATGGATAGAGCGTCTGCCATGTAAGCAGGAGATCCCGGGTTCGAGTCCCGGTCAGGGCATACATTTTCAACTGTCCCCGTTGATGTATATCAACGCCTGTCAACAGCTTAAGGTCTTGATTTGATTATCATTTCACCCGGTATTTTATTCTTATGTTTAATCTGCAGGAAGATATGGGACATTCTGTTGGACGATGTATATAGTAGATCATTCGAAACGTAGAAATTCCAAACATCTCGAGCATCGCATGAAGGTAGGTTCCCCACAGTGACATTTCTTTGTATGAATCGCACACGGGGAAGAAACGTCGTTAACATTACTAAAGATTTCAAATGTTGGCAATAATTTCGCGGCAAACCACACATAACGTATCTCTTTACCGAAAACTGGCGCTGTCAAATGAGGCTACAGGAATTCCGCCGAAAACTGTTTCAAATTGTTTTTTGATTCATTTTTTTTTTTTTTAATTCATTCACCAGACAAACAATTTGTAGACGAATGCGGAAAACGTTACTTCGATATACACTGGGTAACATTCGTGCAGTAATTTACGGACATGGGGCGGGTAAATGAAAAATAAGAATAATAATCTGGTTTGGGACACGGTGCGCGAAAGTGCGAAGCCGCGACGCTAGCCTCTCGGCCGTCTTTTTAGTTGAACTGCTTGCTCGCTAAAATGCAAATAAAGTACCTCGAAAACTTTAAGCGTCGTTTTCTCAGAAACGGTAGAGCATCTTTGTATAGGCCGGGACACGTGTTCGCTTATTTTGACTCCTCTTCTACCGAGCGAAATTTCTGGGAAATCAGGTTATGGCACTTGTGTTCTCTTCGTAATATGACAGAAGGTCACTGAAGAGTATTGTGTCGAAAAATAAGGTGACGACAGCTGCAAAAGTCACTGCAGAACTGTATGTCGCGCTCGCGAACCCTGTTATCACTTAAAGGCAGCTCCAGAAGCAGGGTGTTGCACGGCAAGCTGGAATTCCAAAATCAGTCATCAGTAATGCAAATGCCCGCAGCGAGAAAACGTGTCACCGAAGCCATAAAACCTGACTGTGGAACAATGGAAGAATGTCATTTGGTCACACTGTTTCGAACTTCAGGTCGAGTTTATGTCCCAAAGATGGCAGGGGTTTGGCGATGATTTGAGCAACCACATCGTGGTATTCCATTTGCCGTATTGTTACTTTGCAAGGTCACATTGCTTCTAAGGATTATGTGATCATTTTGGCTGATCATGACCATCCCAAGATACAATATTTGTGTCCTAATGCTGATGCTCTGTTCCAAGAAGACAGGGCCACTTTTTACCGAGCTGTTCACATCGTCTAGGACTGGTTTCGTGGCACGAGAATCAGTTACTGCAGCTCCCAAATGGCCACCCCAGTTACCAGATCTCAGTATTATGGAGCCTTTGTGATCTACTTTGGTGAGAAGGGTGCGTTATTGTCACTCACATCCATCATAGTTACCTGTACTTGCCACTGTTTTACAGGTAGAATGGTGTAAGATTCCATTGAAAACCATACAGGACCAGTATTTATGTATTCATAGACGACTGGAAGCTATTTAGAGCGCCAAAGGTTTTCCTACACTCTATTAGGCACGGTAATGTGTTGTGTTTTTTTGTTTCCATATTTTTCTCCATCCCGTATATTCCTAGATTAATCACTTAAAGTTGGTTCTTGAAACTTTCTAAGTATGGGCATGCCATTTCAGTTTTTTCAGATTCCTCTTGATACTCTCCCAAAAACCTGTAACGATTCGTGCTACCCTTCTTTGTACCCTTTTAATTTGACCTCTTATTGTCATTTGGTATGAGCCCCACACAGTTGAGCAATGTTTTAGGATGGGTCGCAGAAGTGTTTTTTGGGCAGTCAACTATGAAGAATGATTGCGCTTCCTTAGTACTCTACCAATGAACCGCATTCTGCCACTTGCTTTACGTATGACTGAGGCAACGTGATTGTTCCATTTCATAGCCCTACAAATTGTTATACAAGGTATGTTTATGGGTTCCAACTGTGACTCATTCATATTATTGTGGCATACTGTGATACGTTTGCCCTGTGTAGGGCTGCCATTCGTCTTGATTTCCCCGGACTGGTACTAGTTCTGAGAGCGTCCACGGGCATCCTGGAGTTTTTTTTTTTTTTTTGTACAGCAGTTCGGGGTAAACAGGGAGCTTTTTCTGTGGCTGGAGAAATTCTGTGGACTGGAAATAAATAATTATAACAAATCTTAGCTAAAGTGCACTAAATGAGTACTGACGCGCAGGTAGTTTCGTTCGTTTTGTATTAAAAAAGCAGCGGCAGGCATGCGTACATAATGTCCTACACACAAATTTTCGATACTTCTTTACTGAGAAAAATGACCAGCCGGCGACAGTCGACGATCGCATGCAACTCACCGTAGGAATGCCGGTTTTCAGTTTTTTTTTTTTTTTTTTTTTTTTTTTTTTTTTTTTTTTTTAGCTCCAGCTCCAGTTCTAGTTTACCTTAATGTCAAAACCGCTCAAAATAACCGGTTTCTGAAATAACCAATTGTCCGTTTTTTACCTCCATTATTTCCTTAATAAACGTAGGAATTGAAGGAAGACTGAAAAATTTTGACTCCCTTAGTTTCAAATACTGACCCTACGACTTATTTTAGAAGCTAGATTAAGAAAAGGCAAACCTACGTTTCTAGCATTTGTAGACTTAGAGAAGGCTTTTGACAATGCTGACTGGAATACTCTCTTTCAAATTCTGAAGGTGGCAGGTGTAAAATACAGGGAGCGAAAGGCTATTTACAGTTTGTACAGAAACCAGATGGTAGTTATAAGATTCGAGGTACATGAAAGGGAAGCAGTGGTTGGGAAGGGAGTGAGACAGGTTGTAGCCTCTCCCCGATGCTGTTCAATCTGTATATTGAGCAAGCAGTAAAAGAAACAAAAGAAAAATTCGGACTAGGTATTAAAATCCATGGGGAAGAAATAAAAACTTTAAGGTTCGCCGATGACATTGTAATTCTGTCAGAGACAGCAAAGGATTTGGAAGAGCAGTTGAACGGAATTGACAGTGTCTTGAAAGGAGGGTATAAGATGAACATCAACAAAAGCAAACCGAGGATAATGGAATGTAGTCGAATTAAGTCGGGTGATGCTGAGGGAATTAGATTGGGAAATGAGACACTTAAAGTAGTAAAGGAGTTTTGCTGTTTGGGGAGCAAAATAACTGATGATGGTCGAAGTAGAGAGGATATAAAATGTAGACTGGCATTGGCAAGGAAAGCGTTACTGAAGAAGAGAAATATGTTAACATCAAGAATAGATTTAAGTGTCAGGAAGTCATTTTTGAAAGTATTTGTATGGAGTGTAGCCATGTATGGAAGTGAAACATGGACGATAAATAGTTTAGACAAGAAGAGAATAGAAGCTTTCGAAATGTGGTGCTACGGAAGAATGCTGAAGATTAGATGGGTAGATCACATAACTAATGAGGAAGTATTGAATAGGATTGGGGAGCAGAGGAGTTCGTGGCACAACTCGACTAGAAGAAGGGATCGATTGGTAGGACATGTTCTGAGGCATCAGGGGATCACCAGTTTAGTATTGGAGGGCAGAGTGGAGGGTAAAAATCGTAGAGGAAGACCAAGAGATGAATACACTAAGCAGATTCAGAAGGATGTAGGCTGCAGTAGGTACTGGGAGATGAAGAAGCTTGCACAGGATGGAGAAGCATGGAGAGCTGCATCAAACCAGTTTCTGGACTGAAGACCACAACAACAACAACAGTTTCAAAATACATAGATTCAGAGTATTAAATTAAATAGACAAATAATAGAACACTTAGTCCGTCCACCATTCGCTGATTTTCTCTAAAAGTGATGATTGGCTGAATGCTGCAAGAAATAACCAGTATTCTCTTACTGCTCCTGATGTTTTGAAACTGCTGAAAAATCATGTTATAAACTAGGATCATGCCCTTATTTGTGCATTACGAGCAGTCAGTCCTAAAATGTGAACGCTGAGGTTTAAAAATTAAAAATTAAATTTTTCAAGTTAATTCGTCCGTTTTCAAAAGATACAAGCAGATAAAGCCATACCATGTAGCTACAAGCAACAGATCAGCTATTTTCCATTATTATTGTAAAATATGAATGAACCGTCACCTGTTTCTCCTTATACGATGTCGCAAGTTTGTTGTGGCTCATCCTGTTCTCAGTCTTTTAAAGCAAATGGAGTACTGTACTTCCCCGATACCACACTTCGAAAAAAACCTCCATACTCCTACGATAGCAGCGAGGAGGTACCATACGGATCAGGCTGGGTAAGTCTCGCACACTGCCGTACATGCTTACCATCCAAAAGGCCACGCCACATGGTAACAGGTACATTATTTTTTCAGCAAAGCTGTTCCAATTCTTTTTGCATGTGTTCGTTGCTCGTTTCTGTTGGCATTCAATATTTCACAGCAGTAGAAATTTTACGGATTAAAATCAGTCGTTTTTTTAAATATTTATTTAAAAACCAAAAATTGTAGCACTGCCCCCATGAGTAATTGATATTTCTGTTTCTTTTCACGCGGTTATTAGTAAAAAATAAAAGACTCCTGGTATAGCGGAGACCGAACAAATGCCGAAAAATACCGCTTATTCAGAACTAAAATACCGGTATCGGTTTTAACCATTCGGTTTTTTCCCATGCCCATCTCTCCGCCCCGCCCCGCCATCTCCCTACTTATTATCGAAAGACTGTATGTATTACGGTGACAAAGCGATTCGACGCAAATGCCCATGATTTTCGAAATCTTTGTCCGGGATTGGCAGTCTTCTTAGTAGATCTGTTGCATCTTCTCAGTTTTCTGCCAATAAATCGTAGTCTTTGGTTCGCCTCACCCCAAAACATTTTCTATGTGTTCCTTCCAATTTATGTTGTTCATAATCGTAATTTTTTGGTATTTAGTTGAATTTACGGCTTTTAGGTTTGATTCAGTTATCGTGTAACTGAAGTTTACGTGATGGCAGGCCTAGCGCTGTAGCTAAAGGCAGATTGTTCATGTGGTGCTCGTGGAAGTATTTTCCACCCCAAGTGAACTGAGAGCCTCAACACCACGGTTTCCCCAACTTTTTCTCTTGCAGATGGTTTAAGAAACCTGCTACTTTGATGGAACACCCGGTTTATTTTCAAAGTTAGTAAAATAAAAAAAGAAGAGAAAAACAGTTTCTTGGGGAGCAGTTCTTCGCTTTCTGTGAAACTTGTGCTCCGAGGAATACAATTTGGGAAATCCTGTTCTACACTGTCAAAATAGTAATCGTCACTGCCGTGGTCCAAATTGCTCTTGGATGGTACCAAACCAAACTATGTCTCTGCAGTGCCCGCACTTTCTTTCTTTTTTGTAGCCATACAGGTTGTGGACAATGCATGGGGGCTTAATTATATATAATGCAAATAATTTTTTAATTTTAGTCGCTGTATGTCCGATTACGAGGTCTCGTAAACGTTTGGCCCTGACTAGTATTTGTACGCAATCTGACTGCATAGAAAAACAACAAAGAATGAAATGACATTTCCGTTAACACAATTAATTAATTAAGTCCCCAGCAGCTATAAAACCAACGCAACAACAAAGCACAAGTGTAACTGTTCTGTGTGTGGAAGTGTGATTCAACGTACACATCTGGCACGGTTCTTCTTCAATAAGACAAGAAATTTTAAATATAATTTATACTGAAGTAATTAAAAAAAATAGAAATACTATAATTGCGCAAGAAAACCAGAATTACACTCTAATACAAGAACACAAGCCAGATGCTTTGTTGACTGAACCTGTAATGACGCATTATTTAAGACATTGAAATAATAAAAAGAAAAGGAAATTTTTTTTACCTTCATATATATTGACGAAAAGCACTCTGATCATTACAATATCTCCATTCGAACAACTCCTGCTGTGTAGCCCATCAAAACTGCATAAAACATGGAACAAGCTCTCCCTACTACAACATCTCAACACCGACTCACTACTACCACATCTCGATAAGCACTGACTACCATGACTTCTCGACAAGCACTGCCAGTGGAGGCGGCGGAATAATACTCTTTGGCGCAATCTCTGGCGCTGTGGCTCAGTGTAGCCACCTTTCAACAACCCTTCCTGTTGTCAACAGAAGAGTCAATGTTAACGGCGGTAGCTGTGGATGATAGTGAACGGAATGAGAACGGCAATGGCGTTTGATAGTTAGTGGCAAATATTGGAATGAAGTATCGTCCGCCATGCCCCGTACATTGTCTTGCAGGGTTACACTGTTTCATTAAAAGTACCTGGATATTCCTATGTAAGATGGCATTGACCACTAGATGTCACTAGAGGTAGACCCACCAGTATAAAAGGGTGCGGGGAATATTGTGTTGTCGGTAAGGAACAGAAACAGTAAAATGGGTGGGTTGGAAGGGCTCAGTGATTTCGTACGTGACTCGTCATTGGTCGTTACCTCCGTAACAAATCCATCAGGTACATTTCAACCCTTCTGAACGTGCCCAAGTCGGTGGTTGGTGATGTGACTGTGAAATGGAAACGTCAGGGAACAACCGCAGATAAACCAACATCAGGCAGAACTAATGTACTGATGGACAGGGACCGTCGAGCATAGCGGAGGGTGGTTGTAAAAAGTCGCATGAAATCAGCAGAAGGAACCACGCGTGATGTCCAAACTGCGACCAGCTGTTCAGCTAGCACGATGACTGTGCGTAGGGAGTTAAAAAGAATGGTGTACAGGGTGATCGAGCAGCTCCTCGTAAGCCACACATTTCTGCAGTCAGTGCTAACCGACGCTTGAAGTGGTGTGTGTTGTATGTTAACCGGGGACCTAGAAACGACGGAGAGGCTCCGTCCACGCTGCAGCTGCAGTGGTCCACAATCCCACGACGACTACTGCAGACCACTTCAACCCTCCGCCGCCTCACACCGAACCCAGGGTTATTGTGCTGTTAGGCCCCCGGTGCCCCCCCCCCCCCCCCCCAGGGAACGTCTCACTCTAGACGAATGTAACCCCTATGTCTGCGTGGTAGAGTAATGGTGGTGTACACGTACGTGGCGAACTTGTTTGCGCAGCAATCGCCGACATAGTGTAGTTGAGCGGAATAAGGGGAACCAGCCCGCATTCCCTGAGGCAGGTGGAAAACCGCCTAAAAACCATCCACTGACTGTCTGGCTCACCTGACCTCGACAAGTCCGCTGGGCGCATTCGTGCCGGGGGCCAGGCGCTCCTTCCCGCTCCGGAAAGCCATGCGTTAGACCGTACGGCTAACCGGGTGGGCTCAAGTGGTGTAAAGAGCGACGTCACTGCACTGAGGATGACTGGAACGAGTGGCGCTGTGCGATGAATCACGCTATGCGCGGTGCTAATCTACATCTGCATCTACATCCATACTCCGCAAGCCACCTGACGGTGTGTGGCGGAGGGTACTTTGAGTACCTCTATCGGATCTCCCTTCTATTCCAGTCTCGTATTGTTCGTGCAAAGAAAGATTGTCGGTATGTCTCTGTGTGGGCTGTAATCTCTCTGATTTTATCTTCATGGTCTCTTCGCGAGATATACGTAGGAGGGAGCAATATACTGCTTGACTCCTCCGTGAAGGTATGTTCTCGAAACTTCAGCAAAAGCCTGTACTGAGCTACTGAGCGTCTCTCCTGAAGAGTCTTCCACTGGAGTTTGTCTATCATCTCCGTAACGCTTTCGCGATTACTAAATGATCCTGTAACGTAGCGCGCTGCTCTCCCTTGGATCTTCTCTATCTCTTCTATCAACCCTATCTGGTACGGATCCCACACTGATGAGCAATATTCAAGCAGTGGACGAACAAGTGTACTGTAAACTACTTCCTTTGTTTTCGGATTGCATTTCCTTAGGATTCTTCCAATGAATCTCAGTCTGGCATCTGCTTTACCGACGATCAACTTCATTCCATTTAAAATCACTCCTAATGCCTATTCCCAGATAATTTATGGAATTACTGCTTCCAGTTGCTGACCTGCTATATTCTAGCTAGATGATAAAGGATCTTTCTTTCTATGTATTCGCAGCACATTACACTTGTCTACATTGAGATTCAATCGCGATTCCCTGCACCATGCGTCAATTCGTTGCAGATCCTCCCGCATTTCAGTACAATTTTCCATCGTTACAACCTCTCGATATACCACAGCATCATCCGCAAAAAGCTTCATTGAACTTCGGATGTTATCCACAAGGTCATTTATGTATATTGTGAACAGCAACGGTCCAGTGGAAGGGTTTGGGTTTGCTGATTGCCTCGAGAACGTTACCTGCCATCATGTACAGAGCCAGCTGTGACCTATGGTGGAAGTTATGTTTCGTTATTGGGGTGTCTGTCTTGGTTAAAGTATGGTCCACTTATTGCACTTAAGAAAACACTAAACGCGGAAAGACATAAACACATTTTACGACATTGCGTCCTGCTTACTGTAGAGGGACAATTCGAGGACGCGGAATGTTTTTATTGACATTGTAAGGGATTCACCACCCTGCATGAGCAAATGTAACCTCGATGTATTGCTCACTTGCTAGAACGACAATTCACAGGCGCTGCCTAAGACATGAAATATCTTTGCCCATGTCAAAAGAGAGCTGTAATATAATCGCAGGTCAGAGCACTCTCTGCCACAGTTGCAGTCGCTCGCCGCTACAGTGTAGTTGTAGTCTGTCGCTGGTACAGCGCAGTTTATAGTTAGTAGTTGTTAAAGTCACAGTGCAGTACAAATTGTAAAATTTTATTATATAGAACTGAATAATAATTGTGATCAGCCGCAGAGCTAAATGCTACCATGGAATGAGATGATGATGGACAAGTGAATAATTTTTAGTATAATGAAAAATCAACAGTGTAATTAAGTCAACCGTCTATTGTAAGGTAAATTTTATTATTTTTATTGGCATGCGCGTAGTTAAGTCACTTGTCTGAGATGTTAATATGAATTTGTTTCAATCTTTTCTTTTGTGATTCGTCAGCACCAGTTGACCCAGATTTGTAATATATTCAATTTTCCTGTGTAATGGATTGTAGATCTTTAACAACAACGTAAAAAATTTCAGAATATAATTGTTTTTACCAGTCAACTATAAAAGTGTAATTTCCCCTTAAGTCACTGTCAGTCCCGATCCAGTCATTTATCTAAATTAAAATGTTCCAGAATTTTTTTCAGATCATACTCATGTGTTCTTTAGTAATCAGACGACCATGTGCAGCTGTGTCACTAACCAGGAAAGTACTTGGGCTCGAACAAACACAAATACACCAAAATCGTGTGAGAAATAATGTAAAGGTCTGTTATTGCACTAGTGATACTCCCGCATCTGCAAAACTCTGCACTCGTCCGTTAGAGGCCTCTGCGTATGCCGTGCCGCATTGCACACTGACCTGCCGGTACGCCAGTCGGGACCGGTAGGGACGGTGCAGTGTGCCTCTGAAGTTGCGGTTTGTGACATTATTTGTGTATTGAAGCGTCAGATGGCTCGGCGATTGGTAATCAATCCTGCTAATGTATTGCAATTGGTTGAGATGAAGTTACGAAGAACCCTTCTTCGTGAAGATGGTATTGGTGTAGAAGACGAATCATTCGCATGTTTTCTGGTATCTATTATAGTGCAGAAATATGAGCATAAGTTAGAGACAGATACTGTTGTAACGCTAACACATAATGATGATGATAGGGATGATAATGTCGAACAACTCATTGCAAACGGTAGTGCTACGGCAAGTGCGGGAAGAGGCGATGGAAGGAGTGACAGTGAATACCAACCGTCTCCCAAGAAGAAGGTTAAAGTTGCAAGTATCATCACGGCGTTTGATGACAACACACTGGAGAACATGTGCGATGATTATTACGTAAGAGGTTTCGACACATACGACAAGTTTCTGAAAAGATACCCAAAACTGAAGTCTAAAAGCAATATTAAAAACATACTGGATTACGTGGCAAAGAAAAGAGAAGGAAATACAGTTTTCAAAGGATATCGTACACTGCTGTTCAAGACCATCAATGAACGTGTAATGGCGAAATTCGATGAAGCACGAGAATGCGGTTCCGCCTTTCATTGTTGGCATTTACAACATTGGGCATTGGACGTAGCCGGAAATCTCGGGTGTGCAAACTTTACAGCTTCACTAGGATTTGTTACTAATCTGAAAAAGGAGTTTAGGATAACATCACGCCGTATCACTATGCTCCAAGCACGAAAAGATAAAGATGACGAAGAAGAGCTGATTGAAAGAGCTCAAACGTTTGTTGCTGACGTCAATGAGCATATCAAAAGAGAAAACATCGATATTAATTCTGTATGGAACTGTGATCAGAGTCAGTTCAACTATGAACTTTCTTGTGACAGAACACTACCCATGAAAGAGGAGAGAAACACTGTCGCGATGTTGCAATCAGTTAACCGTGCAACACATAGTTACACGATCGATGTTGCTATATCACTGGACGGACGATTGGCAGACAAACTCTATATTTGTTTCCAAGAATCCAGTGGAAACTTTGGACCCCGCGTGTCAAGGGAAATAGAAACGCGGTGCCCTCCAAATGTCGTCGTCGATGCAAGTGTGAGTGGGAAGATGACGAAACATCTGAAGACGTTTTTTCTGTCAGTTTTGAATCCACATTTGTCGAGAAAGTCATTAGCACTTTGTGACTCCTGGTCTGGACGTAAGGATGAACGAGTGCTACTGGAAGCATATGGCGGAAAACATGTATATTTAAAAATCATTCCGCCTAAAACTACAAAATATGCCCAACCTCTGGATGTGTATTTCTTCAGGCAATATAAAATATATGCCAAGAGAATAACAGACTTCATTAAACTACGTTCCAGTAATATGCAGCCGAAATTGCACGACAGATACTTTATCATGAATATTCATTCTGTCACTTAAAATCAGTTATCTGCGGGAGTATACAGGCCAATGCTTCATTACGAGTGGCAGAACGCTGGCTACGATATTGGTGAACCAGTGAACAACTGCAAAGGTGTCACTGACGTGGCGTTCAACATTGATATTATAGAATGTGCAAATACGCCATGCGATCAACTTGCATTTCTTCACTGTGCGTTTTGCAGTCATTCGTATTGCTCGGAGCATTTTATTGACATTCCGCATTTACATTTATAGTTAAGACTGCTGCATTGCGTATGGCGTCTACAATTACATCTACAGTGATATCTAGAGCATGACTGCAGAGTTTTGCAGAAATACGACACCCACCAGCACATTCAGAGGTACATAATGATCCTGTAACCAAACGTTCATACAGATCTGTTTGTTCGAGCCCAAATACTTTCCTGGTAAGTAAAGTCAGTTTTTCTAGTAATTCAGATCTCAGACAAATGTTATCCAGTAATAGTAGATAGGCGAACATTGCACTAAGCTGTGCCATTTACCATCAGATATATAGGCAGCGTTATCTGGCGACACCATCACGAGGTAAGAATTTTTCAGTTTATTTCTCACGGACAGATTCCTATTGATTTCACAGGGCTATTGCGTAGCGCTGCTTACGTCAAAATTTATCAGCTTTCCACGAGTTAAGATTTATCAGTTTTCATATGTCAGAATTTAATCATCCAAATTTAATTATATTGTATTTTTTATTTATACGTGAGGTTACAACATGACAATGCAACCTGTCATAAAGTAGCATCTGTGAGGCAATGGTCTATGGACAATTACATTCCCGAAATGGACTGGCGCTCCCATAGTCCTGACTTGAACCAGATCGATCTCTTTTAGTGATGTTGGACACTGCAGTCGAGAGCGCAGTCGATGTTCTAACTCATCCCAAAGGTGTTCCACTGGGTTCATATCAGGATTCCGGGCAGGATAGTCCATTTCAGGAATGTTATTGTCCACAGACCATTGCTTCACAAATGCTGCTTTGTGACAGGGTGCTTTGTCATGCTGATGAATTACTGTTAAAACTTACGATGCTACAAAAAAGTGAGAAAGAGTTCGATTATAGTAAAAGCTGTGAAGCAAAACATAAGACAACGGCAAAAAACTGGAACGTAGGTATATATGTATTAAGTATACAAACAACGGAAAATCGAGGATGGAATGTAACAATATATTGAAAAGGATTGTTGCTACTCACCATATAACGGAGATGCTGAGTCTGAGAAAGACATAACAAAAAGACTGTCGGGAAGTTAGGTTTCTGCCAGCAAGGTCTTTGTCAAAAATGGACAACACACACACACACACACACACACACACACACACACACACACACGGATTGGCTGCAGCTCCCAGAAACTGTGGTCATGCGTGTGTGAGTTGCGTTTGCTTGTGTGTGTGTGTGTGTGTGTTTATGTGTGTGTTGTCTATTTTTGTCGAAAGCCTTGTTGGCCGAAAGCTAACTTTCCCACAGACTTTTTTTTGTGCCCTTCTGTGACTCAGCATCTCCGCTATATAGTGAGTAGTAACTATCCTTTTCAATATATTGTTTTAAGTGTATGGTAGCCTACGACAGTTTGTCTTGTGTCAAGTGTTTCGTCCTCGACGCTGCCTAGAATGATTTCCTGCTCGCAACTTCCCGCCACTTCTACGAAGGTGACTGCACAAGTCGAGGACTCAGCGTTTAATTTTGGAACTGACTGTCTCAGTCTGAGATGTAACGACTGCTGTTTTCCGCAAAGAATCTACGTGGAGCTCTCCCAGCAGATCATGGAGCTATGTTATTGGTCAGGTGGAAAATGATCTGTCGACGCGATTGCCTGCACGATGTGGCTATGTTTCGCCGAATAGAGATTTGACTGGCATATGATCAGAATCCTCGAGAGACCACTGACCAGTTTTCTGATCTAAGGGATTTGTTGCTAGGTACTTCCAAGCAGGTTGCAATAGATGATGGACGAGCGTCTGAATTTGAGAGAAATTATGACATTATCTTGATTTCCTTATAAACATTGCGAAATGGGATAAAACGTTCGTCCATAGCAGATATGGGAAATGTAATAGGTCTACGGAAGTACTCAGAAGGATTCGAGTTTAAAATAACGTCGACAGCATGGTCGTTAGATACAGGGCAATGTAATATTTGTTCAGGAATAGGGGAGGAATTCTGCTTTAAACTATTCAACGCAATCATTCCGAGATACACACCTAAGATGGATTTGGGGAACCATAGAGACCGCAAATAAGATCAGCATAACTGGACGGGGGTCAGGATAGTATTTCAAACACGAGTGCAGTAACTTATTCAGCACGACAGCAATATTCAGATTCATGTCAACGCACGGAAGTCCATCTTGCTCGATCACACGTGAAAATGCTGTTTTATTATTTCCATAGTTGTAGTATAATACGCGGATTGATTCAATTCTACGGCGTAAAAACGTGTGTTATTGGCTCCATCCAAGCGCAGGGCGTTTCTTGAAAGTTTCCTATATTCTTACAGGATGCTGATGATGATGATGACGTCCCATACTCCGAGGAGCGTAGGGGACGATTACAGAATATAGTATGATAAATCCATAGAAAAAGACCTAAGAAGATATGTTTGTAAATAAAAACTTGTTGAGGCATGACCCATTGTACTTATGTCAAAAATGGCCAGTATCAGTGCTGTAGTTTATCTTCTTGCTGACGTCATTGCTCGTTTCGTAATGGATGTGCGTGTCTCCGTACTTAATCCCCTAGATCATGACGCTGTTGTCGGGCTTACCATTTACAACTCTCTCTTACATCAGCCGCTCCGTAGGTATAGTTCTGTTGCTGTGCTAGCATCGGAACAAGATTCGTGACACCGTGTGGTGTAAACAATACAGGCAGTGAAACTGAGTCTTACTGTTCGACACGGGAAATGGCTGATATTGTATTCTGGTGTGGTTTAACCAAGGGTGTTAATCGGGCGACACGTGCCGTGTACGTCAAACGATGTCCTCAGTGCCGTATTTCATCTGAAATATCAGTCATCAGGTTGTTCCAGTGATTTGCATGACAATGCGCAACAAAGCGAAGGGGTCGCGAGAGACTTCACACAAGTCTGCGCGCCAGATAGGTAGGTTTTATGACGAGTAGAAGGAAGTACGCGAAGACTTAATGCTGTCGAAGAATAAATCATGCTCTTGCGTTGTCAGTTTTGTGCAAGTAGGGCCGGGGATTAAGAACAAATAATAACCACACTGAGCACCTATTGTCAACAAAAGGATTGTTACTGCAGAACAGATTGCTCCATATCTCTACAAATACTTCTTTCCGAACATTTGACTACGGGACTTTTTTTAAGTCTCTCCTGTTAGAATAGAAGAGGCATTTCAGTTCGTGTCACTTGGTATTTTTTTAAGTTACGTTGTGTACTATACTGTAGCAGTTCTTTGCGTGCATGGGCCAAATTTCATCGAGTTATGTTACTTGGCAGTTAATTTCATCCTTACGTTTTGCACTATCCGGGCACCCCTATTTAATCACTAGATGTCAGCTGTGTGGCTGGATTGAAGAGTTTTTAGGAAACAGAACACAGTATGTTGTTCTCTGTTGTTCTCAACGGAGAGACGTCTACAGACGTTGAAGTAACCTCTGGCGTGCCACAGGGGAGTGTTATGGGACCATTGCTTTTCACAATATATATAAATGACCTAGAAGATAGTGTCGGAAGTTCCATGCGGCTTTTCGCGGATGATGCTGTAGTATAAAGAGAAGTTGCAGCATTAGAAAATTGGAGCGAAATGCAGGAAGATCTGCAGCGAAGGCACTTGGTGCAGGGAGTGGCAACTGACCCTTAACATAGACAAATGTAATGTATTGCGAAAACATAGAAAGAAGGATCCTTTATTGTATGATAGCGGAACAAACACTGGTAGCAGTTACTTCTGTAAAATATCTGGGAGTATGCGTACGGAACGAATTGAAGTGGAGGGATCATATAAAATTAATTGTTGGTAAGGCGGGTACCAGGTTGAGATTCATTGGGAGAGTCCTTAGAAAATGTAGTCCATCAACAAAGGAGGTGGCTTATTCGTTCGACCTATACTTGAATATTGCTCATCAGTCTGGGATCCGTACCAGGTCGGGTTTACAGAGGAGATAGAGAAGATCCAAAGAAGAGCGGCGCGTTTCGTCACAGGGTTATTTGGTAAGCGTGATATCGTTACGGGAACGTTTAGCAAACTCAAGTGGCAGACTCTGCAAGAGAGGCGCTCTGCATCGAGATGTAGCTTGCTGTCCAGGTTTCGAGAGGGTGTGTTTCTGGATGAGATATCGAATATATTGCTTCCCCATACTTATACCTCTCGAGGAGATCACTAAGAAAAATTGGACAGATTCGAGAGCGCACGGAGGCTTTCCGGCAGTCGTTTCCCCGCGAACCATACACGACTGGAACAGGAAAGGGAGGTGTACCCTCCGCCACACACCGTTGGGTGGCTTGCGGAGTATAAATGTAGATGGAGATGTAGATGTAGATCAAAGAAGGAAGGGGAGGATTGTCAGCAGAGAAGCACTAACAGCGCAACTGGTCAGATTGGTCAGCAGAGATCAATGACCTCAGTCGTGGACAAGTCATTGGATGTCCCCTGAGTAACAGATCAATCAGGGATATTTCTACCCTTATAAAGCTGCCCAAGGCGACTGTTGATGTTGTGATTGTGAAGTGAAACGCGAAGAAACGACCAAAGCTAAACCACTCCAAATACATCTCATGTATTAGGACAGGTACTATCGAACATTGCGGAGGGTGGTTGTAAAAAAATAGCCTAAAATCAAGGGAGAAAACTACTTTTGATTTCAGAAGTGCTATCAACAGTTCAATCTCACTATGATTGTGAATAAGGAATTAAAAAGTATGGGGCAAAATGGTCGAGAAGTTCGTCATGAGCCCACATTTCAGCAGTCATTAAGCGCGACAAGTGCGAGAAACACTGGACAGTGGATGACTGGAAACGAAGAATTTGGAGTGATGAATTACATTGTTCCCTGTGGTAATCCGATGGAAGGGTTTGGGTTTGCCGAATATCTGGAGCACTTACTTGTCACCACGTGTGGTGCCAACAGTAAGTATGGAGGAAGTGATGTTGCCGTATGGCTATGTCTATCATCGTTAGGGTATGATCTTCTTATTGCATTTTAGAAAATCCTAAATGCGGAAGGATATAAACACATTTTAACTCGTACAGTAGAGTAACAGTCCGGAGATATGATTGTTTGCACAAGCATTTCACTGCACCCTATCGTAAAGCGGGATCAATTGTCAGCAATGGTTTGGGACAGTAACATTCATGAATTGGACTGGTTTCCCAGAGTCCAGACCTGTAAACAGTGGAACACTTTCAGGATGAGGTAGAGCGTTGGCTTCGCCCCAGACCCCCACATCTCTGGCTTCAGCTCTTGAGGAACAATGCGCTGCCATTTCTACATTCAGACAACCCAATGATAGCGTCCTTACTAGAGTTCACGTCGACGTAAAGGCCGAGCGTAGCCACACCACTTACTGATATTCTGTAATAGGTGACTGGATACTTTTCAAAATGGTTCAAATGGGTCGGAGCACTATGAGGCTTAACTGCTGAGGTCATCAGTCTCCTAGAACTTAAACCTAACTAACCTAAGGACATCACACACATCCATGCCCGAGGCAGGATTCGAACCTGCGACCGTAGCAGCAGCGCGGTTCCGCACTGAAGCGCCTAGAACCGCTCGGCCACAGCGGCCGGCACACACTACTTCATTACCATCCGGCTGAGGTTCAGATGTCCACCTGGTATGAACTATAAACTGATGTGAAGAAAATCATGGGCCAGTGATATGCACATATACAAATGGCGGTAGTATGGCATACACATAGTATAAAAGGGGAGTGTATTGGCGGAGCTGTCAATTTTACGCAGTTGATCCATGTGGATTATTATGGCAGCACGACGGAAATTAACGGACTGTGAACGTGGAATGCTATCTGGAGCTAGACGCATGGGACATTCCATTTCGGAAATCGTTAGGGAATTCAATCTTCCGAGATCCATAGTGTCAAGAGTGTGCCGAGAATACCGAACTTAGGCATTGCCTGTCCCCGCGGACACCACAGTAGCCGACGGCCTTAACTTAACGACCGAGTGTAGCAGCCTTTGCGTATAGTTTGTCGTGCTAACAGACATGCAACACCGCTTGAAATAATCGCAGAAATCAATGTACGACGAATGCATCCGTTAGGAGAGTGCGTCGAAATTCGGCGTCAGTGCGCTATGCCAATCGACGGTCGACGCGTGTACTTTGCTACCAGCACGACATCGCCCTCAGCGCCTCTCCTGTACTCGTATCATATCGTTTCGACCATAAATGACTGCAAAACCGTGGCCTGATCATATGAGTCCCAATTTCAGCTTGTAAGGCCGGCCGCTGTGGCCGAACGGTTCTAGGCGCTTCAGTCTGGAACCGCGCGACCGCTACGGTCGCAGGTTCATATCTTGCCTCGGGCATGGATATGTGTGATGTCCTTACGCTAGTTACGTTTAAGTAGTTCTAAGTTCTAGGGGACTGATGACCTCAGATGATAAGTCCCATAGTGCTCAGATCAATCTGGAAAATACTAAAAGGTGAATTTCGTATGTCAGCAGTATATACTTGGGGTTGTGGTAGTGTTGTGGAAACCAGTTATTCGGTGTGTACTGAGCTGTTGCTTAGCTATTCGTGTACTCACGTCGTAATTCGCGCTACAGTTTTTCATAACCTTTCTCGCCACATACGATACGCCTCTCGCGACACACGCGAACAGCAAGATGGCATAATATTCTGGATCAGAAACTAAGTGCAGAAGTTTTGTTTTTCTGTGTGTAAAAGCAGCCACATACCATCCAAAGAACGTGATAATAAAGAAATAAATGAATAACTAGGTGTTTTGCATCAAGGCGGACTCAGTTTCTGATATTACTGTGAACTGAACTGTGTGTGAAATCTTATGAGACTTAACTGCTAAGGTCATCAGTCCCTAAGCTTACACACTACTTAACCTAAATTGCCCTAAGGACACACACGCACACACACACACACACACACACACACACACACACACACACACACACACACATGCCCGAGGGAGGACTCGAACCTCCGCCCGGACCAGCCGCATAAACCACGACTCTGATATTACTGTTTTTGCATTATTATCAGGAGCAAATAAAACATAAGGCCGTATTACACTATCAAATTTCTTTGTCAAAGATTTGATCAAAGATGTGATCAAATATTCCGTCAAATATATTTGACAAAGATCTTTGACGTAGCTCTAGAAGGGGTATTACACTGTCATCATATTTTTCGTCGAAGTTCAAGATGGCTGACAACAACAACTTGTTATTAACCGCAGCAGTTGCATGTGCCACAATTGCACTATGTGCATATGCGGAAGAGAAGCGGGGGAAAAAAAGGAAACATACCTGGGTGAAGCCGTGGGTTTTACGACGACACGATAAAAGCAAACAACAAAACTTGTTACATGAGCTTATAGTGGGGCACGTCAAGTCGTACATCAATTACTTAAGAATGGATGAGCATACATTTCTGTACGTGCTCAGTGAAGTGTATCCTCATATCACAAAGCACAATATTCACTTAAGAACTGCTACATCTGCAGAAGACAGGCTCACTGTAACACTCCGATTCCTTGCTACAGGAGAGGGTTAGGTTAGGTTAGGCCAGGTCTCCAATCTTCTTAATCTATTTTTGTATTCAGTGTTCCTCACGCTGTAAAGCGCCTCATCAGCTTCATACATCTCTACTAATTTTGTAGTTGTCGGCACACACCAATTGTATTTACCGGCAATGTTTATAAAACACACTACAGACGACAGAACGCTGCAGCGATGCTAGCGCTCCATGTGGTAACATGTCACATTGCAGTGAACAGAAGACAAGCGACTTCTTTGATCATATCTACAGCGAGGCCATAGATTTGATCAAATATTGGACGACATTTGACAAAGTTCCCTATTACGCCATCAAATATCTTTGAGAAAGATTTTTGATAGTGTAATACCGGCCTAACATTCAGTAAGGGCTTCCATGCCGTGGACGTCCCCATTTGACTGTTCCCGTGGGGGCTGTATCCTCTTCGGGCCACAAGCACGCGTCCTTGTCAGACAGTATGCCAGCGGTGTCGCAATGCGCTTCAGGCGGGTGTTGCTAACGAGCGCCTTCCTGAAGTGCAGCTTGTGTTGACGGCGCAGTGCTGGCATCTGCTCGGCGTCGGCGTCGGCGTCGGCGTGAGGTCAGCGTGGCGTCCGCAGAGGGCCGGGGGCACCTTGGAGGTCGGTATTATTAGCGGGCGCGGCCTTGCGAAACCAGGTCCTGTTTGCTCTTCACTCCGCCCGCGTAAACTCCAAAGCGCAGCGGCGCGCCGGGTGACAAGGGGGAGCAAGTGCGGCCGTCCGACAAGCGGCATGCCTCGACACAAATACACCGACACCGCTCCAATCACTAAGCGGCTATTTGCGGCACCGTACTAGCACGCGACTCTCGTCGACCTTGAACTATGGTTTCACGCTGAGAGAAGTGTCACCAATATCTATCATCTACCTCTACATACGTACTCCATAAGCAGTAAAGGGCATAGCAGAAGGTATGTAACGTCCCCCTTGAAAAATTATGAATGACTGTGCTACTAAACTTCTACGTTATTTGATACAAAGACAGCTGAGTAAAACTGAACGTACTCAGACAGTTCTCTCTTTACTTATTCTGATCATCACTAAACTGACACACAGTATTTTTAGCGCAACGCAATCTGACTTTCAATAGTCCCTATAAAAGAATGGCCCTGACGAACAATAACCTATACCTTTCATGAATCACTTACCACACAAAAATCTTCGTTACTCGAACTACTGCAATACATCAAGCGCCAATACTGCCAGCTAAATAAAAGATTCTAACTACTGAAGGCACTAACTACTGATAGGCAGTTATATATATATATATATATATATATATATATATATATATATATATATATGACATCCATCTTTACAAATTTCCTTTTTCTGGCGCACACACGTCCAGATCGTCCGGTTATAGTACATCTACATCTACATCTACATCTATACTCCGCGAGCCACCTTACGGTGTGTGGCGGAGGGTACTTATTGTACCACTATCTGATCCCCCCTTCCCTGTTCCATTCACGAATTGTGCGTGGGAAGAACGACTGCTTGTAAGCCTCCGTATTTGCTCTAATTTCTCGGATCTTTTCGTTGTGATCATTACGCGAGATATATGTGGGCGGTAGTAATATGTTGCCCATCTCTTCCCGGAATGTGCTCTCTCGTAATTTCGATAATAAACCTCTCCGTATTGCGTAACGCCTTTCTTGAAGTGTCCGCCACTGGAGCTTGTTCAGCATCTCCGTAACGCTCTCGCGCTGACTAAATGTCCCCATGACGAATCGCGCTGCTTTTCGCTGGATCATGTCTATCTCTTCTATTAATCCAACCTGGTAAGGGTCCCATACTGATGAGCAATACTCAAGAATCGGACGAACAAGCGTTTTGTAAGCTACTTCTTTCGTCGATGAGTCACATTTTCTTAGAATTCTTCCTATGAATCTCAACCTGGCGCCTGCTTTTCCCACTATTTGTTTTATGTGATCATTCCACTTCAGATCGCTCCGGATAGTAACTCCTAAGTATTTTACGGTCGTTACCGCTTCCAATGATTTACCAACTATGGCATAATCGTACTGGAATGGATTTCTGCCCCTATGTATGCGCATTATATTACATTTATCTACGTTTAGGGAAAGCTGCCAGCTGTCGCACCATGCATTAATCCTCTGCAGGTCCTCCTGGAGTACGTACGAGTCTTCTGATGTTGCTACTTTCTTGTAGACAACCGTGTCATCTGCAAATAGCCTCACGGAGCTACCGATGTTGTCAACTAAGTCATTTATGTATATTGTAAACAATAAAGGTCCTATCACGCTTCCCTGCGGTACTCCCGAAATTACCTCTAAATCTGCAGATTTTGAACCGTTAAGAATGACATGTTGTGTTCTTTCTTCTAGGAAATCCTGAATCCAATCACAAACCTGGCCCGATATTCCGTAAGCTCGTATTTTTTTCACTAAACGTAAGTGCGGAACCGTATCAAATGCCTTCCTGAAGTCCAGGAATACGGCATCAATCTGCTCGCCAGTGTCTACGGCACTGTGAATTTCTTGGGCAAATAGGGCGAGCTGAGTTTCACATGATCTCTGTTTGCGGAATCCATGTTGGTTATGATGAAGGAGATTTGTATTATCTAAGAACGTCATAATACGAGAACACAAAACATGTTCCATTATTCTACAACAGATTGACGTAAGCGAAATAGGCCTATAATTATTCGCATCTGATTTATGACCCTTCTTGAAAATGGGAACGACCTGCGCTTTCTTCCAGTCGCTAGGTACTTTACGTTCTTCCAGCGATCTACGATAAATTGCTGATAGAAAGGGGGCAAGTTCTTTAGCATAATCACTGTAGAATCTTAAGGGTATCTCGTCTGGTCCGGATGCTTTTCCGCTACTAAGTGATAGCAGTTGTTTTTCAATTCCGATATCGTTTATTTCAATATTTTCCATTTTGGCGTCCGTGCGACGGCTGAAGTCAGCGACCGTGTTACGATTTTCCGCAGTGAAACAGTTTCGGAACACTGAATTCAGTATTTCTGCCTTTCTTCGGTCGTCCTCTGTTTCGGTGCCATCGTGGTCAACGAGTGACTGAATAGGGGATTTAGATCCGCTTACCGATTTTACATATGACCAAAACTTTTTAGGGTTCTTGTTTAGATTGTTTGCCAATGTTTTATGTTCGAATTCGTTGAATGCTTCTCTCATTGCTCTCTTTACGCTCTTTTTCGCTTCGTTCAGCTTTTCCTTATCAGCTATGATTCGACTACTCTTAAACCTATGATGAAGCTTTCTTTGTTTCCGTAGTACCTTTCGTACATGATTGTTATACCACGGTGGATCTTTCCCCTCGCTTTGGACCTTAGTCGGTACGAACTTATCTAAGGCGTACTGGACGATGTTTCTGAATTTTTTCCATTTTTGTTCCACATCCTCTTCCTCAGAAATGAACGTTTGATGGTGGTCACTCAGATATTCTGCGATTTGTGCCCTATCACTCTTGTTAAGCAAATATATTTTCCTTCCTTTCTTGGCATTTCTTATTACACTTGTAGTCATTGATGCAACCACTGACTTATGATCACTGATACCCTCTTCTACATTCACGGAGTCGAAAAGTTCCGGTCTATTTGTTGCTATGAGGTCTAAAACGTTAGCTTCACGAGTTGGTTCTCTAACTATCTGCTCGAAGTAATTCTCGGACAAGGCAGTCAGGATAATGTCACAAGAGTCTCTGTCCCTGGCTCCAGTTCTGATTGTGTGACTATCCCATTCTATACCTGGTAGATTGAAGTCTCCCCCTATTACAATAGTATGATCACGAAACTTCTTCACGACGTTCTGCAGGTTCTCTCTGAGGCGCTCAACTACTACGGTTGCTGATGCAGGTGGTCTATAGAAGCATCCGACTATCATATCTGACCCACCTTTGATACTTAACTTAACCCAGATTATTTCACATTCGCATTCGCTAATAACTTCACTGGATATTATTGAATTCTTTACTGCTATAAATACTCCTCCACCATTGGCGTTTATCCTATCCTTGCGGTATATATTCCATTCTGTGTCTAGGATTTCGTTACTGTTCACTTCCGGTTTTAACCAACTTTCCGTTCCTAATACTATATGCGCACTATTTCCTTCAATAAGAGATACTAATTCAGAAACCTTGCCCTGGATACTCCTGCAGTTTACCAATATTACGTTAACTTTTCCTGTTTTTGGTCTCTGAGGACGGACGTTCTTTATCAACGATGATAATGTCCTCTCTGGTAAGCCGTCAGGTATTTTATCGTTTCGCCCAAGGGGGGGTCCCTCTAACCTAAAAAACCCCCGTGTGCACGCCACACGTACTCTGCTACCCTAGTAGCTGCTTCCGGTGTGTAGTGCACGCCTGACCTGTCTAGGGGGGCCCTACAGTTCTCCACCCAATAACGGAGGTCGATGAATTTGCAACCATTATAGTCGCAGAGTCGTCTGAGCCTCTGGTTTAGACCCTCCACACGGCTCCAAACCAGAGGACCGCGATCGACTCTGGGCACTATGCTGCAGATATTAAGCTCAGCTTGCACTCCGCGTGCGATGCTGGTTGTCTTCACCAAATCAGCCAGCCGCCGGAAGGAACCAAGGATGGCCTCAGAACCCAAGCGGCAGGCGTCATTCGTTCCGACATGTGCTACTATCTGCAGCCGGTCACACCCAGTGCGTTCAATAGCTGCCGGAAGGGCCTCCTCCACATTACGGACGAGACCCCCCGGCAAGCACACCGAGTGCACACTGGCATTCTTCCCCGACCTACCCGCTATTTTCCTGAGGGGCTCCATAACCCGCCTAACGTTGGAGCTCCCTATAACTAATAGGCCCGCCCTCTGTGACTGTCGGGACCTTGCCGGAGAATCGGCCACTGGCCCAACAGGCGAGGCATCCTGTGGTGGCTCGGAAACGATGTCATCACCACTAGGAAGCACCCCGTACCTGTTGGAAAGGGGTAAGGCAGCTGCCACGCGGCCAGATCCCACCTTTGCCTTTCGGCCAGGCACGCGCGAGCCCACCACTGTCCGCCATTCACGCTTGAGTGATGGCTGACCGGTAAGATGCTCACTGCCGGAAGACGCAGCGACATCAGGGGTTCCATGTGATTCCAAGGCCACCGAAGTAGGCATAGGTCTCACCACAGTTGCCCCAACGCCACTACGAGCCGACGCCTGCGCCTCGAGCTCGATGAGCCTAACAGACAAAGCCTCCACCTGCCCCCGAAGAGTGGCCAATTCTCCTTGCGTCCGCTCACAACAACCACAGTCCGTACACATGACTATGTTTACCCTACTCTATACGGTGACAAATTCCCAAGATAATCTTCTGATGAGCTACTCTGATAATCAAGAAACACTCACTGAAATACGAGACGCGAAAACTACGCTAGGTTTTCCCAGAAAAACTATTTAAAAGCTAAGCGCAGCAAATAAGTACAAAAACGCTTTATACAAACAGTACTCGCTGCTGCTGGTGCTCTCGCTCTGGCTGTCACAAGACAACTGCTGATTCAAGTGACTAGTGGCTACCGGCCGCGAAACAAACAAAAGACGGTTTTAGGGCGCTTTCTGTTCTAAACGATCAAGAAAACACTAAGAAATCTAACACGAAAACTACGTAAAGTTTTATCAAGAACTGTTAGTTACTATGCAGAGCAGATAAACACAAATAGAATCCCTTCCTTAGTGGAAGGTCGTAAACAAAATGCAAAATAAACGGTTTATACAAACAGTCAACCACTCAAAACTCTGGCATCTCTCTCTCCACATCCACCACTGCTGGCGGCTCACCTCCAACTGCCCGACGCTACGCGCTGTTCACATCCAACTGCCCGAACTACAATAGCGAATATGCCAACAATGCCAACCAGCCACAGACTGCACACAGCAGTCAGTGATTTTCATACAGAGCGCTACGGGGCGTAACCAACATAAAAACCTGAACAGCCTACATACTACTTACAGGTACTGTAATCTCCCCCCCCCCCTCCTTCCTAATTCCAGCTTTTTTCCACAATAAGCAAAGTCTTTTATGAAAAATTTTAGGGGAGCGAAGATTACAATAGACTTACTAGATTACTTAGCTTTCCGTGTAGAGTTGGCTCCATTTCTTCTTGTCTAGGGGTCTGATTGTGGAAGCTGAAATTCTCACATTTTATGTCCTCATGGTTGAATTTATCTAAGTAAATTTAAAGATTGTTGTTGCATAATTTTCGTTGTTACGTTAATATATTTTGGCACATTTTAGTATATCATTCAGTCTTTCGAATTTTTGCATTAACAAAGTCGAAATTATATTGTTCTCCCAAATACACTCCTGGAAATGGAAAAAAGAACACATTGACACCGGTGTGTCAGACCCACCATACTTGCTCCGGACACAGCGAGAGGGCTGTACAAGCAATGATCACACGCACGGCACAGCGGACACACCAGGAACCGCGGTGTTGGCCGTCGAATGGCGCTAGCTGCGCAGCATTTGTGCACCGCCGCCGTCAGTGGCAGCCAGTTTGCCGTGGCATACGGAGCTCCATCGCAGTCTTTAACACTGGTAGCATGCCGCGACAGCGTGGACGTGAACCGTATGTGCAGTTGACGGACTTTGAGCGAGGGCGTATAGTGGGCATGCGGGAGGCCGGGTGGACGTACCGCCGAATTGCTCAACACGTGGGGCGTGAGGTCTCCACAGTACATCGATGTTGTCGCCAGTGGTCGGCGGAAGGTGCACGTGCCCGTCGACCTGGGACCGGACCGCAGCGACGCACGGATGCACGTCAAGACCGTAGGATCCTACGCAGTGCCGTAGGGGACCGCACCGCCACTTCCCAGCAAATTAGGGACACTGTTGCTCCTGGGGTATCGGCGAGGACCATTCGCAACCGTCTCCATGAAGCTGGGCTACGGTCCCGCACACCGTTAGGCCGTCTTCCGCTCACGCCCCAACATCGTGCAGCCCGCCTCCAGTGGTGTCGCGACAGGCGTGAATGGAGGGACGAATGGAGACGTGTCGTCTTCAGCGATGAGAGTCGCTTCTGCCTTGGTGCCAATGATGGTCGTATGCGTGTTTGGCGCCGTGCAGGTGAGCGCCACAATCAGGACTGCATACGACCGAGGCACACAGGGCCAACACCCGGCATCATGGTGTGGGGAGCGATCTCCTACACTGGCCGTACACCACTGGTGATCGTCGAGGGGACACTGAATAGCGCACGGTACATCCAAACCGTCATCGAACCCATCGTTCTACCATTCCTAGACCGGCAAGGGAACTTGCTGTTCCAACAGGACAATGCACGTCCGCATGTATCCCGTGCCACCCAACGTGCTCTAGAACGTGTAAGTCAACTACCCTGGCCAGCAAGATCTCCGGATCTGTCCCCCATTGAGCATGTTTGGGACTGGATGAAGCGTCGTCTCACGCGGTCTGCACGTCCAGCACGAACGCTGGTCCAACTGAGGCGCCAGGTGGAAATGGCATGGCAAGCCGTTCCACAGGACTACATCCAGCATCTCTACGATCGTCTCCATGGGAGAATAGCAGCCTGCATTGCTGCGAAAGGTGGATATACACTGTACTAGTGCCGACATTGTGCATGCTCTGTTGCCTGTGTCTATGTGCCTGTGGTTCTGTCAGTGTGATCATGTGATGTATCTGACCCCAGGAATGTGTCAATAAAGTTTCCCCTTCCTGGGACAATGAATTCACGGTGTTCTTATTTCAATTTCCAGGAGTGTATATAGAAATACGTCCAATCACATCAGAGGCATGCTTACTACTACTTCACTTTGCAGTAACAACCACATTCCAAAGGAACAATTTTAATAAAACATTTTTGGAACAGCGATTAAAAAATTTTTAAAAAGTTTTTCGTTTGAAAATTCAGTCTTGATCGCACCACGTGTGCTACAAGAACACATGACCATCATCAGACCCATGGCATCCTTCGAAGATGGTTGGTGGATCACTCTTCTCAGCTGCTATGACATCACAGCATGGTGCGATCAAGACTGAATTTTAAAAAGAAATTTTTTTTAGTATTCGAAGGGCTTACAATTTTTCTTGGCAAATAAACTTCTATTAATTTCGATTATTGTCTCATAAATGAATCCAGAAATAAAGATAGCAAACTACTTGATTTGTAATTAACAATAGAAATTTGAAGTGTGCGAAATAATACGTAATTTCAAATGTTTCGAAAAAAAGATAATTTTAACTGTACTTTAAAAGCAAGTACTTATCGATTGTAACATCGAAAATAAAGTAATTCCCTTTTATAAACTTTAGCTTGATATATAACATGTTGTGTATAAAATTACATGAAGTTTTCAGAAAAGCGGCAGAGATACTATTGACCTGTCCAAAATTTGAAAATGAATACTGGTATCGACAACTACCGTCGAGGAAAAGTAATGCTAGAGGAGCATGTCCCGTTACAGTACTTAGTACCAATATTATCAATTTTTGTCGTATTCTGCTCTACTTCGTGGCTGTCTGTAAGCCTCTTTCTTCTCTAATCCTCATAATTCACTACGTGGGGTATTCACTGGTGTGCAAAACTTAAGAACAAAAACAAGTTTCACATGATGTGCCACTGCCAGGTAGCGTCCTCGATGAAACTTTGACCGTACATAGAACTGCTCCGGTATAGTACAGAAGACAACTGAAATAAATACGCAAATGAGGCTTTTATTCAAAGACAATAATTACACTGAAGTCACTGACATTTATGACGATCCCCTGCACATTACAGACGGCAGGACGTCTTACTTAATAGGATGTGTGATTGCGACGGACGGCAGTTCACGCTCCGCAACGGCCTTGCATGATGATCACAAGCTGGGCGAGACGACGTTGTGGAAAGACAGGCCGCGGCGCGTACGCACCAAGGTAGTCCTGAACTCGCTCGCTCGCTCAGCTCAGCAGACAAAATGCATTTCTAAACCTGTCAACTCGCAGCTGTGCGTGTAAGTACTAACGAAAATTGCATCTTCATCTGGAATCTGCTATTATGAACTCTTACTGATTAACAGTACTACAGCAAAATTTAATTTAGGATCAGTACTCGATATAAAATGTATAACGGCGTGTTCCCCCCCATGAACCATGGACCTCGCCGTTGGTGGGGAGGCTTGCGTGCCTCAGCGATACAGATAGCCGTACCGTAGGTGCAACCACAACGGAGGGGTATCTGTTGAGAGGCCAGACAAACGTGTGGTTCCTGAAGAGGGGCAGCAGCCTTTTCAGTAGTTGCAAGGGCAACAGTCTGGATGATTGACTGATCTGGCCTTGTAACAATAACCAAAACGGCCTTGCTGTGCTGGTACTGCGAACGGCTGAAAGCAAGGGGAAACTACAGCCGTAATTTTTCCCGAAGGCATGCAGCTTTACTGTATGATTAAATGATGATGGCGTCCTCTTGGGTAAAATATTCCGGAGGTAAAATAGTCCCCCATTCGGATCTCCGGGCGGGGACTACTCAAGGGGATGACGTTAGCAGGAGAAAGAAAACTGGCGTTCTACGGATCGGACCGTGGAATGTCAGATCTCTTAATCGGGCAGGTAGGTTAGAAAATTTAAAAAGGGAAATGGATAGGTTGAAGTTAGATATAGTGGGAATTAGTGAAGTTCGGTGGCAGGAGGAACAAGACTTCTGGTCAGGTGACTACAGGGTTATAAACAAAAAATCAAATAGGGGTAATGCAGGTTTAATAATGAATAGGAAAATAGGAATGCGGGTAAGCTACTACAAACAACATAGTGAACGCATTATTGTGGCCAAGATAGATACGAAGCCCACACCTACTACAGTAGTACAAGTTTATAAGCCAACTAGCTCTGCAGATGACGAAGAAATTGAAGAAATGTATGATGAAATAAAAGAAATTATTCAGATTGTGAAGGGAGACGAAAATTTAATAGTCATGGGTGACTGGAATTCGAGTGTAGGAAAAGGGAGAGAAGGAAACATAGTAGGTGAATATGGATTGGGGCTAAGAAATGAAAGAGGAAGCCGCCTGGTAGAATTTTGCACAGAGCACAACATAATCATAGCTAACACTTGGTTTAAGAATCATGAAAGAAGGTTGTATACATGGAAGAACCCTGGAGATACTAAAAGGTATCAGATAGATTATATAATGGTAAGACAGAGATTTAGGAACCAGGTTTTAAATTGTAAGACATTTCCAGGGGCAGATGTGGACTCTGACCACAATCTATTGGTTATGGCCTGTAGATTAAAACTGAAGAAACTGCAAAAAGGAATTTAAGGAGATGAGACCTGGATAAACTGAAAGAACCAGAGGTTGTACAGAGTGTCAGGGAGAGCATAAGGGAACACCTGACAGGAATGGGGGAAAGAAATACAGTAGAAGAAGAATGGGTAGCTTTGAGGGATGAAGTAGCGAAGGCAGCAGAGGATCACGTAGGTAAAAAGACGAGGGCTAGTAGAAATCCTTGGGTAACAGAAGAAATATTGAATTTAATTGATGAAAGGAGAAAATATAAAAATGCAGTAAATGAAGCAGGCAAAAAGGAATACAAACGTCTCAAAACATGAGATCGACAGGAAGGGAAAAACGGCTAAGCAGGGATGGCTAGAGGACAAATGTAAGGATGTAGAGGCTTATCTCACTAGGGGTAAGATAGATACTGCCTACAGGAAAATTAAAGAGACCTTTGGAGATAAGAGAACGACTTGTATGAATATCAAGAGCTCAGATGGAAACCCAGTTCTAAGCAAAGAAGGGAAAGCAGAAAGGTGGAAGGAGTATACAGAGGGTCTATACAAGGGCGATGTACTTGAGGACAATATTATGGAAATGGAAGAGGATGTAGATGAAGATGAAATGGGAGATATGATACTGCGTGAAGAGTTTGACAGAGCACTGAAAGACCTGAGTCGAAACAAGGCCCCCGGAGTAGACAACATTGCACTGGAACTACTGACGGTCTTGGGAGAGCCAGTCCTGACAAAACTCTACCATCTGGTGAGCAAGATGTATGAAACAGGCGAAATACCCTCAGACTTCAAGATGAATATAATAATTCCAATCCCAAAGAAAGCGGGTGTTGACAGATGTGAAAATTACCGAACTATCAGTTTAATAAGTCACAGCTGCAAAATACTAACACGAATTCTTTACAGACGAATGGAAAAACTAGTAGAAGCCGACCCCGGGGAAGATCAGTTTGGATTCCGTAGAAACACTGGAACACGTGAGGCAATACTGACCCTACGACTAATCTTAGAAGAAAGATTAAGGAAAGGCAAACCTACGTTTCTAGCATTTGTAGACTTAGAGAAAGCTTTTGACAATGTTGACTGGAATACTCTCTTTCAAATTCTAAAGGTGGCAGGGGTAAAATACAGGGAGCGAAAGGCTATTTACAATTTGTACAGAAACCAGATGGCAGTTATAAGAGTCGAGGGACATGAAAGAGAAGCAGTGGTTGGGAAGGGAGTAAGACAGGGTTGTAGCCTCTCCCCGATGTTGTTCAATCAGTATATTGAGCAAGCAGTAAAGGAAACAAAAGAAAAATTTGGAGTAGGTATTAAAATTCATGGAGAAGAAATAAAAACTTTGAGGTTCGCCGATGACATTGTAATTCTGTCAGAGACAGCAAAGGACTTGGAAGAGCAGTTGAATGGAATGGGCAGTGTCTTGAAAGGAGGATATAAGATGAACATCAACAAAAGTAAAACAAGGATAATGGAATGTAATCTAATTAAGTCGGGTGATGCTGAGGGAATTAGATTAGGAAATGAGACACTTAAAGTAGTAAAGGAGTTTTGCTATTTGGGGAGCAAAATAACTGATGATGGTCGAAGTAGAGAGGATGTAAAATGTAGACTGGCAATGGCAAGGAAAACGTTTCTGAAGAAGAGAAATTTGTTAACATCGAGTATAGATTTAAGTGTCAGGAAGTCATTTCTGAAAGTATTTGTATGGAGTGTAGCCATGTATGGAAGTGAAACATGGACGATAAATAGTTCGGACAAGAAGAGAATAGAAGCTTTCGAAATGTGGTGCTACAGAAGAATGCTGAAGATTAGATGGGTAGATCACATAACTAATGAGGAAGTATTGAATAGGATTGGGGGGAAGAGAAGTTTGTGGCACAACTTGACCAGAAGAAGGGATCGGTTGGTAGGACATGTTCTGAGGCATCAAGGGATCACCAATTTAGTATTGGAGGGCAGCGTGGATGGTAAAAATCGTAGAGGGAGACCAAGAGATGAATACACTAAACAGATTCAGAAGGATGTAGGTTGCAGTAGGTACTGGGAGATGAAAAAGCTTGCACAGGATAGAGTAGCATGGAGAGCTGCATCAAACCAGTCTCAGGACTGAAGACCACAACAACAACAACGGCGTGCTTATAGCATTTAGTCTCTTCTGCTTAACAGTACTCATTACATGCTAGTAGTGGTGCCTTATGCAACTGATAATCATTTTAGCATGATTTTATTTTATTGTACGGCAGTACAGCCGTTACAAATTATAAGCAGGCTCGTGGGCTTCCCATCATTATAGGACTAATAACAGTAAGATTCCATAATAGCAGATTCCAGTAGCGGATTCAGTTTTCGTTTGTACGGACACGCCTAGGTACGAGTTAACAGGTGTATAAACGTACACTACTGGCCATTAAAATTGCTACACCAAGAAGAAATGCAGATGATAAACGGGTATTCATTGGACAAATATATTATACTAGAACTGACATGTGATTACATTTCCACGCAATTTGGGTGCATAGATCCTGAGAAATCAGTACCCAGAACAACCACCTCTGGCCGTAATAACGGCCTTGATACGCCTGGGCATTGAGTCAAACAGAGCTTGGATGGCGTGTACAGGTACAGCTGCCCATGCAGCTTCAACACGATACCACTGTTCATCAAGAGTAGTGACTGGCGTATTGTGACGAGCCAGTTGCTCGGCCACCATTGACGAGACGTTTTGAATTGGTGAGAAATCTGGAGAATGTGCTGGCCAGGGCAGCAGTCGAACATTTTCCGTATCCAGAAAGGACCGTACAGGACCTGCAACATGCGGTCATGCATTATCTTGCTGAAATGTAGGGTTTCGCAGGGATCGAATGAAGGGTAGAGCCGCGGGTCGTGCTTGGGTAGCTCAGTTGGTAGAGCACTTGCCCGCGAAAGGCGATGGTCCCGTGTTCGAGTCTCGGTCCGGCACACAGTTTTAATCTGCCAGGAAGTTTCATATCAGCGCGCACTCCGCTGCAGAGTGAAAATCTCATTCTGAAGACAGAATCTGCTCTCATTCGCGAAGAGCACGCGACGCCTCTGCTCGTTGGTCCAGACTCTACGCCCTTGGCCCATCGCAAACCACCCGCCGCTGTGCGGCTGTCAATGGAACATAAACGTAGTGCTCGGCTGGCAAAGAGACCGCCCCATGTTGTCCCCGTGCCACTATGGAGCGTGATATTGCAAGTCTCGCCGTCCTCTTACATGTGGTTCCAATTGCACTCGCTGACGTGGGTCGCTCCTTGCTTGTTGTTCAATGTAGCGGTCGTGTGCTGCTGTTGTTGACTGTGACCGACCACCTCCTCTTCGCCAGGCAGCAGGACTTCTGGTTCGGAGTGATCCCCACGCACGTGAAGCAATGCTGCCAGCAGTACCAATCTCTAGGGCTACACTCGTCATACTATGTCCTTCTTCCCGGTGTGAAGTTATACAGATCTTGTCTCTGGGTCATGTTGTAATGAAGGACAACACTACAGTGCACCGTAACTGCCCACTGATTGAGACACACTGTCTTTTCCCGTTCCTTCAGCTGCTCCGTTCTGTGGCGCTACGGTCACACTGACCTCACTTTAAGTGATTCCTAGCTTTCTGTGCATGACTGGGAGACCACTGGCAATATGCTGCCGCACTTTCATTTATATTCCCCGAGTAGCTAGTATGTTACGTTACTTTACGTAGCTTTTCTTTAAGCTTTGCAGATCAGTGTAATAATAACTTCACCTCCTAGCAGCCTCTGAGACGACTACCTGTGCCAACTTGCATAAAATGTTACCTCACTTTCTTAAATATTACTGTTGTGTGCTGTGCAGTGAGGCATGCCGCTGTGACCGTCAACTTCACCCAATACCGTACGAAAAAAAAAAATAAAAAAATAAAAAAATGGCAGGAGTGAGATTCGTCAGCCGGCTGCGGTGGCCGAGCGGTTCTAGGCGCTTCAGTCCGCAACCGCACGACTGCTACGGTCGCAGGTTCAAATCCTGCCTCGGGAATGGATGTGTGTGATGTCCTTAGGTTAGTTATGTTTAAGTAGTTCTAAGTTCCAGGGGACTGATGACCTCAGATGTTAAGTCCCATAGTGCTCAGAGCCATTTGAACCATTTTGAGATTCGTCCAGTGTTCTAGCTATAGGACAAGACTTCCCCATTCAAACCAGTGTTCAGAGCATCTGTTGTTCAGATACTAGTCGCACATTAACACTGAATGATAGTGTACCATTATGTCTCCAGCAACTGTGGCAGCATATCTCGAATGAAAGTTCAGCTTTGAAAAGCAATGCTAGCGAACAAGGTGCTGTAAGTTTATTTCGTACAGCTCCGGCGCATAAGCTGCTCATAATCAGATATGGTAGCGGCTATTGCGAAAGTTTAAAATACTGTCAGGGACAAAATACTAAAACAAGCTTCACCAATGTACAAAACGTACTGTAGGAAGTTCGGTTCCGCAGTGCTGTGCTGGATAATCTATCAACAGAACTCAAAACTGGTTTCGAAATAATCTCGACCAATTCCTTATATACCTTGTTTTCTACAGGGGTAAAATTGCTGCCCACCTAGACTGAACGAATATACTGTTTGAAGTGTGCCCTTCACGAGTACGATTTCAGGCGCTTATTACTGAATTTTTTACGATGATCCGACACCATACCCTCAAATTCTACTGTGTTGACAATGATTTCTCGAGAATCTTGATCAGTAATCCGTGGCCACTTTAACGTAAGTTTCTAACCGCAGTGACAGATTTCTTGCAATTCGGATGAGTGTACGCATGACTGGGTTGAGGATTTCTCGGTAGGCACGGCGCAGCGTGTCACCTCGGCTGGTGAGTCATCGACAGGAGTAGAGTAGCTCGATGCGTGTCTCAGGGAAGTTTGTGGAACCCTTGTTGTTCATGTTGTACAGTCTCTGCTCAAAAGTATCCGAAATATTTTTGGTGGTAGACTTTTATCTTCATTGATCTTTCCTGTTCTTCGTATAATTGCTTTACCTATTATTTGAAATTTTTAACAGTTATTATTGTTGTTTTAGGTTCTTTTTTGAGTTATTTTATTTCTAAGTTTATGTAACGCACCACTGACCACTAGATGCCACGAGAGGTGGACCCACCTGTATAAAATGAGCTGAGGAGTATTTTTCTGTCAGTAGAGAAGCAGTGACAGCAGAATGGATCGATTAGGAGATCTCGGTGACTTCGAACGTGGGCTAGTCACTGATTGTCTCCGCAGCGAGAAATACACCAGGAAATTTTGTTTCTGTGAATTCTTTTTGCTTCGGTGCGGGTCCTCTACATATTTTACACTTGAAAACATGGTGTAACACGCCCGGGAGTACGAAATGGTGGGGTACCTTAAAGTGGTTGTCGTTTCGGACTTTTCTGGTTCAAATGGTTCAAATGGCTCTGAGCACTATGGGACTCAACTGCTGAGGTCATTAGTCCCCTAGAACTTAGAACTAGTTAAACCTAACTAACCTAAGGACATCACAAACATCCATGCCCGAGGCAGGATTCGAACCTGCGACCGTAGCGGACTTTTCTGGACCGTGCGCCCTATCCACACCACGTACCAGATAATCCCGCGGCGGTCGTACTGTTCTGCTCCACACTGCTGCTGGCTTGCCTGAAATTATCTATCGAAATATACAGGCGGGTTTAGGGGAGCCACTCAACGTTATAAAACACAACACTGTTCTACGTCTGGTATAAACAACTATATTCTGAGACGATAAAAGAAAATCGCAGGTTGCACTGTTTACATTCTAATTCATAAATGTTTATCCCAATTAATGGATGATTATCCGTCCACAAAAATCACTTGGACGAGCGTACGCGTAACCGAACACGGCGCGGATGATTGTTTATGCGAAAGCCGACTGAGCGCACGAAAGTTCCTACGCTCGTCACGCATACACAGATATTTGGTAAGAGTCCTCCCTGACGCTAGTAATGATATTTTAACACTGTTCGTAAAGTTAAATTTACAGTTCACAGTTCTTCAGTTGTACGAGCGCGCACGCAACCGTCGCGGCGCGGCTGATTGTTGATGATGCGGAACGCGATGACCGAACGCACGTCCTCACGCTCGCTACAAGACACTGGCACTTGACTGCACTCTTTTATGGTAACTAATTTCGACCGATTCACATCAGTTCATTATGGGAGACCGAACACAGCGCGTATGATTGATGCTGTGCGACACGCAACGAGAGGATGCACAAATACGTTATCGGCGGCACTACTCATTTTTAATTACATCTTGACGCACTTTTCTCTGAATCACTTCCATATTTCATCATTTTACTGTTCTAGCACTTGTAACAACACTTCAACTTCCGTACTAACAATGCCTCTCACATGCAGAGCTATGTACTACACAACGAACAGTTCCGTGACCCACGCTCGACTCTCTACAGACGCGGATGCACGCAAAGATACTCCACAACTAAGCCAGCGATATGACAATACGCTTACAATGGTCCATTTTACGCTGTGTTATTTAATTCTTATGATAAGCTAATTCCGCATTTGCATCATTTTCAAGTGTGACATCAACTTACGTACCTCACGTTTAATATAGTGTAAGCATCGATTTTCTGTTGTGTGACATGTGATGACGTACCACCATGATCTGGGTTCTGTCTAAATGTATGAATTGCTTGTGTCATGTGACTGTGTGTATATACACACATCAAAAAAAGTTTTACATCACCCCAGTTCCCAGAACTCCTGAAGACAGACGTTGACTTTGGATATTGTATCACATACACAGTCCCTTTGACTGTTCAGAGATGGCACTAAACCCGCCTGAAGATGTAAACAACCATGCATGAGCAGCGCCTATTAGACGGGGGAGGGGGGGGGGTCCACCAGCAGCCGATCAGTTCCAGCCATTCCACGAGGAAGGAGGTACACGGCTCGTGTTGCCTGTAGTTCAACCATGCCTGGACGGTCAACAACGAGGTTCGATCGCGTCCGCATTGTTACTTTGTGCCAGGAAGGGCTCTCAAAAGGGGAAGTGTCCAGGCGTCTCGGAGTGAACCAAAGTGATGTTGTTCGGACGTGGAGGAGATACAGAGAGACAGGAACTGTCGATGACATGCCTCGCTCAGGCCGCCCAAGGGCTACTACTGCAGTGGTTGACCGCTACCTACGGATTATGGCTCCCTGACAACAACGCCACGATGTTGAATAATGCTTTTCGTGCAGCCACAGGACGTCGTGTTAAGACTCAATATGTGCGCAGTAGGCTGCATGATGTGCAACTTCACTCTCGATGTCCATGGCGAGCTTTGCAAACCACGACACCATGTAGCGCGGTACAGAAGGGCCTAACAACGTGCCGAATGGACCGCTCAGGATTGGCATCTCGTTCTCTTCACCGATGAGTATTGCATATGCGTTCAACCAGACGATCGTCGGAGACGTGTTTGGAGGTAATGTGGCTAGGCTGAACGCCTTAGACACACTGTCCAGCGAGTGCAGCAAGGTAGAGGTTCCCTGCTGTTTTGGAGTGGCATTATGTGGGGCCGATGTACGCCGCTGGTGGTCATGGAAGGCACCTTAGTAACGGCTGTACGATACGTGAATGCCATCCTCCGACCGATAGTGCAACCGTATGGGCAGTATATTGGCGAGGCATTCGTCTTCGTGGACGACAATTCGCGCCCCCATCATGCACATCTTGCGAATGACGTCCTTCAGGATAACGACATCGCTCGACTAGAGTGGCCAGCATGTTCACCAGACATGAACGCTATCGAACGTCCTGGGAAATATTAAAAGGGGCTGTTTATGGACGACGTGACCAACAAACCACTATGAGGGATCTACGCCGAATCGCCAGTGCCTTGATATATATATATATATATATATATGAATTGCTTGTGTCATGTGACTGTGTGTATATACACACATCAAAAAAAGTTTTACATCACCCCAGTTCCCAGAACTCCTGAAGACAGACGTTGACTTTGGATATTGTATCACATACACAGTCCCTTTGACTGTTCAGAGATGGCACTAAACCCGCCTGAAGATGTAAACAACCATGCATGAGCATATATATATATATATATATATATATATATATATCAAGGCACTGGCGATTCGGCGTAGATCCCTATATATATATATATATATATATATATATATATATATATATATATATATATAGGGTGAAGCGAAATTCGCGCATTCGGGCTTCGTAGCTTGACTGTCACATGCCAGTGATAAAAATATGTCACAAAATTTCGTCTGGCGAGTACATCCGACAGATAAAGAACGTTAAAGAGTGGCAGTCTGGCAACGCCATAACCACATGTATGGTAACTACCCCTGTCAGGAGATAGTAGTTCTGCTGTAGAGATGGTAGAGGAAGGAAATATGTTACATGGACATGGGACCGGAAACTTTTATTTCCATGTTTGAGTTCATCTTGTACTTCTTTTCCTAACCAGATTAATAATGGGAAACACAACGAAACAGAACGTACCAAACTTAACATAATACTTTTTCTTACATGAAATGTTTCCAATTCCCTACTGGTTACGGTATGGAACACTCTCCTAAATGAAATATTCACAATGTCTTCGGTTACCAAGGATACATGCATCAACCTGCCATAGCAATGAATTCCTGATGCGCTGATATATAGGCCTCTGTAGAGAATCGATTAGTCAACAAAGATTTTATGTCAACGTATGGACCGGGACTGTTTGCGACTGTTAGGTTCTCCATGTTGTTTCCACCCAGTCTCAACGGAGAAACTTACACGCTTTGTAAGAGAATACTCTAACCGTTCTGCTGGGACATGTACATCATTCGCGATAGAGCTCCTCATCATTTCAGTGTTAATATTCCTAGAATCCTAAGCAACAGAGTTCGTAACTGATGGATGGGCAGAGGTGAACCAGTTCCTTGTCCTCCATGCCACTTCGGACCTAAACTCACTAGACTTCTATTTGTGAGGACATTTTAAAGCCCTTGTGTAGGGGACCACGCTACTACAGTAGATATACAGAGTTTTCGTGCCCGTATTGTGAAAAGGTGTGTGTGAAACATTAAGCAAATCTCCACTACATCAGGGATTCAAAGCGACGACGTGTTGACGCATTTATCCTTGCTAAAGGAGGGAATTTTGAACACTTCATTTAGGAAAGAGTTTCATGCTGTAGTCAAAAGGATATGTTGAGCGTTCCACGTAAAAAAAAAAACCTTTTGTGTGAGGCATGTTTCAGTTGTCCTAACAAGTATGGGAGTCTCCACCAGATTTAAATGGCACCCCTCCCAAATATTTCCGTACATGCCGAATCTGAATTCTTTTAGCAGAAAGCTATGCGTCACGGCCGTCCGCAGTTGGTGATGGAGTATAGGCCTACGTGCTGTGTACTCTGCGAGACTATTTTGCTCTTAACAGAGGTTGAAGTATTTTTGGCTGGTGATATAACGCAGGTGCGGCTAAAGCGGCTCTGTGCGCACTTGAAACTGGGAACTCGATTATAGTTCCCGCGGTTCTGGAAGACTCTGGCAATCCTTACTCTTAGCACTTTTAGTGTGCAGAGCTGAGGGATGCGTCGTAGAAAGAAATCTGCACGGACAAACCAAAACTTTCCGCATCTATTGCATGTCTGCAGGTCTCTTACTCGGACCCCACAACAGTGTGTGCTATAAATTTAGCAAAATAGTTTAGCATCATCATTATGGCAGAGTTTTCACGGAGGTATACGTCTTGACCTGAATCTCTGTCATGGTTGGTTCATTCAGTGTTCCAGAGATCTACCGAAGTGAGTGTAACGAGTTGATTTGCAGTCAGTGCATATTACCATAAGACGATGTTGTTGCACTTGACCTCCCTTGGCGCCGGCCGGAGTGGCCGAGCGGTTAAAGGCGCTACAGTCTGGAACCGCACGACCGCTACGGTCGCAGGTTCGAATCCTGCCTCGGGCATGGATGTGTATGATGTCCTTAGGTTAGTTAGGTTTAAGTAGTTCTAAGTTCTAGGGGACTTATGACTACAGCAGTTGAGTCCCATAGTGCTCAGAGCCATTTGAACCATTTTTGAACCTCCCTTGGCCGTTATCGGAGACTCGTGCTGACGTTACAGTAAACAAGTACAGTGGTGACTAAGGAAATCGCATCGTGTTGTGAATGATTGTTTGTTTGATGAAAATTTCCTGCTATGTGAGACTGATTCAGTAACAGCGTAAGATGGTGCAGACTCTCCCCGACACTCGTGTGTTGTAAGAAGCTGCCTGTGACAGACCTCGCTGCCAGTCCTGGAGAACCTGGAAGATAATGTTGCTTGCCCGGGAGTGCAAAAATTAATTCTATGCCGTTCTTGCCATTACTCGCCTCCTCTCAGTTTAACTATTGGGAGCCGGCCGCTGTGGCCGAGCTGTTCTAGGCCCTTCAGTCCGGAACCGCGCTGCTGCTGCGGTCGCAGGTTCGAATCCTGCCTCGGGCATGGATGTGTGTGATGTTATTAGGTTAGTTAGGTTTAAGTAGTTCTGAGTCTAGGGGCCTGATGACCTCAGATGTTAAGTCCCATAGTGCTTAGAGCCATTTGAACCATTTTTTAACTATTGGGATCAATTCCGTAAATTAATTATTGAAATTTGTAATTAAAATCTTTTGAGTGAGACCTCTTCAAAGTCCACTTGGCTCTCAGCCAACTAGTCAATTTTAACGTTACCTCCTCGTTTGTTAGATAAATCCTTTCACCTACATCCACATACATACTTCGCAAACGACCGTACAGTGCATGGCGGAGGGTACCCTGTACCACTATTAGTCATTTCCATTCCTGGTCCACTCAAAAACAGAGCGAGGGCAAAACTATTGTCTAGATGTGTTATCTTACCTTCGTGGTCCTTACGTGAAATGTACGTTGGCGGCGGTATAATTATTCTGCAGTCAGCTTCAAATGCCGGTTATCTAAATTTTCTCAGTAGTATTCCTCGAAAAGGACATTACCTTCCTTCCAAGGATACCCATTTGACTTACCAAGACATCTCCGCAATACTTGCGTGTTGTTCGAACCTACTGGTAACGAATCCAGCAGCCCGCCTATGAATTACTTCAATGTCTTCCTCTAACCCGACATGGTGGGGATCCCAGACACTCGACCAGTACTCAAGACTGGGTCACAGTGTTACATGTGCGGCCTCCTTTACAGATGAGCCACACTTTCCTAAAATTCTCCCATTAAACCGAAATCGGCCATTCGCCTTCCCTACTACAGTCCTTGCGTGCTCGTCCCACTTTATATCACTTTGCAACGTTACGCCTCTATATGTAATCGGCATGACTGTGTCAAGCAGCAAACCACGATTGCTGTATTCGGGCATTACGTTTTTGTTTTTCCCACTCATCTACATTAACTTACATATTGCTACATTCAGAGCTAGCTGCCATTCATAACACCAACTAGAAGCTTTTGTTTTGCCTTGCGGTTTTTGATTATGATGTGTTTCCCTACTTGTAATATTTTATAAATTTGCGCGCCAAGAGGATAGTTGGAGATTCTTGACATGCTCCTTTGTGTGATATTACATGCTGTTACTGTGGTCGCTTCTTGGTCATTTATTTCGTAACTATTTGGGAAATTTTTACGTTGAAACGTATGGTGTACTCATCACTTCTTGCACACGAAATTCTTGGCAAATTTATGATTTTTGGCTACGTAGCCCACCGTTGCTTGTGAGCCCCAAGGTCTTTTTCTTATCAGGTTGTGATTAATGATCTCAGAATTCGTGCCGCTTTTACGAAATAACACAATCGTCAGTAATGATGTTAGCATTTGTGATTATTTGAGTCAGCTTTGAGGAGGTTTTATTTTATTAACTGTGGCTAACTGAGGCCTCTGTGAACAGTATCACTAGAATGCGACAGAATCCTAAGGGTCGACTTATAGTATTATCTGTTCATCAATTATAGTGCAATTTCTGTTGTTAATTCGATTTTTTGGATAAATGATCAAAGAGATAAACAGATTTCGTTAGTTTAGGTTGGAGATTTTGTTTGTTTCTGAATCCTGTGCCTAGGCGCGAACATTGTGCAAGATGTAATGAGCATGTGTTCCTTTAGTTTAAATAAATTCGAGCATAAATTTTGCTGCGTGTGAATAATGCACTCGTGATTTTCTCGTCTCTTGTTTTATTAACCTATGTTGAAGACATGTTTCGAAGTTGTTCATCATGTGCCGCCTATGTCAACAGCTTCGATTTATTTTTTATTAAAACAGACTTCCTGTACGAAGATTAATCCATCAGTTCAAGTGGAAGATTAGCAAGTAAATACTTAGAACGAATGTCACAAGGTCCTATCAACTATGTGGACAGGACCAAGATAGCTTGTTGCATGGTTAACGGTTACGAGAGTCACTTTCTTTCAGTTTTGCATTCTGGCGTAAAGCAGGATACAGCACACATGCGACACGAACAAACTGGGCAGTGCAGCTTACAGGTCTAGCATGGAACGTACGAGGTGGAAGGGGCGATAGAGGGGGCATGTGTGTGTGCGGGGGGGTGGGGGGGGGGAGGGGGGGGGTGGAGGGTCTGCAGGTTCATCAATCAATCTACAAAATATTTACAAACAATACATTTTACAAATAGTAAATTATGGACAGGAGTTGCATGTTTTTAGCCATGGACACTGATCAACTGGAAACTGCAGTGTATAGATTTAGCAGACAACATAAATCTGCAAAGCATATATATAAATCACACATTTTAGAAATATTGAAGCACTGAGGTGAAATTATTCATGATGGCAATGTATAAATGCTTGGAATGAATAGGTAATATCACAGCACTGGCGAAACAAAGAAAAGTGCAATTCAAAAAGAGAAGTGTAAATATACCTTTTCTCTGCACAGATTTGAACTCACAAAAAATTACTGTAATAGTCACAAGTAATAGCCCATGTTGGAGACTGTGTACACATAGGTGTGAATATGCCTAGAAGTCTGGGACATGCAACAACATAACATAGAGTGCATATTATTTTTGTATTGGAGGTAACAGTGTGAGTGAATTTTAATGTAAAAAACCAGGTGCAATTATTTAAGACAAAAAGTCTCATCAAAGTAAAAACCTGGAGTGTACATTAATCACCTATAAGACTCCAAATATTTGTGTAAAATCTACATATCTGAGAAGTAAAAGTGAAATAGAATGTGACATGTATATCTTTACCTTTCATTTTATATTGTTGGCGATAAGTTGTGATCCCTATTTCTTAGGAATTTACTTTCATTCAACACAGCCTTAACAGAGTACAACATACGGCTTTTTGAAAATGCATCTTATCGTATATACTGTAAGTGTTCCCCACATTAGAACACACCACCATCTTGTACCTGTCCTAAAGACACCTTCCCTTTTGCCTTGTGTTATATCACATGATATACAGAAAGAGGCATAACATCAGTATAGGCTTTTATAATTTTATTAAAACACATCATGTTTACATTTATATTGCAAGGGACTAAAGATAGGTATAACATATGCATCATAAGTATTTCTGATGCTTATTTGACTACATTACATGGTCCCAATTATCTGATCTTCACTTTGAATTGTAAATTAATTTTTGCCCACAATCTAGCTCAGCATATTTTTTATTGTCTGTGATTATTTCACATTAGCTTGCTTAAACAAGCCTCTCCTCCTTTTTAAAGTGCTTTCCTTTTATTCATCTGTGTAACCCCATATAATCTTATGGCTGGGTGAGCTAGCAAGATGCAAGATAAACTTAAATAATATTTTTTGGCCTAGTAGTATTTTTATCGAAGTATTCCTCGTTGTATATCTCTGTTTTCTTACATCTCTACACACAGTTCTCTAAATTAGAGAATAGTCTTACTTAGCTACAGTATCTTAATTCCTGTAAGACTGTATGTCACAAGTGCCTTAGAATATGACGTATCAATGCCGATACTTTATTAAATAATACATGTTCTAATTTTGTGCTATATCAAAGAGTTTTTAGGAGCAGAATATGATATGCATATATTTTTAGGTGATCTATGCTTATACATTTGATGTCACAAGATCCCATATGATCAGCATGTTGAAAATTGTATGTAGCTTTTCCTCTCCATGTTGTGTAAACCATTCCTTTTGGTTATTTTAGGTTCTGTCACAAGTAGCTACACATGTGACCTTTTGCTGTGAAATGTATTGGGTTACGTTCTTCTACCATTCTGTATAGCATACACTTCACACAGTATGTATTTCCTTGCCTTCTATGTTAACTGTGTTTGCGGTGCATTACTTCATGGTAACCCATTTATATGGTTCTAATTTGAGCATGAAGTTAACTTTTATTTGTATTTTTATATAATAAGTTCTCAACATATGTTTCTATTGAAATGTATGTTTATACCCTTGTTGTTACTTGATTACACATTTCTGACTCTGTTTCGTCATGCTATAAATTTTTTTTTCACAATACACAGTAAATCTGTGCCATCATGATATGTCATATACCCTCTCACCTATTGTTCTCTAATCTTTTTATGTGTATTATTGTATAACAAAATGGTTCAAATGGCTCTGAGCACTATAGGACTTAAGTGCTGAGGTCATCAGTCCCCTAGAATATAGACAAACTTAAACCTAACTAACCTAATGACATCACACACATCCATGCCCGAGGTAGAATTCGAACCTGCGACCGTAGCGGTCGCGCTGTTCCAGACTGAAGCGCCTAGGACCGCTCGGCCACACCCGCCGGCCATTGTATAACAGTCACCGCACATATTACCCATTGTAAAGAGACTGGTATAAGCATGCGTATTCAAAGACAGAAATTTGTAAACAGGCATAATAGGGCGCTTCGGTCAGCTACGCCTATATAAGACAAGAAGTGTCTGGCGCATTTGTTAGATCGGTTACTGCTGCTACAATGGCATGTTATCAAGATTTAAGTGAGTTTAAACGTGGTGTTATAGTCGGCGCACGATGGGACACAGCATCTCCGAGGTAGCGATGAAGTGGGGATCTTCCCGTTCGACCATATCACTAGTGTACCATGAATATCAAGAATCCGGTAAAATCAACTCTCCGACATCACTGCGTCCGGAAAAAGATCCTCCAAGAACAGGACCAACGACGACTGAAGAGAACCGTTCAACGTAACAGAAGTGCAACCCTTCCTCAAGTAGTTACAAATTTCAGTGCTGGGCCATCAACAAGTGTCAGCGTGCGAACCATTCAACGAAACATCATCGATATGGACTTTCGGAGACGAAGGCCCATTTGTGTACCTTTGATGACTGCACGACACAAAGATTTAAGCCTGGCCTAGGCCCGTTAACACGACATTGGACTATTGATGACTAGAAACATGTTACCTGGTCGGATGAGTCTCGTTTCAAACTGTGTCGAGCGGATGGACGTGTAGGGGCATGGAGACAACCTCGTTTATCCATGGGCCCTGGATGTCAGCAGGGGACTGTTCAAGGTGGTGGAAGCTCTGTAATGGTGTGGGCGTGTGCAGTTGGAGTGATAAGTCTAGATACGAATCTGTTAGGTGACACGTGCGTAAGTGTCCTATCTGATCAGTACGTGTCCTATCTGATCATCTGCCGCCATTCATGTCCATTGTGCATTCCGACCGACTTGGGCAATTCCAGCAGGACAATACCACACCCCACACGTCCAGAATTGGTACACAGGTGCTCCAGGAACACTCTTCTGAATATAAACACTTCCGCTGGCCACCTAACTACCCAGACATGATCATTGAGCGTATGTGGGATGCCTTGCAACGCGCTGTTCAGAAGAGATCTCCACCCCCTCGTACTCTTACGGATTTATGGACAACCTGTAGGATTGATGATTTCAGTTTCCTCTAGCTTTACTTCAGAGATTAGTCGCGTCCATGCCACGTCGTGTTGCGGCACTTCTGCGTGCTTGGAGGGTCCTACACGATAGCAGGCAGGTGTACCAGTTTCTTTGGCTCTTCAGTGTACATTTCTATTATTACCTAAGTTACAAAAATAATACGCACTCCATCTTTTGTTGTTAGATGTTACACACTCCTACTTATATGGCAGTTACTTTGATGTGCATATCTATATAATCATCCATAATTACGTTTAATGTGTTGACGCCTATGTACGCCAAGCCCTCCAAAGCAATGTATTATTTGTACCCATCTGTAGCTATTTTTTTATGAGTCCAGATCTGTCCAGGGAAAATGTAGGGTTACACTTCTAGTTTTGAATTGCACTCGTTCTCTTGTTTCACTAGTGTCACTCCATTATGTATTCATTCCATGCAATTATACGTTGCCATCGTGAATAATTATGCCTCACTGGTTTAATATTTCTGAAACGTATGGTTTATACTTTGTAGATTGGTGTTATCTGCTAAAATTATACACTGCAGCGTCCTGTTTGTCAGTGTTCATGGCAAAAACATATGTAATCTCCCTTCCCCTCCTTTCCCTACCTTCCATGCCAGGCTGTACGACACCATTTGTGTTGGCACCCTGGGGGGAGCCAGTGCAGCAGGTTCTCTGCAGCTAACTGCCGAAGAAGGACAAACCGTTTTTGGGGCGAAGCAAAAACTCCACAGTGGACGGACAGTATTAGGGAGGTCGCCTCCATGAAAGATGAGGCTCTGGTTGCGCCTCTGGGTCCCTGCACCACTGACGTCACTGTTGCCACAGCAAACCACGTTGCAGAATGCGTGTAAACTCTTCGTGCGTAGCTAAACCCTGGCGCACTTGCTCCTCTGGTTTCTCCTACGCTCATTGGATTTCTGCACGTTTTTATACCGTTATAGCATGTGTATTGAAAGTCATTAAAGAGGAATTTGTAAGGCATATTCTGATAATATTAAATAAACCAAGTGTATGTAGCCCTAACTTTATCTTTGGAACCATTGAAGATAACATTCAATATTTGTTACAGGTAAACATATCCATGTTGTTTATGTTGACTGAAGGATAATTAAGAAATTACATGTAAGCGAACCAGAAATGTTAATTTATTAAAAATATGCAATTTTTTACATTAAATATTTGATATGCAGGTCGCTCTGTTCATAACCATTCAAATCCCTGCTATGGTTGTGCTTTAGCAGATAGTAAATTATAGTAAAGCAGCTCACAAAAGTTCATGTAGGTATCACAAGCAGTTTTACAGGCACAGAAACAATAAAAGTCATTTTGAGAAAATCGAGTCTGAAGCTGAAAAAGATAAAAGCTCACTCATATTTTTAAACGAAGGCTCAGAGCACTCAGCAGTATGGCCAGGATCCCATTCCTTGTCCCTCTCTTTCTCTAAAAGCTACTCCCATCGGGATGACATTGCTTCTTTTGTGTTCAACTCGGCTGCATGCTATCTTGACAACTCTTAATGTGTCTAAAAGTTGCAGTCTCTGCGCAGTGTTATTCTTCCCATGTTTGCATAACTGATAACACAGACTCCCCGTTTCCGAGTATTTAGCTCCACAAAGATACTCTTGGGCGCTCAAATCCAAATCATATTACTGGATGGCTTATTGGGATTCTGAGTATGCCCATGGAGACACTTTTGGAGGAGGTCTGGTCGAGTTAGCTCCTTATAAATTGACTTGTTAGCTTCCAAAAGAGCTTCAGGAATAGATTTCTTATTCTCGAAACACGCTCCAGCCTTCCGGAATTTATATTATGATTCAGGTCCAGGCGCTTAAAGTGAATGTATTAGTTTCTTGTCATTTGAGCTTTTTTGGGAGATTCTGGCCCAGACAGCGGGCACTACCGCACGTTGCTGAACACTCGACGCTACAGCGTGCGGCTGCGACCCTGGCAGTGCGCTTGCGCTCGCGACCGCCTTACGTAAGCAGGCCGGCCTTCCGGTCGCTTGCCCGGGACATGGGACAGGGGACGGGCGGCGCGGCTCAGTCGCAATTGGCAGTGACCTTTCCCAGGCGCGTGGGCAGCGGGGGCCAGGCAGGGCAGAACGCTGACCGCTCGCTGCTCGCTGCCCAGACAGGCGCGAGCAGGGGTCGTGCGGCTGCGCCCCCCGTGGCGGCACTCGGACCAGCGTCCAGAGTGGACCAACAGCACTCAACCACAACGACGCACAATATATACACTACCGGCCATTACAATTGCTACACCAAGAAGAAATGCAGGTGATAAACGGGTATTCATTGGACAAATATATTACACTAGAACTGACATGTGATCACATTTTCACGCAATTTGGCTGCGTAGATCCTGAGAAATCAGAACCCAGAACAACCACCTCTGGCCGAAATAACGCCCTTGATACGCCTGGGCATTGAGCCAAACAGAGCTTCGATGGCGTGTACAGGTACAGCTGCCCATGCAGCTTCAACACGATACCACAGTTCATCAAGAGTAGTGACTGACGTATTGTGACGAGCCAGCTGCTCCGCCGTCATTGACCAGACGTTTTCAATTGGTGAGAGATCTGGAGAATGTGCTGGCCAGGGCAGCAGTCGTACATTTTCTGTATCCAGAAAGGCCCGTACAGGACCTGCAATATGCGGTCGTGCATTATCCTGCTGAAACGTAGGGTTTCGCAGGGATCGTATGAAGGGTGGATCCACGGGTCGTAACACATCTGAAATGTAACGTCCACTGTTCAAAGTGCCGTCAATGCGAACAAGAGGTGACCGAGACGTGTAACCAATGGCACCCCATACCATCAGTATGGCGATGACGAATACACGCTTCCAATGTGCGTTCACCGCGATGTCGCCAAACACGGATGCTACGATCACGATGCTATAAACAGAACCTGGATTGATCCGAAAAAATGACGTTTTGCCATTCGTACACCCAGGTTCGTCGTTGAGTACACCATCGGAGGCGCTCCTGTCTGTGATGCAGCGTCAAGGGTAACCGAAGCCATGGTCTCCGAGCTGATAGTCCATGTTGCTGCAAAAGTCTTCGAACTGTTCGTGAAGATGGTTGTTGTCTTGCAAACATCCCCAATCTGTTGACTCAGGGATAGAGACGTGGCTGCACGATCCGTTACAGCCATGCGGATAAGTTGCCTGTCATCTCGACTGCTAGTGATACGAGGCCGTTGGGATCAAGCACGGCGTTCCGTATTGCTCTCCTGAACCCACCGATTCCATATTCTGCTAACAGTCATTGGACCTCGACCAACGTGAGCAGCAATGTCGCGATACGATAAACCGCAATCGCGATAGGCTACAATCCGACCTTTATGAAAGTCGAACACGTGATGGTGCGCATTTCTCCTCCTCACACGAGGCATCACAACAACGTTTCACCAGGCAACGCCGGTCAACTGCTGTTTGTGTATGAGAAATCGGTTGGAAACTTTCCTCATGTCAGCACGTTGTAGGTGTCGCCACCGACGCCAACCTTGTGTGAATGCTCTGAGAAGCTAATCATTTGCATATCACAGCATCTTCTTCCTGTTGGTTAAATTTTGCGTCTGTAGCACGTCATCTTCGTGGTGTAGCAATTTTAATGGCCAGTAGTGTAAATTTGCTGCTATTTTAGACTACTTATTATGCCCTCGACATGATGAAAAAACCCAGGCACCACTAAGCATTCAATATTACTGACGTTCAGTATTACTGCACAACGTTTCCGGATGTACAATAATACTGAATGTTTGTGGGTGAGATTCAGAGGTAGCGGATTAATACTGAACACATCACAAACTTCTGAAATACACTGTAAGGAAAAAAAAGTGACGCACGACGAAGAAGTTATGGTCACAGTTTGTTTTTCGTATAGGTATCGACGGGAAATACTGAACTGTAAACTACGTCGGCAGGTGGATGAATGTGTGACGCTTCAGCAAAAGTTTACCGAGCAGCTGGCAAGGATACCAAACAGGGAACATGTAGATAACAGCGTACAATGTTGTGGCGAATTTTATTCCGTGTACTCAGTTGGATAGTAGCTACGCCTCGCAGGCAGGCGCACGAAGTACCGGGTGATTTGAAAACTTATTAAACCACGGAATAATGTAGATAGAGAGGTAAACATTGACACACATGCTTGGAATGGCATGGCGTTTTATTAGAACCTTCAACATTGCAGCGCGCCAGCATTCGTTGGTTAATATATTAAAAAACTAGAAACCCGCCTCGACTGCCAAAAAAGAATTTAGTGTTTACCTAGGTTTCGGCGTAGATAACTACACCTTCTTCAGAACAATAAAACCCACAAGTGCCTAAGAAGACCTTTGTCAATGATTAAAAGAACACCATAGCTATACATTTATAAACTGTAGCTGCAGTTTATGGCGGGTCAAGGCCCATCGAACATAGGCCGATGTGAGGTGGAGGTTACACCATTAAGTTAAGTAACGATTTAGACTTTGTACATATGTACTGTTTCTGTTCCCATTTTTTCGTTTATAAATGTATAGCTATGGTTTTCTTTTAATCATTGACAAGGGTCTTCTTAGGCACTTGTGGGTTTTATTGTTCTGAAGAAGGTGTAGTTATCTACGCCGAAACCTAGGTAAACACTAGGTGCTTTTTTCGCGGTCGAGGCGGGTTTCTACTTTTTTAATATTTTATTAGAACCATCCCATATTGCTAGAAGCGTGAAAGATCTCTTGCGCGCGTCATTTGGTGATGATCGTGTGCTCAGCCGCCACTTTCGTCATGCTTGGCCTCCCAGGTCCCCAGACCTGAGTCCGTGCGATTATTGGCTTTGGGGTCACCTGAAGTCACAAGTGTATCGTGATCGACCGACATCTCTAGGGATGCTGAAAGACAACATCCGACGCCAATGCCTCACCATAACTCCGGCCATGCTTTACAGTGCTGTTCACAACATTATTCCTCGACTACAGCTATTGTTGAGGAATGATGGTGGACACTTGAGCATTTCCTGTAAATAACATCATCTTTGCGTTGTCTTACTTTTTTATGCTAATTATTGCTATTCTGATCAGATGAAGCGCCCTCTGTCGGACATTTTTTGAACTTTTGTAATTTTTTTTGGTTCTAATAAAACCCCATGTCATTCCAAGCATGTGTGTCAATTTGTGCCTATTATCTACATTATTCCGTGATTTATTCAGTTCTCCAATTTATACTGACTTTTTTTCACCCAGTATATTCGCAGATGTCAGCATCTGAGAGAGGGCATGCAGTTGGCCTCAAAGAAACCGGTTGTAGTAATCGGCGAATGATTTTGGCAGGAATGGGTGAACCACGGCCGAACACAGCGTCAAGAAGGAAGCGGTCGACCTAGAAAGATGACGGGACTTGAGGACCGAGCAGTCGTCAGTCAGGTACTCAGAGCCCGGTGTTCATACGACTACGATCTGGTGCAAAAGTGACAACGAGGACCAGGCGACTTACACAAAGGAGGCTGAGCTCGCAGTGCTCCTTGACCTCTGTACACCTACAAGACCGTTTGGAGTGGTGTCGCGCCCATTCGGCCTGGACTCTCATTGACTGGAGCAGAATTGTCTTCAGTGATGAGGCCCGCTCCGAACTGAGCCCCGCTGCCCAGCGAAGACGTGCGTGGAGACGACCCGGATAGTGGTGGGATACCAAACTGATTGTCGCCCGCCATACGGCCCAACAATCAAGAATGAGAGTCTGACTTGCCAATTCATTTCATAGCAAGACCCCTTTGATTGTCATCCGCGGCACCTATACAGTATAGTGGTACTTCGACGATGTTCTACTCCTCATTTTATTGCCCTTCATGACAAGCCATCCTAGGCTGACGTTTCAGCAAGATAATGCATACGGTGAGAGTTCTACATCTACATCTACATCTACATACATACTCCGCAATCCACCATACGGTGCGTGGCGGAGGGTACCCCGTACCACAACTAGCATCTTCTCTCCCTGTTTCACTCCCAAATAGAACGAGGGAAAAATGACTGCCTATATGCCTCTGTACGAGCCCCAATCTCTCTTATCTTATCTTTGTGGTCTTTCCGCGAAATATAAGTTGGCGGCAGTAAAATTGTACTGCAGTCAGCCTCAAATGATGGTTCTCTAAATTTCCTCAGTAGCGATTCTCCTCCAGAGACTCCCACCCGAGCTCCTGAAGCATTTCCGTAACACTCGCGTGATGATCAAACCTACCAGTAACAAATCTTGCAGCCCGCCTCTGAATTGCTTCTATGTCCTCCCTGAATTCGACCTGATAGGGATCCCAAACGCTCGAACAGTACTCAAGAATAGGTCGTATTAGTGTTTTATTAGCGGTCTCCTTTACAGATGAACCACATCTTCCCAAAAGTCTACCAATGAACCGAAGACAACTACCCACCTTCTCCACAACTGCCATTACATGCTTGTCCCACTTCATATCGCTCTGCAATGTTACGCCCAAATACTTAATCGACGTGACTGTGTCAAGCGCTACACTACTAATGGAGTATTGAAACATTACGGGATTCTTTTTTCTATTCGTCTGCATTAATTTACATTTATCTATATTTAGAGTTAGCTGCCATTCTTTACACCAATCACAAATCCTGTGCAAGTCATCTTGTATCCTCCTACAGTCACTCAACGACGATACCTTCCCCTTACACCACAGCATCATCAGCAAACAGCCGCAAATTGCTATCTACCCTATCCAAAAGATCATTTATGTAGATAGAAAACAACAGCGGACCTACCACACTTCCCTGGGGCACTCCAGATGATACCCTCACCATCGAGGACAACGTACTGGGTTCTATTAATGCTTGCCTTCGTGTATGCAAAACTCAACGTTTGCCAGGCAGGTCGCCGGATCTCTCACCAATTAAAAAAGTTTGGAGCATTATGGGCAGGTCCTCCAACTAGCTCGAGTTTTTGACGAGCTAATACGTCAGTTGGACAGAATTTGGCACGATATTCCTCTGGAGGACGTCCAACAACTCTATCAATCAATGCCGGATAACTGCTTGTGTAAGGTTCAGAGGCTATTGACTTGCTCATTTTGTGGACCTGTTTTTCTTGAATAAATCATCCAGTTTTTCTGAAATTATAATCAGTTGTTTGTGTGTACATACACATCACATGTACCGAATTCCGTCCCCTTAGGATGATTCCTTCGCGGTACGTCGCTGCAGCGCGGGATTAGCCGCGCGGTCTTAGGCGCTGCAGTCATGGACTGTGTGGCTGGTCCCAGCGGAGGTTCGAGTCCTCCCTCGGGCATGTGTGTGTGTGTGTGTGTGTGTGTGTGTCCTTAGGATAATTTAGGTTAAGTAGTGTGTAAGCTTAGGGACTGATGACCTTAGCAGTTAAGTCCCATAAGATTTCACACACGTTTGAACATTTGGTACGTCGCTTTTTGTCTTAGAGTGTGTATGGCGGTGCCTGGAAATATTGCTCCGTCTTAGGGCAGTATTGCCAATATCCCTGCCAGTCTCTAGCGTGCTACAGCTTGGCTGTGTTTCTTTGCAGTTCGTTGCTGTTGTTGTTGTTGCCGTTGTGCTGAAAATGAGTGCAAATATAAATCACTGGCGGCATTGTGGGATGTTACGGCAGATAAGTACAAAAACAGAAATGTTAAGAATGAATCGCATGATTTGTTTTTCAGAAAATACAGGGAACGGCAGCAGAGGAAGGTGTTAAAAAATTAATGCGAAGTTATGAATAAAATTTGATATAGATTCTATTGTGTATCCATAAATTACTTACCCGAATATAATCTTTCAGTACACGTACCATTGCGTTATACTTTTCCATAACTGTGTCTCAGATACTTTAAGGTGAAACGGCACTTGTAAATTTCAAGACTGAAAGAATAAATGTAATATAATGCGCATACATAGGGGCAGAAATCCATTCCAGTACGATTATGCCATAGGTGGTAAATCATTGGAAGCGGTAACGACCGTAAAATACTTAGGAGTTACTATCCGGAGCGATCTGAAGTGGAATGATCACATAAAACAAATAGTGGGAAAAGCAGGCGCCAGGTTGAGATTCATAGGAAGAATTCTAAGAAAATGTGACTCATCGACGAAAGAAGTAGCTTACAAAACGCTTGTTCGTCCGATTCTTGAGTATTGCTCATCAGTATGGGACCCTTACCAGGTTGGATTAATAGAAGAGATAGACATGATCCAGCGAAAAGCAGCGCGATTCGTCATGGGGACATTTAGTCAGCGCGAGAGCGTTACGGAGATGCTGAACAAGCTCCAGTGGCGGACACTTCAAGAAAGGCGTTACGCAATACGGAGAGGTTTATTATCGAAATTACGAGAGAGCACATTCCGGGAAGAGATGGGCAACATATTACTACCGCCCACATATATCTCGCGTAATGATCACAACGAAAAGATCCGAGAAATTAGAGCAAATACGGAGACTTACAAGCAGTCGTTCTTCCCACGCACAATTCGTGAATGGAACAGGGAAGGGGGGATCAGATAGTGGTACAATAAGTACCCTCCGCCACACACCGTAAGGTGGCTCGCGGAGTATAGATGTAGATGTAGATGTAGAATGACCAGTAGCAAGGTATCGTACCGCAATAGAAAAGCGCTTATTTGCTGGAAATGCGTCTCTCACTACTCTATGTTGTTTTTTGATCGTGGGGAAATGGATGTCCGTAGAAATTTTACTAGCTAGAGGAGGGGCGAGACATTAAAACTGCCATTTACGATATAATGAGTTGGTCAGTTTCTAGACGTGTCCTACCACAACAACTAATAGATGAGTCTAAAAACTTATTATAACACAAAGAATTGATGATTATCGACTCATTTTTTGTTATAAGTAGACTGTGTTTATACTTCAAAACAACAAACTTTATTCAGCAAATGCTACAGCCATAGTATCGTCTCACTGTAATCAGCCACATAGTGCTACATTTGGCTAGACGAGAATTCAGTAGAATCATGGGAGGTCACTTCTAAAATACACTTGAGAATTTTGTAATTAATAAAAACGTTGTACTACAAATTCCAAGGGGGGGGGGGGGGGAGGCAAGTGCTTACGTATGGCGATACCTGTGTATGGGGACAATCATTTTCAGTCATATTTCAGATCATGGACCATCAACACACAGAAAGGTATGATATTCCTTTTCTCGTAGAACCTCCACTCGCTCAACAAATTTTCGAGACGTCTTTGATGCTCCCGGGCATGGATGTGTGTGATGTCCTTAGGTTAGTTAGGTTTAAGTAGTTCTAAGTTCAAGGGGACTGATGACCTCCGATGTTAAGTCCCATAGTGCTCAGAGCCATTTTAATGCTCCTTGAATCAATTTTTCATCCACCTCTTTCCTGCTTGCAACTAACTGCAAAGTTACCACCGCAGCAGCATCTATCTCGTCCAACATTCTGTACCACAATATTATTGCGCAGTATTATTGACAATATTGGGTCAAATGGCTCTGAGCACTATGGGACTCAACTGCTGAGGTCAGTAGTCCCCTAGAACTTAGAACTAGTTAAACCTAACTAACCTAAGGACATCACAAACATCCATGCCCGAGGCAGGAGTCGAACCTGCGACCGTAGCGGCCTTGCGGTTCCAGACTGCAGCGCCTTTAACCGCACGGCCACTTCGGCCGGCTGACAATATTACTCTGATAATATTACACATCATTATTGACCGTGTAGGTGGTGCTTATCAAGATTTTACCAAGTCTGCAGGGCCCGTTTAAGGCCAAAGTGGCACAAGCGGCCGCTTGGGGTGCCAATCAGAAGTTCGGCAGAGGCGCCAAAGTGCAAAATTTGTGTGTGGATTGTATCATAGTTGCTAGCGAAAACTGACGTGTGTGAAAGTACACGCTAATGAAGTGAAAACGTTCCAGTTCACATAGGTAAAACAAACGAGCAGTTTCACAGATAATAGCGTATGTGTTGTAGCGATCCAGTGCCTTCAGAATCAAATATTGTCGTGCTTAACGCAGATCCATGTCTATGTCCACTACTGGCCATTAAAATTGCTACACCAAGAAGAAATGCAGATGATAAACGGGTATTCATTGGACAAATATATTATACTAGAACTGACAAGTGAATACATTTTCACGCAATTGGGGTGTAAAGATCCTGAGAAATCAGTACCCAGAACAACCACCTCTGGCCGTAATAACGGCCATGATACGCCTGGGCATTGAGTCAAACAGAGCTTCGATGGCGTGTACAGGTACAGCTGCCCATGCAGCTTCAACACGATACCACAGTTTATCAAGAGTAGTGACTGGCTTATTGTGACGAGCCAGTTGCTCGGCCACCATTAACCAGACGTTTTCAGTCGGTGAGAGATCTGGAGAATGTGCTGGGCAGGGCAGCAGTCGAACATTTTCTGTATCCAGAAAGGCCCGTACACGACCTGCAACATGTGGTCGTGCATTATCCTGCTGAAATGTAGGGTTTCGCAGGGATCGAATGAAGGGAAGAGCCACGGGTCGTAACACATCTGAAATGTAACGTCCACTGTTCAAAGTACCGACAATGCGAACAAGAGGTGACCGAGACGTGTAACCAGTGGCACCCCATACCATCACGCCGGGTGATACGCCAGTATGCCGATGAGGAATACACGCTTCCAATGTGCGTTCACCGCGATGTCGCTGAACACGGATGCGACCATCATGATGCTGTAAACAGAACCTGGATTGATCCGAGAAAATGACGTTTTGCCATTCGTGCACCCAGGTTCGTCGTTGAGTACACCATCGGAGGCGCTCCTGTCTGTGATGCAGCGTCAAGAGTAACCGCAGCCATGGTCTCCGAGCTGATAGTCCATGCTGCAGCAAACGTCGTCGAACTGTTCGTGAAGATGGTTGTTGTCTTGCAAACGTCCCCATCTGTTGACTCAGGGATCGAGACGTGGCTGCACGATCCGTTACAGGCATGCGGATAAGGTACCTGTCATGTCGACTGCTAGTGATACGAGGCAGTTGGGATCCAACACGGCGTTCCGTATTACCCTCCTGAACCCACCGATTCCATATTCTGCTAACAGTCATTGGATCTCGACGAACGCGAGCAGCTATGTCGCGATACGATAAACCGCAATCGCGATAGGCTACAATCCGACCTTTATCAAAGTCGTAAACGTAATGGTACGCATTTCTCCTCCTTACACGAGGCATCACATCAACGTTTCACCAGGCAACACCGGTCAAATGCTGTTTGTGTATGAGAAATCGGTTGGAAACTTTCCTCATGTCAGCACGTTGTAGGTGTCACCACCGGCGCCAACCTTGTGTGAATGCTCTGAAATGCTAATCATTTGCATATCACAGCATCTTCTTCCTGTCGGTTAAATTTCGCGTCTGTAGCACATCTTTGTGGTGTAGCAATTTTAATGGCCCGTAGTGTATTTGAAATGGAAAGTTTTTCGATTAAGCTCGCTTCTAATTGAGCACAAATTTCGCCGAAGGCCTACGTTTACAAGAAGTACAAAATTACTTCAGAACGTTACGTGTTATAAATTACTGTATACTCGTACCTGTTGAAAGAGGTGTTCCACGTCACGTCTTTACCTTTGGAGAAAATACTACGCTCGTCTCTGCCGTGAGTTACGATTTCTTTCAAGCACCAGGTGGATCACCTCGGAAATCTTGACAAGACTGTACAATCCCCTGTTCCAGAACTTCAGCCATATAAACGGGACTGCTGTACACTTCTTTTTTCAGATGATCTTGGAGGCCAAGGTACAGTTTGTAATCAACCTGTCGATCTGGAGCCATATTGGCGCGCGCCTGTGCCCCATTGTGCATGTACCACTTTCCTCAACCTTGTGCAAGATTGCATTGGCCATGAGTGAACTTAATCGAGAAGTATAAATTTCAAACTCATTTGTACTATCTAGGACAGTATTTCATACTGAAGTCAGTGGCGGCTCGCAGCCACACATTAGCAATTATCTCGCAGACGGCTCGTTAGCGGACTCGTATTGGTATACTTTCTCGCTTATCAGTTTTTGCCATTAGTTGTAACCCACCCCGTACATACACTCTAAGGGAAAAAAAAGACATAACACGGAGGAAATATCGGAATATGACGGAAATCGGTTGATGTAATGTACATGTGGAGACAAATGATTACAATTCCAGAAAAATTGGATGATTTATTCAAGAGAAATAGCTTCACACATTTTGAGAAGGTCAATAAAACACTGGTCCACCTCTGGCTCTTACGCAATCAGTTTTTCGGTTGGGCATGAATTGATAGAGTTATTGGATGTCCTCCTGAGGGATTATTCTGTCCAGTTGACGCGTTAAATCGTCAAAGTCCAGCCATGATCGGAGGGTCCCGCCCATAATGCTCCAAACGCTCTCAGTTGGGGAGAGCTCTGGCGACCTTGTTCAATAATGCAACGTTCGGTAAGCACGAGGACAGGCAGTAGAAGCCAAGTGCTGGTGAGGATTATCTTGCTGAAATGTAAGCCCAGGACGACTTGCCAGGGCCGATCGCTGTGGCCAAGCGGTTCTAGGCGCTTCAGTTCGGAACCACACGGCTGCTAAGGTCGCAGGCTCGAATCGTACCTCGGGCAGGTATTTGTGTGACGTCCTTAGGTTAGTTAGGTTAAAGTAGTTCTAAGTCTAGGAGACTGATGACCTCAGATGTTAAGTCCCATAGTGCTTAGAGCCATTTTTTTCGACTTACTATGAACGGCAACAAAACGGGTAGTAGAACAACGTCGACGTATCGCTGTGCTGTAAGAGTGCTGCTGATGACAACCAATGGTCGTGTTATGAGAGGAAATGAACCCCGAACCAGCGCTCCTAGTTGTCGGGCCGTATGGCAGGCGACAGTCAAGTTGGTGTTCCGCCACTGGCCGGGGCGTCTTCAGATACGTCTTCGGCCTGGAATCTCATTAACAGGAGCCGTATAATTTCTTGTAAAGGGCCTGAGGTGGACCAAAGCATTATTGATTTGCTCAATTTGTGAAGTTCTTTCTCTTGAATAAATCATCTAATTTTTCTGAAATTACAATCATTTGTTGGTCTATACATGCACATTCCATTTACAGATTTCGGTCCCATTCGGATGATTCCTTCCTGGTGCGGCGTTTTTTTTTTATTGTGGTGTTTACAGATCAGTAAATGATAAACCTGGTGTGGCTCATAGCTCGAATGGTTCAAATGGCTGGGACTCAACTGCTGAGGTCATTAGTCCCCTAGAACTTAGAACTAGTTAAACCTAACTAACCTAAGGACATCACAAACATCCATGCCCGAGGCAGGATTCGAACCTGCCACCGTAGCGGTCTTGCGGTTCCAGACTGCAGCGCCTTTAACCGCACGGCCACGTCGGCCGGCGGCTCATAGCTCGGTGCAAATATTTTTTGTCTGATGCCATTTCAGTGTCGGTGGAGTCATTTTAAATTGGTGCAATCAATGGTTCTAAAACCAAAGTTCACTGTGTGAAAAACATGAATGCTACCATTCACTTACGGCGGGAAATTATTATATTTATAGCATTAAGAAATTGAATAGAATCTAACTAATATCAGAAATGAGGTGTGGAGGAAGGTTCCAGAACCGCCCTGAATCTCTAGTAGTGTAAAGGTAGGCATTCCAGCATGGAATTTGCTGTACACTGCTGACCACTGAAATTACAACACCAGGAAGGATAGCAGCCGGCCGGAGTGGCCGTGCGGTTCTAGGCGCTACAGTCTGGAGCCGAGCGACCGCTACGGTCGCAGGTTCGAATCCTCCCTCGGGCATGGATGTGTGTGATGTCCTTAGGTTAGTTAGGTTTAATTAGTTCTAAGTTCTAGGCGACTGATGACCTCAGAAGTTAAGTCGCACAGTGCTCAGAGCCATTTGAACCATTTGAAGGATACTAAATATCAACGGTCTAATCATTGTGCGTTATGGGAATTTCGTTTGTAGCTGATACGCAGGTACGGATACTGCGAAATTTAGTACATAAAACTGCCACATGGGAGCAACATTGGCTCTAACCCGGCTGGGTTTCGAATCAAACTGAGGTTAGGTGACAGGTACGGTTATTTTATTACGGTTATTTTATACACATATATATATGTGCATTTCTTGTGCACTTGACACGTTCCTCATCATAATGGCAACCGTACCGTGCGACTGATCAATGGAACACACAACCAACTAACTAACTAACAAACTGAAGAGATAGTGGCACGTTACCACTTGCCATATATATATATATATATATATATATATATATATATATATATATATATATTACAATACAGAGTTAAGGATCAATATTTGTTTTATTTATCCCATTCCTTTAAACGGCACAAAATGCATATACTATATTTATAGATTTATTATTCCTATTCAAGGATTCATCTATGGCATAGAAGGAGATGTCAAGGAGATATGATTTCAATTTATTTTTGAAGCTATTACTGCTGTCTGTCAGACATTTTATTTCATCTGGTAATTTGTCGAAAATTTTTATAGCAGCATATTTTACCCCTTTCTCTGCCAAAAGTAGGTTGAGTAAAGGATAGTTTAAGTCTTTCTTTTTGTGGTATTATAATAATGAATGTCACTGTAGTTTTTAAACTGGTCCATGTTGTTGAGAACAAATTTCATTAGTGAGTAAATTTACTGTGAGGCTGTTGTAAGAATTCCCAACCTTTAAAAAGATCCCTACAAGATGTGCGACTATGAACCCCACATATTATTCTAACCACTTTCTTCTGAGCAGTGAATACTTTTTGTCTAAATGTTGAGTTACCCCAAAATATTATTCCATATGACATCAGAGAGCAAAAGTATGCAATGTATATTAGTTTACTAATTTCTACATCCTCAAAATTGGCAATTATTCTGATTGCAAAAGTTGCTGAACCTAGTCGCTTTAGAAGACCCAAAATACGAATTTTCCAATTAAGATTCTCATCTATATATACGCCCAAAAACTTAGTATGCTCTACCCTGTCTACTGATTTATGTTGATGTGTTATATGTATTGAAGGAACTGTTCTTTTTGCAGCAGAAAATTGGATGTACTGTGTTTTTTCAAAGTTTAGAGCAAGCCCCTTTACAGAAAACCAATTAATGACTTTGCCAAAGACGTTACTTGTATCATTTTCAATTGAAGTTTCTTTTACTGGACTAATAATGATGCTTGTATCATCAGCAAACAGTGTCAGTTCAGCTTCCTCGTTTCAGACCGGAAGGAAGGTCGTCCACATATATCAAGAACAGAAGGGGACCCATGATTGAACCCAGTGGAACACCTAATGTAATTTCACCCCAGTTAGATGAAGTGGCAAACTTATTTAAATCACTTGACTCATATAAGGAAACATTTTGCTTCCTGTTCTGTAGGTATGACGTATACCACTCATTTGCTATTCCATTTATACCATAGAATTGTAATTTCTGTAACATAATGTCATGGTTCACAAAATCAGTTCATGGCCTGATGTTTTCAGTCGTTGACAGATCTAGAGAACGTCTTCGCTATGGCAACAGACGAAACCCGTTTCTATCGAGGTAGGTCAGGACACAGCAGGGAACATAGCGTCTTGGAGAGATCGAAGATGGGTTACTTCAAAAATGGTTCAAATGGCTATGAGCACTATGGGACTTAACAGCTGTTGTGTCTAGGCAAGACAGCCTAGACACAATGCGAGGAAGCCGAAAGGCGCGCGCTTAAACTCACGCAGGATGGCGTGAGGTCTGCAACAGGATACGTAATGAATGCTATAAAGAAAAGTACGTAGCTTCTGGAATACTTAACTTTAATCCATCATTTGTATACATCGTTCTTGAAGATACAAGTGAGACTCTTTAGATACAAGCTATGATAGGCTAATGGCGCCTTGCTAGGTCGTAGCCATTGACTTAGCTGAGGGCTATTCTATCTGCTCTGCAAATGAGCGAGGCTTCGTCAGTGTAGTCGCTAGCAAAGTCGTCCGTACAACTGGGGCGAGTGCTAGTCAGTCTCTCTAGACCTGCCGTGTGGTGGCGCTCGGTCTGCTATCACTGAAAGTGGCGACACGCGGGTCCGACATGTACTAATGGACCGCGGCCGATTTAAAGCTACCACCTAGCAAGTGTGGTGTCTGGCGGTGACACCACAACAGCTGTGGTCATCAGTCCCCTAGAACTTAGAACTACGTAAACCTAACTAACCTAAGGACATCACACACATCCATGCCCGAGGCAGGATTCGAACCTGCGACCGTAGCAGTCGCGCGGTTCCGGACTGCGCGCCTAGAACAGCGAGAGATGGGTTACTTCCACCAGCCTTAACACGTGAGAAAAATAACACCAGCTGTCCAAATTATTGGCTACGGAAACTTGAGGTGGTCGCGTTGTGTGCCCAGTGGCATGCAATACCACCGTGGTAGGTGTTGTACCTGAAAGATGGTGACGAATGCAATCTGGCAGTGTTGATTCACCTCGGAGCCTCTGCAGATGAATACGTCTGTGGTGATCTTGTACTTACCACTAGTATCTGGTCCGAAAAGGCAAAGTGATGCCACTCCCGAGTCTAGATGTCCTTAGGCGCACCTTTGTCTTTGGGCGTCTTTCTATTCTCACACCAAGGGAAGCAACAACTGGGGTCGACGTGCTGACCGTCTGTGATGCTGCACACGTCGCCCCATGTGGATACTTGTTCTGCCGCCGGCCGTTGTGGCCGAGCGGTTCTAGGCACTTCAGTCTGGAACCGCGCGACCGCTACGGCCGCAGGTTCGAATCCTGCCTCGGGCATAGATGTGTGTGATGTCCTTAGATTAGTTAGGTTTAAGTAGTTCTAAGTCTAAGAGACTGATGACTTCAGATGTTAAGTCCCTAGGTGCTCAGAGCCATTTGAACCATTTGAACTTGTCCTGCCGCAAACAGGCCAGTTTTCTGCTCCAAAATACGCAGTGTGGCTGTACGGTTCTGCACATTCGAGCAATATGTGTGACCTCTCGTACATTAGACGCAGGGCGTTGTGGAGGTCATGCATGATGAGTATGCGCTCTTAGCCCGCCCGGCTAGCCATTCGGTCTAATGCACTGCTTCCCGAGCAGGAAGGCGTGCCGGTCCCCTGCACGAATCTGCCGGGCGGATTAGTGTCGAGCACCTGTGTACCGGCCAGCGTGTGAATGGTTTTTAAGGCAGATTTTCATCTACCTCGGCGAATGCGGGCTGGTTCCCCTTATTCCGCCTCAGTTACACTATGTCGGCGATTGCTGCGCAAACACTGCACGTACGCGTACACCATAATTACTCTACCACGCAAACATTTGCGGTTACACTGGAATGAGACGTTCCCGGGGAGGGGGGGGGGGGGTCCACTGGGGATGGGAGGGGGGGGGGGGGGACGAACCGCACAATAACCCTGGGTTCGGTGTGGGGCGGCGGTGGGGTGAGTGGACTGCTGTAGCCTGTTGTGGGGTTGTGAACCAGTGAGGGCTACGGCGGGGACGAAGCCTCTCCGTCGTTTCTGGGTCCCCAGTTCAATAAATACATACATACATACATACATACATGGCGCTCTTGAATCCATTATCGCAGAACGGGAAACTGCAGTTTCGGTAGACCATCTTCCTCCTACTGTTGAATTCCTACAGGTGCTGTTAGACGTTTCTCCATCTTACACGGGGCGTGACACTATTTTCTCAAAAACAACCAATGTTCAAATGTGGTTTCCGAATGAGTAACTCAGTGTGTGATCTTTCCTTATATACAGAACGTAGATGGCGTTATTCCTACCTGCTTCGTGCTGCTGCGCTGAAATTCTAATCTTCTGCATATCCGAATATGCAGTACACTTCGTGCCAGTTTGCCGTTTGTTGCATCCCGCCTTGACGTACCCCAGATTTAACGGTCAGCAATTATATCGTCTCTCTCTCGCTCTTCTTTTCTTCTTTTCTTCTTTTCACAGAATGTATCGGTGTGTTACGTTTGGAATTGTGGATGAAAATACTTATAAATTGTGACGTCGCTTATGTTTCGCACACTCGTAGTAGCGGCTAACAGTCATCAATATTGCTACGTAGGCAAATAATTTTGAGGAAAGGTACTAGGTTGGGTTGTAGAAATTTACTTATGTTGTTAAAACACACGGCTAGTTCAAAAACATGCGTGTTTTGCGTAAAACTGTTGTAGTTAATGCCCGATAAATAAACATTGCTATAGAGAGAGACACGATAAGACCACCTACGTAGCTGCATTATTATTCTCAATGTTACGTAAATTCTTTGTTAAACACTGTCCTTTTATACTGTTAATTATGATTTGAATAATATTTACGGCAGTGGAAACAAGCCTCACATTATTATTTATTGTCTTTGCGTTCATCGTGTATATTTAATAAAAACTTTTCTGCAAAAAAACATTTTCTTTTCCTGATAGCAAAATATTTAAAGTTCTTTTTCTTATATTGTAGGTGAATTCCGAAAATCATGTGATTAGTTATATTTCACGTTATGGCTGCCAATGCATCGTTATGACAAAAGAAAGACAGATGGCTGCTGATAAAACTTGAATAATAGCGATAGTTAATTATTTCAACTCAACTATATTCACATGGCGGGAGAGGCATGAAAAGAGATTAAAAGTACAAATACATATATCGTGTAAAACTTACGTACAATTCACAAAATCGTGCGTTCAGAAGCATCTCGTACAAAAGCGTCTAGTAGATCCGAGAGCTGGCACCAGAGTGATCATTTTATTTATCCAAGTCTTTATTCCACAATTATATAGAAATTCCATGGGATGATATGCTCATTGTCTTCCTTATTCCCAGTATTTGTTGCACAGAAATATGTTTATTATTAATACAATTTGTTCAAAACACATAAAGGTGGGGAGTTTTCTCTTTCCAAAATAACATTTCCTCACTGATAGAACTACAAACATAAACAAGCATAGTTTTATTCATAATTGACAAAGTTCGTTTTTACTACGGTTCTTAGAAGGCTTTCCAGGAGATGGTACACAACATGTACTGTGAAGTCCTGCGAGGCATCGTGGCTTAAGGACTTGGCAACTCGGCATTTGTACGCAACGAGAGTAAGTAAAACTGATGGAATGGAATGACAGAGTTGCACGAGCAGTTATTAGAAGAACTGATTTTTTTAACGCTGCGTTTGGACTATATTCCATTCATTCTAAGAATAAAACTCACGTAAACATTAAACTATGTATTCTTTCGCGTTTGCTGGTACCTCACTGGAGTACGATTGTGTATGCTTACTCGCACTGCAAATCGCGAGTTGCTCACTGGGAAGCATTTTGTGAAAATTGGTAAGAGAACGTCTTGCATTGCACATCGAGAGTACGGCAAATGAAAATTGATTTTTGAGAGTGTTATCATTATCTCAATAGCAACAGTTTGCAGAACAGACGATCGTGGGCCAATGAATTTAATTACCTTCAAGATTCATGTCCATCGTAAAACACAATGATTGTCTGAGAGTACTTGTGAAAACTATATCATTTCAGACGCTTAATATAGTAGAAGATTTGAGTAAAGTGTTATCTTGTGAATTTTCAAGCAGTGTGGGGCGTTAATTTTTATGTTCATTTGCTCTACAATTCAGGTACAGTTGTTGTTTACAGGACTAAGATAAAGATAGCTACATACAGAGTCAATATTTTTAATCAGAGTCATTTTTTCACAGTCAGATGGAATACTTAAATCTCATTGAAAACAGATTACTTTCTCGCTGACGAGTTGTTTATTGTCGTGTAGCGTGAGCTCCACATATTTTTCGTTGAAAATTAAATTTTCACAGTTTTGTCGCCCTGCACCGCAATTTACACATTTTGATATCAAAATAAGTTTTATACGAGGGTTGGAACTTAAATAGTGGCAACTATTTATTCACAACCGATACAAAAGAGTTACATGTTTGCACCTGCTACTGTCCTTCAAAGTAGTCACCAATGTTGCGTAAAACACGTTATCAGCGATGTTGAAGGCGTAATATACCGTTATCAGAGCCTGTTCTGTTGATGGTGCGAATGCAGCGGTCTACTGCCTGTCGAATCTCTGGAACAGTTCTGAAGCGAATGTAACGAAGTGATTCCTCCATCTTCGGAGTCAAATCAAAGTCACAAGGACTTAAGTCCGGGGAGTATGGTGGATGGTACAGTACTTCCCAGTCCCATCGACCGAACAGAGCAGCCACAGCTTGCGCTGTATGCGCCCACGCATTGTCGTGCAAAATGATGGGTGGGTTGCACAGAAAGTGTCGCCGCTTCTTTCGCAAAGCTGGTCGCAGGTGATGCTCCAAAAACGAACAGTAATACTGTGCATTGAAGGTATGCCGTGGAGGAACGTAATGCGTTAGGATAACACCATCACAGTTGTACACGAGAATCACCATAATCTTAGACCGCTCCATTCGCACCATCAACAGAACACGCTCTGCTAACGGTATACAACGCCTTCCACATTGCTGGCAACGGATTCTACACAACGCTGGTGACTACTTTGAGGGACACTAACTGGTGCAAACATGTATCTCTTTCGTATCTGTTGTGAATAAATAGTTGCCACCATTTAAGTTCCAACCATCGTACATTTCTCAGGTACCAACCAGACGCATACAAACACTAATAGAAGTTTTACAATAAACTTTCACCTGTCGACCTTTCCTGCCAGGATGAGTAATTACGTGGTAGTCTGCTGATTTTTGCATTCAGATAAAGTTTTGTTTTGCCACCATATACAAATTAAAATTTCAATTACAGACTTTAACTTAGCAATTTCTTTCAAGATTTGTGACGCGACAATTGATGTGAATGTACACTGCATGCCATTACAGCAACATAGTTTGTTTTGCGTATTTATTACCAGTGAACAACATAGACAAATTTTCTGCAGAACAGTTAAAGTTTGTTTGAGCAGGAATAGAGGGTTGGGTATTTTCTGTAATTCTGAACAGCGATTTTGTGAAAAGTTTTATTCTCAGTTGTGCACTTTTGAAATACTACAGTGTGTAGTGCAGCTGAGATTCTTTTATTTTATGCATTTGACTAGTGTTATATTGTGCTTAGAATAAATGATTTTGTCACTGATGTTTGATACTGCTAGTGATATACTCGCAGTTAAAAGTATTCTTGTTTATTGAACCTGGAAGTGTTATATGATTAGACAGACAGTGGATTTTTTTTTCATGGTATGTGCTACTTTGTGTCCTTTACTGAAGTATAGGTATTTCATTGCACAGTGATATTATCAGAAGTTTGGACTTGCATTTATACAGTGAGTTCTATCAGTGGTAATTTAAATATTTTTCTGTTGTCATTAACATTTATAGGAAGTGATTTTTAGTAGTTTACTGTGTAGTGTCGATCTTCCTAGGTCAAATGCTAGAGTTGCAACTATAATTTTAATTAATATTGTGTTTATACTGGTTGCTGGTGAGGAGGAAAGTTAATTATTAATATTTTATTAATGATCTCATTCATAAGCAGCCACATCAGTCACCACAGTCGCTCAAGAAAGTTATAATTAAGCTTTACTTGTTTCATCAGAATCGGACGATGACTCTCCTTGTCCACAGTCTCGATGAGTCGAAGCGATCTGCAATCCTGTGTAAATAAAATGTCTTGGTTTTCTTACGTTGCGTAGTCAGTCGGGAAACCTCAGATCAAGCGGAAAATCTGCTTTGCTAGAGTTTAATCATCCGATGAAATAATGGAGCTCTTGGATCTAATAATTGCTGGTTCGTTTCCAATTCATCGGAAGTTTCCCTTCTGATTACCAACGAAACGACACCTCCGTGCAAATTTCCAATTATAGAATGCATATATAATGAAATTCGTTACAGACCTTTGAAGTAAATGCTCAGTATACATTCTTTCTTCCAGTAATCTCGATAGCAAAATTACAATTATTCAATGCGGCTATTCGGCACGGAGAAAATCCTAGAAGTCCTCTCGACACACACCAGAGAGAATATTACAAAGAGTAATTATGCGCTCATGGAATAGTAATAGTACTGTGCTACTTTTCGCATCGATTCTGCGAGTATATAGATGGTCAAGTAGGAAACGTAGTTCACTCATATAATTGTGCACGGATAATTAGTAGAATATAAAGAGATATTACACAACGGATGTGACTTTAGGTAATTTTGTAGACAGAGAAGGGACAATTGAACAGAGATCCTCTCACAATATTCATTTAACTGAGACAGATAGTACAATACCTGAAAGGATTGATCACGGTCATTTTTCGGTGTCAAACATGGAACAAGAAAGTGCATCTGGGCATTCTGCTTTGGAATCTGAGACTGTAGGTTGTAATTTGTTGCAACCGTCAGTTCCTGTAGTTAAAGATTCTGGCTTTGCATCCACAACTGTTAATCAAACTAAGCCAGTCTCTAATCCTCCTGGCAGTAGTGCTAACGATAAGGACAACGATCTTTTGCAGATACTATTATCAGAGTTTAAAAGCGACAAAGAAGACAATAAAAGACTTAAAGAAGAGATTAAAGAAAGTGTTAGGGAAGAGATTAAGCGCTTCAAGGATGAGATGAAACAGATTAAGCAAGATTTATGTGAGAAGTTCACCCCTTCAATAAATACTCTTAAGTCAAGAGTGGAACACATTGAAACTACCAAAATTTCACAGTTAAAATAGCGGGATAGTCAGTCTGAAACGCAGATATAAAGTGTTGAAGAGCAGTGTGTATCGCTTAAGGCTAAAGAGACTCAAATATCGTCACCAAACAGCTCACTTTCTGTATCTGTGACTCAGCTGTCTAGCAATGCGGATAAAATTTCTGATGTTACACAGTCTGTTGTGTTTGCTGAACCGGAAGAATATCTTTCTCTTCAACGTTTTGAGCAGGAACAGATGACCATTAATCAACAGCACAAGTCTGATGTTCCCTACATGACAGATTATCGCCCATTGAACGGAAAATCAGTCACAGGCATGAAGAGACCGATGTCCACACTGCGTGCTTTAATACTTTTGCCTCACACAAGCGAAAAATAATATGCCCTCTCACCAGAATGATTCATTCGTTTACCAACATTTTCTTGCAAGTCGGAAGTTTAAGATTTTTCGAAATTCTCCCAATGAAATGCACCCCCGAAGGTGGACACAACAATTTCAGTGCTGTCTGCCACTTTCATGGTCGTCAACTCGTCATAGACTTGAATATATGCGTGGCTATTTAGAATATGAACCAGCTACAAGAATGAGAGCAGTCGCACAAGAATACCAAATGGAAGCTGAGTTTTATCACACGTTCTTGTCGACATACTGGTCTGAAGCAACACAAGACAGGGCCAAAAACAGTATCATTACGCTAAAAAATTTTGAATAGTCGAGGCTTTTCTAGCCCGGCAGACTATTTTCAGCACATTATATGCAAGAATCGCTTCTTATCGAGTCCGTACGGTCCTTTTGAATTAATAAGAATTTGTTTGACTAAACTACCGACACACACACTCGCGACACATTATTTTAGCAGGCGATGTAAAGATGTCATTGAGGCTTTTCAGAGTTTATTGCAAGAACTCGAAGTTGGGAGTGAGGAATCTTACTCGCGAAATAAATACAGAGACAGCGACAGACAAAATTTCCAGTCTCAACTAACAGATCAGATGAAGGATAGTCTGTAAATAGTAACAAAAGTTATGAACAGAATAATTAATTCTTTAACAGTCGTGATCGCAAATATTCATACAATTGACATACGAGAGAACAGTCTAACAGTCGCGGCAATTTCAGAGGCAGGAACAGAGGTCGTAGGAACCAAAGAAGTTACGGCAATATTGGTGATTCCAACAAATATCAGTATAATGAAAGAAATAACAGTAATTGGCGTGAAAGACGAAACCTTAATTAAAATCGAGAAACTGAGAACACAGATCACAAGACTATCATTACAACCTAACACGAGTTAGTTCGCGTGACCGTAACATAGATTAAGAAAGAAATAATCAGGAGGGCACGACCGTGGAAATTTTTTATCCTGAACGACATGCTGAGGTAGTTGAGATTAGATTACTTAATCCTCGTGATAATGTTAGACGTCACAGGCCATCACAGGGATGACTGATGGCACATGCTGGAAACGACTCGTTTGTCGACACCATTCATGCCATAAAATCATTCACTGTGAGCACACTGGTGAACAAAATGAAAAGTGTTGAGCCTATTAGTAGTCGAAATGAGGAACAGATGTTAAGTGAAACCGATCATAATACTGTTAATACAGAGATTGTTGAGAGTCAACCATGAAACTTAAAGGAGAATAGTGTTTTGGACAGAGTAACTAATAATATGTCTTGGTCAGCTGATAGTGAATATGAAACAAATGTACATCCACAAGAAGTAGGGATTTTGGTGACACTTTCGTAGGAAAAACATTTGCAACATGGATTCAGAGGAGCTACGACTAAATTTGGTCCAGTCTGACGATATTAGAGACATTTTGTTGGAAGGAAAGGAAGACAATCAGAAATTCTTAATCCAGTCTACAGTGTCAGTTTACGCTGGGCAGGTGTCTTCATCAGCGGTATTAGACACTCTTAGTCCTATGTCTGTTATCAGTGTGGCAGCTTTCAGCAAATCCCAGGAATTAACTGTTCCAACGTTTCCATTCCAACGAACCAAAATCAGGGGTGTGATTACTGGAAAAAACGTAGAAGTCAGAAACCAAACACTTTTGAATTTCGTTTGTCAAGGTGATCAGTTCTCTGCAAACTTCTTAATTGTGCCCCTTGTTACTATACAAATTATATTACATGTTGATTTCATGATGGAATACACGGCTATTCTAAACTTTAATGATGCTAAAGCGAAAGCTGAACTAGATGGCAAGCTAGCCTGTTTGCAATTCGACTACTGGATTTCAAAGGAGGAAGAGGACAAGAGCTGTTAGAAATTTTTATCTTCGTCAAAATCACAACCCTCCACTGAACCTATCGGTAATAAATTAAGTACTTCTCAGGAGATGTAAGAGTCTTTCGATGTCTCTGAAATTATCTGCGATGAAGTAGACAATGTAGAGGATGCTTCTAAAGCAGATATGCAAGAGTTATTCCACATCTTACAGTCACACTCTGAAGTCTTTGTCAACATTAATCCTTGTTCTATAGATCATGAATACGACATTTCGTAATGATGTGGAACATGTCACTTTAACATAAGTTGTCTTTACACAAAATAATTAATAAAATTTTTATTTATTTTTTACAGTTACTACTTCATATTTAAGAATTCATCTATTGAGTAGAAGGAGCCATCATTCAGAAATTCTTTTAATTTGCTTCTAAATGTTGGTTGTCTATCTGTCAGACTTTTAATACTATTTGACAAATGACCAAAGATTTTTGTGGCAGCATAATTAACCCCTTTCTGTGCCAAAGTGACACTTAATCCAGAATAGTGAAGATAATCCTTTCTTCTAGTCTTGTAGCTATGCACTTTGCTGTTATTTTTGAATTGGGATGGGTTATTAATGACAAATTTCATAAGTGAATATATGTATTGCGTAGGTACTGTGAATATCCCGAGTTCCTTAAATAAATGTCTGCAAGGTGATCTTGGGTGGACTACAGATCATTCAGATTACACACTTTTGTGCAATGAATACTTTCTCTCTTAATGACTAATTACCTCAAACTATGATGCCATATGAAAGCAGTGAATGAAAACAGGCATAGAAGGCTAATTTACTGATATGTTTATCACCAAAATTTGCAACAACCCTAACAGCATAAGTAGCTGAACCTAACCATCTCAGCAGCTCATCGATGTGTTTCTTCCAATTCAATTTCTCGTGAATGCACACATCCAGAAATTTTGAGTATTCTGCCTCAGCAACATATTTCTGTTCATAGTCTATTTTATCAACGGTGTTATGCCATTTGCTATACAGAATTGTATAAACTGTGTTTTCTCAAACTTTAGTGAGAGTCCATTTGCAGAGAACCACTTAATAATTTTCTGAAAGACATTATTTACAATTTCCTCAGCTGATTCTTGCTTGTTGGGTTTGATTACTATACTTGTATCATCAGCAAAAAGAACTAGCTTTGCATCTTCATGAATATAGAATGACAAGTCGTTGATATATATTAAAAACAGTAAGGGACCCAAGACTGAACCTGTGGGATACCATTCTTGATACTTCCCCAGTTGGAGGACTCTGCTGGTTTTTGCAGACTATCTGTACTGTTAATTTCAACCTTCTGCATTCTTCCTGTTAAGTATGAATTAAATTGTCCTACTCATACCACAATATTTAAGCTTATCTAGAAGAATTTCATGATTCACACAATCAAGAACCTTTGAGAGGTCGTAAAATATCCCAATGGGTGATGTTCAGTTATTCAATGCGTTTAATATTTGATTAGTGAAAGCATATATAGCATTTTCTGTTGAAAAGCCTTTCTGAAAACCAAACTGACATTTTGTTAGTATTTCATTTTAAAAATTGTGATCTTACTCTTGAATACATTACTTTTTCAAGTATTTTAGATAAAGCTGTCAGAAGTGAGATTGGGCAGTAGTTGTTAGCATTAGACCTATCCCCTTTTTTATACAATGGTTTAACAATAGTGTATTTTAGTCTATCTGGAAAAATGCTGTTTCAGTGAGCTACTACATATGTGCCTGAGACTCCTACTTATTTGTTGATAACAAGCTTTTAGTATGCTGTTGGAAACGCCATCAATTCTATGTGAGCTTTTACTTTTGAGTGAATTTATTATTTTCCTAATTTCAGTAGGAGCAGTGGGTTGAATTTCAGTTTTATCAAATTGCATAGGTACTGCCTCTTGCATATACTGCCTTGTATTTTCTAATGAATAGCTGGATTTTATTTTCTCTGCAACACTAAAAAAATGATTATTAAAAACGTTTTCTACTCCTGACTTCTTGTTAGCAAACTTTTCATTGTGTTTGATAGAAATACAGTCTTCCTGTGATCTTGGTTGCTCTGTTTCTCTTTCAACAATATTCCAAACTGTTTTAATTTTATTATGAGATGTACTAATCTCAGACATAATGCAAAAACTTGTGGACTTTTTAATAACTTTTCTTAATACAGTGTAGTAGTTTTTATAATTTTCACTATTTCAGGGTCATTACTCTGCCTAGCTATACGATACATTTCCCTTTTCTGTTACAAGATATTTTTATCCCTTTAGTAAGCCATGACGTTTTATATGATTTCTTACAATTATATTTCACTGTTTTCTTAGGGAAACTGTTTTCAAATATACTCACATAGGTATCATGAAATAGGTTAAATTTTAAATTAGTATCATGTTCCCTGTACACCTCATCCCAGTGTAACTGTTGCAGGCTTTTCCTAAAATTTTCAATTGATAAATTGTTAATAGAATGTACTATTTTGGAGGACTGTTCTGCTATACTATATGGAGCTATATCATGTACTGTAACTAGCTGTGCATCATCATCAAACAGACCATTCTTAACAGGAAAAGGTTTTATTTGATTAAATTGGTCTATGAATATATTATCTATCAATGTGCTGCTTTCCTGTACCACCCAAGTAGCAAAATCAGTAACTGATGTCAAATTGAAAGAACCGAGTAATACTTCAAAGTCAAGCTTTCTATTGGGCTCTTTTAAAAAACCTACATTGAAATCCCCACAAACAATAATTTGCTTTCCTCTGTCTGACATATAGCACAACAAAGAATCCAAGTTTTTCAAAAATAGCTGAAAATTTCGCAGTGGGGACCTATACATGGCTACAATTATAAAAGTGCAATTATTTAATTTAAGCTCACACACACACACACATTTGTATATGTTGCTCTATGCAAAATTTTTTAGTTTCCAAATTGTTCACACTATAACAGATTATAACATATATGGCAACTCCTCCTCTCTCCACAGTGTCTCTACTACCATGTGCTGAAAGCTTATATCCACCTACATTTACCATTTCTAAAGCTGTCACTATATGATGTTCAGACAGGCATAGTGCATCTATTCCACCCTCAAGAAGCTCATCTACTTTGCTTTTTAATCCTCTGATATTCTGATGCAATGTATTAACATTATTTTTCACTGTGCTTTTATGTGTATCTTGTGACATAGTAACATTATTTTTCACTGTACTGTTATGAGAATTTTGCGATGTTTTCACATCTCTAGTACCTACCTGTCTGAACTTCTCACTAAGCTTAATTCCAATCAATGAAGGATGATTGGACACTGATCTTGTACTGTATTAAATTTTCTGTATGAATTTATAGTCAAGGAACACACACAATTTTTGTTCCATCTTATTTTATTCCATCGGTATGCAGGGAAAGAGAAAAGAATGAGATCCAAAGTAGATGCATCTCTTTATGTTGGGCACAGCAGCTGGAGATTGATGCCTCCTCAAGCTGGGTGTTTCTATTCCTTCTTTAAATTCATCATACACGTGACTTCTTCTGCTGCTCTATGGTAGTACAGAGATTCATGAACTGCAAATTCGAGCTGAATATGTATATTGTGAGAAACTGGATACAGTGTAAAGAATGATACAGAAATGGTAAACTGTACTGAGACCAGAAGGTAACAAATGATATATTTACATTGTAGCTGTATTTGTGTGACGATATATGTTGATATTAAGAATAATGTAAATGGTACTTATGCTGAGCAATAATGAAGGAATAACATGTACTGAATTATGATGTGTATCTAGATGAAGAGATGTTTTTAAGAATAAGTATTTTAGGAAGCCAATGAGGAGTATAAGCTGATGTTAGTTCAGTAGTGATGATATATGTGGATGTTTTTATGCATTATCATTTCAGGTAGCTAATGAGGAGCAAAGGAAGATTTTTGTCTCAGTAATAATACTGTATGTGGTTTAATATTAATCTTACAGGTACACTGTTTATCAGTCGAAACAAGAACCAAAATACATTTATCATGAACATTTTCTTTCAGAATTGTGCTCTGCATGTATCTCTTTATTGAAATTTACTCAACAGATAATAGAGCTACTTTGTGGCAGACATCTGATCTTTGAATTTTCAGAAACTTGCAGCTTGTTAATGAAAACATAGTTAACATGTTACACTTTTATTACCAAGAATGACAATGGCTTTGTAGTCGTAATGATACCAGTGAATTTGACAGGTACTAATATGGCGTTACAGCTAATTTTTGTTCCAGTAGTATAAGATGTTGACTGATGCATCACTGACATTAATTGTACACTAACACGGTTTTCTATTCTAAGAGTGTGTACGCAATAACTAGCTATTTTTTGTAACCACTATAGCTATTTCTGAAGTTATTGTACATGGAATATGTGCTATTTATCATTCTGGCCAGAGAGATAAATGTATGTAACCTAAGAAACTGGTTCCAAGTCTTTTCATTTATGTGATGTACTTTAAGATGGAGATATGTATTCAGTATTGACATTCAGTTCCAGATTGATGATCATTTGTATACTTTTTTAAGCAATGTGCTTAACTGATAGGTCTTATATATGATTCATATGATACTGAGGTTATAGGATAAACATTTCTATTCTATATATTACATAAGGATTTTGAATAAGGCACATGTACATCGAGTTATATGTTTTTCAGGACAATTCATTATGGTATTAACATGGATGCAACTTATTATCTTATTCCTTTGTAAATTTGTTTACTTTATTCTGGACACACATGGGAGATGATCTTGGCTAAAACACACACACAAAGCTAATGGATGGATTATGCTGGATGGCTTCATGCAGTTTGCTCTGACTCTATGTTGAGTTTCATAGGGTTGGCAGTGCAGGTTGTGACACTACACTTTACCCTCCCATATTATTTTGATCCCTATGGGTTGTCAGTGGAGAAACGGAAGGCAAAGTACTATACTCCTTGAGCCTGCCCCATGAATGTGCTCTTGCTACCATGCTAGTCCAACTGTGATAAGTGTGTGTGTAACAAAACAATGATGTGTGCGACATTTCGCTGTGATACTTTTCTCCCTTTGCATGGCATTTTCCTCCAGTAATTTTGAACAGACAATTGATTTGAACTGACAAGAATATTGACTTGTCTTCACAACATTTTCTTAAACATTTATACAGACAATTAAAACTGCTTTGTAAATTTCTGCACAATGGTGCAAGAAATGTGTGTATCTTTTTTACATCACTGGAATTGACAGGAATACTTACTTGTCTTTACAGATTTCTTTTAAACATTTATACAGCTAACTGTAATGACTTTGTAATGCTTTGTACCATACTGTAAAACTGTATGTATTTATGCCACTGTATTTGACTGAAGTAGATTACTGTTTTACACAAGCAAGCATCTTTTTATGCCATGTCTCCTCTATCATGACAAATATCTAAAATTAATTATTACTGGAAGCTTTGTACATTTGTTTGCATCTATGTACTGCTACTTATATTTCAACTTATGTGCCATATTAGTGTTACTTTGTACCACATCACTGATATTTTGTATACATCGTCACCCACTCCAGGTATTTGTAACCACACTTTTGTACCATGCTTTTGTTACTGTCGTTTTCTTGAGAATGCTTCCTGCTATTGTATCAGAAGAAACCATTCTGTAAGGTTCTTGGTTAATAGGGGAGGGGTGATGAAAGAGGGCTGTCCTATTTTCCATTACGATATTCAAGAAGTTTTGCCCATAAATGTAAATGAAGTTACGAATTTGATAAATGTACTCAACCTCTGTAGTATTGACATAACCATATTCTTTTTAAGTCTGTTCTTGAGACCACACATGTTGGCCAGGAAGATTACTGCTTTTGATCAGTGTAGCAGGCAGTGTATTTAGACAGTCTGGCTATGTACTCGATTTGAAGAGGATGGAAGCTACCCAGCAGTGTAGTGGAGGCAGCATTATTTAAGATGGATTTTGTACTATTATGTTTTGAGGAGAGAAAACAAGGTCATGTCAATAGAAGAATAATTAAAGGGGAAATTTTAAGATAATCTAGTTTTTTATATGTATTTGTAACTGTGTAATTTTTTATTTTTGGAACACTGCATATGGTTGAAGTTTACTGTCAAAATATTATAACACAACATATGATTTTGTCTTACAACTGAAGCAAGTGTCAAGGAAAGTAAGTATACACAGGGAAATCATTAAGAAATATTTTGTTTACTTGTCTAGTTGTGAGGACTTTATAAAAGGGTGTATTGTTATTATAATGACACATAGTTATACTTGGAGTATTTGTTCTCATTTATCAGTCATTACAATTAGTTTCTCATGTTCATTTTCTTTCACGATACTGTATACTTACTCGCAATGCACATCGCAAGTTGCTCACTGAGAAGCTTTTTGTGAAAATCGGTAAGATAACATCTAGCATTACACATGGCAAGTACAGCAAATGAAATTTGGTTTTTTGACAGTGTTATCATTATCTTAACAGCAACAGGTGGCAGAATAGACGATTGTGGGACAACAAATTTAATTACCATGTCCATTGTAAGGCACAATGGTTGTCAGAGAGTACTTGTGAAAACGATATCATATCATTTCACAGGCTTAATATAGTAGAAGAGTTCAGTACAGTGCAACCTTGTGTGTGAATTTTCAGTCAGTTTTATCAGACAGTCAGACATGTTAATTTTTATGTTCATTTGCGCTGTAATTACAAAAACAATTCAGGTACAATGATTGTTTGCAAGACCAAGATAAAGATCAGCTACACCAGGGTCAACATTTTTAATCCAGATCATTTTGTTTCTCAGTCAGATGCAATATCTCAGTGACAACGGATTACTTTCTCACAGACGAATTCTGTAATGTACCGGTTAGTCTGGACTTGACATCGTGTAGCGTGTGTTCCTCATATATTTCCTTTCGAAATTAAATTTTCACAGTTCTGTCACCCTGCACCACAATTTACTCATTTTCATATTAAAATATGTTTTATATGTTTCTCAGATACTAACGAGACACATACAAACACGATTAGTAGTTTTACAATAAAAATTCACATATATGACTTTGTATATACAATTTTAAAGTTTATCCATATTGCGTGGACTGTATTAAGGTCTGTGACTATATTACAGAATTCATAAAATAACAATTTTTTAGTTTTAGTCACTTTATTTACCAATATTATTTGGCACAACTCATTTCTACTGCATGTCGACACCATCAGGAAACTTAATGCTATTTATACTTACACTATTAATTGCTAAAGCGTGTGAAGTGATGATGAGTACAGTGTGATTAAGGTCTGAATGTTGTTGTTTATTATGATGTAATCAAGCCTGATACACATTCTGACATCTTGGATACCAACGGGTATCGATAGTTTTATTTTGAAGTAAAGAAGTTTGTATAAACCTTTTTTAACCAAAGTTCATTATTTCGTGCATAACTATTGATGTTTTGTGTAATTAGGAGACATTTCAAATTTTAATATGGAAATCTGTAAGTTCTTGTTACTAAGTGTTGCTAAAATATTTATCAGTTAATTGAATCATTGAAACCTGTTTGCCTCAAATGTTATCTTTGTACTTCATTTTGTTCACATTCGGCTGGAAGAACTCGTAGTGTAATGGAGTGAAGTCATGTTTTTGATACTGTTGAAAGGTGACAAGTTTAGTTCAAATTTGTAGCGCAAGGAAGCCAACTCATGTTACGCTTTCTCTATCTGATCTTTGAAGAGATTTTTAAATGGGGAGAGTTTATTTCGTTTCCTAGTAAGTAATTCATTGAAAATTCATAATCGTGGAATCAGAGTATATTCTTCGGACAAGATCTTCGGACATAATCATATCCCTGAAACGAAGGCAACAAGGTCAACTTTAGGACAGTCACTGTAGTAAAAATCTATATTTTATCAAAGTGAACATGGCCGTCAACGACACTTCATTCAGAACCCACTCATAGCCTTTTCATTCGGGCAATGCATCTGCTCGACCGCCGATCGCACATTATAACATCACTCAGTCGAGGGTACACCTTCGTGCGGGCCCAAAAGGGGGCGGGGGAGGGGGCGGCGGAGGGGGCGTTCATGACCTCCCCAACTGCCCAACCAAACAACATATTACTGATAGAGATTATATTTTTACAGATTACGTATCGATTTACTAATGTCTATAGTAACTGTTGGAGAATGAAGTATGATCAAAACTTCAGAATCTCTAAAATGACAATGTATAAGGTAAAGTTCCAAATTTTGGTCGTGTCGGGTCAATCTGGCTGAAACGTTCCTTTCTCGTGTGGTGAGATATTTCAAGTGCAATATCTCACTAAGGGACATTACAAAATATTATGAAGAATATGTATTTGCGTGGAATTCAGTAATTGCGACGAGAATGCACGTCCCAATGCCGATGGCGTAAAGTTCTTTTTTTAGAGACACCGAAAGATGTAAACCAGGGTATCAATCTGAAGTTTGGATATTTAGTTACCTTAGATAGGTCGTTATCAATATAATTTAATTTGGGGTTGTATCAAGCCAGCGAATATGCTGGCTGACGTCATTGTTAGATGATGCATGATCGGTTGATTGAGGAAAATATTTACACAACAAATTACTTAAGGTAATGGAAATGATCGGCAAATTAAACACTGGAATATTTTCTCTTCGTTTAATGAAGAGTTAACGAGAGAAAATACCTATGTTCAGTAGTTTCACCATCATCAATCCGCCCCCAACATCTCGCATTTGACCTCTGAAAATTATTAGAAGACAACAAAAACTGCTTTCATGATAAGGAGGCAGGGAAGGTGATTACTCTTTTAAATAATTAATTCGGACATGTGAAATAAACGTCGTGATTATTTGCCAGCAAACGGAGGGAACGAAATAATACAAATGTGATATAAAGTCATGCAGAGGCAGGTGACCATTGTTATTATAATCAGTAGCTCTACATTCAGGCTGAGTGCGTCACGATGGTAAAAGTCAAATATCAGGCAAGGAATGACTTTACTGCTCACAGACGCGTTTCTGAATTTATCCATCATCGGATATCCAGGAGCATTGCTGTATGTAAATATGGTGTTTCAAACTGTATGTGGAACAAATACTCGCAAACTGAAACGAAACGTACGTCCGATCTATGACAGCTCATACAGGTGGAAAGTACAAATGTAATTGCATGATAAATGAAGATCAGCCTTTCAATTTGTTACAGCGATGTAAAATAGGCGTTTATCAGAATTCCAGAAGCTTCGTCGTGGGTAAAATCCTTTCTGTGATAACAAGAAAAAGAGTTACCTGATTTTCTACCAATGACATATAAAAGGAAATCCTTTACAGAATAAACATGCCAGTCCTACCCACAGAGCAGATTTTAATTGTAAGGTAAAAAAAGAAAACATTACGCATCAGGGCCCGACAGATTGCCGGTCATCCTCTGCCAAAGGAGTCACCGGATGCGGTATGGGGGGGGATGTCATGTGGTCAGTACACCGCTCTGTCTAAAGTTGTCGGTCTCTTGACTTTGGGACCGCGACTAATTGGTCGAGTAGCTCTTCAGTTGGCCTGACGAGGCTACGTGCACCCCAACCAAGCCCTCCCACAAAGGAAACACCCCTGGCAATACCGGGAATCACACCCGGCTACCCCGCATGGCAGTTAGCCGCGCTGACCACACGGCTACAGCAGGGCACAAAACAGCAAAGATACTAGAAAATTGCAAGATATGTTTAACTCATTGGTTGAAACCGACTTTGGGGAAGATTAGTTTGGATTTCGAGAAATGTGGTAACACCCAGAGCGATACTGACCCTTACTTTAGAGGATAGGTTGATGAAAGCCAAACTATGTTTATAGCATTGTGGACATAGACAAAGCTTTTGACAACGCTGAGTGGCATACTCTCTTTGAAATTCTGAAGGTAGCAGGGCGAAAGGCTATTTACAATTTGTAAAGAAACCATAAGGCAGTTATAATAGTCGAGAAGCATGAAAGGGAAGCAGTGGTTGTGAAGGAGTGAGACAGGATTGTAACGTATCCCCGACGTTATTCAATCTGTACATTGAGCAAGCGGTAAAGGAAACCAAAGAAAAATTTTGAGTAGGAACTAAAGTTCAGGGAGAAGAAATAAAACATTTGAGATTTGCAGATGGCATTGTAACTGTGTCAGAGGGAGCAAAGGACTTGGAAGTGCAGTTAAACAGAATGGACAGCGCCTTGAAAGGAGGATATAAATGAACATAAACAAAAGTAAGACAAGGATAATGGAATGTAGTCGAATTAAATCATGGGATGCTGATGGAATTAGATTAGGAAATGAGACACTTAAAGTAGTAGATGAATTTTGCTTTTTGAGTAGTAAAATAACTGATGATGGTCGAAGTAAAGAAGATATAAAATAAAGACTGACAATGGCAAGAAAAGAGATCCTTAAGAAGGGAAATTTGTTAACACTGAATGTAGATTTATGGCTGGTTCAAATGGCTCTGAGCACTATGGGACTCAACTGCTGTGGTCATAAGTCCCCTTGAACTTAGAACCACTTAAACCTAACTAACCTAAGGACATCACACACATTCATGCCCGAGGCAGGATTCGAACCTGCGACCGTAGCGGTCGTGCGGTTCCAGACTGTAGCGCCTTTAACCGCTCGGCCACTCCGGCCGGCCAATGTAGATTTAAATGTTAGGAAGTCTATTCTGAAAGTATTTGTCTGGAGTGTACCCATATATCGTAGTGAAATATGGACGATAAACGGTTTAGAGAAAAACAGAAGAGAAGCTTCTGAAATGTGTTGCTACAGAAGCTTGGACGGGTAGACCACGTAACCGATGAGGAGGTACTGAATAGAATTAGGAAGAAAAGAAATTTGTGACACTATTTGACTACTGGAAGGGATCGGTTGTTAGGACACATTCTGAGACATCAATGGATCACCAATTTAGTATTGGAGGAAATGTGAGAGGAAGGGGGGGGGGATAAAAATCGTAGACGAAGACCAAAAGATGAATACAGTAGGACGTAGGTTGCAGTAGTTATTCGGAGATGAAGAGACTTGCACAGAATATAGCAGCATGGATAGTTGTATCAAACCAGTCTGTGGACTGAAGACAGTAACACCACCATCACCACCACCACCACCACCACCACCAACAACAACAACATGTTAGGGCACTTACCAGTTGCTAGCCCACGTGGCTGGGATTATGGCGTGGCAGCAAAGTGACCATAGCTGGTGCCAAAAACAAATCCGATACAATCCGCGACTTCATTTGTAGAACCCACAAACAATAATAAATTGAGTGAGGCAAGGCAGAAGGGATAAGATCCTCAACAAAGTAGATGATAACAGAATGACTTAACTTTGCCGAAGGTAACGCGTAATGACAGAAAGAAACAGCATTCCCACTGTATAGAAGCTAGTGCAGCCTTAGTCTGAGACTGTTCGTAACCGTAGTGGTAAGTAAATACTGATAATGATGTGTGTGCACTTTGGTGTTATGGTGTTGTCGTGTTTTTCATGGAGGGGGCCTGCACCCCTTGTTGTTTTGCGTGGCACTTTCACAGCACAGGCCTAAATTGTTGTTATAAACACCTTCTTGCTTCCCACTGTTGGAGAGCAATGCGGGTATGGTGACTGCATCTTTCATCACGATCGATCACCTAATAATGCACGGCCTGTGGCGAAGTAGTTACACGAGACGACAATAATGGACTGGCCTGCACAGAGTCCTGACCTGAATCCTATAGGACACCATTGGGACGTTTTGGAACGCCGACTTCATGTCAGACCAACATCGATACCTCTCCTCAATGCAGCACTCCGTGAAGAATGGGCTGCCATTTCCCAAGAAACCTTCCAGCACCTGCTTGAAGGTATGCCTGCGAGAGTAGAAGCTGTCATCAAGGCTAAGGTTGGGCTAACACCATATTGAATTCCGGCATTACCGATGGAGGGCGCCGCGAACTTGTAAGTCATTTTTAGCCAGGTGTCCAGATACTTTTGATCACATAGTGTATGTATTCATCTGAACTGTAATTGCCAGGAACTTATGTTACAGCCATGTGTTAATCACTGATTTAAACAAAATATTTATACTACATTAAACATTATAATGTTATTACTATTAAAAATCCTTGGAGTCTGTGGCCTGTTAAAAGTTGCGATATTGCCAGACTGTACCGTGTGTCCTCCCTAAGAGTCATCAGGTGTGTTTTCTCTGGTGGATCGGCAGACGTTCACAGTATCGATTTTGCTTTGCGTAGCTGGAGTCACACCCTTCCCATTACAAACAAAATGTTTTTTATGTGACTACGAAGGCTTCCCAGCGTAATAATTGATAATATTCTTCTCGGGTATGCAGCCGGATCATAACGTCTTCATGACACAATATTTCCGCGGTCCACCTGGCCGCCATCTTCAGGTCAGAGTGATGGTGCACGATCTCGCCGGAACTGACTTCCCAGCGCAAGCGGGGGCCCCTATATAGGCCGCAGAAGACCCACAACGCGTGCGCGAGAAGGTGCCGTAACTGCCCTCTAGCGCAGTAAACATACCGCGCCGCCAGTGGTGGAAACAGGCGAAATCGAGGTATCGCTGTCAAAAATTAAGCTCTTGACCGCCTCCTAGATCATTTTAATTCCCTGCATCCTAGCGTCAAGTTTACCATGGAGGTGGAAAGTGATGGAAAGCTTCCGTTTCTGGATGTTCTGGTGTACAGAACGGATGATGGGACACTGGGACACAGTGTTTATCGAAAGCCTACGCACACGGACCGTTACCTGCATGCTTCTAGCTGTCATCCATCGTTCCAGCGTACGGGGGTCCTGCGGACGTTGGCGAGAAGAGCTTATGCCATTTCAGATGGAGAAAGCTTGACACAAGAATTGGACCATCTTAAGGTTGTGTTCAAGCAGAATGGCTATACAGATAAACAGATCCGTCGTGCTTTCCAGTTTGGACCTTCGTCTGAACCACCAGAAGAATTCTGAAAAGATATCATATCAAAAGTATTTTTCGTCCGCCAGCCAAGATTAGAGCGCTTCTTGGCTCTGTTAAGGATGACTTGGGTTTGAGGAAGCCCAGTGTTTACAAGATCCCTTGCCACTGTGGGAAAGCTTAAATTGGGCAGACAATCCGGACCATTCAGGACCGATGTGTTGAGCATCAGCGGCACACACGGCTGCTTCAACCTGAGAAATCTGCAGTGGCGGAGCACTTTCTCACCGAGGGACACAGAATGCCATATGACGAGACACAAATGGTTGCCCCTGCATCTCGCTAATGGGACTGCGTTTTAAAAGAATCCATAGAGATTCGTTCATCTGACAATCTTATTAATAGAGACAAGGGTTATCTTTTAAGTAAGACTTCGGACCCGGTGTTATCTGACATTAAAAAACAACGGTCTGTGTTTCGATCGTCGGAATAAAATTCGTAAAATTTTTTTTTAATTTTTGACAGCGATATCTCGATTTCGCCTGTTTCCACCACTGGCGGCGCGGTATGCTTACTGCGCTAGAGGGCAGTTACGGCACCTTCTCGCGCACGCGTTGTGGGTCTTCTGCGGCCTATATAGGGGCCCCCGCTTGCGCTGGGAAGTCAGTTCCGGCGAGATCGTGCACCAGCACTCTCACCTGAAGATGGCGGCCAGTTGGACTGTGGAAATATTGTGTCATGAAGACGTTATGATCCGGCTGCATACCCGAGAAGAATATTATCAAAATGTTTTTTTAAATCGGAGTTTTACGTGCCCATTCAACAGAGGACTCCTAAATTAGTGCGATATTCGTTTTATCGAGATGTGTTAACAGCGACAGCAAAACACGAAAAATAACCAGCAGTCCAGCAATTAGTCAGTAGCGCTCCTGCTGCCTAGCGGTAGCAGTCAGCAGTCAGCGCGTGTCAGGAGAGTGCTGTCGGTGCTGGAGAACTGATCATTCTACGTGCTTTACTGTCCCCGTTAACACATATCGATTAAACGAATATTGGACTAACCTGGGACCGTTCTATCGAATGGGCGTGTCAAATTCTGCTTTAAAAATAATTTTGTTTGTAACAGGAAACAAACTGACATTTTCCTCTATACTGGACGTCGCATGAAAGACGTGTTGAGCAGTGTTTGTGCTGACTCCAATTGTACAAGCCAGAAACGAAATTATAAATATCTACTGAAACACGAGGGAAAATGCTCCTGGAGACTCTTAGGAGAGACACCCTGTATTTGGGGAGGGGGCGGCGAAGTGGGTGGGGGACGCAGGGAGGAGTTAGAACAAACCATGACTCCCCACCAAATGCCCCCCCCCCTCCCCACAGCCGAACCATGTTGGAATATTGTCCTTGTTCGGACGTTAAACCACAGTAACGTCCCTAGCGCTGGGTTGTAGCTCGTGATCGATCCTACCCTGAGTGACCTTATTCTCCTGACTGGGCGAGGTGGGGCTGCAGTGAGATACTGGACCCATAGGCCGGAGGACAGTGATTCAGATCGCAGTTTCGCTACCCAGATAAATTTTCTGTGGTTTCCCTGAATCATTAAAGGCAAATAGCGGGATGGTTCCGTAGAAAAGGGCGTGGCTGATATTATTCTGGATTTAGCGTGTGCTCCATCTCCCTCCTGAGACGTTCTTTACAGTCATGGCCGCTTCATGCTGCCTGCGTCCGGACTCTTATTTGCAGTCATACAGCCGGGCATAAGGTCACCCAAGTGTGCCATCTTCCTCAAAATTCAAGTACTATGAATCTCTCTCTCTCTCTGTCTCTCACGCACACGCACGCACAGCACACGCACACACACACACACACACACACACACACACACACACACACACACACAAACACACACACTGTAAGCTTTCTATAAAAAAAACTGTGGAAATACAGAATATTCTGTTTCCAAAATTTTCTGCTCCTGTGGCGTCTTTGGGAATCGTACTCCATTGCTGAGAAAAACTGACTTGTTCAAAATCAAATGGCTCTAAGCACTATGGGACTTAACATCTGAGGTCATCAGTCCCCTAGACTTAGAACTACATAAACCTAACTAAGCTAAGAACATCACACACATCCATGCCCGAAGCACGATTCGAACTTGCGACCGTAGCAGCAGCGCGGTTCCGGACTGAAGCGCCTAGAACCGCTCGGCCACAACGGCCGGCGTTTCTCTTCTGTTGCCGTTTTCCCACACTCAGGGAACTGATGACTTCAGATGTTAATGGCCCATCCATAGTGCTTAGAACCATTTGAACTTGATGGTGTTGCAAGCTGTTCAGTCTTCAAAGTGAAGGTATGAGATTTCAATGAAGAGGTCCAAGGAAAGTGGAAAAGAAAAATATGCACATCTAACAAACCCACTTTTTAAAATTCAACATCACGTCTATATTCAGGCAGTCCAACATCAGCATTTGAAAATGTAATTAGTGTAGCGTTTGATATTCAGCTGCTTGGATGCTGAAGTGACGTTAGGTATAAGTGCTATTCTGAGATGGACAGGTTAACACAACAGAGGAAATCTTGGCGAGCCGTGTGAGACGACCTTAACGTGTTGTGTTTGGGGAAGTGTATAATTTATATGATGTCGTAAACAGTTTCCGGTGTATTGTCCTCCCTGTAGAATGTCTCGGTGATAGAAATGAGCGTCCAGCACAGTGTATCTTGTAAGGGGAGACGTGCTGTGCGTGGGTTTCCGAATGGAGCAGCCGTGGGCGGTGGCCGAAGCAAAACGCGCCACGGCCGCGCTTGGCCCAGAGCGGTCAGTCCCCCGTCTCGCAGGGGGCAGGGGCGGGGCGTTGCGCCAGCCGCGTTTCGAAACGCGCGTCCACTGCTAGCCGAGACCGGGCCTGCGACGTCCTCTTGGCGGCTGTCCGTCTCGCGTGTCGCAACTGCAGCGCTGCGCTTTCGGAGCGCACACATGCGTGGCTGGGACACCACTGCACCTTCTGGAACTGCCAGCACGTCTGCGAACCATTCTCCTCGATCACCAGGATAAGCTGCTGCTTTGGTCATATTGACAACCAGTTTCCATCATGCACATCATTATCAGGTCCCTGTACAACAACTTAAAGCATGGACAGGTTTTGCCTAAGATGACTGTTGTGATGACGAACGAGTCGTCGCCAATGTTGACTGGTGGCCAATGCTAAATAGAAATATACAAATCACAGCAGGTTAGTCAGTAACGTCGATAAGCAGCTGGCTGCAGGGTCTGGATCTGCAATTACTAAAATAATTAGAAGTCATTGGTAAAAAATAATGCACTACTGGCCATTAAAATTGCTACACCACGAAGATGACGTGCTACAGACGCGAAATTTAACCGACTGGAAGAAGATGCTGTGATATGCAAATGATTAGCTTTTCAGAGCATTCACACAAGGTTGGCGCCGGTGGTGACACCTACAAAGTGCTGACATGAGGAAAGTTTCCAACCGATTTCTCATACACAAACAGCAGTTGACCGGTGTTGCCTGGTGAGACGTTGATGTGATGCCTCGTGTAAGGAGGAGAAATGCGTACCATTACGTTTACGACTTTGATAAAGGTCGGATTGTAGCCTATCGCGATTGCGGTTTATCGTATCGCGACATAGCTGCTCGCGTTCGTCGAGATCCAATGACTGTTAGCAGAATATGGAATCGGTGGGTTCAGGAGGGTAGTACGGAACGCCGTGTTGGATCCCAACGGCCTCGTATCACTAGCAGTCGAGATGACAGGTACCTTATCCGCATGCCTGTAACGGATCGTGCAGCCACGTCTCGATCCCTGAGTCAACAGATGGGGACGTTTGCAAGACAACAACCATCTTCACGAACAGTTCGACGACGTTTGCTGCAGCATGGACTATCAGCTCGGAGACCATGGCTGCGGTTACTCTTGACGCTGCATCACAGACAGGAGCGCCTCCGATGGTGTACTCAACGACGAACCTGGGTGCACGAATATCAAAACGTCATTTTTTCGGATGAATCGACGCTCTGTTTACAGCATCATGATGGTCGCATCCGTGTTTGGCGACATCGCTGTGAACGCACATTGGAAGCGTGTATTCGTCATCGCCATACTGGCGTGTCACCCGGCGTGATGGTATGGGGTGCTCTTGCTTACACGTCTCGGTCACCTCTTGTTCGCATTGAGGGCACTTTAGACGTTACATTTCAGATGTGTTACGAGCCGTGGCTCTACCCTTCATTCGATCCCTACGAAGCCCTACATTTCTGCAGGATAATGCACGACAGCATTTTGCAGGTCCTGTACGGGCCTTTCTGGATACAGAAAATGTTCGACTGCTGCCCTGTCCAGCACATTCTCCAGATCTCTCACCATTTGAAAACGTCTGGTCAATGGTGGCCGAGCAACTGGCTCGTCACAATACGCCAGTCACTACTCTTGATGAACTTTGGTATCGCGTTGAAGCTGCATGGGCAGCTGTACCTGTACACGCCACCCAAGCTCTGTTTGACTCAATGCCCCGGCGTATCAAGGCCGTTATCACTGTCAGAGGTGGTTGTTCTGGGTACTGATTTCTCAGGATCTATGCACCCAAACTGCGTGCAAATGTAATCACATGTCAGTTCTAGTATAATATATTTGTCCAATGAATACCCGTTTATCATCTGCATTTCTTCTTGGTGTAGAAATTGTAATGGCCAGTAGTGTATATATTGTACTTAACTGGTTGTACAGGCTTCTTCTTGGCTGCATACATATAATTATAAACATATAACCATTTGGCCTCACTTGGACCATACGTTACTACGCTCTTTGTTAGAGGTTGCTTCCTATCAATTGAAAAGTAGGCTGCTGTACTACTGCACTCCCAAGCAAGAGTGGACGAGAGCTCGCTTGATACAAGCCGCGGAGCGGCACTAGCCGTGCTGGTCACGAATCGCGTGTCCAGCGATACTAATACGGATCGCGGTCGATAACTGCAACCCCTAAAAAGTGTGGTATCGAACGTTAATACCACAGTGACAACAAAGATTTTCACGGCGACACTACTGTATAAAATTTTCTCGGACTTCTAAAGGCAAGAATTACGGGTAAAATGCAGGGTGATTCAAAAAGGATACCACAACTTTAGGAATTTAAAACTCTGCAACGACAAAAGGCAGAGCTAAGCACTATCTGTCGGCGAATTAAGGGAGCTATAAAGTTTCATTTAGTTGTACATTTGTTCGCTTGGGGCGCTGTTGACTAGGCGTCAGCGTCAGTTGATGCTAAGATGGCGACCGCTCAACAGAAAGCTTTTTGTGTTATTGAGTACGGCAGAAGTGAATCGACGAGAGTTGTTCAGCGTGCATTTAGAACGAAGTATGGTGTGAAAGCTCCTGATAGGTGGTGTATTAAACGTTGGTATAAACAGTTTACAGAGAATGGGTGTTTGTGCAAAGGGAAAAGTTCCGGACGGCCGAGAACAAGTGATGAAAATGTAGCACGCATCCAGCAAGCATTTGTTCGCAGCCCAGGAAAATCGACTCGCAGAGCTAGAAGAGAGCTGCAAATTCCACAATCAACTGTATGGAGAGTCCTACGAAAAAGGTTAGTTATGAAACCTGAACGTCAACTACCCGAGGCGATGGATCGGCCGCCAGGCAGCCCGTGACAGAGCACTTCATCACTGGCCTCCAAGAAGCCCTGATCTTACCCCCTGCGATTTTTTCTTATGGGGGTATATTAAGGATATGGTGTTTCGGCCACCTCTCCCAGCCACCATTGATGATTTGAAACGAGAAATAAGAGCAGCTATCCAAACTGTTACGCCTGATATGCTACAGAGAGTGTGGAACGAGTTGGAGTATCGGGTTGATATTGCTCGAGTGTCTAGAGGGGGCCATATTGAACATCTCTGAACTTGTTTTTGAGTGAAAAAAACCTTTTTAAATACTCTTTGTAATGATGTATAACAGAAGATTATATTATGTTTCTTTAATTAAATACACATTTTTAAAGCTGTGGTATTCTTTTGGAATCACCCTGTATTATTCTTTTGACTATTACCACCGTCGTCTTCGTCAGGAGCAGCCGACTGTCGTGGCTCGTCGTCGTCGTTGCTTCCTAAAGAGACGGGACTCCCATGTGGTCCTCACTTCCGCGAACTTCCAGTGGGGAGTGTTTTACCATTCGTCGTGTTTTGTCATCTTCGTTTCCTTGCTGTTGTGACTGTGTTTTCATGTTGTTGAGCTTTCTTTCTTCCTCCGTCGTTTGGTTTGCATATCTATTGAAGCTGCAGTTTTTTTGGATATCTCGAATGGCGAACAGAGTGGGAACGTTGGCGCCATTATACCCTCTAGAGCTCATCGCATTTCCATGCACTGGGTTATGTGGCTGCAATGACAGTTTTTACTGTGTTGCTGTGGTGGCCTTATGTAGTCTATGGACGGTTTCAGGTTGGTCAGCAGTTTCGTCTTGCTGGCAGAGGTGGTGTCAACGTTGGCACTGGTGGCGCCACCGTTCCCATAAGAGCGTAAACAATGCGGCAGATGTCTCTGTTTCTTCTCGGCGACTTTCATCTGTTGGCACTTTGTGGCCTGTAATGCACGTCTGGTTGTGACGCAAGACTTACACGGATGATCTGATAATGGACGAACCGTCCGAAACTAGTCATCAGTGAATAAAGAAAGTTTACTAAGCAACTTAACACGGTCCCTTTAACAGTTACTGTAATCACATTAAAGTTGCTGACCTGTTCAACGCCGGCCGGATTGGGCGTGCGGTCTGGAACCGAGCGACCACTCCGGTCGCAGGTTCGAATCCTGCCTTGGGCATGGATGTGTGTGATGTCCTTAGGTTAGTTAGGTTTAATTAGTTCTAAGTTCTAGGCGACTGATGACCTCAGAAGCTAAGTCGCATAGTGCTCAGAGCCATTTGAACCATTTGTACCTGTCCAACTCCAGCATGCTGGATATACAGAAATTGTTTATTATTTCAGAGGTGATCTTCATAACCGTTAATACATTAAATGTATTTTATTCTACTGTCATTGCCTTCGTGGAAATTATATGGTAATCCCGTGGGGAGAGATCGGTGCGTAAGGAGGATGTGTAAGTGCTTTTCCGTGAAACTTCTACAGCGCACTCAAAACAACGTTGGCAACGTGTGAGCCCGCTCAAATGTTGCCGAGGTTGTTTCGAGTGCGCTGTAGGAGTTTCGCTTGGAACTCCTTACAGGTCCTGCGTAGAGTCCTGAACTCTCTCTCTGTGTGACTTGCATATTTTTGGAGAACTGAAGAAAGACATTCGCGACCGTCGATTTGCTCCGGCTAGGAGGTGCACGCCTGAATAGAATCATGTTTCAGGAGACAACCCCAAATATTTCTCCACGAAGGCATTCATTGCCTTATCTCACAATGAGATAACTATAATAACAGTTATGGTTCAAATGGCTCTAAGCACTATGGGACTTAACATCTGAGGTCATCAGTTCCCTAGAACGTAGAACTACTTAAACTTAACTAACCCAAGGACATCACACACATCCATGCCCGAGGCAGGATTCGAACCTACGACCGTAACAGTCGCGCGGTGCCGGACTGAAGCGCCTAGAACCCCTCGGTCACAGCGGCCCGCTATTAACAGTTATGGCAATTACTTTTGAAATAATAAACAGTTATTCATTTTTCTCCATATGTGCCGTTTTCATTTGGCTGCCATTTATAAATATCCGCCGCCGCGGTCCTGCGGTTCTAGGCGCTGAGTCCGGAACCGCGCGAGTGCTACGGTCGCAGGTTCGAATTCTGCCTCGGGCATGGAAGTGTGTGATGTCCTTAGGTTAGTTAGGTTTAAGTAGTTCTAAGTTCTAGGGGACTGATGACCACAGATATTGTCCCATAGTGCTCAGAGCCATATAAATACCCGGCGTACCGACAGACGAAGGCATTTGTTTTTTGCTGATCGGAGGGTTTGACGTGTTTTCCTTGTTGGCCTAAAACTGGTCTTGTGTTATATGAAGATGGTATCTGTTCTTTCGGACATGTCCGACACAACAGATACCATCTTCATAATGTTAAGGCGAACCGGCCATTGACCTTCTTCTATGCGAATGCACACGCATTGCCCGATCTCTTACGGGACTCAGTAAGATGGTCTGCCGCTAGTAATGAGTGTAATGGGCAGGGGCACTACGAAAGTAGTGTGTCGACATTAAGTTGGGAATGTGGGTCTGACGGGCAGTTTGCAAGGGATAAGTCCCTGCAGTCGCACTATCCTCTGTGCTCTTGGTGGCTCAGATGGATAGAGCATCTGCAATGTAAGCAGGAGATCCCGGGTTCGAGTGCCAGTCGGGGCACACATTTTCAACAGTCCTCGTTGATGTATATCAACACCTGTCGACGGCGTAAGGTCTTGATTTAATTATCATTTCGGTCTTGTGTTAGGTCTCTGTAATACCTTCCCGATCTGTTACTTTTTTCATAAAAGGGAGAAACTGTGTTCTTCCATTGTGTACGTTATTTGGTCGCAGAAATCCATTTACTTGGTTTCCCGAGTAGCCGCTTTTCTCGAACGTCTGCTTGAGATATCTTAATTCGGCGTCCAGACGTTCCGGCGTGCGAATTCTTTTTGCTCTGTTTATAAGACTTTTATAACGCCCATCTTTCGTTGTGAATTTATGGAGTTCCTATGCAAATATGTATCTGTCCGTATGCGTGATTTTCTGAAAAACTCTATTTTCAATGTTCCACCAGTCTGTCTATGGCTGAAATATTCAAGAACTCTATTCCGTTGTCATTTTCCATTTTCATGGAAAACTGGATTTTTGGATTTATATTATTTGGGTACGTAAAGAATTCTTCTAGAGCCTTTCTACCTTGTGAACAGACTACAAACGTATCATCCGCAAACCGATACAATTGAGATTCTTTCTTTAGACCTGATTGTACAAAGTTTTCGTGAACTGTAAACACTGGTGAACCCCATCTTTCTCACATCACAAAGTGTTCTGTACTAATTTGCAAGGTAACGTCACAGTGTATGATGTACAGTAGTGACACTCACTGCTGTCACCGTCTCATCTTTGGAGCCGACATCAGCGCCCCAAGCGGTGAGAAAGCTAGCCGTCTTCCAACGTCATATGCGTCCTGAGAATAATGTTTGTTTTTATATCTTGTATGTGATTTACGAAATACTTATATTTTTGCGTCCATAACGTTAGTAAATTGTCAAATGATGTGAATGATCGTAAAACAAGTGTAAACAGAGCCAAAATTCATTAATGAAACGACATCCGTTGGAACGTATTCATAAAGAAATATTTTTGAATTTATTTTTGTCTTTCCATCTTCCTCAAATTTTCTCTTCAATGATGTTCTGGTCTGGAATAACAGTGATTCTAAAGATACTTTTCTTAAGCCCTCGGATCCAATATTTGCACTTTTTTCATTTCACTCGATTTTCCAACACAGGGATAATCTTATTAAATGTAATAACTTCATCTTCAAAAGACGTCTATGTTGAAGGTTTGCGATACTACACTTATTGGGGGATTAAGCTGTAGATTAAAAAAAAGAAATCTTCCTCCTGATTTTAGGTGTGTCCTCAAGAGAAGAGTGAGACGAATATTATTTAACGTTATTCTCTCTTTACAAGAGTATTTTTGGGCCAGCTAAATGTTAAGGTAATGCCTTTCAAAGTGTAATTATCTGTGGTCACTAAGATGCTGGTGACCATTAGAGAAGCTCCTTGGTTTGAAGAAGGACGGTAGGATCGCAGGGATACATTGGTGGGAGGCAGCTAGCGGTTAGGACCAGCCAGGTAATGACAATGACGACCTTACAGACCTGGAGAGTTCTTTCAGAACTTACTAACAAGACAGAAATAGCATTTTGTAGGAATGGCCGTTTATGGTGGCAATAGAAAATAGTACCTATTAAGAGATTCAACTATTTTCATGCTGGGAGTGAATTTTTAAATAGGACCCAACAACGTCAGTCAGAATCACCTTTATCGGGTGTCCTGGAGCAGTCAAAATATCGAGATGCTACGGACTACAGGCTAGGTAACGCGCTGGCTGCTCCACTGTTGCCCCCCTCTCTCTTGTTCGTTTTATCCTTACAGTGGCTTCATTGATTGATTTTTGCACATTTTATTTTGATTAATGATTGCTAAAATGTGAACTTGAGACTTAACACTAATTATCTCTTTTCTCCCGATTTCAGTGTTCGACATTATATTTCTGTTGCTGTGTAAATCTTGTAAGCAGAATACACTGATACGCCAAAACATTATTAAAACTGATAATCCAGAACATCACTGCCCACCGCGTCGTTGGCTGTCGCCTTTTGGCATTGCGGGTACTTGACACGGTAACAAAAGTATGTAAGCGGAGCAGACACGGATGGGGGACGCCCTAACGAAGATATGACCTGTAAATTGAGAAATCCATTAAGATAAGCGACTTTGACAAAGGTCAGATTATTATTACGCAGAGCCTGTGAACGAGTGTCTCGAAGAAGGTGAAGCTGGTCGAATGTTCTTGTGCTACACTCGCGAGCATCTGCGGAAAGAGGCAGGACAGTGAAACTACCAGTAGGCGCTAAATGGTAGGAGGTCCACAACTCTTCACAGAACGCGAGATTTGGAGGCTTGCCTGCTCTGTCAAGTGGGATAGGATCTGTGGCACCTTTGTCGAAAGAGCACAATGCTGGTGCACGCACAAGTGTTTCGGAGCTAACCGTTCATCGTACATTGTTGAACATGGAGCTCCGCAGCAGACCACCTATTCGTATTCACATTTTGACCCAACGACATATTCAGTTACGATTGCAGTTGGCTCGGCACCATCGGGATTCGACCGTCGTTCAATGGAAACACGACGGCTCTTCGGGTGAATAACATTTTTGCTACACTATGACGATGGTCGTCTCAACAAACTCCGTCATCGAGGTGAAGGGCGGTTCGAAACGTGCAGCGCGCCACGGACGCAGACTGGTGGGAGCAGTGTTATGCTACGGGAGACATTCTCCTGCGCTTACATGGGACCTGTGGTAGTAATCGAAGACAGCTACGAAGCACCTGCATTCCTTCATGCATGATGTCTTCCCCGACGGCGATGTCGTCTTCCAGCAGTATAATTGCACGTGTCTGGAGCCAGAACCGTGCTACAGTGGTTGGAGGTGCATTATAGAGAACTCACGTTGATGTGTCGGCTGCCAAATTCGACTGACGTAAATTCTATGGAACCCAGGTGGGTCGCTATAGTGCGCCATCACCACGTACGCAATTCAGCGGCCTGTTACGTACGCGAATTACATGGCCTTTGCGTAAGACGTCTAATGCAATTCACCTCCACAAACCTACCAACAAACTGACCGATCCCTGATACGCGGAATCAGTGATGTATTTCGTTGCAAGAATGGACAAACAAGCTGTTAAGCGGGTGGTCATAATGTTTTGGCTCATCAGTGTGTACCAAAAAATAGGACGCCCTATTTTCATAGCAAGCATGGACGTAAGAAGAAGAACTGCAACACAAGAAGATGATTATTAGTGTATACCACAATTAAGGGATCGAATTCGGGCTCTTTCCTTTATTATGGTTGCGGCACTCCCCTTTCTCTCCACCTACATCCTCATGATTAGCCTCGATTAATGAATGTTCAAAGTGACTGCTTGATTCAGTCCTGCAAGTAGAATCGAGTCAGATGGTTCCAAGGCCAAACGCTATGGCATCACCTCCACTGAGTGCCTTTTGTTAGCGGAAGCAGTGGGCAGGCGATGTGAAACAGCGCAGATTCCGATGTGTATGGCTCTAATATTTCTGGCTCTGAGGCAGCAACAATTTTCGAATTGATTTCTTCGGTGTAGGAAAACGGTTTACTCCTTTAGATGATATGTTATCACCGCTGTGTGAAAATTTGAAGTGTATCGGAAGAAATTTCACTTCGTTGTAGATGTATACGAAGTTTTTCTGCTATATACCGGTCATTTCGTGGACTCTAAAAGAAAAAAAACCTTCATTTTTTAAAAGTCTGCAGCTTACTAGAAAAATTCAACTAAACCGAAAATAGTAGTGAAGTTCATTGTAAAATCTGTTCAAAACGCTGGGGATCTTAACCACACCACGTCCGTACATTTACCAATCACTTGTACAAATAAAAATGACATAGATAATTACTACATAAGCAGCTCTGTCCACGACTATGGAACAAGATCTAGACTGCATTTACATTTATCAATAAAGATCAATATAAAACTAAAAACTTCATTTTCTACCAAAGAATAAAAGTGTACAATAAATTGACCAAGAAGTTTAAACAGATTATTAAAATAAATTTCTTTAAAGACGCAACAGAAAAGTACCTGTTAAGCAATATATTCTATGCAGTAAATTGATTACTTGATTACTTAGATAACAAAGAGTACGTGTTTAATAACAAATGTGACACAAATGTTTTCTATGAAAAAACTTACGCCTAAAGCTAAGAAATGTGTAGTACCTTCATCTTACCCCCTTTCTGAGCTGAACACCTCACTCAGTTTTTTTCTGGCTAGCATACGGGAAGTTGCAATACCCACGATGGAAACTAAACATCGGAAAGCCTTCTACTTCTTTTTTTCCTTGTTGTACAACTTTTTTGTTCTTTTTGGAGCTGACGTGATTTTATGGCTGTCTCCATTCCGCCGGCTTTAAATTTTGACTGTCGTCACTCTTTCGACGACTTTATTATAACATGACTGGGAATGATGGGACGTCGAATGCGCTCAACTTCTCCACATAAATAATCTGAAAATAAGCAGTTTGACTACCATATTTAAACCTACTTTTATCTTTTAGTTATCGCGCATCACTTATATTTTATTCTCTCTAGATTCTTGCTATTTTTATTTTTTTAAATTTCTAAGTCCATCACGTGCTGTTTTTCTTTATTTAGATGAATTTGAAGATGCAACTCTAATTTTGTGAAACCGGTAGTACTATTAAAGGATAGTACAACAGCTACTTGACTTTATTTTTCAAGAATGCATACCTTCAGCTGCGGATGCCAAAATTATAAAGTTTTCTGCGTTCACAAGGTTTCCACTAGTGTGCCATTGTCATGAAACGACAAGGACAGCTTTACTGTGTTCCAATAAGCTATTTGCAAAGTTTTCAAGTGATAAGATAGAGCTAAATTAAAGCAGTGGAAGTAATGACACTACAATCCAAGTGCCAGTAGATGACGGTATTCGAGGGGTTTACTGCCGGCGTTAAAAGCCACTTTCAAAGTCACGCCCGCTGGATCCTCTTCGAGTAGCTCCTCAGGTATGTTGAATGGGTCTTGCTCCAGTCGTAACACCAATGAATAATTTCTTTCGGTACAGGAGCCAGAAGCTGGGTTCTCTGCGGGGGTATTACACACGCCACATAATGGAGATTTGTTGAGTCCAGTACAAAATTTGAACTGTGTGACGCAGTCTCATTGAGAACATGCGCACTGAAATCTGAAGCCACGTGCGCTACGGTACTCAGTGTGATAAAAGAAACTAACTTATTCTCCATATCGACTGAAACTGCCCATGATTGGTTAGACAGTTGAGCCAGATCGCTGGTCGATCATCAGCGATCGGCTTGTTATCTTTGGCGCGTCCCCGGGCATGAGCATCTTTGCGTTTTCGGCTGGGGCGCGCGGCACGGCGAAAGGCAGTCGGTTTGGGGCGGCCGGTGAGACTGGCGGAGCTGTGGCTCGGGCGTAAGCACATGTGTGATGTCTGTTACGCTGGGGCTGTTTGCTAATCGTGAAACTTCTGCGGCGGTTACTGGTTGCCTGGAAGGCAGTTCATATAAACTGTGCCGCGCCTCGCAGTGAGAGGGGAGTCCGGAGTTGGTGTTGGCCTAGATGTTTATACAAAGTGAGGTGCCTGTGTGAGAAGCACGGCGTGGACCTGTTGGTTGCTTCGTCCTTCTGGCAGCCACCGCAAGCGGATGTTCGGCCGGAATATCTACAGTTTGTGGTGAGCATAGTGTGAACAAGTTCTCGTAGGATGTACTCCCAGCCTGACTCTTAGCCTGTGTTACTTGTGGGTGCCGACCCCTTGTCTGTAACTGCTTCCGGGAGTGCTGTAAGATTTCACAGCAAAACTGTGTTTTTATGGCATTCTGTGTTTCTGGCTCAGCCTCCGCCTAGAAAGGGGAAAGATTTGTGCCTCAACTGAAAAAGGGGGGGGGGGGGGGTGGTTCGATTGGACATCTTTTGGAATTCCTTAATGCTGTAATTTAAACATGTAAAAAAAAATTGTTCTTTCGGAATAAGCCCCTGTTTCTTTGGGACACTGCAGTTCAAACAGGAGTGGCGTAATGTTAATGAGTATTTGTTATTCGTCAAATGAAGTGTATTTAATATGGCTCTGAGCACATGGGACTTAACTTCTGAGGTCATCAGTCCCCTAGAACTTAGAACTACTTAAACCTAACTAACCTAACGACATCACAGACGTCCATGCTCAAGGCAGGATTCGAACCTGCGACGGTAGTGGTCGCGTGGTTCCAGACTGAAGCGCCTAGAACCGCTCGGCCACAGCGGCCGGCGAAGTGCATTTAATACCTTGCAGTTTTCTGGGGCAGGCAGCTGTGTTATTGAACTCATTTTGAAGTGTTCTGTCGGGTGAATGACTGCTCCCCATTTCATTGTATTCTTTTGAGTAGTATTGTAAGTTTTTTTGGATATTTGTCAGTGGGGTGTATTGACTCAATTTTGTTTTTCCCTTTCTTTTGAATTACGGAGAATTGTTTAGTTTATCTGGTTATTGGATTAACTCGCGATTCACGCACTAAATCAGCTGATATTGAAATTGTTTTTTTTTAATTTTATTTTTTTATTCCTGTTTAATGTCAGACAGATTCAAATGTAGCTTCATTTATGTTATTTGAAATAAATGTCTTGGATTGACCTTAATGAATTATGTGCAATCGAAGTAAGGGACCCAGTCCTTCATTAGTGCTTAACAGTGGCGTGCGGTTCGGGTTTTGAGCCCCGTGCTGCGAACATTGGCGGAAGGCAAGTTTTTCAAGATGCTAATCCATATCAAGCTTGGGGCCAATCGTTAATTAGCAAATACAATACCTCCCAAGAAGCAAGCCGATCACTAACCGCATTCACAGTTATAATAATAATTCCTCGTGGCTCAATGGCCCGTTACAACTGACGCCACTTAAGCGATCTGCCAATCCCCAGCTTACCACAGTTATCCAAGCGGGTGAAAGGGACCTACAGACTAATGTGGAATGGTATCCACGTGTAGTTCGTGGCGCTTCTTCACATCACCGAAAGGTTAAGGCCACGTTAAAGGTAAACTGGACATTTCGTAGACTGATATGTATTCAACCCGCGATCATTCCGTTTACGGGCACGCATTTTTACGACTAAACCACTAGGCTCGACAGTCCACAATCAACATAGTATAGATATACGCGAGTTTGCTGTCAACAACGGTGTGCTGACAGCGAGAAAATTGAGAGATTTGATAAATTGTTCAAATATCCATCTTATTCCTACCGAGAGAGATAGAGCAGTGCTCAAGATACTGGATTCGCATTCGGGAGGACAGAGGTTCATATCCCCGTCCGGCGACCTAGATTTAGGTTTTCCATAGTTCCCTAAATCGATTAAGGCGACTGCAGAGATGGTTTCTTTGAAAAGGGCACTGTCGAGTCGCATCCCAATCCGAGCTCATTCTCAGTTTCTAACGACTGCGATGTTAATGGGACGTCACAGCCTAATCTTCCTTTATTCCTTTCAATGTATTCACGGTATTCTTGACCCTATTACTCCCAAGTCGTGTGTGTGTATGGGCAGCGTCTTTGGCTAGTAATATAAGAAAAGTCCCGTGACCCAGGTTCGATCCAAGCTACTAATTAATTATGAATAAGAATCATCAACAATGGCGGTCGAAGATTTACAGTGTAACGAGTCAGCCTTGTCGAAGAGAGCAGAGGAGAGGACAGAGTTCCAGGACAACCCCTTGCATTTGGTGTGGGAATCTGTCACTAAAGAGCGGCATAATCAGCGATGATCAAGGTCATGAGGAAGCAGAAGGCAGTGGAAAACAATGCTTTAAAAACACATAACATGTATCCACAGGGCATGTGGATTGTAACGGAAAAAGGAAAAAACAGTCATGAAGGTCTCTCCATAGTCAAAATATTTCGGATTAGTCCCCCATTCGGATATCCGGAACGAAAAGACAATATTCTAAGGCTCGGAGAGTGGCGTGTCAGAAATGCAAATGTGCTAGGAAAGCTAGAAAATCTAAAACAATAAACGCGATGTGTATATGGTCGATTCAATGAAGTGAGATGAAACGGCCGAAAGGATTTCTGGTCAGTCGAAATAGGTTCACATCAACAGCGGTAGGAAAGCCTGTAACGGGAGTAGGATTTGTTATGAATAGGAAGGTACAGCGAAGAGTGATCTACAGTGAAGAGTTCAGTGACGGGATTGTTCTCATTAGATTTGACAGCAAACCAACGACAGGCACCCACCGACGTTATAAATAGAAGACGAAGAGATACAGAAAGTATATGAAGATACTGAACTGGTAATTCAGTATATAAAGGGAGACGGAAATCAAATAATGATGGGGAATTCCAACACTGTAGTAGAGAAAGGAATAGAATAGAACAAGTTACTGGAGAATATGAGCTCCGTAGTTCGAATAAGAGAGAAGAAAGACTTATTGAGCCAAGTAATAAATTTCAGCTAGTGACTGCGAATACATTTCTCAAGAATTAAAAGTGGAGGAGGTATACTTGGTAAAGACCCGCAGGCACGGGAAGATTCCAGCTGGATTACATGAGGGTCAGACGGAGATTTCGAAATCAGATATTGGTTTCTAAGACGTGTCCGGGAGCAGATATCTCTAAGGCTGTAGATACTGCGATAATGAATATCACATTAGGCAGTTCAGTCGTAGAGGAATAGACATATCTAAAACGGGCGTTCACAGAAACCGGATGGGCAAACACAGGTATAAGGAAGGTAACTGCGAAAAAACGTTGAATAACAGAAACAAAAGTGCAGGGAAATCAAGGAGAAATAGCTGCAGGAACCATGTTAAGAAATGCAAGAAAGAAATGGAAGGACAATTCAGCATTTAGAAGGGTCAAAACAACCTTCGGTGCAATGAAAAGCAGGGGCGGCGAAACTAAAAATGCGATGCGAATTCCATTGCTACACGAATAAATGAAGAAGAGAGGGTGCATAGGTGGAAAGAGTAGGTAGAAGGCTTCTACATGAAAGTGGAGAGTGGGGGAGGGGGGGGGGGGGTGGCCTTGTCTGTTGATATGAGAGACGAAGCAATGGGAGTCAACATGGAAAATAAATTTGATGCGGTAGTAGAGTCAGAATTGAACGGAGCCCTGGAAGACTTGAGATAAAATAAGACAGAAGGGACAGAAAACATTATTTCACAGTTTCTAAAATGATTGGGGCAAGCGGCTATTCATGTTAGTGTGTGGAATATATGAGGCTGGAGACAGACCATCAGACTTTCAAAAAATATCTTCCACACAATTCGCAAGATAGCAAGAGCAGATAATGTGCGAGATCTGTAGCACAATCCTCTTAATAGCTCACGCATGCAAGCTTCTGACAAGCTAGTATGTAGAAGAATGGCAAATGAAATTGCGTATATGTTAGTGACGATCACTTTTGGAAAGGAGGCAAATCTGACGTTGGCTTGATATTGGACTGAAGAAACATCAAGACGTGTTGACTGGATTTGTTCAGCTAGAAAAAGCGTTAGAGATTGTAAAAAGATGAAAGATGTTCAAAATGCTGAGCGAAATAGGAGTAAGCTACGGGGAAAGACGAGTGATATACAATACATACAAGAACGAAGAGGGAACAGTAACACTGGAAGACCAAGAACAAAGTGTTCAGATTAAAAAAGACAGGGATACCGTCTTTCGCCTCTCCCATTCAAGCTATATATCGAGTAATTAATGACTGAAATCTAATACAGTTTTAAGAGTGGCGTTAAAATTTAGTGTGAACAGACATCAGTGATAATATTCGCTGTTGATCTGCTATCCTCAGTAAAAGTGAAGAAGAATTACGGGAACTGTTGAATGGAATGAACAGTCTATTGTGTACAGAGTGTGAACAGAGAGTAGGCCGAAGAAAGATGAAAATAATGAGGAGTAGCAGAAATGAGAACAGCGGGAAATTTAACATCAAAATTGGTGCCGCGAAGTAAACGATGTTAAGGAATTCAAATATCTTGGGAGCGAAATAGCACATTACGTATGAAGGAAGGAGGACATGAAAAGCAGACTAACACGGGCAGAGATGGTATTTATGGCCAAAAGAATTCCACTAGTATCAAACATAGGCCATAATTTGAGGAAGATATTTCTGGGAACATACTTGTGTAGTACAGAATTGTATGAAAGTGAGTCACGGACTATAGAGAAACCGGGCAAAGACGAGAAATAAAGTGGTTGATGTGTGGAGATTCTCCGCAGAAGAAAGGAATGTATGTGAAACACAGACAAGAAGAAGGGACGGGATCATAGGACATATTTAAGACATCAGGGAATAACTTACATGGTACTAGAGGGAGCTGTACAGGGCAAAAATTGTATGGGAAGGCAGAGGTTGGAATACGTCCACGTATAATTGAGGATGTAGGCTGCAATGGCTACTATGAGACGAAAAGCCTGATACAGGAGAGGAAGTCTTTTCGGGTCCAGTCAAACCAACAAAAGACTGAAAAAGAAGACTTCCATCTGTCCTACCGTTTAAACTTTACTGCTGGTTATTAAAGTCATTGCACCATTACGGCGACGTCTACAAACATCAAACTCACATAAAATGTATTGCATGCTTGGATATACAAACGATTGACATTTCAGTAAAACCACACAAAATAGCTAGGAGTAACGCCATATATGTACATTTTCTGTAGGTACTGGGTAATTGTAAATAAAGTGCAGGTACTGACAGAGGTACAATGCGAGTTGTAATTATCGTATGGCAACGAAAGTTGGTTGATATTCTAATGCAGTGATGCAGAACCGATTAACGCTGCAAAAAAAAATTAGTTCCAATTTTGGCCACCAGGTGCAAATCTGGCGTTGTACAACATCTCGTCGACGTCTCCGGTGCTCATATTGAACAAATTGTGTTCGCGGAGGTTAATAATAACATCAACATTATTTCTTTCTCGCTTGTTTCACCTTTTCTGTCCTCGTCTCGTTCGTAATCCATTAGACATGGAAACATTCTATACTTCCTGCATTCACAGAGCCAGATTTGAACCTGGTGGCCAAAATGGCAGCTACTTTCTTCCAGAATAATCCGTTCCGCATCAACGCACTAGAATATGTACCAAGTTTCGCTTCCATACGATAATTACAACCCACAGCGGAACTCCGTGTGTAGCTGTACTTCAATTTTAAATACCCGGTATAAAGGTGTGTGTGTCTCATTGAGAAATCACTCTTGAATGTTGTTTCTGTATGACTCGTAAAGGGGAGAGTATAGTCTACCATCACTCCTCGAAATTCGACAGCGCGCGGACCATGGCATCGCCAGGCTATGGTTAATAGCCACTGCTGCTCATGTTGATCAGGTTCCCACGACCATCATATGAATACGTAATAGGCGAGTTCAGGAGACTCATACTGAACATCATGTAAGGTTTCGACAGTACCATTCGAATATTGTCTCCGAGGACAGGCGTACTGTTTGATCGGCAGCACAGGACCCTACAGCCACATATTGTACAGCGAATCGGGTTCAAATGGTTCAAATGGCTCTGAGCCCTTTGGGACTTAACATCTGAGGCCATCAGTCCCCTAGAACTTAGAACTAGTTAAACCTAACTAACCTAAGAACATCACACACATCCATGCCCGAGGCAGGATTTGAACCTGCGACCGTAGCGGTCGCGCGGTTCCCGACTGAAGTGCCTAGAACCGCTCGGCACTCCGGCCGGCCGGTGAATCGGGAAATGTGCTTGTTTGCAACAAGTATCAACACGTCTGGAGCACAATAGAATGACCGGCACGCTGTCGCTCTCCTTGACGCGGTGACAGAGACAACGCAGGACAACCCAGGACAAAGGATTGACAGCACGCCGTATTTTCAGAGAATTCCTGTTTTGCAAACTGTATTACAATGGGCTCATCCGTGAGTGGAGGGTCCGAACCGAACGAACTTTTGTCAGATCGGATTAGTCCTCGTCATAAATACCCAGCACGTGCCGTGATGGTCTGAGGTGTCATTGGGTACACAACGCGATCACCTATGTTTCACTTAGCAGGTAATATGGAAGGCAGCCATTACATTTCTGACGTTTTACGGCCAGTGGCTGTTCTCTGTTTTCTAGCCTTGTGACGTTATCTTTCAACACAAGACCTAACGTTGCTCTTGCTGTCCTGATCTACCACGACACAGATGATGTTCGACTACTGCTTGACCAACACGTTCTATAGTCTCTCACCTACTGAAAATGCGAGGGACCTTCAATAAATAAAGTAAGAATTTTTTTCTGAAAACAGGTTGGTTTTGCTCAGGATTCCAATAAATCATATTATTCCCCTTTCCTTTGGCTAAAAAATACTTTTCAACATAATCTTCGGTCAATGCGACAGCCTTACGTCACCTTACTGGGGGGGGGGGGGGCGATGTATGCCCGCATGGCATCACTATAATGGTCGACGTCGAAGCCAACGTCGGGCTTATCAATAACATCACCATTATCCGCGTATTGATTGCACAAAAGTGAGCAGTAAGAATAATATGTGCCGTTGACCCATGGACGGAATGTAGGTACCTATTCACCGCGCTGTCAAAAAACGTAATTATATTCACTAACGAAATTCGTCGTAAATAATCGATGACACTTTTAGAATAACAATGATGTACATACCTATAACACTGGAGGGAAAAATGACATTTATGACCCAGTGTTAAGTCTGTCAGTGGTTCAGAGAGGAGTTCAGTATGCAGCAAGAAAACTCTTTGATAATTTGCCCAGTAACATAAAATGTCTGACAGGTAGCGAAGTAAGTATTAAATCTAATTTAAAATCATTTCCTCTGGACAACTAGTTCTGTTCCGTTGACAAATTTCTACTGAAAAACGGATAACCAGTTAAAAAAAAGTATAGTTACATGAGTAGGACTAAAAACAATAACGTCTTATTAACGTTAACACTAGTCATCTGTACATACCATGTAAACTGACTATTTCCACGTCATTCCAATAAGAGAATAATTCAAATGATCTACGGAACATATCACAAACTAACTCACAAACTTTGTGCATTTCGTTAAAAATTTGTATCTTTGTTACTTCTCTATACACAGGAACACCCGAAATCAGCCTGATGGAGCTTCCTACGTCAACCATTTGGTCATTTATATGTATTATGAACGATACCACAGGCACATAACATATTGGCACAGGAAGCAGTGTAAGAACGGCAGCGGACACGATGAACGATGTGAAAAACGACCGGTTAAAAACGATACCGGTATTTTAGCTCTTAGCAACAGGTATTTTTCGGTAATTGTTTGGTCTCGGTTATAAAAGGTGTTTCTTATTTTTTTGCTAATAACCGAGTAAAAAAATAGGAAATAACAAGTAGCTACAGCAGGAATGCTAAAAATTTTTCGTTTTTAAATAAACCTGTTTAAAAAGAGGAGTAATTTTTATAAAGAAAATTGGCACTTGTTTGAAACATTGTGTTGTTATAGAAAATGGGAAAATCAATCTGTGCTAGATTATAACAATGTCGACAGAAACGACCAACAAACACATGGCACAAAAATTGGCGCAGCATTGCTGAGACAATAACGTCTCTGCTGTGTGTGTCTCGGAGTCACAACCGTGCAACAGAGGTTTGAGGAGCATTATAGTGAACTCACGTTGATGTATAGGCGACTAAATTTGCCGGACGTAAATCCTACGGAGCCCATGTGGGTCGCTATTGGGCTTAATCACCACATACGTGAATTACATGCTCTGTGCGTAGACATCTAATTCCACGCACCTCCAAAAACCTACTAAGAAACTGCCGGATCCCTGATACCCAAATTAGTGATGTATTTCGTACTGACGACGAACAAACAAGCTATTAAGCAGGTGGGTATAATGGTTATGCTCATCAGTGTATGTTTCTTGATGCCAAGAGAGTCAATTCTTTTCAAAGTTTGTTCGATTTCTCAGTTTATTACAGGAAATAACAGAACTAGAATCACCTGTGATCGAAATTCGACCAACTGTGTCGACCTCATGCAAATGTAAGCATATATAAAACGTTGAATGACTATATGTAGAAGTCATTGGACAAGATCGATGATTTAAAAAAAAGTGTATCTTTACTACAAGTAAAACTATGTCTGATTTTTAGCATCGGAACTGATAATAGCAAATGCTGCATTGTAGCTACGAATATTATTGAAATAATACTTTGACATTTCTCGAATTTTTGGGTCATTTGAAGTGCGTCCTTGATAAAGAGCATTGAATCATAAATTTTATGTTTACGCAGATTAACTTTTCCCTTATGACAACACAATATCAATGCCATTGTATCTCGTACAGTAACCTCTGATGTGAAATGTTCTGCTTTACGAAATCTGCGCTGTAAATTCATCAAACGGCAATTGTAACCGTCAGAATTATTTGGAATTACCTGAAGTGCAAGTTTAAATGTAATGCTAATAAAACAATTGCATTATCATTACGAATGTCCACATTCTTGTTACCTTCTCTATGCAAAAATTGTATCTGAGTCTTTCAAAAAAAAAAAAAATGGTTCAAATGGCTTTGAGCACTATGCGACTTAACTTCTGAGGTCATCAGTCGCTTAGAACTTAAAACTAATTAAACCTAACTAACCTAAGGACATCACACACATCCATGCCCGAGGCCAGATTCGAACCTGCGACCGTAGCGGTCGCTCTGCTCCAGACTGTAGCGCCTAGGACGGCACGGCCACTCCGGCCGGCTCTGAGTCTTTCACTCCGAACCCTTAGCGATCTCGTTCTGGGCATAATCTGAAACAAATGTAGTTTCTATAAAAAAGTAAGTCGAAAGCCGTAGTTATTCAAAATGAAGAAATTAAAAATTAGAAAATACCTCCAAGATTTCTACTAACGGCGACAAATGACAGCAAAGTTACTCTTACAGAAAAGTAATCAAAATGATGGGAATCTCAACGGAAGAGCCAAAGAAAGTTGCCTAATATCGTGTAGGGCCATCGCGAGCAATGAGAAGTGCCGCAACACGACGTAGCATGGTCTCGACTAATGTCTGAAGTAGTGCTGGAGGGAATTGACACCATGAATCCTACAGGGCTGTCCTTAAACAGTACGAGGGAATGGAGATCTTTCTGAACAGAATGTTGCAAGGCATCCTAGATATGCACAATAATGTTCATGTATGGGAGTTTGGCGGCCAGCGGAAGTGATTAAAATCAGAAGACTGTTCATGGAGCTGCTCTCTAGGAATTCCGGACGTGTGGCGTGTCGCATTGTCCTGCTGGACTTGCCGAAGACCGTCGGAATGCCCAAGGGACATGAATGGATGCAGGTGATCAGACAGGATGCTTACGTACGTGTCACCTGTCAGAGTCATATCTAGACTTAGCCGGGGTCCCATATCACTCCAGCTGCACACGCTCCACACCATTACAGAGCCTCCACCAGCTTGAACAGTCTCCTGCTGACATTCAGGGTCCATGGATTCATGAGGTTGTGTCCGTACCCGCACACGTCCATCCGCTCGTTACAATTCAAGCGAGACTCGTCCGATTAGGCGATATTTTTCCAGTCATCAACAGTCCAATGTTGGAGTTGATGGGCCTAGGCAAGGTGTAAAGCTTTGTGTCGTGCAGTTATCAAGAGTACACGAGTGGGTCTTCGCCTCCGAAAGCCCATAGCGATGATGTTTCGCTGAATGGTTCTCACGCTGACACTTTTTGACGGCCCAGCACTGAAATCCGCGGCAATTTGCGGAAGGACTGCATTTCTGTCACTTTGAACGATTCATTTCAGTCGTCACTGATCCCGTTCTTGCAGGATCTATTTCCGGCCCCAGCGATCCAGAGATTTGATTTTTTACCAGATTCCTGATAACACGTTAAACTCATGAAATGGTCGTACGGGAAAATCCCCATTTCATCTCTGCCTCGGAGATGCTATGTCGCATCACTCCTGCGCCGACTACAACACCACGTTCAAACTCAGTTAAATCTAGATAACCTGCCATTGTAGCAGCAGTAACCGATCCAACAACTGCGTCAGACACTTGTTGTCTTATACAGGGTGAAAAGTATTTAAACCGACAAACTCTGGGAGGTTGTAGGGGACATCAAAACAAAAATTTTTCCCTAACGTCATTTTTTCCTATGAGGATTATTTAAACCGGTGGAGGCCGTATTACGCTCTTCAGTTGTTAGAGGCCGTGCGACGCTCTTCAGTTGCAGGCAACTGCTGTCCACCAGTGTAGTAGTGCATTGTCTCTGTTTACTAATGGAGCGATACACCTGGAGTGAGTACACCGATATGGTTGGTACGTACTACGTAGCGCATTACAACGGACGAGCTGCACAGTGGGTTTATCAACAACAATATCCTAATCGCTGTGTCCCGCATCATACAAGGAGCGGAATCCTTCAATCGGCACTCGTGCAATTGCACGTAACATGGGGACAAATCAGACGAATGTAAGAACAGTCCTTCGAGAGCAATTGTTACGTCCATTTCACTTACAGCGTGTCCACAACCTGGAACCAGTTGATTATCCACCCAGATCACAGTTTTCGCAGTGGTACCTGGAACAGTGTGAAATGCATCCTACATTTCTATCCTGTGTGCTGTTTACCGATGAAGCAACGTTCGGGCGTGATGGAGTGTCAACGTGCACAATTCGCATGTTTGGAGTGAGGATAGCCCACATGCCACAGTTACTAGCGCTCATCAAGTGCGGTTCTTCGTTAATGTGTGGGTCGGTGTTGTCGAGGACTGTTTAATTGGGCCGTATCTGCTACCTAGGCCATTAAATGGCAGGCACTATTACAATTTTCTCGCCAGAGAATTGCCCGAATTGCTGGAAGACGTCCCGCTCCCTACAAGACAACGCATGTGGTTCCAAAATCGGGACATTTCAGTCGTCGTGTGCGTCGATTCCTGGACCGACGGTTCCCAGAAACGTGGATTGGCACAGGTGGTCCTGTACCAAGGGCTGCTCGATCCCCAGATATGTCCCCTCTGGACTTTTTTGTGTGGGGAGAGATGCGCAATCTTGTTTAGGCAACTCCTGTTGCATTAGAAGAGCAGGAACAATTCAGGATACTCTTGTGGTTTTTGCCCGTGTCAGATAGAACATGGTCCGACGGTGTAACCTTTTTTACGTGTCAATGGAGGCATTTTTGAAAATCTACTGTAATTGAAATTGAGTTGTGTTCATGTGTTGTCTCTTGGTCATAAAAAATGGAAAAGTGTTTGTTGGTTTAATTAATTTGCCGCCAGAGAAATCTTCCTCTACCGGTTTAAATACTCTTATTAGGAAAAAATGTCATTAGGGAAAAATATTTGTTTTGATGTCCCCTACAACCGCCCAGAGTTTGTCGGTTTAAATACTTTTCATCCTGTATAGGCTTTGCCGACCGCACCGCCGTATTCTGCCTGCCATATCTCTGTATTTGAATACGCATGCCTATACGTGTCTTTGGTGCTTTAGAATAGAATTAACATTAAAAATCGGTACTTGAGTTTCTGTCTTGACGTATTGGCATTATGATAAAAACGGTAAATCGGCTATACCAGAAACCGGTTATTTTGAGCGATTTTGACAGTCAGGTTAATCTGACGTGGGAAAAAAACAATGTAAACGGAAACCGTTTGTTTCAGCGATAACCGCCATCCGTGGCCAGCGTTACCCCCCCTGGGTGGTGCCGCGCGTGGAGCAGCGCGCCGCTGCTGGCGGACACGGTGGCTGCGCCGGTGCTGGCAGAGTGGCGGCAGGAAGCCGCCGGCTTGCGTAACGCTGGCGGCGCGCCGCGCAAATTGCGGCTAACAGTAACAGCCAGCAGCCAGCAGCAGCACGCGTCCTCCACCGCGGCAAGGTCGAGGTCGCCGGCTACCGGCTGCTGCTCCGCTGGGCCCCGCCTGGGGGCGCAGCCGCACACCTGCTGGCCCGCGGCGGCCCAGCAGTTCCACACACGCCAGCCCTCAGCTCTCCCATGACAAAACTGACAGCCAGCTTCTCACCAGCGTCGGCGGTTATCGCTGAAACAACCGGTTTTTGTTTATATTGTTTTTTTTTCGCGCCAGTTTAACCTGACTGTTAAAAGCGCTCAAAATAACTGAACTAACCGATCTTTTCGGTTTTATTTCCTGCAATAAACGTAGAAATCGAACATAGATGGAAAAAGTTTGACTCTCAGTTTCAAGATACAAAAATGAAAATATTATTAAATTAGACTGAAGCACCAAAGAAACTGGTATAGGCATGCGTATTCGAATACGGAGATATGTAAGACAACAAGTGTCTGGCACAGTTGTTATATCGGTTACTGCTGCTACAATGGCAGGTTATAAAGTTTTAATTGAGTTTGAACGTGTGTTATAGTCGCCGCACGAGCGATGGGACACAGCATCTCCGAGGTAGCGATGAAGCGGGGATTTTCCCTTACGACCACTTCACGAGTGTACCGTGAATATCAGGAAAAATCAAGTCTCCGAGATAGCTACAACCGGAAAAGGATCCCGCAAGAACGGGACCCTACGACGAATGAAGAGAATCGTTCAGTGTGACAGAAGTGCAACCATTCCGAAAATTGCTGCGTACTTTCTTTGATGGGCCATCAACAGGTGCCAGCGTGCGAGCCATTCAACGAAACATCATCGATATGGGCTCACTCGTGTACCCTTGATGACTGCACGACACAAAGTTTTAGGTATCAAGATTTAAGTGCGTTTGAACGTGTGTTATAGTCGCCGCACGAGCGATGGGACACAGCATCTCCGAGGTAGCCATGAAGTGGGGATTTTCCCATACGACCATTTCACGAATGTACCTTGAATATCGGGAACGCGGTGCAACATCAGATCTCCGACGTGTCTAGGGCCGGGAAAAGATCCTGCAAGAACGGGACCAACGCCGACTGAAGAGAATCTTTCAGAACGACACAAGTGCAACCCTTCCGCAAATTGCTGCAGATTTCAGTGCTGAGTCATCAGCAGGTGTCAGCGTGAGAACCATTCAACGAAACATCATCGATACGGACTTTCGGAGCCGAAGACCCACTTGTGTACCTTTGATGACTGCACGACACAAAGCTTTACGCCTCCCCTGGGCCCGTCAACACCGACATTGGACTCTTGATGACTGGAAAAATGTGCCTGGTCGGACGAGTCTCGTTTCAAATTGTATCGAGCGGGTGCACGTATACGGGTACGGACACAACCTCATGAATCCATGGATCCTGCATATCAGCAGGGGACTGTTCAATCTGGTGCAGTCTCTGTAATGGTGTGGAGCGTGTGCAGTTGGAGTGATATGGGACACCTGATACGTCTAGATACGACTCTGACAAGTGACACGTACTTAAGCATTCTGTCTGATCATCTGCTACCATTCATGCCCATTGTGCATTCCGACGGACTTTGACAATTCCAGTAGGACACATCCGGAATTGCTACAGAGTGGCTTGAGTGTCACTCTTCTGGGTTTAAAAACTTCCACTGACCACCAAACTCCCCAGACATGAACATTATTGAGCGTATCTGGGATGCACTGATACTTGCTGTTCAGAAGAGATCTCCACACCGTTCTACTCTTCCGGATTTATGGACACCCCTGCAGGATTCATGGTGTCAGTTCCCTCCACCACTACTTCAGACATAAGTCAAGCCATGTCATGTTCTGATAGTTCTGCGTGCTCGCGTGGGCCCTAGCGATATTAGTCAGCTGAATCAGTTTCTTTGGCTATTCAGTTTATCAAATAACTGCAAATTTGATGAATAAAAATTACTTCTTTTGTTAAACATCATTTATTTAAAAACGAAAATTATTAGTACTGCTGCTATGGTTAAATGATATTTCGGTTTTTGTACTTGGTTATTAGTAAATGATAAAAAAATACAGCTGTTATGGCCCAGACCAAACGCACAGCGAAAAATATCGATTATTCAGAACTAAAGTGCGGGTATACAACCTGTAAAGATTGTCAGTGTGTTCCAGGTTACGTTGGGCTGAGAAATAATAATAAAAAAAATTCGATACGCTGTTCCGTTTCCGACATAATACGCACTCAAGTTAGCCAGCCAGGCTGTTGCGACCTTCCCGTCAAGGACGGTGCCGCCAAACGTGTTTTTCGTTTGCTTTCCTAAAACCGAACACGAGAGCGGTAAGAAAATTTGCCATGGGACGCTATTAAGGATCTAACTGCAGTAAAAAACTGAACACCCCCGTGCGCTGCTATCTCTGCTATCAGAGCTACTGACACAAACTGTATCTCGCTAGCCGCTTTAATTTGCACGCGTAACGGCCTGATTGGCTAACTACACTGCTGACTAACTCTGAAACGGCGCGATGTATCAAGTTTTTTCTGTACACTCTAACCTGCAACACCCTTACAAGATTTTCAGACTGTTTTAGACCACCCTGTATATGTCCCATAGGACAAATAGGATGAACCAGAACTCCACCGACAAATTTTCAGATGTGGGACTTCTAACATTCTGGGTGGTGTCTGTTTGTTCTAAGTCGTGTCTCCCTACCACTTTCGTGCAACGACGCTCTCAGCGTGTTTTTTAGGGAATTGACTAGTTTGAACATGGAACCTGTTGCTGGTAAGGAGACGCCAGACCACACATGACATGTAGAGTTCAGAAGAGTTCAGTGAGACTAGCGATGATATAATAAAATACTTAATGATTTCAGCGTCAGCTTAACTGCACTCCCTGTAAAAGATTCTTAATACTAACTAAATTTAGTAGAAGGGGTTCAAAGCTTTCCTATTTTTAGTTAGCTGGTAAAATAGCGTCGAAAAAGTAGTTAAGTTTACCATTGGAAATTTTAATCTACTCACAAAGCATTGTCTATAAATTGGACTATTGATAAAAGGAAATATTTTAATACAGGATGATAAAAACCAACTGCGTTTAACAAAAATGTGAACGAATATTCCCTGAATGGGTTTCCAAGTTCTACAATGGATCGAAGGATGACCTAAGCCATATCACATCTATAATCTAGATTTAAGTTTCACAAAAGAGAAAACTATCAAAATGGTCTACAGTGACCCTTACTTATTTAACTGGTCGTAAATTACAGTGGCTGATGTGGCTTCTCAATAATTATATAACAGAAAAATCATCACGTTTCAGATTTTAACTTCTAGTAGCAAATGTGAATTCCACGAAGTTTAACTGACGATCGACACTAGTATTACGTGAAAAGGGGGTGTAACAGATGAGACTTCTGCAGTTCTGAGTGAAACCTTATGCGCTCTCATATGGCATCGCGTGCGTTCATTACCTTGTCGTTGGTTATGCAGCGTCAGAGGGCGGCGGGCGACGCAGCTCCACGCACTTCGCCGTCTCGGAAGCAACAACTTGGTTTAAAAAAAAGGTATCTGGCTGTGTTTTCAACAGACCAATCAGGGTCTCAATGTTAACCTTAAGCTCCGCCTACAAAAATTCTGTCTATCCAATGAGAAACGTTATACTTTTCATGGTGGGGCAATGTTTTTAACGTCTGCCACGTAACAGAGACGCGTATAGTCTCACGCTAAAACTTTCAGCTGGTGTGGTGCTTTTAGTGTTATCGCAAGTACTATACTGTTCTTCTGGAGGGCTCTATCTGTGGTATTCAATTTGCTCCCTTATTGATCGTATTACGTTGGTTAATTTAATGTCAGGATTTATTCGGAGCTATGTGACATACTGCCGGATCTGCTATCATGTCAGGGTTTTCATGGAAGGTGTTGTATTTGCCTGACACCTTACAGACTATGGACTCAAACAAAAAATTGTGTAGTAAACATAGGCTCTAAAGTGCTGTAAGCACTTTTTCATCTTCAGTACTATGAAACAAATCTCCTCTACCACAGGTTCTTTGTTGTCCATATCTTGAGAGATGGTAGTATGGACTAAAACAACGGCCCCTCCCGCCGGAGGTTCGAGTCCTCCCTCGGGCATGGGTGTGTGTGTTGTTCTTAGCATAAGTTAGTTTAAGTAGTGTGTAAGTCTGGGGACCGATGACCTAAGCAGTTTGGTCCCTTAGAAATCCACACACATTTGAACATTTAACTAAAAAAAGATAAAAATTCCAGTATAAATGGGCTCTAAAGTGCATACCTTACGAGTTACGAACACTTGCTCATCTTTGCTACTGTGAAACACATCTCATTATTACACAGTATCGAAGATGAATATCGCCCGCATCTCGTGGTCGTGCGGTAGCGTTCTCGCTTCCCACGCCCGGGTTCCCGGGTTCGATTCCCGGCGGGGTCGGAGATTTTCTCTGCCTCGTGATGGCTGGGTGTTGTGTGCTGTCCTTAGGTTAGTTAGGTTTAAGTAGTTCTAAGTTCTAGGGGACTGATGACCATAGATGTTAAGTCCCATAGTGCTCAGAGCCATTTGAACCATTTTTTTTGAAGATGAATATCTGCTCGTAACTCGCAAGCTTTGCGTTTCAGAATCCATGATCACTGGACATTTTTTGAATTCTATTGGTTCGTATTAACATCTCTGAAAGTTTGTAGGTGTTTTTTGTTTTTGAGCCATCAGTTTACTGACTGGTTTGATGCGACCCGGCACGAATGTCTCTCCACACTTTCTTTCTCTTTCTTTCTTTCTTTTAATTGGACTCTCTTCAATTATCTGCTGAATGCATTCCCGTTTCTGCCTTCACCTACATTTTTTAATCTGTACATTTCCGCCTGCTGCTATGGATGTTATTCCCTGATGTCTGGACGGATATGCCATCATCCCGTCCCTTTCTCTTGTCATTGTTTTCCATATGTTCCTCTCTTCGTCGATTCTGTGGAGAAACATATTATTCCTTATCTTACCAATCCAACTGATCGTATACACCTGATTTTCAACATCCTTTTCTAGCACTACTTCTTAAACGCTTCGATTCTCTTATGTTCCGGTTTCTCACTGTCCATGATTCATTGCGACACAATGCTGTACTCCAAACGTACATTCTCAGAAATTTGATACCTGTAGACTTCACTTGGACAGGAATGTCCTCGTTGCTCCGTCCGTTATGGCTCATTTTGCTTCCAACGTAGCAGAACTCCTTAACTTCGCCTACCTTAGGACAAATTTTGATGTTTAAGTTTCTCGCTATTCTCATTTTTGGTACTCATTTCTTTCGTCTTTCTTCGATTTACTTTCAATCTACACACATCAAAAAAAGATTTGCATCACCCCGGTTCCCAGAACTCCTGAAGACAGACGTTGACTGTGGATATGGTATCACAGACGCAGTCCCTTTGACTGTTCAGAGACGTCACTAAAACTGTCCAAAGATGTAACCAACCATGCATGAGCAGCGCCTGTTAGACGGAGGGGGCCCGACAGCCGATCAGTTCCAGTCATTCCACTAGGAAGGAGGTACACGGCTCTTGTTGTCAGTAGTTCAACCACGCCTAGACGGTCAATACCGCGGTTCGATCGCGTCCGCATTGTTACTTTGTGTCAGGAAGGGCTCTCAACAAGGGAAGTGTCCAGGCGTCTCGGAGTGAACCAAAGCGATGTTGTTCGGACATGGAGGAGATAAAGGGAGACAGCAACTGTCGATGACATGCTTCGCTCAGGCCGTCCAAGGGCTACTACTGCCGAGGATGACCGCTACCTATGGATTATGGCTCGGAGGAACCCTGACAGAAACGCCACCATGTTGAATAATGCTTTTCGTGCAGCCACAGGACGTCGTCTTACGACTCACGTTATGCGCAATAGGCTGCATGATGCGCAACTTCACTGCCGACGTCCAGGGCTAAGTCCACCTTTGCAACCACGACACCATGCAGCGCGTTACAAATGGGCCCAACAACATGCCGAATGGACCACTCAGGATTGGCATCACGTTGTCTTCACCGATGAGTGTCGAATATGCCTTCAACCAGACAATCGTCGGAGATGTGTTTTGAGGCAACCCGGTCAGGCTGAACTCCTTAGACACTGTCCAGCGAGTGCAGCACGATGGAGGTTGCCTGCTGTTTTGGGGTGGCATTATGTGAGGCCGACGTACGCCGCTGGTGGTCATGGAAGGCGCAGTAACGGCTATATGATACGTGAATGCCATCCTCCGACCAATAGTCCAAGCATATCGGCAGCATACTGGCGAGGCATTCGTCTTCATGGACGACAATTCGCGCCCCAACGTACACATCTTGTGAACGTTCAGGATAACGACACTAGAGTGGCCAGCATATTCTCCAGACATGAACCCTATCGAACATGCCTGGTATAGATTGCAAAGGGCTGTTTATGGACGACGTGACCCACCAACCACTCTGAGAGATCTACGACGAATCGCCGTTGAGGATTGGGATAATCTGGACCTTCAGTGCACTGATGTACTTGTGAATAGTATGCCATGACGAATACAGGCATGCATCACTGCAAGAGGGCGTGTTACTGGGTATTAGAGGTACCGGTGTGTACAGCAATCTGGGCCACCACCTCTGAAGGTCTCGCTGTATGGTGGTTCAACATGCAATGTGTGGTTTTCATGAGTAACAAGAAAGGGCAGAAATGATGTTTATGTTGATCTCTATTCCAATTTCCTGTACAGGTTCCGGAACTCTCGGAACCGAGGCGATGTAAATTTTTTTTTGATGTGTGTATATTCTGTACCCATTAGACTGTTCATTAAATTCAAGAGATCATATAAATCTTCACTTTAACTGCGGACAGCAATGTCCTCAGCGAATCTTGTTATTTATAACCTTTCACCATGACTCCTGAAACTTCATTTTATTTCCGTCACTGCTTTTTCTGAGCCATGCCGACTCTCATCGATCAGTCGATCGCTAGACCGGGGTAGCGGGCCCTGATCTTTGGTGGTTCTCGGCGGGAGGAGCTTTGTTCGGTACGAAGGTTGACAGAATTTGAGGGCCGAATTGGAAGGAGCACTCTCAGAGTGCGAGGTCGGTTTACCTCCGCTGTCTGGAGCCGATAGTAAACGGCTTTTGCAGAGCACAGACTTTATCCCGCGAAGACGGCGTTTTGGATTGGCTGTGGTGGTGATGTGGCTCTGGAAATTTGCCTGTGCCGAGCGTGTGTAGATTTTGAGTGCTACTTCGCTACCGAGATATCAAATATTTTGGTGCGACTTTCTGTGGCTTCTGCGCCTTGTCTTGTTAAAGTCGAAGTGCTACGACTAGTTCCTCCTTCCCGGAAGGTCTGCTGTGTTTGATGTTTATGGGGGTTCACTCCGAAAGAACTGAAGGTTGCCTTAATGGAAGCAACACTCTTTCATTACAGACATTAGTCGCAACTGTTTGTAAAGCGTGTGGAAGTTGCGTGGTCTGTGTTACAGAACTAATGGAATTGCCTTAATCAGAACTTCCTGTTTAAATTAGTCAGATTTTGAGTGGCTTACTGTGGACCGTGTTGAGGACTGAACAAGTTAAACATTTTGAAGGCATTTCAGCGGGTTTAGTGTTATTTAATCAGAGTGCCTTTTCACTGTAATAATTTTATTTAAGTATGTGTAAAATATTTTGGTGGGGTTGTTAGCTGGCCCGCCCCGAGATTTTCTACTGTAAATTCTGCTAAAATGAGAACGTTCTTGAAACGCCCGCTAAACCCGCTGGGCAGTACAGGTGATTAAGATTGTGGAAAGGACCAAATAAGGTGTCGGTCAGGTTCACTCAAAATTGTAATTTATTGTAATTTAATAACACCTTTAAACCAAAACGGCACAGAGCCGAATCTTTAGAACTACGAGTTTGAAAAAGGCGATTATTTCACGACTGAAGGTCTCCAAACAAGAAATCTTAAAGCAACAAGATAAACAAGCAGTTAAAATTACAAATAACGCGGCTGAGAGCCTCATGGCCAGGGGAAATAGACAAACATAAAAAAGATGCAATACAAACGACTGAAGGCCCACAATAAAATTTTCAATATTTCAAAATAAATTCCCATAACCTTTCAAAGACAGAAGGCTGCAATGTTTTTTTAGAATAAGGATTTAAGTGGCTGAAGGCCCACAATTGATTTTCCAAAATTCAAAAATACGTAAAATCGAGTAAAATAATATAACTGTAGATTATAAACAGACAATTAAATACCGGTGAGTAGGACAATACAGAAAACGGCACTCAGAAGCCTCCAGGAAGGTCGGTCTGCCCTCGTTCACTTAGGTGAGACAGGTGGTGAGCCGAAATACACTTTAGCAGTCGGAACCCAACCGGGAGACAGCCACGGACCGACCGACAAAACGACTTGCTTACCACCAATCGGTACATGAGAACTCAAACTCAAAAGTTACGAACGTGATTATCCACAATGAAATATGTATTAAGCTGTCAAAACTACACACGATATTGGACAGTGACAACAGGCGAGGAAAGATAGCTGTCTGAAATTACATTAGTGGCTAGGGCAGGTAACCGGAACACTAACGGCCACAAGGCAGAAAATGCAGCTGGTACACATGGATTTGAAATACGTTAATATAGTTAACTTCACCCAAAAGAAACATTACCTGAATTAACGTCAGTGGCCAGGGGAGGTAACCAAAACACTAATGGCCACAAGGCAGAAAATTCCGCTGGTGCACTTGAACTGAAGTCAACCAATACAGTTAACTGCACCGCATGGCAGCTAAATTTCAGCAATACAAACACTCGGTGTTGCTCACAGGAAAACCTCCCCAACAGCGAACCACAGAAACGAACCACACAAATGGTTCAAATGGCTCTGAGCACTATGGAACTTAACTTCTGAAGTCATCAGTCCCCTAGAACTTAGAACTACTTAAACCTAACCAACCTAAGGACATCACACACATCCATGCCCGAGGCAGAATTCGAACCTGCGATCGTAGCGGTCGCGCGGTTCCAGACTGTAGCTCCCAGAACCGCTCGGCCACTTCGGCCGGCGAACCACCACAACATGAATGGACGTGGCTTGGGTAGTTGAAACCACTACTCAACTTCGACGTCCTGGGTCGGTGAACCACGAAGCTCGTAGCGATCGGACAGCCTTGACGTCCTGGGTCGGTAAACCACGAAGCTCGTAGCGATCGGACAGCCTTGACGTCCTGGGTCGGTGAACCACGAAGCTCGTAGCGATCGGACAGCCTTGACGTCCTGGGTCGGTGAACCACGAAGCTCGTAGCGATCGGACAGCCTTGATGTCCTGGGTCGGTGAACCACGAAGCTCGTAGCGATCGGACAGCCTTGACGTCCTGGGTCGGTGAACCACGAAGCTCGTAGCGATCGGACAGCCTTGACGTCCTGGGTCGGTGAACCACGAAGCTCGTAGCGATCGGACAGCTCCACACACGTTCCGACACTGCGCAGGGACCGCCAGCGGACCCAACCGACCGCACCATGTGGAGATAACTTCCCTGGTCCGCAGCAACCGACCGCCTCACTGCAGACCCCCCTAGCCGGAAACTATATGCACGAAACCAAAGATGGTACACGGTGCAAATATCGATACACATCGCTGCTGCCACACGTAAAAGCAAGAAAAACCGCGACGTAACTGCAACAAGGGCGGGAAACCAAACACAGATAGAGAGCGAAGTCACAGAAACGCATAGTTGTGAGTGAGCACGGCTCAGTACTTTCTCACTCTAGTTGTTACGGGCTGTCTGTTAAACCAAGTTTGACATCTGAGATTCGGTTGCTCAGCTCGTGTCTTACTGCAAAACATGTTAGAAGTCAGCGAGTTTGAATTTTCTTCCATTTAAAAACTGTTTAATGACCGTTCCTGTTGCGTAATTACAGGTAAATGTTTGATAATTAATTTTGGGGGCACGTAAGCTTTGTTGGTTTTCTCGTTCGTGTAACGAGTGCTACCCAGTTTTTAAGTGCTTTGTTGCTTATCACCATATTCGCTGATTGAGCACATGCTTGGATTCTTTTTATTTATGTTTGGCTCTTAAATGGTAATAAAATGAAATGTGTATCCTCCTTTATAAATAAGAGCACTGTTACTAGATTGCTTAGGTTAGTTATTAGTCTGCTGTAGTTCATGTTGTACGGCACCTGCCCCATCCACCAGCACTGCTTTGGGTGGGGAGTTCACGCCGCCCAGCCTTTACGTCGGGTTATCCCGCCTGTCGCGGGCCTGAATTCTACCTGTATAACTTCTCCCGGTTCTGAACTTATGTCACCAACAGACGTGACGCATTGCTTATGTATCCACTGCCGTTAAGCCTTCTGGCCCAGCCCTACCACTCAACAGCGCATTACGCTGCTTTAGAGTAACTACGCCCATTTCATCTTCGATGTATAAATTGAACAGCAGCAGCAAAAGACTCACTCCCTGTCTTACACTCTTTTTAATCCGATCACTTTGTTCTTGCTTTCCCACTCTTATTGTTTCCTCTTGGCTCTTGTATCTATTGTATACCACCCGCCTTTCCATATAGCGTATCCCCAGTTTTCACAGAATTTCGAACATCTTGCACCATTTTACATTGTCGAACGCTTTTTCCAGATCGACAAATACTGTAATCGTGTCTTGATTTTCTTTAGTTATACTTCCGTTATCACCAGCAGCGTGAAAGTTGCCTCTCTGGTGCCTTTACCTTTCCTGATGCCAAACTGATCTTCATATATCTTCAGTTTTCTTTTCCATTCTTCTGTACGTTATTCTTCTCAACAGATTAGACGCATGAACTGTTAAGCTGATTGTGCGACAGTTTTCGGGCCTATCTACACTTACTTTCTTTGGAATTGTGTTGATATTTATCCGAAAGTCTGATGGCACACCGCCAGTCTCACAGATTCTACACACTAGCCTGAATAGTCATTTGATTGCCATTTCCCTCAATGATTTTAGAAATTACAGTGGACTGTCCTCTATCCCTTCTGCTTTATTTGGTCTCAAGTCTCCCAAACCTCTATTAAATTCTGGCTCTAATTCTGGATCCTCTTTGTCTTCCACGACGGGTCCAGTTTCTTCTTCTGTCTTGCCATCAGACAACTCCTCCCCTCATAGAGGTTTCAATGAACTCTTTCCACCTATCTGCTCTTTGCATTTAACTGTGGAATTCCCCTTGCACTCATAATGTTACAACTACTGCATGTAATATTATCGGAAGTTGTTTTTGATTTCCGATACGCTTGGTCAGTCCTTCCGACGATCATTTCTTTTTCGATTTCTTCATACTTTTCCTGCACCCATTTCCCCTTCGCTGCCCTGCCTTCCTATTTATTTCAATCCTAAGTGTTTTATTTTGCTGTATTCCTGTCTTTTCGTGAACATTTTTGTACCTCCTCCTTCGTCGGTCAACTGAAGTATTTCTCCTATTCATCTACATCTACTTGGATACTCTTCAAATCACATTTAAGTGCCTGGCAGAGGGTTCATCGAACCACCTTCACAATTGTCTATTATTCCAATCTCGTATAGCGCGCGGTAAGAAACAACACCTATATCTTTCCGTACGAGCTTTGATTTCCCTTATTTTATTGTGGTGATCTTTTTTCCATAAGTAGGTCGGTGTCAACAAAATGTTTTCGCATTCGGAGGAGAAAGTTGGTGATTGGAATTTCGTCAGAAGATTCCGCCGCAACGAAAAAGCCTTTCTTTTAATGATTTACAGCCCAAATCCTGTATCATTTCTGTGACACTCTCTCCCATATTTCCGATAATAAGAACGTGCTGCTCTTCACTGAACTTTTTCGATGTACTCCGTCAATCTATCTGGTAAGAATCCCACACCGCGCAGCAGTATTCTAAAAGAGGACGGACAAGCGTAGTGTAGGCAGTCTCCTTAGTAGATCTGTTACATATTCTAAGTGTCCTGCCAATAAAACGTAGTCTTTGCTTAGCCTTTCCCACAGCATTTTCTATGTGTTCCTTCCAATTTAAGCTGCTCGTAATTGTAATTCCTAGGTATTTAGTTGAACTTACGGCCTTTAGATTTGATTGATTTATCGTGTAATCGAAGTTTAACGGATTCCTTTTAGCACTCATGTGGATGACCTCACCCTTTTCGTTATTTAGTGCCATCTGCCAATTTTCGCGCCATTAAGATATCTCTTTTAAATCGTTTTGCAATTTATTTTGATATTATGATGACTTTATTAGTCGATAAACGACAGCGTCATCTGCAAACAACCTATGACGGCTGCTCAGAATGTCTCCCAAATCGTTAATATAGATAAGGAACAGTAAACGGACCACCTTGGGGAACGCCGGAAATCACTTCTGTTTTACTCGATGACTTTCCGTCATTTACTACGAACTGTGACCTCACTGACAGGAAATCACGAATCCAGTCACATAACTAAGACGATATTCCATAAGCACGCAATTTCACTATAAGCCACTTGTGTGGTACAGTGTCAAAGGATTTCCGGAAACCAAAAATACGGAATCAAATGGTTTAAATGGCTCTGAGTACTATGGGACTTAACGCCTAAGGTCATCAGTCCCCTAGAACTTAGAACTACTTAAACCTAACTAACCTAAGGACATCACACACACCCATGTCCGAGGCAGAATTCGAACCTGCGACCGTAGCGGTCGCGTGGTTCCAGACTGAAGCGCCTAGAACCGCTCGGCCACTCCGGCCGGCCGCCAATACGGAATCAATCTGAAATCCCTTGTCAACAGCGCTCAACACTTCACGTGAATAAAGAGCTACTTGTGTTTCACAAGAACGATGTTTTCTAAATCCATGTTGACTGTGTGTGTCAATAGACCGTTTTCTTCGAGGTAATTCATAATGTTCGAACACAATATATGTTCCACAATCCTGCTGCATATCTACGTTAATTATATGGGCCTGTAATTTAGTGGATTACTCCTGCTACCCTTCTTGAATATTGGTGTGACCTGTGCAACTTTCCAGTCTTTCGGTACTGATCTTTCGTCGAGCAAACGGTTGTATATTATTGTCAAGAATGGAGCTAATGCATCAGCATACTCTGAAAGGAAGTAAACTGGTATACAGTCTGGACCAGAAGCCTAGCTTTTATTAAGTGATTTAAGATGCTTCACTACTCCGAGGATATTTACTTCGACGTTACGTTGGCAGCTGTTCTTGATTCCAATTCTGGAATTTTTACTTCGTCTTCCTTTGTGAAGGCATTTTGGAAGGCTGTGTTTAGTAACTCTGCTTTGGCAGCACTGTCTTCGATAGTATCTTCATCGCTATTGCGCAGAGAAAGCATTGATTGTTTCTTGCAGCTAGCATACTTCACATGCGATCAGAATCTCTTTGGATTTTCTGCCAGGTTTCGTGACAAAATTTCGTTGTGAAAACTATTATAAGCATCTCGCATTGAAGTCCGCGCTAAATTTCGAGCTTCTGTAAAAGTTCGCCAATCTTTGGGATTTTGCGTCTGTTTAAATTTGGCATGTTTGTTTCGTTGTTTCTGCAACAGTGTTCTGACACGTTTTGTGTACCAAGGACGATCAGCTCCATCGTTTGTTAATTTATTTGGTATAAATCTCTCAACCGCTGCCGATACTATCCCTCTGAATTCAAGCCACATCTGGTTTACGGCTATATTATTAATTTGGAAGGATTGGAGATTGTCTCTCAGGAAGGCGTCAAGTGAATTTTTATCTGGTTTTTTAATAGGTATATTTTTCGTTTATTTTTGGATGATCTGGGGGTCTCAATATTCAGTCTCGCTACGACAACCCGTTGTTCACTAATCCCTGTATTCGTTTTTATGCTCGTTATTAACTCAGGATTATTTGTTGCTAAGAGGTCAAGTGTGTTTTCACAACCGTTTACTATTCCCGTGGGCTCATGAACTATCTGAATTGGGAGATCGGTAAAATGATACAATTGTTATTTTATTTCGGTTGCCAACAATGAGCTCTGCCCATACTAACTCACAGGAAATATCAACTTCAATTTCGCGACAAGATAAGCTAACAGCAAGAAACACGCCACCGCCAACGGTGTTTAACCTATCCTTTCGGCTGAGCTTATCTCCGGCTTTAGCCAGCTTTCAGTGCCTATAACGATTTGAGCATCAGTGCTTTCTGTTAGCGCTTGGAGCTCTGGTACTTTCCCAACAAAGCCTCGATAATTTACAACTGTTATACCATTGGTTCCTGTATCTACGTTCTTCCTGTGTTCGGCCTGTACTCTTTGTGGCTGAAGCCCTTCTTGTGTTTTCCCGAGACCCTCTAACCTAAAAAAAAAAAAAAAAAAATCGCCCAGTCCACGCCACACAGCCCCTGCTACCCGTGTAGCCGCCTCCTGCGTATAGTGGACACCTGACTTATTCAGCGAAACCCGAAACCCAACCACCTTTTGGCGCAAGTCGAGGAATCTGCAGCTTACACGGTCGCATAACCATCTGAGCCTCTGATTCAGACCCTCCACTCGGTTCTGTACCAGAGGTCCGCAATCAGTCCTGTACATTATGCTGCAAATGGATGCTCTGATTTCATCTTGCAAGCAAGACTGGCAGCTTTTACCACTTCTGTTAGCCGCTGGAAACCAGAGCGAATCTCTTCTGATCCAAAGTAACACACATCATTGGTACTGACGTGAGCCAACCACCTGCAGTTGGCTGCACCCTGTGCTCTTCATGGCATCCGGGAGGACCCGTTCCACGTCTGGAATGACTCCACCCGGTATACACACGGAGTGCACATTGGTTTCCATTCCCTTCTTGGCAGCTATGTCTCTAAGGGGCCCCATAACGCGTAAAGGAGCTCCCAACTATCAATAATTCGACCCTCTGTGATTGTCCGTATCTTGCAGGATGAGAGGTTTCTTCCGAAACAGGACAGGCGACGGCATCCGGCTCAGCGTCAGCCACAGACAGCACCTGGAACCTGTTTGTCAAACAAACCGTGGAGGCCTTACGTGCGGCCGCCTCGGAAGTCTTTCGCCGCCTGCTACGCTCTGGGACGACCTCCCAGTCGACCACAGGTCAACCTCAGTGCGAGCAGTAACTGGGTTGACCACCAGTGGGAACCGATCGGAGGACTCGGACGAGCTGGACGTCCGTTGGATACCCCACGGCTGACCCACAACAGTGGTGCCCATCCACTGCAGCCTCAAGCTGTGTAACCAAAGCCATCACAGCCTGGAGCTGAGAGTGAAGTGTCATCAACTTGGCTCGCATCCGCACACAACAATCGCAGTCCCTGTCCATACTAAAGACGGTCGAAAACCAAACTATGCAGGTAAACGGACTATCGGCATGTGCTGCGCAACTCTACTGTAGACCCTGACGAAAACGCGGGAACTGTGTCTAATAAATTTGATTAATACGCAGAGATTCAAAAACCTAACTAACGAAGCACTCAGGGGAAACTAAATAACTCGCCCCTGATTAGGAACTTGTAATGTGTCACAAAATTGATTTACTCTCCACAGCAAACGAAAACGCGAGAACTGTGGCTATTAGATATTAAATTAACACGCAGAAACTCAAGAAAATAAACTATCAGAGCACACAGATGATGACATAAAATTCGCTCCTGGTTAGGAACTCGTAAAAGTCACAAAATCGATTACTTCCCTGTTGCTGCGTCAGTCTCGGTCGGCTGCTGCTGCCTGACTGACTGGCTGACTTCTACGGAATTACCTTCCCTGCAGCTATGTCTGACTGTCAGATATCTGTGATTGCCCTTTTTTAGTGTTGTCCTTTCCTCTTCAACTGGACGGCCTACCGTGACATTCCCTATCGCAGCATTCACAATCGTAGCGAACTTTAAATGCGTCTCATCTTCCTCATTACTTCAGTATCCCACTTCCATCCTCACTGATTATTCAGTACGATTATCTTTAACTTCATATTGTCCTTCATTACTAAATTGTGATTTGTGTCTATAATTGCTACTAGGTATGCATGCTATCCTACATTTGATTTCAGATTGTCTGTCTGACCGTGATGTGATACAGCTGGAATATTCCCGTATCTCTGGGACTTTGACAAGTATACCCTGGCCTCCTGTGATTCTTGAACTGTGTATTCGCTATTACGATCTGGAATCTATAACAGAACTCAATTAGTGTTTCGCCTATCTCGTTCACACTGTCTGGACCATATTCTCCTGTAGCGTTCCCCTACTACAGCGCTATAATTACCAATCATTATTAATTTTAGAGTTCCGGGCCTCAGTCGGTAATAACGGAACCATTACAGGATCACTTTGATGTCTTTCAGCCGGCCGCTGGTGGCCGAGCAGTTCTAGGCGCTTCAGTGTGGAATCGCACGACCGCTACGGTCTCAGGTTCGAATCCTGCCTGGGCATGGATGTGTGTGATGTCCTTAGGTTAGTTAGGTTTAAGTAGTTCTAAGTTCTAGGGGACTGTTGACCAAAGATGTTAAGTCCTATAGTGCTCAGAGCCATTTGAACCATTTTGATGTCTTTCAGTTTGTCTGTCTGACTTTTAACCCTTTTTTTATCAGGAACGGGTACACGTAGCAAGATGAAATTTCTGTCACATATTAAGGTCTATGGCCCCTTGACGGTATAATAAACGTTAAAGTTATTGCAGACAAAAGATATGGCCATTTATCTTCCGTACGTCGATACTCGAAAACTCATTCATCAAAACCTATAGGGTACTTCCCGTTGACCTAGAATCATGAAATTTAACAAGCAAGGCTTAACAGTACAACCAAACGAAACAAAATCCGAAAATACATAATTTGTAATTATGTCTGTCTGTGTGTCCGTCCCTCTTTTAAGCCCTCTTATTCTCAGGAACAGGTACACGCAACAAGTTGAAATTTGTATCACATACTGAGGTCTGTGGTTCTTTGGTGGTGTAAACACGTCAAGTTTCTAAGTCAATGCAATCAAAAGATACGGTCGTTTGTCATATATTTTGATACACCCAAACTTACTCATTAAAAACTGTTGACGTAGATTCATGAAATTTGGCAAGAAGTAAGGTTTCAAGGTACAAGCAAAGGAAAAAATCCTAAAATTGTTAATTTGTAATTATATGACACGAAAAAAGTATTAATTTGGTCGTTTGTTGTCCAATGCCAAACTTGAAATTAAAACATCCTCGAAAGTCTTGAAATCCATGAGAGCGACATTGATGTTCGACAACAGGCAAAATAGTCAAGAGCCTCGATTCGCTGTATGGATGAACAATCTATATACTTAATTATATCTGTACGGAACCCTCTGTGCGCGAGTCCTACGAGCACCTTGCCTGTTTCTTCATCTCCCTTTACATACTGAGTTACCCGTTCTATAGCCTTGTGTACTTTATCTCTTTATTTTCTGCTTGCGACGTCTACAAGTATACCTGAATTATCGTTGTCTGCATTGGTTTGCTGTCGGATCTAATGAGAACAACCCTATCACCGAACTGTACATAGTGATCATAGTATGAAGGCTTTCACGACCGGATGACATATCTTCTGGTAAACCTTGCGGGATGTAAGGTCGTGGTCCACGAAACTCTTCAGCTCCTAACGTTTCGTCCAGTGCTTCGCTGGACATCTTCAGAGGGGTGTCGGCAAGACTCACCGGAGGAGAAACACCCCTCTGAAGATGTCCAGCGAAGCACTGGACGAAACGTTAGGAGCTGAAGAGTTTCGTGGACCACGACCTTACATCCCGCAAGGTTTACCAGAAGATATGTACATAGTGACTCACTCTCTGCCCTACTTTTCTATTCATAACCAATCCTACTCCCGTTACACCATTTTCTGCTGCTGCTGATATTATCCTATATTCGTCTGGCCCGAAATAGCCGTCTTCATTCCATTTCACATCACTGACAGCCACTATATCTAGACTATGCATTCCCTTTTTCGGTTTTCTAGCTTTCCTATTACGTTCAGATTCCGATATTCCGCGCTCAGACTGATAGAATGTTACTCGTTCAGTCTTTTTCTCAAGGTCACTTCCCCCTTGGCAGTCCCGTCTCAGAGGGCCTTCCTGAGGCAGTTCCCCACACCAAGGGCAGGAGAATACCCTGAATCTCTGTCAGCTCCTCCGCCGTCTGTGACAAGACCATTGGCAGGACGAGAGTGACTTCTTATGACGGAAGTCTTCGGGCGCCATTGCTGATGATTTTTATTCAAAATTAAAACAGTGGCTGAGTTAGATTAGATTAGTTTTTCGTTCCATAGATCCTCATCGATGTGGAGCATGCCTCTTTTTTTTAAGCTGAAATAACAATATTAATAGTATGAATATATACGACATTTGTTTCTATTAAAAAATTCGTCAATGGAGTAGGAGTTGGCCACTAGTAAGTCTTTCAGGCTCCTTTTAAACTGATCTTTATTTGTAACTAAATTTTTTATGTTTACTGGCAAATTATTGAAGATGAGGGTTCCTGAATAGTGGACCCCTTTTTGAACTAAAGTAAGTGCTTTTAAGTCCTTGTGCAGATCATTTTTGTTCCTGGTATTGTATGTATGAACTGAGCTGTTTGTTGGAAAAAGAGATATATTATTTAGGACAAATTTCATTAAGGAGTAAATATACTGAGAGGCAGTAGTTAGTATACCCAATTCTTTGAAGAGGTTTCTACAGGACGTCCGTGAATTTACTCCACAAATAATGCGTATTACACGCTTTTGGACTCTGAAAACTTTTGTTTGACTTGAAGAGTTACCCCAAAATATTATACCATATGACATTATGGAATGAAAGTAGGCAAAGTATGAAAGCTTTTTCATTTTTATGTCGCCTATATCTGCTAACACTCGAACTGCAAATACAGATTTGTTAAGGCCTTTCTGCAGTTCTGTGGTGTGCTCCTCCCAACTGAATTTATTATCAAGTTGTAATCCCAGGAATTTAAGACTGTCAACCTCTTCTATCTGCTCTTCTTCGTACTTTATGCCTGTGCTGGGTTCTGAACTGCATATAGTGAGTCTTTTCGAAGTTTAATGTCAGTGAGTTGGCTTTAAACTATTTATTAATATCCATGAAAATATCATTAGCAGATCTTTCTAGAACTACACTCGACATACTATTTATTGCAATACTTGTGTCACCTGCAAACAAAACGAACTCTGCTTATGGCAGTGTAACTGATGAGAGAGTAAGCCGGGACCATGACTAGTCAAATACGCTACCCGTAGACCACGGGTCTCACTCTACAAATGTTCTATGAGCACCGCTCTGATCATGTTCCAGTGGTCTCGGCAACGGGAGTACGTAAACATGGTAATTTTTGGAATCAGCATTTAGTTTTGGAAACAACCACAATTGGTTCATATGGCTCTGAGCACTATGGGACTTACCTTCTGAGGTCATTAGTCCGCTAAAACTTAGAACTACTTAAACCTAACTAACCTAAGGACATCACACACATCCATGCCCGAGGCAGGATTCGTACCTGCGACCGTAGCGGTCGCACGGTTCCAGACTGTAGCGCCTACAACCCAGGCCGGCCCAACCACAATTGAAACATAATAATATGAGAGGTACCCGCCACAATCTTGCCACAAAGGGAAAAAGCCCACACAGCGTCGTCTGTGACATTCCACGAGAAACTTTAACCTCCGGTGACTGGTTTATGCGTCACAATTTCATGTGGATTTTCAGTGTCTCCACACTCTTACATTGTGTCGATTAACCTTTCCAGATAAATGGAGGGCTACTTCGTCGCTGAATATCAGTTTGGAGGCGAAATGTTCATCCTCAAGTGAATCCTACATTGCGATGGCGCTACCCGTAATCTTCTGGTTTTAATTGCTGTACGAGCTGCAGACGATGGGTTCCAAATGTAACCGCCGTCGTAAAATCCTCCACATAGCTGACTGCGGTATTCCAAGTCCGTGGCTCGCGCGGAACGTGGCTTTTTTTGGGCTGCATACCCTCACCACGGTTACATCTGGCGCACTTAGTGGACCGGTACTTTTCTGTTTACAGAGGCAACCAGTGTCTCTAAATTGCCGACAAGAACGCACAACGCTCTGTTTTGACGTTGGTTCTTTTCCGTAATTCCCTCTGAAAACACGTTGCTCTGTTGTAACAGATAAACATCTCGCGTATTGTAACACACAACAACTCTTTTCTGGCTTTATCGCCATTTTATCAAGACGCTGTACTCGTAGCGCCAACTAGACAACACATTGCAAAGTCTGTGAGATAGCGGTTCTATTCATGCAACAGTCGTATTTATACATGTAATACTCTGGGAAATAAAGAACTTCGATAAAGGGAGAATCATTATACGAGGTGCGTTAAATAAGTAATGCAAAACTTTTTTTTCTGAAATCAGGTTGGTTTTATGCAGGATCCCAATATACGATATTATTCTCCTCCCCATTTCTTTTCTTTTTTTTGAACATCGTTCAGTGCGACGGCCTTACACTAGCTTAACGGGAGGGCATGCACGCCTGCATGGTACCAATGTACTTGTCGACACCGGAGCCAACATATCGCTGCATCAATAACCTCCCCACCATCCACGAACTCCTTCCCGCGAAATGCATCCTTCATTGTGCCAAACGGATGAAAGTCGGAAGGTGTGACATCCGCGCTATGTGGTGGATGAGGAAGAACTGTCCAGTAAAGTCTTGTGAGATCCTCTCGCGCGCGCATACTTGTGCGAAGCCTTGCGTTGTCACGGAGAAGGAAAAATTAGTTTGCATTTTTGGGGCGACGTACTCGCTGAAGTCTTTTCTTCAATTTCCTGAAGGTAGCACAAGACATTTCCAAGTTTCCAAGTTAATCACTCCACCATCAGAGAGGAAAAAATGTGTTAATTCCTAATGGACCAAACAGCTGAGGTCATCGGTTCCTAGACTTCCACACTACTTATGCTAAGAACAACACCCACACCCACCCCCACCCCCCCACCCACCCACACAAACACAAACACACACACACACACACACACACACACAGACACACACACACACACACCCATGCCCGAGGAAGGACTTGAGCTTCCGGCGGGAGGGGCGGCGCAATCCGTGGCATGGCGCCTCATACCGCGCGGCCACTCCGCGCGGCATAGAGGACATCAAACAGAATAACCCAATCAGAGATCCAGGAGAGCTATCTCCGATGAACTGCGCCATTACTTTACCATCTGAGGAGAAGAAGTGGTGTGGCCCCACTCCATGGACTACCATTTTGTTTCCGGTTCGAAGTTATGAATCCACATATCGTATCCTGTGACGATGGTCAACAAACATTGTCACGATCAGCCTCGTAACCCGCAAGCAGTTCGGCACAGATGGTCCTCTGTTGCTCTTTATAGTGTGGAACCCAGCAGGCACAACCCTTTGAGTACCCCAACTGTTGGACAAGTCTGTCAGCACTGTCAACAGACGTCCAACTGAGCAGCGAGGTGTTTTGATTGAGAGCCAACATTGCAGGAGTCTGCGTGCGGTCGGCCGGCATGCGGGAGATCGGACATTACAACTTTTTTGGCAGAAAACCGGAGTATCTAAGGAGACATACACTACTGGCCACTAAAATTGCTACACCACGAAGATGACGTGCTACAGACGCGAAATTTAACCGACAGGAATAAGATGCTGTGATATGCAAATGATCAGCTTTTCAGAGCATTCACACAAGGTTGGCGCCGGTGGCGACGCCTACAACGTGCTGACATGAGGAAACTTTCCAACCGATTTCTCGTACACAAACAGCAGTTGACCAGCGTTTCCTGGTGAAACGTTGTTGTGATGCCTCGTGTAAGGAGGAGAAATGCGTACCATCACGTTTCCGACTTTGATAAAGGTCGGATTGTAGCCTATCGCGATTGCGGTTTGTCGTACAGCGACATTGCTGCTCGCGTTGGTCGAGATCCAATAACTGTTAGCAGAATAGGGAATCGGTGGGTTCAGGAGGGTAATACGGAAGGCCGTGCTGGATCTCAACGGCCTCGTATCATTAGCAGATGACAGGCATCTTATCTGCATGGCTGTAACGGATCGTGAAGCCACGTCTCGATCCCTGAGTCAACAGATGGGGACATTTGGAAGACAACAACCATCTGCACGAACAGTTCGACGACGTTTGCAGCAGCATGGACTATCAGCTCCAAGACCATGGCTGCGGTTACCCTTGACGCTGCACCACAGACAGGAGCGCCTGCGATGGTATACTCAACGACGAACCTGGCTGCACGAATGGCATAACGTAATTTTTCGGATGAATCCATGTTCTGTTTACAGCATCATGATGGTCGCATCCGTGTTTGGCGACATCGCGGTGAACGCACTTTGGAAGCGTATATTCGTCATCGCCATACTGGCGTATCACCTGGCGTGATCGTATGGGGTGCCATTGGTTACACGTCTCGGTCATCTCTTGTTGGCCTTGACGGCACTTTGAACCGTGGACGTTACATTTCAGATGTGTTACGACCCGTGACTCTACCTTTCATTTGATCCCTGCGAAACCCTACATTTCAGCAGGATAATGCACGACCGCATGTTGCAGGTACTGTACGGGCCTTTCTGGACACAGAAAATGTTCGACTGCTGCCCTGGCCAGCACATCTTCTTGGTGTAGCAATTTTAAAGGCCAGTAGTATTCCGTAGACGATGCTCTGGTTTTCTGCCAAAAGAAACTCAATGACAACTCTCTGAATCTGCATGGAACGCACTTCCGTTACACATGTTATTTTGTGGGCTACGCCACCTATCGGAACCCCATGAAACTATAGACGCTGGACCGAGAGTATTTCACGATGCCCCACAACAAATTCCGAATTGTTTCAGCCAAAACTTCCCGTGAAAACAAAAGTCTTTCATTACTCAGTCAGTATTATTATTGTTAATGATTAAGTATTGATGATCTTGGTTGCACACGCAACTTTTTTTTGCGTTTGAGAATGTGCGTGTGCAGCCAATAAATATCAAAGCGCCACACGAGGCAGAACCCACAGTGCTACATGCTCGTCGGAAGAGCTACATAACACATCAAATGTAATTCGTCCCAGGAATGTGTTTTATGCAATCTCGTTGGCAGAATAATTGCGTTTACTTAGTATTCTACCAAGGAACCGAAGTCTGCCACTTACGTTACCTACGACTCAGGCTATGCGATCACTCCATACCATATTCCTACAGTGTTACACGTTGTTACATTTGTATGTCTACCGATTCGAATTGTGGCTCGTTGAAACCGAAAATTTTTTCTCGTTTTGTAAAGTCTACAATTTTTCATTTATGAACATTAAGAACAAGTTTCCAGTCTATGCACCACTTTGAAATCTGATCAAGATCCGAATAAATACTTGTGCAGCTTTTTTTCAGACACAGCTTCATGATAGATAACTGCATCATGTGCCAAACAACTGAGCTTACTATTGTCTGCAAGGTTATAACTATACAGCATGAACAGGGTCTCAACACTCGTCCCTGGGTCACACCTGAAGTTACTTCCGCGTCTGTTGATGACTCCGCATGCAACATGACATGCTGTGTCCTCCCCACCAAGAAATCGCTAAGCCAGTCACAAATTTCACGTGATAACGCACGTGATCGTACCTTCGGTAATAAGCGTACCGAATGATATTGTTTTCGAAAATCGAGAAAAAGTGCGTCTACCTGGCTCTCTTGGTCCGGCTTTCTATATGTCTTGTGAGAAATGTGCGTTCATTCATCTTCCCACATTGCAATGATCACTTTGTTCTGACCCTCTTGGCCAATAAGCCTTCCATATCGCAATTCTGTCCATTCCCAGTGGACATGCTTCGAATTCAGCACAGTGGAGCGTTACAGTTGAGGTTTTACCACCTCATCATCGTCGGTTTCGAAAAAGACACCTATGCCTGTTTGTATATTTAATGTCAGGAACGAAACTCATAAATATTTTACCTTTTTATGTAATCTGTCGTCATTGTATGTAGAACACATTTTAGGTGAGGAGAGGGTTACTGGATTGCTGCAAGCCCTCACGAGCGAGAAAATGACATAGCGACATAGAAAGAAAATGATAATACACTGACGGAAACAAAATCGCAAAACCAAGCAGAAGTTGTGCGGCATAAGTGAAAGTTATTCTATTAAAATTTCTATTATTCTATTAAAATTTCGTGCCAGTCGCAAAGGAATGGCACTAGTATCACCACTATGAGGATGAAAATCAGATTTACTTTAACCGTTTCAGACCTGAATTTTTCTGAAGGAAGCAAAATTTTCCTTTACGTGGTAATGCTCCTAGGCTATTTTTTAATGGTTTTAGGAGGAGAGTGTTTACAAAAATATGTACCCCTTTTCAAAACATGCTTGGTAGTCTTGGCTTCATTTTATGGACTAAAATAGCTAATTATGAAACATTTTCTATTGTAGCAAATAAAATGTTCATTCAGTGGTTACCATGCAAAATAACAACAACAATATTCAGCTGTACAGTGGAATACAGCGAACCAACCACATCCGCGTATTCCTATGGTGACGAGCTGGTGCACATTGCTACATTCACATGCTGATATTTTCATAGCGATCCCCAACAGTTGGCAGCGCTTGCCCATAATGAAAAGGCTGAATATTCACAAATGTGTTCCTCAGGTTTCCATTGGGGGAAAGTACTTCTGTTTCAGGTAAGACATGTTAAACGTTAATGTACATAGTTGTACCCAGTGTGTCTGAAAGGGTTAAATACACGGTGTTACGATCGTGATCGTAAGTTACCTTTGAGACTGGACGTAGCGAACTGATGTTAGGCAAGAATGCCTTTAAGGCAACAAAGTCGCCATTATCAACACCTCCCTGAGTTTGAACGAGTTCGTGTAATAGGGCTGCGAGAATCTGGATGTTCCTTTTGCATTATTGCAGGAAGACTTGGCAGGAATGTAGCCACTGTACATGATTGCTGGCAGCGGTAGTCAAGAGAAAATACGGTCGCAAACTGACTGGGCTCCGGAAGGCCACGTGGAATTACCGAGAGGGAAGACCATCGTGTTCAGCGTACTGCTCGGAAGCATCGTCCTGCATCTGGAGCAACAATCTGAACAGCAGTTGGCAACACCGTGACACGATGAAGTGCTACACATCGGTTACTTCAAGGAAAGCTCAGAGCCAGACATCCTGTAGCGTGCATTCCACTGACCGCAAACCAAAGTCATTTACGACATCAGTGCTGTCAAGCGAGAGTACACTGGAGGGCAGGGTGAAGGACTGTTGTCTTTTGTGATGACAGATGGTTCTGCCTCGGTACCAGTGATGGGCAAGTTAAGAACCTGGAACCAATCTATATGCGTGCTAGACACACTGGGCATACATCTAGAGTTTTGGTCTGGGCCACAATTTCGAATGACAGGAGCACTCTTGTGGTTATCCCACGCACCTTGACTGTAAATATGTACATTAATCTGGTGATTCGACCTGTTCTGCTGCCATTCATTGACAGCATTCTAGTGGGTGTGTTCCTATCGGTAGGATAACACTCGCCCACATACCGCTGTTGTAACCCAACATCCTCTTCTGAGCTGTCTCCAATCGAGCACATATAGGGCATCATCATCGTCGGGCATCATCATTGGGCATCATCATCAGGCATCATCATCAGACATCATCATCGGGCATCATCATCGGGCATCATCCACAACCAACATTAGGCGGCCCCATATTGACTGATGAAGTGCAAACAGGCACGTAACACCATCCCTCAAACTAACATCCGGCACCTGTACAACACAATGCATGAACGTTTGCATGCTCGCGTTCAACGGTGTAACGGGTATACCGGTTATTAATATACATGCAGTTCACATTTTCTAAGGCTTATCTCGTGCTTACATTAACCTGCGATTTTATAATGTTAATAACTTAAATATGTTGCCCAGACAAATGTATCCCCAAAATTTCACTACTCTACATTAATTATTTTTTGGTTTTGCGATTTTTTCCGGCAGTGAATGTGCACGAAATGATTCTAAACGTGACGTAGTGATAGGGATGAAAAGTATATTTTGAATAAAGCGTGGGCCATTGAGGACTTTGTCAGTGGCATACTGTACTGGGTACGATGCTCTTGCAAGCTTGCCGCGCGAGGTAACCGCGCGGGCCGTCCGCGGTGGCCGTACGGTTCTAGGCACTTCAGTCCGGAACCGAGTGACTGCTATGGTCGCAGGTTCGAATCCTGCCTCGGGCATGGATGTGTGTGATGTCCTTAGGTTAGTTAGGTTTAAGTAGTTCTAAGTTCTAGGGGACTGATGACCTCAGATGTTGAGTCCCATAGTGCTCAGAGCCGTTTGAACCATTTAACCGCGCGCCTTGTCACGGTCCGTGTGGCTCCCCCTGTCGGAGTTTCTAGTCCTCCCTCGGATGTGTGTGTGTTGTCCATAGCGTAAGTTAGTTTAAGTTAGATTAAGAAGTGTGTACGCTTAGGGACCGATGACCTCAGTAGTTTGGTCCCATAAGACCTTACCACAAATTTCCAAATTTTCTTGCATGCTTCTCCATTATGACGTGCAGTAAAGCGACTCACTGTCAGACAGGTACTCCCTCGGGATCAGTAACTGTCCGTGGTTACTGTGTTGGGACTGCAAACCTTCGATATAGGGTCTAGAGAGAGAGATGATCCTGTAGGTGCGTTGCGTGCCACGTGTTCCAGGTTGTCGTCCAGCAGATTGGTTGGGTGGCTGTAACCATCCACCATACTAAACCCAGGTCCACGTGCTCTATGAAAAGCACAATATGAAAATTCAGTTTATGATGGCTATATAACAGAGCCATCACAACATCCCTAGCTGCCACTTGCGATGGAGTACATGCTCCTGAGAAGATAAGAACACTCATACTGTTATTTCGGTATGGTTTTTTTCGTAATTGACTGGATTATATGTATTGCAGGGGATGCATCAGATGAACAGCCGACATTAATCTCTAGCCAATTACACTTCCTTAAACAGGCAACTACCCTACTTTTCGTCGGTTCAAAAGCCAGGTTATCACTTGTGCTGATTGGTACTGGACTTGGACATGTGGTCAGCCTTACTTGTACTGATGTTGATTGACTCCTCCCGCTTGGAACGTTGTCCAAAGGTGTGAACTGACTCTGTGCGTGATGGTCAGCCTCAACAAAGCTGATGATATGGAAGTGCCATCCAGATGTGTTCTCTGCATCGTCCTGCTTTCCTGCTACTTGAATGCAGGGTGTAATCCGGAAAATTAAAAGAATTTTTGAAAATTCTCAGCTTATTGAAATAGAAGAAAATTTCACCAAAAATAATGCTAGAAATTTTTACCAAACTTTTAAACACATACTTAAAGGATATAAGGCACCAGGTATTTGTTTCAAAGATGAAAATAGCAAAATGGGATTAAAGAATAAGGAAAATTGTCAAATTTTAGCAAAATTTTTTGAAATGCTATTAAACTCTCCAGTTCCAAAAGATAAATTGGAATTTATAGTGACACCTCAAAATCTAGAGGAATATTTCCCACCAACAGAGTTAGAAATTCATGAGGCCATCAAAACCTTCAAAAACAATAAAGCAAGTGGTGAAGATTCCATTACAGCAGAATTATTTAAGTGGTCAGAACCAAAAATCACAAAGGACCTACAACTGCTTCTTCAGAGCATTTATAAAACTGGAAAGATTCCAGTTGAATGGAAAACAGCATTAATCCACCCACTACATAAAAAGGGAGACACACAAAATGTCAATAATTACAGAGGAGTGTCACTTCTGCCAGTGGCGTACAAAATATCATTAAAAATTCTCCTGAACAGAGTGGTAGATACTTTCGACGAACAACTGGGGGAATATCAAGGTGGTTTTCGAAAGGGAAGATCCTGTGCAGAACAAATTTTTAACTTAAAGTCAATAATTCGCCGTAGAATGTTAACCAGCAAATAGTGGCATTTGATTGTATAGACAGAGAAAAATAGATAAGGTCACTACTTTACAGAGAAAACCTTAAGGGGAAATGTTTACCTGAACATGCTTGAACAGTTGCAGCCATATGTCACCTTCTAGCTTGTGGATAATATCTCCATTGAATAGCTGCGTTTTAAACTATGGTCCAATTCGTGGCAATTATCTTTTATGAAGCTACTTAATAACATAGCATGAGGTGCTTTAAGTAACACTATACTGCGCATCAAAGTTAAACGGTCAATTTTTTGAAACTAGGTCCTTTTTTCACACTGCGATGCCAAAATTTCGAAAAAAAAAGTCAGAGCTCAGAAGATCATGTGAGCTGTGAGATGGTTAATGATGGCTCGTTGGCACAAAATTTCACCATAATTCTGCTCAGTGCCACGATGGAAGTGTCACACCACGGAAAGGTCGTCACACTTCCCTTGACCCACATCTCACGTTTGTGATGGAGTTCATATGTTTGACACTGAGTGCTGAAACCACATGGTTTTCTAATTGATGCCCGAGGAAAACATTGCGGACCCACCCCTGCTCAGAACCGACACGGAAACTCCTAAGGACCTGTTATAAAGGGCGTCGATGAAACGCCTTCCATTGGGGTGTTCAGTTTTTCATTTCGTGGTCGAAAACGATAGTTTGTAGTGTGGGAGGATGCCGTTTTTGACCACCCTTGATATTCCTGACAAACCCCGGACGATTCAATCTTTCTCTAGTTGCATCGTAGCTCTGCAACACCACTGAACTTGCTCCTTGGCCTTTTGATTCTAGCTATTTTTACTCTGGCGTCCGAGGCGGAATCACTAGGAACCTTTAAAAACCATTCGACGAAATCTGAACGTGATCCAAAGCAGAGAATGGTGTTTATGCTTTTTTATCCCCTCTTTTTCGTGACCTTCTGTGTGATGTGCCCAGGCGGGGTGAGGGACTGACAACTGTGTTCATTAAATGGCAAATGGTCCGTCTAAGTGTGGTATCGATAGCTACGATGCCACGACGTAGGTGCAAGTCCGTAGGTTGGTACTACGACACCGGCACCGACGACAGCGCCCTCTAGCCGGCGCTGTCCAGATCTACGAGCTCCGCTCCAGTTTCACCCCATTTCATCAAGAGCAGACGGCTTGGAAACATCGCTTCAACTTCAGAGGGTGTTGGCTTGCTATTGAGACTTTGTACTACTTACGACGGGAATACGGTTTCGCGCCTACGTGCTCATCATTGCAAAGTTATGTAACCATTTATTGTTTTTGCCTATAGTAACCATCTACAATTTTACACGCAGTACCGAAGTGTTTTAACTCTCCTGCTCCTACTCGCTTTCCTCATTCGGCCAACCTTTCAGTTTTCAGGAGGACACCCACGCGCTGCCTTCCAGGAGGGATGCAAAACTAAGAACCCACTCCAGTAACACACTCGGTGCCTCTGGGACACCTTTGTTGAGTATTTTAAAAATGTATCTGTACAGAGACAACTACGCATAGATTCCTAGGCACCTGCAAGATAGACATCGTCTTCGGATTTCGCTTGCGGCAAACAGGCGTTATCGCAGCAATGTAGCGTCACTCATTTGAGGGATGTAGAAGGTGTTGCTTATCCCACTAGTGCCTAGGAATCAGAGAATGGGTGCCTCTGTACAGATACATTTTTAAGGCGCTCAACAAAAATATGCTGGTAGCAACCAGGGTGTTCCCAAACTGAGAGTTCCTAGAGGGAACCTCCGCAGCTTTATTCACACGTGTATCACTATTGCACTCCTCCCCCCACTGCCAGGTACACGGCGTAGGAGGGTGCAATAAAGGAGAAATGGAGAACCATAAACACGATTTTCTGGTTCGCTTCGGATTCAAATTCTGCAGAATGGTTTTGTGTGGTTTCCAGAGGCCTCACCCCTACAAATGGGTGGGCTTGCATCCCTACTGTGTCCTTGGAGCAGGGCTGAATCGTCTGGCTGTTGTCAGTAGTGTCAAAGGTTGACAGGAACGTCATCCTGTTGCGCATTACATTGCAAACGGCTGTTTCCGACCGTGAAATGTGTGAAAATGAACGCTCCCATAGAAGGATTGGTTTCATTTAAGCTGTTTATGACACTCCTGAGGACTTTTCGTGTCGATCATGAGCAGCAATGTGTCCGAGATGCTTTCCTCGGCAACTAATAAGGTAACTGTGTGGTTTGAATTCTCAGCGTCACTGATATGACATTCGTTGTAAAGGCGTCAAGAGAAGGGGTGCGATATAGGTCAGGGACGTGCGACGACCTTTCCATAGTGTGATACGTCCGCGGTGACGTTGGGTAGAGTTTTGGTGAAATTTGGTATCGATGTGACATCATTAACCCGTCTCACTGCTCACATGATCTTCTCAGCTAGCCGCCTGGTGTGGCCGAGCGGTTCTAGGCGCTTCAGTCCAGAACCGCGCGTCTGCTACGGTCGCAGGCTCGAATCCTGCCTCGGGCATGGATGTGTGTCATGGCCTTAGGTTAGTTAGGTTTAAGTAGTTCTAAGTTCTTGGGGACATTACCGATGTTAAGTCCCACAGTGCTCAGAGCCATTTGAACCATCTTCTGAGCTCTGTATTTTTTTGTTTTTGTTTTTTTTGTTTTCAATGGGAGAAAGTGAAGTGGTTTCAAAACAGTGACCCTTTACTTTTGTTGGGCATGTATTAACATCTTCCCGTCACGTTCTAAAATTAAAAAGTGTGCGGTGATGCGCTAATGTGTCAGGTGACTGGATATTTGTTATGCATGCTTGTTAGCACTGACTACTCTACGCAAATGCCGCTGCTCTCGGTCGTTAACAGAAGGCCGTCGGCTACTGTGTTGTCCGTGGTGAGAGTTACTACCTGAAATTTGGTATTCTCGACACTCTCTTGACTCTGTGGAACTCGGAATATAGAATTCCCTAACGATTTCCATAATGGAATGTCCCATGCGTCTAGCTCCAACTGCCGTTCAGCGTTCAAAGTCTTTTAATTCCCGTCGTTCAGCCATAAGCTACACGAATCAACTGAATACAAATGACAGCTCCGCCAATGCACTGTCCTTTTATACCTTGTGTACACGATACTACCGCCGCCTGTATATGCGCATATCACTGTCCCATGAATTTGGTCATCTTAGTGTATTACAGTCCATTTGCATCCCTTCATGCTTGATCTGACCTGAGCATAGACATATTGTGCTTTATGCCTCAGAAAAGCTCCCTAGGACTTGTCGAATACATTCCATGCTGTACTTCGTTCCCAAGGTGGACCAACGCGCTATTAAATGGTGATTGTAACGGTTCAAATGGCTCCGAGCACTATGGGACTTAACTTCTCAGGTCATCAGTCCCCTATAACTTAGAACTACTTAAACCTAACTAACCTAAGGACATCACACACATCCATGCCCGAGGCAGGACTCAAACCTGCTACCGTACAGGTCGCGCGGTTCCATACTCTAGCGCCTAGAACCCCCTCGGTCACACCGGCCGGCGGTGATTGTAATGTTTCGGCTCAAAAAATTGCGATGAAACAGGCTGAATACAACGTTTTGAATATTATCAGGATTGTAGTTAGCTGTTGGTGACAGCGTTGTGAGTAGTAAGTCCAGACAATTTAGTAACATCCACGTTGATTCGCAACGCCTGCTGCATATCTCGCCTCACCAACTAGCTCGTTGTACGCCTCAAAAACAATTGTTCTAGAGGCACACGTGTTCTGCATACAGTCATTAAACGTAAAATATCTTTCCTTGTTGTTCGTTTGTAGTTACAATATTTTTACTTTATGACTAATTACAAATTGCGTTTACCTTCTCTGTGTGAATAGAGCCAGCCGACTTCTAGTTATGTAATGTGCTGTTGCTCTTACCATAAACTTTTGAGTTTGCCGACAAGACCATACCGTTGTTATCGTTGCAACGTACGTATAGATATTATATGTGAATTTTGTGCTTAACGTTTACTTTCGAATTTCTTGTCCTTTCGCTTGCTGTTAACTTTGAATGTTAAGTTTTGGCATACATAAAACTTCAATGAAGCATGATGATGTTTGTGTAGTAGGCGAGAAAAGGCATGGCAGGAAATCATCGGGCAACTGTAACTCCTATTTCGTTGCTGTTTACGAAATTAAGTACTAGCAGTAATAGCAATATTATTAGTGTGGTAAATTTATTCATCCGTAGATCACCTTTACAGGGATACTGGACATGTCTTGATATTAAAATTTAAGAACAAACAAACAATGTAATTCGTACATACAAGCATTTACATACTTAACGGTCTAGTCTGACGAGCCTGGAATAGGCAGTCGACTGTGGCTTTACAGTAGGAACCATCCTGGCATTTGCCTGAAGTAATTGAGGGAAACCACGAAAAGGCAAATCAGGATAGCCAGATGAAGGTTGGAGCGTCCACCATCCAATTTGTCTGAAGCAGTGCTACCCTATTCGGTTCATCACTAGTGTACAATACTGGCTTACAAAGAAATTACTTAATAATGAAAATGACTAGTGCCTCACTATTCGTTCATTTCTCTCTCCCAGTCGTTGCGAACACAACACTCAACACATATCAGCTGATGTCAGGACGATACCAACGATGTCTGATTCCAGTTTTTTGTACCACAGCCTCCCATTTTATAGCCTGAAAAACTGGGTCAGCGTCCCTCTATAGGCTAACGACTGAAATGTGGAGCTGAGAAAGAGGATAACGTGTTAGTATTGCACAGCTTTGGGAATAAGTATTTCCAGAAAGGAAAAAAAAGAAGGAAAAAACGTAGTGTGAAAGTGTTACGCGAAGTAAGATAAGTTTTATAATCGTTGTTATTATTATTTACATTTTTTACGAAATACTTACTGTGTTATATAATGAATTCGTCAGTGTATAGAATGCATTGCTCAACAGGTATTTTTAACTGCCTTTTTAAATAAGTTTGTCTTAGAAATCTCTTAGTCTCCTTGGGTAACTTAATGTACAGTTTTAATCCTTGGTAGAAAATGGTACTCCGAGTTTAATGTTTAGTCTTTCTTGAGTTACGTAATTTCAGTCTAGCTCTTGTTACATGATCATGGACAGAGCTGTTTGTGCAGTAGTTATCAATGTTATTTTTTATTCGTGCAACTGACGTAAATGTTCTCACATGTTGTAGCTAAAATCACCAGTGTTTTGAACAGATCTTGTTGCAGAGTGCTTTTGTCCTTCACGGTAATCACAGACGAAACGCCTACACACCTGTAGTATGGCCTCTAAAATTAGTGAGGCTACACTTATTGTTTTTTATTTTGCACTAATAGGCTCTTAGCTGGCAGTCAGGCTATGGTGTGGTTTAAGTATGGCGCTAGAGTGCCTGTCTAGCGTGTGGCGGACTCTACAGGCAGTTGATACCACTACGTGCTATTCGTTACTCCGGAAAGCGTATCGCGCGGCACCAGCCGGGAATGTCAAGGCTGTTTGCAACTGACAAGATCAAGTCCTCAACCTCCAGCTGAGTCACGGCTCACTCATCACTCGCTAACTGCTGGGTCAGAATCCTTATTCACAATAATGCGCACACAAGTAGTGAATCACTGTGGGGGTAGAAGATGCATTAATGAGGAAAAAAATCTTCGTTCAGAAGTGTTGCCAGAGAAGCACTATTCATTGCTCACCGTTCCCTACGAGTGTTGGGGGTACAAAATAACAGCAAATCAGAAAACAACGGCGAAAAACTGAATGACTGCAAGGATATATTGAGTGAGTGTGTGTGTGTATTTTTAAGAAACGGATTCGGAAGGATATGTTGAGGAGAAGAGAAAGGAGCGATGGAAGAAGGCTCATGTCCTTGAAGATCTGCCTAATGGATGTAAGTTCAAAAACCTGAAGACGAGTATGATCGACAGCAAAATGACGAGACAACAAGGTGTGGCTCACACAGTAGAAAACTGACATAGGTGGCGATGACAATTATGACAACGACGATGACGAATGTGTCGCTGATGACTGTGTTTATTTTTTAATCATAGTTTATACCATCGCAATACAACATCGTCTGTTAATCTAATATGTTGGCTGTAGCTAAGCACAACTAGAAATCATTTTTCCTTCTCCATTTCTCTGATACAAATTACCCCGTAATCTGCGCCTGAACCGAAACTTGGTTGCACTCGAGAGGATACTGTAGCTTCTATTGTAATAATCGACGTAGCTTCTCTAGCGTTACACAGTGTATCCTATTACAAGCGCCTAATGGTTGTGGGGAGGCTCAAGGACCAACTTAGGGCAAAATACATTCAGGTACTTAAACATAGATATCTGGAAAAATATTACCGCTAAAATAGTAAAACTTGAGACGATTATGTACAACATAGTGCTTGATAGCCTGTGGAATTTTTGTTTGAAAAAGGGAATCGACATACATTTTATAAGGATTTGAATTTTTAATTACCATCGTTCCTATACTGTACCTTTTCTCGTAAACTAACCGAGCAATAAAACTGGAATCTCGCAGTTTACATTTGAATAAGAGGCTAATAAAACTTGTGGAGCATATTTTTATTTAAAGCCGTAGTTGCTTTGAAATTAATTTTTCGGTTTTGTGTTACCCGGGACTGCTCTAGATTTCTCAAATTTTAAAGGAGAACTTTTCTCAGAGAGAAGATAACGAAGAAGTGCTGCACAGGATAATTCAGTAATTAATTTTTAAGAACTATGCCAAATTTTAGGATGTTAACTTTTATAGTTCCTAAGAAAATGTACATTATAACACAAAAAGGTCAGTTTATGGCAATTCGCATTTAAAGTTTTTATTTCAATTTTTGACAATATTTCTATACCCCTAATGACTATCGCTGTCCATATCCATAATCTTTATTCTCTTCCTCGTCTTCCTGCTGTAATCTCTTCCCCTGTCTCCTTTGCCTAGCCAGCTTCTGCATTTTTTCTTCTGCAGCCTGAACTTCATCCAGTCGCAGTTCATAGATGCTTCAGAGTATCTTCAGTGTAAACGAACCTGGATGGAAGCCTAGTCTCTACAGGCACTTAATCCTATCTAAATTTCTACTTCACAACCATTGAGATCACTGTCATCATATAGTCTAAGGCCCTTTGACCCACATTTACCACAAGCACATGAAACGTTAATCATATGGGCAAGTTTTTAACCTAACACTCGAAAACTCGTCTTTGGCACTGTACACAGCACCATCAATTCCTTCACTAATTTTCTTCTTCAATGAACTCAGTGACTTTGTCGAAAATTGTTCTTCACACTTAGGAACAGCGTCTGTAACACTGTTGTTTAAATTTCCTGTACCTTTTACTCATGAAATTCGATATTTCCTCACTTTTTTGAATATGCATCGACCGATACAACCCATTTCAAGCAATGCAAAACTAAAAGCTGAAATAAGTTTATAGTATGTACTATTCAAAAGAACCCAGTTGTAAACAAAGGAACAAGCAAAGATTATCTTTGTCACAGCCTTCTAGACTCACCTGCAATTCGTTTCGATTGTGTGAACGAAAAATTAACGCAGAAAACATTTCTAGTGTAGAGAAGGTGTGGATCACACAGCATAAAAAGAGGGGGCGTGGCAGGCGCAGATGCCCAAACAAACTTTCTTAAAACATATTTCTATTTGTAGCCAGAATTCGATTATGAAACTTTGCGATGTTGTTATTAAAGAATAATCTAATAAATTACGCAATATAAAAATTAGAATTTTTGCGCAGTTTTGCCCTACATCTGCCCTTAATAGACAAACTTTTGAGAAGGAATCCAAGTCCGGAAATGTACTGTTTGGTCATAAAATGACTTTCAAAAAAATGGTTCAAATGGCTCTAAGCACTATGGGACTTAACATCTGAGGTCATCAGTCCCCTAGACTTAGAACTACTTAAACCTAAGGACATCACACACACCCATGCCCGAGGCAGGATTCGAACCTGCGACCGTAGCAGCTCCGTGGTTCCGGACTGAAGCGCCTAGAACCGCTCGGCTACCGCGGCCGGGAAATGACTTTCAAATCTTCCGTTTTACGGTACGCATACAGACTGAGAAAAGGCCAGAGTGAAGGTCCCTGTTGCAGTTATGACATCAGGCATTATTTGCGTCCGATTACGATGGATGTGAGAGGAACTGGTGCGTTTGTAACTAGGAGGGTCGACTGTGGTGCTCTGAGCGTGCGCCACACTGGCACACTCTCTACTTCGAAGACGATGTCCTTCGTCACGCAGAAGAAAGCCCGACGAAGAGTACCCGAAACAATGGCCGCGCCACGGGTTCCTGTGAAGCAGAACAGTCAGACAGCATTGTCTCCGCTATGTGCGTGCCGTAAACTGGAGATTTGAAAGTGAACCCGTCTTTAAACTTATTTTGCGTCCAGACGTTACATTTCTAGACATGCGCCTTATCCGAAATTATATACTAAGTCCCCTCTACAACCACTAGAAGCCTATAACAGGAACTGTGAAACACGCTATATCTCAGCTGGTGATATATCCGTTTTGTCCAGGAACTAACTAGCAGCAACACGCTCCCAGCTGTTTCTGCTTTTTCTTTCCTTCCATCGTCTCGACAACTTATTATCTGAAAACTTATACCTATCATTTCTCGCTCTTCCCTGTTGTTGTTGTGGTCTTCAGTCCTGAGACTGGTTTGATGCAGCTCTCCATGCTACTCTATCCTGTGCAAGCTTCTTCATCTCCCAGTACCTACTGCAACCTACATCCTTCTGAATCTGCTTAGTGTATTGATCTCTTGGTCTCCCTCTACGATTTTTACCCTCCACGCTGCCCTCCAATGCTAAATTTGTGATCCCTTGATGCCTCAAAACATGTCCTACCAACCGATTCCTTCTTCTAGTCAAGTTGTGCCACAAACTTCTCTTCTCCCCAATCCTATTCAATACCTCCTCATTAGTTACGTGATCTACCCACCTTATCTTCAGCATTCTTCTGTAGCACCACATTTCGAAAGCTTCTATTCTCTTCTTGTCCAAACTGGTTATCGTCCATGTTTCACTTCCATACATGGCTACACTCCATACAAATACTTTCAGAAAAGACTTCCTGACACTTAAATCTATACTCGATGTTAACAAATTTCTCTTCTTCAGAAACGATTTCCTTGCCATTGCCAGTCTACATTTTATATCCTCTCTACTTCGACCATCATCAGTTATTTTACTCCCTAAATAGCAAAACTCCTTTACTACTTTAAGTGTCTCATTTCCTAATCTAATCCCCTCAGCACCACTCGATTTAATTTGACTACATTCCATTATCCTCGTTTTGCTTTTGTTGATGTTCATCTTATATCCTCCTTTCAAGACACTGTCCATTCCGTTCAACTGCTCTTCCAAGTCCTTTGCTGTCTCTGACAGAATTACGCTCGCTCTTCCCTATCTTCTCTATATTTCAGGGCCTTCTCTCGTACTGGGTGTCCCAGACAGATAACGACAAACTTTGGGAACAGATTCAAATCAAATGGCTCTGAGCACTATGGGACTTAACATCTGAGGTCATCAATCCCTTAGAACTTAGACCTACTTAAACCTAACTAACGTAAGGACATCATACACATCCATTCCCGAGGCAAGATTCGAACCTGCGACCGTAGCGGTCGCGCGGTTCAAGACTGAAGCGCCTAGAACCGCTCGGCCACACCGGCCGGCGGGAACAGATTCCTTCCCAAAACAAGAAGAAACGTATAAGAAACAAGGGCTCTAAAGTGCATACCTTAAGAGATAAATGGGTACTTGTTGATCTTTGATACTACGGAACGCACCTTTTCTACTGCAAGCTCTTTGCTTTTCGTACTTCGGGAGGAGGTATTATGGACCAAAACAAGGAAAAACGTCTAATAAACATGAGTTCTAAAAAGCATGCCTTAAGAACTATGAGCAATTGTTCAATACAAGAGATGCTTTCCACACTAGCAAAGATGAACAAGTGCTCATAGCGATTGAAGTATGCATTTTAGACCTCACGTTTACTAGTTATTTTTTTCTTGTGTCGGTCAATACTTCCTCTTTCCAAAATATGGAAAGCAAACCTTGCATAGCATCAGAGATGAAAAAGTGCTCATACCTTTTAAGATATGCATTTTGGAGCCCATGTTTACTACACATTCTTTACTTATTTTGTATAAGGAACTTGTCTCTAATGTTTGTCGTGGTTCGTTTTTTTTTTTTTTTTTTTTTTTTTTTTTTTTTTTTTTTTTTTTTTTTGACAACTTGTATGTAGTAAATCTTTAAATCTTTCTCAGCAAGTTAACATTGTGATACGTATGGAACATTAGCAGTGCGTAATAATACTTATAGTGAAGCAAAAAACCAAAACGGAAGCTATATTCGCTCGGTCGTCGCCCAGGATGAAAAAGCATCGTGCAGGTACCCCTTGTTTTCAGATTACATTTTATTTCTTTGTTCTCCAGATTTAAATTTTTAACGCCTCTGCAGATATATGAAGCGTTCAATAATCTCAGGTAGCACTGCAGAGCGCAGGAAGTAAGATTTCACTTCGCTCACTGGCTGAAGTAGCAGCTGGAACATCTGGTGATGCCGGTAGATGGTGGAGTGAGGTTCTGTGGCTAGCTGTGAGCGAAACAATTGCACTAGAGCGCAATGCGCAGGGAAGCAACTAATTTTGTTTAGTAAATGTTCACTAAAAAAGCCACTTTTTCCATTATAGATGTTGAGAGAAGGCTGTTGGTCATAAGCAATTTCGTACAACAACATTACGACACAAGGAAGCTGTCATTTCAATAAACAGACGAATAATGTTTAAGACAACGAAGTTGTACGAACAACTGCGATGTTTCAAGATTGTGGGTACAAGTTTTAGACGGCACATCGTAGTCCCCGCTAGTCGCCGATGGGATGTTCTTAGGAAATAGCTGTTTTTGAGTCAAATCTGAGTTTTCTCATTTTGAGAGTGCTGAAGGGCTATTTATTTTAATTGTTAAAATCTGTTCAACGGCCAAGATTGCACAAAATATTTTTTTATTTCAGAGAACCAGTTTCAACAGACTTCAGGTCTCAAACTTTTTGTTGTAAAACATATTCATTTTACGCTGAACCTCATGCACAAGACGTAAAGTGGATGAAAACCAGTACATTATAAAGATTCCTCATTGCCAAGCGACTTACAAACATAAAGCATATTGCTGGACAAATTAATTACACAGGCTAGGCGCGCAGTCCGGAACCGCGGGACTGCTACGGTCGCAGGTTCGAATCCTGCCTCGGGCGTGGATGTGTGTGATGTCCTTAGGTTAGTTAGGTTTAAGTAGTTCTAAGTTCTAGGGGACTGATGACCACAGAAGTTAAGTCCCATAGTGCTCAGAGCCATTTGAACCATTTAATTACACAGGCCAACGAAAAATTTTTTTGAAAATCTTTTTTTTTCTTCTATAGCTGATCTTTATAGATTTTTATGAGCTGAATCGAAATCTAGCCTTAGTTTTTTTGTATCACCCATAGTTTTCGAGCAATATGCTTTTCATTATATAGTATAAAAATCTTATGCTATACGGTAAACAGGGAAATTAATGAAACGCTTTGATACAACATAAGCATGGTTTGTATTTACAGTAAGCTACTTAAAACAATGATATGTGTTAATCGAGGTTTCATTTGTCAGCTGGAATCTTTTTTCATTGAAGCTTTTTGTGTAGCATTTTCTACGATGAACTGCTTGCTGAACTTCTCGGTGAAGTGACCAACAGTAGTCCCCCATCATGTTGGTGTTCCAGCAGCCACGGTAGCGTTTTTCCATCACTTTACTGTCCTGGTGAAAACGCTGTCCTTGCTCCTCAGTAACACCTCCCATATTGCCTGGGAGTTAATGAAGGTGACTGTTCAAAAAGTGAACATTCAGGCTCATTAAACATCCTGAATTTTTAAATCTCTTTAACACTGTAGCTATAATAGAAACGTATTCCGGGCCCCTTTCACGCCCTAAGAACTTTGTAACAACTTGCTTGATTGATACCCATGCTTCTTTCTCATGTAAGGTCATTGTGGATTCAAAGTTAACATCAAACATCAATTTTCTAAAGTCAGGTCCGACAGAATCGCCTTCTTTTAGTTTAGCTTCTGAAAGGTGTGGAAACTTTTGGCAGAGATACTTAAAACATGGTCCAAATTTAGGCAAAGCCTTTACAAACTGTTTCACTACGCCTAACTTTATATGTAGAGGTGGTAGGAGTACGTTTTTTGGATCTACAAGGTTTTTGAGTAGAATGTTCTTCTCACCAGGTTTTAAAGACTCCCTCAAAGGCCAGTTCTTTCTGCACCAGTGTTGATCCCTAGCCCTACTGTGCTGTTCACACAAGAAACATGTTAATTCGGTAAAGCCACCTTGCTGACCAAGGAGCATGCATGTTACTTTTAGATCGTCACATATCATCCCACCATGAGCAGAATAACCTATCTTATTTAGCACTATTATTCGAATTATTTCGTAGCTTTCTTTCGTATGTACAGAATGTCCAACAGGTATAGATGCGTACATGTTATCATTGTGTAATAAAACAGCCAATAAACTAATTTTGGATGAATCAATAAGCAGCCTCCAATCTTTCTTTTTCCTCCAGTCTTCCCTTTTGTATTCAATACCAAACCCATTCATCAGACCGGGAATGTCTGAGCAGTACACTAATTCGCTTTCTTGTTGAAAAAACGTGGAAAATTGCTCCTCTCGATTTCTGTACATGTATATACTGGTTCCAACTGCCAGTAAGTTATTTTCTTTTAATCTACAGCCAAGCAATTCAGCTTTTTCTTTCGTTACGCCCAGATCCCTAACCAAATCGTTAAGCTCGGTCTGAGTAAACAATTTAGGCTCTAGCCTTTATGTATTACAGTGGAATTCATCATCATCTGGTTCACCTAAATCAGATTGTACATCAGGAAATACTTCTGTTGGAATAGAATTTAAATCATCTGGTGGTTCAGGAACTGGCAAATCTACACCATGCCCTACTGGTCAGATGGTGGACAGAAGGTTACGGTAGCTTATTACCTTCTTGTTTTTCGAATTATGACCAGTAATATCAACACTGCAAAAGTAGCAATCGTCGGAATGATTTCTTGGCTCCCTACATATCATAGGAACAGCAAATCTAAAGGCTTTTTTCTCCTTTTTGGACCAGTTTCTCAGATCTTCAACACAAACATAACATACCGTATGTGGCGCCCAAGTTAGATCTAAAGTATGAGAGATAAACCTTTTTCACAAAGTCTGTAATGTTTTTTTGTGTTTTTTAATCACAAATTCACCAAAAATATGGGAGAAAGCGAGAGACCTCCAATAGAGCAGTCACTTTTTTCGCCTTCGAATGCATCTTCATGTGCCTTGATCACTGCCGGTGCTCCCTGGGCACCTAATTGGTCCTTTCCAATTAGGCTAACTCTCGCAGAAGGCGATTTAAAGATAGTTCCAACAGCGATTACGAAATTAACAAGAATGTGAAACCCTATACAAACGGCTCTGTTCAGAGTCAACCTGAAAACGTGCTCAGAATATGTCAACTGAATGTTAAGGGAATGTCCAGAAATAAGGGCGAAATACTATCTAAAATTTTGAGGGAGAATAGGGCGGACGTCTTAGCACTGCAAGAGACTCATACTGAAGATGACAACACTCTGTGGAAGTGAGGGCGCATCCCAGGCTATAAATTAGTGTCCCGAATTAACCACCCTCAATATGGAGTCGCCAGCTTTGTCCGCAACGACTTAAGGGATGTCTCAGTTATTCTCGAGGAGAAATCAGACAAAGAAAACGTGATGGTAGCGGTGATTCAGATCGGAAATATAAAAATAGCAAATATCTGCAAACCACCGAATAGCACTTGGCGCAAACAACTCCCAGTGCTAGAACATCCTGCAATATATGTAGGCGACTTTCCCAGAAGCCAACATCGCCCCATTCTTATCTCCTACGGGCTTCGCATTCCCCCAGTGCGATCTGCTCCCGTATCCCGCTGGAGCTATCAAAAAGCAGATTGGGATAAATTTTCTAAATTGCTGGACGAGTCAATAACACAGTTCCCTGCACTTCCAAAATCATACTAAAAGTTTTTAAAGATTGTTATGTCTACTGCAAAAAAGAGCATACCCAGAGGATGCCGGAAGGAATACATTCCTGGCTGGAATGGAGAGATCAACCAGCTGTTTAACCAATTCAAGGAAAGTGGAGACCAAGAAACAGCTACGAACCTTATGAATTCCTTGAATGAAAAAAGGAGAGAAAAATGGTGTAAAGAAACAAGGGACCTCGATTTCACACACTCCAATAGAAAAGCATGGACACTGATTCACAAACTTGGAGAAGACCTTTCCCATAAGAAAGAAAACTCAACGGTCTCATGCGACTCAATCGCAAGTCACCTAATGAGAGTTTCCAAGGTCCCAATAGATAAAGCAAATCTTCGGCAAGTAAAGAGAGACCTTATGGAAGTCCAGAAATCTCTGCAACATAAACCGGAATTCTCTTCTCCGTTTACAATAACTGAACTGGTTACAGCCCTTAAGCATACGAAATATAGAAAAGCTGCAGGTGCAGATGGGCTTTACCCTGAATTTTTGGTGCACAGTGCACCGGTAACACGAAATTGGCTAGTTTGCCTTTTTAACGAAATTCTTCACACAGCGACATTACCCAAAAAATTTAAAAGAGCAAAAATTATCGCTATCAAAAAGCCAGGGAAAGAGGGAACAGCTGCAGAACACTTCCGCCCAATATCTCTACTTAGCTGTGCTTACAAGCTATTGGAAAGAATGATTCTAAACCGAATCCAAGATAAAATTAATGCTATGATACCGCCTGAACAAGCTGGATTCACACGTTATAGAAGCTGCTGTGAACAAGCGCTCTCCTTGACTACTCACATGGAATATGGATACCAAAATAAACTTAAAACTGGAGTTGTGTTCACATACCTGTCAGCAGCTTATGACACTGTGTGGCACGAGGGCCTATTATTGAAATTTTTGAGAGCAATACCTTGGAAAACTCTGGACACCCTCTTAAGTAACATGTTAAGCAATAGGCAGTTTAAAGTACATCAAGGAGAAGAGAAAAGCAGATGGCATGTACTCAATGACGGATTACCGCAGGGCTCTGTTCTTGCTCCAGTGTTATTCAACCTCTACACAGCTGACCTGTTGAATTTAACCAGCCGAAAATTTCAATATGCAGATGACCTGGCAATTTCAAATCAGAGTGAAGACCTTTCTGAATATGAAGAACACCTAACGAACAGCCTTACTAAACTTTATGAGTATTCTGAGACATGGCGACTGAGACCAAATGTTTATAAAACCGAGGTAAGCCTGTCCCACCTCTCTAATCGCCTTTCATCAGCAAAGATCAGTCCACAGTTCAGCCCTCTTGGCACAGTCTGATACAACGAAAGCCCTAAATACCCTGTAGTCACTCTGGACAGAACTTTAACATACAAAAAAAAAAAAAAACACCTTTCCAACTTGGCCAAGAAGATACAAACACGAGTGAACCTTGTGAGAAAGCTTGAAGGCAGTTCATGGGGAGTGGCTCTGAGCACTAAGGGATTCAACTGCTGTGGTCATAAGTCCCCTAGAACTTAGAACTACTTAAACGTAACTAACCTAAGGACAGCACACAACACCCAGCCATCACGAGGTAGAGAAAATCCCTGACCCCGCCGGGAATCGAACCCGGGAACCCGGGCGTGGGAAGCGAGAACGCTACCGCACGACCACGAGATGCGGGCGTACATGGGGAGTAACCACATCAGTCCTCCGAGGAGCATCCCTTGCACTGGTATACTCTGCAGCAGAATACTGTGCACCAGTTTGGCTCCGAAGCGCCCACGTAGTGAAAGTAGACCTCCAACCGAACTAAGTTATGAAAGTAATTAGTGGTACAGCCCGGTCTACACCTACTTGCTGGTTACCAGTGCTTTCAAACATCTGTCCATCAGACCTCCGTCGGAAGACCGCTCTTTACAACCTCTGTCAACAAGTTTCTGAAAACAACTCGATCCCTCTTCATCACGATTTGCTATCACTCCCCAGGAAACGCCTCAAATCTAGAAGACCAGCATATGAAATGGAAGTCCAAATGCTATCTACAGGATTTGACCAGGACCAGAGTGGAAATGTGAGTGGCAAGCTACAAGAACCCGAAACCACGAACTTGTAGACAATCCAACAGTTCCAGTTCCAGGCTTCCACCAACCAAGGGAGGTGTGGGTGCAGTTAAACAGATATCGGACTGAAGAGGGTAGGTGCAAATACATCATGGACAAGTGGGGCTTTTCAAGTGGCAGTGTGTGTGATTGTGGTGACACCCAACCAATGAGCCACACTGTGAATGAATGTCCAACCAGGCGCTTCCCTGGTGGCATTGAGAAGCTCCATCAAGCATCTCACGAGGCACTCCGCTGGATCGAGTCCGTCAACATCCGAGTGTAGTCTGAGCCGTTTTAAAACTTGTCTACTGTATATAATTTCACATGCTCATTTTTGTATATATTTCAATGTTTTGCTAAATGTGTATTACTGTAATTGAAGCATATGGTAATAATATAACGACAGATATAACAATAACTGTCAGCAGAGTTTGTATAACCACGATTAGACATTGTACTGATCAAATCTACAGAAAATGGGAAAGTGAGGTTAGGTTGATAGTAAACAAAACACCATCTGTTAACAAAAAAATAGAATCGACCTTTTTTTGCCAGCAAATGTTTTTCAGCAGTGCTACCAACGTCATCTACATTCATTACACCTCCTTTTTAAATTATTTTAACTATATAAAAGCTGTTAAATTCTTTAAAAAATCGCTTAATTTAACAAATTTAACTGTAAAATGTGAAGAAATGGTGAGTGATACATTTTTTTAAGTATCGTATTTGGATTTCCCACCCTAAAAAACATAAGAATAAGGTATTTTCATCAAAAAAGTTTTTCCATCATTGGCCTGTGTTATAAATGAGTTAAGAGTGGTGGATTGTTTCATTATAACGGCGTTTACATAAATAAACACATCATAAGTGCATCCAAGAACATTATTTCAACTAATATAACGTCCCGCTTCACCACTTTGAAATTACAGAATACAGATTTGCACTTTGCAGAAATCCTTTGGCGCTGATACTGCTTCTGCGAGGGACATCATCAAAACAACCGGTTTCTGAACTAACCGATTTTCGATTTTTTTATTGCTATTATCCCCGTCAAACTTATGCGTTATACGTTTCAAGATATGTTGAATCAAAATATCAAATAAAATACGTAAATAATAGAAAACTTCATCTATCTACCGCTCACTGCTTTTCACGAAAATTTATGAAGGGTTGAATACTACAAAAAATCATCGGTATTCTCCTACTGATTCTCTTTTTTGAAGTTCTGCTCAAAAATAATTTTGTAATCCAGGATAATGTCACTATTTGGGGTATTACAAATAGTCAGTGCTACAGGGTAAAAACTTAGGTAGGAGAACTCTATTTTTCATATTATGTTGTCAGATTCCAAGGGCTACTAGCAGATAAAAGCGTGTTTCGTAGACACAGGCATCAGATCAGCTACTTTTTATGTTGTTGTAAGCTATGAATGAATTGTTAAGTTTTTGATTTATTTCTGTTACCTTAATTTCTTTCTCTTTTTTTCTTTCAGATAACTGGTTATTGTGTAAAATTTGTAGCTTTCTTTTCCTTTTATTCTTTCGAATGAAAAGCCGGTTGCACTCAAACATATTTATTTACTTATTAGCAGGAGTTTGAATACAATTGATATTTTGCTGAAAAAACTAAAGATGCTCGCTCAAAAAATTCAAGTGAGCAATCTAGATGGTAAGCAAAATATAACAAAAAATGGCTCTGAGCACTATGGGACCTGCAGCCGTAGCGGTCGCGCGGTTCCAGACTGAAGCGCCTAGAACCGCTCGGCCATAGCGGCCGGCCAAAGTAGAACATTTACCAGGAACTATTGCATGGTAGTTTCATAATGAATTAGTCCACTGGGCAATATTTATTGTCAGTCTGTTCTTAAATACTCTTTCTGTAATGTGTTGATCTGTACGTCGGTTCTTTTCATCAGAAACAATGTCATTCGAAGACAATACCAATCTTTCAGAACCCACAGAACTTCTTACCAACGGTAAACACCGTTGTGCTACAAACTACAAGCCTGACATACATCTTTCGCTCTGCTCTTAAAAGACGAAAGGTTTATTTATTCTGGGTAGCAAAATCCAAGATACGTTATTGTCTCAGTAATGCTGTACCGTTTCTTATGTTACGTCTGTGTTATTCGTTTTTAACTGGCAACGTTGTTACTAAAAGAGCACTGATCGCTTTTCCCAATTTGTATAACAACTAAATACAGTATTTGAAAGCAATAGAGCCCGCATCTCGTGGTCGTGCGGTAGCGTTCTCGCTTCCCACGCCCGGGTTCCCGGGTTCGATTCCCGGCGGGGTCAGGGATTTTCTCTACCTCGTGATGGCTGGGTGTCGTGTGCTGTCCTTAGGTTAGTTAGGTTTAAGTAGTTCTAAGTTCTAGGGGACTTATGACCACAGCAGTTGAGTCCCATAGTGCTCAGAGCCAATTGAAAGCAATAGAAGTTTTACGAATCGCCATTAGTCGCCGTAAAGAAAATTATTTAAAACCAAAACTTCTAGCACCTTTGCTGTGGCAAATTGATAAGCCGATTTTTTGCCTGGATATTAGTAAACAATAACAACTTGTTATAATCGAGACCAAACAAATATCGTAAAACGTTCGGTTAATCGGAACCAAAATACCGGTATCTGTTTTAACCGGTCGATTTTTCCCACCCCAATCTGGAACGATGGTTGTTGGTCTTATTACCTTGCTTGTAGCAACGACAGACCCTATTTTCCATTTGAGATTATTTTTCTGTTAAACGACTGCCATTTGTGATTATTTCTTCGTTATGAGACTGCAGTATCTATTTTTTATAGTAAATGTTACTATATTTTGTCAATTTTTCCCTTTTTTTTGAACCACGTTATTTATTGAAGAACATACTGGTGTTTTTTCTCACTCAGATTTGTAGAACTCTCTATCCTCGTGCTCCCTTTCTTTGCGCTGAGTTTTCAGGAAAGGCTCGATAATTTCTGGAACAAACCTCCTCCTTTTCACCTTCCTACTTCCCCCCCCCCCCCCCCCCCCCCACCCCCCACCCCACTCCCCGCATCACGCTCATGCCATGCCAGCAAGTTTGAAGGGCCGGATTGCCAGCGGAGAACAATTTCACCCTTTAGCGTGTCTATTGCCTGTTGGCGGGTTCTAGACGGCATGGAGAAACAACAGCCGGGAAACATTACGTCAGACTGCGCCAGTGAAAGCTGCTGCTTGCTGGTATTCAATAGCATCCAGCCACGCAGTCTCTGAGGAGAAGCAACCACCTTCCCAGGTGAGGCGAGGTTGTTGTCCGTCACTACCAACGCAATACACTGACGTAAAAAGAAATGGTAACCCCAAGAAATAACTGATGTACAGTAATGACATTTCGGGAATACATTTGTCTGGATAAAACAGTGATTAACATTGCGAGATCACAAGTAAATGTAAGCACGAGATAAGCCATTGCAAATGTGAAATGCTGGTACATTAATAACAGGTGTTAAAGACGAGGCCTAGTAGAAATCCTTGGGTAACAGAAGAATATTGAATTTAATTGACGAAAGGAGAAAACATAAAAATGCAGTAAATGAAGCAGGCAAAAAGGAATACAAAAGTCTCAAAAATGAGATCGACAGGAAGTGCAAAATGACTAAGCAAGGATGGCTAGAGGACATATGTAAGTATGTAGAGGCTTATCTCACTAGGGGTAAGACAGATACTACCTACAGAAAAATTAAAGAGACGTTTGGATAAGAGAGAACCACTTGTATGAATATCAAGAGCTCAGATGGAAACCCAGATCTAAGCAAAGAAGGGAAAGCAGAAAGGTGGAAGGGGTATATAGAGGGTCTACACAAGGGCGATGTACTTGAGGGCAATATTATGTAAATGGAAGAGGATGTAGATGAAGATGAAATGGGAGAAATGATACTGAGTGAAGAGCTTGACAGAGCACTGAAAGATCTGAGTCGAAACAAGGCCCCGGGAGTAGACAACATTCCATTACAATTACTGAAAGCCTTGGGAGAGCCAGTCCTGACAAAACTCTACCATCTGGTGAGAAAAATGTGTGAGACAGGAGAAAAATCCCCAGACTTCAAGAAGAATATAATGATTCCAATCCCAAAGAAAGCAGGTGTTGACCGATGTGAAAATTACCGAACTATCATTTTAATAAGTCACGGCTGCAAAATACTAACGCGATTTTTTTACAGACGAATGGAACAACTGGTAGAAGCCGACCTCGGGGAAGATCAGTTTGGGTTCCGTAGAAATGTTGGAACCCGTGAGGCAATACTGACCCTACGACTTATCTTAGAAGAAAGATTAAGAAAAGGCAAACCTAAGTTTCTAGCATTTGTAGACGTAGATAAAGCTTTTGACAATGTTGACTGGAATACTCTCTTTCAAATTCTGAAGGTGGCAGGGGTAAAATACATGGAGCGAAAGGACATTTACAATTTGTACAGAATCCAGATGGCAGTTACAATAGTCGAGGGACATGAAAGAGAAGCAGTGGTTGCGAAGGGAGTGAGACAGGGTTGTAGCCTCTCCCCCATGTTATTCAATCTGTATATTGAGCAAGCAGTAAAGGAAACAAAAGTAAAATTCGGAGTAGGTATTAAAATCCATGGAGAAGAAATAAAAACTTTAAGGTTCGCCGATGACATTGTAATTCTGACAGAGGCAGCAAAGGACTTGGAAGAGCAGTTGAACAGAATGGACAGTGTCTTGAAAGGAGGGTATAAGATGAACCTCAACAATAGCACAACGAGGATAGTGGAATATAGTGGAGTTAACTCGGGTGATGCTCAGGAAATTAGATTAGGAAATGAGACACTTAAAGTAGTAAATGAGTTTTACTATTTGGGCAGCAAAATAACTCATGATGGTCGAAGTAGACAGGATATAAAGTGTAGACTGGCAATGGAAATAAAGCGTTTCTAAAGAAGACATTTGTTAACATCGAGTTAAGTGTCAGGAAGTCGTTTCTGAAAGTATTTGTATGGAGTGTAGCCATGTATGGAAGTGAAACATGGACGATAAATAGTTTGGACAAGAAGAGAATAGAAACTTTCGAAATGTGGTGCTACAGAAGAATGCTGAAGATTAGATGGGTAGATCACATAACTAATGAGGAGGTATTGAATAGAATTATAGAGAAGAGAATTTTGTGGCACAACTTGACAAGAAGAAGGGATCGGTTGGTAGCACATGCTCTGAGGCATCAAGGGATCACCAATTTAGTACTGGAGGGCAGCGTGGAGGGTAAAAATCGTAGAGGAAGACCAAGAGATGAATACACTAAGCAAATTCAGAAGGATGTAGGCTGCAGTACGTACTGGGAGATGAAGAAGCTTGTAGAGGATAGAGTAGCATGGAGAGCTGCATCAAACCAGTCTCAGGACTGAAGACCACAACAACAACAACAACAACAACCATCAGAATTCTAATGCAAGCATGCAAAAGTACATGTATTGTGTTGTACAGGTGCCGAATGTCAGTTTGTGGGATGGATACAACAGCGATATGTGGGCTAATGTTATCCTGCCGGTAAACACTGCTTGGAATGCTGTTCATGAATGACAACACAACATGTAGAATCACCAGATCAACGTTCGCATTTGCAGTCACGTTGCGTGGGATAACCATGAGGATACTCCTGCTGTCATGTGAAACCACACCCCAGTCCTTGTCTCCTGCGTCCATAATTCATAGGTCCTACGTATCGAGCACGCAGACGGGTTGGTTGCACTCCCTCAATTGACCTTCTTCTAACCAACACCTGGCCATCACTGGCACCGAGGCAGAACCAGCTTTCAACAGCAAACATAACAGACACCCACCCTTCCCTCCAATGAGGTCTCGCTTGACACCACTGAAGTTGCAAATGGCGGTGGTTTGGGGTCGGTGGAATGCATTCTACAGGGCGTCTGACTCGGAGATGTCCTTGAAGTAACCGATATGTAACAATTCTTTGTGTCACTGTGGTGCCAAGTGTTGCTCAAATTGCTGCTGCAGATGCAGTGATGGCTCTATCCGCATGTGGAGGCTCTGAGGAGAAAAAACGTTGCCAGATTGCATTCCTCATCATCATACATCCTATTACCTGGCCTGAAGATACAGAGTACCATCGGGAACAGAACACTACCATTTCTGGTTTGGATAGCCGGTAATATGGAGAGCGGGGTCATGTTTCTGTAGTGTTAAGGCCGTTGACTGTGTCCTGTCTTTGAAGTCCTCGTGACATTATCTGTCTACAAAATAACGCAAGACTGGTCTAAAGTACCTCGATGCAGAGGGTGTTCATCTGTTGCCCTTGCCAGATTTCTCAATCACTGAAAGCGTCTAGTCACTGATGTCGAGAGACGATTCTCTGTGTACAAATCACTTTTGGTGATACATTCATGCTTTCCACTCGAATTTTATTTTTGTAGTTCTTTCCACAAAAGCGACCGATTTGATATCTTGGATGCAGATGTGTATCTTCAATGAATCGACTGCTGTTTAATGCTTCACGAATCGTAACGACTTCGCAGCAGTAAGATATATTTTCTACGTTAGTATATTACCTAAGAAATTTCCTTTGCAACTTGCCAGATATTACTTGCTTGGGCGTTCTTCAAGTGTTCGCCGTGGACGTTACTGACTTAAGCCAGTTTGCGATACGATTGCCTGTCAATAGATTTCTGATTTGAGTTTTTTTCGTATTGCTCTTCAAGTATTGCTCTGAACTATCTGTAGCGCTAAAGAAATTTAGCAACGGATTATGCGTAAGCGAAACGTTAGTCATAAATATAGTGTTGCGAAGTTTCTAGTAAACAAGATGAAATACAGTAAAAAGACTTAAGTGCAACAAGGAACACAGAAGGTGGAAGGGGGAAGGAAGATTAGATTTTAACGTCCCTTAGATGATGAAGTCGTTGGAGGCGGAACGTTCATTGAGATGGGTAAAATATGGAAAGGAAAGCGGCGTAGCCTTTCCAAAAGAAACATCTCAACATTCACCTTCAGTTTCGGAAAACCAAGGAAAACCTAACTCTGTACAACTGGACGGTGATCCAAATCCTTCTCTTCCGGAATGCGAGCCCTTTGCTGATTCACTGCGACATCTCGCTAGTTAGAGAAGCCAAACGACCGATGCATGTTAAGTTTCTGTAGTTCCAATTTGCGTAAATGGAATCGGACTGCGGCTGGTCAAAACCTTGAAGAATATAAGTACCGACAGCCGCAATTTGATTAATTAATTTATTTGACTACCTTCGGTGTCCCATTGGCACTATCTTCAGGCCCCAGTACACGCCACCTAGATCATAACCCAAATTTGGACAATCTTCCTCACAATAACAGAGAAATATAATTCTTTCCGAACTTCAAAAGACAGCTAATGGCCCACCTTTTATCACAATAGCCGTCTTTCCGACTCTCGTCAGTCTTCACTCTTCCACAACTTTTACCTCCTCCTTGTTGGCAGAGTTCTTTATTTAAATTCTGTTCTTTCCTAACAGCCAATGTCACTGCCATTTCAATTTTCTCCTCTTTCTTTATCCCTTCCGCATCTGATAATACAAAACATGGCCTCAAATGTGTTAAACTAATCTACATAGTTCTTAATGGCCATTACTATTATCATTATTACTATTATTATTATTACTGTCAATTATTGTTATTATTATTGTTGTTGTTGTCTTTAAAATTAATAGTATTATTGTAAAGGTTTTTGTAACGTCTTTGGTATGTGTCGTTGTTCTAAGACTTGTAGAGAGGACTGAGTAGGCAATAGTTTGAACTGGAAATCATGTCCAGAAATGTATCGTTTCTGTGCTGCAGCCATTAGAAAACACGTTTGGTAGGCACGTATGCAACAGGGTAGTCGTGGTGGGGGGTAGTTACGTGCATCTGCTGACGTGGTTGACGTCTGTTCTACCTCTCTGATCTGGTTCGAGCCTCAGTAAGCCTGTAAGTGTTGGAGCCACATGGTTGATTACACGCTTGCAGGATACATCGACATGATCCTTCTGAATGGCGGAGCGCACGGTTATGGAAGACTTGCTCGTCGTCTTTATTAAGATCGTTATCCACAATGTCCGACTCCATCACATACCCTTTTCACTACAATTACGCAACGGCTTGACCGTCAGCAAGAGTGACTGTGGTGCTCGGAGGAGACGCCGCACATCCGAATTGGAACTGGAATTGTTTGCGAAAACTGATTAAGTTTCCTTTCTGTTTCTTTGGTTATTAAGGAGTTGAACTGTAAAAAAGTGATGTACTGGGCCACGCCTAATACATCAATTGTAAAAGTGATGGCGTTACCAACATGGCAAACATGACAGTACATCATATGAGGGTCTTCACATTATTTTGTTCAGCCTTTGTAATGTGCCATCACAAAATCGTGAATTGTGCTGGGACGTTGACGTCAGGTGTACTTGAGCTGCGAGCGAAATACGAGGGTTGCTCAGAGAGTTTTCTGGGACAATTCTCTATTGAACATAATCACAATTGCACACGTAATCTCCATCCCGTTGTATAGCCTTTCTCCAGCGCGAAACACCCGGGCCTGTATACCCTGTGACTACCAGTTCTTGTGCTGGTGGCGGAGCCAATGCTTCTCTGTGTGGATCACCTCCTCGTCATCCTAAAAATGTCTTCCACGAATGGCATGCTTTAATGGCCCAAACAAACGAAAGTCCGAGGGGGCTAGGTCAGGGCTGTAGGGTGAATGGGGTAACACTGTCCAATCCTGTTTTCCGATGTGTTCAGCAGTCCTCAGACGTGAGTGGGTCCGAGCGTTATCGTGTTGCAGCAAAACATCTCCTGGCTTGCCGTGGCGCCGAAGTCGCTGGATGCGCGTATTGAGTTTTGTTAATGTGTTGACATACGCTTCTGAATTAATGGAACCGCCTCTTGTCATCAGTCAGTGAGAATCACACCTTCAAAGTCCCAGAACATGGTGATCATGACATTACCGGCGGAAGCAATTGCTTTGAATTTTTTCTTCTGCGAGGAGTGGGAATGGCGCCATTCCATCGACTGCCGTTTTGTTTCGGGCTCAAAATGGTGACTCCAGGTATCATCAACTGTCACAGTCCGGGACAAGGCCACCCCCTCAGCCTGACAACTTTGCAACAAATGAAGACAAATGTTTTTTCTGTACTATTTGTGATCCACCGTTAGACACCGCAGGACCCATCTTACACACACTCAAATGGTTCAAATGGCTCTGAGCACTATGGGACTTAACATCTGAGGTCATCAGTTCCCTAGAATTTAGAAGTACTTAAACCTAACTAACCTAAGGACATCACACACATCCATGCCCGAGGCAGGATTCGACCCTGCGACCATAGCGGTTGCGCGGTTCCACACTGAAGCGCCTAGAACTGCTCGGCCACACCGGCCGGCTTGTACACATTGCTGAGTATCCAAGAGTGCGGATAGCTGCATCCACACATCCTTTGATTGATTGACAGTTGCAGCGCCAACTGCAGAGTCGTAATGCGTCTGTCCACACGAATGACAACATCAGCTCGCTGCAACATGTCAGGTGTGACAGCCGTGGATGGTCTCCCCTACCGCTGCAAATCGTGGAGCTCCGCCGAACCGCCTTCTGATGACGTCACCCTCCGTACCCAGCAACGAACTGTACTTCCGTCAACAGCAGATGCTCCATTGAGTTTGCACAAGCGTTTGTGAATGTACCCTACAGTTTCTTTCTCTGAAGCGAGAAATTCAATGACGGCACGTCGCTTGTAACGTACATCACTTACAGACGCCATTTTGAAACTGTCCTGCAGCTACGCAATCTGTCGGAAGTGACGGAAACTTGGCGCACTCACTCTGGAGAATTCAAATAATACGTACGTTACATCTACGTGACACCTACTTTATTACTCTGCTATTCAGAATAAAGTGCCTGGCAGAGGGTTCAATGAACCACATACAAGCTGTCTCTCTACCGTTCCACTCTCGAACGGCACGCGGGAAAAACGAGCACTTAAATTTTTCTGTGCGAGCCCTGATTTCTCTTATTTTATCGTGATCATCATTTCTTCCTATGTAGGTGGGTGCCAACAGAATGTTTTCGCAATGGGAGGAGAAAACTGGTGAATGAAATTTCATGAGAAGATCCCGTCGCAATGAAAAACGCCTTTGTGTTAATGATTACCACTCCAATTCACGTATCATGTCTGTGACACTATCTTCCCTATTTCGTGATAATACAAAACGAGCTGCCCTTCTTTGTACTTTTTCGATGTCATCCGTCAGTCCCACCTGATGCGGATCCCACACCTCACAGCAATACTCCAGAATAGGGCGGACAAGCGTGGTGTAAGCAGTCTCTTTAGTAGACCTGTTGCACATTCTAAGTGTTCTGCCAATGAATCGCAGTCTTTGGTTCGCTCTACCCACAATATTATCTATGTGATCTTTCCAAGTTAGGTTATTTGTAATTGTAATCCCTAAGTACTTAGCTGAATTTACAGCCTTCAGATTTGTTTGACTTATCGCGTAATCGAAATTTAGCAGATATCTTTTAGTACTCATGTGAATAACTTCACATTTTTCCTTATTCAGGGTCAACTGGCACTTTTCGCACCATACAGATATCTTATCTAAATCATTTTGCAAGTCGTTTTGATCATCTGATGACTTTACAAGACGGTAAATGACAGCATCATCTGCAAGCAACCTAAGACGGCTACTCAGATTGTCTCCTATGTCGTTAATATACACTCCTGGAAATGGAAAAAAGAACACATTGACACCGGTGTGTCAGACCCACCATACTTGCTCCGGACACTGCGAGAGGGCTGTACAAGCAATGATCACACGCACGGCACAGCGGACACACCAGGAACCGCGGTGTTGGCCGTCGAATGGCGCTAGCTGCGCAGCATTTGTGCACCGCCGCCGTCAGTGTCAGCCAGTTTGCCGTGGCATACGGAGCTCCATCGCAGTCTTTAACACTGGTAGCATGCCGCGACAGCGTGGACGTGAACCGTATGTGCAGTTGACGGACTTTGAGCGAGGGCTTATAGTGGGCATGCGGGAGGCCGGGTGGACGTACCGCCGAATTGCTCAACACGTGGGGCGTGAGGCCTCCACAGTACATCGATGTTGTCGCCAGCGGTCGGCGGAAGGTGCACGTGCCCGTCGACCTGGGACCGGACCGCAGCGACGCACGGATGCACGCCAAGACCGTAGGATCCTACGCAGTGCCGTAGGGGACCGCACCGCCACTTCCCAGCAAATTAGGGACACTGTTGCTCCTGGGGTATCGGCGAGGACCATTCGCAACCGTCTCCATGAAGCTGGGCTACGGTCCCGCACACCGTTAGGCCGTCTTCCGCTCACGCCCCAACATCGTGCAGCCCGCCTCCAGTGGTGTCGCGACAGGCGTGAATGGAGGGACGAATGGAGACGTGTCGTCTTCAGCGATGAGAGTCGCTTCTGCTTTCGTGCCAATGATGGTCGTATGCGTGTTTGGCGCCGTGCAGGTGAGCGCCACAATCAGGACTGCATACGACCGAGGCACACAGGGCCAACACCCGGCATCATGGTGTGGGGAGCGATCTCCTACACTGGCCGTACACCACTGGTGATCGTCGAGGGGACACTGAATAGTGCACGGTACATCCAAACCGTCATCGAACCCATCGTTCTACCATTCCTAGACCGGCAAGGGAACTTGCTGTTCCAACAGGACAATGCACGTCCGCATGTATCCCGTGCCACCCAACGTGCTCTAGAAGGTGTAAGTCAACTACCCTGGCCAGCAAGATCTCCGGATCTGTCCCCCATTGAGCATGTTTGGGACTGGATGAAGCGTCGTCTCACGCGGTCTGCACGTCCAGCACGAACGCTGGTCCAACTGAGGCGCCAGGTGGAAATGGCACGGCAAGCCGTTCCACAGGACTACATCCAGCATCTCTACGATCGTCTCCATGGGAGAATAGCAGCCTGCATTGCTGCGAAAGGTGGATATACACTGTACTAGTGCCGACATTGTGCATGCTCTGTTGCCTGTGTCTATGTGCCTGTGGTTCTGTCAGTGTGATCATGTGATGTATCTGACCCCAGGAATGTGTCAATAAAGTTTCCCCTTCCTGGGACGATGAATTCACGGTGTTCTTATTTCAATTTCCAGGAGTGTAGATCAGGAACAATAGAGGGCCTATAACACTTCCTTGGGAACACCGGATATTACTTCTGTTTTACTCGATGACTTTCCGTCTATTACTACGAACTGTGACCTTTCTGGCAGGAAATCACGAATCCAGTCGCACAACTGAGGCGATAGGCCTACTCGTAGGCACGCAGTTTGGTTAGAAGACGCTTGTGAGGAACGGGGTCGAAAGCCTTCTGGAAATCTAAATATATGGAATCAATTTGACATCTCCTGTCGATAGCACTTATTACTTCATGAGTATAATGAGCTAGTTGTGTTTCACAAGAACGATATTTTCTGAAACCGTGCTGACTATGTGTTAATAAATCGTTTTCTTCGAGGTACTTCATAATGTTCGAATACAGTATATGTTCCAAAACACTATTGCAAATCGACATTAGTGATACAGGCCTGTAATTCAGCGGATTACTCCTACTTCCCTCTACGCTTCGCATCTGTAGCGTTGTTTTCGGCTGAGACAAAAATGCGGCGAATTACTTTCTGGGCAACGCTCGTACATCTAATCACAGCCAGCTCACTTGATAGGTCATCAAGCTTCCCCAAACAAACAACAAGCTAGGCCAGAGCAACAGCCAGTTCATGAACCATCTAACCCCGATACACTTCTAGTGCAGGTAAACATCACAGTATCACTCTGCCGCGACGTTTGAGAGTAGAGTGCCCGCTATGCTGACAATGGTATCTTACTTGGCTTGGCCGCCCGCCCGTTCAGGTGACCAGAAATCGGTCAGACAGTAGAGTGGCGGCTTGCCAAGTGCATTATCTCGCACAGTGTATACCGTACCGGGCCCTGTAAGTCCGACTATTGTGTGAAGGACTTGAGTCACGAGGCTAGTGGTTCTTACACCACGTAATGTCATCAACTAGTCAATAAAACTGGAATCGTGCACAGAACACACATCTCGCATCCGCCCTAACAAAAGGACATATGCCGCACTGGTTTTCCTTAACCACAGATCAGCTCGCGTATTTGTACCTTTGTGGCCTTCGTCCTCAGGCTGTGACTAATGAATAACATCTCTGTTATGAAATAAACAACTAGCCAGGTGCGAGTACGACTCCTTCGTTGAGGGTACGGTACAGACTTAATTATGTATGTACATAATTACAATACCAGAACTAAAGACATCATTACCCCACATTAACGTTGTCTATAGCACAAAAAGGGGTGCACAACGCTGCAACAAAAATTTTTGATCACTTATCCAGTGATGTAAAGTGTCTGACAGACAGCAAAACAAAATTTAAAAACAAACTGAGAAAGTTTCCCCTTGACAACTCCTATTCCGTAAGAGAATTTCTATTACTGTGATGTGTAACAGGTGGTGGGTAAGAATTACTAACTCATATCTATATATCTTCTTCTTTTTGCAAACAATAAATGATATAAAAAATAATCGTCCTACATCATTACAATCTATCGTGCAAAATGATCCATGGAACTTGTAACTAACTTACTAGACAGTTTACCCATTCCGGAAATCGAAGTACGAGTATTGAAGATTTTTGCCTGTTGTCAACGCTGATACTGGCAAGATGTCTGTCCCAAGTATTCCAAGACTTTCGAGAATGTTTTAATTTCACGTTTGAATTCGGATAACATATATTTTTATGTGAAATAATTACAGTTTATCAATTTCTGCTGTTTTGCTTTTTCTTGTGCTGTGAAACCTAGCTTCTCGCCAAATTTCATGATTCTAGGTCAACGAGAAATACGCTGTAGGCTGTTGTGAGTGATTTTCGAGTACCAAAATATGTGACATAAAAGTCCGTATCTTTCGGCTGAATTCACTTAGAAGCTTAATATTTTTGCATCACCAAGGGGCAATAGACCTTAGTATGTGACAATACATTTGAACTTGATACGCCAGATTGTTCCAGAGAAAAAGGATCTTAACTAACACACAGACAAACAGGTAGATGGAGAAAATAATGACAAATATTTTAATCACAATTTAAGAATTTTTTGATTTTTTTTCCCTTTACCTGTACTGGGACACCTTGTTTTTGGCAAATTTTATGCTTCTAGGTTAACGTGAAGTACCCTTTGGGTTTTGATGAGTGAGTTTTCGAGTATCAAAATATGTGACATACATGGACGTATCTTTTGAGTGCATCGACTTAGAAGCTTAAAATCTGTACACCACCTCGGGATCACAGATATTCATATCTGACATAAATTTGAACTTGATACGTGTACTCCTTCTTGAGAAAAGTTGTTCTTAATAGGCGGACAGACAGACAGACAGATAGACAGACGGCCAGCAATACGATCCTATAAGGGTTTCGATTTTACAGATTAAGTAATACAAACCTAAAAGTAGTGAGATTAAACAACAGAATGTACATGGTAATACAGCAAGGGAGTGTGCAAATTCAAAATGGAACTACAGAAAGGAAGAGAAGTTGTACTAAATGCGCAAACAAACATTAGTAAGCAGACGTTACCTAGAGTAACAAAGTACTGCTGGCAACAACACCTACACACACACACACACACACACACACACACACACACACACACATATATATATATATATGTATATATATATATATATACGTGGGAGAGGTACATACAGGGGTTGGACAAATGGGACAAATGTATGGAAACACCGGGAAATGCATGCTTGAAATTAAATGCAGATGCTAGCCAAGTCTGCTGTTCCCGCTGTTTTATTTTACCACGAACGGCAGCTATGAAGTGTCCTCAATACGTTGCAAGTGTCAGCCGTGGTCAGAACAGTTTTCTGTGTGGTTGTGTGTACATTATGTCGGAGCTAAGTGGATTCGGACGAGAGCAAATTGTTGGTGCTCATATAGTAGGTGCTTCCGTAACCAAGGTACCTGCAGTGTTTGGTGTTTCAAGAGGCTGATGTTACAGTCCTGCCCTGGAGCACATTCAGACCTCTCGAAATATAAAGTTCCTTCAGAAGTTAAAGCATGGTATCGACCGTTCACCGCCCAGAATCGCGCACGTCAGTCTAGACAGGTCTGCCTTCTTCCAGAACTCGCGTAAAAGTGTCCAGAATCGCCCCCTTGAGCTCTTCACTCGAAAAGTCCCAGTCTCCACTGGACTTCAGTAGTTTTCTGCCACTGTCCAACTCTCATTGGCTGAAGGCCATCCCCACCAAAAATACATCGTTCTTGAACCCTAGAGACATGATGTGATTCAAGTTGACCACTACCCGGACTAAACTAATATATTACGACAATATTTAAAAAAAAAAGAAATGTCGTAAACATTCTGTTACACTCAAATCCTTTACAATAGATATAAGTAATAGTTGGCTCATAAATAAACAAGCCAGTACTCTTATGCATGTTCGGTCACGTTAAATGACTACAGATTATCGTTAAGTATTGTTTAAACAATTATTTATATCTGCTTGACAGAAGCGACTTATGGCAGTTTTTAGAATAGTGGTGTCAGCTAACACAATCGATTGTTCACTTTTAATTTACAATGGTTTTTAAAAGTACTTGCAGTCAACATATAATTGCAGTTACTGACAAAATAGTAAATGTTCACTAAACAACTACAAAAATAAGAAAATATAAGGTATTGATGCTGTATTTATATGCTGTATAAATGGCGGAGAATACGATGTTTTGACAGACATTTGAATAATAAAAAAGATATAAAAGACCTCGTTAGTCAGTATATAAAATACGTTTTAAATGTTGTTAATTCAGAGGTTCATTATGAAAATGTTTATTCACTGTGAAGTATTAACTTTTGTTGTTTTAAAGATACTGAAATTACTGTTGTGTTAATGGATGCGCCTCAGTTATCTGAAACCGCTGATGTATTCGGATTTGCTTTACTACTTGATGTGCATTATTATAGACTCTTGAAGAGGTGTAAGAAGCCACCTTTCAGTTTGTCTCAAAGCCTTCCATTGTTGGAGTATCGTCTGTCCTCCTAAGCGACTATCTGTCGCCAAAGTTCCCTGTACTGGTATTTGCAAACATCCAGCCGCAGCAAAAGACTTGAGACCTGGTACCAAGGAAGGCAGGACTGGGTTGTGATTGTGGACGGCGTCGTAATGAATTACTGTTGGTTAGTTTATTTTTCAGTCACGTACGCTTTATTTGGAAACAATAACAAATAAAAAATGACAATAAATTAAGAGATGTTCCACAGCTGAAGGCCTTAATGACAACAAATTCAACTATTTCTCGGCTGAAGGCTCCAATAGTACTAATTTAAAACTGTTTCATGGCTGAAGGCCTGACTAGCAATCCTTTTAAGTACCAGTTAAACATCTTCAAACTTGAAATTACAAACACTAAAATATTTTTTTAAAAAACAATCATCAAATCTGACCAAACCAAGGGAGAAGGGGAGGGGGGCGCAGACCTGGGAAAGTCCGTCAAAACTTCGCAAGCGATGAGACAGGCAGCCAAGAGTTGCATTCACTTCACGAGATGCTAACTCAGACTAATGGCAGTTTAAACGCATGACCAATAATCATTTGCCGAATCTACCCAACGTGTGATGACCAATGCAACGATGGGATAACGCACCCAAGCCGGATCCGGCTGTCAGCACTATGTCTTCAGACTCCGGTGTTTAGAGCATCCGGAGGCAGAAAGGAACCACTACTACCAAAGTAGAGTAAAAAAAAAAAAAAAAAAACACCAACCGGGCCACAAATCAAGGAAGCTGTCGAACTACACTCCTTAGCGGACAGCAGCGGCAAGGCGAGGAAAAGTACACTGGCGTAACATACACTAAGCTCCAGGGCAGGTAACTGGGGCGTTACCGGCCGCTAGTTAGGCAAAATACCACTGGTTGAACTTCACAAATAATAACATACAGAATGCAACAATTAATAATAAGGAGTGGAGGAAGGCTAATTAGGTTCGACTTCCCCACACGCTCCACTCGCTGCTCTTCGTCTCGGCGACACTGCGAGCAGCAACACTCGAGCAAATTGCGAGATCTCACAATGGTAGAGGTTTCACTACTTGAATTAAGGCCCACTCAACTGGGTCCGGTTGACAACGAGGTTGTACCCGTCGTGACTACAGCCCTTCCACCCGGCAGTGCATTCATGCCGCCAGTGGTCTTGGCGTGTTCCCGCGCTGCGCGGACCTGGCTGCTTGTCTGTCCCCAACCGAACTGCCGACTCACACGACACCGAAACACCAAAACGTAGCCCCAAAGATAGTACCACCGTCACTAGATATCGAAAACCGCCGCTGCTGCCACTAGCGGACAGACAACACTTGGAAACGGAGTGACGCCAATGAACACAAGAAGAAGACGACAACCGCAACTACACCAACTAAAGATGCCAACCTAGCAACGGCACCAACGCGAGCAGCAGCACGCCTCAAGGCTAACCTTTGTTTCTGGACTCGCTCGTATCGGTCACCTAACCGGAAGCCGGAACTGCCGCGGCGCGCCCCGAGACCTGGGCCCGCTGGCGTTAACCCGTACAACAAATTCATCTTACTTCGTACCATTACTGCACGGCCGATTAGCTCGACTAATACGCGTGGCCTTACCACTTTAGCCGACTTCAGGGCGCCAACTCTGGGGTCCGTGGTTCGCAGCCGTGCTCAAACGCCACCAGTACTTCACTTACTGCCGGACCACCACCTGCCGCTCGTTTAGGCACTCTGCTAGTACAGGCCTGTGTACTGACGCTGCATCCTTCGTCGGTATTCCTTCGCCCGCTGTCGCTCCAGAGTACGTCCTCGACTGGAGCCATCATCGGGACTCAGCTGGTACTATGATCAATAAACATGTTATTCTCTCACTGCTTCAATGAATTTATGATGGCCGATCAACTGGTTCTACGTACCTGCTCGCCCGTGAACCATTCTACACAACATTGTAACCCGCTATGAGGTCAATAAACACTCGAGCCTACATGACCCTGCTACACTGTTTACTGCCGTCTATTAGCTACGTGTCTAATATCTCTTACGTGCTTATTATTGTACGTCTAGGTACATGGGCAGCCAAAAATGTGGATACACCAAAAACATGCTACCACACTTAATACAAGGTAAGGAAATCACGGGCTTTCAAAACAGCTTCAGGCTATCTCGGAATGAATAAATACAGGTCCTTTATAGTTTACAACGGTATTTTATACCACACTTCCTGCAAAATGGTGCCAAGGATAGGTAACGATGGTGGAGGTCGATAGCTATCACACATGCTTCTCTCCAAAGTAGACAACAGACGCTCAAAAGGAGAGATGCAACAATTCCTCCTCCCTCTCACAAAACGACACTAGCTGTGTGAACAGGGTCCGTGTCGTCTTGGAACAAACATTGTACCTGATCACCCAAAATGATCACATAGCCAAAATGGTTACATAATCGTTGGCAGTAATGCGACCTTGTAGAAGGGCCTACGGAATTCCACGATATGGCTCCTCTAACCATTACCGAATCCTCCTTATATTTCACTTAAACCCGACCACAAACTGTAACAGTGTGAAGCAAGACTCCTTCCTTTACTCCATATTCCATATTTTCTCTCTTGGGAACCACGGCCTCCTGTTAAGGGCAAATGCAACTCCCATGAGTGGTTCTGGAATTGCAGACCGCCCTGCAATTCCCTGCGTATGAAGCTCCCTTCACATTGTTTTCATGCTGACAGTGTTCGCGTGTGCGACATTCAGTTCTGTAGTGATTTTTGCAGCTGTCGTCCTCGTATTTTTCATTACAAACTTCTTCAGTATCCGTCTGCCACAGAGTTTCATCTGCTTTTGTATTAGCGTATTGTGTTTTTCTACTTTACCCGTACGCGGCATAAAACTTCTGTGAGTGCGAAATAGACGTAGTCTTCGCCTACCTCTGATGACTGTTTAGTTTGGGGATATTGCTACCATTCTCGGAACGCGCCCAACGTAACTTTACAGCATTTGATAAGGATATTTTGTGTCTGTATTTTAACCGACTATCGTATTTGAGGTGTACTTTCTTGAATAAACATTATTCAATGTAATTCTCTGTTGTCTACATCAGCTTCAGGAGTTAGAATAGAACACTTATTATTAAATTATTCATTTAACTTTTATTTTGCGTTTTTGTTTATTTTGACTATTTGACTGTGTTATGACGACGACGAACGAGTCGTCGCCAATGTTGAATGGTGGCCAATACTAAATAGAAACATATAAATTACAGCAGGTTTGTCAGTAACGGCCACGCGAGATTAGCCGAGCGGTCTCAGGCGCTTCAGTCATGGACTGTGAGGCTGGTCCCGGTGGAGGTTCGAGTCCTCCCTCGGGCATGGGTGTGTGTGTGTTTGTCCTTAGGATAATTTAGGTTAAGTAGTGTGTAACCTTAGGGAATGATGACCTTAGCAGTTAAGTCCATTAAGATTTCACACACATTTTTTTGTCAGTAACGTCGATAAGGAACTGGCTGCATGGTCTGGATCTGCAACGACTAAAATAATTAGAAGTTTTGTTAAAAAAATAATATATATTGTACTTAACTGCTTGTACAGGATTCTTCTTGGCTGTATACATATAATTACAAACAGATAGCTATTGAGGCCTCTCTTAGGCCATACGTTACTAAGCGCCTTGTTAGAGGTTGCTTCCTATCAGCTTTTTTTTTTTTCTTTATTGATTTTCAATTCCCCCCGAAGGAGGCGGGCTGGCAGCAGCTTACTACGCTGCTCTACAGCCTACAGACTGTTTTTAAATAAAGGAAGAAGAAAGAAACAAGGAAAAACAGGCGATAAAATGGTGATTTAAAGTGTAAAATGGCGTAAAATTGCGGAAAGTTAAAACAGAAAGCAAAAGGGGTTGGCAATGTAGATAAAATACACAGGAATCAGACAAGTAACATAGTAGACACACAATTAAAAAAAAATGGCGACAGTCTGGTTTCTGTTCGCAAGAGATAAAAGGCACACCCAGCGACAGCATGATGGCCGTTCGCAACAAGTCCCAAAAAACACAACACGGAACACCCACTGTAAAACACGCACTGTAGAACACTCACTGTAGAACACTGCACGAAAGTGGCAGCACAAAGACGACACTCCCGAGCCAAAGGCAGATGGGGGGTGGGTGGGGGGGGGGGGGGGACCTGCAGGAGGGGGAAAAACAAGGAGGGAGGAGAGGAAAAAACGAAAAGGGGGGAATCCTATCAGCTGAAGGCTATGCTACTTAACTACTTGGTCCCGAGCAAGAGTGGTCGAGAGCTCGCTAGAAACTTGATACAAGCCGCGGGGCGGCGCTGGTCGCGACTCGCGGGACCAACGATACTAATACGGACCGTGGTCGATAACTGTAATCCCTAACAAGTGTGGTATCGAACGTTCATAACACAGACTGCAGGATCACAGCTACAGGTTATTATTAGCAGCGAAGTAGCTGCGGGGCGTGAAAGCAGACGTGCGCGGCTCGAACCTATGACTACGTCGAGCTTTTATTTTAAACAGAGTTGTGCATAGCCCAATTACCTAAAGTATGAGTAACCGTAGTTAAAGAGGCTACTGGTTTGCTCGTCTGGTATGATGTATGGAAGAGCAACTACCTCGTCAGTAACCGTTAGGTACCGTCGCAAAGTCAGCCAGCAGATGGGTCCAGGAGGAAAGCACCAGTTCATATCCCGGTAGCATCAGAATTAGACATAGCCCATAGACGCACAAATGGCAGAGGCAACTTCTAGTAGTAGTTAGGTAGGTCGATCATCAGGTCGGCCGGCCGAAGTGGCCGTGCGGTTAACGGCGCTGCAGTCTGGAACCGCAAGACCGCTACGGTCGCAGGTTCGAATCCTGCCTCGGGCATGGATGTTTGTGATGTCCTTAGGTTAGTTAGGTTTAACTAGTTCTAAGTTCTAGGGGACTAATGACCTCAGCAGTTGAGTCCCATAGTGCTCAGAGCCATTTGAACCATTTGATCATCAGGTCGACGACTGCAGTTGAGAACTTCTCAGTGTTGGCTGTGTACGATGACAGATGCTGCGTATTTGGAGCGGGAGATATTTATGGCCGATCGACCTGCGCTGTTGCAACAGGACATTATTTACGAGTGCCTAGACGACGGAAGTGGCGCCGTGCCAGGCTCAGTACGTGGTGTAATCTAGGTCAGCACTGCGACGATCTGGCCCTCAAACTATGCTGCACTGACGGTGTTGCAGCCTCGGCAGCAGGCAGCAGGGCTAGTCGCGTGCCAGCCAGACTCGCTTTAGTGCCAGGACAGATACTTCCGCGATGTCACCTTGCCCCCTTTCAAATAAATGATTCAAATGGTTCTGAGCACTATGAGACGTAACTACTGAGGTCATCAATCTCCTGTAACTTAGAACTACTTAAACCTAACTAACCTGAGGACATCACACACATCCATGCCCGAGGCAGGATTCGAACCTGCGACCGTAGCGGTCATACGGTTCCAGACTATAGCGCCTAGAACCGCTCGGCCACACCAGCCAGCGCCCCCCCCCCCCCTTTCAGCTTCTACATGAAATGTATATTGACAAATATGAGCTGTAGAGTGGAATGACGACAATGAAACTGTGTGCCGGACCGAAACTCGAACCCGGGTTCCCCGCTTATCGCTAGCGGTTGCCTTACCATTTGGCTATCTGTGCACGACCCATGACCAGACACAAACTTTCGTATGTCGTCAACCATGTTCGAGTGTAACTGACAGCCACTCATTTTGGCCCCTTTCCACAAATTAATCTTTCCTGTCCTGCGGGTATAGCAGGGGATTGCAATCTCATTTATCCACTGACACCGGGCAAGGGTATTTCAAGTAAAATGTCTCACCTGTACAGGAATACACATAATGAATGTACGAATACAGGTCGTAGACGCATGGTTGACGACATAGGGTATGGTCGTGGGTCGTGTACGGATAGCCAGATGGTAAGGCGGCCGCTCGCGATAGGCGGAAAATCCGGTTTTGAGTCCCGGTCTGGAACAAATTTTCACTGTCGTCATTCCCTTCTACAGCTAATGGTTGTCCACATTCGCAACTGCGAATACATTTAATGTATTCCGTAACGGCTGTAGTCGTCGCACTGTCTGTTCCTTTGGAGGCGCATGCATGTCCGTAGGAACTTTGCATCGTAATTCAGAATAACACTGGCACTGCAATATCGTACCTTTAAGTTAGTCGTCGAGAAATGCGGGGACAGCATTCTCCTTAGTTGGACGCCAATTTGAAAGGCAGTGGCACAACAACAGAAAAAATGTCAGCAACATCAAATACAAATAGGAGAACCACACGTGAACACGATCAAGCACGATGTAACATACGTCGTTATGAACTTAATAGCGTTAAATCAGTTTTACCATGAGCTCAGGTGCTGTCTAGAGCAATGGTGTATGACGAAAAACTAACACCAGTCTTTGGGACAGTAAAACTGAGTGATTTGAGATCTTGAGAGGGGTTCAAAAATGGTTCAAATGGCTCTGAGCACTATGGGACTTAACATCTGTGGTCATCAGTCCCCTAGAACTTAGAACTACTTAAACCTAACTAACCTAAGGACATCACACACATCCATGCCCGAGGCAGAATTCGAACCTGGGACCGTGGCAGTCCCGCGGTTCCGGACTGAGCGCCTATAACCGCTAGACCACCGCTGCCGGCCTGAGAGGGGTTCACTGATAAGACAATGTACTCATATTTGGCACGACAGCGGTTCAGATCACCGTACGGCAGTGTACATTTAGGTTTGTTGTTGTTCTCCTGAATCGCTTAAGGGGAATACCGGTATTCCTTCAGCATCCTTCCCCCTATCCGAGATTGTCCTCCGTCTCTAATGACCTTTTCGTTGATTGGTCGTTAAAGCCTAGTTATCTTTTCTTAATTCTGGGCCGGCCGCGGTGGCCGTGCGGTTCTGGCGCTGCAGTCCGGAACCGCGGGACCGCTACGGTCGCAGGTTCGAATCCTGCCTCGGGCATGGGTGTGTGTGATGTCCTTAGGTTAGTTAGGTGTAAGTAGTTCTAAGTTCTAGGGGACTTATGACCACACAAGTTGAGTCCCATAGTGCTCAGAGCCATTTGAAGCCATTTCTTAATTCTGGGGCAATGTAGTAGCAGCAGCAGCAGCACTCCGTCGTCAGGCCACAAATGGTCCGTCGGCACCATTCGACCGCCGTGTCATCCTCAGCTGAGGGGCGTGTGTGGTCAGCACACCATTCTCCCAGTCGTTATGATGGTTTTCTGTGACCAGAGCCGCTACTATTAGCATCACGAGGCTGAGTGCACCCCGAAAAATGGCAACATAGCATGGCGGTCCGGACGGTCACCCATCCAAATGCCGGCCACGCCCGACAGCGCTTAACTTCGGTGATCTGACGGGAACCGGTGTATCCACTGCGGCAAGGCCGTTGCCTTGGGCAATGTAAAGAGATGATAAATGTGAACTGTTTCTGCCATCCGACAACAAGGCTCTTACAATGGCTTTATGATATCCTTCGCAACTGAATCATTGCATGCATCGAGGTCAGCCAAGGTGCAACGTTATAACAGTCAAGGTGCAACCTTGGTCAGAGACTAGCAGCAGCTGGCCTAGGGAATTACCATCCCAAACGCAGGCTGTCGCCAACACCACAACACAAACGGCTGTTTTTGGTATAGTACTGCGACCTGCTAAGTATGGACTGCTCGTGAATGGGGTCGCATTGTATTCATCGATGACATCGACATGGGGATAGGTTCCATATTTCCAATGATTTGGAGAGGCTCTCATGGTGTTATGATACAGGGAGCCACAGACTATTTCAGGTCCTGAATGGTGTTGGTTACCCGAAATTCTGATGTCATAACATTACGTCTGTGACATCTTTTGTTCTCGCGTGGTATCTCTCATGCGACAGCATCGTGGTGCAATTTGACAACATGACAATGCTATCCTCACATGGCACACGTTTCAGTGAACTGTCTGCATGATGTTGAGTGACTCCCATGGCTAGCAAGGTCGCCAGTACTCTCGCCAGTGAGTGATGAGCTGGGACATCTGCACCGTCCCAGTGCCAGCATACAGGATATTATGGACCAGTTACAACAATTGTGGGCCAAATTGCTTCAGGAGAGGATACAATGGCTTAATCATACCCTTCCCAACTGAATCTGTGTATGCATCCAGGTCACTGAAGGTGCAACTTTATACTGATAAGTAGACTCACACTAAAACTTTTTTGTAAATTTGACACCAATTTGTAATCACAGGCATACCATCACATGGCCTCTCAAGACGTTAGCTTGGAATTTTGTATTCCTCTCCCTCTTGTGGGCGCTTCATATTTTCTTCAGGCATTACATACAGGGTGTCAGAAAACTATAGCGACAGACTTGGAGTGCTTGTAGAGAGTATCGTGAGAAACAAATTGAGGATAGGAACCCGTTTCCGGAAACGTCATCCGACGCTACAGAGCATTGAAGTTGTAGGTGCCAGGGCCTGCTGCCAGCCCGCCCCTTCAGCAGCAAAAGTTACTTTGTACGCTGACGGACCATAGGCAGAAAGTCTCACAGTGTTGTTTGTTATTCAGCGGTCGTGACTGACTGCCATGATCCCCACTGGAGGAGATGGAGTTACCTTCTGCGTAGAAAGGCCTTGTCTCTTGTGGGTATGATGATCGATTGCCTCTCTGGATGACGGTTTGGACACTGGTTTCCATACGCAGCCTATTTTTCCCCTGTGTTCGAAATAACACTGGAGATTCTAGACGGAAACATGTGTCTGAAACTGTCATCCACCGAGGCAACAGGGTTTCTCATTCGTAGGAGACAAAGCCTGCCTACGCAACAGCTAACTCCGTCTTCCCCACCGGTGACCGTGGCAATCAGTCGCCTTCACTGAACAACAAACACCGTAGCGAGACCTTCCGCCTATGGTCCGCCAGCTGCGGAAGAGTTGGGCTAGCGGCAGGTGCCGGCGCCTATGAGTCTGATGGTGTGTAGCATCGTCGGATGAAGTTTCCGGACATATGTTCCCGTCCTCAATTTATTCCTCACGAGACGCACAGCAAACCCTCCAAGTCGGTATTGTTTTGTAATAGTCTGTATAATCATCCTTAAATGACTAGTTCCTGTCACAATACCAGGTATCAATTCGCTAGAATCGTTCATCTTATCTTTGTGAGAGTCCGCTGTTGAGACAGTATACGAAGCCACAGGATGGTCGGTCACGAGCCTCTACTAGGACTTATATTTTTGATTTATTCGCATGAACAGTTTCGATATGATCAACCTGAGAATCACATGTTACGTTGATCATATCAAAAAATGGTTCAAATGGCTCTGAGCACTATGGGACTTAACTTCTGAGGTCATCAGTCCCCTAGAACTTAGAACTACTGAAACCTAACTAATCTAAGGACAGCACACACATCCATGCCCGAGGCAGGATTCGAACCTGCGATCGTAGCGGTCGCGCGGTTCCAGACTGTAGCGCCTAGAACCGCTCGGCCACCTCGGCCGGCCTGATCATATCATTGGGTGGCCAAAACTGAGACAAAGTGATACAGAGCAGCTAAACTTATATTTTTTGTTTTCACTTTTTTGTTTTAAACCATGGAGTTTTGTTTTTGGACGAAAAACACAAAAAAAATTACATCTGCGCTGGATCGGTCTGAGTAAGTATTCACCGTCGAACAAATGATCCACGTCAGTTAAGATCAAACGTCTTGAAATCGGTCTATTAAATTGATAAATGAAGTATATCCTAATAGTGGCTACTGTGGGACTATAAATCATCCATTCTCATGCCTCTGTAACAGATAATTGTTTAGTAATAAACGAGTATGTAAACCTCCCCGCCGACGTCTGCAGTCATATTTGAAACTGGTTTGGGCAATAACTGGATAGTGCTTACAGACACTCAGTTGTAAGACACAATGATCATATTCGCAAATATCGCTCTAAGCTTGTGGTTATAGCTTGATACCAGTGCCTACCAATTTTAATTGTATAATACAGCACTGAGGATGGTTACTAAATGACCGAAAATCGAATTTGATGACAATAAAACAACAAAATACGGCCAATACTGATTTTCCTTCCAGTTCTATTTCTATGAGTTATGATGGTACAGCTGTTATAAGTGATCGTCGTGCAGTTGAACGAATTCCTCTGAACAAACATGCCTATTTTTTTTATTGTTATGCTCATATATTGTATCTGATTTTAAACTAAGCAACGTGTGAGAATACGGACGTTAGAAATTTGTTTGCTGACATTAGTGAGATTCCTAGGTTTTCCCACAGTTATTCACAGCGAATAGCGGTGCTAATTGACACAGTGAAGAGGAAAACCTCTCGTTTCCAACACGAGACGGAATTTTAAACCAAGGTCTGTGGAAGTGTCTATGAAAACAGAGCCACTTGTAGAACGCCTGGAGCAAACTGAGTTCACGTCTCCACAAACCACTACAAGTACTCAAGCAACAGGGCTCCGTCTGAAATTAAGGGACCCAGCATTTCAATTTGGTTGCCTGTATTTTGTCATACTGTGCCACACGTTGCAGTATTGAACAATTACAAAAATGAGGTGTTGACTCACTAAACGACAAGGAGTAGAACAGTTCAAAAAGATATCCGAGATAGCACCACAGCACTCAGAACAGCTGAGCCTTGGTTGGAGCGATGGCGTATTAAAGTAAACGTCGACAAGTGCGAAGCAGTTCTGTTCACACGCAGACCGAAACTACTGCGCAAACACCAACACTGTAGACCAATAACACTACATACACGCCCAATACGTTTCCGAGAGAAAGTCTGGTACCTTGGTGTCTGGCTGGACTGGAAACTTACATGGGGGGATCACATCGAATACGTTGCCAACCGAACGCACGCGAGGCTCAAACAGCTCTACCTAATGCTCAACAGGGAAAGCACACTGAATAGGAGGGTGTCGAGGTCCATATACATGACACTAATTAGACCTCTGATGACGTACGCAGCTCCCGTCTGGGGATATGCAGCTCCTACACGACTGCGCCGCCTACAGATCATACAGAACAAGGTGCTACGAATCATTAGCAACGCTCCACGCTACACACGCACCGTGGATCTTCACCATGAATACCGCCTTGATACCCTCAAGGAAGTATTCAAAAAGCACGCCACACGACTATACAGGAACTCGAGACACTCGAACAATCCTTTCATCCTCACTCTGGGAAACTACGATCACAACCACAGGTGGAAGCACAAGCGGCCAAAGACACTGCTTGCTAGGGCATAGCCACCTATGGTAAACTAACATACGCAAACAGCGACAAACGTCGGCAAGCCCCTACATATCAGCAACACTGACTGGCAACTACCAGCTGCTATTAGAGCCGACCAACAGGCCACAGCAGGGACACCGACGAGCTCGCCCACAGACGTACAAACAATCTGCCAACATTCCCTCACACTGTGCCTCCGGTATATGACCTATCGGACACAAGACCGATAACAAACCTAACTGTTGCAGGTTGCAGGACGCTGAACGAGGACTCTGTACCAGCACCCAGCGCCAGCCGCCGAGCAGCACAAACGCACAACGTCAAAGTATCGACATGCATGGTACCCACTACTAACAAAGCCTATCCTTGCACAACCTATCGCAGGCAGCAAGACAACCGCTACTGCTCTTACCACCCGACCTAACTTTCGCAGAGGTTTTTTTCCCTTGGCTCTTGCCTTGGCACTTTTTTTCCTCTGCCCTTCAAACCGCTACCCTTCGTCAGATTTCGACCAATCTATCTCCAGATGAGCGCGTATTAATGGTTAATCCTAACCAGACGTACGCAAACATCGCAGTACCCACATCCTGCGACACCTCACTTTAGTGAATACTAACCCTTATGCAGAGATGGCAGTAAACCTTTTGTGTTGGCCATCATGCCGGTGTGGGCGTGGAGGGGCTCCACCTCTTATATAAAAAAAGAAATAGCACCATTGAAATGATTTCCACGTGCAGATACTGCTGTAGCCTGCGATAGAGAAGCAGCGAAACTAATTCAAAAAAGTGTTGTTTCAAAAGAAATGTAAGAGATGACTATTGCTCAGGTTGCTGCACGCTTTGACTTTACATGGTGTCTCGTTGCTGCAAATTTATATAATTCCGAAAAGTTTCCTTTGCATGCAAGTCAGTTTCCGCAAACGTTGCTGTAGAGGCTTTGCACAATATGTCTCTTTCTTGAATGCAATAAATTGGGAACAGAGCTTCAGCTGTCATACACGAGGAATGAGTGCAGAACTCTCACAGATGCTGTTAGACTTCTGCAGTTCCTGTTCGAAAATAATTTTCGAAGCGTCTTAGTGAAACGAAGAAACTTCTCAAAGTAATTCTTACCTTACGTCGTCTGAGGCGTAGCGATTTTTTTCTACCCTAGAGAGAATAAAAGCTTGTCTGGCAAGTATTATGAATCAAGAGCAGTTAATAGCAGCAACAGCGCTCTCCTTCGTGATGGACCTCGTACGCAGCGTCGTAGACTTAAATGAATGGTGCATTGACAGAGCCTCTGCTCTTAATGAGTGGAAAATGGATTTTTCACACGAAAGTTGATAGTAAAATAAGCGTACTTCCGTACAGAAATTGTTTTTTTTTTCGTTTATGTTAGTTATTTCAAGCTTTGTAGCTCACCTTCCAGTGAACCCCCTAGAAAAAACTCCACGAACCGCCACCGATATATCGTATCGAATGACTGACAATTATTGTACATTCTCCCACTGAAATTAATATATACAGCATCCACTCAGCAACTTCGGATGCTTTCACAATGAAGTTATTTCAAAATTAAAGCTTGAAAAGTTAATCGGAGATCTGGGACGGTATTCGTTCACGAGCGACATTAATCGCATGCCTTTTCGTGGTTCCTTCCCACTATTTCCGTTTACGCGGCTGCTGTGACAGCCGTAATGTATGGCGTTCCTTGAGGCTGTGCACTCGGCGTGTGTTCGCAGTCCGCTGTTGCTGTGAATACGATATGAAGTGCCCCATACTGGGAGGGACCTTGGAGATGTATGGCGAAGATCTATTAGAGCCACTCCCCGTATTAGCACTCAAGGTCCTACCGAGAGGATAATTTAATCCCCTCCCTACTTCCCCTTCAAATCCCCACTCGCTCTCTCATATGCAGAATGACGTGTCCACTCGCTTATTTGGGACGAGACTCTGAGCTGTAATTCCTAGCCTTAAATGTAGAACATTTCACCTTGCACCTCGCTTCACAATACCTTGCCCGAAGTACGAGGGTCACTCCAAAAGAAATGCACACTATTTCTGTAAAAATAGTTTTCATTCTGCATGTGTGAAAGTTTTACTGTGTGTAGATACATCCTTCTCGCTTGTTTTCAAACTTAGTTTAACCTGTTCCCGTGAATGGCGCCGTCACAGCATGCCTTCAAGGTGGCTGCTACACTCGACGTTCGTCAGAAGCAACGTGCTGTCATAGAATTCCTGTGCTGTGAAAACGAGACAGTGGGAAACATCCATAAGAGGTTGAAAAAGGTGTATCGAGATGCTGCTGTCGATCGCAGTACAGATAGTCGGTGGGCAAGCAGGTTACGTGATGAAAGCGGGCACGACAATATTGAGGACTGCCCTCGCAGCGGCAGGCCTCGTACTGCACACACTCCAGACAATGTGCAGAGAGGTAACGAATTGGCGACTGCTGACAGACGCATCACAGTGAAAGAATTGTCACGCTACGTTGGGACAGGGGAAGGAAGTGTTTGCAGAATACTGAAAGTGTTGGCATTAAAAATGGTTTGTGCCAGGTGGGTTCCCAGGATGTTGACAGTGGCTCACAAAGAAACAAGAAAAACAGCGAACTTTTGGAGCAATACGAGAATGGTGGAGATGAATTTCTTGGAAGAATTGTGACAGGTGATGAAACATGGCTCCATCATTTTTCACCAGAGACGAAGAGGCAATCAGTGGAGTGGCACCATGAAAATTCACCCAAAAAAAAAAAAAAAAAAAAGAAAGACACACCTTCTGCTGGAAAAGTTATGGCTACGGTGTTTTTCGATTCCGAAGCACTCTTGCTTGTGGACATCATGCCAAGTGGAACCACCATAAATTCTGATGCATATGTGACGACACTGAAGAAACTTCAAGCTCGACTGAATGGTGTTCGACCACACCGGCAAAAGCAGGATGTTTTGCTGTTGCACGACAATGCACGGCCACATGTCAGTCAAAAAACCATGGAAGCGATCACAACACTCGGATGGACAACACTGAAACACTCGCCTTACAGTCCTGACCTGGCTCCATCTCTTTGGGAAACTTCGTAGAACAAGGTTTGAAGATGATGACTCCCTTGTGCACGCTGCCAAACAGTGGCTCCAACAGATTGGTCCACGATTTTACCGTGTGGGTATACAGGTGCTAGTTCCAAGATGGCGTAAGGCAGTTGAGAGGGATGGAAATTATCTGGAGAAATGAAAATATTGTTCCTAAAGAATGTATCTACACACTGTAAAACTTTCAAACATGTAGGATAAAAGATGGATTTTAAAAAAAATACTGTGCATTTCTTTTGGAGTGACCCTCGTACAAACCCGAATGCATTCACCATATGCACGCTTTGTTGTGTCTTACCTTTCCCTACAGTCACAACTCACTGCGCAACTGGCGTATCACAATGGTTTAAAAGAAGAAAGTCATCACTTGAAGAGTGTTAACTGTTTATAGCCTGGATATAGCGTGTTATAGCTCCCAGCCTCAATGTTGGCGTCCAAACTTCGCATAAGTTTTCCTGCAATCTCTGCGGGACTAGCACTTAGCCACAGCCTAGAGCATCGTTACCACAACGAATCTTTCACTCTGTAGTGTGCCCTGATATGAAAAGTTGTGGCATACAAAAACTGTGTGACACACACCAGCTGAGCTATCCAGGCACTGCATCTCACCGTTAACTGTGTCACGTGCCCTCACTCGACGGTGGACAAAAACAGACATTGATCTATAGTCTACTGCTCAGGAACTGTAAGTCATTGCCTATATTTATTATGTAGTCGCCAAGAAACGCGAAGTTGTTGCAAACAGTATTTACGAGACCGAAGCGTCTTCTTTCTCCATCACTGAGAATGAGGAGCACGTAAAACAGAATTCTGAGTGACTGGAATTCCAGGAGGATCTCACATTACATAGGCACTTGTGGTTAGGCTCGATGACTATGGACGATAAGGAGTGCGGGTACTTGTTTCAGTCACGGAGGTACACAGGTGGCTTACGAGATGAATAGTATTTCGCCGGCATTTGGATTCGATGGGCTATCAGCTCCGCAGCTTTCAGATGAAAAGACATTGTACTAGAAAACCATTGCTACTATGGTCTAGCGAGAGGTGTTGCAACAGGCTGCTGATTCTGTAGCTGCTCCTAACAGTAAACACCTACAATTCGCGCAGCCTTAATACAACAGTTTATATTTTTTCATACATTAATTTCCAAACATCACAGCTTTCCCTCGAAGGATAAAGTAACGTCATAACTTAGAGTCTCGAAAGCAGCACGGAACGCTGAAAATTAGAAGCTATGTTTAACACAGGATTCTTAGCAGTTGCTTGGGTGAGGGCTACCAACATGTATGAGCTTGCATCCTAACTGATAACGTTGCTGCCAGGTAAAGGCGCGTAAGCACAGCCAAACCTACACGTCATCAAGAACAAATCTAACACGGTTCGTGAATCCAGAGGTACAACCGACAAATCTCAGGAAGTTGAGTAAGGGAAGATACAAACGGTGAGACCCTCCACTAAGGAAAAAACGAACGAATTTAAAAACTGTCTTCCAGTCGCGATCAGATATGACTGAATGAAAGAGCATACTCTTATTTACACGCTCGTATAGCCACGGTCTGCAGACGAGTGTTTATAGTTTTACTGCTTAGCGTCAAAGAAACTGGTATAGGCATGCGTACTCAAATACAGATATTTGTAAACAGGCCTATGATGCTGCGGTCGGGAACACCTATATAAGACAAGTGTCTGGCGCAGTTGTTAGATCGGTTACTGCCGCTACAATGGCAGGTTATCGAGATGTAAGTGAGTTTGAACGTGATGTTAAAGTCAGCGCACGAGTGATGGGGTACAGCATCTCAGAGGTAGCAATGAAGTGGGATTTTCCTTTACGACCATTTCACGAGTGTACCGTGAATACCAGGAATTCGGTAAAAATCAATCGCTGCGGCCGGAAAAAGATCCAGCAAGAACGGGACCGCCGGCCGAAGTGGCCGTGCGGTTAAAGGCGCTGCAGTCTGGAACCGCAAGACCGCTACGGTCGCAGGTTCGAATCCTGCCTCGGGCATGGATGTTTGTGGTGTCCTTAGGTTAGTTAGGTTTAACTAGTTCTAAGTTCTAGGGGACTAATGACCTCAGCAGTTGAGCCCCATAGTGCTCAGAGCCTTTGAAGAACGGGACCCAACGACGACTGAAGAGAATCGTTCAACATGACAGAAGTGCAACCATTCCGCAAATTGCTGCGTACTTCAACGATGGGCCATCAACAACTGCCAGCGTGCGAACCATTTAACGAAACATCATCGATATGGCCCACTCGTGTACCCTTGATGACTGCACGACACAAAGTTTTACGCCTCGCCTGGGCCTGTCAACACCGACATTGGATTGTTGATGACTGGAAACATGTTGCCTGGTCGGACGAGTCTCGTTTCAAATTCTATCTAGTGGATGGACGTGTACGGATAAGGAGACAAACTCGTGAATCCAGGGACCCTTCCTGTCAGCAAGGGATTGTTCAAGCTGTTGGAGGCTCTGTAATAGTGTGGGGAGTGTGCAGTTGGAATGATATGGGACCCGTGATACGTCTACACACGATTCTGACAGTTGACACGTACTCTTACGAATTTATGGACATCCCTACACGATTCATGGTGTCAGTTCCCTCCACAACTACTTCAGACATTATTCGCGTCCATGTCACATCGTGTTGAGAGGATGTGTGATGTGTCAGTCATCACAAACTGGTATCAAATTTACGAAGAAGTTTGCAGTATGAGCCTGCTTATCAGTACGACATTGCACCCTCTCTGTCCTGGACGTATGCACTGATTCGGTTGGAAAGGGTGTCATGAAGACATTGTAGCCTGTCCTGAGGCAAGATGGCCCACCTCTGTTCTAACTGGTCCTTGATATCCTGGATACCAGTACAGGGACGAAGTTGACGTAAAGCTGGGCACACAGTTGTTCTATTGGGGCTATGCTTTGCTAGCCACGGAAGTACCTCAGCATCACGCAGACAGCTCATAGAGGCGTGTGTCATCTGAGGACGAGCATTGTCACGTTGAAAAATGGTACAACGATACTTTCGCATGTGAGGTAATACATCAGGATATCCGTGACGTACCGTTCTGCTGTCAGAGTTCTCTCAGTCACTACTAGCTGTTGCTTGAAACTACAACTAATGGCACCCCACAGCATGACGTCAAGAGTAACACAGTCATGCCCCTGCAAGACATTGGAAGAATGGGACCTCTTCCAGATTGCCGCCATGCTTGCCGACAAGGGTCATCCAGGATTGTGCAGAAGCGCGATCATCGCTAAACACAAGGGGGCTCCATTTTACAGCAGTCTTATTTCCCGACCACGGCAAACTCTTTTTGTTGTAGTGTTGATGGGACGGTAATTCCATAGTCTGGTTGCTGCTATTCTCAGACTAAAGCTGTAGGATGATACACAATGTTACGGAGACTTCATTGCTAGTTCTCAAATGGTAGGCCCAGATATCAATGGATTACCATGTGATTTTTGCCAATTCGGAAATTCTCCTTTCTGATGGTCAGACGAGGTCGAATGGAACCCTGACCAGGGGCGTGCTTGCACTCCCTTTCCCGAGCAGTCCAACATCGCGCCACTGCCACATCTGAATGCTCCAAAAGGCTGGATGCTGCACGATTCGACAAGCTGGCCAGATGGAGACACACTAAGAGGTCCCTTTCGAACTCTGTAAGGTGACCGCTGTCTCACAATAATACGCAGTATCTCCGCGTTCTTCACAGTGACCACTCAACATCTGACGCTGTTCACGTCCGTTATATTCCCTACGAGGACTGGTCTCAACACTAAACACGAACAGCACTAACAGAATCTGGTGGTCATTCTACATTTTCACGGGGAAGTGCAGCTCTAATCATTTACATCTCTGCCGATGGTGTCTACGTGTACGAAGTTACATTGACATCCAGCCATATCCTCTGGGTGCGTCACAGTTTTGAAGCGTTTTACTGTTAGTATTATTATTAAAATCGTAATTATTGGATTCGCGGCAAATTATATACCTTCATGGGTGAGGGGTCATGGGGCAGAGGAGGGGAAAACGGATATTCACACTGAAGAGAAACTGGTACACATGCCTAATATCGTGTAGGGTCCCCGCGAGCACCCAGAAGTGCCGCAACACGACGTGGCATGGACTCGACTAATGTCTGAAGTAGTGCTGGAGGGAATAGACAACATGAATCCTGCAGGGCTGACCATAAATCCGTAGAAGTACGAGGGGGTGGAGATATCTTCTGAACAGCACGTTGCAAGGCATCCCAGATATGCTCAATAATGTTCATGTCTGGGGCGTTTGGTGGCCAGCGGAAGTGTGTAAACTCAGAAGAGTGTTCCTGGAGCAAACTGCCGGGGGAGGAGAGCAGCCGGCACAAACTTTTCTCACAATTAGGCGACCATTGCTTATCAAGTGTAATCAGGAATACACTATGGTGCTGTTTTCAGCGCGAGGGCGTTTTCCGCTGTGTGCATTGGCCAAATTGCGAATGGAACTGCATAACAAGGAAACTTGTTTATTGGGGTACCGGTGGGTAGTGCTCACAGGTTTCTATTTAGGAGCTCAAACAGTACCTAATGCAGATAAGTTTCACAGTGAATTTATATGGTCTCGCGGACAGTAATCAAAAGGACTGAAGTCGGGATGAAAATCGTCCTCACCGGGTATGCGCCATGGTGCATATTCAGCACATCGCAGTGTGAGTAGAACGTATGAATGACAACATAATAATCCTATCAAACGTGTTTGTAGTAATTCGTAACTATTTTGTTTGTATTTATTCTTAACTGGTAGATTAATTAGCGACTCATTATCGAGTGACACTTGTGTAATTTGTAGCTGTCAACAACATACAGAAGTCTGTTACATTATAATCTTACTCCCATGTTCGAGATATAAGACGTACCAAAGCTGACTTTATTTTTTGATGGTTTTTAATTTATACAAAATTTAAAGTCGTGTCGAAAGGATAACTCTGTGGGGCTTCATTTGAAAGTGGGGTACATGGTAAGTGCAAAGGTGAATGAATTTCTTCTGGCTGCGTACAAGTGACGCTTCTGGAAAGAAAATCTAAGACAGGACTGAGAAGAGTACCTGAGATGAAAATCTGAGGACGAAGATTTAAGGGCATATTTAATTGCGTTGTCAACAACGATTACCATGAGTCAGACTATATAAAACCTAGGTAACAAGTCGACGACAGGAAAGGATCAAACATCAACACGTTGAAGGGAGACCCATCAGATAGTTCGTCGTTTTCACGAAATTAGCATTTAGTTAGGAGAAACATACTGATAAATTAAATTCCAGATTAATAACATGAAAACCATCACAATTATGTTATTGTTGTGGTCCTCAGTCCAGAGATTGGTTTGATGCCGCTCTCCATTCTACTCTATCCTGTGGAAGCTTCTTCATCTCCGAGTAACTATTGCACCCTACATCCTTCTGAATCTGCTTAGAGCATTCATCCCCTGGTCTCCCTCTACGATTTTTACCCTCCACGCTTCCCTCCAATACTAAATTGGTGTTCCTTGATGCCTGAGAATATGTCCTTCCAACTGATCCCTTCTTTTAGCAGGTTGTGCCATAAATCCCTGTTCTTCCCAATTCTGTTCTGCATCGCCTCATTAGTTACGTTGGATCTATCCATTCAATCTTCAGCATCCTTCCGTAGCACCATGTTTCGAAGGCTTCTATGCTCTTCTTTTCTGAACTATTTGTCGCCCATGTTTCACTTCCATACATGGGTACACTCCGTACATATACTTTCAGAAAAGACTTCCTGACACCTAATTCTATACTCGATGTTAACAAATTTCTCTTCTTCAGAAACGATTTCCTTGCCACATCCAGTCTACATTTTATATCCTCTCTACTTCGACCATGATCAGTTATTTTGCTCCCAAAATAGCAAAACTCATCTACTACTTTAAGTGTCTCGTTTCCAAATCTAATCCCTCAGCATCGCCTGATTTAATTAGACTATTTTCCATTATCCTCGTTTTGCTTTTGTTGATGTTCATCTTATATCCTCCTCTCAAGACACTTTCCATTTCGTTTAACTGCTCTTCCAGGTCCTTTGCTGTCTCTGACAGAATTACAATGTCATCGGCAAACCTCAAAGTTTTTATTTCTTCATCTTGGATTTTAATTCCTACTCCAAATTTTACTATTGTTTTCTTTACTGCTTGCTCAATATACAGATTGAATAACATCGGGGATAGTCTACAACCCCGTCTCATGCCCTTCGACTGTTATAACTGCCATCTCGTTTCTGTACAAATTGTAAATAGCCTTTTGCTCCCTGTATTTTTCCCCTGCCACCTTCAGAATTTGAAAGAAAATATTACAGTCAACACTGTCAAAAGCTTTCTCTAAGTCTACAAATGCTAGAGGCGTATGTGTGCCTTTCCTTAATCTATCTTCTGGAACATCCCATTAGAAAAAATTATGAATGACAGAGTTGTGTGTCAGTTTAGTGATGATCAGAATAAGTAGAGAGAGAAATGTCTGAGTACGTTCAGTTTTGCTCAGCTGTTTGAAAATCAAATAACGTAGAGGTTTTCCAGCACTGTCATTTGTAAATTTTTCTAAGGGGATGTTTCACTTCCAACGTAAGTCGTAGGGTTAGTATAGCCTCGCGTGTTTCAACATTTCTGTGGAATCCAAACTGATCTTCCCGAGGTCTGCTTCCACCAGTTTTTCCATTCGTCTGCAAAGAATTCGCATTAGTGTTTTCCAGCCGTGACTCGTTAAACTGATAGTTCGATATTTTTCACATTTGTCAACACTTGCTTTCTTTGGGATTGGAATTATTATATTCTTCTTCAAGTCTGAGGGTACTGTCTCATACATGTTGATACACAGCTGGTAGAGTTTTGTCAGGACTGGCTCTCCCAAGGTAGTCAGTAGTTCTAAAGAAATGTTGTCTACTCCTGAGGCATTGTTTCTACTTAGGTCTTTCAGTGCTCTGTCAAATTCTTCACGCAGCATCATATCCCGCATTTCATCTTCATCTACGTCCTCTACCATTTCCATAATATTGCCTTCAAGTACATTGCCTTATATATACTCCTTCCACCTTTCTGCTTTTCTTTCTTTGCTTAGAACTGGTTTTCCATCTGAGCTCTTGATATTCATACAGGTGGTTCTCTTTTGTCCAAAGGTCTATTTAATTTTCCTGTAGGCGGCATCTATCTTAACCTAGTGATATATGCCTCTGCATCTTTACATTTGTCCTCTAGGCATCCCTGCCTGGCCATTTTGCACTTCCTGTCGATTGTTGTATTGGTTTTTGCCTGATTTACTGCGATTTTATGTTTTCTCCTTTCATCAATAAATTTCAATATCTCTTCTGTTACCCAAGCATTTCTACTAGCCCTCGCTCTTTTTACTTACTTGATCCTCTACTACCTTTACTATTTCATCTCTCAAAGCTACCCATACTTCTTCCACTATATTTCTTTCCACCGTTTTTGTCAATCGTTCCCTAATACTCTCTGAAACATTTTAGAACTTCTTGTTATCACTGTTTATCCACGTCCCATCTCCTTAATTTCCCACCTTTTTGCAGTTTCTTTAGTTTTACTCTACAGTTCATAAACAACAAATTTTGGTCAGAGTTCACATCTGCCCCTGGAAATCTCCCACAATTTAAAATCTGGTTTCTAAATCTCTATCTTAGAATTATACAATCTATGTGAAACCTTCCAGTGTCTCCAGGCCTCTTCCACGTATACAACCTTCTTTCATGATTCTTAAACCAAATGTTAGCTATGATTACGTTTTGTTCTGTGCAAAGTTCTACCAGGCTGCTTCCTCCTTCATTTCTTACTCCCAGTCCATATTCACCTACTACTTTTCCTTCTCTTCCTTTTCCTACTATGGAATTTCAGTCCATGACTATTAAATTTTTCCTATGCCTTCACTATCTGAATGATTTCTTTTATCAGATCATACATCTCTTCGTCATCTGCACAGCTAGTTGGCATGTAAACTTGTACTAGTGTGGTAGGCGTGGGCTTCGTTTCTGTCTTGGCTACAATAACACGTTCACTGTGTTTTTCGTAGTAGCTTTCCCGTGCTCCTTTTTTATTATTCATTATTAATCCCACACCTGCATTATCCCTATTTATTTTGTATTTATAATCCTGTATTCACCTGACCAGAAGTCTTGTTCCTCCAGCCGCCGAACTTCACTAATTCCCACTATATCTAACTTTAACTTATCCATTTCCCTTTTTAAATTTTCTAACCTAGCTGCCCGATTAAGGGATTTGACATTCCACGCTTCGATCCGTAGAACGCCAGTTTAATTTCTCCTGATAACGACATCCTCCTGAGGAGTACCCCGTCCGGAGACCCGAATGGGGGACTATTTTACCTCCAGAATATTTTATCCAGGAGGACGCCATCATCATATAACCATAGCCGCATGCCTTCTGGAAAAATTACGGCTGTAGTTTCCCCTTGCTTTCAGCCGTTCGCAGTACCAACACAGCAAGGCCGTTTTGGTTAATGTTAAAAGGCCAGATCAGTCAATCATCCAGACTGTTGTCACTGCAACTACTGAAAAGACTGCTGCCCCTCTTCAGGAACCACGCATTTGTCTGGCCTCTCAACAGATACCCCTCCGTCGTGGTTGCACCTATGGTACGGCTGTCTCTATCACTGAGGCATGCAAGCCTTCGCACCAACTATAAGGTCTAGAATTATAGTGACATATAAAGTGACAAACTAATGAAATTTATCAATATAAGCAAAAGGAATCAGTATTCAATAAAGACAAAGCATCTAAGTTTATGAAGAGTGAGAATGAAATTTGAATCGTTCAGTAAAGGGAAATTACATGTCCCAAACACAGAGCACATTCTATTTTATGATGAACAGTTAGTAGAGAATTTGAACACTCCTGTGAACAGTAAGAAGATCAACAGCTTCAGCATAATTTACCAAAGTTCTTAAGTTGACCTAGGTATGACAGACGACGCGGCAAAGCGCTCCCGTTGTAATAACTCAGACTGCGGGCGTTTTTTTTTTGTTTTTTGTTAGATTTTGTTCGTTGCATCTGCTCGGAGCGGACGTCGTAAGACATCCTCTTAAGTTCGTTGTTGATCGATTAACTCAGTTTTTTTTTTATTACAGAGGGAGCTAACCCTCTGACCGAATATATATATATATATATATATATATATATATATATATATATATTCTTAAGTTCGTTGTTGATCGATTAACACAGTTTTTTTTATTACAGAGGGAGCTAACCCTCTGACCGAATATATATATATATATATATATATATATATATATATATATATATATATATATATATATATATATGGTCTTCGCACGGCTTTTAATCAGATCAGGGGAAACTCGCTAAGATTGACAGAGATAATAAATTAGAATGGATTTGATCTTACACAAATACATACGTCCCTGTCTAGGTAAGATGATAAACGAGCACATGGAACTGACTAGGCGCAGGTGCAAACAGAGCAGTTGCAGTTAAACCTCCTGGGGCATGAATAAATGTTGGTAAAATGCTGTAAGAAACACTAGTTAAGGTGAGCTTAAGCAACGCAGAAAATTTCACTCAGTAGTAGCCCTACGTAATTCAGTTATGACAAACACATCAATGTAGCTTAGAATAAATATGCTTTATTAAACCACAATTAGATTACAGATTCGTACCCAGTACCTGATACAGTACCATGACATTGCCACTGGGTACAGTGCCACTCACCGGTGTTACCACTTAAGTTCATAACATCGCAACCTAAGTGGGTGCACACAAGCATTTATCAGGTAACGGAATCACGTGGCTTCAAAGAAGACGCGCTAACAACTATTGGCCACTCTCAAGCCAAGCACACTGCAGAACGAACCAATGCAGATTATCCACTGGAGAAGACACAATAACATTGCACCAATTTTCCTTTAAACAATAAAACCACAGGGCCAGAATATCAATAGGCAGTAAGTTAAGGTGCACAGTCCCCATCGTCAATCATCCTTTTAACTCCTTTTCAAATAACAGGAGTACCCCGTCACGAGAGCTCCAGACCACGACCTTCATCACCTTTAGCGGCTGCCCAGCATTCGACAAGTCGCTCGGCGATCTGACTGGGTACACGCATTGTCAAACCCAAACCGGCCCAACCAAACCTCGCTGCCAGGCACTGCATTTCCAGCCCTCCTTCCGTCACGTGCCGTTCACATCTCTCACCGCCTCCGTGCGGAGCCTCCACACCTCCACAGGCGCTGACTCCCCCTCAAAAATTCGTTTGGGGGGGCGGAGCCCCGCCAATAATTTAAGAAAATTATTAGTTATATTACGCTTTGTAAAATCACAAAATTATGTTGTCACTTTTTATTTTCCTTGTTTGACAATAGTTATCTTTTATAATACATTCAGTAATGAGTTAAAAAAATAATTATTGTGGTAGTAAGCACTTGCGTCGCCTTGACGCTTCGAGACATCACGACGCCGCGGCTATATAAAGCCCACCCTGCTGTTGCAGTCATTCAGTGTGGATAGTTTCGCTCAGTGTATGCTGCAGACGTGTTTAGTGTTCTGACTTTGGTGTCTAGTGGACTATTTTGTATGACCATATTTTATTCGTTTACTTTAGTTTCTCAGTGTATTGTGAATTAAGTTTGCAATGGATAAATTTGTTACCAAAAAGGTGCGCTTGTAAGTTGATGATACTGTATGTCTCCCTCCAACAATTATTGTGTCGTCAATTACTTTGTTGACTTCAGGCGAGAACCGTTCATAGCCGAAACTTGGACAATCCGGTAAGGGAAGCTCATTTCAGAAGTCTTGGTTGATCAAATATACACGGCTAGAATATGAAGCATCTACCGAAAAAGTCTTTTGCAAAGTCTGCGAAGAAGGAGATGCTAAAAATCTATTACAATTTTCTTCAAAAAAAGAAGATTCTTTTACTTCCGTAGGGTTTTCTAACTGGAAAAAGGCTTTGGAAAAATTCCGTGTTCGTGATAATATGTTTACGCATAAAGAAGGTGATCTGAAACTAAATTCTATCACTAACCGAAGTGTGGCCTCCCAACTGAACGAACAGTTAGACAGTGATATGAAGAAAGGCCGTTTAGCTCTTGAGACAATTTTTACTGCGTGCAATTTCTATGCCGACAAGAACTAGCAATTAGAAGGGACGAAGATGTAAACTCATTTTTTTTTCAATTGTTGGAACTCGAAACGAATGACATACCTGAGTTTAAAGATTGGTTAGGGCGTTCAGGGTATAAGTGGACGTCCCATGGTATTCAAAACGAGATCATTGATCTACTAGGAAAATCTGTGTTGAGAAAGAAGAATGAACATTTTTCTATTATGGTTGACGAAACAAGTGATTCTTCGATTCACGAACAAGTGTCATTTTGTATTTGGACTGTCAATGATTCCTCAATCATCAACGAGGACTTTATTGGCTTATACGAGACCCCCAACACTGAATCACAAACTCTGTTTAGTATTTTAAAAGATGTTTTTGCTCGTCTTCATTTGTCAATGGATAACTTAAGAGGGCAGTGCTATGATAGTGCCTCGAATATGAGAGGTACGTTCAGAGAACTAAAAAAAGTTAGTTTTGGATATACAACTAAAAGCACGTTGAGTGCACTGCACTGCTCACAGTTTAGACTTCGTAATTGTAGACGGTCTCCGCCATCTTCCGTCTATGAGGGACATTATGGCTTTAGCCAAGGACTTAATAAACACTGTAAGGGAATCCAACAGAAGGATGGGACTTTTCAGAAGCATACGCTGTGAGAGCGCCAACGATCAAGCTGGTCTACGACCCCTTTTCCCTACTCGATGGACTATGCAAACTTGTACTATCTTGAGAATATAGAAAAACTTTGAAGAACTTCTAGAGTTTTTTGAAACATTTTCTGCAGAGGACGAAACAGAGACAGGTTACAAATGTGCAGGCTACCTTGGGTCAATGTTAGAATTCAATACTTATTTCTTTTTATGTCTTTATTGCCATACAATGAACCCAGTGGGGGATGTCAATGAAAAAATTCAGTGCCCTCATTTAAGTGTCACTGATCTGGAAAAAATATATGAGGGCATGACATGATTTGTATGTTAAATGGAAGGCGTGATAGTTTTTAACACTTTTGGGAATTGTGTTTAAAAGAAAAACCTACACAAGTTGATGATCCTTCGCTTCCACGGAATCAAAGTATACCAAAGAATTATGAAAACAACGAAGCCACCTCACCGCACACTTTCAAAACCACAAAGGAATACTACAAAGCTATTTACATTGAAGTTTGTGAAACGGTGCAATCTTGCATTACTGAGCGGTTTGCTTCAACTGGACTAACACAGGTCATAGCAGTTGAACTAGAGTGCTTGCTTTTAGTAAACAGACGTGAAACAGATTTGTAAAAATCAACTGAGTTTTTCAAAAAGCACTTAGACATTGAGAGACTGCGCTTACACATGAGTATTTTGGCCGATATCGCTAATAAAAAACAACTGGTCTTAAAAAACATGCCTGATGTCAGAAAGTACATTACACAAGAGCCTGCAGTTGGAGAAATGTTATGTGAAGCAGTGAAGTGCATTAAGTTTCTTCAAGTAGTTCCAATCACGACGGCAGAACGATCATTTAGCGCCTTTAGACGTCTGGAGTCATATCTCCGATCAACAATGGGACAGAAACGATTGAACAACTTGGCTGTTCCTCATGCCGACCGAGATGTTTTGGATGAATTGGATATCCGACGAGTCATCAACAACTTCACATTCAGTAATCCAGTCAGACGGTCGACATTTGCACCTTTCTAAAGACACTCTAGCCCTAATAATGGCATTTAGAGCAAAATTAAAAATCTTTATAAAATAGAGAATTAAATACATACATAATGTTAAATTTTCAGTTTCGAAATATTGGTACTAGTTTAGTGCTGTATTTCTGTATTACTATAGTACTGTATTAGTTATTTTCAAATACTTGAATATTTTTACGGTGTAATACCCAATTAAAACCCGCTATTTGCATACCTTTTGACTGAAAGTATTAGGCGTACTGTATTAACTTTATTAACTGTATTAAAGCATTAACTTTGAGATAGTGTTTTTATTTAATCAGCCCTGGGCCTTATTCAAAGTAAGCTTAAATTAGCTATTTCACTTATTAATCAAAGTGCTATTACTGTGCGACAGCAATATTTTATATTTTATTCTTTTAATGATAGCTTAGGATTTATTTAAATATAATTTCAGTTTTTTTTCAGAGCTATATATTCACTGCTCTGTAATAGTCTATAAGCTTGATTATTACTGTAAATTAAATAAGCTTCTTACGAAAATACCGTGCGTATTTGTTTTGTTTCTTTTTCGAAACCAAAAAATGTGTCAGGCTTGTCGAGTTTCCCGGTGTGTCGAGTTATCGAGAGTCCAGTTTTCAGGGTTGTAATGTTGATCGTATGACTATAAAATGCTCAAAAAACTTTAAAATTCACTATTTTTCATCTAAAATTTAGAAAATTTCCCGGGGCAATACCTCCAGTCCCCCCCCTCCCGCCAAAATTTTTTATAAGTCGGTGCCCCTGCACACCTCAACCAGGAAAACCAAAGATAAGTCACAAGGGAGATGACTATCGATACCGGTGCCAGAGGTAGTTAGGTCAGTAAACCGAGTCGCCACGGTTCACTATACATCAGACAGGGACTCGTCTTTTCGCGGTCGATGCTGTCTACGTGTGAGTTATCCACTACGACCCAGGACCACCTTCACGGTTTCAGCTCTGTTGGTGCATCGTTCCTGCTTTCCTATGTCCACAGAAGTTCTTCTGCATACCTTGTTGGAGGAGAACACAAGAAGAACATATCACAGAGAATTACACAAATCTGAAAGTTGTTTTCAGATAGAATCTTTAATTCTACAGTGGAGTTGAGATATTACGAAAACTGTGTTTGAAATGTAGATGTACGAGATGTACTTAGAGATTTCATTTTTGAAAGACGGTCGTGAGTAGAGCGCGGATAGCTGAATCGGTAGGAATGAAAGACTTCGGTCGTCGTTTGTGTTCCTGTCCGGCAAATGTTTTTAATTTTTTCAGGAAATTTCAGGCCTGAGCAAAATCTGAGTTTATCGATAAAGATTTCAATAATTCTGTACAAAGCCACTGGGAATGTCACATCGAAACGATAGAGAGATTACAGAAAATCCACGATACAACGCTTTGCTGTAACCGTTGTAAGGAGTGTGTCAGAACTCTCCATTACATTGAAAACAATGTAGCCAACTTAACGGTATTCTTTGCATTCTATAAAATTGGAAATGAATAAGCACTCAGTTATCGATAGTAAAAATCTGAGGACGAAACATGGGAGCGCGATTCTAAGCATTGTTGTGAGACGAGTTCTGTCTGCAAGAGTGGAAGTAGCAGTATCGGTCGAGAGCTCAGAGACTGAAGACGTGTAACGCTGCCCTCACGTCGGTGATGGCTTAACTACGCTTGAAGATGGAATTCAAGGTAAAATTCCCAAGCATAGCGCAGAAGCAATTGCAGGGTTAGGCTCGTGATTGTTAGTCGGAGTTTGCAATAATCCCACGTTTTGTTGTCGGTTAAAGAAGCCTCCTTACCTTCCAAATAATAATAATAACAATAATAATTCTGCACATATAATTAATACATAAATGCTGTGTTAATCAAATGTTAATGTAACTTCGAAACTGAAATAATTTGTTAATCTGTCACTCAGCTATTATTGATACCTGTGTCATTGTAACTGACATTGTCTGTTATTGGTTTCTGAAGTTTTAAATAGACTTAATTTATGAAATCCCTTCTCGCAAATTATTTAGTAGTTAACAAGACCCAACAAACTCCTTTTTATCAAATTCATTCTTAGGAGCCGCGCAGGGTAGCCGTGCGGTCTGAGGCGTCTTGTACGGTTCGCGCGGCTCCCCCTCGTCGGAGGTTCGAGTCCTCCCTCGGGCATGGGTGTGCGTGTTGTCACAGTGTAAGTTAGTTTAAGCTAGATTAAGTAGTGCGTAAGTCCAGGGACCGATGAGCTCAGCAGTTTGGTCCCATAGTCCTTATCACAACTTTCCAAATTTCCATTCTTAGGAACAATAAGCTTTACCCGCTGCTGCTGCATGCTGCTGCGAATTGTTTTAAACCAGATGGAAAAAGGCAGTCATCTACAGCGGTGTGTACAAAACTTAGGGCAAAACAGAAACACTGACCCACCACAACATGTCATGTACTATAATACAGTAAATTCCGTTGCACAAGCCAGATTCTGTATCACTTGTAAATTCATATTAAAAAACGCAGTCAGATAACTTATCAAAATGTTAGTTTTAAGTTTTTCATGTAACGATCTATTGAGGGCTTAAATGACTGTGAAACTGACACTCAGACAACACGGACACAATGTTACGCAGGTTAGATTCCACTTACTGATAGCTCGGGTTGCTTATCGAGTCCATTTTCACAGACGAACATAGGCAATATTTGTTGTAGCTACGTTACATTTGTTGCCTATACGCTACACCGCGCTTGTGTAAAGCATCAGAGTGAGACCTGATGGACCAACCAAACTACTACGTCTGATTCCAGTGATATAAACCGAACTAAGTGCCTCAACGGTTTATAATCTGGACTCGCATTCGGGAAGAGATTTACATTTTCAGTGTTTTCATTAAATATCCCGAAGCGAACGCTGGAATGGCTCCTTCCTAACTCTTCTCAGTCTTAACTTGTGCTCGGTTCTCTAATGACCTCTGTATCGACAGGATGTTTAACCCTCATCTTCCTTTCTTCAGTAACATAAGTCACTGCTCGACTGTAGCAGCGCCTGCTACCACAGCTCAAAGAGTCACCATTCCTACATGCAGCTATGTCGCAACACACGCACCAGTCAAGACTTGCCATATGGGTCTGTGACCAGAAGTAAACAGAGGACTCCGTGTAGGGAGGCCACATCCCTATAAATGGCGACAGACGGTTGTTGCGGAGTTCTGGAAATGAAATGCAGACTTAACAACATTCAAGGTCTCTTTGCATGAGGTCACTTTCTCCAGTATTTCAAGTAAACGTATAGGCCAATGCTGCCTCTCTAGAGTGAAGATGTTAGTTAATCAGGTAAATAATTACGTGAGTTTCATGAGTCACTTGCACCATACATTACAGGGTGTTACAAAAAGGTACGGCCAAACTTTCAGGAAACATTCCTCACACACAAAAAAGAAAAGATGTTATGTGAACATGTGTCCAGAAACGCTTAATTTCCATGTTATAGCTCATTTTAGTTTCGTCAGTATGTACCGTACTTCCTCGATTCACCGCCAGTTGGCCCAATTGAAGGAAGGTAATGTTGACTTCGGTGCTTGTGTTGACATGCGACTCATTGCTCTACAGTACTAGCATCAAGAACATCAGTACGTAGCATCAACAGGTTAGTGTTAATCACGGACGTGGTTTTGCAGTCAGTGGAATGTTTACAAATGCGGAGTTGGCAGATGCCCATTTGATGTATGGATTAGCACGGGGCAATAGCAGTGGCGCGGTACGTTTGTATCGAGACAGATTTCCAGAACGAAGCTGTCCCGACAACATGTATGGGCTGACGAGAATTCTCACGCAATTGTGCAATCACGTCATCAACACAGATTTTCTGTGAACGTTTGGGCAGGTATTGTTGGTGATGTCTTGATTGGGCCCCATGTTCTTCCACCTACGCTCAATGGAGCACCTTATCATGATTTCATAAGGGATACTCTACCTGTGCTGCTAGAACATGTGCCTTTATAAGTACGACACAACACGTGGTTCATGCACGATGGAGCTCCTGCACATTTCAGTCGAAGTGTTCGTACGCTTCTCAACAACAGATTCGGTGACCGATGCATTGGTAGAGGCGGACCAATTCCATGGCCTCCACGCTCTCCTGACCTCAACCCTCTTGACTTTCATTTATGGGGGCATTTGAAAGCTCTTGTCTACGCAACCCCGGTACCAAATGTAGAGACTCTTCGTGCTCGTATTGTGGACGGCTGTGATACAATACGCCATTCTCCAGGGCTGCATCAGGGATTCCATGCGACGGAGGGTGGATGCATGTATCCTCGCTAACGGAGGACATTTTGAACATTTCCTGTAACAAAGTGTTTGAAGTCACGCTGGTACGTTCTGTTGCTGTGTGTTTCCATTCCATGATTAATGTGATTTGAAGAGAAGTAATAAAATGAGCTCTAACATTGAAAGGAAGCGTTTCCGGACACATGTCCACATAACATATTTTCTCTCTTTGTGTGTGAGGAATGTTTCCTGAAAGTTTGGCCGTACCTTTTTGTAACACCCTGTATAATGACATGGAACGATTCTATCTACAGACTAACTTCTCCATTTCGATTTAAGTATGCCTGCGTGCTGTTTACGTGTGAAGACTATTTAGCCGGCCACTGTGGCAGAGCGGTTCTAGGCGATTCAGACTGGAACCGCGAGACCGCTACGATCGCAGGTTCGAATCCTGCCTCGGGCATGGATGTGTGTGATGTCCTTAGATTAAAAGTCCTAGGGGACTGATGACCTCAGATGGTAAATCCCATAGCGCTCAGAGCCATTTGAACCATTTGAAGACTATTTAGCTTAGTAACTTCTAAGTAGGTGAAGCTTCCGCACTAATTAAGCCACAAGTTTATAACCAAAAATCTTCTATGGAATATATGTAGTTACAATTAATTCACATTAATGTGAAATGCATCCGACCACGGCTTAGTAGCCCAGAACATTTTATCAATTGTGACATTTCCGGCAGTGAAAATTTACAATTCACATGGATATATTTATCGGGAAGGAACGTTCTTAAGCTTACTTTCAAATTTAGTTGTGCAGTCAGTGATATCAGGTTAGGAGAAGCGTCATTAATGAGAAACAAAGGCTCCCAGGTTCGATCCCAGCCATTGCTTAAATTTTGTATATCAAAAAGAGAATTGGCGCTCGTTGACCTCCGAAATAAGAAATCATCCTCATTCGGCCACAGGCTGTATCAAAGAGGGTGGACGAACGGATATAGGTTCAAGGTACCTCCTTGCTCTAAGTGTCCGATACTGTCCATAAAAGCAGAACGACCAGGAATGATCAAAGGGATGAAAACGTAGAAGACAATTGATGTCAATGCGTTAAGGACACATGATGTGTATCCACAACACACATTATCTGTAATCGTAAAAAAGAGTAATGATATCACTCCGTTCTCAAAAGATTCTAGATTAGTTCCCCATTCGGATTTCCGGAAGAGGACTGCAATGGAGAAGCTGATTATGAGAAAAACACTGAATAATCAACGAAAGGTTAACATTCTACGACACGGAGCATGAGATGTCAGAAACATGAATGTGGCAGGGAAACTAGAACATCTAAGAAGGTAAACGCAAAGTAGATACAGGTGGAGTTCAATGAAGTGAAATGAAGAGACGATAAAGATTTCTTGTCAGACGAATATGGGGTAATACCAAAAGCAGTAAGAAATGCTAAAAGTGGAGTGAGATTCATTACGAAGTTATGAGCGGGAAGGTAGGGCAGAGTGGGTTACAGTGAGCAGGTCAATCATGGAATCATTCTCATCAGAATCGACGGGAAACCAACACCAATAAAATTACTTCAGGAGATGGAGAAAACGCAAAAGGACATAGAACACGTAACTCATTATGTAAAGAGGGACGCACATCAAGTAATCATGCGTGGTTGGAACGCTATACTAGGGGAAGGAAGACAGAGAGTTATGAGAGAATATGGGCTCGATACTAGGAATGGGAGAGGAGGAAGAGTACTTGAGTTCTCCAATAAATTTCATCTAGTAATAGCAAATACACTGTGCAAGAACTGCAAGAGGAGGGGGTTTAATTGGAAAACTCCTGGAGGCACTGGGAAGATTCAACTGGAATAGAAACTGTGATTCAGAATTGGTATTAGAGGCTGCTAGGGATTGTAGAGCGGACTTAGTAGATGCAGTTCTGATAACGAAACCCATGTCCGGAAATGTACCGTTTCGACGTATAATCAGATTGAGGATCGGATCACTTTCAAATCTCCCACTTCACGGTATCCACACAGCGGACACAATGCGTTCTGACTTATGTGCTGTAGGAGCACATGCCACGGGCAATGTTTCGAACACTTGTCCTCTGGTTCTCTTCTATGTGACTAAGGACGTCCCCTAGAGAGTCGAGAGTGCAGCGTGTCGGCTGAGCGCCACAGCCGACCCTCCTAGTTTAGATAGTGCGAGTTCCTCGTAGCCGTTAATGTAGTTGACTGAGGTCTTACGTGATGTCATTACATCAGCTCCCTTTTCAGTTTGCGCGCGCACCGTGAAGTGGGAGGATTGAAAGTGATCCGAACGGTACATTTCCTCATCAGAACTTCATCTACTAAGTCCCCTCTACAGCCCCTAAAAGTCTGTAGTAGGTATTTTGAATCGCATCGTATAATTATCCGACAGAGATTCCAGATCAAATACTCGAGTCTAACGCGTACCCAGAAAAAGATCTCGACTCCAATTACAAACGTTACAACAGTATTAGAAGATTCAGCATTTTTAATACGTTCCTGGTAACAACGCATGTCCCATAGTAAATCTTTGCACAAACATGTGACAACTATAGGTGAATGATAAATGATGTTTAAGCTTTGTGGACGGGAACAAGTGCCAAAACCGCTGTCAGTTGCCAAGTAGGGGTAACAAATCTGTCTCTTCACCTCAGTTTTTGTCAGCCAAGCTTCCAATAGAAGTGAACGCTACCAAACCTAAATGAGGAGTGAACTTCACTACATCTATGCTGAATGCGAGAGGGAGACACAGACAGATGGTTCGTTCGGTTAGGTAAGGTCTTCTTGAGATGCCCCAGCCAATTACATCGAATTTGGGAATTTGTGTTAAGGTCCTATGGGACCAAACTGCTGAGATCATGGTTCCCTAAGCGTATACACTATTTAATTTAACTTAAACTAACTTAAGCTAAGGACGACACACACACATCCATGCACGAGGGAGGACTCGAACCTCCGACGCGGGGAGCCGCGCGGACCGTGACAAGACGCCTCAAACCGCACGGCTACCCCGCGCGGCAACCAATCAGAAGGAGACTATCATCCCAGGCTATCTACTTTTGACATTACTTTTCAGAATCTGATTACATTAAAATCTTGTCTCGATCTGAAGCTTCTATTTCCCCCTCGTAATCTTTAATTGCATTTATTGTTTCTTTTTTTGTCATCAGTGTTCTGACTGGTTTGATGCAGCCCACCCGAAATTCATTGCCTGCCCCAACCTTCTCATCTCAGAGTAGCAATTGCAACTTACGTCCTCAATTATTTACTCTACAGTTTTTACTCTCTCCAGCTCCCTGTAGTACCGTGGAATTTGGTCCCAGGTATATTAACGCCGGCCGTTGTGGCCGAGGGGTTCTAGGCACTTCAGTCCGGATCCGCGCTGCTGCTGCTGCGGTCGCAGGTTCGAATCCTGCCTCGGGCATGGATGTGTGTGATGTCTTTAGGTTAGTTAGGTTTAAGACGTTCTAAGTCTAGGGGACTGATGACCTCAGATGTTAAGTCCCATAGTGCTTAGAGCCATTTGAACCATCTTAACAGATGTCCTATCGTCCAGTCCCTTCGTCAGTGTTTTCCATTTATCGCTTTCCTCGCCGTTTCTGCACAGAGACTCCTCATTCCTTCCCTTTGTCTGTAGCTCCATATCTCAAATTCTTCGTTCCTCTTCTTGGTACAAATGGCTCTAAGCACAGAATGAGATTTTCACTCTGCAGCGGAGTGTGCGCTGATATGAAACTTCCTGGCAGATTAAAACTGTGTGCAGGGCCGAGACTCTAACTCGGGACGTTTGCCTTTCGCGGGCAAGTGCTCTACCAACTGAGCTACCCAAGCACAACTCACGCCCCGTCCTCACAGCTTTACTTCTGCCAGTACCTCGTCTCCTGCCTTCCAAACTTCACAGAAGCTCTCCTGCGAACCTTGCAGAACTAGCACTCCTGAAAGAAAGGATATTGCGGAGACATGGCTTAGCCACAGCCTGGGTGATGTTTTCAGAATGAGATTTTCACTCTGCAGCGGAGTGTGCGCTGATATGAAACTTCCTGGCAGATTAAAACTTTGTGCCGGGCCGAGACTCGAACTCGGGACCTTTGCCTTTCGCGGGCAAGTGCTCTACCACACAGTTTTAATCTGCCAGGAAGTTTCGGCTCTAAGCACTATGGGACTTAACATCTGAGGTCATCAGTCCCCTAGACTTAGAACTACTTAAACCTAACTAAGCTAAGGACATCACACACATCCATGCTCGAGACGGGATTCGAACCTGCGACCGTAGAAGCAGCGCGGTTCCGGACTGAAGCACCTGGAAAAACTCGGTCAGAACAGCCGGCGTTTCTCTTCTGTTGCCGTTTTCCCACACTCATTGTTTTACTATCATATAGTGCCGTGCTCCAAACGTACATTCCTAAAAATTTCTTCCTCAAATTAAAGCGTATGTTTGATACTAGTAGACTTCTCTTTGCCAGGAATGCCCTTTTTGCCAGTGTTAATCTGTTTTTTATGTCCTTCTTGCACCGCCCTTCATGGGTTATTTTGCTTCCTATGTAGCAGAATTCCTTAATTTCGTCTACTTCGTGATCCCCAATTCTTAAGTTTCTCGCTGTTCTCTTTTCTGCAGCTTCTCATGACTTTCGTCTTTAATCGATTTACTCTTGTTTCACATTCTGTTCTCATTAGACTGTTCATTCCATTCCACAGACCCTTTAACTCTTTTTCACTTTGCCTGAGGATTGCAATGTCATCAGCGGATCTTATTACTGATACCCTTTCACCTTGAATTTTAACTCCATTTTCCAGTCTCCCTTTTATATCTGTCATTGCTTCTTCTGTGTATAAGCTGAACAGTATGGGTGAAAGTCTACATCCCATCTTACACCCTTTTCAATCCTAGCACTTCGTTCTTGGTCGTCCACTCTTGTTCCTTTTTGGCTCTTGGACATACTGTGTACTGCCGACCTTTCCCTGTAGCTTACCCCTATTTTTCTCAGAGTTTCGAACATCTTGCACCATTTGACATTGTCGAACGGTTTTTCCAAGACCACAAATCATATGAACGTGTCCTGGTTTTTCTTTGGTCCTCCTTCCAATATCAACATTAACGTCAAAATTTCCAGAATGAAATTTTCACTCTGCAAGGTTCGCAGGAGAGCTTCTGTAAAGTTTGGAAGGTAGGAGACGAGGTACTGGCAGAAGTAAAGCTGTGAGTACCGCGCGTGAGTCGTGCTTCGGTAGCTCAGTTGGTAGAGCACTTGCCCGCGAAAGGCAAAGGTCCCGAGTTCGAGTCTCGGTCGGGCACACAGTTTTAATCTGCCAGGAAGTTTCAACGTCAAAATTGCCTCTCTGGTGCCTTTACCTTTGCTAAAGCCAAACTGATCGTCATATAACACACATGATCAGTTTTCTGTTCAATTCTTATGTATGTTATTCCTGTAAACAACTTGGATGCGTGATCTGTTACGTTGATTCTGTGATAATTCTTGCAGTTGTCGCCTCTTGCAATCTTGGGAATTGTGTGGGTGATGTTTTTCCGAAATTCTGATGGTACATCGCCAGTCTCATACATTATACACAGCAACGTGAATAATCGTTTGTCGGCCGCTGGTGGCCGAGCGGTTCTAGGCGCTTCAGTCTGGTCACAGGTTCGAATCCTGCCTCGGGCATGGATGTGTGTGATGTCCTTAGGTTAGTTAGGTTTAAGTAGTTCTAAGTTCTAGGGGACTGATGACCTCAGATGTTAAGTCCCATAGTGCTCAGAGCCATTTGAACCAATAATCGTTTTGTTGCCACGTCCCCAACGTTTTTAGAAATTACCTCTGTTTGAACAGTATTTGGCACTCACCCTAAACTACCTACCATTGACGGCACTGCTACTTTTGTGTTAGCAGAAGAGCCAACACCATGTTACGAGTGGAGGCCGAAATGCACGCGTTTTAGCTCACGCAGGCTGGCGTGAGGAGGGAAGAACTATACTGACGTGCTGTCTGGAACATGGCAAGGAATGAGAATTCAGAAAGCGGACGTAATTAGTTTGAACCTTAACTTTAATCCATTAATGATTAAGATCGCTCTTGACGGTACATGATTCTCAATATTATCTGTTCATAATACATTCTTGAAGTACTTATAGTAACTGACTATGGCGCCTTGCTAGGTCGTAACAAATGACGTAACTGAAGGCTATGCTAAACTGTCGTCTCTGCAAATGGTAGCGTATGTAGACAGTGAACCATCGCTAGCAAAGTCGGCTGTACAACTGGGGCGAGTGCTAGGGAGTCTCTCTAGACTAGACCTGCCGTGTGGCGGCGCTCGGTTTGCAATCACTGATAGTGGCGACACGCGGGTCCGACGTATACTAATGGACCGCGGCCGATTTAAAGGCTACCACCTAGCAAGTGTGGTGGCTGGCTGTGACACCACAGCTACTTGTCTTTACCGCTCGTTGATGCCCGTAGGCGCCAATGTTCTGTCCTACTGGGGGCTGCTACGAGAATGAGCGCGGGGCTTTGGCCTGGAAAGGTTGCCGTTCTCGCCCTGCCCAGAGTACAGGGAAACCAGCGCACGGAATTCATGTCCTTGCCATCTTTTTTATTTTCACGGCTGCATGGGGGGCGTGTATCATTACAGGGATAATGTGTCTACAGGAGCCTGACGTTCCTGGTGACAGCCTACTGCAAGGATTCTTACTACGTCTGACACTGTTCAAAGAAAACCGTGTGTGACACTACTTTGTGCGATGATGTCACGCCTGCACAGAAGCTGGGGAACTACCTGATGTGGAAGATGACAACTTCGTACCTAAATGACGCTCTACACTAGGAGCCACTGGACTTCTTTGAAATTTCTCGACGTCTGTGTTGTTGGGGATCGTTAGAACGAAACGGCGCAATATCTTGGAGAGAGTAGCGCGTGCGCAGTGCGCTGGCAGCAGCAACGACCGCCCAGTGGGGCGTCGCCTTGACCCGACCTTAACCCGCGGCGCTGCTCCGTTGCTTGGCAACCGTGCCTCTCCTTTGCAGACACTCCGCCCACAGGAAGTGGGCCGAGTCCCAAATATCGCTTCGACGAGTTACCCATACCGAACATCGCGCAGTGAAAAAGGCTTTGCAAAGTCATGGCACATCTTATACAGTGGAACTCGAGATAACAATTTTCGAGATATGGCTTCTGGGAACTACCTGCGAGATGTGCTTCAAAAATTTAGGGCACTTTTTAAAAAAATGATTCGTCTAACCTACACTGATCAGCTAGAACATTATGACCATCTGCTTAATAACTTGTTTGTCCGTCTTTGAAACGAAATACATGACTGATTCTACGCGTCATGGATCCGACAGTTTACTGGTAGGTTTGTGGAGGTATGTGGCCTTAGATGTCTACGCAAAGGTTATGTAATTCGCGTGAATAACGGGCCACTGATTTACGTACGCGGTGATGACGCCCGATAGCGACCCAGGCGGGTTCTATAGGATTCACATCAGGCGAATTTGGTCGCCGAGAAGTCAACGTTAGTTAACTATAATTGTCCTCAAACTACTGTAGCACGAAACTACCTGGAAGGTTAAAACTGTGTGCCGGACCGAGACTCGAACTCGAGACGTTTGCCTTTCGCGGCCTTTCGAAGAGACGCTGACAGCCCGCGAACCACCTGATCCCTTCATGCTTGATGTCTTCCTCGACGGCGATGTCTCCTTCAGCAATACAACTGTCCGTGCCTCGGAGCCAAAATCGTGCTACCGTAGAATGAGATTTTCACTCTGCAGCGGAGTGTGCGCTGATATGAAAATTCCTAGCAGATTAAAACTGTGTGCCGGAACGAGACTAGAACTCGGGACGTTTGCCTTTCGCGGGCAAGTGCTCTACCATCTGAGCTACCCAAGCACGACTCAGGCGCCGTCCTCACAGCTTTACATCCGCCAGTACCTCGTCTCCTACCTTCCAAACTTCACAGAAGCTCTCCTGCGAAACTTGCAAGACTATCCTTTCTTCCAGGAGCGCTAGTCTTGCAAGGTTCGCAGCCACCAGCCTACGTCCGTGGCGCGCTGCGTTTGTGGAGGCGACCAGCGACCTAGTGCATCAAAAATGTGATTCACCTGAAGAACCCACACGTTTTCATTGATCGACGGTTGACTGCCGACGCTCCCGTGCCAGCTGCAATCGTAGTTGACGATGTCGTTGGTCAACATGTGAACACGTAGGGGTGATCTGCTGCGGAGCTCTATGTTCAACAATGTACGATGAACGGTTTGCTCCAAAACACTTGCGCGTGCCCCAGCGTTATGCTCTTTGGCAGAGATGCCGTAAATCACCGTCTGTCCTACTTTTCAGAACAGCAAGCCTCCGAACCTCACGTCCAACCATTTAGCGGCTAGTGATAGTTTTACTGCCACGATGCTCACGACAATAGCACGTGAACATTCGACCAGATTTGTCGTTTTCAAGATACTCGTTCACACGCTGTGCGTAATAATAATCGGCCCTTTGTTAAAGTCCCTTAGCTCAATGGATTTCCCAATTTGTAGCTCATGTCTGCGCTCGGGTGATCCTCCGTCCGTGCCTGCTCCGCTTAAATACTTTTGTTACCGCGTCACGTGCCCGTAACGCCACCAACGTCGCGGTGGTCAGTGGTCATAATGTTTTGGCTTATCAGGGTATATTTTGTGCTTGTCTCCTTCAAACTACCGCCTCATCTGTCCGCAGACTTGTCCCACGGCTGTTTCGACATGCAATATTAGAAAATTGTTTTTCAAAGATTCTTCAGTGCCCTTGACGAATCAGTCGATCGGTTTAAATTTTAGAAACACAAAGAAGTATCAGTGAGCGAGGTGTGAGGTGAAAAGTGGCTTCGGGAGGCCAAATGTGACTACGACGCTCACACTGAGGGTTCCTTACCAACTTAATTAGGTATATACCTAATTCATCCATCCCAGAAATTGAGAATCTCAATGATTTTTGCCTGTTCCTGTATCGATACTGGCAAGATATCACTCATGGGAATTCCAACAGTATATCAAAACCTCTACTGTAATCCCTGAGACTAGCTTGGACATACAAAAAGAAGCGAGCAGGTTACTTCATTTTATACGGAGGGGACGAGAAAAATGTAAACACTTTTTGATAGTTAATATCTTTGGAATATCGATGAAATTTCTATAAAACAGCGTACACATGAAAGCGGGGTAAGCCGATGAAGCATACGACGAATTCTAAAGGCTGCAAAATCTTAAGTGTACATTCCAAGATCGCTGCAGTCTATGATCGAGGACAAACCGCATCGAAGTATGGAGTGCTGCGAGTGCTTTAAGGCATGCCTCGCGAGGATGAACGGTTTGCAAGGATGCTTATCTGGTATGACGAAGTGCATCTCAAACTGAATGGCACTGTAAACCGCCACAACTGCACCTAATGGGCTACGGAAATCCTCACGTTCACGTGGATAAACATGTTAATCACCCCAGTCGGAGGTTCGAATCCTCCCTCGGTCATGTGTGTGTGTTGCTCTTAGCGTAAGGTAGTTTAAGTTAGATTAAGTAATGCGTAAGTTTATGGACCGAGGACCTCAGCAGTTTGGTTCCATAAATCTTTACCACAAATTCCCAAAATTTCCATGTTACTCTATTGGGTATTAATGTGTGGTGTGGTTTGTCATCGCGCGGTTTGACTGGTCCATTCTTCTATGAAGATATCTTAACTGGTGATGCGCATCTTCATGTGCTGCAAAATCGATTTTACCTGCCTTCCGAGAGGTGTTTGGAAATGAAAGATTTTACCTACAACAGGATAACGCTCCGCCTCATTATCACAGAGATGTGAGAGAGCCTACTTGGATGAAACCTGGACGACGGATAGGTCGAAGAGGAGCTGTTGAGCACCCACCATGGTCTCCAGACATGGTACGTCAATTTTTTCCATTAATATTGAGTATCAAAGAGTATCTACATTTTTCTGGACCCCTCAGTATACGTAAAGAGAGAAAATCTGATAGAATATTATTATTTATTTACTAAAACATGATTACAACTTAACAGTTTTTGCATAAGTGCAGTAATGTTTTTGTATTGTGCATTTGACGGACGATGAATGCAATAGAATGTGAAATCAAAAACACCTTCAGCATCTATCATTCAAATTTTATTTTATTTTTGCTATAGGTTTCGGCGCTACACTACGCTATCATCAGGCCCCCTCACTGATGTGTAGGAAGAATTCCACCCCTTCTACAATCGAAATAGCCCTACATACAGCATACAGTCGTTGGTAGCTCCCTACGCTCATCACTTCAAGTTAAAGGGAAGTCTACAGATGTCAATGCCTGTAGCTGGCCCCTATTTCGATTGTACAAGAGATGGTATTCTTCCTACATGTCGGTCAGGAGCCTGGAGCTGGCATAGTGTAACGTCGAAACTAGTAGCAACAAAAAAATAAAATTTAAAATATAGAAGCTAAAGGTGTTTTTGATTTGACATTTTATACTGAACAGCAGAGGTCTCGCAACCATCCTGTATAAAGTCGGCATTACAGGGACTTGTTTAATGCGATGTCCGTTGTAATCGCAAAAAGATTGTATTCATGTGTATAATTACAAATTAACAATTTTCGCATTTTTTTCCCTTTACTTGTACTGTGAAAGCTTGCTTCTTGCAAAATTTCTTGCTTCTAGATGAATGTGAATTACCCTGTTGGTTTTCATGAGTGAGTATGCAACTTCAAAATCGGTGACATAAATGGCGGTATGTTTCGATTGCACTGACTTCGAAGCTTAATTTTTTTACACTGGCAGGGTTCCGTACATCCTAGTATGTGACAAAAATTTGAAACTGATACGTCTACCCGCTCCTAAGAAGAAGATTTCTTAACAGTCGGACGGACATACAGTCAGACATGCAGAAACGGACGGAGAACAAAGCTATTCCGTAAGGGTTCCGTTTTTACAGATAGAGGTACGGAAACATAACAAAAAGAACTCGTAGACTGACAAAACCGAGTGAGTATGCACGTTGCCATCATGAAGCAATTTTGAGCTGTCTTGCCACATGCGTGGCTAGTTTCTTTTTGCCAGTCGTTCCGTGCAACCTTTTAAAAACACCTAATGACGGTTGCCTGATTGATCTAGAGAAAAAAAAATTCAAAGTACAGAATATTATTGTAAGACAAAAAAATGTGATCATCATTTTGGTACCAGTTTTTGGGTAGTGAGCTCCTCTGCCAGTCCACCGTGACAGCGCGAATTTTGTGTCAATGTCGCAGTCGTAAACCCAGCAGTAATCTCCCGCGAAGGCCTTTTTCCAAGAACGTTGCGTCATCGTCCGCTTGTACCTGGAGTTCCTTGCAAATTTTCACTCCATGTTCTGTCTGCTCTTCACTCACTGAATGAGAAACCAACGATGCTGCAAACCGTTGATCAATTTTTCGGATAAAATCTCGAAACACGAATTAACTGAAATTATAACATCTGCTTCAGCTTTTCTGATGGAAGACTGTTGGCACATTTCTGAAAGGGGGCGCTGCTAGTTGAGGTGGAAGGCCATCTCACCAGAGATTCACATTAAGTTGAATGTCATTCAGTTTTGATCCGGGAGATTCACTTGGGACACTGCGTTTGGTCTAAAGTGTCATTTTCGTAATCTTACTTCAAATGTCTACGTACATTTATGTTCAGGATTTTTAGGTATGGTCTATTTATGGGCAACTGAATGATTGCGGTTTTTGTAATATTTATTTATCCCTTCATTTCACTGGGAGGATTGCATCTAATCAGAATTCCTCACACAGTAAGCATTACAATTTCTATGATAAAAATGATGATGGAAATTTCCTCATTACTTTTTTGTCGAATGTGATAAGTTATATGTAACAGAAACGAATGACGAGAATCAATGTCGAGAAGAAGCGCCTGGTCAGAGGAAGAGCGAGAAATAATATTGTAAGAATAGCAGATAAAAAGGAAAGTTCCAAATAGAAAGGGACAAGAAAAGCGTAGAGAATGAAGCTGCGCCGATTGTAAGAGATAAACTTTAATCTCCTCTTGAATGCAGAGTGGTTTTGAATAATACGCAAATTACAGGGTGATTTGTTCCACAGTCGTGTGGCTGAAGTGGAGATAGGGTGACCGAAAGATTTAGTATGGAGCGTAGTTACAGTGAAAATGCTGGACGTTTCAGAGTTTGTACTGTAGCTATGAAATGACGACATTTATCTCGTATGTGAGGAGAGGAGTTGAGGTTACCAGTGATTGAGAAGCCAATGACGTAAACAGAGTGTGTGGAAATCACACCGACACCTGGTGACATACAACCTGCGTACTGAAAGGACTGATTAGCTCAAACAACCGAATGTCGCAAACATATGTTACGCAAGCGTTCATAGCTATCTTGAGTCGTCTAAAAATTTTCACTTTTTGTGTCTTGTTGAACTACATAACAGTACCAAACATTTGGCAGAACTAAAGACTAGACTAATTATTGATTTCAGGAGGATTTTTGGATTGCATATAGGTAGGAAACAGATTTCCTGCAAACAGCAACATTCTTCCCACTTTAGACGCTCATCCAAGATAATGCTGAAGTCTTTTACTTTTCTTTCGAAATGATAACTGGATATCATTGGCAAGTATTTGAGAGACTTTTTTACAAAAATGTCCGTTGTTCATCAATCACTGAGATATTAGGACGACCTCTTACTTCTTAGTGTTTAGTTTAAGACAAAGATTTTGTACCAATTGTGATACTGAGGGAAGGTCATCATTCGTACCTAATGCAACCGCAGAAGTGTTCTTAGGGCTGGCACTTACTTACAACTAGATATCGTCAGTATGTAAGTGGCAGGTGAAAGAGTAAAGAAAGTGAAATATCATTTATATACAACGAAAAGCAATGGCCCAAGGGCGGAACCCTGGGGGATTCCAGGGAGTACACTTTTTTTTTTCCTTGATGACTTCTCCGACCCAGAGACGACTCATTGACATCTGTTTTTGAGGTAGCTGTTTGAGAAATTCAGTTGTTTCATCTTAATAAGTACTGTATCGATATCAACCGTATCAAAAGGATTGCTGAAATCAAGCAGAGTTAAAACTGTCGCCTCTGACCATAACCTGTTTGGTGTCGTCAGTCACTTTGACCAATGGAGTTGCTATACTGTGATGTTATCTGTTAGCTGATTGACATTTATTGTGCATATTATAAGTTTTGCGATAGTTCGTCAGCTGTTTATGAACAATGCACCCCAAGGCTCTAGACTGCAGTTAATATGCTGATGGGCCTATAGTTGCCTGGTGATTTTGGGTTACTGGTTGAATTAAGCTTTGATTCCACTCCGAAGGATATAAAGCGCCAACAAGGGGATGATTGAAGGCATCTGGAATTACAGCATCGACGTCCTAAATCACAGTTACCCTCGCTACATCGTTACCGACTGTCTCAAAAGAGATTCGCGTGGTTACTTTCCGTACCGTGTTCTAGAAACTCAGAAGACCTGTTGAAACCAATGGGCAGCTTACTTTTCACAGAACAATAGTGAAGCATAAATATAATGAAGAGCAGCCCTTGTGAGAACAGCAACGTGCTAAACACCAAAATTGGGGACGACAGAATAGTGGAAGATGTGAAAGAGTTGTACCGTATTGCTAACAACATAACGCAGGATGACCGAAGATTGGAAGGTATCTGGAGTAGACTGATGCAGGCGAAGATAGTTTCGTTCTCTACTGATAACATCGTGTGTTAATGTGAAAATGAGGAACAAGATAACGTTCCCAGTGGAGAGCTTAAATTTTGTGAATGGAAAGCTTATATTGGATATTGGTGGTTAGTCCATTGTTATGGGTCAAAATATAATTAGAATACTAAATGCAACACATTGGTGTGAGTCACCAAAATTTTAGAACATGTTCAAAGTGAATACTATTTATGTTAGAAAATAACAGAAATATGTGCAATACTGAGAAAACCCAGCAATAAAACCCTAAAAATTATAAAAAAATAGTGCCAGTGGAATGAGAAGGTGTTGGTCGTTGCCGAATGTAGGCCTCAGTGCTACGTTGGAAAAATCATATTTGATGGTACTGGTGCGATGAAATAAACAATCACTCATTCGAGCCAGCCGGAGTGGCCGAGCGGTTCTAGGCGCTACAGTCTGGAACCGCGCGATCGCTACGGTCACAGGTTCGAATCCTGCCTCGGGCATGGATGTGTGTGATGTCCTTAGGTTAGTTAGGTTTAAGTAGTTCTAAGTTCTAGGGGACTGATGACCATACAAGTTAAGTCCCATAGCGCTCAGAGCCATTTGCTCAATCGACAGTGTAGGGTATATTAGCATATTACTGCATGCTCTAAACACGTTCTAATCCAAAATTGCAATAAACGAACAGAAATTACTTTTATTTCTCGAAGACATACTGACATTGCGGTAAATAGTTTTTTTAAGCAGATACTGCCGCCTTTTGGAAACACGCAGAAGCGGAAGTACTGCAAGCACTTGGTGTAAAGTATACGCTACAATCAGGAACAACGAGTTTAGATTGTTACCCGAGCTAGAAAAAAATAAAATTTGTGTGTAACGTATTTGCTAGATAAGGACTGAGAAGGTTAAATGTGTACGTCTAGAGAACACCAATGTACTGGACGTGATACCTTGACCATCGGAAACCCGGAGAAGAGGAAACTGGAAGTGCTGTTATCTTAAAACTTAAGTGGGCAGATAAAGTAAGAAGTGAAGAAGTACTAAACAGAATAACTAAGGAAAGGAGTCTTGGAAGACCCATACCAGTACAAGGGACATGTGAGTGGGACATCCCCTACGGCATTTAGGAATACTTAACCTGGGAGAGGGAAAAAATAGTAGGGACAAAGCAAGCCCAGAATATGTAAAAGATATTGTGGATTGTAACTAAAGTTAAAAACTTCTGGGTTGTTAGGCACATCATATTTCCTTCTAAAATAATAGGCGTTTCGACCCCTCTGCTGGGATATTCTTCAGGGTTACGGTGTCCACTATTGCTAGAACAGAGGGGTCGAAACGTCGATTGTTTTAGAAGGAAATATGACGAGGCCTAACAACCCAGAAGATTTTAACTTTAGAGACAACGGCCACGAAAGTCAGCAGACTTACATTATGAAGTGTGTTCGATGTTAGGAAAAGATTAGCAAAAATGGTAAAAGATTGAATGGGACTGGGAAATACTGTACCATCCACCATAATCCCCTTGTGATTTTGATTTGATTCCGAAGATGAAGGAACCACTTCGTGGCATTCACTTCAGAACTTTTCCAGAGATTCGACAGGCAGTAGACCGCTCCATTCGCACCATCAACAGAACAGGCTCTGCTAACAGTATTTTACGCCTTCCACATCGCTGTCAATGGGTTCTACACAACGCTGGTGACTACTTTGAATGGCAGTAACAGGTATAAACATGTCTTTTGTATCGGTTGTGAATAAATAGTTGCCACTATTTAAATTCCAACACTTGTATATGTGAGATTAGTTCGGTATGTACGAGGGCATGCTGAAACGTAATGGCTACGAGTTTTTCGCTCTGTTCTTCATATCAGTTGAGGTATGACATGCTGTACATATTACTCGACCGACTCCCTCGCTTCGGTGACACAAGCTACCACCCGCTGCCGCTGGAGGGCTCCGAACTGTAACGTGTAACATGGCGGTGTGTAACGTAACTACGTCGGTGCGTGGGAAACAGTGTGCTATAATCGAGTTTCCAACCGCAGTAAATGTGCTTCTAACTGAGATCCATAGAAGAAGATTTTCAGATAGTTTTACTATTGGTGTTTACAATAGATATGACCAATTGTCAGAGTCAAGTGGAGAGGAATCTCTAGTAGCTGTAGATGTAGGAAGTATGCAGCAGACCTCAGTAGTTACGGTGGCTAGAACAGTTGCAAAGTCGAAGAGGAAGAAGAAGGTTCTGCTGTTAGGTAGTTCTCATGGCAGAGGTGTAGGCCAGCAGTTGCAGGAAGTGCTGGGGAGTGAGTACCAGGTCCCCAGCATTGTGAAGCCTAATGCAGGATTGACTCAGGTGACTTTTAACATAGGGGGGTTATGTAGGGATTTTACTAAAGAGGATCAGGTAGTGATTGTGGGTGGGGCTGGTAATAGTATTGATAGGGATGGGGAGTATAACATAGATGGTGACCTGGAAAAGATAGCCACTCAGACTGGCAACACGAATGTGCATTTCGTGGAACTGTTTCAGCGTCACGATCGGCCTCATATTAATACAGCCGTCAGGCGTAATAACATGAGACATGGGGGTGCGCTGATGACAGAAAGCATGGGTCACATTTCAGTGGTGTCGGTGGCGTCTATCAGCAGGATGGGTTTCACTAGACATGGCCTGCACCTCAACAGGTATGGGAAGGGGAGGTTGGCAAAGCTTATAGGTGACAGCATAGGTGGGGTTGGTGGGATCACTCATGGGAAAATTCCTGCAGTAGTGGGTGCTAGAGCTGCACCTTTTTTAGGTTGAAGTCAGTTGATAGGTATTCCTGCTTAAGGGAAGTCTCTCTAACAAAGGAACCACTTTTGACAAAGCTTAGGTATCCGAGTAATGAGAGAATTAGTATATTTCATCAAAATATACAAGGTATTAGAGATAAAGTTAGTGAACTGCTTATAGATGTTGACTCTGAAATTATTGGTATATCTGAACACTTCTTAAATAAGGAGATAATTCAGAGGCTTCCTTTGCCAGGATACAGGTTGGCTGGCAGCTTTTCGAGGAGCTCTTTGCGGTGTGAGGGAGTAGCCATGTATGTGAAAAACGGCATCACATTTGACTCAATTGATGTTTCAAAGTACTGCACTGAAGAGGTGTTTGAATGTTGTGCAGGGGTGGTTAAATTTAACGGAGCTAGACTTCTAACTGTTGTTATTTATAGATCCCCAGACTCCGATTTCACAACATTTTTGCTAAAGCTAGAGGAGGTTCTTGGCTCACTTTATAGGAAATACAAAAAGTTAGTTATATGTGGTGACTTCAATATTAACTGTATAAGTGATTGTGCAAGGAAGAGGATGCTGGTAGACCTCTTTAATTCATATAATCTTATGCAAACCGTATTCTTTCCAACGAGAGTTGCAAGGGAACAGTAGAACAACCATAGACAACATTTTTGTTCATTCCTCGTTACTAGAAGGGCGTTCTGTTAGCAAAAAGGTGAATGGCCTTTCAGATCATGATGCACAAATTTTAACTCTAAAAGGTTTTTGTGCTGCAACACGTGTTAAATATAGTCATCAGCTGTTTAGGAAAGCTGATCCAGTTGCTGTAGAGACCTTTGTAAACCTTATCAAGGAACAAGAGTGGCAAGATGTTTATAGCGCTGATACAGTAGACGATAAATATAATGCTTTTCTCAAGACTTTCCTCATGCTCTTTGAAAGTTACTTTCCGTTAGAACGTTCAAAACAAGGTACTAGCACAAACAGGCAGCCTGGGTGGCTGACTAGAGGGATAAGAATATCTTGTAGAACAAAGTGGCAATTATATCAAAACGTTAGAAACAGTCAAAATCTAAATGCAGCAGCCCACTACAAACAGTATTGTAAGGTGCTTAAAAATGTTATTTGGAAGGCAAAAAGTATGTGGTATGCAGATAGAATAGCTAAGTCTCAGGATAAAATTAAAACCATATGGTCAGTCGTAAAGGAAGTGGCTGGTCTGCAGAGACAGGTCGAGGATATAGGATCAGTGCGTAGTGGGAATGTCTGTGTTTGTCGCATATATGTACACTATTTAATAATCACTTTCTGAATATAGCAGGTGAACTAAATAGAAACCTAATCCCAACAGGGAATCATATAGCGCTCTTAGAAAAAAGTGTTCCGAGACTTTTACCTGAAATGCTCCTCCATGATACTGACAAGAGGGAGATTGAGTTAATAATTAAATCACTAAAGACCAAGAACTCTCATGGATATGACGGGGTATCTAGCAGAATACTGAAGTATTGTTCTATGTATGTTAGCCCAGTACTTAGCCATATCTGTAACTTTTCCTTTAGGAGTGGTCGGTTTCCTGACCGATTAAAGTACTCGGTAGTGAAGCCACTTTATAAAAAGGGAGACATTGATAATGTTGACAATTTTAGACCTATTTCTATGCCATCGGTGTTTGCTAAAGTTATCGAGAAGGTTGTATATACAAGGTTACTGGAGCATTTAAATTCACATAATTTGCTGTCAAATGTTCAGTTTGGTTTTAGAAATGGTTTAACAGCTGAAAATGTTATCTTTTCTCTGTGAGGTTTTGGACGGATGAAATAAAAGGTTGCGAAAGCTAGGTGTTTTCTTTGATTTAACGAAGGCTTTTGACTGTGTTGACCACAAAATATTACTGCAGAAGTTGGACCATTATGGAGTAAGGGGTGTAGCTTACAATTGGTTCGCCTCTTACTTTAAGAACAGAAAGCAGAAAGTAATTCTCCGCAATATTGAGAGTGGTAGTGATGTTCAGTCCCAATGGGGCACTGTTAAGTGGGGCGTTCCCCAAGGGTCGGTGCTGGGGCCACTGCTGTTTCTTATTTATGTAAATGATATGCCTTCTAGTATTACAGGTGATTCAAAAATATTTCTGTTTGCTGATGACACCAGCTTGATAGTGAAGGATCTTGTGTGTAATATTGAAACAGTAACAAATAATGTAGTTCATGAAATAAGCTCGTGGCTTGTGGAAAATAATTTGATGCTAAATCACAGTAAGACTCAGCTTTTACAGTTTCTAACTCACAATTCAACAAGAACCGATATTTTGATCAGGCAGAATGGGCATATTATAAGCGAGACAGAACAGTTCAAGTTCCTAGGCGTTCAGATAGATAGTAAGCTGTTGTGGAAAGCCCATGTCCAGGATCTTGTTCAGAAACTAAATGCTGCTTTATTTACCATTAGAACAGTATCTGAAATAAGTGACACTTCAACACGAAAAGTAGTCTACTTCGCATATTTTCATACGCTTATGTCGTATGGTATTATTTTTTGGGGTAATTCTTCTGATTCAAAGAGGGTATTTTCGGCTCAAAAACGGGCTGTTCGAGCTATATGTGGTGTAAGTTCGAGAACCTCTTGTCGACCCCTATTCGATAGTCTGGGAATTCTGACATTGCCCTTACAGTATATATTTTCTGTAATGTCGCTTTTTGTTAGCAATATTAGCCTATTCCCAAGAGTTAGCAGCTTTCACTCAGTTAATACTAGGCAGAAATCCAATCTGCATGTGGAATGCACTTCCTTGACTCTTGTGCAGATAGGGAGTGCAGTATTCTGCTGCATCCATTTTCAATAAGCTACCACAAGAACTCAAAAATCTTAGCAGTAGCCCAAACTCTTTTAAGTATAAACTGAAGAGTTTCCTAATGGCTCACTCCTTTCTGTCGAGGAGCTCCTGGAAGAGCTAAAAATTAAGCAAATTCCAGTGTTACATTGTTGATTTTCTTTATTTAAACTTACGACTTGTCACCTGAATATGTTTTTTTATGTATCATTTTATCTGTTTCTAATACCGTATTATAATTTCATGTATTGACTCGTTCCATGACCATGGAGACTTCTCCTTAATTTGGTCCCACAGAACAATAAATAAATAAAAAAAATGAAAGATGTGTACGGTGATGATTGTTTCGATATCAGTAATGTGCGACGTTGGGTTTTTCGTGCTCATAATGAAGGAAACGGTGGTGCTAACCTAAACGTGTGTGACAGAGCTCTGAAGGACGACCGCGTACGACAACCGACGAGACTCATCGGAATCGGGTTGACGAACATCACAGAAAATCGTCTGGTTGAATAGTTGTCAGGCAAATGTGACATATGACGAGAGCGTGTACCGGCCATCGTTGCAGAACTGCGGTATAGCAAACAATGTGCACGGCGGGTGCCTCCAATGCTCGTTCCTGAAACGAAGCAGAAGCGATTCCGAACCTATCAATAATTAAATATCTTCAACATAATTTCTTTTCGGTTTTGAGCCTGATGATGATGGATTGCTCAACGACGTTGTGACACGTGATGAAAGCTGCGTTCACCGTTTTGACTCCGAATACAAGAGAGCTTCAATGGTTTCCACCACAAAGGATCACCGACGCCAAAAAAAGTTCAGTCACATGCCATCAGCAGGCGCACTCACAGTGTGGGATGTTCAAGACGTGGTACATTTGGAATCCATGCCTAAAAGCACCACCATAAACTTTGCAAAGTAGCCTACTGCGAGACCCTCAGAAAACTGGAAGCTCGAATTCGAAGCACTCCTTCAGCACGACAATGCCAGACCACACACGAGACCTGCGACATCTGCAGCAATCCGACGCGTTTGGTTCGCAGTCATGGGTCATTCTCTATACAGTCGCGACTTGGCCCCAACCGATTTTCATCTGTACCCGAAACTTAAACAGCACCTTGGCGAGAACTTCACTTTGTTAGTGATAAGGCGGTTCAAACAGAGATGAGGTTGTGGCCCCGTCAACAACGTCGAACATTATTCAGTGACGCTATCAGCAAACTGGTCTATCGTTGGGAGAAATATGCTCGTCACCAGGGTGACTATGTTGGAAAATAAATATGTAAACATGAAGAATAAAGCTGTAAAATGTTAATAAAATTTGTTTCATTTAAAAAGATATAAGATTTTATTAATAGATGTGGAGCCCCTCCACGCCCACACTGGCATGATGGCCATCTCAAAAGGTCTACTGCATCTCTGCATAAGGGTTAGTTTCCACTGGAGTGAGGTGTCGCAGGATGTGGGTACTGCGATGTTTGCGTACATCCGGTTAAGGGTAACCATTAATGCGCCCTCATCTGGAGATAGATTGTGTCGAAGTCGAGCAAAGGGTAGCGGTTTGAATGGCAGGGGGAAAAATGCGAATGCTAGAGCCAAGGGAAAAACACCTCTGCGATAGTTAGGTCGGGTGGTAAGAGCAGTAACGAATGTCTTGCTGCCAGCGATAGGTCATGCAAGGGTAGGCTTTGTTAGTAGTGGGTATCAGGCATGTCGATACCTTTGGCGTTGTGCGCGTGCTGTTGCTCAGCGACTGCCGCTGGGTGCCGGTGTTGAACTCTCGATCATAGTCAGCAACCTGCTACAGTTGAGTTTATCATCGTTTTTGTGTCTGATAGGTCATATATTGGAGGCACAGTGTAGGGTGATGATCTGTTTGTGCGTGAATGGGCGAGCTCGTCGGTTTCCCTGCGGTGGCCTGTTGGTCGGCTCTAATAGAAGCTGGTAATTTCCAGTCAACGTTGCTGATATGCAGGGGCTTTCCGACGTTTGTCGCTTGTTGGTGTACGTTAGCTTGCCATAGGTGGTTATGCCCTAGCTACTAGTGTCTTTGGCCGCTTATGCTTCCACCCATGGTTGTGATGCTTCCACCTATATAAGAGGTTTCACATTTTAAAAAATCGGAGCCATTGCTTTTCAGCTCGCCTTCGCGGGTAATAAAGTGGCGTATCTCTCCGGTCTCTACTGATACTTCGAAATACATCGAAATTCTGTCTTAAAATCTAAAGAGTTACCGAAAACTAACTACACTGATGACTTGAGATATGCATTTGATTATGATTAATTTTGATATTAATTTGGATATGACAAAACTGCCCTTAATGCACTGTGGTGCTACAATATGAACCACGATTCCCTACATTAGGTGTCAGTGTCTCCCAGGCCGCTGCGCCTTGCTCGGTGATCTTGCCGAAATTTGTTCTTTTGGGGCGAATCATAAAGCGTGGACCAAGAGAAATAGTATATATTCAATTGGCCATCCAGCCAGCATGCAGTTGGGCTCGCACCCATCTACCGAGTTTGCTATTCAGTTCAGCATGGAAAGTTGTCCAGTGCAGGTGGGGTTCTACTGTGAGCAGAGCGTTGCGTTTGTCCAACGTGCAATGCTCATTGGAAGAGACCACCTACTGTGAGCAGAGCGTTGCGTTTGTCCAACGTGCAATGCTCATTGGAAGAGACCACCATTTCCTTGTCCCAGATTGAAGGAAAATATCCAGGTGGATAAAACAATGGCGTAAGACGGGTTGTGAAGCCTAAAGAATTTGAAGTGACAGTTTAAATGCCGGAAAAAATCAGACGAGTTCCTGCTGTTCTGAAACGAAGCCTACAATGATATGTCTGTCATCTTTCCAGAACGTTACAGATCCGTCACACGTGTTTGCAGAAAACTGAACTTTTATGTCTTTATAGGCTTCAAGTGGATCAATAGTTACGACAAGGAGACAAAGTGTGTAGCTGCAAATTCTATGCAACATCACTGGACAGATCTGTCCAGGATGCCGCATTTCTGACAAGTCTTGTGATGCTTGATGATCTAAACTTTCATTTTAATGTGTCTGTCAACAAACAAAATCTCCCATATTAATCCGACACAAACCCGCAGCTCATTCATCAGAAGGCTAAAGGACGTCGTCTTAGTGTGCTATTGGACAATCCAGTGGAATCACTGGGCCATATGTTATTAAAAACAACGGCCGGCCAGGGAGTGTCAATTCCGAGCGGTGTGCACGGTTAACAATTTCTTCCCCCCAAAGCACAGGGAAATTACCGTCTATGCGACATGATTTCAGCACGATGGGGCAACAGTTGATAAGTCCCGTAATTCAATTAATGCAATGAGACGTCACTTCCCACATCAGTTCAGTGATATCGCAAGGCCGGCGAGATCACCTGATCTTTCAGCCCATCATCTTTTCTGTGGAGTCATTTGAAGAACAAAATTTTTTTTTACGGCGGCTTGGGAGAGGTAGAGATCGTTGCGCAAGAAATGTTTGAGAACGTAATGAGAAGCCTCCGCGATCATCTTTAGTAATACATTGCACACGACTAATGCCATTTGTGTGATGTACTTTTCAAAGAATACACCTACACTAATCTGCCAAAACATTATAACTACTGAGCACCGCGACGTCGCATGCAGCCTGGCGGCATTGCGAGCACGTGACGCGGTAACAAAAGTATGTAAGCGGAGCAGACGCGGATGAGGGGACCACTCTAGCGAAGATATTGGCTGCTAATGGGGAAATCCAACGAGACAAGTGACTTCGACAAAGAGCAGATTTTTATTGTGTAGAGCCTGTGAACGAGTGTCTTGAGAACGGCGAATCTGGTCGAATGTTGACTTGGTACTGTCGTGAGCATGTAGGGAAAGAGGCAGGACAGTGAAACTACCACTAGGCACTAAATAGTTGGACGTCCACGACTCTTTACAGAACGTGGGGTTCGGAGGCTTGTCTGCTCTGTAAAGTAGGAGAGATGGTGGTCTGTGGCATCTCTGTTTAAAGGGCACAATGGTGATACGTGTACAGGTGTTTTGGAGCACACCGTTTTTTCCTTTACTTAATCTATTTTCTACGATAAGTCGTAGGGTCGATATGGCCTCGCGTGTTCCAACATTTCTACGGAATCCAAACTGATCTTCCCCAAGGTCTTATAAGTTATATTGTTGAAAATATACGCTAAAGCTTACGATTAACAAATGTAAATGTACTACTTCCCATGGATCACCACCCTGTATCGCAACAACAGCAACAACTACAGCAACACCAACAGGATTTAGAGATGAGTAGACTAATAGTGATGCAATTAAAAAGTGCGACTTTCCTGTATGCTGTGAATGCGTGCGGTTATTTCACGTCTGACGAGAGATCCTTGAGCGAGACGTTATCTGAGAAGTTTGCGCTGGCGTGGAGCCGGGTACGTTTCTGCCATGCAGTGTCAAAACAAGTTCAGGGCTGCGCTGTCACGGACACTCGCTGATAGCGGTTCCGGACGCCCTTGGGCGACGGAGCGTGGGACACAGCGCTCAGAATTATCGTGGAATTAGTCGCCGATCGTGTGACCCAAGGTCAGGCGTAGCTGCTGATGAAACGCAGATCGCCCGATTACTGGCAAACCTTCATTCGACATTGATTGTGTAAACAACGGAGAAAGTGCTTATCTCGCAGCCTCACTCAGCGTCACATATTTGTTTGGAAAAAGAAATTTTTTCCGCCAGATGCTCGAACGCGCTAATTGAACTCTCTTATCTTTGCTGATCCAGAGATACATTTTAACGCTGGACTTCAGTTTTTACTTGACACATATTTTAACGACTGAGCCGTCCAGGCACGACTCACGACTTGTCCTCATTGTTTCAACTTTCGAAATAGCGTAAACATCGCTGCAAAGTGTGGAACGTCCCCTCTGAAAAATTAAGAATGACTGTGCTGGAAAACGTCTACGTTATTTGATTTTCAAACAGCTGAGCAAAACTCAACGTACTCAGACAGTTTTCTCTTTGCTTATTCTGATCATCACCAAATTGACACACAATATGTTTAGCCCAACGCAATCTGACTTTCAATAATCCTAATTTTTAACGTTTTTATGCAGCGACAGCAACTGATATTGTATATATAAGAATATACAGCCTACAGTTGCAGGTTAACTTTATCGTTTACCTAGGTTTCAACGTTAGTAATAACGTCTTCTTCAGAACACAAAATATTATTTAAATGCTTGCCTAAAACAGGCCACGTCCTAAGTCAACTTTATAAAACCTGATGCACAACCATAAGGTTTTGTCACTTCTATTAAACAAGCCTTAGCAAATTCACTTTAAGCCCGTTGTATGGGCCTCGTCGAGTCACACGACGAGACCCACACAACGGGCTTAAAGTGAATTTGCTAAGGCTTGTTTAATAGAAGTGACAAAACCTTATGGTTGTGCATCAGGTTTTATAAAGTTGACTTAGGACGTGGCCTGTTTTAGGCAAGCATTTAAATAATATTTTGTGTTCTGAAGAAGACGTTATTACTAACGTTGAAACCTAGGTAAACGATAAAGTTAACCTGCAACTGTAGGCTGTATATTCTTATATATTTCAATAATCCCTACGAAAGAATGGCCCTGACTAACAATAACCTATACCTTTCATGAATCACTTACCTCACAAAAATCTTCCTTACTCGAACTACTGCAATACGGCGAGCGCCAATACTGCCAGCTAAATAAAAGATTCAAACTACTGAAGGCACCAGCTACTGATAGGCATAGTTAGCAAATGAAAGATTCTGATAGAGAACAAACAATGTATTTACCTTAATAGCGTTCAAAAGTCATTATTATTTCATGACATCCAGTTTTACAAATTTCTATTTTCTGACGGACACCCATCCAGATCATCCGTTCTCAAAACTCTGGCATCTCTCTCCCCACATCCACCACTGCTGGCGGCTCACCTCCAACTGCCCAACGCTACGCACTGTTCACATCCAACTGCCCAACACTACACAAGCGAATATTCCAACAATGAGTCCAACTGACCACAGACTGCACACATTGCAGTCAGCGATTTTCATACACAGCACTACGTGGCATTACCAACATAAAATCCTAAACAGCCTACTTACAAGTGAAATATTTTGAGACAGTGCCATTTCTTCGAAACGTTATTTTTTTCCCGGACTGCCATCTCGCCAGTTATGCAGGAAGTTTTCTGTGGAGTTTTGAAGATGAGAAGAGGTACTAGCACGTTTTAAGCTGCCAGGAGGTGTCGCGAGTCAAGCCCGAATAACTCAAGTGCTGAAAACATTACCAGTAAAAGGTGACTGTCAAAGCACCAAATTCCGTGCAAACCTCTCTGGACAAAAGTCTCACACGTCATCACGAATATTTAACGGAATAGTGACAGACAAGCAAACTTACAGGGTGACAATTGTTGAACCATATGAAAAAACAACGTAAATTACTTACAAACTACGGCATGCACACACTTTATTTAACTCGTAAACGTCACTACATATATTCGGATTAAGGTTATGACTTGTCTGATACGCCTCCCATCAATGACGATGATGTGGCGCAGACGAATAACGAAATTGTGCATGACCCGCTGAGGTGTCGGAACATCGATGCTGTCGATGACCTCCTGAATGGCTGTTTTCAGCTCAGCAATGGTTTTGGGATTATTGCTGTACACCTTGTCATTAACACTTGGGGCGTTTGAAAAGTCCGTGCAAAGTCCGAGGGACGGCACCACCGGCGCGTATGGAGGTTATGTTTAGTTAGCAGCATCTTTGGAAAGAACGCACACCAAGTTTCAGCCATATTGGCCTATTTCTTTGTGTTTGGAATTCGTGTGAATCAAGGAAGTCGAGTGCTTCTCAAAAAATGGACGAAAAAGAATTTCTCGTGGTGATTGAACATTTTGAAAGGCAAAACGTCTCAGGAGACTAAGGAGAAGCTTGATAAACATTACAGTGACTCTGCACCTTCGATTAGAACAGTTTATAAGTGGTTTCAAAATTTTCGGAGTGGCCATATGGGCACAAGTGATGCTGAACGTTCTCGACGCCCTTGCAGGTTACGACTCAAGAAATCATTGATAAAATCCATGGTATGGTGATGGATGACAGAAGAGTTAAGGTGTGTGAGATTGCCAGTGCTCTGGGCATCTGGAATCAACGGGTACATAATATTTTGCATAAACATTTGGACATGAGAAAGCTATCTGCAAGATGGGTTGCGCTTGACCAAAAACGGAATCGTGTGAAGTGTTGCAAGGATGGTTTGCAGCTGTTCAGGAAGAATCCACAGGACTTTAAGCGTCGTTTCGTCACTGTGGATGAAACATGGATACATTATATACTCCTGACACTAAACAACAATCTAAACAATGGGTTACCAAGGGAGAATCTGCACCAAAAAAGGCGAAGACCATTCCTTCGGCCAGAAAGGTTTTGGCGATTGTAATTTGGGATTCGCAAGGAATAATCGTCATCGACTATCTGGAAAAGGGCAATACTATTACAGGTGATTACTATTCATCGTTATTGGACAGTTTGAAAACAGAGCTGCAAGAAAAACACCGGATATTAGACCACAAAAAAGTCATTTTCCATCACGACAATGCACCAGCACACACCTCAGCAATTGTGGTCTCAAAATTGTTGTAAATAGGAGTCCAACTCGTTTCACATCCCCCCTATTCTCCAGACTTGGCTCCTTCGGACTACTATTTGATCCCCAATTTGAAGAAATGGCTAGCGGGATAAGGATTTTATTCAGACGAGGAGGTGATTGCAGCAACTAACAGCTATTTTACAGAATTGGACAATTCCTATTATTCGGAAGGGATCAACAAATTAGAACAGCGTTGGACGAAGTGTATAAGTCTAAAAGGAGACTATGTCGAAAAACAAAGAAGGTTTACCCCAAACATGTAAGTAGTTCTTATTTTTGCACGGGCTTTTCAAACGCCCCTCGTATAGCCCCACAAAAAGGAGTCGCACGTATTGAGATCCGTAGAATATAGTGGCCAATCGAGGTCCATTCCAGTGGTCTCTGGGTACCCCAGAGCCAGAATGCGGTCCCCAAAGTGCTCCTCCAGGACATCAAACACTCTTCTGCTTCGATGGGGTCGAACTCCGTCTTGCGTGAACCACATCCTGTCGAAATCATGGTCACTTTGGATAATGGGGATGAAATCGTCTTCCGGAACCTTCACGTACTGTTCGGTTGTCACCGTGCTTTCGGAGAATATCGCACCGATTATTGCGTGACTGGGCAGTGCAACCACACACCCGTTGAGGGTGAAGAGACTTCTCGATCTCGAAATGCGGATTCTCAGCCCTCAAATGCACCCATTTTTCTTATTGACGAAGGCATCCAAATGAAAGTGGGCTTCGCCGCTAAACCAAACCATACATGTGCATACTAATTCCAATCATACCCTGCGTCATACCGTGCCGTTTGAACGTCCTAACGTAAACCTTTCAGAAGTTATGACGATTTTATTTCATATAATTCAATAATTCTCATTCTGTACATAAACTAGGCTCCACTGAAATACGTTTTGTGTAGCTAACTGTTCAAAAATTAAACAATATGTAATGGTACCTCAAGAAAGTGCCAGATAATTGAATAGTGGTTTTATTTTCGGCCTATAGCTTCAAGCGAATCAATTTAGAATGTTCCCTCAGATACGTAATAACTGATTTTTAGATTTTAAAGAGTAATGAATTTGATTTCCACCTACTTTCATAGTTGCAAGATTTCTTGCTATCATGAATTCAATATATATCACTAACATGCCATGTCAACCTGAGTAGGTCTACATTAGACAGTAGTGATGGTCCATAACAGAGGCCGTCGCTTAACTTGCCTTATTTGAAGCCCAGTTTCATGCAAACTAATAGTATTTATTGTTAGTGGTTTGGAATCGCAGATTAATTCAGTTAACTGTTCGTGCCGTCGCAAAGCGTTTGTGTGTCGCAGTCAGTGTTGAAAAATGTGCACAATATGACGATGTGGCAGCATGTATCAGCATTTGAGGAAAACTGGTAAATGTGAAACATCCCCTTAGAAAAATTTATGAATTACTGTGCTTGGATACCCCTTACGTTATTTGATTTTCAGACAGCTGAGCAGAACTGAACGTACTCAGACATTTCGCTCTTTACTGATCCTGATCAACACTAAACTGACACACAATATTTTTAGCGCAACGCAGTCTGACTTTCAAAAATCCCTACACAAGAATGGCCGTGACTAACAATATTCTATACCTTTCATGAATCACTTACCTCACAAAAATCTTCGTTACTCAAACTACTGCAATACAGCGAGCGCCAATATTGCCAGCTAAATAAGGGATTCTAACTACTGAGGGCACTAACTAGTGATAGGCATAGTTAGCAAATGAATGATTTTGACAGAGAACAAACAATGTATTTACCTTAATAGCGTTCAAAAGTCATAATATATATGCAGGGTGAGTCACTTAACGTTACCGCTGGATATATTTCGTAAACCACATCAAATACTGGCGAACCGATTCCACAGACCGAACGTGAGGAGAGGGGCTAGTGTAATTGTTTAATGCAAACCATACAAAACTGCACGGTAGTATGTTTTTTAACACAAACTACATTTTTTTAAAATGGAACCACGTTAGTTTTGTTAGCACATCTGAACATATAAACAAACACGTGATCAGTGCCGTTTGTTGCATTGTAAAATGTTAATTACATTCGGAGATATTGTAACCTAAAGTTGACGCTTGAAACCTCCGACGTTCAGTTGCGTGTTGTAACAAACACGGGCCACAGTCGGCGAGCAGCATCTGCAAGGACATGTTTACGATGACTATCGTGTTTACGAGTGTGGCTGTAGTGCACTGTTGTGGTTTGGTCTAGCTGTCGCAGTGTCCGCATGTAGCGCTTGCTGCTGTTGTTATTCTGCATTCGTCTCCGCACGCAGACCAACTGTAGTGCACCGTGTTACCAGACGTCTGTGATAGTGTAGTGTTGTAGGAACTGTGCCCATGGTGTATTCGAACTCTGAAAAGGCGGAGATATACTCATCTATGGCGAGTGTCCACGAAATGCAGCTGAAGCCTGCAGGGTGTATGCAGAACGGTACCCGGACAGAGAGCATCCAACGTGCCGCACATTGCAAAACATCTACCGCCAACTGTATGCAACATGTGTGGTCGTAGCACGCAAACGGGTCCGTAACAGGTCCGTCACAGGAGAAGCGGGTGCGGTTGGTATGTTAGCTGCTGTTGCCATGAACCCACACATGAGTACACGGGACATTGCGAGAGCCGGTGGACTGAGTCAAAGTAGTGTGGTGCGCATACTGCATCGTCACCGCTTTCACCCGTTTCATGTGTCGCTACATCAGCAATTACATGGTGATGACTTTAATCAGCGAGCGCAATTCTGTCAATGGGTATTAACAGAGAATGCGTTGCAGTTCTACCTGTTTACCGATGAAGCGGTTTTCACAAACCACGGGGCAGTGAATCTATGGAACATGCATTACTGGTCCGTGGACAATCCTCGCTGGCTCAGACAGGTAGAGCGACAGCGACCGTGGACCGTAAATGTATGGTGCGGAATCATTGGCGACTACCTCATTGGTCCTCACTTCATTGCAGGGGCCCAAACAGCTGCAACATACATCGCGTTTCTACAGAATGATCTGCCAACGTTGCTCGAAAATGTCCCACTGGAAACGCGCCGACGTATGTGGTATCAGAATGATGGTGCACCTGCACATTCCGCAATTCACAGTAGGCTGACCCTTGACAGGGTGTTCGACGGGCGTTTCATAGACGCATAAATTGGCCAGCCCGTTCTCCTGATCTTACACCTCTGGACTTCTTTCTGTGGGGTACGTTAAAGGAGAATGTGTACCGTGATGTGCCTACAATCCCAGAGGATATGAAACAACGTATTGTGTCAGCCTGCGGCGACATTACACCAGATGTACTGCGGCGTGTACGACATTCATTACGCCAGAGATTGCAATTGTGTGCAGCAAATGATGGCCACCACATTGAACATCTATTGGCCTGACACGTCGGGACACACTCTATTCCATTCCGTAATTGAAAACGGAAACCACGTGTGTACGTGTACCTCACCCCTCATGGTAATGTACATGTGCGTCAGTGAAAAAGACAAATAAAAAGGTGTTAGCATGTGGACATAATGTGCTGTTCCAGTCTCTTCTGTACCAAAGGTCCATCACCATTCCCTTTGGATCCCTACGTAATTCGGTGCTCTCCGATACACACGATCGAACAGCGGAGGAGTGGTACTCAAGCGTCAACTTTAGGTTACAATATCACCGGACGTAATTGACATTTTACAATGCAACAAACGGCACTGATTACGTATTTGTTTATATGTTCAGATGTGCTAACAAAACTAACGGGGTTCCATTTAAAAAAGCGTAGGTTTGTGTTAAAAAACATACTTCCGTGCCTTTTTTTATGGTTTGTATTAACCAGATACACTAGCCCCTCTCCTCACGTTCAGTCTGTGGAATCGATTCGTTAGTATTTGACGTGGTTTACGAAATATATCCAGCGGTAATGTTAGGTGACTAACCCTGTATGTCAGTTCATGACATCGAGTCTTACAAATTTCGTTTTTCTGACGGACACGCGTCCAGACGGCTCTAAGTGCTATGGGACTTAACATCTGAGGTCATCAGTCCCCTGGACCTAGAACTACTTAAACCTAACTAACCTAAGGACATCACACACATCCATGCCCGAGGCAGGATTCGAACCTGCGACCGCAGCAGCAGCGCCGTTCCGGACTGAAACGCCTAAAACGGCTCGTCCACAGCAGCCAGCCGCATGAAAGACATGATGAGTAATATTTGTTTGGCTACTACAGCTGTATAATGTAAAAATGAAACTGCAAACATATGTTGAAACACCATAACAAGGAAAGAAATCCGGTAAACAAACAGGCTGTAAAGCACATACCTAAAGAGATATGAGCACTTGTTCATCTACGATGCTATGAACACATCTCTTCTACTGTATGCTCTTTACTTTTCATATTTTGGGAGGACGTAGTGTTGACCAACACAAGAAAAAAAGTGTAGTAAACATGAGCTCTAAAATGTATACCTTAAGAGGTACGAACACTTGCTCAATAGAAGAGATGTGTTTCACACTAGCGAAGATTACCAAATGCTTATACCTCTTGTTGTTGTTGCTGTTGTTGTGGTCTTCAGTCCTGAGACTGGTTTGATGCAGCTCTCCATGCTACTCTATCCTCTGCAAGCTTCTTCATCTCCCAGTACTTACTGCAACCTACATCGTTCTGAATCTGCTTAGTGTATTCAGCTCTTGGTCTCCCTCTACGATTTTTACCCTCCACTCTGCCCTCCAATACTAAATTGGTGATCCCTCGATGCCTCAGAACATGTCCTACCAACCGATCCCTTCTTCTGGTCAAGTTGTGCCACAACTCCTCCCCAATTCTATTCAATACCACTTCATTAGTTATGTGATCTACCCATCTAATCTTCAGCATTCTTCTGTAGCACCACGTTTCGAAAGCTTCTATTCTCTTCTTGTCCACACTACTTATCGTACATATTTCACTTCCATACATGGCTACACTCCATACAAATACTTTCAGAAACGACTTCCTGACACTTAAATCTATACTCGATGTTAACAAATTTCTCTTCTTCATAAACTCTTTCCTTGTCATTGCCAGTCTACATTTTATATCTTCTCTACTTCGACCGTCATCAGTTATTTTGTTCCCCAAATAGCAAAACTCCTTTACTACTTTAAGTGTCTCATTTCCTAACCTAATTCCCTCAGCATCACCCGAGTTAACTCTACTACATTCCATTATCCTCGTTTTGCTTTTGTTGATGTTCATCTTATATCCACCTTTCAAGACACTGTCCATTCCTTTCAACTGCTCTTCCAAGTCCTTTGCTGTCTCTGACAGAATTACAATGTCATCGGCGAACCTCAAAGTTTTTATTTCTTCTCCATGGATTTTAATACCTACTCCGAATTTTTCTTTTGTTTCCTTTACTGCTTGCTCAGTATACAGATTGAATAACATCGGGGAGAGGCTGCAACCCTGTATCACTCCCTTCCCAACCACTGCTTCTCTTTCATGTCCCTCGACTCTTATAATTGCCATCTACTTTCTGTACAAATTGTAAATAGCCTTTCGCTCCCTTTATTTTACCCCTGTACCTCTTAATGTACGCGATATAGAGAACATGTTTACTAGACATTTTGTATTTATTTCTGTACAATGAACCTATCCCTAAAGTTTGTCGATGCTTTTTTGGGAAGCTCTGTATGTATATCAGAATCATATACTCTCAATCCAAAACTTTTAACAATGCAACAACTCTTTCGTAACGCAAGAGAAGATGGTAGTACTGGATATACAGCACCATTGATTGAAAAGCTCGTATTTGCTCCTACAATCAGCTTCCATTTAACAAAAAGCGAGCAGCCTTTGAGCTTCTATTTTGCCACGCGGGAGGATATCGTCACAAGTGTGAAAGCGGAGTGATCGCAGAGTAACGGCGCGCAAATTTGGAATGCGCTTCTAAGATAACTGATACATTCGTCTAATATTCAACACAGCAAGTAACTGAAAAGGCCTCAGCTCTTTTCTCCACCACTGAAGAAACTCCTCCTTCCAATACTAAACTGGTGACCCCTTGATGTCCCATCAACCGATGTCTTATTTTAGTCAAGATGTGCCACAAATTTCTTGTCTCCACAATTCTACTATGTATCTCTTCATTACTTACGTGATCTGGCCACCTCATCTTGTTTTAACAGTTACAGACGCCTTTAGTTGTTTTTAATCATGAAAACACAAGGTGTCCTCTGTGAGCTTGTAGCGCAACAACTACACGTTCCTTTCAGTTTTATGTCAATGTTTTCCCCTACTAAAAATTCCTCAAGTTATTTTGATTAATTTGGTTCATGTTAATAAAAAGTCGTTAAAATCAACATCGTTCTTTAATTTTTGCCAGAAGACTAACGTAGAACACAAGAAGTCACGTGATTCACGTAAGCGCAGAACGTTACTAAGAGGAGGCGATGGGCTACTACGGATTTTAGTGCTACTGCATGGCGCACGTGGCCAGAAGAAGTTTGAATATCTGGTGCGCTGGAAAATAATAACCTTCCAGAACGCTCTAGAAGCTTTGGGGCGTATGTAGACCTTCCGTGGCCTGAAAGAGGCTAAGACGTAGGACAGTACCCTGTGAAGGTCTTCAGCGCAACGTATCGAGGTATCGACGACGTCACAGAATAGTAAGCTACATTAATTAACCCGTCAGGTTATCTAGTGTTCGTGTAATCGAAGACCAAATCCAGAAGTGTAGGAAGAGACCTCAATAGATAATATTGTGCCATTAATTTATTAATCTGATTTCGACACGTGTGCAGAACTTCGCGGAGGCACACGTACAGACGAGGGCGGCTGCTAACGAGATTGGCAAACACACCGGCTACATTCGGCTTACGTAGAGAGCAGACGTACGAATTATAGGTCTGTAACTTAACAGCCTGTGCCAGTAATGAACTACTACTAACTTGTTACAAAGTTCGGTCTCTATGGCAACCGCCCTGCAGTAGTTTGATAAGCAAGATTTAGGTTCGTGTATGCAGGGTGTTACAAAAAGGTACGGCCAAACTTTCAGGAAACATTCCTCACACACAAAGAAAGAAAATATGTTATGTGGACATGTGTCCGGAAACGCTTACTTTCCATGTTAGAGCTCATTTTATTACTTCTGTTCAAATCACATTAGTCATGGAATGGAAACACACATCAACAGAACGTACCAGCGTGACTTCAAACACTTTGTTACAGGAAATGTTCAAAATGTCCTCCGTTAGCGAGGATACATGCATCCACCCTCCGCCGCATGGAATTTCTGATGCGCTGATGCAGCCCTGGAGAATGGCGTATTGTATCACAGCCGTCCACAATACGAGCAGAAAGAGTCTCTACATTTGGTACTGGGGTTGCGTAGACAAGAGCTTTCAAATGCCCCCATAAATGAAAGTCAAGAGGGTTGAGGTCAGGAGAGCGTGGAGACCATGGAATTGGTCCGCCTCTACCAATCCATCGGTCACCGAATCTGTTGTTGAGAAGCGTACGAACAATTCGACTGAAATGTGCAGGAGCTCCATCGTGCATGAACCACATGTTGTGTCGTACTTGTAAAGGCACTTGTTCTAGCAGCACAGGTAGAGTATCCCATATGAAATCATGATAACGTGCTCCACTGAGCGTAGGTGGAAGAACATGGGGCCCAATCAAGACATCACCAACAATGCCTGCCCAGACGTTCACAGAAAATCTGTGTTGATGACGTGATTGCACAATTGCGTGCCGATTCTCGTCAGCCCACACATGTTGATTGTGAAAATTTACAATTTTATCACGTTGGAATGAAGACTCATCCGAAAAGAGAACATTTGCACTGAAATGAGGATTAACACATTGTTGGATGAACCATTCGCAGAAGTGTACCCGTGGAGGCCAATCAGCTGCTGATAGTGCCTGCACACGCTGTACATGGTACGGAAACAACTGGTTCTCCCGTAGCACTCTCCATACAGTGACGTGGTCAACGTTACCTTGTACAGCAGCAACTTCTCTGACGCTGACATTAGGGTTATCGTCAACTGCACGAAGAATTGCCTTGTCCATTGCAGGTGTCCTCGTCGTTCTAGGTCTTCCCCAGTCGCGAGTCATTAACCTGTTGATGCTACGTACTGATGTGCTTGATGCTAGAGTACTGTAGAGCAATGAGTCGCATGTCAACACAAGCACCGAATTCAACATTACCTTCCTTCAATTGGGCCAACTGGCGGTGAATCGAGGAAGTACAGTACATACTGACGAAAAAATGAGCTCTAACATGGGAATTAAGCGTTTCCGGTCACTTGTCCACATAATATCTTTTCTTTATTTGTGTGTGAGGAATGTTTCCTGAAAGTTTGGCCGTACCTTTTTGTAACACCTTGTATATATTACGCGTCGATCAGGTAGTGACTCCTATCTGTGAATAAATATATTTTTCCCTGTGAAGTTATTTTAGTACGACGGTACTTTCCATTCGTTAGGCATGACGAGCCTACATCGAAAAGGGGGAGCGATTCTGGTGCTAGACTTCGTATTTTTGTATTTTTCGTTGTCGCTTTGCTTTTGCACACGCGGATGACCAATTAGTAGCGTGATAAGTTGAGTTTCCCGATATGATGTTCAATCCAGAATACGTAAGAGGACAAAGCTTGTTTTGAAAACTCTAATCCACTTTTCCGTATTGTAGGAACGTACTGAAGTCCGTCATGGTGGTTGCAATTATTAGTTGGCTCAGTTTCAATGTTTCAGAATCATGTTTTAGTTGTGTAGCGCGTTAACGTCTTTGGTTTTTCCGACTAACGATTAATCTTCATCTCCTTCTGGGCACTACGGTAACTAGCTTCTGCAAACACAATTATTGCGGCCATGAAATCGTGACTAGGAAGGCGGATGCTTGAAATCGATATATTTTGTGTTCTTTTGCAATCGAAGCGAAGCACGTCTGCATTTACCAAACCCTTGTAGACTTACGTTGTTCATGACAGATGGACTGTGCACCTCATTAGTAAACACTGTCATCTTCATAATCTCGGCAACATTATTTTAGTGGTTAAACACCTCCTTCCTTGGCCACCTCTTTACTATAGTTTAGAAATTGTAATAACATCATGTATTAACGAGGGCTGAGTAGCGTGGCTACCCTTGAATGCAACTGTTATGGTAACTGCTGATATTTGTTTCAAGGGCGTAACGCCGTGGCTTAAGGAATAATTCTTCATCTACATGGATACTCTGCAAATCACATTAAAGTGCGTGGAAGAGGGTTCATCGAACCACCTTCGCAATTCTCTATTGTTCTCGTACAAGCGAGAGGAAAGAACGAACACCTACAGCTTTCAGTACGAGCTCTGATTTCCCTTATTTTATCATGGTGATCTTTTCTCCCTATTTAAGTATTTCATATTTTTAGATTTCCAGAAGGCTTTCGACACCGTTCCTCACAAGCGTCTTCTAACCAAACTGCGTGCCTATGGAATATCGCCTCAGTTGTGAGACTGGATTCGTGATTTCCTGTCAGAAAGGTCACAGTTCGAAGTAATAGACCGAAAGTCATCAAGTAAAACAGAAGTAATATCTGGCGTTTCCCAAGGAAGTGTTATAGGTCCGCTATTGTTCCTGATCTATATTAACAACATAGGAAAAAATCTTTGTCGCCGTCTTAGATTGCTCGCAGGTGATGCTGTCATTTACCGTCTTCTAAAGTCATCAGACGACCAAAACGAATTGTAAAATGATTTAGATAAGATATCTGTATGGTGCGAAAAGTAGCAATTGACCCTGAATAAAGAAAAGTTTGAAGTTATTCACATGAATACTGAAAGAAACCCGCTAAATTTCGATTACGCGACAAGTCACACAAATCTCAAGGCCATAAATTCAACTAAATATTTAGGGATTACAATTACAAATAACCTAAATTGGAACGATCACATAGATAATGTTGTGGGTAGAGCAAACCAAATACTGCGATTTATTGGCAGAGCACCTAGAAGGTGCATCAGGTCTGCTAAAGAGACTGCTTACACCACGCTTGTCCGCCCTTTTCTGGAGTATTGCTGTGCGGTGGGGACTGACGGATATCGAAAAAGTTCAAAGAAGGGTGGCTCGTTTGCTAGTATCACGAAACAGGGGAGAGATTGTCATAGACATGATACGTGAATTGAAATGCTATTTATTAAAACAAAGACTTTTTCGTTGCGACGGGATCTTTTCATGAAATTTCAGTCACCAGTTTTCTCGCCGGCCGTTGTAGCCGAGCGGTTCTAGGCGCTTCAGTCTGGAACCGCGCGACTGCTACGGTCGCAGGTTCGAATCCTGCCTCGGGTATGGATGTGTGTGATGTCCTTGGGTTAGTTAGGTTTAATTAGTTCTAAGGTCTAGGGGACTGATGACCACAGATGTTAAGTCCCATAGTGCTCAGAGCCATTTGAACCATTTGAACCATTTTCTCCTCCGATTACGAAAACATTCTGTTGTCAGCCACCTACATAGGGAGAAATGATCGTCACGATAAAATAAGAGAAATCAGGACTCGCACAGGAAAATTTAAGTGCTCGTTTTTCCCGCGCGCCGTTCGAGAGTGAAACGGTAGAAAGCTTGGTAGTTTATTGAACTCTCTGCGAGGCACTTTATTGTGAATAGCAGAGAAATCACCTAGGTCGGTATCAACAAAATATTTTCGCATTCGGAGGAAAAAAGTTGGTGATTGGAATTTCGTGAGAAAATTCCGCCGCAACGAAAAACGCCTTTGTTTTAATGATGTCCACACCAAATCCTGTATCATTTCAGCGACACTCTCTCCCCTATTACGCGATAATACACAACGTGCTGTCCTTCTTTGAACTTTTTCGATGTAGACCTACTCCGTCAATCCTATCTGGTAAGGATCCCACACCATGCAGCAGTACTCTAAAAGAGGACGGACAAGCGTAGTGTAGGTAGTCTCCTTAGTAGGTCTGTTACATTTTCTAAGCGTCCTGCCAACAAAACTCAGCCTTTGATTAGCCTTCCCCACAACATTTTCTATGTGTTCCTTCCAGATTAAGTTGTTCGTAATTGTAAAGTCTATGTATTTAGTTAAACGACCTTTAGATTTGACTGATTTATCGTGTAACCGAAGTTTAACGCATTCCTTTTAGCACTCATGTGGATAACTTCACACTTTTCGTTATTTAGGGTTAATTGCCAATTTTCGTACCAGACAGATATCTTTTCTAAATCGTTTTGCTATTTGTTTTGATCTTCTGATGACTTTACGAGTCGATGAACGACAGCGTCATCTTCAAATCGTTTATATAGGTAAGGAACCACAGAGGGCTTATAACACTGTTTGGGTAACGCCCGAAATCACTTCTGTATTACTCGATGACTTTCCGTCAGTTACTACGAACTGTGACCTCTCTGACAGGAAAGCATGAATCCAGTCACATAACTGAGACAATATTCCATAAGCAAGCAATTTCATCACAAGCCGCTTGTGTGGTACAATGTCAAAAGCCTTCCGGAAATCCTGAAATACCTTGTCAATAACACTCAACACTTCATGCGAATAAAGAGCTAGTTGTGTTTCACAAGAACAAAGTTTTCTAAATGTTCAAATGTGTGTGTATGAATTTCTAAGGGACCATACTGCTGAGGTCATCGGTCCCTAGACTTACACACTACGTACACTAATTTATGCTAAGTACAACACACACACCCACGCCCGAGGGAGGAGTCGAACCTCCACCGGGAGGGGCCGTGCAATCCGTGACATGGCACCTCAAACCGCGCGGCCACTCCACGCGGTGATGTTTTCTAAATCCATGTTGACTGTGTGTCAATAGACCGTTTTCTTCGAGGTAATTCATAATGTTCGAACACAATATATTTTCCAAAATCTTGCTGCATATCGAAGTTAATTATACGGGCCTGTAATTTAGTGCATTACTCCTACTACCTTTCTTCAATATTGGTGTGATATGTGCAACTTTCCAGTCTTTGGTACGGATCTTTCGTCGAGAAAACGGTTGTGTATGATTGTTTAGCATGGAGCTATTGCATCAGCATACTCTGAAAGGAACCTAATTGGTGTACAGTCTGGACCAGAAGGTTTGGTTTTATTGATTTAAGTAGCTTCACTACTCCGAGGATATTTACTTGGCAGCTGTTCTTGATTCGAATTCTGGAGTATTTACTTCGAAATATTTATTTCTTCTTCTTTGGTGAAGGCATTTGGGAAGGCTGGGTTTAGTAATTCTGGTTTGGCAGCATTGTCTTCGATAGTATCTCCATTGCTATCGCGCAGAGAAGGCATTTATTGTATCTTGCCGCTAGCATTACATACGACCAGAATTTCGTTGGACTTTCTGCCAGGTTTCGAGACAAAGTTTCGTTGTGGAAATTATTATAAGCATCTCGCATTGAAGTCCGCCCTAAATTTCGAGCTTCCGTAAAAGATCGCCAATCTTGGGGATTTTGCGTCTGTTTAAATTTGGCATGTTTGTTTCGTTGTTTCTGCAACAGTGTTCTAACCCGTTTTGTGTACCAAATAGGATCAGCTCCGTCGTTTGTTAATTTACCTGATATAAATCTCTCAACTGCTGCCGATACTATTTCTTTGAATCCATCTGGTCTACACTTATATTGTTAATTTGGAAGGAGTGGAGATGCTCTCTCAGGAAAGCGTAATGGGAATTTTTTTCTGTTTTTTTGAATAGGTATATTTTTGGTTTATTTTTGGAGGATTTGGAGGTTACAATATTCAGTCCCGCTATGACAACCATGTGTTCACTAATCCCTGTATCCGTTTTGGCGCTCATTATTAACTCAGGATTATTTGTTGCTAAGAGGTCAAGTGTGTTTTCAAAGCCGTTTACTATTTGCGGCGGCTCATGAACTAACTGCTCGAAATAATTTTCAGAGAACGCGTTTAGCACAATTTCGGATGATGTTTTAAGCGTACCTCTGGGAATAGACTCTGTATTTTCGCCATCATATCGAGAGTAAATTAAAGTCACCAACTACTACAATCATATGAGTCGGGTATGTGTTTGAAATGAAACTCAAGTTTTCCTTAAACTTTCAGCAATTGTATCATCGTAACTGGGAGGTCGGTAAAAGGATCCAATTACTTTTTTATTCCGGTTGCCAACAATGACCTCTTGCCTATACTAACTCACAGGAACTATCTATTTCAATTTCTCTATGTAACATTTTGTTTACCAGTGCTTCAGACATCATCAGAGCCTTGAACGACTCAGAAACTAGTTAGTCTCAAACAAGCTCAGGTAGCCTAACGGTTTACATGTATCTACGCAACGATCTGTTCGTGGCGTATCAGACCGCATCCGCCTTAGACAGCGGTCTGATGATGTCACGAAGTTATATGTAACCACGCAACGGTCTGTTGTTCCTGTTGTTGCCACACCGCTGCGATTTTAGTCAGCGGCCTGATGACGCCATGAACCGACCGTTGCGTGGATACATATAACTTCGTGACTTCATCAGACCGTTGCGTTAGATTACAGCGGTCTGATACGCCACGAACAGACCGTTGCGTAGAGACATGTAAACAGTTAGGCTAGCTGAACTTGTTTGAGACTAACTCCTTTCTTTCTCGTTCGAGCGTTTGATGATGTCCGAAGCACTGGTAAACAAAACGTCAGGCCTCGGACCACGGCCTTGCAATCCAAAAAAACAAACATCAGCAATAATGCAAATATTGGCACGGGAAGTCGGCATTCTATTATTATTATGATGGCAACTATTACACGGTCGATGTTAAAGCCACCAGCAGAAACTACAGTACGTATATATTCTATTGTCACAGTGCCTTCATTGACGGTTAAGTAGCGAGGCATCCAAGCGTCCAAGCTACTGGACTTTGACAGCCAGCGAGAATCAAATCTGTTTCAAGCAGGTTAATTAGCAGCGAGTAAAGACCTTCGATGCCGTAACAGTGGCTCAAGATGGTTCAAATGGCTCCAAGCACTATAAGTAACAGTGGCAGTTGAACGTAATTTCAGCTACAGAGTTGCAGTAATTTCAACTGGAACGTTCCATGCTCAAGTGATATTTTTTTGTAGGAAAGAGAATTTAAAAGAGCAGTAACATCCAACATGTGTTTCTATACTTATGCCCGCAAATTGGAATAGATAAAGCCCTCTATAATAAAACTACTCTTATTCCTCATTCCTCAGCGCAATCTTTATTTAATCCTATTCCTCATTAGATCAGTTAATTACAGACGGAACAGTAAACTACAGCAACTGCAGAAGGAAGGAAGCAAGCAAGGAATGCAGATGCATTCACATCAAATATTCCTTAGATGACGAGGTAATTAGATATACTTTGGACAAGAACGGGATAAAAAAAATCTACGGAACACTTTTCAAAGAAACCACTTTGTACAGGAAAAACTTCATTTGAGAGTGGCCCACAAGAAAATATCACGTTTATCGTATATATACTTCAGTATAACTTATAGGTAACTATTCTACACAAATTTCCATTATTGAAAAGCCGCACATGGACTCATTCCTTAAAAAAGTATATCACACAAATGACTTTCATCGTTGACAATCCATTGCTAAAGACGTTGGCAGAAGCTCCTCATTACGTTCTCAATTGTTCGTTGAGGAACCGCCTGTTTATCTTCCCAGAGCTTTCAGTTCATCAGTATTGTGGAGTCTTCGTAAACAAATTTTGTTCTTGAGATGACCCCCTCCCCCCACAAAAAAAGGGGCGGAAAAACCAGGTGATATCGCCGCATTGGGATGCTACCGAATCGTTAATCGATCTGGATAGAGGCAGCTCAGTGTAGTCATTGAATTACGAACCGTATAGGATATAGCCACATCGTGCTAAAACGACGGTAATAATGCAAAACTGCAGTATGAAGAAGTTGTTAGTCATGGCCGAATACCACTCGTAATTGACAAGCAATGTCCGCCCGTTGACGACTTCAATAAAAGATGGCGCAAGGATTATAATGGACTGTTCAGTATATCGGAAATTTTGTTTATTGCCAAACCCATCCAGATGAAACTTCGCCTCGTCAGACCTCACAAGATTTGTCAAATATGCGTCATCCTGGTCAATTCTGTCCAGTAATGTGTGCAAAAAATGGCGCCTACACCTGGACGCTGTCGTTCTGTCTGGAACACAGGATTGGCGGTTTCTTCCACATCACATTATACACGGGAGAGGCGCAACGCTCTGCACACGACAGAACTCCTCCACTACCTCAGTACGCACCGGCTCTGGCCAACGTTCCATACTGAACACATTGGCATACTATGTGGGCCGATTACGTGTGGTAGACGACACAAGCACATCTATATGTTAGCAAGGTGGTCAACAGAAAATGTAGTACACACATCAAAAAAAGTTTTGCATCACCCTGGTTCCCAGAACTCCTGAAGATAGACGTTGCCTGTGGATATTGTATCACAGACACAGTCCCGTTGACTGTTCAGAGATGTCATTCAACGTGCGCAAAGATGTAAACAACCATGCATGAGCAGCCCACTCATTCCACCAGAAAGGAGATACGCGGCTCGTGTTGTCCGTAGATCAGCCAAGCCTAGACAGTCAATACTGCGGTTCGATCTTGTCCGCATTGTTACTTTGTGTCAAGAAGGGCTCTCAACAAGGGAAGTGTCGAGACGCGTCTGAATAAACCAAAGCGATGTTGTGCGGACATTGACGAGATACAAGGAGACAGGAAATGTCGATGACGTGCCTCGCTCAGGCCGTTCAAGGGCTACTACTGCAGTGGATGACCGCTATCTACGCATTATGGCTCGGAGGAACCCTGACAGAAACGCCACCATGTTGAATAATGCTTTTCGTGCAGCCACAGGACGTCGTCTTACGGCTCAAGCTATGCGCAATAGGCTGCATGATGCGCAACTTCAATCCCGACGTCCAGGGCGAAGTCCATCTTTGCAACCGCGACACCATGCAGCGCGGTACAGATGGGCCCAAGAACATGCCGAATGAACCTCTCAGGATTGGCATCACGTTCTCTTCACCGAAGAGCGTCGCATATGCCTTAAACGTCGGAGACGTGTTTGGAGGCAACCCGGTCAGGCTGAACGCATTAGGCACACTCTCCAGCGAGTGGAGCAAGGTGGAGGTTCCCTGCTGTTTTGTGGTGGAATTATGTGGTGGCGAGGTACGCAGCTGGTGGTTATGGAAGACGCCGTAACGACTGTACGATACTTGAATACCATCCTCCGATCGACAGTTCAACCATATCGACAGCATATTGGCAAGGACGACAATTCGCGCCCCCATCGTCCAAATGTAATGTATTGCGAATACATAGAAAGAAGGATCCTTTGTTGTATGGTTATATGATAGCGGAACAAACACTGGTAGCAGTTACTTCTGTAAAATATCTGGGAGTATGCGTCTGGAACGATTTGAAGTGGAATGATCATATAAAATTAATTGTTGGTAAGGCGGGTGCCAGGTTGAGATTCATTGGGAGAGTCCTTAGAAAATGTAGTCCATCAACAAAGGAGGTGGCTTACAAAACACTCGTTCGACCTATACTTGAGTATTGCTCATCAGTGTGGGATCCGTACCAGATCGGTTTGACGGAGGAGATAGAGAAGATCCAAAGAAGAGTGGCGCGTTTCGTCACAGGGTTATTTGGTAACCGTGATAGCGTTACGGAGATGTTTAGCAAACTCAAGTGGGCCGGTCGGTGTGGCCGTGCGGTTCTAGACGCTACAGTCTGGAGCCGAGCGACCGCTACGGTCGCAGGTTCGAATCCTGCCTCGGGCATGGATGTGTGTGATGTCCTTAGGTTAGTTAGGTTTAATTAGTTCTAAGTTCTAGGCGACTGATGACCTCAGAAGTTGAGTCGCATAGTGCTTAGAGCCATTTGAACCATTTGAACCAAACTCAAGTGACAGACTCTGCAAGAGAGGCGCTCTGCATCGCGGTGTAGCTTGCCCGCCAGGTTTCGAGAGGGTACGTTTCTGGATAAGGTATCGAATATATTGCTTCCCCCTACTTATACCTCCCGAGGAGACCACGAATGTAAAATTTTTAGAGATTCGAGCGCGTACGGAGGCTTTCAGACAGTCGTTCTTCCAACGAACCATGCGCGACTGGAACAAAAAATGGAGGTAATGACCGTGGCACATGAAATGCCCTCCGCCACACACCGTTGGGTGGCTTGCGGAGCATAGATGTAGATGTAGATGTAGATCTTGTGAATGACTTCCTTCAGGATAACGACATCGCTCGACTAGAGTGGCCAGCAAGGTCTCCAGACATGAACCCTATCGAACATGCCTGGGATAGATTGAAAAGGGCTGTTTATGGACGACGTGACCTACCAACCACTCTGAGGGATCTACGCCGAATTGCCATTGAGAAGTGGGACAATCTGGAACAATAGTGCCTTGATGAACTTGTGGATAGTATGCCGCGACGAATACAGGCATGCATCAAAGCAAGAGGACGTGCTACTGTGTATTAGAGGTACCGGTGTGTACAGCAATCTGGACCACCACCTCTGAAGGTCTCGCTGTATGGTCGTACAACAATCAATGTGTGGTTTCCATGGGCAATAAAAAGGGCGGAAATGATCTCTATTCCAATTTTCTGTACAGGTTCCAGAACTCTCGGAACCGAGGTGATGCGAAACTTTTTTTGATTTGTGTATTTGCCGGTGGCCACTCTGTAGTTACTGTGGAGTAAGATATGGTAAAGTGTGTTTCGTGACGTTCAGAGGAAACTACGCAGTTGTCAGCCTTGCAGGAGGGCAGGTACGATCGCGGCGATGACATAAAGTGCGATATGTGGCGGGGGGAGTGGGGTGACCTACAGTGGCGACGAAGGGCGAGCAGAAGGCTGCAGTGGCAGTGACGTGGAAGTCTGTGGTGAACGACAGCCGGAAGGGTGACACGAAAAGTTTCGCGTTTGCAGAAGAAACGACTCAAGCCACTGTCCAAATCCTCGACGCATCGGTACAATACGACAGAGCCTGGTATTCGATGTAATTATACCACTGTCTGAGAAGGAAATATCGGCATACCTGGATCTACGCACTGCAAGTATAACAATCGTTAGTTGGTTGTGGTGAGCTGTCTGACTGAATTGACTCGTCTGACTGCGCTGTATTAATTTCATTAATTTGTTTTACATTTTCTGTTTCAGGACATCTTATCCCCCTATCAGATATGCTTGTATACATAACAAGCCCCACAGACAATATATTAGTCACGTTCTGAGAAGAGCGCAATAATCACTGTAGAGCACAGCAGATGGTGCAGAATTTGTACTAAGTGGTCATGTGGGCGATCCCTCGCAACCGACGTAAGTCATGACAGTGAAGTGGTGTCTTTGTATCAGTCGGCTGTACGAAATCAGAGCTGTAGGCCGGGTAGACGTGTAGACGCGAATGGCAGAAAGGACCTATCGAGTATGGAGGGTGTGACCGGACATACTACGGTTACCCTAATATGAAGATTCCGTACCACGCTCTGACGTTTTATGCGATACACATTTCACAGCATATCAAATGTTAAAATACAGCTTTTGGTACGCCGTATTGTATCGAACAGCATTGTACACCCGAGATACATAAAACGTGATACACCCATTCAGTCAACTACAGATCATTTAAATATAATTAACTGGAACCTTTAATTAGTGAAAAAGTTTCTTATTATAATCATCAGTTTTAAGAAATTTACAGAAAAACTAGTCATTTCATTTCTCTAACTATCAGATAATAACCACGTAGAAATGTTACTGTTAAAATCAGTTCAGGCATTAAGAGGAAAATTAATTGTCAAAATTCCATTATTTCATAAAACGATTTCTGGCTAACTGATGCACTGAAAGTTACATTCACTCTCAAGAGATTATGTTTCTACAAAAAATCGAATCAGATTCATTGTGATTAATTCTGTAATTAGGAGTTCTAGAATTTTCTGTCGTAAGAAAGCTATTATTTCTATCTTTTGGTCAAAACGCGATTATTATGTAAAATTTTAATCTCAGAATCTGTTTCCGCATTATGCAAAGTAATCCAAATACGTTAGCATCAAAATTGCTGCTGTAATTAACGAGATATTAGTTACCTTGTATCAAGTATTGTTAGACACATTTCTCAAGCAGAATTTCGGTATTGGATTTGAAAAGAAATTTGAGGAATCACCTTTGTTACAATAAGTCGTTTATTATCTTCAAAACTGTGATTATAATTTATTTGAGAACAACCGATTTTAATCATAACTCAATTAATGTGACTTTGCTGAACAATGTTTTCAAAGAACTTCTATTATTATGAAACTATTCAAGTAGTGAGCCTAAGAGCTCGGAGGTGATAGTGGCATTGTTTTGCAGTTAGACTGAGTACATGATACGTAAAATCAGTTTCTTGTACGAGTGTTTTGGAAGAATATAAACGTTAACACAAAATGCAAATTATGTGTTGGTGTAACTAGTCTAATATCATCGGCTTTTCACATTGACTCCTGAGACCTCCGTAGTGAAGCAATTCAATGCCAGACCACACACGAGTGCAGGGACATCTGCTACAATCCGACGCCTTGTGTTTACTCTCATCTGTCATTCTTCATACAGTCCCGGCATGTCCCCATCCGATTTTCATCTGTTTACAAAATTTAAAGAACACTTTCGAGGACTTACTTTGGTAGTGGTGAAACGCTGCAAGCAGAGGCGAGGTTGTGGCCCCCTGAGAAACGTCATACATTCTACTGTGACCGTATCAGCGAACTGGTCTCTCGTTGGAAGAAACATTCTCGTCGCCAGAGTGACTATGTTGAGAAATAAACATGTGGACATGAAGAATGAAGAGGGAGAATATTAATATACTGAGGTGACAGAAGTCACGGGATAGCGATATGCAAATATACAGATGGCGGTAGTATCGCGAACACGCGCTATAGAAGGGCAGTGTGTTGGTGGAGATGTCATTTGTACTCAAGTGATACATGTGGAAAGGTTTCCAACATGATTATCGCCACTCGACGGGAGTTAACAGACTTTGAACATAGAATGGCAGTCGCATGGGACACCCCGTTTTGTAAATCATTAGGGAATTGAACATTCCGAGTTCCGTAGTGTCAAAAGTGTGCCGAGAATACCAAATTTCAGACATTACCTCTCACCGCCGACAACGCAGTGGCCGATGATCTTCAGTAAACGACCGAGAGCAATGGCGTTCGAGAGTAGCGGCGTTTGCATAGAGTTGTCAGTGCTGACGACATGCAACATTGCGTGAAATAACAGCAGAAATCAATGTCGAATGTGCGGCGAACGTATCTGTTAGCACAGAGCGGAGAAATGTGGCGTTAATGGGATATTGCAGCAGACAACCGACGCGAGGGGCTTTGCTAACAGCACGACATCGCCTGCAGCACTTCTCCTGGGCTGATTACCATATCGGTTGGAACCTAGACGACTGGAAAACCGTGGCGTGGTCAAATGAGGCCCGATATCAGATGATAAGAGCTGATGGCAGGGTTCGAGTGTGATGCAGACCCCCTAAAGGCATGGCTCGAAATTGTCAACAAGACACTGTGGAAGCTGGTGGTGGCTCTATAATGTAGTGGCTACTTAGAGAGCATTTGCAGCCAGCCATGAACGTTAGGTTCCCAAATACCGCTGGAGTTTTTATGGATGAGAATGCACCATGTCACCGGCTCACAGTTGTTCGCAATTGATTTGAAGAACATCGTGGACAATTCGAGCGAATGATTTGGCCACACAGATCGCACGACGTGAACCCCATCGATCATTTATGGAATGTAAGCGATAGTTCAGTTCGTGCACGAAATCTTGACTTGGCAACACTTTCGCAATTATGGATGGCTATAGAGGCAACATGGCTAAATATTTCTGCAAGAGACTTTCAACGATTTGTTCACTTCATGCCTCATGGAGCTGCTGTACTACGCTGGGCAAAACGAATTAAGACACGATATTAGGTGGTGTCGCATAACTTTTGTCAGCTCAGTGTAAAGCGTAGAGATTTTTTGTTTAAAAAGTTTTAAGAGTTTTCATACAAAAAATTCGGAGGCATTAGTCTTCAGCAGGCCCTGATATGTATTTGCGTGTCTGTCAAACGTGTATGCAAGGAATCGTGCACCATTCACAGTCGTATTATACTACCTAGGTCCGCAGCTCGTGGTCTCGCCGTAGCGTTCTTGCTTCCTGAGCACGGGGTCCCTGGTTCGATTCCCGGCGGTGCCAGGGATTATTCACCTGCCTCGAGGTGACTGGGTGTTGTTGTGTCGTCTTCATCATCATCATTCATCCCCACTACGGTGGGAGGAAGGAAATGGCAAACCACCTTGCCTAGTACAGCGGTGCGGGTCTCCCGCATCGTCCCCTGCGCTCTGTCAAGGAGTATGGGACTTCATCATCATCATACTACCTAAGGAGAGTCGTCTTAAGAAAGCCTGTTTCCAGCAGCGACAGGAGACGAGTGTCACGCTTTGTGAGTGCCATTCAATTTCAACTCCGAGAGGAACTGCTGCTGTCAGTGAATATAAGAACATATCAACCACTTTCTGAGCAAACATTGCAATGGAAACTGCATTCAAAAACATTTAGAGTCGAACACCTCGCAAAAGGTCATTAGTCACATATGTACGTTGTCAGCAGGCCAAACAAGAGAAGAAAGTAGAGTTCACACAGAGTACCATGGCCAGTAGATGGAAATGGAAATGCCGTGTGGCTAGGGCCCCCCATCGGCTAGACCGGTCGCCTGGTGCAAGTCTTGACGCCGATGGGGATGAAATAATGATGATAAGGACAACACAACACCCAATCCCTGAGCAGAGAAAACCTCCGACCCAGTCGGGAATCGAATCTGGGCTGTTAGGTATGACATTCTGTCGCTCTGACCACTCAGCTACCAGCGGCGGACACCATTAGATGGACGGCCGGCAGGGCACGTGTGGGGAGGGCGGTAGCGGTGCGGGTTACGGGCAGACGCTGTAGGGGAAATGCCGAGTGCTGGAGGGGAAGTGCCATTCTAAACTGAAGCCTATGCTTGCATTTTTTGTAGATGTTAAGTGGAGCTCCTCCAAGCCAACAACCATTCAAAAAGATTCGTCATCTCTGCTATAGTTAATATCTAAAAAGAATTTCACTGAAAATGCAGAGATTTATTTTCGCTTGGCTTGTTAACCATTTGTAACTTTCAGAAAACACCGTGAGCGGCGAATTCCGAGTAAAACCTATGCATTTACGATGTCGCCATGTTAAAATTTGCATCTTTTGCCAAAACACAGTGAAGTTTACACAGTGTCACTCTAGTACCTTCCGCCGCGGAAGTCGAACACGCGGCAGAACAAATGGACGTGGTCAGCCCACAGAGGGCTCCGCCTCCTCGGCGGCTATTCCGCGCAGCGGCTCTCGCGCAGCGAGGGCGCCACCGCTAAGCCACGTGCAGACAGCGGCCAATAGCCGCTCCATCCGGTTTCGTATATAGGGACCCGCTCTGCCCTAGTCCAAATCCAAAGCCTACAACTGGCTCCGGCTCCTCAAACTCCTCTCTGGCCGGACATGGGGATTGCACCCCTCTACCATCCTCCACACCTACAAATCCTTAATCCGTCCCATCCTCTGTTATGCCAGTCCTGCCTGGATATCTGCCCCCCCCCCCTCCAATTCTATAAGTCCCTCCAGATCCTTGAGCGTCATGCACTCCGCCTCGCCTTCAGTATACGCCTCCCGTCCCCCACGCGGATCCTCTATGATCTCATTCCTTTCCCCCATCTGATCCTATTCCTCGAACATATCTGCATCCTCTACACCTCCCGCCGCCTTGAACCCCCTCACCCCCTGGTTGCTCCTTTCCTCTCCCATCCCCGCCCCCTGCCACGTCTTCACTGTTGTGCCCCCCCCTACCCTCCATCTCTACACCCTACATCTCCTTTCCCAAGGTGGCTTCCATCAACTCCCCCTCCCGGATGATGCCCTCTCTCCCTCCATTTATCCCTCATATCAACTCTGATCCTCACTCCCCCTCCTTTCCTCTGTCCTTTTCCCGGGCTCCCTCACCCCCCCCTTCCATCCTCTTTCTTCCCCACCTCCCCTCTCTTTGCCCCCTTCTCTCCCCCGAGTCCTTTTACATTTCCCTCCTCTGCCTCCTCTCATTCCCTCTCGCGTCTGCCGTTCTCCCCCTTTATTAGTCCTCCCCCTCCTTGGTCCCCCCCCCCCTTTTTCGTTTTTTTCCTTCCTCCCTCCTTGTTCTTCCTCCTCCTCCAGGTCCCCCCCCCACCCCCCCCATCTGCCTTTGACTCGGGAGTGTCATCTTTGTGCCGCCACTTTCGTGCAGTGTTCTACATTGAGTGTTCTACAGTGAGTGTTTTACAGTGGGTGTTCCGTGTTGTGTTTTTTGGGAAGTGTTGCGAACAGCTATCATACTGTCTCTGAGTGTGCCTTTTATCTCTTGCGAACAGAAACCAGACTGTCGCCGTGTTTTTTAATTGTGTGTGTGCTGTGTTACTTGTCTGATTCCTGTGTCTTTTATTAACGTTGCCAACCCCTTTTGCTTTCTGTTTTAACTTTCCGCATCTTTCCGCCATTTTACACTTGACGTCACCGTTTTATAGCCTGTTTTTCTTGTTTCTTTTCTTCTTCCGTTTTTTAAAATAAAAGTCTGTAGGCTGTAGAGCAGCGTACTAAGCTGCTGCTAGCCCGCCCCCTTCAGGGGGAATTGAAAATCAATAAAGGAAAAAAAAACCCTAGTCCAGCCAGTCTGGTACTCGCTCTGGATTTCGTTTCTATCTCGGCGGTATTGCGTTCTGGTCGTTGCTCGTTGTTGACATTTGCCTGGCTCTGGTTCCGAGTGGATTTACGTTTGGTGTTTGGTGTTGTGGTTTCCACAAGCCTCCGTTGTTTATCTCTTCCTTGTTGTGTCGCTCATAGTCGGTCGTGGTCGGTTGTCGTCAGTTGTCGTTGGTCTGTCGTCCGACTCGTCCTGTGTTTACCCGGTGGTGCATGCTCCACCGCCGGCGGCTTCCCCGCCTGGCGGCTCCGATCCGCAGCCCAAGGCGTTCCCGCTGTTGGTTGTGGTTACTAAAGTCACCTCACTAACAAGTTGTGCAGACACAACTGCGAGAGAATTGTGGAACAGTGGTTTATTAAGTGAGGAACTTAGAAAAAGTAGGGTCAGTAGCTTATGAAAAAGAACATCCTTAGGACAAAATAAACGTGTAGTATCTTCACTTATGCTGTTCCAAAAGCGATAGCATTTCCCATTTCACCAGCTATGGATGCCCCCTGCAAATTACATTCTTTCATTGTAAAAGTCTGTAGTTTGTGGGATAAAACGGTATATAATGAAGATCTGCGTAATAACCATATGACAAAATGCTCTCTTCTTTGCTTGCTATTATTTGCCAAAATCACACTTCGGTATCTCAAACCGCTTATGAAATATCAAGAACGTTATTGGTATTTCACTCTGGTTTTATCGCTGGCGCGGCGCGATCGCAAATGAGTGTCCTGCATCAGATAAAATTTCTCGAGACTGGCGACAGACAGAGACCTCCACCCAAGTCTAAACAAAAATTCGATATGTTAGCTAAATTTCATACTAAGTAACATATTACGTAATATGCCCTGAACGCAAAATCGTAGCGTCCCCTATTTTTCATTGCAAACTTTTTCGAATTCCGCGCAGTGTCTAACTTTCTTACAAATATCACAATAACAATGACCATTAACGAAACGATGGGCACATCATCATGAGCACTGATCAGCCAGAACATTATCACCACCTACCTACTATCGCTATAAACCCGTCCAGGTGATAGGAGCGTCACTTAGCGAAGAACGATTGCAAGCCAGAGACACGCACGGTGCAAGTTCAAAAATGGTTCAAATGGCTCTCAGCACTATGGAACTTGACTGCTGTGGTCATCAGTCCCCTAGATCTTAGAACTACTTAAACCTAACTAACCTAAGGACATCACACACATCCATGCCCGAGGCAGGATTCGAACCCGCAACCATAGCGGTCGCCCGATTCCAGACTGTAGCGCCTAGAACCGCTCGGCCACTCAGGCCTGCACGGTGCAAGTAACATCAGTGAGCGTGCAGTACGTGCACTGAATGGGGAAGGTGCGTGATATATCTAAGTTTGACCGAGGGCAGATTGCGATGCCCTGGAGGCTCGAGTCGAGCACTCTGGAAATTCCACGACTTGTCGAGTGTTCGAGGAGTGCTGTGGCGAGTGTTTTCAACATCCAGCAAAACCAAAGTGAAACCATATCCAGACGTTGTCGGTTGGGAGGCCATCCCCCATTACAAATGTCGGACGTCGTAGGCTGGGCAGACTGGTAGAACAGGACAAGCGGTGAACTGTGGTGGAGATAACATCAGACCTCAATGTTAGGCAGAGTATAACTGTGTCTGAACACACCGTGTACCGAACACTCGCAACGATGTGTCTTTGCAGCTGATGACCCTTGCACATGCTACTGTTAACACCAGGGACATTGGCAAATACGACTGAAATGGACACGCGACCACTGTCACTGGATGTTGGCACAGTGGTAGAGCAGTGAATGGTTTGATCAATGCCGATACCTCCTTCATCATGCCGATGGGAGGTTGTGAATCTGTCGTCTTCCAGTAGAACAATTCGTTGATACCTGTACTACAGGACGGAGTAAAGCAGGTGCCTGCTCCATTAAGCTCTGGGGAACATTCACGCCGCCATTCATGGCTCCAGTCGACCTTGTGCAAAGCAGCATGACAGTCAAGGAATATTGTACACTGGTTGCAGACCACATACACCCCTTCATAACGGTCATATTTCCCGACACCAATGGCATTTTTCAACAAGTTAATGCACCTTGTCACAAGGCCATCAGTATGATGATGGAGTGGTATGAGGAACACAGTGGCGAGTTCCAGTTGATGTGCTGCCCCATCCCCCTAACAAAACTCACCGATCTGAACCCAATCCAACTCATCTTATTGCTCCCCCCCCCCCCCTACCCAGAATTAATGAAAATTAGGTAATGTGTGTGTGCAGATGTGGTGCCAATTCCATCCAGCGACCACCAACGCCTCATTCCTTCCATGACGCCAGCCGTTGTGGCTGAGCGGTTCTAGGCTCTTCAGCTCAGAATCGCGCTGCTGCTACTGTCGCAGGTTCGAATCCTGCCTCGGGTATGGATGTGTGTGATGTCCTTAAGTTAGTTAGGTTTAAGTAGTTCTAAGTGTAGGGGAATGATGATCTCAGATGTTAAGTCCCATAGTGCTCAGAGCCATTTGAACCATTTTGAACCTTCCATGGCAGGATACGTCGCCACTGTTCTCTGTGCCAAAGGTGGCCATACCGGCTATTAGATAGGTGGTCATAATGTTCTGGCTGCTCAGTGTATAAAGCTATAAGTACCGCAAAAATAAAATTTTGTATGGAATAGTTTGTGCAAAATTACTTGAGAAAGATTCTGTCATTGTCGACCGGCCGAAAGGTGGCGAACATTGTCGGTCTGCCCTCTCGAACAAACGAATGATCTGGTCCAGTGCATTGGACGAAAATTGTTCACTGCGCATCGACCACCGTACCCTGCACGGACTCTAGCTGAGTGGAGGCGTGTGGTGGAATCCAGCGAGTCGCGATTTTGGATGCAAGGCATCGAGTGCACCGAGTACCCAGTGAGACGATTAGCTCAGGATGTATGGTGGGTGTAGTAAGGCCGTAGGTGATACTGCGATGTTTTTCGTGCCATGACTTGGCCCAACCCATTCCGGTTGCCATGAACGTGAAACGAGATGTTTATTCCAACAGTGTCGCTCATAAAATGTCCTCCTTTCTTCTGAATTTTTTTGATATGCTGTTGTGGACACCCTCGTCTTCCAAAATAGCAAAAGTCGTCTTCACAGCGCCGAACGCGTACGTTCTTGGTCTGAGGAAAGCTCAGACACCGTTTCGCACCAATTTATCCGCTGGATCACCTGCTCCCAATCGCACAGAAAACATCCGGGACCAATTGGAATATTCGATAAAACGTAGTAAACAGTAGTTCCATAGTTGAATAGCTCTGCAGGTTCTAATCATCAATGAATGGCTTCATTTAGATATGGCACTTCTAAAGAAACTCCTTGTGGTACTGAGGCCATTGTCACGAGCAGAGGCAATGTTACAAGGCATTAGAGTGATGAGGGTGACTAACATTCTTGTCCAGTGTGGATATGTTAAAACATGCAGTTCTCTCAGAGTCACGTTTCCAAAAGGAGACGCTGCTATGTTTTTAACAAACTTCGGTACCATTTTCTAAACGTACGTGACATGCATTACTTGTTTTAATGTCCAGTTCTGAAAATAAAAGCTTTATGTGATGTATTCAGGGAGCTGTCTTACAAGAATCATAACAGCTCGTCCACCAAATAATTCCAAAATCCTATCGCAGATCTTTAAAATAATCCTTAATTTCAACGTCCTACAAAGTACGTTCATGTTCATAATTGTCTTTCAGTATTTTGCAAGTTTACTTTAAAATAAAACGTGTATTGTGTGTAAGTAATTTTTAGAACTTGGTATCAAAACATGAGCTGTATTATATTAGTGTCTGCCGGCCGGAGTGGCCGTGCGGTTCTAGGAGCTACATATATGCAGGTTGGTTGGTTGTTTTGGGGAAGGAGACCAGACAGCGAGGTCATCGGTCTCTTCGGATTAGGGAAGGACGGGGAAGGAAGTCGGCCGTGCCCTTTGAAAGGAATCATCCCAGCATTTGTCTGGAGCGATTTAGGGAAATCACGGAAAACCTAAATCAGGATGGCCGGACGCGGGATTGAACCGTCGTCCTCCCGAATGCGAGTCCAGTGTCTGACCACTGCGCCACCTCGCTCGGTCTAGGAGCTACAGTCTGGAGCCGAGCGACCGCTACGCTCGCAGGTTCGAATCTTGCCTCGGGCATGGATGTGTATGATGTCCTTAGGTTAGTTAGGTTTTCTTAGTTCTAAGTTCTAGGCGACTGATGACCTCAGAAGTTAAGTAACATACTTCTCAGAGCCGTTTGAACCATTTTTTTGTTCAGAGCCATATTAATGACTGCCTATTAATGCCATCGGCTTATAAAATGTTATGTGTACAGGACATCGGACAATGTGAGAGGATATCCTAAAATCGACAGTGTGAACTAAAATTAAAAAACCATACAGTGCACTTTGAGGTGTCAAACTTGCGGCCGTGCGTCCCTCGAAACCATCAAAGAGATGGGAGGGACTTCAGTGTTTTGATAACCGTTGCTGACCTCGGTTTGACGCAGAGGTTGAAAAGAAATGGTGCTCATCCCCCAAATACAATTCTGACTTGTTCGCTACATGACAAAGAATACACCACGAAAATCTCGTCTTTAGTTTTCAGACTAGTTGCTTGCATCACCCGCGGAATTCTAGCGAACAAAAGGCCCATGATAACAGTGCCAAAGTGGCTAGTCAAAGTCAAATAATTTAGTTTTCACTGGAAAAAAATTCGGTATATTTTCAGTTCAACAAACCTCGTCAGCTACTTTTCCTTCGATCAGGATCTTCTCGAATAAAACACTTTCACCAGCTAATGACACTCACTCGGACCAAATCACAAAACCTGCGTGAGAAAATCGAAATTGACAGTAGAAATTGCACACCTACTAAAAGAATGTATCAGCGCTGTATGCTAACTCTTGGGAAGGAAAAGTGTGGATCATAACTCTCACCTATTGAAAACTGAAAACGTACGAAGATTGTGACTTTTGTCTCGCATCATGGTGGAGAACAGATCCTGATCTCTCCACCTCGAAAGAGCCACTGGCAAAACTTGCCCTGTACATAGTACCTGCATCTACACTCCTGGAAATTGAAATAAGAACACCGTGAATTCATTGTCCCAGGAAGGGGAAACTTTATTGACACATTCCTGTGGTCAGATACATCACATGATCACACTGACAGAACCACAGGCACATAGACACAGGCAACAGAGCATGCACAATGTCGGCACTAGTACAGTGTATACCCACCTTTCGCAGCAATGCAGGCTGCTATTCTCCCATGGAGACGATCGTAGAGATGCTGGATGTAGTCCTGTGGAACGGCTTGCCATGCCATTTCCACCTGGCGCCTCAGTTGGACCAGCGTTCGTGCTGGACGTGCAGACCGCGTGAGACGACGCTTCATCCAGTCCCAAACATGCTCAATGGGAGACAGATCCGGAGATCTTGCTGGCCAGGGTAGTTGACTTACACCTTCTAGAGCACGTTGGGTGGCACGGGATACATGCGGACGTGCATTGTCCTGTTGGAACAGCAAGTTCCCTTGCCGGTCTAGGAATGGTAGAACGATGGGTTCGATGACGGTTTGGATGTTCGTGCACTATTCAGTGTCCCCTCGACGATCACCAGTGGTGTACGGCCAGTGTAGGAGATCGCTCCCCACACCATGATGCCAGGTGTTGGCCCTGTGTGCCTCGGTCGTATGCAGTCCTGATTGTGGCGCTCATCTGCACAGCGCCAAACACGCATACGACCATCATTGGCACCAAGGCAGAAGCGACTCTCATCGCTGAAGACGACACGTCTCCATTCGTCCCTCCATTCACGCCTGTCGCGACACCACTGGAGGCGGGCTGCACGATGTTGGGGCGTGAGCGGAAGACGGCCTAACGGTGTGCGGGACCGTAGCCCAGCTTCATGGAGACGGTTGCGAATGGTCCTCGCCGATACCCCAGGAGCAACAGTGTGCCTAATTTGCTGGGAAGTGGCGGTGCGGTCCCCTACGGCACTGCGTAGGATCCTACGGTCTTGGCGTGCATCCGTGCGTCGCTGCGGTCCGGTCCCAGGTCGACGGGCACGTGCACCTTCCGCCGACCACTGGCGACAACATCGATGTACTGTGGAGACCTCACGCCTCACGTGTTGAGCAATTCGGCGGTACGTCCACCCGGCCTCCCGCATGCCCACTATACGCCCTCGCTCAAAGTCCGTCAGCTGCACATACGGTTCACGTCCACGCTGTCGCGGCATGCTACCAGTGTTAAAGACTGCGATGGAGCTCCGTATACCACGGCAAACTGGCTGACACTGACGGCGGCGGTGCACAAATGCTGCGCAGCTAGCGCCATTCGACGGCCAACACCGCGGTTCCTGGTGTGTCCGCTGTGCCGTGCGTGTGACCATTGCTTGTACAGCCCTCTCGCAGTGTCCGGAGCAAGTATGGTGGGTCTGACACACCGGTGTCAATGTGTTCTTTTTTCCATTTCCAGGAGTGTATGTATATACTCGCCAAACCACAGTGCAATACCAATATTATCAATTTCTGTCCTAGTTAGGTTTGCTCCCGTGGAAGGAAAACGTAATGAATCGGCAATTAGACTTACACGGGTACAGGGAAACGGATCTGTGCTGGAAATTGGATTTGGCAATTGATGTGAGTAGGACAACGTGCTTTTTAGTTTCATCGCCTTATCTACAGAGTGACCCGGACCTCTGCCAACATAATTTCGGAAGCCGTTTGTTATAGGACAGTTTTCCCAAAACTGCTTTGTAACATAATTAATAACCCACTATTCAAATTAGACTAACAAATGAGTTCAAATTACTAGTGATGCACCGAAGTACGGATGTTAAAGAAATAAACACCAATGAAAGCGAATTTAATAAATACTTCTTCATTTGATTCCTGTGCAGTGAAGGATATGTGTAATGTTTTTGTGTAAGATCGGTCCTCTCGCTAATTATGGCAACGTGAGGACTGCAGCAGTACAAGTGAAAGCAAGTAGTGGAACTGTTCCTCGCTGAAAGGCGGAGCCCTAGCAAGGTGCGCACTGAACGAATGGGTGGAGTCAGAGATGGTGTTCCATGTTCGGATCAGAGCCTTGCAGAGGTAGATTAAGAAATAAGTGTTAGCGGGATTCGAACTGTTGCTTCATCCACGACCTACCTGTTAAGCGCGAAAGCTAACAACATGACCACAATCATTTCTTATGGCCAACTCCTTTGCACAAATATTTCATTTAGATAACAGACGCGATTGTCCAGGAATTGCCAGAGTAGCGCACGGTACTACTTTCACATTATGTTGTTTTAATGGCCTACTAAAGGTGTACAAAGTTTGAAGTAAATCTGGGATCCCAATGTCAGAGGACATCCCTGAACAGGTGAGACCTCGACTGAGATGCCACTGTCAAACCAACGAAGTCTGAACCTAATTACCTATGTTGTAAACAGACTGCTCCCCATCAGATCCTCTAAAATGTTAAGATCAAATTGTCGAACGGAAACTACTGAACATCTGAGTTTAAACGTGGGTGGCACTATTAGACATTAAATATGGGTAACATAGCTCAAATAGATCAAATGAGAAAAAATTTCACCAAACTATGGAATGAAACTAAAAGTTACAGTAAAGTCCAGTTCATCGCCAAGATACATTAATTCAGAAGAGCGAAACCCTAACTTGAAACAAACGATTTCACTGTCGCCTCAGCAAGTTGTACGCAAGTGCGGTCATGTTTGCCATCGTTCTAAATCTCAGGTGCAGAGGTTGTTTTCACGTTTCAGCCAATGATAGCAGCTGCATTTATGCACCCAAGAGTCTCCAGCCCTGCTTAAAAAAATTATTTCGGTGAACGAACCCTGGACTCTCTTACAGAATTTTAACATCAATTACTGCTGGTCTCTTTTGGGTCCAATAGATTCTCCTCGATCCCTTGGCAGACCTCTATCGTTTTAGAAAGTACTCTTTAACCTCCTTCTCACAATGGAAGTTTACAGCCTGTCAAATGTGACCCCCCCCCCCCCCTACCTCTGCAAGGCTCTGATCCGAACATGGAACACCATCTCTGACTCCACCCATTCGTTCAATGCGCACCTTGCTAGGGCTACACTGTGTGCTGCGCCATTCTGCCTCAGGTTTATTTTTCCGGCAGTATAAGTTGTACCCCAGTTGATATACACACAAGTTTGGATGTGTTTACTGCCGAAGCGTTGGCCTATATGCATCTCGCGTGTGGGTTCACTGAATGCAGTGATATAGCGTCGCAAACGGCGCTATACTGAGCTGTTCAACAAGCGACGGCAACCCCATCTTTGTTCTTTTGCGCCTCGCGGAGTGGCCGCGCGGTTTGAGGCGTCCTGTCACGGACTGCGCGGCCCCTCCCGCCGGGGTTTCGAGTCCTCCCTCGGGCATGGGTATGTGTATTGTTCTTAGCATAAATTAGTTTAAGTCTACATCTACGTTATTACTCTGCAATTCACAATAAAGTTCCTGGCAGAGGGTTCAATGAACCACCTACAAGCTGTCTCTCTACCGTTCCACTCTCGAACGGCTCGCGGGAAAAACGAGCACTTAAATTTTTCTTTGCGAGACCAGATTTCTCTTATTTTATCGTGATGATCATTTCTCCCTATGTAGGTGGGTGCCAACAAAATGTTTTCGCAATCGGAGGAGAAAACTGGTGATTGAAATTTCATGAGAAGATCCCGTCGCAACGAAAAACGCCTTCGTTTTAATGATTACCACTCCAATTCACGTATCATGTCTGTGACCCTATCTCCCCTATTTCGCGATAATACAAAACGTGCTGCTCTTCTTTGTACTTTTTCTATGTCATCCGTCAGTCCCACCTGATGCGGATCCGACACTGCACGGCAATACTCCAGAATAGGGCGGACAAGCGTGGTGTAAGCAGTCTTTTAGTGGACCTGTTGCACCTTCTAAGTGTTCTGCCAATGAATCGCAGTCCTTGGTTTGCTCTATCCACAATATTGTCTATGTGATCATTCCAATTTAGGTTATATATAATTGTAATCCCTAAGTATTTAGTTGAATTTACAGCCTTCAGATTTGTGTGACTTATCGCATAATCGAAATTTACCTGATTTCTTTTAGTTGGTTGGTTGTTTTGGGGAAGGACACAAGACAGCGAGGTCATCGGTCTCATCGGATTAGGGAAGGACGGGGAAGGAAGTCGGCCGTGCCCTTTGAAAGGAACCATCCCGGCATTTGCCTGGAGCGATTTAGGGAAATCACGGAAAACCTAAATCAGGATGGCCGGACGCGGGATTGAACCGTCGTCCTTCCGAATGCGAGTCCAGTGTCTAACCACTGCACCACCTCGCTCGGTTTTCTTCTAGTACTCATGTGAATAGCTTCACACTTTTCCTTATTCATGGTCAATTGCCACTTATCGCATAATACAGATATCTTATCTAAATCATTTTGCAAGTCGTTTTCATCATCTGATGACTTTACAAGACAGTAAATGACAGTATCGTCTGCAAACAATCTAAGACGGCTACTCACATTGTCTCCTATGTCCTTAATATAGATCAGGAACAATAGAGGTCCCATAACACTTCCTTGGGGAACGCCGTCTAGGGACCGATGACCTTAGCAGTTTGGTCCCTTAGGAATTCACACACATTTGAACATTTTGTTCTTTTGCTTGCGTAAGTAAGAGCCTACGAGCAAACGGAACCTCCCGTGACTACATATTGTAGATTTTCCGCTGTTGTGAAGGTATTTTCACAGAAACAAAGGTGAATGTGACACCAAAACCAATATGCATAATTACATTAACACACTGTAACGATTAATGAAAGATTGCTCTAGTTGATGATGCATACTTTATTTAAGTCCCGACCGATTTCCGCCTTCACATCCAGGCCATTTTGAAGTCGTTCTGATGTAGCCATTGTTTTACGCAATAGGACACGAGTGACTATGTGTACATGTCTCTACGGTGTCGGTATTATTATACTGGTTCTGACAATGTCAGTGACAGCTGATGGCCGGATTTTCTTCCTGACAGCACCACTCCACACATCACAGAATCTGTGAGTTAAAATTCTTGTTCCTGATTTCAGGAAGGCATTTGACAGCGTCAATGGCTGTGAGACATGGAGTATCCGGAAAAAGGACTTCCATAAGCTCATCGTTTTTGAGAGACAAGTGCTTCGGAAGATCTTCGATCAGGTTCTGGATGCAGATACAGGGGAATGGAAGATCACACACAACCAAGAGCTTGAGGAACTATACCACTAGCCCAACATAGCCTGGATGGAATATCACAGATGGCGTGAGAAGCTCCTGGATTTCACACATACAGGAAAGAGACCCGCAGGGAGACCCAAGAAGCGTTGGAGTGATGGCCTCCATGAAGATTTATACCAAGCGTCAGTAAAAGTGGACAGAATACAATGGAGGAAGAAACTTGCAGTAGAGTACGGTCCACTGGGCCTGATCAGTAGCAGTATTTGACAGCTACCCGCAATGCCGTTTAAAAAAAGGAAAAATGAAAAAAAAAAGAGGAACTTATCGAGTATAGGAGCAGATTTGCGACTGGATTAAAAACCTCCTTGGAGATAGAACTCAACACCTCGCTCTTAACGGAACAAAACCGACAGATGTAAAGGTAATTTCGAGAGTACCCCAAGGAAGTGTGACAGGACATTTACCGTTTACGATACATCTAAATGATCTAGTAGAACGAAGTAACAACGCCAGAAGATAGTAAAGATTTGCAGGCTCTGGCAGTTGACCCTGAATGAAAATAAATGCCATATATTGCGCTTACATAGGAAAAGAAATTCACTACTGTAAATGTAGACTGTTGACGATAAATCACTGGGAACAGTATCTATCGTAAAATATCTAGCATTAACTATCCAGAGAGACCTTATGTGAAATGACCACATTAAACAAATAGTGGGAAAAGCAGATGCCAGGCTCATTCGTAGGAAGAGTCTTAACGAAATGTAACTCATCCTAGAAGGAAGTGGCTTATATGGCGCTCATTCAACCGCTTCCTGAGTATCGTTCGTCTGCCTCGGATCCCTACCAGGTAGAACTGATAGAAGAAATAAACGAAGAACGGCGCGTTTCGTCATCGGATCGTTTAGTCGGCGCGAGAGCGTTACGGAGATGCTCAACAAACTTCATTGGCTGGCGTTACAAGAGGGGCGTTGTACATGAGGCGTTGTACATCACGGAGACATTTAGTACCGAAATTTCGATAGAGCTCTTTCCGGAAAGAGGCGGACAACATATTACTTCCCCCCAGATACGTCTCGCGTGATGACCACGAGGAGAAAATTCGAGAAATTAGAGCCTATACGGAGGCTTACCGACAATCATTCTTCCCCTGCGCTATTCGCGAGTGGAATAGGGTTGGAGGGTTCAAATGATTCAAATGGCTCTGAACACTATGGGACTTAACTTCTAAGGTCATCAGTCCCCTAGAACTTAGAACTACTTAAACCTAACTAACCTAAAGACATCACACACATCCATGCCCGCGGCAGGATTCGAACCTGCGACCGTAGCAGTCGCGCGGTTCCAGACTGTAGCGCCTAGAACCGCTCGGCCACCACGGCCGGGATGGAGGGTTCAGTTAGTGGTACAAAAGTTCCCTCTGCCACACACCTGCGGGCCGGCCGGAGTGGCCGAGTGGTTCTAGGCGCTACAGTCTGGAACCGCGCAACCGCTACTGTCGCAGGTTCGAATCCTGCCTCGGGCATGGATGTGTGTGATGTCCTTAGGTTAGTTAGGTTTAAGTAGTTCTAAGTTCTAGGGGACTGATGACCTCAGAAGTTAAGTCCCATAGTGCTCAGAGCCATTTGAACCATTTTTGAACACACCAGCGCTTGCGGAGTATGATGTAGATGTAGATGTGGAAAGTGTGAGAATGTTTTTCTAAATGTTTGCGTAACGTATATCTGAAGCAGGATGTGGATACCAGTCCAATATTCACCTAGCTGGCTGATGGAAACCTCCTAAAAACCACATCAAGGCTGCCGGCTCATTAGCCCTCATAGTTAATATGGGAGACAGATGTGATCTTGAACAGGCTAGCCTCTACGAATTTCAGAAGCGGCGCACTAACGTGTTTGGAGGATTCACACATTTACGGTATAAGTGCAGAAAGTGTTTTATATTGCGGTATGACGAAGCAGCATCAAATGCCTAAGACACTAAAAGTCAGGGCATTTACAATAATATGTCAAATATTATTGTTAGAAGAATGGGCGAGCCTGTTTATGAAATCTGTACAAAAAGATACACCAAAAGTATCGGCATGCGTTAATTTCAGAAGGAGTTCTGAAGTGTTCAAAATTTTAAGTTGCACGCTTTACCAATAAAGAGCTGTAATTATTTTTTAAAATAAAATACAAGTCAAAAGTTAGTGCAGCTCTAGATGTCGTAATTGTAAAAAAAAAAAAAAAAAAAAAACTAGCGAAGGTCTGGGATACTGAAACAATTCCAGGAAACTGGAAGATTGCATTAATTCACCCACTTCACAAAAATGGGACAAAACAGATACCAGTAATTACAGAGGAATTTCATTACTACTCTTAGAACACACAATCTTATCGAACGCTCTTGTGGACATATTAAATCCTCAGTTAGACAAACAGATTGAATAATCTCAACCTCCATTTAGGAATACGATATCTCACCCAGAGCAAATTCTAAGCCTTAAACAAATAATAAGGTTAATGAAAATATAAAATAAAAAGATAGTGGTAAATATTTGTTGATTTCAAAACAGGCATATGATTCAATAGACAGAGATCACCTCCTTAAAACTGTGAAGGAATCTGTAGTAGGCAGGAAAACTCTGGAAATAACTAAACAAACTCGTACACAGTATCTTCAGTTAAATTTCTTGCATCAACTTCTAGTCCCTTCCAGATTGTATCAGGAGTCGGACAAGGAGATGGTTTGTCACCATTCTTATTCAACTACGTGCTGAAAAAAGTTATAAGAGAACGGAGAAAGGAGGACGAGAAACGGAACGTTAATAACTATATAAAATTGGGTATATACAAGGAAGAATAAATTGTTTGGCCTTTGCAGTCGATCTCGTAATAATAGCTGGAGAATTATAAACTGCAAGGAAACGACAAAACCTCTGAATAAAACATTTCAGAATGCAGATGTACAAATATCGTTTGAAAAGCAGAATATGTGGCCAATGAAAGTAACTCACCAAGAACTTTAAGCAACAATTATGGTAACATTAAGAAAAAATTCATCTCAAATATCTGGGTGAAAATATGAATATAAAAAGTGAAACAGAAGCAGTAAAATCAGGACCGAAATATGAAAAGAGCATCCATGAGAATGAGAAAATTGTACAGTAAAAATGTTATTTAAAGACCTAAATTAAGTCTTTATAGTACAGTTTTAAAACCAGAAGTCCTGTATGGACCTGAAACACTACTTTTGTCAGGATGCAAAAGAGCACAGGAAGATTTGGAAAAGATACCCCTTCCACCCTAAAATGACGGATGAGACAAGGAGAAGGCATGTTACATGCTATCGACATGTAGAGAGAATGAAGGAAGGTAGATGAACTAAGAAGATCCACACATTCTTTCAAAACAGGATAAAAGAAAAGTAAAATGAGTGAGGAGGCAAGACAAGAAATGATTTAGACGAAATGCAGACTGAAAAGGACGTCTTATTCAACAATACAAATTCAGAATACAAGTGAACAAATTCAGGTTTTCAGGAAGCTAAAGCAAACAAAAAAGCAACTAGTGTCAGATGATCAGATGAGAGGAAAAGGTGGAAAGCGAAATAAATATTTATCATGCCGTGGTCATTAATTGGCCTGCTAAGATGTTTGTAAAAAAAAATTTAATGCAGCGGCCAGTACGTGCAGGTCGAATGTAATGTTATGTCCTCTTGTTTCAGCGTGCAAAAGTTAAAACACAAGGAGGGAACTGTAGTGTGTCTTGTACCCAACGCGAACTGCTAACTAGAACATATTTACTAACAACTACACTCAGCTACAAAATTACGGAGTAGTTTAAAGGCAATTCTTAATAATAGGCGGCAGATGTCCAGGAAACGTATTTTTTAGTGCGCTCTGCTCCTTGAGCGTCTTTTTCTCTCATTTTCTTCAGGTGAGTGTAAATTTATATTTCTTCAAATATGTCCATGAAGTACAACTTCTTCACCGCCTGAAAAATTATGAGGTTGTTTTTGATACTATTTTGAATATCTTGTTTGACATAAGTTGCATTGGTGGATTTACTTCCTACGTTTTTTTTTTTTTTTTCTTTTTAACTGTGTGAGTTGGTTGTATCGATTTTTAAAATCCCTTTCCGTTTGTCCGAGATAATTAACCTTACAGTCATAGCAGTAAATGCCAGTGTTTTTGTATATGTCCTGCATTGCGTTAACGTCGTGTGTTCAAAGATATTGCTGTACCGAAACTTAATGCCTTTGGTGTCAGCAACCAGCATCACATACGAAGATGCCTAACACACGGGGGACAGTTTCGCAGAAGAGGGACGGCCATTCCCCGACCGTCCACTGGGAGGCAAACCCAGCATCGCTAGAGGCCGCGCGACGCACACACCTATTCTCTTAGACAAGACACGCGATCATAAACAGGCTGTATCCTTGCGTGAAGTGGCATTTAGAGGAGCGCACTGGCGAGACGAGAGGAGTTCGCTCCAAGAGAACTTCCTGAGCCAGGCGCCAATTCTGAAAGAAGTCCATGAATAGCAATTCTCACTCAAGAGCGCCTGCACGATGTCGGTGCCATTCACGTCTGACTTCGTGATCTCAGATCGCCAAGGAAAATGGGTATTCAGACGTCGTAGCATACTTACCGACTTGTAAAATTATTCCTGCTGCCAAACAATTTTGCTCCCGACAGGACTTAAATTTTATTCATTCAAAATGGTTCAAATGGCTCTAAGCACTATGGGACTTAACATCTAAGGTCATCAGTCCCCTAGACTCAGAACTACTTAAACCTAACTAACCTAACGACATCACACACATTCATGCCCGAGGCAGGATTCGAACCTGCGACCGTAGCGGTCGCTCGGCTTCAGACTGTAGCGCCTAGAATCGCACGGCCACTCGCACAGACCTCTGCACTGGTCATTTTAACATAAACGTCCGCAGCTCGTGGTCGTGCGGTAGCGTTCTCGCTTCCCGCGCCCGGGTTCCCGGGTTCGATTCCCGGCGGGGTCAGGGATTTTCTCTGCCTCGTGATGACTGGGTGTTGTGTGATGTCCTTAGGTTAGTTAGGTTTAAGTAGTTCTAAGTTCTAGGGGACTGATGACCATATATGTTAAGTCCCATAGTGCTCAGAGCCATTTGAACCATTTGAAACGTAACTAACCTAACGACATCACACACAACCATGTCCGAGGCAGGATTCGAACCTGCAACCGTAGCAGAAGCGCGGTTCCTGACTGAAGCGCCTAGAGCCGCTCGGCCACAGCGGCCGGCTTTGTTCATTCAATTTGTACTACAACAATGAGCATGTTATGGGACTTTGCCTTTTATAAAGAGTGTGTTCTTCAGCTGCCGGAAGTATTACTGTTCTGCTTCGAGAAGTTGACTTATTTTATGTTTCGTTTCATTCCGCCTCGGAGTAGACGTGCCGTTAACCTTTGATAAATAAATATAGTCAGAGATTGTTACATGGATATTTTTTGTGCCGTCATTGGCACACATCAGTTTGTGACAAAGTTTCGCGTTTTACATCAGTCTCGCCGACCGGAGTGGCCGTGCGGTTCTAGGCGCTACAGTCTGGAGCCGAGCGACCGCTACGGTCGCAGGTTCGAATCCTGCCTCGGGCATGGATGTGTGTGATGTCCTTAGGTTAGTTAGGTTTAATTAGTTCTAAGTTCTAGGCGACTGATGACCTCAGAAGTTAAGTCGCATAGTGCTCAGAGCCATTTGAACGATTTTACATCAGTCTCACTTGTGTGTTCCGATCCAGTTAGTCAGTGCTTGTGTGTGTGTTTTCCACTTGACAGTATACTCACTACAACGTTGCTTGCAGCATGACGGAACTGATGGCTTCTTCTGTCCAGGTATTGATACTACTCCACCAGATGCTGCGTATCCAAAAACTCCTGATCGACCATGTGGTGGCCATCTCCACGTCCCCTTCGGAAATCTGCTCTCGTCACTTCGAGGTCGGTCAAGGGTTTCCAGTCGGCGCTACCAGCTTGCCAACTGTTCGACAGGAAGGTCGAACCACGGCCAAACTATGTTGCACGCATGGAACGCCAGTTCCTGGGTCAAGGCAACTTTCGTTTTGCCATACTTAGGACTGAATATTTATCACCTGTTATGAGGAATATACGGAAAGTAAGAACCGAATCGCCGTAGCTAATCGAATGTCATGTGAACATATAAACCGACTTCCGGCATATCTTGCTTGTCAAACAACGCCATTTACATTTGCTATAGTCGCAATGTGCTGTGTAAAGTGTCTGTTCAAAATGTTGACAACAAATGATCAGCCCACCGACTGTGAAGTGCGGTAAGTTATTAGGTTTTTGACAGCAAGGAACATTACAGCAGCGGAAATTCATCGACAGATAAGTGAGGCGTATGGTCCCAATGCAATGAGTGACAGCAAAGTAAGCAGGTGGGTGAGAGCTTTCTAGGATGGACAGGAAAATATCCATGCTCAGGCCTGCCATCTGTGATCGCAAAAGATCTGGTCGAAGCCTTGGACGAAAACGTTCAATTCACAATTTCAATTTTAGCGCTGGAATTTCCAAATGTGGAGCGCAAGGCTCCCGATAAAATTGCCTGTGGAAAGTTACATTTTCGAAAGCTGTACACCGAGGCTGCTTACTGAGAAACACTGGGGAAAGACTGGCTTGCGCTCTTGATTTTTTAGACCGATATTATAAGGAAGGTGATACATTTTTAGACAACATTGCCATAGGGAACGAGACGTGGGTTTTTCACATGACCCCAAGAGTCTAAACGTCAGTCAGTGGAATGGCGCCACACGAAATGACCAGTCAATGTGTCCGCCCCGATAGCTGAATGGTCAGTCTGCTTTCGGCTGCGGTGGGGCGAGGACGTCAGCTGCACCCCGCCGTGCGCGACCGTGAGCGCTTGCTTGTGTTTACCTTCTCGCGGCGCGAGTTGTATTTGTCCAAGTTCAGTGCGACTATGGCACACACATGGCGCCACGATACGATCAAACTTACTTTCCAACCAGATCATGCGCGTCCTCGACCCTATGAAATAGAACAGTTCATACGCGACGATCTACGTTTAGATCCGGCGACTGTCGTCGGAATACATTTTTGTATAACGGCGAGCGTGGTTTATGTTCAAATGGCTCAAATGGTTCAAATGGCTCTGAGCACTATGGGACTTAACAGCTATGGTCATCAGTCCCCTAGAACTTAGAACTACTTAAACCTAACTAACCTAAGGACATCACACAGCACCCAGTCATCACGAGGCAGACAAAATCCCTGACCCCGCCGGGAATCGAACCCGGGAACCCGGGCGCGGGAAACGAGAACGCTACCGCACGACCACGAGCTGCGATGTTAAAATGACCAGTGCAGAGGTCTGCGCGACAGTGGTGTCTAAATACGCGAAATCACTCAGATTCAAACATTCTGACGGGCATATTGGTGCAGTGACAGTGGATCATGCAGACTTTGGCCTAAGGACTGTAAGGGTTTTTGAGCTCCCCTTCGAGGCCCCAGAGGAAGTTGTCAAGGACGCCTTCCGACCATATGGCAATGTCATCAGCCACGTTGCAGAAAAGTGGCAAACTTTTTCGACGGATAAGGTCTACAATGGTGTGCGCCAAATTAAACTTGAGCTCAAGAAACATGTGCCGTCCTATTTGAACATCGGTGACTGTCGTGCAATCATAATGTACGATGGCCAACCGCGTACATGTTCCGGATGTGGGCAGGAAGGCCATGTTCGATCGAGCTGCTTACAACGTAGAATTACGCAGACACCATTGGGAGACTCCGTTTCCCCGACGGGGACGACAATCCTGCCCCCCACGTACGCTCAGACGACGATGCGCACCATAGAAGAGGACGAAACGGGCGATCGGGCACATCCATCGACGTCAGAAAGACCAAGGGAGGACGAGGAAGGACCGCCGATGCCAACCCATATGTCGCCCCCTCCACAGCAACAACAGCAGCCACAGTCCCACGGAATCCAGACCCAACGTAACATTCAGGATGTCCCGACCGCGGCTTTCCTAGCGGAAGGTGATACGACGGTGGATTGCCTCCCACATTCGGATACGGATGTCCACGTTCGAAAGCAACGTTCGCCTCGTCGACGCAATCGACGTCGGCGGACTCCTTCTGACGATTGCCTCCTACACACGGCTGGTCAAGAAGGTGACATCTCGTCAGACGGCATGGATGCTGCGCCTGCTGAGAATCTAAGTGGTGTAGACGGTTCACTTGCCCATACTACGAGTGCCCAGTTACTTCCTGCACCACAGATGCAGCAGCTCGCCTCGATGGATTGCGCTCCGTCTACCTCTACCAAAGATGACGTTCGTGAGAGAGATTTAGGTGCCGATCAGCTACACAGCATCGTGTTGCACCCACTGTGGTCGGACGGTGTTGAAGAGCTTCCTGGAGAGGGCACGGGTGACAGGGGAGGGGGTGGCATTGGGGATGACTCCTAGCGTGAAAGACTCATAATGTGTAACGGGTTCGGTGGGTCCGGCTTCTCTTGTGGTTATCTTCGATTGCCATGGCGTCTACCCTAGGTGAAGAGGTTAGGCAGCACACCTTTCGCCTTGCCACAATCAATATCAACGCGATAAGGGCACCGCACAAACTGGCAATGCTACAACGCATGCTCGATGCGGCGGACATTGACGTGATCCTCTTACAGGAAGTATGTGTCCATAGTTTCACTGACTTCTATGGATATACAGCCCACATCTCCCACGCCTCTTCTACCGATTGTGGTGTGGCTGTCCTGCTACGGGAAGGCTTGGCGGTTACGGACGTACTGTATTTACCGAGTGCAAGAGCCATGGCCGTAACAGTCAACGGTGTACGACTCATCAATGTATATGCCCCTTCAGGATCAGGGAGACAGAGAGAGAGAGGGCCCGCTTTTTTTCGGAAGATATCACGCGTCTATTTGTGAGCCGCATAGACGATATGGTGATCGGAGGAGATTTTAACTGTACATTATCTCCGTCTGATTAGCAGCCACATCACGTCCCGTGTGCGGAATTGGAAATGCTAGTGCGTGACCTCCACTTGATCGACACGTGGCGACACGTCCATGGCCCAGCTCCTGGTTACACCGATTATACAAGTCATTCGTCCAGTCGGTTAGATAGGATTTGCGTCACAAGCACCCTTTCGACGGGGACGAGTGGAGCAGAGCTCTGGCCTACTGCATTCACCGACACACAGCCTATATTTGCACGATTGCCCTCCAACCTTCACGTGTGTGGCGCAGTAGGCCCCCCTGGAAACTGAACGTCGCCCATCCGGACGAGCCTGTATGTAAAGGTGCTATCGAAGAGTCGTGGAACGCGTCCTTACAGCGCCGTGGTCGTTACCGATCGACCTTCAGTTGGTGGATTGAATGTGCGAAGCCTGCTCTTAGGCGCACCTTCATGGCTTACGGTCGGGAAGCGGTGGCATGGAGGAGGAGCACGGAAAACTTTTATTACACCGTCCTACGGGAATGTCTTGCTATGGAGTCCTCACCTGACAGGCAGATCATGGTCAATCACGCGAAATCGCAGCTCGTCTCCTTAGCACGCCATCATTTACAGGGCGCTGTTACACGGTCGCGTGCTCCAGACATGATAAAATCAGAAAGGCCATCTATGCACAACGTGCTCCTAGAGCGTAGGAGGCGCCGTAGGGCACTGGTAACCGACGTGATAACGGACGACGGTCGACACGTGGTAGAACAAGCAGATATAGCAGAAGCCTTCTATGGGCATTACGCTCATCTTTATTCAGCAGTGCTCCCTGATATGGCGACGGTAGACACCGTTTCAGCACGTGTCCACGGTACAGTTCCACCGGACATGGTACCGACTTTACTGGGAGAAGTGACAGAAGAGGAAGTGCTCGACGCCATTGGTAAAGGTGCTCCCCATAGATCACCAGGAATCGACGGATTACCATTAGAGTGCTATCGAGCCTTTAAACAACTGTTGGTACCGTGTTGGGTTGATATTTGTCAGGAATTGATGTCCCCAGGTGTACCGTTGCCTGCACTGTTCTTGGAAGGACTGATTGTCCCTATCCATAAGCCGAAGGGGCGGAATCATGTCCGCGATTATCGCCCCTTAACGTTATTGAACAACGACTTCAAGATCTTTTCGAGGCTGCTATCAGAACGTATTCGCGGCACACTATTGCACGTCCTGTCCAGCGATCAGATGTCCTTGGGGGGACCCAACAACATCAGAACTGCGTTATGTCGTTACAGAGATCTCATCTCCCTTGCACGGGTGAGACGTTTGCCGGCAGCCCTGGCGGCTATGGACTTTAGCCAGGCTTTCACCGTGTGGACCACACTTTCCTCACGGACGTTCTACGGCGCATGGAATACCCCGACCCCTTTATCACAGTGTTAACACGCCTTCTGCATGGTGCTAATTCTCGAGTTCTTGTGAATGGAAGACTGACGGCACCTATGCCGATCCGCCGATCAGTACGACAGGGATGTCCATTATCAAAATTGTTATTTGCATTGGCCTTAGAACCTTTGTTGTGTGGTCTCAGAGACAGGCTCACTGGGATACAGTTCGGCGGCTCCATCTATCGCTGCACCGCATATGCGGATGATTTGATGATCGTCATACGTGGAGCTGACGATATGGCGACGGCTTTGGACTGGATTGCACCCTACGGTACAGCTTCTGGTACCCAAATCAACGTTGACAAGTCCGTCACCTAGAGCATCGGGATTGGAATACCTCAGGAACACATTGCCCCTTTACGCTTCAGTGATACTGTCCGCTGCTTGGGCTTAGATTTCATGAACGACATGCGACGCGCGACGACGCTCAATTATCGACGCCTTCTTAGCCAAATTCGTGCCGGAATTCCATGTCAGCGCTTGCGATCCCTCAACATCGTTCAGCGGGCGTATTATGCCAATGTATACCTTGCGTCCCGCATACCGCATGTCGCTCAAACGCTACCCATTCCGAACCCCTTGGCGTGTAGCATTATGGCAGCGCTGGGATACTTCGTCACCGCTGGTATGTTACTGAAGATCAGATACGTATCTCTTACCCTCCCCAAGGAAAAAGGTGGCCTAGTTAACGTCCATGATAGGGCCATTGCCCTCTATGTTAGCTCACATTTATGTCTGCTGCGCCGTTGTCCTACGAGCCTCACGAGTCTGCTTCTGACGGCGCTACGACCTGCTTCACTAAGAGCGCCGGTGTCGCTACAGGACATCCCAGCGCCCCTCTTTTATACAGGACGTTTCTATTTAGAACAAAGTTATTCCAGTGTAGCGCTTACGACGCCACGAATGGCCACAGCTCGACGTCTATATCACGACATGCTGCAACGCCCCCCCCCCCCTAAATGTGGTCGAACTAAAATATCCTGACGTACAGTGGCGCGTGGTATGGAAGACTGTACACAATGCCATGCTTGATTCGGATGTTATTTCCCAATGGTACGTAGTCGTTAATGGGAAGCTGGAGACACAAGAACGTCTTTACCATATCCACATGGCAGAATCTCCGAATTGTGTGGGTTGTAATACATTAGATCCTGACGAGCACCGCCTCAGCTGTGGAGAGGCGGAACCTGTTTGGCACCTAGTGCGGCAGATGCTGGCTTATCTCTTGCGAGTTAGGCCGGAGCATATATCTGCACGCATGTTATTGTTTCCAGATGAGACATTTTACCCCAAGACTCGGACCAACTCCGTCATTTGGATACGTGGACATGCGGTCCATTACCTCTATCGTGACAAACACAAGAATTTACTTGACTTCTGGCTCTATTTGCATGAAAGACATCATGCGATTTCCGGGCACACCAGATATCGACAATGCTTCGCAAACTACCTATGGAGTGCCTTTCACAGCCCACCGTCTAGCTGGAATGTTCCAGGCAGTGGTAGATGAGGTCAGAACGAACTGCAAACGATCATATATTGAACTATCTTCATCAGTGGCGCAGTCGCTGGGAAGCCTAACTACGAAGTGGTAGCTTTATTTTCATGTTATTTATGTTTACTATCTTCGATGGTGTCTTCATTCTGTTTTAGTTTCCCAGGCTTGATTAGCTATGACTGTTCGCACATTGATATCTATATAAATAAAATAAAAATGATCGGCGTGGCGGATTGCTGTCCTACGGGGCCGGGTTAGATTCCCGGCTGGGTCGGGGATTTTCTTCGCTCAGGGACTGGGTGTTGTGCTGTCTTCATCATCATTTCATCCCCATACGGCGCGCAGGTCGCCCAACGTGGCGTCGAATGTAGTAAGACCTGCACCAAGACGGCCGGACCTGCCCCTTAAGGGGCCTCCCGGCCAATGACGCCAAACACTCATATCCATTTTACTAGCCATCGTCAACGCCAAGCAGACGATCTCAACTCACAAGTTTATGACAGTCAGGTTTTGACATAGACATAGAGTTTTTTTTGCCGGGTTTATATTGCAAAGTACGGTAATAAATGCAGGCATTTACTGCAATACATCGACTAAATTTCGACATGCAATACAAAATAAGCAATATGGCCCTCTGACATTTGAGTTTGGTTTGCTGCATGACAATGCCAGACCCCGTTTTGTCATTCACATCCAAAATCTGGTCAGATCCTTTGGATGGGAACAGGTTATCCATCCACCATATACGTGGTCCAGACTTACCGCCAAGCGAGTTTCACTTGCTCCCCTAACTAAAGGAGTTTCTTGGTGGCAAGTGTTTTGTAACAGACGACGAGGTGAAAAAAAAGTTGAAGACTGGTTAGCCTCACAAGAGGCAGACATCCATAACTTAAGGATACAAAAGCTTGAAGAACGTTACGACAAATGTTTAAACAAATATGGAACCTATGTAGAAAACTAGAGAAACATGTAAGGAATGAAACAAAATCTATTTTTTAAAAGATCTTTGATGGTTTATATTTTATCACCCTTGTGGAACCATTAAATCCAGAAGGAGTGCCCAACGCCTTTTCATTGACAAGTTGAAGACCAATTTATTTGAATAGTTTGGTTCTCCAGTGCAAGTGGCAGCAGCCTGCCACAGGTTTTTTTGGTTCTCGTAAGCTACAAGGACAGTCATACAGAGAATGGTTTGTCTGCCTACAAGATTTATTTTGTGTCTGCCGTTTTCAATGCGGTAACCCCGAGTGCAAGTAATCATATGTTGCTTCCTTGGTTAAAGATGCAATTTTAGTGCATTCCCTGGATGACAGTCTTCGAACTAATCTCTTGAAAGTCATAGACCCATCTCTAGAAACTGCTCTTCCCATCATCACAGTATTCGAACAATCTCTTCAGCCCTTTACTATCCTAGAAGACCCCTCACAACTGTTTGCAACTCAGACAGCAAGTCGACCTCAAACCCAATTACGGATATCTGCCCAATCGGTCTTACAAAGTTCAGACAGTACAGTGGCATAGTCTCCAACAGTTTCCTCCCTGCTGTCAGTATTTTATCAGTCATCAGCGACACCAATGCCATTACCAGAGAGTAAAGTGCATCTCTGATTGGATATTTGGAATTTGGGCCAAAGTGAGTTAATCAGCTCTGTCAGTGGACGGCGTCACATGGATCCCCCAGACATTGGACTGCTTGGGTGGATTGTGTGCGGACACAGCTTATATTCAGTGTTCCCACACTCTACAGATATTCTCTTATTAACTGTCAAAATCAACAATGTAACCAACTCGTTGCAGTTAGATATGGGGTTCACCGCGACCATTATCGATTGGGGGATCATATTACAGCATCGGTGGCCGTTCCTCCAACCATTTGATACTGGAATGTGAAGTTTTAGCAATGACCTTAGAAAAAGTAACGGACAATTCACGCACCAAGTACAGTATTGGTCGCACAACATCATGGCCAGAACTCTAGTGGTGGGCGCTTGAGATCTGTCAGTCTCCTAGGCATGCATCGCATTTGGGTTCGAAATTCACCAATCCACTCCCATAGTCATCTCCCTGATTACAAAGGCATGTCTCAAAAAAAATTTTCCAAAATTCGGCTCCATATTTTCACAACGCTGTACGGGTGTCAGAGACTTTCTACACTACTGGAAATTGAAATAAGAACACCGTGAATTCATTGTCCCAGGAAGGGGAAACTTTATTGACACTTTCCTGGGGTCAGATACATCACATGATCACACTGACAGAACCACAGGCACATAGACACAGGCAACAGAGCATGCACAATGTCGGCACTAGTACAGTGTATATCCACCTTTCGCAGCAATGCAGGCTGCTATTCTCCCATGGAGACGATCGTAGAGATGCTGGATGTAGTCCTGTGGAACGGCTTGCCATGCCATTTCCACCTGGCGCCTCAGTTGGACCAGCGTTCGTGCTGGACGTGCAGACCGCGTGAGACGACGCTTCATCCAGTCCCAAACATGCTCAATGGGGGACAGATCCGGAGATCTTGCTGGCCAGGGTAGTTGACTTACACCTTCTAGAGCACGTTGGGTGGCACGGGATACATGCGGACGTGCATTGTCCTGTTGGAACAGCAAGTTCCCTTGCCGGTCTAGGAATGGTAGAACGATGGGTTCGATGACGGTTTGGATGTACCGTGCACTATTCAGTGTCCCCTAGACGATCACCAGTGGTGTACGGCCAGTGTAGGAGATCGCTCCCCACACCATGATGCCGGGAGTTGGCCTTGTGTGCCTCGGTCGTATGCAGTCCTGATTGTGGCGCTCACCTGCACGGCGCCAAACACGCATACGACCATCATTGGCACCAAGGCAGAAGCGACTCTCATCGCTGAAGACGACACGTCTCCATTCGTCCCTCCATTCACGCCTGTCGCGACACCACTGGAGGCGGGCTGCACGATGTTGGGGCGTGAGCGGAAGACGCCCTAACGGTGTGCGGGACCGTAGCCCAGCTTCATGGAGACGGTTGCGAATGGTCCTCGCCGATACCCCAGGTGCAACAGTGTCCCTAATTTGCTGGGAAGTGGCGGTGCGGTCCCCTACGGCACTGCGTAGGATCCTACGGTCTTGGCGTGCATCCGTGCGTCGCTGCGGTCCGGTCCCAGGTCGACGGGCACGTGCACCTTCCGCCGACCACTGGCGATAACAACGATGTACTGTGGAGACCTCACGCCGCACGTGTTGAGCAATTCGGCGGTATGTCCACCCGGCCTCCCGCATGCCCACTATACGCCCTCGCTCAAAGTCCGTCAACTGCCCATACGGTTCACGTCCACGCTGTCGCGGCATGCTACCAGTGTTAAAGACTGCGATGGAGCTCCGTATGCCACGGCAAACTGGCTGACACTGACGGCGGCGGTGCACAAATGCTGCGCAGCTAGCGCCATTCGACGGCCAACACCGCGGTTCCTGGTGTGTCCGCTGTGCCGTGCGTGTGATCATTGCTTGTACAGCCCTCTCGCAGTGTCCGGAGCAAGTATGCTGGGTCTGACACACCGGTGTCAATGTGTTCTTTTTTCCATTTCCAGGAGTGTATTAGAAACGCTTAAGTTTTGAAGGCTGGAAATGTTCCTTTTCAGCTCTAGGGTAAGTTTCATGGGGAATTAAAGCACTTACAAGATGAAAGCATCCTCACTCCAATCCCTAACAGTCACTGTGCCATATCCATTCTCACTGTTCAAAAACCAAATGGTGCCTTATGCGTTTGTGGAGACATCATGGCCCATATACTAACCTGAGTGACGCCTATCCCCAGCTGTCGTTGTGTGAAGAATCGTGACGTATCCTAGCCATCAATATATCCTTTGGGTGGTTCCAGTACAACAGACTTCCCTTTGGTACAGCCAACATTCCAGCGATATTTCAACGATATCGGAGCATCTCACTTGCCATTACCAGTGACAGCAAATTACTAAGACAACATTCTTGTCACAGGCAATGATGCTCAGGACCTGTCCAACAACTTGGACGCTCTGTTCACGGTCCTATCTAAAATGCAATAAGGGCAAGTGTTATTTCTGCATTCGTCACGTTGAATATCCCGGACATGTTGGCAGCGGTTCTGGCATCCCGCCAAAACCTCAGTACATTGAGGCAGTACAAAAACTTCCAGCTCCTACCTGTACCAGCCCGATAAAATCAGTGTTGGGATAATCAAATTACTGCCTGAAGCTAATTCTCCACGTGGTTTCACCGCCTTCTGCAGAAAAACGTATGTTGGCATGGACCCCGGCGTGTGACAAGGCCTTATTGAATACGACCCCACCAAACCTCTTATCCCAGGAGCACATATGTCGGGTTGGGACCGTCTTGTCCTACGTGCAGCAGATCTACGTGGGCCAGTCGTTGAACTTTGCGGAAACGTTTCTTAGCCCACTCTTGGCGTATTGCAACAAACGCAGGCAGCAGGTTCCTTTATGTTCTCTGTATGTTTGCCACATCCACTAGTCGAAGTATTTAAACTTTATCCTGCACTTTTTCCACTCAAGGACTTCCTGGCACCAATGGTTCCAAATTTGCATCTGTGGCATTCTCTTTTTCTGTGACAAAAATGGCATCACGCTAGTTGACACAGCACCCTTCCACCCTGCCTCAGATGGACTAGTACGAGGGTTGTCCAGAAAGTAAGTTACGATCGGTCGCGCAATGGAAACGAGTTTGAAAATCAGATAAAGCTTTGAAAAGAAGTGTTGGGCAGTGTCTCTAGTATGGCTCTAGGTAGAATTATGTCGCTCTTTTCATTCCTGAGCTCTTAGTGAGCGCGTAAAGATGTTATAGAAAATAGTGTCTCCCGCCAAGTACGAGGGCCTGGTGAGAATTTTCCCCTGAAGCTATGCAACCAACATTACATAACTGTCGTGCGGTTTCTTCTTCATGACAATTCTCAGCCTCATTCTGCAGGGGCAATGAAGATGTTCCTGCATCGTTTCAATTGGAAATGTTTGGTTACCCACAATACAGCCCGTAATTGTCTCCCACTGAGTTTCATCTCTGCTCAAACGAACCGCTGGCTATGAAGACAACATTTTGGCACAGACAACGAGCTTTAGGCCAGCGTAGAGAATTGGCGGAAAGCACTGGCGGCTGCCTTCTATGATGAGGGTATTGGAAAGTTGGTACAACGCTACGACGAATGTCTGAATCAGAACGGCGACTACGTAGAGAAGTAGCTGAAAGGTGTAGCTAACTGTTACAAATGAAACATTTCTGATTTTCACTGTGATTTTCATTTCGCGATCAATCGTAACTTACTTTCTGGACAGCCCTCGTAGAACGTTCCTTCCACTTAACCCCCCCGTCCTCTAGGCAACCCACTCATCCTTTATTTGGCATCCAGCAGGTCAACACCGCAGGACAGCTTGTCTCCCTCTAAGAAACTTCTATCCATCACTCTACATTCATAGCCTCCAAATTGAGCGAGCTAGCTGTCACTGTTCGTCACTTACACACTCAGTGTGGGCCCTTGTTTATACGAAGGGGAGGCAACAGTGGTTTTTGGTGGTAATTTTCAAATTACTATGCGGGGTCATGGCGTAGGTGACACATCAGGACAGTACACTGTGCTGCAAACATGTCAACCAATTACGAGCTCACCATGGTCCTTCTCGTGACACCGAGAAATTACCACCTTTTTTTGTTCCACAGACAGAGGACAAAACCATCCGCCATCTCCTGCTTGGACATCGCTGGGCCATCTCCAGCTCTGCTGGCTGGGAGCTCACAGTAGGGCCCTTCAATAGCTATACACATCGCATCAGAATTGACACCAATGAATATGGACATCATCTCCTCAACTGTTCCAGCCACCAGCACGGAACCTGCCTACGAAACAGTCGTCAGAGTAAACTGTGCTGTTTCCTTCCCTCTGCAGGGGGAGGTATGCTGTATGAGGTCTAACCCTTTCGGTGTCAGCAACCCACATCACATCAATGCATCAAAAATGCCTAACACTGAGGGAACAGTTTTCCAGGAGACAGTAAACCATCATCCAACTGTCCACCAAAAAACGACACAAGCACTGTTGGAGCCCGCAGACCAGATGGGCCTACTCTCTTCCACGAGATACATGATGGAGAACAGTCCATTCCATATCCTAGAACCAAGTGCAGTACTTAGGCCAGACCAGATGAGTTCTCTGTCGCTGTGGACTTAAGAGTGTTTGTGGAAGATGGGGACACTGTCATTGTGGCAGACTGGTGGATACGAAAGTTTGTTGCTGTTTAACTTACACAATTATCTTCGCATGGGACTTCATCCAATCAGTTGGTACACTACTGGCCATTAAAATTGTTACACCACGAAAATGACGTGCTACAGACACGAAATTTAACCGGCAGGAGGAAGATGCTGTGATATGCAAATGATTAGCTTTTCAGAGCACTCACACAAGGTTGGCGCCGGTGGCGACACCTACAACGTGCTGACATGAGGAAAGTTTCCAACCGATTTCTCACACACAAACAGCAATTGACCGGCGTTGCCTGGTGAAACGTGGTTGTGATGACTCGTGTAAGGAGGAGAAATGCGTACCATCACGTTTCCGACTTTGATAAAGGTCGGATTGTAGCCTATCGCGATTGCGGTTTATCATATCGCGACATTGCTGCTCGCGTTGGTCGAGATCCAATGACTGTTAGCAGAATATGGAATAGGTGGGTTCAGGAGGGTAATACAGAACGCCGTGCTGGCTCCAAACGGCCTCTTATCACTAGCAGTCGAGATAGGCATCTTATCCGCATGGCTGTAACGGATCGTGCAGCCACGTCTCGATCCATGAGTCAATAGATGGGTACGTTTGTAAGACAACGACCATCTGCACGAACAGTTCGACGACGGCAGCAGCATGGACTATCAGCTCGGAGACCATGGTTGCGGTTACCCTTGACGCTGCAGGAGCGTTTGCCATGGTGTACTCAACGACGAACCTGGGTGCACGAATGGCAAAACGTCATTTTTTCGGATGAATGCAGGTTCTGTTTACAGCATCACGATGGTCGCATCCGTGTTTGGGGACATCGCGATGAACGCACATTGGAAGCGTGTATTCGTCATCGCCATACTGGCATATCACCCGGCGTGATGGTATGGGGTGCCATTGGTTACACGTCACGCTCACCTCTTGTTCGCATTGACGGCACTTTGAACAGTGGACGTTACATTTCAGATGTGTTACGACCCGTGGCTCTACCCTTCATTCGATTCCTGCGGAACCCTATATTTCAGCAGGATAATGCATGACTGCATGTTGCAGGTCCTGTACGAGTCTTTATGGATACAGAAAATGTGCGATTGCTGCCCTGGTCAGCACATTCTTCGGATCTCTCACTAACTGAAAACGTCTGGCCAATGGTGGCCGGGCAACTGGCTCGTCACAATACGCCAGTCACTACTCTTGATGAACTATGGTATCGTGTTGAAGCTGCATGGGCAGCTGTACCTGTACACGCCATCCAAGCTCTGTTTGACTCAATGCCCAGGCGTATCAATGCTGTTATTTCGGCCATAGCTGGTTCTTCTGGGTACTGATTTCTCAGGATCTATGCACCCAAATTGCGTGAAAATGTAATCACAGCCGGCCGGAGAGACCGAGCGGTTCTAGGCGCTACAGACTGGAACCGCGCGACCGCTACGGACGCAGATTCGAATCCTGCCTCGGGCATGGATGTGTGTGATGTCCTTAGGTTAGTTAGGTTTAAGTAGTTCTAAGTTCTAGGGGACTGATGACGTCAGCAGTTAAGTCCCACAGTGCTCAGAGCCATTTTGTAATCACATGTCAGATCTAGTATAATATACTTGTCCAATGAATACCCGTTTATCATCTGCATTTCTTCTTGTTGTAGCAATTTTAATGGCCGGTAGTGTATCTTCCTATGGGGTTTGATCCTATCAGGTGGTGCTTCGTCGCTGAGCATCGTACAGGACTCTGGCTTTATAAATTGTGTATTTAATGAACTTAGACTCAGTGACAATCTAAGTGCCCTCCAGCTGCCAGTGGTATTATTGTCCTATTTCGAGAAGAGACTTATTTTATATTTTGTTTCGATCCGCTGATAAATAAACTTGTTCAACTATTATTACCTGGATGTTTTTGTGCTGCCATCGATTAATGTATGAGATGTAAGGTGGGAGGCTGAAATTTATACGTGATGTGTACATTATGTTTTTCTTTTTGAGGAGTGCTATGTCTCGAGAGATTTGGCCATAAAAAGGAATCGATACAAATTGTTTTATGTGCAGTTTCTCGTTTTGTGGCAATTCATTTCTTTTATACTTTCTGAAACTACAAATTTCATCACCTACAGTTCAGTGCTACTCATTATTCTATTTCGCAACCGGTTAAGATGCATTTCTACTTCGTCAGTATGTGGTGGCAGTTTTAAGAGGTCTGTTTATTACAGAACGAAATAAGGTCTTTTTTTAATACTGAGCAGGATCACAATGGCATCGATTTTTGTCGTGTAATTCGCCCTGTAGCATAATTCCAGGTGTGGTGAACTATCCCAGCCTGCTTCGCGTCAAGAGGATGGACTATCTGTTCCTTTAGCTGATACCTGACTGCATATCGGAGTAGTGCGTACGGAAGCAGAGGCGAGCGCCGCGAGTAAACAGTGTGCGCTGCAGAGGTGTTTGCCTTCTGGGAAAGGGCAAGGCGCTATCTATCGCCTGGGAGGCGGCGGCGGCGGCGGCAGCAGCGTGGCGCCGCGGAAGTGTGTCAGTGGGACACGGCAGGGCAGGGCCGGGCTGGGCCATGTTGTGGGGGGGGGGGGGGGGGGGGGGGAGGTGCGGCGCGGTGCGGTGCCGCCCGGCGGGCGCCCGGCTGGCCGCCCCGGCGCGCCGAGCTGCGTCATGCAGCGCTGCGGAAGCTCCAAGGCCAAGGTCGCCACCGGCGCCGGCGCAAACAGCCGGGACGGCCGCGGGACCTGCGGCGCGACGACGCGGGGCGTGGACGTTGACTGCAGCGGTTAGGAAAACCGATACAGGTGTAACCACTCCACTATACAGGGTGTTACAAAAAGGTACGGCCAAACTTTCAGGAAACATTCCTCATACCCAAAGAAAGGAAATATGTTATGTGTACATGTGTCCGGAAACGCTTACTTTCCATGTTAGAGCTCATTATATTACTTCTCTTCAAATCACATTAATCATGAAACACACAGCGACAGAACGTACCAGCGTGACTTCAAACACTTTGTTACAGGAAATGTTCAAAATGTCCTCCGTTAGCGAGGATACATGCATCCACCCTCCCTGATGCGCTGATGCAGCCCTGGAGAATGGCGTATTGTATCACAGCCGTCCACATTACGAGCACGAAGAGTCTCTACATTTGGTACCGGGGTTGCGTAGACAAGAGCTTTCAAATGCCCCCATAAATGAAAGTCAAGAGGGTTGAGGTCAGGAGAGCGTGGAGGCTATGGAATTGGTCCGCCTCTACCAATTTATCCGTCACCGAATCTGTTGTTGAGAAGCGTACGAACACTTCGACTGAAATGTGCAGGAGCTCCATCGTGCATGAACCACATGTTGTGTCGTACTTGTAAAGGCACATGTTCTAGCAGCACAGGTAGAGTATCCCGTATGAAATCATGATAACGTGCTCCATTGAGCGTAGGTGGAAGAACATGGGGCCCAATCAAGACATCACCAACAATGCCTGCCCAAACGTTCACAGAAAATCTGTGTTGATGACGTGATTGCACAGTTGCGTGCGGATTCTCGTCAGCCCACACATGTTGATTGTGAAAATTTACAATTTGATCACGTTGGAATGAAGCCTCATCTGTAAAGAGAACATTTGCACTGAAATGAGGATTGACACATTGTTGGATGAACCATTCGCAGAAGTGTACCCGTGGAGGCCAATCAGCTGCTGATAGTGCCTGCACACGCTGTACATGGTACGGGAACAACTGGTTCTCCCGTAGCACTCTCCATACAGTGACGTGGTCAACGTTACCTTGTACAGCAGCAACTTCTCTGTCGCTGACATTAGGGTTATCGTCAACTACACGAAGAATTGCCTAGTCCATTGCAGGTGTCCTCGTCGTTCTAGGTCTTCCCCAGTCGCGAGTCATAGGCTGGAATGTTCCGTGCTCCCTAAGACGCCGATCTATTGCTTCGAACGTCTTCCTGTCGGGACACCTTCGTTCTGGAAATCTGTCTCGATACAAACGTACCGCGCCACGGCTATTGCCCCGTGCTAATCCATACATCAAATGGGCATCTGCAAACTCTGCATTTGCAAACATTGCACTGACTGCAAAACCACGTTCGTGATGAACACTAACCTGTTGATGCTACGTACTGATATGCTGTATAGCAATGAGTAGCATGTCAACACAAGCACCGAAGTCAACATTACCTTCCTTCAATTGGGCCAACTGGCGGTGAATCGAGGAAGTACAGTACATACTGACGAAACTAAAATGAGGTCGAACATGGAAATTAAGCGTTTGCGGACACATGTCCACATAACATCTTTTCTTTATTTGTGTGTGAGGAGTGTTTCCTGAAAGTTCGGCCGTACCTTTTTGTAACACCCTGTATGTGTTTCTCTATGAAATTTAGCCCGACTGAACTCCCACCCTATAAAAGTCTACGTATTAGCAAAACGATATCCCCATAACCTGTTATCCAACTTACGCTCGTATGCTAACCTTTGACTAAACAGAATCTAGACTGAATTGAACTGTAACTGATCTTAATGCAACTTCCTTTAATGTTACACTGAAACGCCAAAGAAACGGGTATACAAATGCGTATTCAAATACAGAGATATACGGGGTGGTCCGTTGATAGTGACCGGGCCAAATATCTCACGAAATAAGAGTCAAACGAAAAAACTACAAAGCACGAAACTCGTCTAGCTTGAATGGGGGAAACAGATGTCGCTATGGTTGGCCCGCTAGATGGCGCTGCCATAGGTCAAACGTATATCAACTGCGTTTTTTTTTTATAAATAGAAACCCCCATTTTTATTACATATTCGTGTAGTACGTAAAGAAATATGAATGTTTTAGTTGGACCACTTTTTTCGCTTTGTGATAGATGGCGCTGTAATAGTCACAAACGTATAAGTACGTAGTATCACGTAACATTCCGCCAGTGCGGACGGTATTTGCTTCGTGATACATTACCCGTGTTAAAATGGACCGTTTACCAATTGCGAAAAGGTCGATATCGTGTTGATGTATGGCTATTGTGATCAAAATGCCCAACGGGCGTGTGCTATGTATGCTGCTCGGTATCCTGGACGACATCATACAAGAGGCCGGACCGTTCGCCGGATAGTTACGTTATTTAAGGAAACAGGAAGTGTTCAGCCACATGTGAAAACGTCAACCACGACCTGCAACAAATCATGTTGCCCAAGTAGGTGTTTTAGCTGCTGTCGCGGCTAAGCCGCACATCAGTAGCAGACAAATTGCGCGAGAATCGGGAATCTCAAAAACGTCGGTGTTGAGAATGCTACATCAACATCGATTGCACACGTACCATATTTCTGTGCACCAGGAACTGCATGGCGACGACTCTGAACTTCGTGTACAGTTCTGCCACTGGGCACAAGAGAAATTACGGGGCGATGACAGATTTTTTGCACGCGTTCTATTTAGCGACGAAGCGTCATTCACCAACAGCGGTAACGTAAACCGGCATAATATGCACTATTGGGCAACGGAAAATCCACGATAGCTGCGACAAGTGGAACGTCAGCGATCTTGGCGGGTTACTGTATGGTGCGGCATTATATGAGAAAGGATAAATGGCCCCCATTTTATCGATGGCAATCTAAATGGTGCAATGTATGCTGATTTCCTACGTACTGTTCTACCGATGTTACTACAAGATGTTTCACTGCATGACAGAATGGCGATGTGCTTCCAACATGATGGAAGTCCAGCACATAGCTCGCGTGCGGTTGAACCGGTATTGAATAGAACATTTCATGACAGGTAGATTGGTCTTCGAAGCACCATACCATGGCCCGCACGTTCACCGGGTCTGACGTCCCCCCGATTTCTTTCTGTGGGGAAAGTTCAAGGATATTTGCTATCGTGATCCACCGACAACGCCTGACAACATGCGTCAGCGCATTGTCAATGCATGTGCGAACATTACGGAAAGCGAACTACTCGCTGTTGAGAGGAATGTCGTTACACGTATTGCCAAATGCACTTCGGTTGACAGAAATCATTTTGACCATTTATTGCATTAATGTGGTATTTACAGGTAATCACGCTATAATAGCATGCGTTCTCAGAAATGATAAGTTCACAAAAGTACATGTATCACGTTGGAACAACCGAAATAAAATGTTCAAACGTACCTACGTTCCGTATTTTAATTTAAAAAAACCTACTTCTTACAATCTGTTCGTCTAAAATTGTGAGCCATATGTTTGTGACTATTACAGCGCCATCTATCACAAAGCGAAAAAAGTGGTCCAACTAAAACATTCACATTTCTTTACGTACTACACGGTCAATGGTCCATCCTGTATTAGCAGGCAGAATACGACGCTGCGGTCGGCAACGCCTATGTAAGACAACAAGTGTCTGTCGCAGTTATTATATCGGTTACTACTGCTACAATGGCAGGTTACCAAGATTTAAGTGAGTTTAAACGTGTGTTATAGTCGCCGCACGAGCGATGGGACACACCGTCTCTGAGGTAGCGATGATTTGGGGATTTTCCCGTACGACCATTTCATGAGTGTATCGTGAGTATCAGGAATCCGGTAAGACATCAAAATCTCCGACATCGCTACTGCCGGAAGAGGTCCTGCAAGAACGGGACCACCGGCGACTGAAGAGAATCATTCAGTGTGACAGAAGTGCAACCCTTTCGCAAATTGCTGCAGATTTCAATAGACAAGCATCAGCGTGCGAATCATTTGATTGACGTGTACGGATATGGAGACAACCTCACGAATCCATGGACTCTGCATGTCAGGAGGGAACTGTTCAAGCTGGTGGACGCTCTGTAATCCTGTGTGGCGTGTTCACTTGGAGTGATATGGGACCCCTGATACGTCTAGAAACGACTCTGGCAGGTGACACGTACGTAAGCGTCCTGTGTGATCACCTGCATCCATTCATGTCCATTGAGCATTCCGACGGACTTGGGCAATTCCAGCAGGACAATGCGACACCCCACACGTCCAGAATTGCTACAGAGTGGCTCCAGCAACAATCTCCTGTGTTTAAACACTTCCGCTGCCCAGGAAACTCCTCTGACATGAAGATTGTTGAGCATATCTGAGATGCCTTGCAACGTGCTGCTCAGAAGAAATCCCCACCCCCTCGTACTCTTACGGATTTATGGACAGCCCTGCAGGACTCATGGTGGAGGGGAGGAGGAGGAGATTAATGTTTAATGTCCCGTCGACAACGAGGTCATTAGAGACGGAGCGCAAGCTCGGGTGAGGGAAGGATGGGGAAGGAAATCGGCCGTGCCCTTTCAAAGAAACCATCCCGGCATTTGCCTGTAGCGATTTAGGGAAATCACGGAAAACCTAAACCAGGATGGCCGGAGACGGGATTGAACCGTCGTCCTCCCGAATGCGAGTCCAGTGTGCTAACCACCGCGCCTCCTCGCTCGGTACAGGACTCATGGTGTCAGTTCCCTCAAGCAGTATTTGAGACATTAGTCGAGTCCATGCCATGTCGTGCTGCGGCACTTCTGTGTGTTCGCTGGGGCCTCACACGATGTTAGACAGGTGTACGTTTCTTTGGAGTGTAAATGACCAAGTCGATGTTGGTAACTCCATAAGGGTTTTCGTAAATATGCAACTGAAGTATCTCTGACCCTTAATAAAATTTCCACCTACCTCGCGTCTTGACAACGTTGTTGCAGATTTCTTGAAAGCACAACAGCAAACAGCATGCTGGCAGCGCCTAAGCTAGATTTCTATTTCTAAATAATATTTTTAACGGTCTTATATCACATGTGGTAATGCGTAATGATAAACAATGAGGTGGGCAGAGTAACTATTCCTATGAAATGATATTCCAAGGCAACGATTTTAGAATGAAGTATAGACTCAAAAAGACAGAGTAAAACTTCGCGTGATCTTCACACATAATGTAGGGCTGAACGACACTACGCTTAACAAAGTGAACAATGATTTAGAGAGGATACAATGTCAACAGAGATTTTCTGTAAAAATCAAACAGCTTAATCAGTTAATACGTTCATGCATGACTCAGGGAAGTTGCGTGAACTTTTTCTCAGCTCTGAGCAAATGAACAAAGTTAACTAGCTCCCAATACTCGTTTCTAATAATTAGGTGCGCAGTGCTCCAGTCTTACCACAAACTTCTCTTGAAAAAAATAATAACATTATTCAACATTTATATTCTCTTCGATTTTTGATACATACATCTTATTAATCCTTGCTGTCTTTTACAATCAATCTACCAGATATTATCACAAGTCAATACAGCACCAATAACGCGTCAGCACTTACGACAGTTCAACTAAGAATGTATCAGACTGCGCAGAGGCAAAGACTGAACCACGACAAGACCAAAGATTGTTTAACTGTAACATGACTTGCACATCTACAACATACAAAAATCAAAATAACATGACCACCTAACACTGGGATTTTAGTTCCGGATAACCAGTATATGTTTGGCCTCGGTTATGACGATTTTTTTTAAAATAATAACCAGCTAAATAACCAGCATATCAATTTACCACAGCAGCAGTGCTAGAATTTTTGATATATAAATAAAACTTTAAAAAAACGAGAAATGTTGATTCGTAAAATTTCCATTGCTTTGAAATATTGGATTATTTTAGAAATTGGGAAAAGCGATCACAACTTTTCTTAATAACAGTGCCCACAGTTACAAATTAGCAGCAAACACATGACATTAGAATCGGCACAGCACTGCAGACAATAAGTTACCTGCCGCCCACTGTGGCCGAGTGGTGCTAGGCGCTTCAGTCTGGAACCGCGCGACCGCTACGGTCGCAGGTTCGAATCCTGCCTCGGGCATGGATGTGTGCGATGTCCTTAGGTTAGTTAGGTTTAAGTAGTTCTATGTTCTAGGGGACTGATGACCTCAGATTTTAAGTCCCATAGTGCTCAGATTGCGGGGCGGGATTAGCCGAGCGGTCAAGGGCGCTGCAGTCATGGACTGTGCGGCTGGTCCCGGAGGAGGTTCGAGTCCTCCCTCGGGCATGGGTATATGTGTTTGTCCTTAGGATAATTTAGGTTAAGTAGTGTGTAAGCTTAGGGACTGATGATCTTAGCAGTTAAGTCCCGTAAGATTTCACACACATTTTTGAGTGCTCAGAGCCATTTGAACCATTTGAATAACGTACCTGTTGTCCTGTGGCTTGGCCTGTTAGACGATGCGCGTGCACACTCATTATAAAGACTTGTCCCCATCAGGTGCATAAAGTACTTTCTCGCTGTCGTCCTCGCACATCACTTGTACTGCAGAATAGCACCATATCTACTTTGGAAATATTTTACGAAGTGCAGTAGCAGTGAAGTACAATGCTCCATTTGGGAATTTTAAAATTTTCTCGACGAATTTAATGTTCAAATAAATTTCGGGCTTGCCGCCGGTCGTCTTTTTATCCATCACACGATATTTCACCTAGGGACCTGCCAGTCATCTTCAGGTGAGTCGTCGAAGACTGACGGAGACTTGGTCCGATCCGCCATATTTGGTACAGTGCTCCGCGTACAGATCAAGTTGACGGACGGACCACACTTCTCGGGAGCAGCGGCCTCGCGGGTGGAACCGCGTAACCCAGCTGTCCTCGGCATTACCGTTCGATGCGGCCGTTGGCGTAACCTGTCGTTTTCGAGTAGTAGGATATCGTTAGCTTCATTCTGTCGGAAACATTTCGTTTAAAGTAGCAAGAATCCTCTGTAAATTTCAGGTGAAAGTGCTTTTCTGTCCACGACGCAAGATTGCAAACCTTTTGGGATCGGTAAAGGACAAAATGTTATTGCAGAAGTGTGGTATGGCTTACATAGGACAAGACCACACGCACTGTGAAAGAATATCAGCGTTGCACTAGCCATTTGCTAACAAGCAGGTCCATTATTGTCGAACACTGTATTTGCACTTGATATTCAATGGTGTGTGATAGACCTATGACTCTGACCACAGCAACATATTTTTGGGACTCCATTACTAAAGAATCCGTGGAAATATGCCTGGCGGAAAGTCTGATGAACCGCCAGTTGGATAGTGCGGGGAACCCCATCATCTCCACGATTTGTTCTAATCGAAGAGGACAGAGTGCGCCAACCGCTGCGGCGAGGTTGGCAACGCAGAGGACAGCTGGGTTCCACGGTTCCACCAGCGAGGGCGCTGCCGCCACGAAGTGTGTGGTCCGTCTGTCAACTTGAATTATGACGCAGCGCGCTATACATGGCGGACCGGATCGAGTTATCGTCAGTCTTCGATGGCTCACCTGAAGATGACTGGCAGGTGCCCTGCCGGAGTAACATACGATGAATTAAACGGCTGCCGGCTGCAAGCCCGAAATTTCTTTGAACAGTTTTCCACTTGCTTAAAAAAATAATAAAAGAAGCGGGTGGAGCCACAACAGAATGACACCAAGCAAGGAGAAGAAACATCCGTAATGTTCCTTGGAAGAGAAGGTAAATTTAATTGATGTATCTATAATTTTGTTGATGTGCTATAAATTTTGGATAGTAAATGAAACCTTAATTTTCTTGTTGCTTCAGCGTGAAAATTTGATAAGAATCCAAATTAACAATGCACGGACTCATTAGCTTATGACTTTTCGCTCTCACTGTCACCGCGCCTATTTTCTTCACCTTCACAGTCTTTGCTGGAGACAGTGAGACCGATTTCTGTCGCAACCTCAACCCCATTTCGATCGCGATTTCCCACTCTTTCAACTTCATTAGAATTTTTCAATCTTTGTTCGAAGTTAACTACAAGTGTATTATGTGACCTTCGCTCTCGTAATGTCGGCGTTGTCTTAATTGAATGCTGCTATTTTATGAAATCATGTTGAACCTTTGTTACAGAATCCGATATGGAATATTGATCAATCGTAGGTACCGTTTCTCAAAGCCTAACGACAGTCAAGATTATTGTGAAGATGTTAATCTTTACCGCATTACGGGTTGCAAGTAACAAATCAGTACTGATTTTAAAGTTTCCAGTGCGGCAGTAGTTGACTTACATGCATGTCATTACTGTGGCATTTTCATTTGAGCTTCCATGTGTGCAGTTTACCACTTAGCGTAAGCGTGGAACAGTAATTGTTATGTAGTATCATTTTCAACCAAACATATCATAACTTTTGCTCAAGCACAAGTAGGCGGCCGTCTATTATCATTCAGTAATTAATATTTCAGTCAATCTCAGTTGCGTAATTAATTACAAGCTTGGCTTAATTTGATTGCACAGATTGTTTTCGATCGTTGTTGTGCAGTATTGTTGTGTTTTAGCGATCAGTAGTACAGCCGCCGGTATTCACTTGGTCAAATTATTCTTCCGAATTGATGCCTTTTCAGTAAATTACAGGACATTCGTTCAAACATGTCATTAGAATACCTGTCCGCTATTGTAGTCGGCTGGACAAGTACCTGGTTGCAGGCAGGAGGGCGTTTCTCTTTAGCTTGGAACTGACGAGCCAGTCTGTCTCTACTTCTCCTAAATGAGTGGCGGCCGCAACCTGCCTGACTAGCTAGCTTACAGTTGCGTAATATCCGCATGAGGCTCTGTGTTGCCAATATAGGCTGCAGAAATACTTTTGGTTGTCGAGCCAGGAGGGAGCACATCAGCTCTGTAAGCATGTGCAGGGAATGGGCTATTAGACCCACCTTCTGCTTGTAACTGTGACTGGTTGAAAGGCCCAGATATAAAATGCTCGTAATTTCGTGGACCACTTTGGAGCTCTTGAAACCGGGAATCGCCCGGCAGCCGTCGTTGGTATGAGATGGCAAGTCTCGCGGCCTTTGGGGTGAAGTTTGTGCTTTGAAGTGGCTGTCACTTCGCAGTTCTGCAGTTAGTGACCCTCCGTGAATACAGAGATAACTTTTTCGGCTCGAAACTTCTACAGAAGATTCGTAACTTCGTTCCTATGCATGGTTGGTATGTCGCAATGAGTAGAGTGGCAGAAAGATATCGGGTGATGCGCTTGCTGGCTCGCATCCTACTGGATCCAAACATTTTTTTTTTTTTTACTAGCCTTCGCGTTTTCCAATCGGTTCTGATACTTTCATAGTAGTTTAATAAACGTATATTGTATAATTTTCGATGTTATTTAAATACAGAGGAGGTGACGAAAGTCGTTAGATCTAATATTGTGTGCTTAGGCACTTTTGTGTTTTTATCGGCGTTTTGTTGGTTAGTGAACATGGAATTGTTCAAGAAAAAGAGGGCTCAGAGAGGAATGGATCCATTAGCTACCTTGAGCTGGATTTGGGTGAAAATGCAGACTTCGCTGAGTTTAATACATACCAAAAATTTCATTTGTTGTAATGCAATTTGCGATACCTTTTCGATGTTGAGTTACTGTTAATAACGGCAGGGATTGACAGTAACGAGTTGGAGGAGCCCATGCACTGAACTGTTAGCAGTGAACATAATCCAGTCCAGTGACTGGATCTCGGAATCTTTCGTGTGAATATATAGCTACAGAGCTTTTAATTACTGACTTTGGTGTTGGAAGACGCTTAACCCTGCCTCATACCTCAAAACGAGATTGAGGCACTTATTTGGACCGCTTTTAGTGTGTGGCAATGCAGAGATTTAATTCAGATCCACCAACAAACGTTTTTAATTAAATCCGTGGAGCTGTACGTCGCGTAACTTGCATCGCGCGCCTCACATCACCAAAGCCCGTCTCCTATGGAGTAAGGGTTCGCCGTAAATTTTCTGTGTAAATGGTACGCTTGATTGCCGGATAGCTGTGCTTTCGAAAGTCGACATTGAGCGTACCGTCCAGCGTGGTGGTGAACGCTCAGAAACGATGCGACTTCTGCATATGGTACGTCTTCTCGAAGTGGTATACACGATCGCAGCGAACTCCAGCCGCTGTTGTCGCCTGTAATCTGGCTCGCACATTACGCTGTTTACGAAGTGAACGGGCGTGAAATTGCTACGTTAGCTCTATTAAAACGCGTATTTGCTCCCTTCTCCTTACGTCACTGATGTGGTTCTGTCTGTAGTATATACAGGGTGTTACAAAAAGGTACTGCCAAACTTTCAGGAAACATTCCTCACACACAAATAAAGAAAAGATGTTATGTGGACATGTGTCCGGAAACGCTTAATTCCCATGTTAGAGCTCATTTTAGTTTCGTCAGTATGTACTCAATGGAGCACGTTATCATGATTTCATACGGGATACTCTACCTGTGCTGCTAGAACATGTCCCTTTACAAGTACGACACAACATGTGGTTCATGCACGATGGAGCTCCTGCACATTTCAGTCGAAGTGTTCGTACGCTTCTCAACAACAGATTCGGTGGCCGATGGATTGGTAGAGGCGGGCCAACTCCATGGCCTCCGCGCTCTCCTGACCTCAACCCTCTTGACTTTCATTTATTGGGGCATTTGAAAGCTCTTGTCTACGCAACCCCGCTACCAAATGTAGAGACTCTTCGTGCTCGTATTGTGGACGGCTGTGATACAATACGCCATTCTCCAGGGCTGCATCAGCGCATCAGTGCATCAGAGATTCCATGCGACGGAGGGTGGATGCATGTATCCTCGCTAACGGAGGACATTTTGAACATTTCCTGTAACGAAGTGTTTGAAGTCACGCTGGTACGTTCTGTTGCTGTGTGTTTCATGATTAATGTGATTTGAAGAGAAGTAATATAATGAGCTCTAACATGGAAAGTAAGCGTTTCCGGACACATGTCCACATAACATATTTTCTTTCTTTGTGTGGAGGAATGTTTCCTGAAAGTTTGGCCGTACCTTTTTGTAACACCCTGTATAAATAAAAACTTCAAGATCCATCGGCATGCAGTTTGCGAGACCTTTTCCATGTTGAGTTGGAACTGTATTCCTGTTCTGCTGATGTTATTAAGGGCGGGGATTAACAGTAACCACTTGGAGCCGATGCATTGAACTGCTAGCAGTGAACATAGTCTAGTTCAGTGACCGGATACTGGAATCTTTAATATAAATATAGAGCTACAATAAGGCAATAAAGCAAGGATTTACAAAAGTTCCATTACAAATAGTGCTACACAAATGTACAGTAGTTCACTACGTAAGGTAAAGATTACCATTCTACTCAGTACAATCTAAGGTTATTCTTACTTGATCACTGTTCTTATTCCGCAGGGGAACCTTTACTGCATGTGAAAGACAGAGTTAAAAAAAAAAGAAGGACGTGCAAAATATCTTACTGCAAACAGTGCAAAGTGTCTTGTTGATTAAGCCAATCAAACAAAACCACTCCTCAAAAAGAACGCGCTTACAAAGAGGTGACGAAAGTCATTGGATATATACGTACGTGTATAGATGGAGGTAGTATCGCGTACACAAGGCGTAAAAGGACAGTCCATTGGCGAAGTTAGCATTTGTACTCAGGTAATCCTTCATTCTCATCTCTTTTTTTTTTTTTTTTTTTGAATTTTTTATTTTTTTTCTTCAAATGTGTGTGAATTCCTAAGGGACCAAGTGGATGAAATCATCGGTCATAGACTTACACATTACTTAAACTAACTTATGCTAAGAACAACACGCACGCACCCATGACCTAGGGAGGACTCGAACCTCCGACGGGGGGAGCCGCGCGAACCGTGATCTCGGCTCGTGACCATATCATTTGGATCGTAGACGACTGGAAAACTGTGGCTTTGTCAGATGAGTCCCAATGTCAGTTGGTGAGATCTGATGGTAGGTTTCGAGTGTGGCGCAGACCGCACAAAGTCATGGAAGCAAGTTGTCAACAAGGCACTGTGCAAGCTGGTAGTGGCTCCGTAATTGTGTAGGCTATGTTGACATGGAATGGACTGGGTCCTTTGGTCAATCTGAACCGATCAGTGGCGGGAAACGGTTATGTTCGTCTATTTGGAGACCATTTGCAGCTATTCATGGACATCACGTTCCCAAACAACGATGGAATTTTTATGGATGACAATCCGCCATGTCACCGTACCACAGTTGTTAGCGATTGGTTGAAGACCATTCTAGACAATCCGAGCGAATGATTTGGCAACGCAGATCACCCGACATGAATCCTATGGAACAATTATGGGACATAATCGAGAGGTCAGTTTGGGCACAAAATCCTGCACCAGCAACACTTTGCCATTTGTGCATGGCTATAGAGGCAGCTTGGCTCAGTACTTCTGCCGGAGACTTCCAACGACTTGTTGAGTCGAAGCCACATCGTGTTGCTGCATTACGCTGGACAAAAGTAGGCCCGACTCTATATTAGGAGGAATCCCATGAGTTTTGCCACCACACTATATGTATACAAAACATCGAAAATTTTACTTGTGGAATACAATTTTATTAAACTAACAAGAAAGGATTAGAACCGATAAGTAAATGCAAAGGCTGCTAAAACACTTTTTGGATCCTGTGGAATGCAAACCAGCAAACACATCACCCTATATCTTACAATTCTACAATTATGCTCACTGCGCTACACCAATGACGAGCATTGTATGACCATACTTAGCATCTTACCGTGTCCTGAAAGCTGTGATCGTGAATATGTTATTAATTGACATTTAACTATCACAAATTGTACCAATAACATTGAATTTCACATGTCCCCTCAGTGTGCCGTTCCCTTGAAACGGCATACTTTCATAATACGCAAGTGACGATGTTTCCTTAACAACAAATATGACGTCTCCTGTCATTTCATTACAACAATTCATACAATTAACGACGGGTTTTCGAGAGATCCTTAATTTCCTGATGCTTAGAAATGGCATATGTACACGTAGGCCTTAAATGAAAGCCAAAATGGCGTGTCGTGGCTCTGTTACTGAAGCGAGATATGCATGTGACGTAGGTGACATTCTTCCATCTCATTGGTCAACGTTCAAACGCAAGTTCAGAATATCTATCTGTGGTGTCACCGCCAGACACCACACTTGCTAGGTGGTAGCCTTTAAATTGGCCGCGGTCCGTTAGTATACGTCGGACCCGCGTGTCGCCACTATCAGTGATTGCAGAGAGAGCGCCGCCACACGGCAGGTCTAGTCTAGAGAGACTCACTAGCACTCGCCCCAGTTGCACAGCCGACTTTGCTAGCGATGATTCACTGGCTACATACGCTCTCATTTGCAGAGACGACAGTTTAGCATAGCCTTCAGCTACGTCGTTTGCTACGACCTAGCAAGGCGCTATATTCAGTTACTATGTATCCTGAACAGATAATATTGTGAATCATGTACGGTCAAGAGCGACGTTCATCATTAATGGATTAAAGTTAAGTATCAAACTAATTACGTCCGCTTTCTGAATTTCTGAATTCTCATTCCTTTTTTGTCATGTTCCAGACCTCACGTCAGTATAGTTCTTCCCTCCTCACGAAAGCCTGCGTGAGCTAAAACGCGTGCATTTCGGCCTCCTCTAGCAACACGGCGTTGGCTCTTCTGCCAACACAACACTATCATGTTATAAAAGGTGGTCGGAAATTCCCGTTACAGACTTCCAGGACTTGTAGAGGCGAGTGAGTACATCGAATTTTGAATAGGAACCCATGTACGGAAACGTCATCCAACGAGACTACAGAGCGTCAAAGTTATAGGCGCGGGCTGTAATCTCCCCACGGAAAATTACCCTCTACCACGCAATAATTAATAATGGTCAACCAAATCATCCACATGTATTTACGTTTGAAAAGTATCTGATCAGATTTTCTAGTAATATATGCGCCGACAGCTCGTCGACGCCAAGGTATTTTTCTAGTACGTTTATTCTTTGGAACAACAGAGGTACAGAAATGTATGCTCCGTGGTTATTATAGTGGGAGAAAGGAACAGCTTCGGAAGTATCGGTTGGAAGATTTTCGGATTGCTAAAAGAGATTTATTTACTCTTCTTCGCGCTAAAGCGAGCTAGGAAAGTTTGTGCCGCTAGCGTGATAGATAAAGAAAGAAAAAAAAAACCTGTAAAAGAAAATTACATGAGAATTGGAACCAACAGAAAACGGAACATGTACGAAAATGGATTCAATATACAATTTTCCTCAGAAATAAGGTTTGTGACCATTTTATTCTAGAGTGAATGACGAATGAGTTCTCTGTCTGAACCATTGATGATTGTCTGGGCCCTGTAATTAATTGGGAAGTTTCAGCTGTGACGAAGAGAGCCTGCAATCTCTGAGTTTTTTTGAAATCGTCCAAAAAGGCTTCGTCCACATCTGAAATTTTAGATCTGTCGTAAACTGAACGAATTGTTCAAACGATCGATTTTCCCAACTGAATGCAGCGCTTAATAATAATAACAAATGCAAAGATCTTTTCTAGCAAGCCAGCCGCTGAATATTAAGACGAAGGGCTCCACCAGAGATTCTACTAGGCTGATTTCACGTAATTAATATATTTAAACTGTACACAGATAAAGGACAGAGAGAGAGAGAGAGAGAGCGAATGAAATTCTAGTAATTACTCAGAATCCTCAATTAGCATAATTGTTTGTCTGTCTTTTCACGGATCAGCCTAACTAGGAAACACGAAGCCATGACTTTATTGTACCGATTTATGTGTGAGAGGGAAAGAGCGATAAAGGTGACAGATACACTTCTGTACAGACAAAACATTACACCAAGTTAGCGGCAAGCTGCATTCACATAGACTTTCATCATTTACAAAAGCAGAGTAGAATTCATTATAATGGCCAATCCGTGACCGGACACGTTTTTGGACGTTGTTAAAATAATTTTGTTCTCTGTTTCATGTGAACTACGACGAGACAACTTAACTTGGAAAAGAGAAGAAATACTCGCAGGCAAATTAAGTCCATCTACAAATAAAAGCAGGACGCTGGGCGCAGAGAAAGGGCCAGGTCTATAATTTTTATTAAAGCTCGCTAGTATTGAGGAAGTAGACGTAGATTTGAACATTTACTAATTGTGCTCATGCCAGATGTAGCTTGATTGACCTGCCCTAGTTGCATTTACCTGTATAAGTACTATAAGAAAGTGGCCACAGAAGTATTCTTGTGTGAAGGGAGATATATACATATTGACTGTAGAACATTTATATGGTTTTAACTAGGGCAATGTTTCAGATGAGTCAAGCAGAGCAGAGCAACACGCAACAGCCTTCAACTGTGAGCACGGATAATAGTGATCTAGTAAGAAGTGTTGTAGAACCGATCGCTACAGATAGCGCAATAGAACGCCCGGTAGACACGGCTGGAGATGTAACAGCAAGTATGCAACATGGATTAGATCCATTAGTAATTATCATGAGACAGATGCAGATGATAACCGAGAGCATGAATAATACGAAAACCGACATTAACGCGAAACTAGCCTCAGTTACTGAAGGGCAAGAAAATATGAAAATTGACATTAATGCGAAGTTAGCCTCAGTTACTGAAGGGCAGGAAAATTTGAAAACCGACATTAACGCGAAGTTCGCCTCAGTTAATGAAGGGCAAAATGATTTGAATGCGAAGTTAGCCTCAGTTACGGAAGGGCAGGAAAATCTGAAAGCTGAGATTAAGCAGCAGTTACATGACAGTTTTTCCGAATTAGAGCAGCGGATAGAGGCGAAGACAAAGGAACTTAAAGATCAGGCCGAAGAGACGGAACGAAAATTAACTGCACAAATAGAATTGGTTAAAGCTCAATGTGAGGAATCTACTCAACGCGTACGTGTAGAAATGAAGGAGTATGTGGCTATTAAGATAGATACCGTACGCGAACAGATGGAAATGGTTCCGCAGTTAGTACAAAAGCAAGATGCCATGTCGTGTGCAATTGCGCAACTTCCTGAATTGGCACGTACGCAGACGAACCTAAAGGAAAGTGTTGAACATCTGACCGAACGTCAAGACGTTATAGACCACCAAATTATTGTATTAACGGGTAAATTATCCGAAATCACATTAGAAAACAAAAGGCTAATGTGTGAAAACGTTGAGCAAAATGTTAAAGCAGCATTCCAGAGTCTATGCGGCAAACAGGAAGAGAATTTGTTTGCGAAAGGACTTGAGGAAGTGCGACAGCAGTTAGGGGCTGATTTCGAGCAGTGGAAACAAACGATAGCAGAGTCGATACGCGTTTCACAACAAGGCTCAGAACAAATGAATACAGGCCAGCAGCAGAAGTCGGCAGCGACGATAGAGCCAGTTACTGCACATTCGCACACAATACCGACTTGTGTGAGTAACTCGAATATTAAATTGCCACGAGCTAGTTGTTCGCTTGAAGTTTTATCTGACGGAGATTACGAAAGTCTTTGCCATGCTGAAGAAAAAATGATAAAGCATCGGCAATTTCAGATTTTTAACACTGAAAAAAGGGGGGTCCATCCGATTGTTTTTATCCGAAGTTTTAGAGGAGTGCTACCCAGATATTGGTCGAAGTGGCAGAAGATCAGTTTCGTTACTGGGTATATACAAGGTTCGGGGGCGATCTGGGCCTCGGACATGACTTCTGTTTGCTCGACCTATGACGATTTTGAGAAAGCGTTTTTAGCAAAATTCTGGTCAGAAGGGGTACAGGAACGCCTAAGGCAGGAGGTGCTCTATCCAGAGCCTTTCTCTTTTTCAAAAGGGAGCCTTAGGAAGTATTTTGAAAAATATGTAAATAAAACTAGATATTGGGACAGACCTATGCCTTTGCCAGACATAATAAACATACTTAAGGCAAGATTACCAATTAACATCCGGAATCAATTAATTTACGGGAACGATAAAGACCTGGAGTCGTTCCTCACGACGTTAGATCATATAGACATTATAGAAGAGAGCAACCAGAAAGCCCGTAACAACAGATTCCAATATAGGGAGATAGAACCTCCGCCAAATGGTAGGCAAGGGAACGCACAGAGATCGATAAATAGTGGAGAAACCCCTCAAAATCTCAATAATAATACCGGCAATAGTCTTGCGAGGGGCTATCCAAGGAATAACAGGAATGGGAAAAGATACAATCCCGTATGGGGGAACGAAAGGAATTTCAGACCGCAAGCCAGGAACAATAACAGTAATAGAAAATGGAACCAACCGGGGGGAATAAACTCAAATAACCAACATCGGTGGGGACGGACATCTACGAATCAACCGGTGGTTACCGAAGTGACGGACGATGTCAACCACCAGGCGAATCAAAATCCAACAAACTTGTAAGGACCCACTCGTGCCTCGGAGGAGCGGTCAACAATTGGTTGAGGGGCAACAGGATATGTGTACCCATGCTGACGTATAATGATGGACGATTACTGGCAGATGAACTGACCGAGGACTTAGAACTCCAAGATGAGGATAAGGAACTGGTGGCAATAGCCGAAGTGCAAGTCATTTTGGAGACTGTACCTATAGTGGCGGTTTTGGACACAGTTGCAACCACGAATGTTATTTCGGAGGCTCTATTCAACAAGATCAGAAATATAAGACGAGTACCAATTTTTCCAGTTCAAAATTGCAGAATAATAGGCGCCGTTGGGGCTAGATCGGCTAATGTAAAAGTGCAGTCACTACTTAGTGTAGAAGTCGGAAATGTAGCAATATTAAGCACATTCCTTGTTGTAAAAAATTTGGTGGTAGACTGCATTATAGGAGTCGACAGCCTACGTCAATACGGATGCAGAATAGATTTTAAAACAGGAAAAATTTGGTTAAATGTAAATAAACAAGAAATGGAGTTGGACTTGTTGAAAAAGGAAAGCCTTACCAGAAAATATAATAGTGGGATCAGTGTGCAAGTAATCAGGACTGCACAAAATTCTAAACAGCACGTAAATAATGAGTTCCAAGTCAAAGGAGACTTCGGTCAATTAGTGTATGAGAAGTTAAATGAATCCGACTGCATTATTGAAGAGCAGAAGAAGCAGCTCAAAGAATTATTATTAGTGTATGAAAACGTGTTTGATGAAAGGCCAGGAGTTATTAAGGGATACATATGCCATCTCTACGTTAAGCCACACGAAACGTATTATAGGACTTTCTATCCTGTTCCCTGGAGGTTAAAGGCTCAAGTTCAAAAAGAAATAGATCGCATGTTGAAATGGGGTTTGATCGAACCCTCTACAAGCCCATACTGCTCCCCATTGTTGGTCGTGCCAAAAGCAAAATGAACGCTCGTAAAAAACATAACAATAAAGTTGGTGTGTAGTGATAGAAACCTTTAAATTGAAGTAGTCAATCAGTGACATAGAGTATAGAAATAGTGACTAACTATTATTATCGAGTGTTGTAAAGAAGATAGTGGAGATAGGCTTCACCTGTGGCTTGGGTGAACATAGAACTTTAGCATTGCTAATGTCATTAAGAATGATTAAAGATCTAACTGACCGTCAAGAAGAATGAAATGTTTCCCGTAAATGACGCTGAATAATCAAAAGAGGTTCCGAGTGAATATTCATATATAATCTCATGTGAACGCTTACATGTGTAAACGTGTGAAGGGATGTGTTGTGGTAGTGAATCGTGAGTGACGGTTAACGCCGCAAAGATAATTTCCCGCGCAAAACAGTTGACGTCGGCGCGAGAATTAAAATCGGTATAGACGATACAGATATGCTTTGTAAAGGCCCGTCCACACGCAACGATCTGTCTGCGCAAATGTCTGCGCACATCACATCTGCGCAGACAGATCGTTGCGTGTGAACAGAAGATTTGCACCAACCTGAGGTGTGTGCAAACCTGGAAGTTGGAGTTCGAGGTTTGAGCGAAACCTCTCAAATCTGTCGGTTCAAACCACATCTGCGCAGACAAGTTGGAGCGTGTGGACAGGAGATCGTCGCAAATCTGGCGCGAAACAGCTGTTTGCTCAGTCTAGTGTTTGTATTTGTGTGCACAGGGCATTAAAATGGCTGATACTCGTCAGTGTTCTCGAGAGTTTGTAAGTGAATTCATTGAAATATACAGAAACCACCCATGTTTGTGGAAGATTAAAAGTAAAGAATATAGTGACCGAGACAAAAAGACAGCAGCATACAATGCTCTAATTGAAAAATTGCGGGCAGTTGGCGCCTCGGCAAACAGAGAAACGGTAAAAAAAAAATAATTTCGTTGCGAACTGGCGAAATTATTTGCGGATGGATGTCGAAACTTATAATTATCTCTTAAAGCATGTAACCCCTCATATTATGAGAAAAATACTTGTGTGAGAAGGGAAATTTCTCCTCATGAACGCCTGGCAGTAACATTAAGATTCCTAGCAACAGGAAGGAGCTACAATGATTTGGAATTTTCATCTGCAATATCGAAACAAGCATTGAGTGAAATAATACCCAACACATGTGAAGCTATTTACGCTTTCCTGAAGGATGAGTTCATGAAGGCAAGTCAAGTAAATTAGTCTGTCAGCGAACTGTTTACGGAAAAGAGTTATCCAAAGTTCAGAAATCTAGAACATCTGGTGTAGGAGTAGATCAAGTATACCAGCCAACGTTGTGGTATTTTGATCTACTTGGCTTTCTTAGTGATCAAGAAACGCCAAGACCAAGCAGGAGTACAATTGAAGATGAAATTGGAGTGCCAATGTGCGAGGAAATGGAACACGAGGTTATGTAAAACAAAACAGGTTCGCCCTGCAACTCTCGCAGTAAATTTACGTGACAAAACTGCTTTCGCTTTAGCAGCCACTGTCTGCACCATTTTAACCGCTTTCTCTGTTTCCTGCGGTTGGTCTGAATGTTTTTTGCAACACAAGTTGCGAACACAGACCACAACAGAACTTCCTCCATTTCCATTTTTCAAAATAACTGAATTAAATTTTGACGTTTTCGGGGAGCGTAGTCGCTTGCCACTGATATTTCTTTTCTACACCGACAGATGGCGGGCGAGTAGTAGATTGGGGTTTGTGTCGTGTGAACACACCACATTTGCAGCGATCTTTTGCATGTGCAGACATCTGCGCCGATGTCTGCGCAGACAGATCGTTGCGTGTGGACCGGGCTTAAGAGACTCGCACCAAACGCGAGGATAAACTGATTCATGTTGAACTCTAAAAGGAATAGGTGTTATAATTAGAAGTTAAGAGTTTTTAATTTATTAATGAATGATTAAAGAAAGTAATATTCATAGATTCAGTAGTAATTTAATGGTTCGTGTTCGTTTGGGAATTTTGTGTGAAAAATCCATTTCCATATATGAGCATGGATGAACACCGTATGAATCAGAGAGTAATTGAAAGAAGCGAATCCGCATTCCTCAATGCTAATAACTTTTACATTTCAGCACTCAAGCGAAGAAATATATGTATTTAGAATAAAAAGTTTTGAGTATAGCTAAATTATATGACTTATTAAGGAAATATGGATGATGTCTTGGTATAAAATGAACTACACTTTCCATTATTCGATGATTTGAATCCAAAATCTATAGTAAGTTACATGAATCCTTTAAATTACGAAGAACAAATCAGTGATAGAAAATGTGTTAGAACTTTTGGACTTATAAGCACAAGTGGGGAGGCAAAGTCAAAAGGAGTATTCAAAAGGGAGTAAATCGGATGATGCTTTTGGCAACATCATTAGTTAATGGTTGAATTCCTTGAAGTACGTCGTAACGAAAAGGATCCATGAAGCCATAAGGATTTTGCTTTCAAGAAGGAGAATCTTGGACGGTGCAACCTAATCAGTTCTCTTACAGGAAGAGTTTTCCTTTTGGTCATTGCTAATTCTTTTGGAATGAATGTTGCATGTGAATTCGAGTATCCCTGTTCCTTCTACTCTTCCCATTGTGGGCCGCGTAGAAGATCAACTACAGAGGGGGCCGCGTAGAAGACCGACTACAAATGTGGACGTCGGGGACATGCAAGACCCGGGGGAGTTTAGCACCGCAAGATATTGTACCAGGAGCAAGATTGTAAAACGAGAATTCACGTTATTTATTGTAAAACGTTTTTTTTTGCTAGAGGCACAAACCACTCTTCTCCAGATCGTGATACAAATTGATCCCTGTCTTTCCTTTAGAGATCTATTTCAAAATTATATTTTTTTTTCTTCTATAGGCTTTCCTATCTTCTATGTACCGTAGGCTGGGGGTTTAGGCTTAAGAGGTTTTCCAAGGTTTCCCTGCTTAAGAAAGTTCCCGAATGGGTAGACCCTGATAACAGTTTCATGAAAGATAATCTTCCTTGGTTGTGCACAGCAAACATAACACCTAGATGCACGTAAAAGCAATACAGCCGCGGTACCGGTCTCTTCATTTCTTCTGTCTTCAACATTTCTTTTCTTCGTCTGTCTCAAATATAATATTCTTTTTCAGTCGGAGGACTGACAATCATCACTTCCGGGTTATCCACGCTAATAGATAGCTCGCGAAGTGTATTCGATAAATAAAAATTGAGCTCACAAACTTCGCTCGCTGCGAGGGGCATTGTAATCTCCCCACGGAAAATTACCCTCTACCACGCAATAATTAATAATGGTCAACCAAATCATCCACATGTATTTACGTTTGAAAAGTATCTGATCAGATTTTCTAGTAATATATGCGCCGACAGCTCGTCGACGCCAAGGTATTTTTCTAGTACGTTTATTCTTTGGAACAACAGAGGTACAGAAATGTATGCTCCGTGGTTATTATAGTGGGAGAAAGGAACAGCTTCGGAAGTATCGGTTGGAAGATTTTCGGATTGCTAAAAGAGATTTATTTACTCTTCTTCGCGCTAAAGCGAGCTAGGAAAGTTTGTGCCGCTAGCGTGATAGATAAAGAAAGAAAAAAAAAAACCTGTAAAAGAAAATTACATGAGAATTGGAACCAACAGAAAACGGAACATGTACGAAAATGGATTCAATATACAATTTTCCTCAGAAATAAGGTTTGTGACCATTTTATTCTAGAGTGAATGACGAATGAGTTCTCTGTCTGAACCATTGATGATTGTCTGGGCCCTGTAATTAATTGGGAAGTTTCAGCTGTGACGAAGAGAGCCTGCAATCTCTGAGTTTTTTTGAAATCGTCCAAAAAGGCTTCGTCCACATCTGAAATTTTAGATCTGTCGTAAACTGAACGAATTGTTCAAACGATCGATTTTCCCAACTGAATGCAGCGCTTAATAATAATAACAAATGCAAAGATCTTTTCTAGCAAGCCAGCCGCTGAATATTAAGACGAAGGGCTCCACCAGAGATTCTACTAGGCTGATTTCACGTAATTAATATATTTAAACTGTACACAGATAAAGGACAGAGAGAGAGAGAGAGAGAGCGAATGAAATTCTAGTAATTACTCAGAATCCTCAATTAGCATAATTGTTTGTCTGTCTTTTCACGGATCAGCCTAACTAGGAAACACGAAGCCATGACTTTATTGTACCGATTTATGTGTGAGAGGGAAAGAGCGATAAAGGCGACAGATACACTTCTGTACAGACAAAACATTACACCAAGTTAGCGGCAAGCTGCATTCACATAGACTTTCATCATTTACAAAAGCAGAGTAAAAATACGTATACATAGGGTGATTCCGTGATGATGTAACAGACTTTCTAGGATGATGCAGAACGATAAATGTATTAATTTGAAGTAAGGATGCCTGTAGCGGAAACGAAAACCGTTCTGGTACCTCTGACAGTCGAATACATGTACCGGTTCTTGTGTTACGAGGAGTGTAGGGTTGGTAACTTTCAGTGGTGGTAGTGTGGACAAAAACGAGAAAAAAATATCCAATAAACGTGGGCTGTAAATTGCACACCTGAGGAGCTATGACCATTCGTTCAGCTACGCTAATGCGAAACACATCTCCTCCACTGAGCAAGTGTTCATAGCTGTTAAGGTACGCACTTTAGAGCCCACGTTTATTGAACATTTTTTCTCGTTTTTGTCCACACTACCCCAACTGAAAGTTACCAACCCTACACTCTTCGCAACACAAGAACCGGTACATGTATTCAACTGTCAGAGGTATCAGAACGGTTTTCGTCTATAACTTTCGACTCGTTCGTTTCCGGTACAGGGATCCTTACTTCAAATTAATACATTTCTCGTTCTCCATCATCCTAGAAAGTCTGTAACATCATCATGGAATCACCCCGTGTATACGTACATTTACACATGCCGCGCCTATAACTTTGACGCTCTGTAGTCTCGTTGGATGACGTTTCCGGACATGGGTTCCTATTCAAAATGCGATGTACTCACTCCCCTCTACAAGTCCTGGAAGTCTGTAACGGGAATTTCCGACCACCCTGTATATCACTCGGCACGTTCTGAAGGACCACCCATCGTGCTTTTTCCACATTATGACGACAGAAACTCGGCGCACTCAACGGTCAACGTTCGAATGCACGGTCAGCATGCTGAAGGCCCTACGGCTACCTCGCGCCTACCTACCTCTCACAGGGTGTTCAAGATTCGGCGCTGAAGCTACCAGGCTCGCTTGAGTGAGTGAACAGTAACGCGCACGGGCTTTGTCAAATGAATTTAAAGAAACTATTTGGTAAAAAATATTGATCCTACAGTTTCATTCGTCAGCTTCGTGATGAACTTCCAATTATTTCATTAATGGTCATAGTCATTGTGATATTTCGAGATAAAGTAGACTACTGCAAGAAATTCGGAAGGCTTACATTGAAAAATACCGCCCGCTATGAATTTACGTTTGGTGCATGTTTGGTCATAAGTTGCTGCATACGAAATGTAGCTAACATTTTGAATTAATATTTAATCACGGAAGGATATCTCTATCTGTCTCCAATGTGGAGAAAATGGGTTATATGTAAAGCGCTCCGCCCTGAATGCGCGTCCTAGCGAAAAAGGTAGAATGAAATATTTATAAATCTCTCATATATCATAAACGGTTTGAGATACCGAAGCAAGATTTTGACAAATGATTAGTATGCAAAGAGAAGAGTATTTTCCCGTGTGATTAATATGAGAAACATCCTTATCTACTGCGATACTCAAGAACCTACAGACCTTTTCACTGAAATAATGTAATTTTTAAGGCCCATCGACAGTTGCAGAAATGAGAATTGATGTGCGTTTTGCTACAATATAACTGGAGAAGTTACACATTTATTTTTATACTGAGATTGGGATTTTTCATAAACTATTCACACGTCTTGGTTGCTGATTTAATAATTCATTGTTCCAGGATTCTGTCAGAATTTCAGCTGAATTAGAATTTTAATGAGATGAATATTTGTAAACTACACTCTGGTTTGGCACAAAAAAAAAATAGATTTTAGCGTTGCAACAAGAGAAGTTACATACTGCTCAAACCTCATCACTGATAACTTTTCTCCGAAGAGAAAAAGAATATAAGAAGTCTGGTGAACATAAATCGCTACTGATGTTGAGAAATTTCGGTGAAATCCTATACCCGAATGCATTTTTAATAATGACCGATTGGAACTGAAACTGGCCAAACAATTTGTTTCTGTATCTCAGTTATGTGGGAAACATGAAACCATTTTAATCTGCAAAATCCTGTCAACTACCCATTAAGGTTTAAACAGATTATCAATATCTATCACAAACTAAAAAATATTTGTGGCTAAAAACTACAATCCTTTACTCTGTTTAGGATTGGGAACTATAAGGTAGTACACTGTGTAGTGTTAATTATTTTCATATTTCTCAGATTACCGAATCACTGAAATAATGTCCTTCGGCCAGTTTCAGCACCAGTCATTCGCTATTAAAACTACGCTGGATGACAGGATACCACCGAAATTACAATAGAAATAGCAGTTATTTTTCTACATACTTCTTACACATTTTTTTCCTTTAGAGAAAGGTTATTACTGACGAGTTTTGAGTAATACGTAACTTGTCTTGTTGCCATGTTAAAATCTGCTTGTCTTGGAAAAAGTCAGCAGAGTTGTCATTAACATTCTAATGCAGTTAAAATTGCATCAGAATCCTGAAACAGTGTATTATTAAACTAGCAAATTGGGGGTAAAACAATAGTTTATGAAAAAACGGCCATTTTAATTATACAAGTAAACATGTAACTTCTTAATTATATTGTTGGAAAACCCACTGTAATTCTCATTTCATCGTTCTTAAAAATTAAATTATTTCTAATAAGATTCTCTAGAGCTTCTAGCCAGGTCGAATAGTTTAAAATGTGACAACATCCTCAATAAAGATGGCAGCCAAAAGCTAAGAACAGCTTTGGACCCGGTCGTCGGAAGGTTGAAGCAGGTTCAAATGGTTCAAATGGCTCTGAGCACTATGGGACTTAACATCTATAGTCATCAGTCCCCTAGAACTTAGAACTACTTAAACCTAACTAACCTAAAGACATCACACAACACCCAGCCATCACGAGGCAGAGAAAATCCCTGACCCCGCCGGGAATCGAACCCGGGAACCCGGGCGTGGGAAGCGAGAACTTGGTTGAAGCAGGTGCACAACAAAAACATTACCTTATATGGCGCTGGACCAAGCCCCAGTGACATCGCAGAAGGCAGCATGGCTATTTAAGGACGGCCTCTGCAACCATAAGACTTGACAATGGCCAAGGAGTGCCCAGCCAAAAGCTTGTGTATTTCAAATCACTTGACATAGCTTGATGCTCGAGAGAATTTTATCAGTATATATCGCCACAAACCCAGCATTTGTATATTATTTCATTGGAAATCTGTAGTTGCTTGAATTTCACAGTAGATACGGAAATTACGCATATTAAAATACTTACCTCTTTACATTCTGTCATTTGCCTCAATCTTGTTTCAATATGTAAAACTGTTAATGAGATCTGAGAGATATGTGTTTATTCTGCCTTTTTCACTGGTGTACTGTCGGCACGGAATGCTTCCATTTCCTCGAGACTGGATACAGATAGCAATATGCTTCAAAATTTAAGGAATGAGTCAATATGTCAGCTGCATTTCATAAGCAGCAACGTATGATCTAACATATGCCAAACACAAATTCATAGCGAGCCCTATTTTTCACTGCAGACTTTAAGAATGTCTTGCAGTAGTTTTCCATAACCTCGAAATATCGGAATAACTGTGACCATTATAGAAATGATAGGCCATTCGTCATGCAGCTGACGAATGAAGCTACAAGAGGTGTGAGAATCAGATTTTTTTACCATAGAGTTTCTTTAGAACAGTTTGAGAAAGACTGCAGATCGACTGGCGAGCGCATAGCATTCTGTCTCCTCTTGAGGGTTAACTGGCTCCCGCCCTGTAGACTTTGACGTCAGACACCAAACAGTAGTCCCAATTGGCCAGCGCAGGTAGCATTCAGGGTACTTTACGAGGAAAACAGCACAGGGGCCATCACCGATAACACACGGCTCCCTGCGGGGTAGCCGGCTAGCGGGCGACATACGAGTAGACTGTAAGGGAACCGTCCCACGTGCTGGCAAGCAAGCTTACAGCGATTACTCCATGCGAGACGGCTGCAGAGTGCGTGGATTCTGGCTGCCACGAGGTTTATTTCGCTCGACGTTATGCAAGCTCAGAGGCATGGATGGAAGGAACGTTTCAAGTGGAACCTCGTTTTTATGACTCATTAATCTGAATCTCCTGCGTATCCGGATCGTTTCAGTAACTATACAGCATTTGATGTACTGGCCGTAATAGCAGCAGCAGTCTACGGCGAGAATCATTACATTTAAATTTAGTCCACCATCATACTCAGATCCTAGCTTGGTATAACTTAACAAGCTGACATTGTACTGTAGAGTGCTGTATCTCTCCCGTTTGTTGCGAGTGTGAAATGGCATAAAAGAGAAATAAGGTGTTAGTGCATATGGAAAAAAAGTTAAATGCATTGTTTGGGATGAATAAAGTGGAATAATGAAAACCATTACACCAAGATTTCGTACCGCAGCATTTGCAAAGATTCCAGGACATTCATAGATACAGGCGTAAAACTGGTCCCCCCTCCCCCCCCCCCCCCCCGCCACCCCCGTCCCCACCCAAGTGCTATTAAACACTTGGTGACTGTAGTCTGGGCAATGTGCGCTCCGTTTTCAGGAAAGCTACTTTTCCACCTACCTTAATGTCTGTGATGTCATATCTCCTGAACTATGAGTCGCAAACTGATGTAATTTTACAGGTAGATCAGTGGTATATGCAGATACTGTCTGCAGAGTGTGTTGGGAATAGAGTTAATAATAATGAAGTAATAAATTAAAACGTCATGCTTGATACTGAAGTTTTACAGCACCAATAGGGAAAATATAGTAAGCGATAAACCTTTTCTTCATTATTTTGTGGGGGTATAAGTGAAAAAAAATTTAGAAAGAATTGAAATTATGTAAAAGTTAGTGGGAAGATGCTAAGTGCTCTCATTCTCAAACACTGGATGAATATAATCTGGGCAATCTGCGCGCCGAGAGTTGTGTTACCTCAAGAATAATACACAGTTTCTAAGTTTAATGTGTGACTCATTGTGTCGATCGATTAACGTAAGATAATACTGCTTAAGGAGCAGCTTATTACAGCACTTTAAATTTTTAAATTCAGCTTATGATTACACTAAATACTATCGAACAAATTATTGTTGCCCATGGAAGTAGTCAGGCAACCTGCAAGAGAAGTCAGGGGACGTTTTTAGTCGTTTAGTAGTGTAAGTGACTGATCCCGAAATAACACTAACCTCGTTGAGGTATCATTTCTTATGACGAAATTGTCGCCGAATGCTCGTCGACAGACAATGACGAAGGACTAGCTGAAGATACCGGGTTCAATCTGAAGACATTATCACACATACAGAGACAACAACAACGCCGGGCTTAGTAATAGTGTATTTGGAACGTCAGGGCAAAGCAACCTGGACCGAAGTAATGCTGGTGAAATCCTTGCGTGACTGTGAGTCATATAAACAATATACGAATATGGCTCAAAAGAATGTTACTGATTATTTCACTCTATAAAAGTCTTTTTTTTTCAAATTTATGTTCAACATTGCATGACAATAATATATGACTCGTGTATTTACTTGAAAGCACACATAGTGTCTATAGCATTAAACACATGCCATTCTAAATCTTTCGGGACATCCCGGATTATCGATTACCCGGTTGACGTACAGTGACTTAGTCCGGATAAACAAGGTGTCACTGTATATGCGTAACACACACACTTTTAGGGTCACTGGTTCTCTCATGTGGCCGGCATTCACCATATTGCCTACAGGCGAATGTCACATGGCGAATGGTGCGCTGCATCAATGAAGTGTTTGTATCACGAATATAATGCGGGAAGTTACAGAACAAAAGGCGTTCAAAATGCAGTCTACGGAAAAAGATCTGTTGAAGATAAATTAATTAAGCAAACGCAGATGGGTCAATGCCGAATAGTGTCTTAGCTTAAGTAAAGTTTTCATAAAATTTGTTGGTTGCTGCATTTTTTCAAGTAAAGTCCCGGCTAACTGCGATATTAACTGCAAACTTGTCCTGCTATCTCGTCCAAAACCGAGTCATCAGCCCACCTGCTTGTAATAGCCCTTTCGACTCTGAATGGGTGCCCGCATCTCGTGGTCGTGCGGTAGCGTTCTCGCTTCCCACGCCCGGGTTCCCGGGTTCGATTCCCGGCGGGGTCAGGGATTTTCTCTGCCTCGTGATGGCTGGGTGTTGTGTGCTGTCCTTAGGTTAGTTAGGTTTAAGTAGTTCTAAGTTCAAGGGGACTGATGACCATAGATGTTAAGTCCCATAGTGCTCAGAGCCATTTGAACCATTTGAGCCATCTGAATGGGTGGTTCAAATGGCTCTGAGCACTATGGGACTTAACATCTTAGGTCAACAGTCCCCTAGAACTTAGAACTACTTAAACCCAACTAACCTAAGGACATCACACACATCCATGACCGAGGCAGGATTCGAACCTGCGACCATAGCGGTCGCGCGGTTCCAGACTGACGCGCCTAGAACCGCTTGGTCACACCGGCCGGCTTCGACTCTGAAATGGAAGTTCCTAAGTATTAATAAGTCAAGCGAAATGATTACGTAGAGTTTCATAAAAAGTCTTTACATATTCTCATTTACGAAAATCCTGCGGGATTTCACGAAAAATTTTAGGGCTATGTAGTCCAGTTGTCGCAATCTGCTTCTATTATGTTGGTGTACTTGTCCCCAAGCCACTTGAACATTAGTAGCCGTATTGGATGGGAATGAAGTCTCACGCTTCGACTCACTTCTATAAAAATGTTCTTGCGCTCCTTGCAAGATAAGTTTATAACAAAATCTGGAGCTTTCAACGATTTCCTCCATTGTATTCGTCAGAAACAATTGACTGTCAAGAAAATCATCAATATTTGACATGAACAATATTGGATGCTTCTTTTCGTATTGACAGTCGTAAAGATTACATGTGTTTTAACGTGATCGGTGATATTAATACGTGGGAGAAATTGAACAAAAATTCACATTAAACTTTGCTTTAAGCACGGAAAAAAGTGTAGTACCGATCTGGAATGATGAATATATCTTTTGGAAAAATTTCTATTAATAAAGCAACGATTTACGAACGGTAAAAATGTTTATCAGGGCACTGTGAAGGCCCTGAATATAGTGAGTACCCATTATCCCCATTTATCAACACCCGATGACAGGGCTACAAAAAAGTGAAGAAAATAGTTGTTGGCAGCGATCAAATCGTTGTTAGAGAGGTTAGTGACAGTGCTGGTATATTTGAGGCTGATACTAAGCATCTGTTTCGGATGTTTAAACCACGAATCATGTGCTAACAAAATTTATTTCTGAACTGGTGAACTGGGGTCATAAACAGCACCAAATCGACATTGGTGCCGGCCGGGGTGGCCGAGCGGTTCTAAGCGCTTCAGTCTGTAACCGCGCGACCGCTATGGTAGCAGGTTCGAATCCTGCCTCGGGTATGGATGTGTGTGATGTCCTTAGGTTAGTTAGGTTTAAGTAGTTGTAAGTTCTAGGGGACTGATGACCTCAGCAGTTAAGTCCCATAATGCTCAGAGCCATTTGAACCATTCAACATTGGTCATAAGTTTCTGAACGAAATTCAGGAGCATCCCGAACTATTTAAACGGGTTACATGTAGTGACGAAACAGTAGTGTATTACATCGGAACAGAGGCATTGTCGTGCAATGAGTTTTCTAGAAAGCGTAGACCTAAGAAAGTTCTTCACATTCGACCAAACGAATGGGATCCGGTTTGTGTGATCCTCGATTTCAGTGGCGTATATAATAAAACATTCCATTTTTTCACAGCATCCACTCAGTGCTGCATCCTGGAAACACATTTTCTAAATCCTTTGATCTTGTTGAAATCATTCATATTACCTGTTTTTGCTTTACAGTTGTTTTCCAGAATAGAAACATTGTAGTTGTTGGTCGCTATTTACTTTCTCATTAGGCTTTTTTTTCTATATTATGCGCTCTGTTATACACACAGAACTGTCTTTTTCAGAACGTTGCTTGCTACTTCCCAGGTTACTACAATAACGTAGTTGTTCAAATTTAACTATCTATTCGTGAATTTGCGGGGAAAACTAACACTGTTATATGCTTGTACCACCGCATTGGCGATACATGTTTCCCCTGTGAGGTTTTTCTGTTTAGTAAACTGAAAAAAAGCAAGGAAGAACGATTTTAGTGATAATTGAAGAGCCAGAGACAGAATATCGATAACTGCCTTCCAAGAACCATGTAGAAAAAAGATTGGAAAGTCTCTTACACCTAATTCGGAGAATTTTTTCTCGGATAAAATACACATAGATAAATAATTAAGATTCTTTTAAAAGAACTCCGTCTTCAGGCCACGAGTGACCTACCGGGACTATCCGACCGCCGTGTCATCCTCAGAGGAGATGCGGATAGGAGGGGCGTGGGTCAGCGTGGGGTCAGCACACCGCTCTCCCGGTCGTTGTGATGGTATTCTTGACCGAAGCCGCTGCTATTCGGTCGAGTAGCTCCTCAATTGGCATCACGAGGCCGAGTGCACCCCGAAAATTGGCAACATCGCATGGCGGCTGGATGGTCACCCATCCAAGTGACGGCCATGCCCAACAGCGCTTAACTTCGGTGATCTCACGGGAACCGGTATTTGGTGGAAAAAAATTATACACATACTTTTATGAAACTCAGCAGGTTCGATTAATTTGTAGCTAAAATCGATTTTCTTAGGACTGATGGGAAATATCTGAGAGAGTGTAATCTCGAAACACAGAGAGGCGAATAAAGTATTTATGGCGGCTTGTGGTAGCAGACGAGAGACACTTGTGTCTTCTGTAAACACGGCACTGCATCGGCCGATAAGACGCTTTCTGATACGCTCTCTGGTTTCCTTGACACTACAAGCTAGCGCCACAGACCAACCCTGACTCCTGCTGGGAAAGATACCGACTCGATAACAGCGTCTGGCATGAGCGTATTGCGTGTACCATTTTTTTCATTGAGTAAACGCTCTTCTATTCTGCTGAAGGTCAAAGAATAAGTAAGAAATACTCTAGAAAAGAAAGTCATTTACTTATTTTATCGGTAATATCTCTCATATCATGCTACGATGCAGAATGCCTCAAAAGGCTCTCAATTATAATACATAATCTCAGTGAAAGTGTGGCTACATGCTACATATTTGCAGGATTGGTCCTTAAAGTAGTCACCATTTAAACGTAGTAACTGAAAGCCACTTACACGCTGAGATTATCTGTTGAAAAATTCATCTATGGAGTAGAAGTATATCAAACTGGCCCGCCCGGTTAGCCGTGTGGTCTAACGCACGGCTTTCCCGATTGGGAAGGAGCGCCTGGTCCCAGACACGAATCCGCCGGGCGGACTTGTATCGAGGTATGGTGAGCTGGCCAATCTGTGGATGGTTTTTAGGCGGTTTTCCATCTGCCTCGGCGAATGCAGGCCGATTCCACTTATTCCGCATCAGCTACACTATGTCGACGATTGCTCCGCAAACAAGTTCTCCACGTACGCCTACACCACCATTAAACTATCACACAACCACACAGGGGTTACATTGGCCTGGTGTGAGACGTTCCCTGGGGGGGGGGGGGGGGGGGGGGAATCCACCGGGAGCCGAACTGCACAATAACCCTGAAAGAGTGGTTCGGTGTGGGGCGGCGGAGGGGTGAAGTGGACTGCGGTAGTCGTCGTGGGGTTGTGGACCACTGCGGCTGCGGCGAGGACGGACCCTTTCCGTTGTGTCTAGCCCCCGATTAACATCCAATACAATACACTATCAATCTGGGACGAGTCCACTTTTGTTTTTAATGTTGTGTTGAATTACTGGCATTAGTTTCAATTTAATTTACAGGAGAGGTGGCTAAATACATTTTAAATATTTAAAGTTTTTTTCGACAAGATCAGAGGGTGATCAGACTTGGAATTTCTGAAAGTGGACAATGCTACTACCGACTGAGATGTCCACATTCGACTCGTGAGCCACCTTCACAACGTCAGCTCTTTGAGCACTTCTCTCAGATATTACAACATTTAAAACAGTTTCTATGTGAGGTCCGAAAACAATAGCACTAGAGTAGATTTCCGTGCCGTGAATGCTTCGCGATTAAGTGTGAGATTGCCCCTAGAATTTTATTATACATCACATGGATGAAAGGAAGTATACAAAGTGCTGCACGGAGTGGCCGCGTGGTTTGACGCTCCCTGTCACGGACTGCGCGGCCCCTCCCGCCGGAGGTTCGAGTCCTCCCTCGGACATGGGTGTATATAGTGTTCTTAGCATAAGTTAGTTTAAGTAGTGAGTAAGTCTAGGGGCCGATGACCTCAGTGGTTTGGTCCCTTAGGAATTAACACACATTTGAACATATTTGAACATACAAAGTAAGTAAACTTTCTGATATTTTCATCATCATAATTACGTCACATTCAGAGCAAATACTGCTGAACTGAAGCGTTTCAGGCTATCTACGCTGATCAGCCAAAACATTATGACCACCGCCCACCGCGACGTTGGTTGCCGCCTGATGGCGTTACGTACGTGACGCGGTAACAGAAATATGTAAGCGGTGCACACACGGAGCGGGGGATCACCGTAGCGATGATATGGGCTGCAAATGGGGAAATCCATTGAGATAAACGATTTTGACAAAGCCCGTGAACTAGTGTCTTCAGAACGGCGAAGCTAATCTAATGTTAATGTCGTGAACATCTACGGAACGACGTAGAAGAACTGTGAGGCTACCATCAGGCGCTAAGTGGTTGGACATCCACGACTCTTCACAGAACGTGGGGTTCGAAGGCTTATCTGCTCTGTAAAGTAAGATAAATTGTGATCTGTGGCATCTCTGTTAAAAGAGCACAAGTGTTTTGGAGCACACCGTTCACCGTACGTTGTTGAATGTGGAGCACCACAGCAGACCAACCCTAAGTGTTCACATGTTGACCCAACGACATCGTCATCGGGATTCGACCGTCGATCAATGGAAACTTGCCGACTCTTCGGGTGAATCCCTTTTTTGCTGCACCAGGTCGCTGCTCGTCTCCACAAAGGTCGTCATCGAGGTGAACGGCGGCTCGAAACGTGCAGCGCGCCACGGACGCGGGCTAGTGGGAGCAGTATTGTACTGTGGGAGACATTTTCCTGCGCTCGCACGGGACCTGTGGCAGTAATCGAAGAACGCTGACAGCTGCGAACCGCAAGCATCCCTTCATTCTTGATGCCTTCCTCGACGGCGATGTCATCTTTCAGCATTATAATTATCCGTGCCTCGAAGCCAGAACCGTGCTACAGTAGTTGGAGGAGAATTATGTTGAACTCAGTTGATGTCTCGGCGACCAAATTCGTCTGATGTAAATCCTATTGAACCCATATGGGTCGCTATTGGGCGCCATCACCGCGTATGCAGACCAGTGGCCCGTTATTTACGCGGATTACACGTCCTGTGCATTACATGTAATCCAAGATACCTCCACAAACCTATCAACAAACTATTGGATCCCTGATACGCACAATCAGTGATGCGTTTCGTTCCAAAACCAGAGAAACAAGTTATTAACCGGGGATCATAATGTTTTGGCTTATCAGTGTCTAATGTGAGACTTCCAATTCAAGCTCTTATCAATATACCCATTCAGTTATTTTTAGGATTCTGTTTCAGGTAATACCTTCCTCACAATGCTCTGTTTTTGGTGGTGATGTTATATTATGCCTTGTAGAGAATTTAATTTGTTTTTTCTAAGCAATGTGAGAGACTATTTACTGAAAATCAATCAACGATATTGACGCAGATTATTGTTATATGGGTCTCTCTGTGACATGTGAGACAGTTGACCCGTTAATCAGCACCTGTAAAGTGAAATGACGCCTGTTGTTACCTGTTTACTGTAGAAAAGTTTCTGATCAACTCACAGGGACGGGTAATATAAGACACTTTCTAGCCCCACTCAGCTAGCTACTGGTTGTGATCAAGCACCGTTGGAGCTCTGGAAAGTGTAGTATACGGGTAAGACATTCATGAGCTGTCTAGAGAAAGCGAATCTGTTTGCCACAACAAATACAAACGTTCAATGTGTCACATTACTGCTATGTCGTTAGATGTTATACTGGCTGTCAACATGACACAGTAGGAATTCGGCAGTAAGAAATAGAAGGTAAGGAAAAATGGTGGGAGAATATGGACTGGGGGAAAGGAACGAAAGAGGAAGCCGTCTGATAGAACACAGAGGATAACTTAATCATCGTTAACACTTGGTAATCACCTGGCACCCATATCCCACAGTGCACAGTTACAAGAGCGTGGGACAGAGCTCGATAGCAGGTCATTTGAAAGTGATGAGAGATTAGGTCCCCTGTCTCCGAGGTCGTGTAGACACATTGTTTCTTCACGTGACACCGTGTCTAGGATGACACACACTGCAGTTTGTAAAAGAAGGATCTCTTGGAGTCCACTACCATGCACAACAATGTGTTGATGGTAGGGGTTTGTCAAAAAAAAAAAAAAAAAAAAAAAAAAACGGTTCAAATGGCTCTGAGCACTATGGGACTTAACTTCTGCGGTCACCAGTCCCCTAGAACTTAGAACTACTTAAACCTAACTAACCTAAGGACATCACACTCATCCATGCCCGAGGCAGCATTCGAACCTGCGACCGTAGCGGTCGCGCGGCTCCAGACTGTTGCGCCTAGAACCGCTCGGCCACCACGGCCGGCGTTTGTCAACAACTATTGCTGAGCAATTGCAGATAGTGAGTAGACACACCATCCAAAACTATCTCTTGCTATGAAGGGCAGCAACCATCACACAACACCTGCACCACTGTTCGTGGCACACACAAATTAGCGTGGATGCAGGAACAATACCATATCACTTTGAAAGCGTGAATAAAAATCACCTGGTCCCATGAGTCGTAATTTACATATGTAAACGTTGATAGCAGGACAACCAAAATGCTTAAAACTATATTAGATTATGCATTGCACTTCCAGTTTAGCACCGTTTACATTGGATCCAGTGAAGTATGTCTGCTCGAGTCTGTCAATGTCGCATCACATCCTTTCATTTGTTCACCAACAGCATTCCTCCAGTGGCCTGATCATTCAGTAAGATAATGCTTCACCCCATCCCTTCTGATGCGTGCAAAATAGTTTGAGAAACTACAGAAATGTGGCTGCTTGTGTTACCCCATAGACTCATCCAGCACATCTGAGACGCCATCGAGCGAGTTGAAAGCACCTTCGGCCCATCTTAGCCTAATGCACAAATTTAGCAGGTGGGGTTTGAGAGTCGTGGGGTTCATGTGGCGTCCCATCGCCGCTGTCATCTGGACTAAATCATATTCACTATGCTATTAGGTACATGTCCCTAATTCACTTGTCCGAAGGTGTAATTTGTCCTTAATTAGTGACATTTTCCGATAGTGCCAGGCACATCGGACAAAAAATTAGTCTTCCTCCGTAGAGCTAACGCTAATATGATCCCTAGCCTTGGCATTGGCCTCAATTCGGCTTGAAAGACGAGTACACAAGTTTCTTCATTTATGTCATATCAAGCTGGAGTCATTCATTGATGTTTAGATCCCGTAGAGCTACCAACCTGCGACGATATTGATTTGATGTCTCATCTACTGTTCCAAATTGTCTTAAATTTGTCAGTGGGACTGGTACCGGGTGATTTAGCATGTCAATCGAAGTCGGATACGAGGCCTGCGTGTTCGTCTAGCCACTAACTTATGCGTGCAACGCAATGAACACCGATGTTGTCATCTTGAAAGACGGGAGTGTTCATATTATACTCAACATGTATACACTTGATTACAAAGAATGTTGATATAACATCCTGCGTTACGTTCACGGCAAAATAAAACCGCGCCGAAGTCATGATAAGAAAAACTCCCCGAAAACACTGGACTACACCTTCGACGCGCAGTGGGTTAAATGCTTCATTGAACCTCCATGACTAAAACATGATAAGGAAAACACTCCGAAAACATCACAGAACCTTTTTCAGCCCGAACTACACCCTCAGCACACAGCGGTTTAAACAAATCATTAAATAAGAACGATTGCGCCAAAGTCGTGACAAGAAAAGAACCCCTAAAACATTGCAGAACCACCCTCTGCGCACAGCCTCCTCCCTGAAAGAAATTTATTTCTCCATGGCAAATACGTGTGGATTTCGAGAAGCGTGCTTAGATAAAATCCTGTTGACTTAGTTTACTGTAGAAGTACCTTCCTGCTTCCCACGGTGAATTGCGAATATTTCAGTAGCAGTGAAAAGTACACAAACGAACGATCCGAAAAGAATCACGCTCTAACAAAACATCATGCACTACCTTTCCCACAAATATCTTCTCCACAATTGCCTTCTTATGAAGCGAAACGTAAAAACAACAGATTGCTATTACTATTGCTATCCCTTTCTTTTTTCTGGAATACTTTTGTTGTTTTGTGTCAGTGGTTTCGAAAGATCACCGAACAGGCATTTTTTTATTCATCCAGTAAATCTCATACGCAATGTTATTGCGCACGCTCTCTCTCTCTCTCTCTCTCTCTCACACACACACACGCACATACACACACACATGTTACATATAACATCAAAATTTATTTTAACAGTGCAATAAATTCATTCTATTTGGTCTTGCTTTAGGAGCAGAAGCAGTTTTCTCATATTCTTCCTTCAAGTCTGTTGTTCTCCACATAGTTTAAGAATTCCGCCACTGCGTAGAATCAGTGATCTAATAAGGTGTAGGTGACAAAAACAATGTTTACATTCTTTATTAACGAGCTATGGTCCCGTTATCCATTCATACTACACCCGTAAATACTGAAAAAAGGAGAAAAACGCGGGCTAGAGTTCTTTTTCCTTTTCGTGGATTTTTTTCACCTTGGGGAAAAAAAGTAATTCTTATTCCATACTCTGAGAAAACATTTCCTCGTCTTTCGATATTTCAGCTAAAAACCTTCCAATTATTTTCACAGTTAATCAGTGAGAATGGTTGAAGGATCTGACCCACTGCGTTTAAAACTACTCTATCGTTTTCACCCGAAACACGTGAAGAGGAAGAAATAATTTCCCATATAGGCCTACATGCAAGAATGCTTTGTTCAAAATGAATGGTCTGTCTTGAAACCGAGACGTTTTCGTTCAAGGTCCATTTTCTTTACTGCTATTTTATTCCTTGGCCCATCAGGATGAGTTTTGCGTTAACATCAAGAGACTTCATAGAACATACGTCGTTAATGAAAACCCGACATCAAATTCTACTGTTGCGGCGAAGCTTCGTGATTCCTGTCACCATAATGCCTGCAAAAAAGCTGCATTTAGACATTTAGTAGGCGGGGCTCTGAATGTTCTAATGTCTAACGAAGAGATGTAGGCTGAAAACAGCATAATAATAGCTATAGTCAGAGAAAACTTACCAAGGGAAGCTGACTGACAGTCTGGTCCAGTAGTATAATAAGAAATGGAATATTGATCGGAAGGAAAACGCTAACACGTTTCTTCATCAACGGCGATACAACAAAAAGTAACTAACATTCTAAAGTAGTTCAACGTTAAGGTGGCGTTCACAGACAATAAGATCTCTGGGCATCAACCAGCCGGATTAGATAAAGATCTTAAGCTGTTCTTTACAACGACCTCTGGCATCTCGGCAAAGGAAAAGAATTCTAGTTGTAACAGTACGCAGACACGAAGTCTGCTGGTCAAGCCAAAATGGAAAAAATACAGTTTCCCTGGAAAAATTACAGTTTAGTACCTCTTCAATAATCCTCTTCCACCATCACCTCTCCCAGCTAGCTACAATGGCGTGCTGCAAAGTAATGCCTACGAATTTTTTGGATGAAAACTCTCAAAACTTTTAAAGTACAACGAGCAATATTAACACTCTACATCTTTATTCTTCGTGTCTACAGGTCTATTTCTCAGCATATTCACCCAGGGGACAAATACATGTCTTCGAAAGAGAGAGCAGTTTGCTGATACCGTCACTGTAGAATATTGAGCGGCAACCGCATCTCTGCTTCCAACGCTTCATCACTATCAGAGTGAAGTCCTTGAAGGTGTTCTTCAAATTTTAGAAACATACGAAAATCGGATGGACCAAAGTCGGGACTGTATGAAGGATGCTCGAAGAACAGTGAACCCAAGGCGTGGAATTGTTGCAAATGTTGCAGTGTTCGTGTGTGGTTCGGCACTGGCATCCTGGAGGAGAGGGTACTCCATGTGTGGAGGTACGTTTTCTTCGGTCAGAAACTCGTTTAAGGCAGACTGTTTCTCACGTACCGACAAAGTTACGTTACACACCGCCGTGTTACACGCTCCTATTCGGAGCCCTCTAGAGGCAGGGGGCTGCAAATACAGGGTGTTTCAAAAAGAATATATCTATTTCGAAAGCATATATTTATTAAACTTTAAGACTTACTAATATGAAACTTTACACACATATTTACGAACCTCTCAAATTCAGATTACAGATGTTCAATATGTCCTCAATCAAGGACACGAACAACATCACAACGATACTCAAATTCCTCCCACACTCGGGCAAGAATATCCTTCATCACTGATGTTATAGCAGTAAGTATCCGGTTCTTCAGCTCTTCCAGGTTCTGTGGGAGTGGTGGTACATAAACGTTGCTTTAACGAAAATCCAAAGGAAGAAGTCAGAGGATGTCAAATCCGGCGACCGTGGAGCCCAGCTGAGACATGCTAAGTCGCCAGCTCCTTGACGACCAGTCCAACGGTTTGGTAGAGTTTCATTCAGATATTCACGCAATTGTCTTCGTGCAGCCTCGGAAACAACCAGTTTTGTAACCTATCGATATACTGCTGGCCGTTTACCGTGTTTCCATCAAAGAAGAATAGGCCGTGAACAGATGATCGGGATATCGCACAAAACACATTGACTTTGGGCGAATCTCATACATGTTCAATGGCTGCATGTGGGTTCTGTAGGACCCAAATTCGAACACCGTTTTTTTTTACCTGACCACTAACATGGAAAGTCGCCTCGTCACTGACCACGATGTGTTGTGCCAAAGTGTTATCACAGTTAATAGCATCAAGAATCTCATTACAAAATGCCACGCGTTTGCGTTTGTCATCAGGACGTAGAGTTTGTAACAGCTGTAGCTTGTACGGCTTCATAAATAACCGATGTCTCAAAACACGCCAAATTGTTGTTATAGGCAGTTGTAACTCCAGACTGGCACGACGAGCTGATTCTGAAGGACTACGTTGGAAAGCAGTTTGAATTCATGTGACATTTTCTTCAGGAAGACGAGGGCGGCCAGGATTCTTTCCTTTACATACGCATCCTGTACCTAGGAACTGTCGATACCATCTGTGAATGTTCCACCCATTCGGAGGATCAATTTGGTACCTCAACCTGAAATGTCTTTGCACTGTAATGACGGAATTGCACTTCGCAGACTTGAGAACACAAAATGATTTCTGCTGCGGAGTAGCCATTTTAAACATATGATAGCTACCAAATAAAACAGAAGAAAACTGACAGCTAGCTGCTATTAATATAAACTAGACTATGTA